>NC_086056.1:620000-2046524 GCF_947568885.1 Cydia strobilella
CCTTTAAGTAAAATGAGGTAACTTAAGGTTTTAAGGCACTTTCCCTCCAGGGCCTATAAATTTTTTCCACACTATAATTTTTTTTATACCACGTCGGTGGCAAACAAGCGTACGGCCTGACGGTAAGCAGTCACCGTAGCCTATGGACGCCTGCAACACCAGAGATATTACATGCGCGTTGCCGACCCTTTAAAAACCTGTATACCTAATAATAATAATAATATACGAACAAGAATTAGCGAAATGCGATTTAGATAAATATAATTTTATTGGCTACCAGATTGCATATCGCCGCCAGCACCATTCTGCGTCAGCCGCTAACGCTCACGATTAAAGTCGTGTCAAAACAAGAAAAATAACTACTTATATCAAATTGTAGATAGAATCGGCTTCCAGTCCGGGAACTGAGTCAATACTTTCAAACTTCATGCTGACTCGTAGGGAATATAAATTTGCCCGTCTATCTCAAATAGTTCTGTTACTAACCATTATGCCATAAGTTATGTATACTTAATTTGACCATTGGAGTATTCCATGAAATTGTCTACCATTGTCCCGTACAAACGCGAATTTTCTGAAGATTTGCAGGTATACTAGTTTCCTTTTCTATGACAAATGGTCAAAAATATGCACAGACAAATAACCGCCCGCTTTAAATGGCGAAAAAAAAGTCGCAACACAGGAAAATGCGTCTGTACGGGACAGCCCGTGGAATGCTTCCATTAGACCCGTGACTAATTCAACAGAAATAAAGATATTTAAAACTAATCCGGCCTTCACCACTGGAGGGCTTCATCACTTTTTTTTATTATATGGCATCTTTTTCAGTATATAACGTTCAAAGTACTTTTTTCCAGCAAAATATTATAAAACGAAGCTTTGCAAAAAAGGTAACCTAAAAATTGCTTGAATGATAATCAATATTACCAATACAATACGTCACAACATAATACATCGCAAATCCAATTTAGTAGCAACAAGATATTTTCATCAGGCTAACATCGGCGGTTTCATAATATTTCATTCACCTCTTTGCTGATATATGTATGCATGCTTCTTCGAAAACAGGAATCTTCACACTGTTAAACGAACATCATAAAATGTTCCAAATCCATTGCTCTTCTTTTCCTCAAGCGTATATACACCTCATAGGAAACCGTCGATAGTAACTACAGAAGTCGATACTGACAAGGATTCATTTAGTTTTACTCATACATTGGTAAGTCCAGGTTTTGGCATTGTCTCGGTACGTTATACTCAACACGGGTACAAAATTAAGTTCCAAAATTTTATTTATTCAAGGATATTGCTTCTTGTAACGTGATATTGTATTTCTTTGCTGTTTTGTCTAGAGCTTATACTAAGTGAAAAAAAGCTTGTAGAAGGTTCAGTTAGCTTCTGAACGATATTATTGAGCTAGAAAATATCTCTTACAAAAATACACGTGTCTTTAGAAATAAATACTATAAATCTTATCGACCTGTCTAGCCTAGACGGTTAGTAAACCTGCCTACTCGTATAAAGCCGATTATCTCAGGTTTAAATGATATCATTTTTACACCAAAATGTAGGTTCGCATTGGCCTCTGGCCATATAGGGGCCCACTTACCAGTCTGCTGGACTATGGATGGTATAGAAAGGATGTCAATCTCTTATGGTAGAATTTATGGATGGTATACAAAGGATCGCAATCTCTTATGGCAGAATTGTTGTAAAAGTGACCGCGTTAAGCTTTAAATAGTAGTTCCTAATCTCTCCGGTGGCGCTAGTTAGGCTCTGGGACATGAGTACAACATGAACCATATAAGGCAACAAATAACCCGACCAAATTACGTAGGTTGTTTTTGGTAGTATTTCGGTGTATGGTGGCGCCGCCTAATTACTGTTTTTTGATGGACACTTTTCATACATAGAGATTTGGCTCTCCATGTGCCGGACGATATCGGCCTGTCAGTTGTTCGGAACTGTAAAATTTTTGTTCTAACTGACAGGCTGGTATCGTCCGACGGACTGATAATCAGTGGGCCCCTTAACTTGCTCTATCAGGCTAATCCGAACGTACACGACATCGTCAGACATTCAGTTATCATGCATTTCGCTCGTACTTGTCTGTACATGTATTAGCGAAAACGAGATACATATATACTAATAACTCAGGAACAAATTATAATAGTAAATGCCCTTACCGGGACCTCCTACTTCGTAAGCAGGGTCAATACCGACTTCGCTAGGAGGCCGTATCGATTCAAAAGTATATAACATACTAATTACAAATCGCATAAAATAAATCATGATTAATAAACACTATATTATATTAGTTATTATATTCATATACGATACGTAACGTACCTACTACATTGAACTGGATGATAATTAACGTTAATCCAAAGTTACTGTAATTACAAATTTACAAAATTAATGTGAACCGTATTAATAGGAATGAATTGCCCTCTTATACAGGATGAATGTTGTAATCCTGAAAAAGTTTTTTTTTTGGTTTGTGTTAAATATCATTACAACTAAGTAGTAAATTTTAGTCTTGGCGCTCCTTAGCGCTTCCGGTATAATAGTGCCCATGACGCTCGTGGCATTACCACTATGGATAGAACCCCCCTTTTGTCTAAGCCAACTACCTATACGGATCGTGCATGAACTTTAGGGGGCAGCACATAAGTCACCTGTTTATTGATTCAAAGTATGAATGTCAAGTTTAAGTTTTCAAATTAGGTCACAAGATGGCAGACCCTACAGCGCACAACGGAGTGGCGCAAGAACTGGGGGCACTTCTTGTATTATGCGTGATGTAACAATGTTGTTAGTTTTCAAATTAGGTCACAAGATGGCAGGCCCTACAGCGCACAACGGAGTGGCGCAAGAACTGGGGGCACTTCTTGCATTATGGCGTCATGTAACAATGTTGTTAGTTTTCAAATTAGGTCACAAGATGGCAGACCCTACAACGCACATCGGAGTGGCGCAATAACGGGGAGGTACTCGCATTATGACGTGATGTAACAATGTCAAGCTAAAGTTTTCAAATTAGGTCACAAGATGGCAGGCCCTACAGCGCACAACGGAGTGGCGCAAGAACTGGGGGCACTTCTTGCATTATGGCGTCATGTAACAATGTTGTTAGTTTTCAAATTAGGTCACAAGATGGCAGACCCTACAACGCACATCGGAGTGGCGCAATAACGGGGAGGTACTCGCATTATGACGTGATGTAACAATGTCAAGCTAAAGTTTTCAAATTAGGTCACAAGATGGCAGGTCCTACAGCGCACAACGGAGTGGCGCAAGAACTGGGGGCACTTCTTGCATTATGCGTGATGTAACAATGTTGTTAGTTTTCAAATTAGGTCACAAGATGGCAGACCCTACAGCGCACATCGGAGTGGCTCAATAACGGGGAGGTACTCGCATTATGACGTGATGTAACAATGTCAAGTTAAAGTTTTCAAATTAGGTCACAAGATGGCAGGCCCTACAACGCACATCGGAGTCATGGCGCAAGAACTAGGAGGACAGTACTTGCATTATGGCATGATGTAACAATGTTAAGTTTAAGTTTTCAAATTAGGTCACAAGTAGCGTTAAAAATTTCAAAACGGCTCGTGTTTTTCAAGTTTCTTTCGAAAAAAAAAAAAAAACAAATTTCAGTTACAATACTTCCGAAAGGTTAAGGTTGCATGTCTAATGTATTTGTTTATGGCATTGACATGGTCATCACTCATCAGTGGCATCGTGTGTGACGTATTTAATTTTTCTGAATAGAACTGGAAAAAAACCGAAAAGAACGAAGTTTTGAAAAATTCCCGAAAAAAAATTAGATTTTTCCGGAAGTTTCATCCCTAGTCACAAGGTGGCAGACCCTCAGTTGGAGTCGTTGTCTAGAATAGGATAATACCTCGGGCACTGAAGGGCATGGTCACTCTTTCTTTACCATTATTTATGACATGTATAGTTTAAGATTTCAGACTTTTTGGTGCAACCAGCCTTTAATCGCGTTCAACATACATTTACTAATTTGTCCTGAGGTTTTGAACGTGCCGTAAGCCGGCCGAATTTGACACATGATTCGGTCTAATTGTGTTTTGAAAAACAAATTATAGCCAGCTTGAAAAGAATGTAGTCAATCTTTGGGTATGGTGCTTTACGCACACTAGTCTCCCGCCTCCTCCCCCTGACGCACCCCCCATGTCCCGGTTGACAGCTTTTTTTTAATTTCTAAGGTGACCTAGTGTGCGTAAGCACCATACCCAAAGGTATCATACTTACATTCATTTCATGCTGGCTATAATTTGTTTTATCTTCCCCATACATTCGAACATAACGACCGAATCAACAGGCCAATTCAAACGTGCACCTGACATTGGAATCTGATCTGATCTAATATCAGTTAGCTGTCATTCGCGCGTTTATATTTCACGACTTGTCCGTACGTGTATTATTTATTGCGGCGTCCGCGCGAACGACAGCTGAATCCGACTGATACGATTCCAATATGATTCAAATATCGGCCTGTTTCTCAAGAAAGTTTTATTAAGCCGATCTAATAAATGAGTGCATACCCAAAGAGGGTTCGTACCTGATGAGTATTTGCCAGCAGTCGTAAAAGGCATAAGGGCATCATTGCCAGGGGGCTCTATGGGGAAATAAACTCTACTGTTCTACGGAAATAGTATCTACGAAAAGTGCCTACCGAATCTCGGTGTAAGGCTTTTTTTACATGTGTTAAACGGAACCCTTAGTTAAGGTTACTTAAAAAATTATGGAAGTTTTTCTAAGGGGTATTTTTACAACCCTTAGCCAAATTTAACTTTTACTATGGGATCAGATATCTGACAAATAGCCAAGTTTTTGGCTAAGTGTTAAAATATAATATGACGTGTAAAATTTTAATTTTATTAATAAATGATTGTATTGTATTGTATTGTATTGTATTGTATAATGGTATTATCATTAAATTTGTTGATATATTTTATATTAAAAATGATTTTTTTATACCTCGTGCGTGTAAGCCGCCGTCATAATGAACAGTTGAATCGCGCGACATCGCGCGTTCACGGGCGTTCATCTTGTACTTAGCCTAAGAACGGCACGGGCAGTTTACAATATCTAGTATCTAAACAATTAAAAATTCAAAAACAGAAAGCTAATGCGTTGATTTTCGAAATTTTGAACGTTCTTCGCTTCTATCGGTTTCCGATCAGTGTCAGTGTGCCCCACGGCGTGGAGGAGAACGCACGCACCACGTCGCGTCGAATTAGAAATATTCGTTATGCGTGCCGGTACGAAGTGCTTGTGACTGTGAATTTAAAAATTAATTAACTTAAAATAACTATAATAAAAAAATAAGAGGTATTTTTCATAAAATTAACACTAATTCAGTTAAAATTTTCAAATGAATCAAAGTGTTAACTTGACAGAAAGTGATTGATCGTTGCGGTTTTTCGGTTTCGGTACGATACGATAAATTTCCATTTGCAATGCGAATTTGTTTTACTAAAATAAATAAGAGAAAATATTTTTAAAATAGTGTTTTTTTTTAGTGTTTACATAGAGTGGATTAGATGTATCACATAAAAGTGTTTTTGACGAGAGGGTGGTGTTTACCACTTTTGATTTTGGTGATTTTAGTGACCAAGGTACTAGGATATGTGGAAACCGAGGAGTTTATTAGTGACCTTGACAAACCAGGTAAGTGCTAATTATATGTATCATAAGTCATAAGATTATAAATTAATAAATAAATAAAGCCTTTATTACTGACTTATTTTTTTTACAATAAAACGTCTTTATATATATTTAACTTATTCTAATTTGTGATTCTGACATCCGGGATGTTTTCATTGTCAGTCTGCCCTTTGGCCTCCGCTAGAATTTGCCATAACTTCCTGTTCATGGCTTTCCTTCTCCATAATCAAGCTATTCCTCTAATTCCGTCCTCCCATCTTTTCCTTTGTCTTCCCTTTCTCCTTTTTTTCCTTTTTGGAAGAAAAAAAAAATCGTAAGAATAGGAATCATTAAATTTGCATTTTGCAAAGCCGATTGTTTGAAAATTAGCAAATAATTCGAAGCTCTAATTTCATACTGGGTATTATTATTAACATCTATTATTTACAGGTGCGAATTTAGTCTAGAATTCTGTGAAAGCTTAATTTTGTTAATGGTTCTTAGATCCTTCCGTCAATCAAAGGATTATTAGCTATGACATTCGTTATTTTAGCTTTATAGAATTAATATTACGTATTTGAATTTCAGAGAAAATGTGCAATTTTCAACAAAAACGGTACTTATTGTCGCTAGTCAGTAAGGCCCTATTTCGATATAGCTTCAATTAGAAATCAACCTTATCGACAACCGACAATGTGGTACCTTTTCATTGAAAACGTCACAAATGTTCAGAACCCCTAGTGTAAATTTCATTCGATATGCGTTTGCGTTATGTAAATAAATATAAATTAAATTTTAGTCTTAGTTTAGTTTCTAGTTTTATTAAGGTGCCCTGTTGGTGGTTACTGTGCACCTGGTATTATGCACTTATATGGGAAAATAATCAATAATTGACTACCGATATAGGAACTTTGCCCGGAAAATTCGCGTACGGCAAAGCCCGTCAGACGGAGCGATAATATACCGACAGATACCGTAAGATACTGACATATCTTACGCAGCGTAGTAGCGTACTACGTAGGCGAGCAACACGCGAACGCGAAGCGAAGCGATGCGGCGCGCGGTGAATCAATCCTTTGATACCTATAGAAGTGCCCTACGTGGGCAACCTCGTTGCAACGCGAACGCCGTGGGCCCGCCGCGCCGCTCCGCTTCGCTTCGCGTTCGCGAGTTGTTCGCTTACGTAAGACGCACACACGACAACGATACTAAAATATATTGTAACTAGCTGTTGCCCGCGACTTCGTACGCGTGGATTTGTATGTTGGTGGTTATATATTTTACATGAGCATAGAACAATATGCAGCAGCAAAAGATATGTAGGGACGGTTAATCATTTGTTAATAATTATACAACGCATGAAATTTGTCTTTCACAAACTACGAAGTTTCAAGCCCCTAACTGAAAAAAATTGTTCTCGATATAATCCCTCTCAACAGTTGATTATCAAGTCTACTATTTAAAAAAAAGGTTCACTCCCGATGCAAACTTTATTAATACAAACTTTTCAAACACGGTGCAATCAGATTTCGTCTAATTTGAAATAACTTTTTTTTGTAATATTATGAATTGCTTAACACGACTTTATTGTCTAAGCCAAGGTGATGACATATTTTTTAAACTTTGGGAATGTACATATATTTATGCCCTTGACTGTACAAGGAAGCGCTTATGACAGCATATTTCGATGGCCTAAAAATAATAATGGGTGGTCATGTTTAGGGTTCCGTACCCAAAGGGTAAAAACGGGACCCTATTACTAAGACTCCACAGTCCGTCTGTTTGTCTGTCAGTCACCAGGCTGTATCTCATGAACCGTGATAGCTAGAGTGTTGAAATTTTCACAGATGGTGTATTTCTGTTGTCGCTATAACAACAAATACTAAAAACAGATTAAAATAAATATTTAAGTGACCTATACAACAAACGTGATTTTTTCGCCGTTTTTGCGTAATGGTACGGAACCCTTCGTGCGCGAATGCGACTCGCACTTAGCCAGTTTTTTCCTTTAGAGATACGGAACCCAAAATTTTTACAAATGTATTGTATTATAAATGTCCTGTAATGAACGCATACAGGTCCCCCGGCTAAACTTTTAACTACCCGAGTAGAAAACTGCATAATTATGGAAACGATTCAAACAAAATTACTAACTTATTATATAGTTAACGGTATCTCTACGTTCACTTACCTGTACTAATAATGGCATTGTGTTAAACAAAAGCCATTATTTCTTTTTTTGTGAGCGCGTGGCCTTTGTGCCTGAGCGCGTGGCCATCGTGTGTGAGCCTCAGGCACAAAAAGGCCACGCGCTCACACAAAAGAAATAATGGCTTTTGTTTAACAGAATGCCATTGTTAGTACGTAAGTGAACGAGCTCAGTAGAGATAGCGTTATCTATACCTACATCTGTATCCCTAGTATAAATTTTATTCGATAGCGTTATATGACGTAGGAGTTTCCAAAACGTCCCGATTGGCGCGCTGTTTATACAAAAAAAACCGGCCAACTGCGAGTCGGACTCGCGCTCCGAGGGTTCCGTACTTTTTAGTGTTTTTTGTTATAGCGGCAACAGAAATACATCATCTGTGAAAATTTCAACTGTCTAGCTATCACGGTTCATGAGATACAGCCTGGTGACAGACGGACAGACGGAGAGACGGACAGTGAAGTCTTAGTAATAGGGTCCCGTTTTTACCCTTTGGGTACGGAACCCTAAAAAGACAAAACGCAAACGAAAACGCACGTCACGATATCGAATGAAATTTACACTACGGGCACTGAGCTAGCTGTATTAACTGAGCTCGTTTTTAATTTAGAAGTTATAATTTAAGTCCGTTCGCTGGTGAACTTTACAAGTATTAGCATATTAGGTGTATGAGGTTTCCCGCAAGTTCACGAAAGAATGAGAATAAATTATAAACTTAAATAGGTACGAAACGATACAGAATTGGCATGAGAAGGAGTACGAAAAAACGAAAAATTTGGTACGAAATAAACACACTGTGTTTAGCAACCTACCCAGGTTTTATATTTTTCCACGATGTGATCACCTTTTGTACGATGTATTTCTTTCATGCAATAAAGATTAGATAAATAAATTATTCTTATTCTTAAATAAACCAGCATTGCACCTTACCCAAGTTTGAGTTAACGAGATTCCACTGTAGGGGAGACCGAGGTAAGTTGTGACAGAGGGGAGTCGTGAGGGCGCGTCTGTTAGCTAGTAACTTGAACTAACAAACGCGCTTTTGCTCATTGCTAGTTAATAGATTCCAAAAAATCGACGATGTTACAACTCTCCTCTGTCTTATAATGTACCTATATTGTGTAACGTTTATTCATAATTATGGTAACAAAGGCAGGAATATATCTGGCCATTTTTGTAGTCAGTACCTGAGTATTTTATAAAACTTACGCTGGCTGTAAATTTACGTAGAAACGAATAAAATAAGCCGAATAAAAGACACCTATAGATAAAAGTAATATTTATTTTAAGAGAAAGGCCAATCTGCTTAATTCGTAATTTCACTTTCACAAAAGTAAAATAAATCCGTCTTTATCCAATCATTCACCGTAAATAGTGTAAATGCAATAAACATTTTTTTTTCTATTAATACTGGAAACTAAGTTGGAAAACATCTAAGCTCAAAGCTTTCAATCGTGCTAAGTAACCCCAATATTTTTTAAGACAAAACAATCTACAAATCCGCTTAGCAATCAAAAAAACATGAAATCCTAAGTACATACAGTGGTAATATTATGTATTCGAGAATTTAATAACGTTCCCTTCGTTAGGTAACCAAAATAAGATTTCGTGTCCATTCAAATCCCGACCTTTTTCAGGAAAGAAAAGAGTCTACAGTTTCAAGAAGATCTTTTAGTTTTTCTTTGTGGCCGCAAAGTTAGTATGATGTCGAGATATGAGACAATCTGGCTCCTATAAAATCCTAATGGTTGAAGTTTTGTAAGTAAAGTCTTGTGACAGGTCTCTTAGTTTGTGTTCCAAGTTCAACAAAAGGGACTGAAGAATTAAGAGTTTTGCGACGCTGTTTTAACTTGAGCGTATAGCCAGACAGTTTATTACATCCAGTATGAAGTATTATTAGCACGAACACCATTAGTAGGTATCTTGTTTCTAGAGTTTAACTAGACTTATATTGACCGGGATATAGACCGTGATTACCTTTTGTATTATTTGTGAGCTCCCGATATTTCGACGCAGTTACATGCATCATGTTCACGGGTGACTGAAGATAGCGGGTGGGTGTCAAAGTTGTGCATCTTGTTTCTAGCTAAAAAATCATGCTTTAAGAAAAATACTTTTTCACCACATAAGTTCGTAAAGGCTCTCTTGATTATTCAAAAACTGATGAGAAAGTTGAAACTTTCACTTCACTCGGTGGCAAAATTTGTTACCCATGTGCCTTGAAACCCACGCGACGCTCAGATTCAAATCAATTTTGGAATCTTTCACTTGCTTGGGACCAACATTAGCGTGAGCGGTTAAACAACAAATTTGCTCCCTTTTTAATTTCTGGTCATACTGAGCTGCTTATACCACGGGACCAGCCTTAAATCACGGAACTAAGTCACGGTCGAAAATACAAAAATGCAAATACAAAAAGGTTTATTTACTAATACAGGTTATATACAGAAAATGTGGATATCCGCCAGATACCAAACTAGGCTTAGCCTGTATCTTGGCATCCTTATCCTTACAATTAATTAAATTAAAATCGCTAGAAGCCAAACATGCCAAAAGCCAAACGTGACTAAATGTATCCTATTATTCAAGTGAACTGCATTTCTATAAAAGCGGGGACTTTATGAAAACGACCGTTTTCCATTGGGTATGAAAACTGCTCCACCTTCCTTCCTATCTACAATCGGATAATAAGATAAAGTTGTGAACTCACCAGTTCACTCATAGTCGACAAAAACTTTATAGTTTAGAAGAAGTTTAATAAGTTCTTATGAAATGTGTCCTATCGCAAGTTATTTGCAGTTTTTCTGCAGTGACATAGTTATAGCGATGTGGTGGTATAATTATAGTTTCTGCTTTGACTATCCTAGCAATGAAATATCTTATGATATGCCTTGCAATGAAGTATCTGATTACCGCTTTTTTGATCCCTCCCCCCACCTTGTCACACTTGGTCACATTTGGCAAACCCCTCCCCCCCTGGTGTGACGTCACATTTTTTCAATGAAATCGACATTCGAATTAAGTATTATTAATATTTAATCAAAATATTTTTGACAAAAGAAACATTAGTAATTTATTAACCCAAAACATATTAGGAAAGAAAATTAAACGATTAAAAAGGATTATCGTTCCAAAAACTTGTTATTTAACTGTACAGCGAATAAAATAATTTAAATAAGTTAATTTGACATCACATAGTTTGTGTTTTCTCCCTACCCACAACATGTCACATTTTCTTGACCCCCTCCCCTAAACGTGTGATGTAAATTAATGGTTGGCCCCTTAGAATAGAATAGAATAGAATATAATAGAATAGAATATTTTTTATTTTGCTTAAAAATGTGGTACAAGAGATGTTATAAAAATATATCGTGGTCACACACATTCCACCAGAAACAGGCATGCAAAATTTAAAGTACCTAAATATTAAAAGAAAGCATGCAACGGTACGCATTTAGAGTACTTACAACTAATATTCTAGTGCTCTTAAATCTAGCGTATTACAAAAATGTCAAAATTACAATTATATTACCAGTATGTCATAACTACAATACAGATTCGATAACTAATTATATCATAAAATCTCAAGTTTGATGTCTAAAGTAATCGAAATATTCTTCAACAGAGTAAAAACATTCTTGAATGAGCCAGTTTTTAAGTTTACGCTTAAATAAACTAATAGACAGATCTTTAATGTCATCATGCAGGCGATTAAAAATGTCAATGAACTTACAGTATGCGTTATTGCTGTACAATTGTGTCTTATCTGGGTACCTTGTAGGAAAGTTGCATATATCTTTAAATGTTTTGAAGAGTTCTGGGTGGGCCTTAACGAATAAACAAACTTCATATATATAGAAGCACCTGGCACAGTTAATAAATTCAGTTTTATGAATAACGGCCTACAAGATGTTAAGACATCTACGTTGCAGATCGCTCTGATGCACTGTTTTTGTGCTAAAAGTGATATATCCAAAACCTATTAAAGTTAATAACACAACAATAACTATTACTGAATGTTACTGGGCGTGATAATTGTATATAGCCAAACAATTGGTATTTGAACATTGTGACCCGAGATCAGCCAATATTCTCAATTAATCGTGCCCTCAATTGGATCAAAGGAGCAAATGTCAAAGGGTCTTTGTCGGCCATCTTTAGGGGTCAGACCACACACCACCTCTACTAGGCGGGGCATACAGGGGGATTTAGAAAATGTGACCAGGGCTAGCACAGGAGGGGCGCGATAATATGTGACGTTTTCAAGTAAAAGGTACCACATTGTCGCTTACCATAAGAACGCAAAATTGCTTGTATCTTTATACGAAAAACCTGCCAGAGCGTCCTTATGGCAAGCGACAATGACCAAACTCACAAGCGGTATTGAACCTAAGTCTAAGGAGAGACTTTGCCTCCTTGTGTGTGTTCTACCGCCTGTACAATGGGCTGTGCTCTGAAGAATTGTTTGACATGATGCCAACGGCCGCTTTCTATCACCGCACCGCCCGCCATCGGCAGGGTGTTCATCCTCACACCATAGCACCTAAATGGTCGCGTACTGTGCGGTTTAAGAGGAATTTCCTCCCGCGTACGCTTCGGCTGTGGAATGAGCTTCCTGCCGAGGTTTTCCCGAGGGGCTACAGTATGGGGTTCTTCAAAAAAGGAGTGTACAGGTTTTTAAAGGGTCGGCAACGCGCATGTAATACCTCTGGTGTTGCAGGCTTCCATAGGCTACGGTGACTGCTTACCATCAGGCGGGCCGGGTATGCTTGTTTGCCACCGTCGTGGTATAAAAAAAAAAAGCCTTTTTCTTGAAAACGACACATATATCGCCCGCGAAATAGACTACCTAGTTTCACTTAAATATTACTATTTCTTTCCTTTTGAAATAAATTAGTTTAACACAGACATTTTAAAAAGAAAAATAATGTTGTGACTGGAATTCTTGTGACAAATGCGATTGTTGTGACAAGTCAACTGGTGTTGCTACTATGTTTCCTTTAGTTCAATTTAATTTAATTTCTATACGTGTGGTGACATAGCCCTCAATGTAAGGGAGTTTTCACGAAATAATTAAGTCAAAGAATAAAATTTCCGACCCACTTTGTACCTTGTCACAGTGATAAGAGTATGAGGTCACTAGCGACTTTCATATTAATTGTCACTGTACGAAATGGGTCGGAAACTAATTTCGACAATACTACTATTAAGCATGAAATTTTTATGCAAATCAACTTTTTGCTATTGTAATATCGCTTATAGTTTATGGAATGAATACCAAAACCAAGTATTTGTGACGTTCTCAATCAAAAGGTAGCACATTGTCGCTAGCCATAAGGACGCTGTGACAGGTTATTTGTATAAAGATACAAGCAAATTTCGTCTTTATGGTAAGCGACACAGGTACCTTTTGATTGAGAACGTCACATTTATCGAAATTTAATGCTTAATTTATCGTCACAAAACTGACAGTGATTTACTTCTCGTAACAACTTACGCTATTTGGTTACACTATTTTCTGAAAACTTCCGTAAACGCTTTGTAATGCTGGCAGGGTCGCCATGTAAGGTGAGGATTCGGAGTTGAGTAGAAACGAGTGTTCAGCTTCAATGATGCTTTATTACTGCACTGAATACATGAGTAAATAGTCCTTATATATATATCCTATGAGCTACATACATAACTATATCTCGTATACATTACACGGTTTTGTCTCTAACTCCTTCACCCTTCACGCGATCCGGCTTTGGAACGATCTCTCACTCAACATCAGACAGGCTCCAACCAAGCTCTCGTTTAAGCGCATGTTACGCAAGCATTTTTTCGACAAGCTCACTGGTTAGTTGTCCATCGTAGGCATAGTATTGTTTGCACTGGGTACATAAAGTAAAGTAATATATATGTAAGTTTATTTAATTATAGTATGTATATGTAAGTTTATTTTCGGTAGTGTATATTATTTATCGCTATGTTTTTTGTTTTAAGTTACCTATTCTGCTTTTTTTTGTTCAATGCCTGCACCTATCACTGTTTCTGTTTAGCCTGGTGGTTGACTGGTAGAGAATGCCTTTAGGCATTAAGTCCGCCATTTGTGCTTTATTTGTTATATTGTGCAAAAAATTTAAGATAAATAAATAAATAAATTACACAGCCTGTGTATTTATGTAGTCCGTGGGTTAGACGATAGACATATTTCAACATCGATATGTATCCATGCTACGTGAGGTTTCGGTGGAATTTCCTTCTGCAGACGTTCCGACTGTGGAATGTACTTCCCAAGGTTCTCCCAAGGGATTACGGAGATTTTTCAAAAAGGGGCATTTTGGTTTCATAAGGGTATATTAGGTTATATAATGTTTTATTACCTTGGTTACAGAATCTATTACAGTTGGTTAACTGTACAAATACTATATTTTGCTTTATTTTAAAACTCCCTTGGGTGTTCGTAATTACCCCGCCTTCAAGGCAAAGGCAAAATCGACTTCTAAAATGGTAACAAAAAGACAAACAAAATAATAAATTAGTCCAAGTTCGGGCCTAAACTTTTACACAAAGCGGTAGCGACGACATATCCGACTTTGGTCGTTTACGTGTCGAAAAACTATTATTTGTCGACCAGGCCATAAATTCGAACGTACACTGACACCAGAATGATTACATATCTAAACGATGTCAGTCGCCTGTACGTTTCACTCGGTCCAATACATGTATATCAAGTAGATACGAGCAAAATGCAGGCTCGACTGACCTCCTCCTCCTTCTTATCTTATGGTTTCTGGGGACACTTCGACCCACAGGGATCGTTTGTGCAGTTACCCCCTAGGAAAGACCCGTCCGCTACTCAAGAGCTTTTCCCACCCACTTCATATGCTGGATGATGGATCTTATGGGTAGCGTTTTGAATTCCTTTGGTTCCAGATAGCCTGTTCCAAAGTCCTTCATTCTTTGTCTGGCGAGGGCGTGACATTCACACATAAGGTGTTCTATTGTCTCTTCCTCTGCCACCACACATACGACGCCTCCTCCTCCTTGCATCGGTTTCCTTATTACTGAGGGTTGTGGTCACTTCTAGGGAACAGCTTCTTTTGGACAATTTGCCGCCACCTGTCTATCGCCGAGGGCACCGTGGAGCGTTACATACAGGGCTGAGCGAATTTGGCGAATTGAGCTCGACTGACATCATTTAGATATCATTTCGATGTCTCAATGTAAGTTTGAATTGTCCTCCCTGTCACAAGGATTCATGTCGAAACTACGTGATAATATCCTGTATTATGCATTGTAATGTTCTTTTTGTATGTGACTGAATGTCAACTTACATTTTGGAGACATTCTTTTTAACCGTCGAGTTGCCGAAGCTAACTTTGCACACATTTTGACAGAACAAAGTGTGGCAATGTCATTAAAAGCATCATAATTTGATATAAAATTTGCATTAATGGTGATACTTTTATATTTTGTTATTGCAATGTCCATGCAAAGGCACCTTGGTCTAAACGTTTCTGTGCATGTCATTATTATTCACAACGACGGGACTTAATCGCGTAAAATAAGTTTTAAATTTACCTCCGACGTTTCGAGGATGACGTTGTCCCCGTGGTCTTGGAGAAGACTGGCTAAAGTTGACATCAACATCTTCTAAGCGTGCGAGCTTTTCGAACTACCCGCACTTAAGTCCCGTCGTTGTGAATAAATACGAGTAAAAATCGTGAAAGTTTAAATCGGTGCAGGTCTATGCATGTCGTTAAATCATTTCGAAATTAGAGAAGTTTTAATAAGCAGTAAACTTACTTCGATTCCAATAACTTTTTTATTTAATACCAGGTTTAATTTTGTCCAGATTCTATTCCGCATACATTTTTAGTGTTCCGTGCAAAACTTTGTTTTGACAAACGGAACACTTATGGGATCACTTCGGTCTTGCAAATCAGTTAAATGCGTTTTTCTCAGAGACCGTTTGACATAGATACCTAAAATTAGAAACAGTTATTTCAATTAAAATAAGTTTAAATTTAACACAAATAGAGCTAGTAGGTAAATAAAAGACAATTGAAACAATAAATTAAGCAAAGTTTTGCGCCATGACAATGTGTCGCTATAAAAATGTACACAATGCTGAATCATCGACTATTGTGATTAATCTACTTCTATTTAGCGAAAAACTTTTCTTTTTGCCGCGTTCAAACATTATTTTTTGTCAAAATATTCGCAAATAAAACCTATTCTATACTTGGTATTTAGGTTGAGATACGATATTTAGACCGGTGTTTTTTTGCGGTCAATGCAATAGTATGTATGTATGTATGTATGTATGTAAACACTTTATTGCACATAAGACAGGTTAAGATATACAATTAAACAGAAATTATACAATGTACAAAGGCGAACTTATCCCTGTAAGGGATCTCTTCCAGTCAACCTTTGAGCGACTGAGAGTAGACAATTAAAAATGACAGACAAACGAACACTATGTACAGAAAAGTGAAATAAGTGAGTGAGTGAGTGAAGTGAGTGAGTGTAGTGAATAGTGGCAGTGTTTTTGATTTAATTTACCTTTTAAACTTGATAAAAAATATAGATATGTACAATGTTGTTTTATAGTAGTTGCCTGATTATAACTAATATAATTTAAAATTTTATTAGTACCTAACAAAATAACAACTTTTGCCAATATAATTGAATTCCACTTGTAATTATTACATCGTATCTACGTAAGAGTTTATTAAAAATACGCACGGGCGCCATTTTTATCTGTAAAAGTTTTAATTTTCCTTTCCAAAAGTTTTATCAATACAACTTTGGGAACAAATTATCAAATTATTTTTATCATATAATAATAAAATCTTTTTCTACTCGTCGAGTATAATCTGTGTATTACGACTTAACATGCAACACTACAACCTTACTCTTTTCAACGTTGGATAGTCTATGGCACTTCCGACTCAAACATAAGAATTTTATCGATACGGTTTAGTCAATTATAAAATTTTTGAAAATAGAACTTCATACATTTCAGTAAAATATTTCTTGTTTAAGGAGACTCGATTCAATGCAAATTAGTCTACTTAAACATGCTGCTGCGTCGTATCTGCTTTGTGATTGGTTGGCCAACAATTGCTTCATAAGTCATAAACGCGCATGTGACACCCTTCATATAGCAACATCCATATCCTACGAAAACCGATTAGCGTTGCTTGTTAGTCTCCATAGGCTACGGTGGCCAAAATCGAGAAAAAAACTGTCTTAAAATTGAATTTAGCGCGGAGCAGGTACCAGGGCCTCATGAGTTACGAGGAGGTGTCGTTGACCAACCCGCCGGGGGCGCCGGGCCCGGCGGCCGCGGCCGGGGCGCGTACGAGTATGAAGGTATCGCGGGTCGCGGCAGCTCGCGTATCTTAGCTGTATACTTTTGGTTTGTTTACTTAAGTATATGATTCTACTAGTTGAAAGTATTATTTTTTTGTCCCATAATAAATTCAGGTCGCGCGCGCGCGCGCGCGCGCGCGTGTGTGTGTGTGTGTGTGTGTGTGTGTGTGTGTGTGTGTGTGTGTGTGTGTGTGTGTGTGTGTGTGTGTGTGTGTGTGTGTGTGTGTGTGTGTGTGTGTGTGTGTGTGTGTGTGTGTGTGTGTGTGTGTGTGTGTGTGTGTGTGTGTGTGTGTGTGTGTGTGTGTGTGTGTGTGTGTGTGTGTGTCAATGTAGTAGCGTCTCTGTCTCATCATAGGTTATGGTCTTCAGCCAATTTGTAACTTCTCTCTTGCAGTCATAATAAATATCAAGTTGTTTGTTCAATTTATTGAAAACATGTGAGGATTTTAAGCAGAACTGTCTGTCTACTATATATTTTGATGTTTTATTTACTACTCATACTACTATATATTATATGAATTATAAGCCTGATATAGATGTCATATACTAAAGAAAAAGTGACGAAGCTCTCCAGTGGTGAAGGCCGGATTCGAACCGGCGTCTTTTGCTAATGAACGCCATAAACCCCTAGGACACCTCGCCACGGCGCCGGCGGAACCTGTCCCGATTTCTAGACTATTATGTCATTCGTCACTTTTTAGGGTTCCGTACCCAAAGGGTAAAAACGGGACCCTATTACTAAGACTCCGCTGTCCGTCTGTCCCTCTGTCTGTCCATCTGTATCTCATGAACCGTGGTAGCTAGACAGTTGAAATTTTCACAGATGATGTATTTCTGTTGCCGCTATAACAACAAATACTAAAAAGTACGGAACCCTCGGTGCGCGAGTCCGACTCGCACTTGGGCGGTTTTTTTTATTTTAAGACATCTATTTTAGTTGATAAATAATACATCAGTTGTATATTTTCACACGTTATTGATGCACGTTGCAGCTACGGAACCCTCGGTGCGCGAGTCCGACTCGCACTTGGGCGGTTTTTTTTATTTTAAGACATCTATTTTAGTTGATAAATAATACATCAGTTGTATATTTTCACACGTTATTGATGCACGTTGCAGCTCGTTTTAATATTTATTTCCTACATTTTCTACCAGGGCTCGGAACCGGTGTTTTAAAAAAACCCCGAAATAGCCCAATATTTTGAATTATTTTATGCTCATTACGTAGGACTGAATTATGTATTTAGGAAACTATTTTGCATTATTAAAACGTCCCATTAAAAATGAAATTATAAACAAAAGAACGAAAAAGAACGTAATAATACCGGTATTCCGACCCCTGTTTTCTACTAAGCGATTTACCATCGTAACGCGTGATCCGATTTTAACGTATAACAATGTGCTATGTTTAACAGTAGCAATCGCGTAGGGGGCGTGTATGTGTGTGTGTGCGTTCAGCTTATTTATATAGCCTTTCTGCCCTAGTTGGAGAAAAGATAGTTCTGTAGGAAAATACAACCCGTTATTGCTTGAAAAGGGGTCAAACAAACTATACAGGATGATTTTCTTTATGTCTAAACTTACTGGAAGGGGATAATATGTCGGTAATTCTAAATTATGGTGATGGTTTTCCTGGAGAGCAATTCGAACTTGCAATTTGATATCAAAATGCGCGTTCGCGCGTGAATTTCGCTCGTACTTGTTCGTACATGTATTGGCGCATGCGAGACAAAATGACAATGATAACAAAATGACATCATTTTGACATGATGTAAATTTGCATTAGTCGCAAATTCAAACTCACATTGTGATATCAAAATAACATCTAAATGATGTCAGTCGCGCGTGCGTCTCGCTTGTGTACAATACACATGTAAATTTCTGAGCAGGGGCCCGTTTATCAAATAATACAAGTGGAAGTCCCTTTCTAACAGAAGCTGTCAAAAACTGAGTTCCTTTCGTGTTAGAAGCTACAAGCTTTTGATAAACAGTACCTGTACAAAATCGCTTCAAATCAGCTGTTCCATAGAAGGCATTGACCCCCCCCCCCCTTATAGGGATAAGTCCGCCTTTGTACATTGTATATATTTTTGTTCTTTTATTGTGTTTGTATCTGTCTTATATACAATAAAGTGTTTACATACATACATACAATTTTGATTCGCGGAAATGTGTGACGGTATCACATATTTCTTTTTGTACGGTTTGTCTTATAGTAAAAGTTGTTAGATTCGGACCCAATGCCAATTTCTATGAAAATGTGACGTTTAAATATATGTGACATTTCAATCAAAAGGTACCACATTGTCGGTTGTCGATAAGGTTGATTGAAATTGAAGCTATATGGAAATAGCGCCTTATTGACAAGCGACAATAAGTACCCTTTTGGTTGAAAATGACACATATGACGATATTTATCTAAAGTTATCTCAGTTAGACTGTAAGTTTGACCTACATGATGCATGTGGTAGATTATTGTCGGACCTATAAGTAGGTACTTAATAAAATTATCCTCAACCCAAGCAAAAAGGGTTTTTGCCACCGACCTGTCGAGGCAAGATAAAGGTAAGCTAATTAAATAGCTAAGCGCTCTGGGTTTTAATTAATTGAGCAAACCTACTCAAAACTCATTAAAGCAATTAAAGAGGAAAAATGACAACTTTACTTTATAGGTAAAAAACTTAGCTAAATCCCCTTTTGCTTGTGTGAGTAAAATGTGTATTGTTAGATGTTCCATATTTGAAATTTGTAATATGACGTAAGGTTCGCAGATTCATTATTTACTTAGCTAATAGCATAGAGTAACTTATACTAGAGCGGTACTGTCATAGTAAATTTTGTAACCCCAGTAAATTCACTGCCATCTGTCGACACACTTTAAAACTAAAATAAATATTTTTAAAAATACGATAAAATGTATTTAGATATGGAAAAATGATTTTTTTTTATTTGCATTAATTATTTTTATGATTTTGACCCATGTTCTTTGACTGATATGCGTTAAAATTGTTAAATAACAAACGAAACCGTCAACGCCATCTATACGACAGTTGACCAAAGCTAGTAGCGCCCTCTGAACGAGAATCAAATTTTCTTGATTTTCGAGGCACGTTTTTTCCTTAGACTGTATCCATCTATTACGGAGTTATATCTATCTTTGCTAATAGCTAATTTATTTGTGTGATGAGCACAAATATTTGTTCCTGAGTCATAGATGTTTTCTATGTATTTAAGTATTCATATATTACATAACACAAGCCTCCTTGGGCTTACCGTGGGACTTAGTCAATCTGTGTAAGAATGTCCTATAATATTTATTTATTTATTTAATAGCTAAGAAGTTTTATGAATAAACCCCGTTATGAATGTTTCAGTTCATTGAAAATAAGGGTTGGAAAAAATACGTTCCCTAAATTCGCCTTTTTAGTACATAACTTCGCCTTGGAAAAACATGAAATTATAATTTCAGTATAACTTGTATCATGGCCGTTTAGTACTTAATTCCACATTTTCTATCTCTATCGCACGCGTATAATTATATTAATATCTTGCTCGCACAACGGAATTGGCCGCCGGCGGGACATCACTTTTATTTACTTTATAATATCGTGCAAACTTGAATTTTTTAAGGGTTCCGTACCCAAAGGGTAAAAACGCGACCCGATTACTAAGACTCCGCTGTCCGTCTGTCACCAGGCTGTATCTCATGAACCGTGATAGCTAGACAGTTGAAATTTTCACAGATGATGTATTTCTGTTGCCGCTATAACAACAAATACTAAAAACAGAATAATATAAATAGTTAAATGGGGCTCCCATACAACGAACGTGATTTTTTTGCTGTTTTTTTCCGTAATGGTACGGAACCCTTCGTGCGCGAGTCCGACTCGCACTTGGCCGGTTTTTTTATTTTTTCCCACTAAAAAAACCGGTTTGCATTCCCTACTACTAATACCGAGTTCGAAGATTCTGTAAACTTCCTGAATATTAAGTGTTAGTAAGTTTCTAAAGTTTCTTTGCTTTGACTTCAGATAGTGCTGAACAAGTGCTGACAAGGGTAGTGCTGAAAGTTTAGACTTTTTTTTATACCACGTCGGCGGCAATCAAGCATACGGCCCGCCTGATGGTAAGCAATACCGGAGATATTACACGCGCGTTGCCGACCCTTTAAGAATCTGTACACTCCTTTTTTGAAGAACCCCATACTGACTATCAAAAAACATTACAGAAAACATTGTAAAAACTAAAATTGGCATTTATTTGTTTGTTTATCACAAATCTTTGTTCCTGGGTTATGAATGTTTTGAATGTATCTATACATATAAGTATTTATATATAGGTAGGTTTTTGTATTGTTTTATTTTAATTTAACTGTTTTTTTTTTAAATGAATATTCTTTCTCTCATTTATTTTCACGTCACAATAAATAAAACAGTAAATAGAAAGTCCATCGGCAACGCAGGCTTCGTCAAGTAGACACAAAAGCAAATCAGCAACAGGCTTCGTCATCGACTTACAAATGATGTAATCCGCAACAGGCTTTGTCAATCTTAACCACTAAATTAAACTATTTAGGCTATGGTGCCACCCCGGACCGTAGCCGGTCGGACTGATGATTATTTTAATGAATTGAATATATTATTTATGTAAATCCAATTATGACGTGTAATATGTAATATTATTATAAATAAATGAGTATGAGTATGAGTATGAGTATGAGTATGAGTATGAGTATGAGTATGAGTATGAGTATGAGTATGAGTATGAGTATGAGTATGAGTATGAGTATGAGTATTATAGTTAATCAAAAGACTGGCTCAGGAAAGAAAGGATTGGCAATTACTCCACCGGCAAGAGCAAAGCTCTTAAGATTTCGATTTAGATTTAGATTTATTTATTTCATAATATTAAATTACAATATGAATTATTTTTACACTAATCTATACGAATTTATATTATGATCGTCAAGTGGAAAATAAAAATTGATTATAATTATACAAAAACAATACACAATTAAAAAACCATTTGAATAAGCAATCAATATTATAGGTAAAGTTATGATGATGATGATTATAGTTACCATCGTCTAGTAATTGGTAGTAAATTTTTCTATAATATTTAATTTAAATAAATTCTTTATTGCACCAAAATAGGGAATAAAATAATATTTTTAGTACTTACTCTTTATTGATATTTTACTTCCATACATAAGGATTACATATTCATTAGGCCCATCGCTTCACTAATGAAACCTTTCAGAGATAAATCGTAGGAGTACCGTAATAACATTTCCAATAATAACATATATTATATTACTAAATACGCATATATTTCTACTTAAGGGGATCCCATGCCCCAATGACCTTCGATTTGAATCCCTTAGTTTTCTAATGTTTTTTGTAGCTTATCATATTAACAGCAACGGATTTTAGCAATATAGTATCCCATATTTACTTCAAAGTTCATTGTTTTCGAAATATTTGGCATCAAAGTTAAACAATTTTAGCCCAAAAACTGGTTTTCTGGCCATAACTTTTGTGTTAATTAGTTTAAAATTAAAACCTTAGGCAAATTTTTAGAGACGTCTAAGACGAACCCAAATATGTAGATTTCGTATAAGTAAGATCTTTCACAGCAATCGAGATACGAAAACAGTGTTTTTTTAGACAATGTTTAAAACATACATACATACATACATATAATCACGCCTATTTCCCGGAGGGGTAGGCAGAGACCACGGATTTCCACTTGCTACGATCCTGACATACCTCTTTCGCTTCCTTCACTTTCATAACATTCCTCATACACGCTCGCCGGTTTAGGGTGCTCTTGACCTGGCCTTTCTTCAGCATTTCCCCGATCTGATCAGAAAAAGTCCGCCGAGGTCTGCCCCTTCCAACTCCCGTTTCTACCTCTCCCTTATACACTCTCTTTGTTAGCCTTCTTTCACTCATTCTTTCCACGTGTCCAAACCATCTTAACATACCTTTCTCAATTTTTGTCACTACATCTTCGCTCAGTCCACACTTTTCCCTTATCACACTGTTCCTAATTCTATCTTGTAATCTATGTTTAAAACAATCATAAATAAATAAGTATTCATTTTTTTCACAATCCGGTAGAGAAAAATGGAGATAAAAGATTGAAGAACCGATAGCCGCTTGTCTTAAAATTCTATATGTAGTGCAAAAGTAGGGGTTACGATTCAAAACTTGTCAAAAATCGATGAAAACCTCAGGTAGCCCCTTAATGGCTTACATTCTAAAGATGAATACTCGTACTATGAATGCAGTAGGAACTATAATGCTTACTTGAAAATACCTCATTAAATGTAAATCCCTTTGAGTTTCAAAACATGAAGAAATAAATGACGCCAGTTATCTCACTTTTCCTGTGTAACATGAACCTGCCTCTAAAATGAAATTGTATTTTGAAGAGCTCTTAAGCACCCGACACTGCTCCATAATGGCGAGACGGGTTAAAATACGGGCAAGAGAGGTATGGGCACTGTGATCTCGCTTTGTGTGGTAGGGCTGGTAGGGCACAGGACAGCGGATGTCATTCCAGATCTAGAGCAGAGCCCAACTGGGGAGGTACCTCCACCTTACAGAAAACCGCAGCCAAATAACACTAGACCCTACTAATAGTGTTGTGTTCCTGCCGGTGAGTAAGGTTGCCAGAGCTCGAGGGAGAGGAGTGTTAGGGTAGGCAACGCGCATGTAACTCCTCTGGAGTTGCAGGCGTACATAGGCTACGGAGACTGCTTAACATCAGGCGGGCCGTATGCTTGTTTGCCACCGACGTAGTATATAAAAAAAAAATAGACTGCTAATTTCGCGCACGCTCAGCTCAACTCCGTGCTCGAGGCATACCCGGAGTGTGATTTGTTTGTGAGTGCAATCGGACGACTGATGATTGAGTGTAAGTGATAGAGCGAGAGATGCCTGTAAGTAGTATTATATAAGTATAATTAATATTGTTATGTAAATACTTTTGTACCCAATGTATAAGTAGTACTGTCTCCCAATTTGTGTCGCTGTGGCTATAGCTGTTAAGGTACAATTGTCAACTTAAATAATAATAAACAATAATAATAATGAATCATAGTGGGCGTAGGTAAGGTCAATGAGGGCAATACATTTAATAAGGCATTTAATAATAGAAATTGGTATGACGGCGACCGATCGTGCAAGCCGGCAGAACATAAAATACCTTTACATATCACGGAATGCCGTCATTTCATGAGGTGCCTAAGATTTGCCGAGGCATATCATGTTGTGACTTAGGTATACATTTTATGAAGCTAAAATGAAAAATAGTAGGTTAAAAGGCACACGAGACCGCGGTGTTTTATGGAGGTTGTTCGTCTTGATTATTTACTTGTCTCTGGATTGAGGATTTCATGATAGTTTAGTTATTACATTATACCCTTAACCTGACTTTAAGCTTTTCTTTAATTTGCCCTGTTACGTACGTATATACGTTATGTACGTTAAATATGTACGTTAAGTATTTCATCATTATCATTAATTTAAGAGCCTAGCTCTTGTCGGTGGAGCAATTTCCATGTATCTCTTTCCTGAGCCTTTCGTTTGACCGCCTGATACGACACGACGTTTATCTTTTCCTTAAGTTGGTCCATGTATGTTCTTCTTGGTCTCCCTCTCTTCCGCCTTCCTTCTACTTTCCCTTCTACAATATTTTTTATGAATTCGTCGTGTCGTAACAGGTGCCCAACCATCTTCCCTCTTCTGCTCTCAATGATTTGCAACAGGGACCTCCTCTCCTGCACAAGGTTGAGAACCTCTTCGTTAGATTTTCTCTCGGTCCAACTAATCTTAAGTAAAAGTAAGTGGTTAAGTATTTAGTGTGGGTCAAATCTTGGAAGCTAAATTTGACCCACTTCCCGATTTCCGATTAAGCTGCAGTTTTGTATACATATGTAAATCGGATGACAATGCAATATTATGATGACATAGAGCTGATCTGATGATGGAGACAGGAGGTGGCCATGGGAACTCTGTGATAAAACAACGCAAACTAGGTAATTGTGTTTGTGTTTGTTATAATTGTCTCGATGAATATTAGTTGCCTGTGGAAAGAAGTACAGTCAGCGACAAGCTTGTACCAATATGGATTTTTTGCCAAATATTTATAATAAAAATACTTTGAATATCATTAAGGAAAACAATCTAAAGAAAGAAATAAATGTTTGTACTTAACAGATCCTACAAGAAATTCAGCCAAACTTCAAAACTACCGTTAGAAAAAATCTCCTCAGTGAACGTTAAACCCTCCGTGTCCGTCCTAAGAAAATATGAACCTTTTAAATAAGAACTTCTAAAAACCGCGGCTGAACACTTTTACTTTTCTTTGGAAGAAAAATGGACCAAGTAATACACTTTTGTACTATCTTTGTTCTAGGGAGTTGACTTACTTACACCGACACGAGTTTCCGCCATATTTCATTTCATTTCATTTCATTTATTGCATTACCATGGTTACATTAAGGTTATACATTTATTTATTGCAAAGGGAAACAAACGGCATATAATCACACATATAGTTTAACATATTGAGTTGACACAACAGCCAGAACAGTTTCCACTTATAGGTAACACAACTATTGCTTTGAGAGAAACAACATGCAGTACATGCACATTCGTAAATTAACAAGGCAATTACAAACTAAAACTGAAACTAAGATTATACAATTTAATGACAAAATTTATGAACAAGTAAATTAATGACAATATTTAAGAAAGAGAATGACGAAGAAATTTTAAACTGATTTACTACATAATTATATTAATTAGGCACTTAGTGTCAAGTCGCCATAAGATTTATAGGAGCGGACCAAGATGCTAACAAATATACGCGCCTCTTTAAATAGTGCGTGTTCAGATGTTTTTAAGCACCTCGGCCACTCAGATATATCTGATGGCGACTGTACGGCCTCAGTGGCGTGCGCCAAGTGGTCAGCGAAGCGTTGGCGGGCAGCGTCGAAGTAATAGCGGGCAGCGTCAGTTTGTAATGAGGACGCCCGCATACGTTTTGCGTGTTTATTTTGAACGCCGCACGCTCTGCCCCGCTGACGCCCCGCTTTACCGTCAACTCAGTTTTTAGGGTTCCGTACCCAAAGGGTAAAAACGGGACCCTATTACTAAGACTCCACTGTCCGTCTGTCCGTTTGTCTATCACCAGGCTTCTCATGAACCGTGATAGCTAGACAGTTGAAATTTTCACAGATGATGTATTTCTGTTGCCGGTATAACAACAAATACTAAAAAGTACGGAACCCTCCGTGGGCGAGTCCGACTCGCACTTGTCCGGTTTTTACGCTTACTAATAATGCCTTGCACTCATACTGCTGACTCTTACGGCCCGGAGACGACATCGCGCGGCGGCGGCAGCGACGAGCAACGGCCAAAGGTTGGAGCGAGACACAGCGAGCGGACCTTTCGTTCCCACCTATGATTGCCGCCGCCGCCGGTCGCGCAATGTCGTGGCCGGGCTTTTACGAATTAAAGGATGACACGTTAGACCGGGCCGTGACCGGGCCGGAGCTTCCGGCGCTTCGTTTTCTATGGAAAGCATCACGTGATCACCTGTCATGTCATAGAAAAGTAAGCGCCGGAAGCTCCGGCCCGGTCACGGCCCGGTCTAACGTGAGTCATCCTTAATTTGGCATAAGCGACTACTAAAGTAGGTAGCATTATTATAGGAAAACGATCTTGCAAAAGAGATCTCTACTCAACTTTACTCATAACGTTTCGTGAATGCCAAATGTATCCGTACACAATAAATCCATTTGCGTTTAAAACTTAAAGCAGGAAAGTTGAGAGGAGGTTATCTTACCTGCTGAATGAAAATAAAATATAAAGTGGCCTGATCTTCGTAATTTCTATAAATAAGTTCTGATACTGCCCCACTGAGTTTATTACTATAGAGACGATATACTCTATAGGTATATGTATAGAAGGAACCCACCATCAATTACAATGACACTACACTACCGCGGTAAGGTTTTGTGGATCAGACACTGTTAAAATAGCTATTTATGCAACAAGTGAAGAAATCATCTTTACGCACGTGTATCATACAATGTTTTACTATGCATTGTGCGAGTAAATAAAAAAACATATGGCAAATAAGTTTAATTATTAAAAAGAGTGTTTTAAATCGACACGAGTTGCAAATTACCAGCCACAACTTCTAAGGAATCCATGGTTTGAGGACTCGTCCATGGGTCGACGCGAACTAGTTTTAGCATTTAGACTACGTTCCGGACACATCCCATTAAATAAATTTGCATATCTAATGAAAAAGGTGCCGTCGGCAAACTGTGACGAATGTGACATTTTGGAGGATGCATACCATGTCATCATGGAGTGTGTCCGAAACGAAAGTGAGAGAAAGGATATGAACGTAACCTTATTTGAAGTTGGGGGTTGCAACCAAATTTTGGGGCACCCACTATCTGAGGATGCAAAATGTTTATACAGACTTGTTGCGCTTGGACTAAATAGAAGATAGTCACATTTTTGTATACGCACAGAGCGACATCGTCACAAAAGTGACAAAGCTCTTTAAACAAGGATAAAAAAAAAAACCTATTCGCACGTGTATCGTACAACGTTTTACAGAACATATTGCCCTTTAAACTTTCGACATATGCACGAAAAGTGCTCTTTTCCGCACTAGTGCGAGAAAGTAGCACCATATGTACTGTAAAAAAAATTTAAAACAAAAAGCACTAGTGCGCAAAAGTAGTACTTTCCGCATGATATGGCTCCGTAGGAAACGCACTTTTCGAGCACATGCATTGCATTTTGCATGCAAGGTATTTTCGGATTTTTAACATGATTATGATTGAGTCAAGGGCATAAATATATATTCATTTCCAAAGTTTCAAAAATATGTGTACGCTCTTACACCTTAGACAATAAAGTCGTGTTCACATATTTTTGAGCCTTTTTTCTGGATCGATATTTTTGCCTTCGACTGTACCAAAAAACAGAAATTCGTAGCGGCCATTTTTTTTAATTTTGAATACGAATTTATATTAAGGCAACTCCGATCACAAAATACACGCATTTAGGACCAAATTAAAACGAAACGGTATTAAAAAGATTTCCAGCATGCTGGGAATTGATTTGTCGAAAAAATCTAATTTTCCCCTCACTAGCTCGGAAAGTTGTCGTTTATCCTTCAATACAAGCGGAGAATAACGCGTTTTATCCACTAGTGGGGAAAGTAATTTGACCTTGGATGGAGCGTGTTTAAGTAGCTTGACAGATAACAAAACGTAAAACGCTCATGATAATGGTTCGTTCGATATTAATTATCATTAAATAAATGGTTTGACAATCTAATAAAAAATACCAAATTTAGCTTTATTTAATGATTTTAAGTCATAAACCTTAAAATTCCATAAGAAACGTTTGTTTTTTATAATGATGTTAAATATAATTCTGAACGCACAAGTTGAGTCGATGCAATTTCAAAACGCATCGTTGACATTTCATACATCAGAAATGTCAACATTGTCAACAAATTTTTCACTTAAAACCTTTTCTCACCGACTCGCGTAAAAATACACAACTTCCAGTTTTCTGTTATAATATCGTAAAGAAATGAGTGATTCCAGTGATGACGGTGATCTAACGCCTGTGCATGTTGCACTTTCCTCGCTGTAGTGAGGTGAAAAGTTTTGTGTTACACACGGGCGCAAATGTATTTTACTTTCCGTGTGTTGAAACACTCGCTACGCTCAGGATTATATTTTAGAACCACTCGCTTCGCTCGTGATTCACCTATAGAATCCTTTTGCTTGCTCGTGTTTCAATTCTACACTCGCGGGTAAAATACAACTTTGCACCCCTGTATAACAAATAACTATTGATTGGCCTATGTCGCGATATTATATATGTATGTGTCAATTTCCTTGATAAAATGACTGATGTATTGTACGTACGTCATAATCGCAGCAGTATTGCAGTAATGAGGCGGTGAAAGTCACTCATTTTATCAAGGATATTGACAGATACAGCGGCGGCATCAACGCCGCTGCAGTTATGTCACCTTTACACACACAAGTTCATAAAAATACACAAAGATCCCGATAAATTTACTTAGAAATTGTAGTCTTTTGAAAACAAGTCAACACGGTGTAACATCGTCCTCTAAGCGAAAGTGCAAAATGTTAGGAGCCTTTAAAATCTCCAGCGGTTTGTCTTAAATGTCTTAATTCAAGGAACTTTTGATAATTCGCAAGTCTTGATAACTTTGTTATATTCGCCGGCCAACGCGGATTAACTTAGCTAGGTGGGCAAAAAATTTTGTCAATTGAATTTTAGGAAGCTAAAGTTTTCATTGTAACTTAATGTTTACTTATTCATTTATATACGAGCCTACAGTATATAAATAAATAACTATATAATCACTAAAGTGAAGCACTAACAAACAAATGTGACTTATAACGTGTTTCTGTCATACTACTAAAACCGTAAGTACCTAGGACTTATTCGAAGATTGTTTTCCAACATCCAACGAAATATCCTTCATATTCCCGAGGCTATGTCTATCGGAATAACGTCTATATTAGCTTGATAAGTATCCGAGAAAGTTTAATACTTCTCCCGAGGCATACCCATGTCCAGGCAATTCCCTACCAATCTTTCAGACTTGACAGATATAATTAGGAACTAAAACAGTTGTTATACTGTTGTTCAGACTTGTGGGTCACATATCAATAATGGTATGTGATATCAATTTATGTCTTTGTTGTTATCGTAATATTAAGTATAGGTCGAGATTGGATGTAATAGTTATTTGGTTTTTTGTTACTTAATAATGCAATAACTGCTTAACGTATTTTTATTATTGTTCGGCTTGGTGTTGGTATCCTGAAGAAAGGCCAGGTCAAGAGAACCCTAAACCGGCGAGCGTGTATAAGGAATGTTATGAAAGTGAAGGAAGCGAAAGAGGTATGCCAGGATCGTAGCAAGTGGAAATCCGTGATCTCTGCCTACCCCTTCGTGAAATAGGCGTGATTGTATGTATGTATGTATTGTTCGGATGTATTCAGCTGCGTCAAAACTTGACATTTGGAGTTCAAACTAGACATATGGAGGCAATTTCACAACCTGTCATATAGGCGAGACAAATAAGGCCTCTTTGTAAGTGAGACGTTACAATACAAACACATAAAAGTGTAAATTCTCTTTAGACCGCTGATTATAGTGGCTGTTAGACGAAACTTCATTACCTTCGTTACATAACGGTTAAAATAAATACTTATTTGAATTCCGAATTTCAAGATGGCGTATAATTTCCGAGAAGGACTGTTTTATGACCAGTCGGCTATTAAGCTTATTAAACTCTTAAATCCCCTTTGAAATAGCTATTTATCAAGCCCTTTTAGACCCAATGGGTTATTTTCTCCCGGGACACAAAGGCAGCGAAATGTGGCCACACGTTAATGGAAACACATCATTCCCTAAGGACCAGCTGGATTGAAGTACTAAGCGATATTGAACAGAAAACTGGGGTTAGTTGCTTGAAAAAATCTTGGGCAGTCGCGTAATCGGTGAGGTGGATACGTACCAAATTCGGACGTTCCATGGGCACATTTAGGCGGCGCGCGAACTCGCATACAAGTTTTTTTATGATCTAGGAGGCAAAGCACTGGCGGGAAGCTCATCTACAAACTACCTGCATCTTCTACATACATTCGACATAAATTGTAAGTTTGTAGTATCACTACATAGTATAAAACAAAGTCGCTTCCTGCTGTCTGTCTGTATAGGTACCTATGTATGCTTAGATCTTTAAAATAGACCGGCATCGCACCCGTGCGAAGCCGGGGCGGGTCGCTAGTTAAACTAATATAAGAAAGTGCTCTACCTATATGTGTTACTGCATCGGAGTGCTAACCTTCGTGCCTGGATTGTTACAGGTCCCTTTTGGTCTCAAATAATAAAATTAAATATCGTCGTCCCTTCATGGTACCTGCATTTGATTTCATTTCCCCAAGTGAGGTTCCTTCCACCTGTCCAGTGTCACCTCACAATAAACACACAAGTAAATACCCTTACCAGGATTCGAACGAAACAAGATCTCCTGCTTTCTAGGAAATTAACACATTCCCTGCCAAGAACACGCAAGCGTATTTTGTATTGAAAATGGGGCGCTTGGCACTGAAAGTGTTAAGGTCACCACTAGACACGCCGTCAAATGCATCCCTATAATCCCTCAGGTCATAATATCCACACTAATGAAGCATACCGTTAACCCAATAACGTCATAACATTTCCGACTGATTACTGTAATTACTAGATAATTTCTAGGGAAATGGTCTTGATTGCACTCAGCGTTTTTCGTTAATGACTCGTCAAACCGTGGTGCCTCGCAAATAGCACATAATTATCTTAAGGCCGTTCTCTGAGCCAGAAGGCGAAAAATCTCCTTATATGATCATATTTTTCTAAGAGACGCTGATATTCGTAGACGTGAAAAAAATATATGTTGCTCTTGATTGTATTATCTTTAATAACACAGCTTCCGATACACGAATTATGACACTTTGCTCGATACAATTAATTCCCAAAGTAAGTAAGTAATAAGTATATCATCATCATCATATATTTAAGTTATACTCTTGTCTTGTTGTCTTTTTGTTGTAAATGAAGAGGTTTTACGCATGGTAGGAGTGAAGAGAAGTTTGTTGAGAACCATAGAAAATAGAAGAGGAAAGATGCTTGGACACCTGCTACGACACGACGAATTTATCAAAAACATAATTGAAGGGAGAGTTGAGGCAAGGAGACGGAGGGGGAGACCGAGGAGAATATACATAGATCAAGTAAAGGAAAAACTCAACGTCCTGTCATATCAGGCTGTCAAGGAGAAGGCAGAGGACCGACACATATGGAAATCGCTCTACCGACAAGAGTGTAATAAGTATGTACTCGCACTTTTAATCAAACTTTACTCGGTTATTTATTATATGACACTATAAACAAAAAAAAAAGAAGAAAAACAATCTTAACTTAAATAGTAATTTGACAGTTTTCGAATTCCGACAGTATATAAGGCAACGTTTTCAAAATAAATAAATAAATAAAACGATTTACAACTAATATTACAAACAGACGGAATTGCAAATAGAGTTCCGGTTAATCTGGTTATAATATTAGCCGGAAATTGTTAAGGCCGTTCCATCGGTTTGCCGCTGTCTCTGTCACATTTCGCAAGAAAGAACGGGAAAGATCATGCGCGCCAAGTGTCAATTTTGATCGAATTTTGTCTATTTTTTATTTATTTTAAAACGTTACCCTACAATATCGAAATTCGAAAGCTATGAAATTACTATTTAAGTTAAGGTTGTTTTTTCTTCTTTTTTTGTTTATAGGTTCACATAATAAATAACCGAGTAAAGTTGGATTAAAAGTCCGAGTTAGAGGTTACTTTGGGAATTAATTGTATCGAGCGAAGTGTCATAATTCGTGTATCGGAAGCTATGATATTAAAGATAATATAGTCAAGAACTACATATATTTTTTCCACGTCTACGAATATCAACGCCTCTTAGAAAAACAGGATCATATGAGGAGATTTTTCGCCTTCTGGCTCAGGGAACCGCCTTAAGCATTAGACTTGTTGTTCGTCGCGACATCTATTGTCAACTAGCAGTACTGATTCGCTACTTGACGCAAGATGTCGAGTACGAAAATAACTCGAGTTTTGGTAAGAAAACCAGCTTTATAATTTTAAAACTGACACGGGACTAAATCGCGTAATTCGCGTACAAACTTACGTTTATTTATGGCCTGACGTTTGACGTTGACGTTAAGATGTTGATACAATTCCTCGCCAGTCTGCCTGTGACCAGGAATGTAACGTCACGTTCGCGTCAGGCCATAAATAAACGTAAGTTTTTACGCGATTAAGTCCCGTGTTGGTTTTAAAATAATGAGTGAAAATCGTGTTAGTTTAAATCAGTATAAAACCAGCTTTGTCCTGTTTTGCTATACGCAGTCTTAAGGGCAATAAACAAGAGCTTACGAACGAATTTGATTTGAAGCCCGAAGCCCGGCTTCGGGGTTAATTAACACGAATTCGTGACTGTATCGCCCGTGGCGGCCGTGGCACACGAAATATTTTTTATCACACTTGTAAGGAAAAATAAGGAAAATCAAACATCAAACATCAACAAACATCAACATTCATTCAGCAAATAAGCCACAAGGGCGCTTTTACACGTCAACATGGAATTTACATACAAGCAAAAATAATAATAATACATTAACAATTATAGTATACAACTAACTGCAACTACCAATGCAAACTGATTGTTCTGATTCTGATTATTATTCACAACGGCGGGACTTAATCGCGTAAAATAAGTTTTAAATTTACCTCCGATGTTTCGAGGACGGCGTTGTCCCCGTGGTCTCGGAGAAGGCTGGCTAAAGTTGACATCAACATCTTCTAGCCGCGCGAATAATAATAAATTAAGTCCCGCCGTTGTGAATAATGATGAGTAAGAATCGTGAAAGTTTAAATCAGTGTTCTGCCGGTCTAGCCAAGGTGACAATATCGCTATCGCTTCGCCATCGAATCGCTTTGTGTCCCTTTATCACTCTTCCATATTAGTGTGACAGTGACATTTACGTTTCGTTCGCTACGTATAGCGTTAGCGTTAGCGTTACACCTTTTACTAGCAAGTGTGACGCAAAAGTTATTTCTCTATATCACTATGTCACAAATTAGAATACTAACATCCCGAACTGGGATCCTGGTTGTTTTTGCGCCGTTACGAACAATTTCATCTGACTAAGTGCTCAGTGGCGAAAATAAGGCTGTCAAAACAACGGCCAAGTTTGAAAATTGTTCGTAATCTGTCAAAGTGTGTGTACCTGTACCGTTCTGATTCAGAATACGCTAGTATTACTCGTACTGCAGTTTTGCAGCGCGGCATTTCGACCGACTGAATTGCTACCGAAAATATAAAAAAAGCCGGGCAGCAACATCGATTTTACGGTTTACTGATGTTTCGGCGAAAATTACTTGACAAACTTTCAGTTCCCAAACTATTTATCCCATATTTTTAGTTGGGCGAAATTTCATTTCGCAAATTTACATAATCCAACCTAACCTAACGTGACCTAGTACGTCATTTTCATTTTGCAAGTATGGGGTTGGGGAATAAAATGGTTGCGAAGTAAGGTTATGCCAACGATTGGTTTGCCAAATGAAACTTTGGCGAAAAGTTGGTTGCCAAGTGAAATTTGGCGAAATAAATTTCGCCAAAAAGGAAGTACACCCGATTTTACTTTTGCGGCAGTACTGCAGTCGAAAGTATTGTCACGCTGCAGAAGAAATGCTGGGAGTAGTCAGAATTCGAACGGTACCTTAATTTTCGTAAATTACCCTATTACTTGTAATACTTGTTATGGCGTAGGCGTACTGAAGTTAAAAATAGACGTACCTTTTTTAGCCTTCATAAGATAAATTAAGGTGCAAATAACATGAAAAATACGGAAACAAAAATTAGGTAAATCAACTTGAAATGCTACGAAATTGTTGACGAAGCGAAGTCTTTAATCTTTATTCGGCCCTTTTTGAGTTACCCTTAAAAACACTCAATGAATAACGGTACAGCCATCGTAACAGTTGTCCAATTCAATACTGTAGCAAATAATAACCTAGAGATATATACCTATAAAAATATTTCTAAGAAGTATGTAGTAGTAGTAAACACTTTATTGCACAAAACAAGTACATAACACAGAGAGAATACAGTAAATGTGTACAAAGGCGAACTTATCCCCTTAAGGGATCTCTTCCAGCTAACCTTTAAGTAACTGAGAGAGATACATACGAAATAACATACATATGTATAACATGCATCCATCCGCCGCATCCAGACAGACGGGCTAGCATAGCCACCAAATGTATGCCAGAAGAGGGGCGTGGACCCGGCAGGCCCAGACGGAGATGGCGGGACGACCTAGACACCTTTCTCAACAACTGGCCGGAGGAGGCACATATCGGGAGTCGTGGAAGACAAGGGGAGAGGCCTTTGCCCAGCAGTGGGACACCATAATAGGCTAGTAAAAAAAAAATGTATAACATAATACAAACAAAGTTGTGTAACCCGTGCGAAGACGAGGTGGGTCGCTAGTGAATTAAAAGAATCGGAAGTATTTTAGCAGTCTCGTAAAAACCATTCAAGTTCTTCAAATTTAGTCTCAAAAGACTAGTATCAACTCTATTATTTAGTCCATTGAAACAGTGGTCGTGTTTCAATTGATATGATGATGATGAAAGCTCTACAATAAAAAAATGACATAACACATATTATGTCATCATTAAAACAAGTGAAATCTGACTATTCTACATACATACTCGTATCGTACATATTGTGAAATTATGTTTCTACGTTCGGCCGAATTTCACCTTCCCATACAAACGGAGTTTCGTTCTCATTTTAAAACTACGTGTTGGATTGTAATGAAACTTTGCACATACAATGACATTAGGTATATCTAGGTCTATCATCATCATTCGCTTGCCCTTATCCCATTCATTTGGGGTCGGCGCAATGAGGGCGCAACATGTCTTTTTCTTCCATACCTCTCTCTCGCCCGTCATCTCATCATTCACTCGCATTCGTTTCATATCATCTCTCACACAGTCCATCCACCTTTTCCTCGGTTTTCGTCTCCCGATACTTCCCTCCACATTCATTCGTAATACCTTTCTCGTCACATGACTTTCATCCCTCCGCATTACATGTCCGTACCACACTAGGCGATTCGCTCTTACTTTTTCTACTATAGGTGCAACTTTCAGGCTTCCTCTTATATACCTAGGTCTGTAATTAGTTTATATAGCTCTAGTATATAAAACAAACGAAATAGAGCAAAAACAAGTTTCGTATGAAAAACTTAAATTCATTGTATTTTTTAACTATCGTATCTGAAGCTACATAAACTAATTACAGACCTAGATATACTTATCCTATTGTATAAGTTTCAAAGCGATCTAGCTAGTCGTTTTAAAATGAGAGCGTAACTACGTTTGTATAGAGAACCGAGCTAGCCTGGGACTCTTAAAGGGGCCCACTGATTACCAGTCCGCCGGACGATATCAAACTGTCAGTTAATCGCAAAAGGCCAAAAACTAACAGTTGTCATTCAGGGTTCCGGCCTGACGGCCACGAACCGATAGTGTGTGGCCGCGTCACGATTCCGGTCAGCGCCGACCATAGATATGTACCTTTTCCTATATCTATGGCGCCGACCATAGATATAGGAATTTTGCTATATATATGGCGCAGACAGATATCGGCCGAACAGTCCGTGGTTTGAAATATAACTGTAAGTGTGGCCCTGTGGCCTGTTGCGATTAACTGACAGGCTAATATCGTCCGGCGAACTGTCAATTTATAGGGCCCTGTCAAACTTATATCAAACCGCTGCCGGCGGAAAACTGACGGCTCTCAACTGCTAGTCTTTAGTCGCAGAGGTGGTAGCAGGCCATTGCCGATAGGCAATAATCGCTTATGTGTGTGGACGTTATTGGCCTAGGACGGCACAGGCTGTCCGATAAGGCCAGAGACTGCAGGCGGACTGGTAATCAGTGGGCCCCTTTAAATAACCTCGACATTCGTACCTATCTATTGTTTTTTAATAAATAACAGAGATAATATATTGTTATATTTCTTTGTTCTTACAACAACTTTCCTCCTACATTCGTGACAGTAAAGCGCTCTAATTAAGAATATTAAGCCTTGTTTAAGGAATTTGATACCTATTTTGTAGGTTTCAGATCAGATTTAATTATCAGAAGAGCAAAACAATTTTTTTATCTTCACAAATGTTTACAATGTTGCCAAGTTATTGTACATATTTTATGTCCTTTATTTAAGGCCGTTCCATCGGTTTGCCGCTGTCTCTGTCACATTTCGCAAGAAAGATCGGGAAAGAGCATGCGCGCCAAGTGTCCATTTTGATCGAATTTATTCGATTATTATTTATTTTAAAAACGTTACCCTACAATATCGAAATTCGAAAGCTATGAAATTACTATTTAAGTTAAGATTGTTTTTTCTCCTTTTTTTGTTTATAGTAGCACATAATAAATAACCGAGTAAAGTTGGATTAAAAGTCCGAGTTAGAGGTTACTTTGGGAATTAATTGTATCGAGCGAAGTGTCATAATTCGTGTATCGGAAGCTATGATATTAAAGATAATATAGTCCAGAACTACATATATTTTTTTCACGTCTACGAATATCAACGCCTCTTAGAAAAACGTGATCATATAAGGAGATTTTTCGCCTTGTGGCTCAGGGAACCGCCTTAACCTCGTACCTATCTAAAGTACGATCTAGGCATTTAATTTCAGTAACATTTCGTACCTTGTCACAGTAAGAATAGAATGAGGTCCTTAGCGACTTTTATATTTATTATCACTGTAACGAGGTACGAAATGGTACGGTTTAATTATTTGTCTGTACAGTTCAATGAAATTTAAACCATTTTCAATCGGAATAGAGTAGCATTTGTTTTGTTAACTTCACTTTAAACGTACGTATCAATTGGTAAAGCATAATACCTACTTAATTTATTTTATCCTTTTTGAAGTCGGTTTTCCTTTTCTTGTTTAGGTACACCATAATAACATTTTTAGGGTTCCGTACCCAAGGGTAAAAACGGGACCCTATTACTAAGACTCCGCTGTCCGTCTGTCCGTCCGTCACCAGGCTGTATGTATCTCATGAACCGTGATAGCTAGACAGTTGAAATTTTCACAGATGATGTATTTCTGTTGCCTTTATAACAACAAATACTAAAAAGTACGGAACCCTAGGTGCGCGAGTTCGACTCGCACTTGGCTGGTTTTTTTTTGCTACTAGTATATAGACCTACAAAATGGTAGACGGAGGCTTTATTCGGAGGCTCGAATCCTTTTGAGTTGCGCATAAAAAGGACTCGACTCGGTACATAAGACTCGATTTTTTAAATAATTATGTAAAAACGAGTTGAGTTCTTAAATTTTAGACTAAAACAACTCGCTACCATTTTCTGGGGTTAGCTTATTAGTTTTGTCTTGTGTTTAGTCTTAGCTTATTAGTTCTTCTTCATAGTTCTACTTCCGAGCCTAGTGGTAATATCTAATGATCTTACTCTCGAAGCTTAGGTTCGAATCCCAGTAAATGTATTTATTTACGTTTAACCAGAATAATTGTAGCGTTCTTACTAAACCGTGGCAATAGTCTTATTACCTAGGCAATAGAGTTCTGTTTGCTTGAGCAAGTAAATGGCTAAGTTAATCGACTTCGGAAATGTGGAAACGCGCCAAAATCCCGCTCCCAGCTTCCCGCTTCTAGAATTCCAAGGCGTTTTGAACGTAAAGTGGATTATCTGCTTCCTAGCGAGTTCCGTTTTAATAGGTAGCCACTTTCTGCCAGCATAGTGATGGCTCCTTTACACGACGGGCCATCGGGTCTCCTTCGGAATCTCTAACAACGTTTGCCCTAAAGTCGCTTGCCCTAACTGTTTTGTCCTAATGGGCACTAGCCCTAACGATCAATTGTCATAACAAAATAACAGTTGTGGAACATGAAATTAGGATAAATAATCAATATGGCAAGTGAAGTTAGGAAATTAAATATTAGGGCAAAGAAAAATCATCCATACAATGTTAGGGAAACCAAAATTGGGCATATGAGTGTTAGGACAAATGATCATTATGACAAACAATATTAGGGAATGCAAAAATAGGATAATTTTTTTTAGGGATTCCGATATAGATCCTGGGCCATCATACTGGCTCGCTAAGATAGGTAAGAGAGAGTAGTGGTGTCAAATGGCATATGGCGCGGCGGGATGGCTATGGGATGGCCGCGGGGTCGGTTTTTCGTCCGCACATCAAAGGTCTCTCCAAAACTTGCTTTGAAAGTAAAGGTTTTACTTGTTTGTGACACTTCTGATAGTGAATAATTGGTTTGGCATTCAATTGAGAACCTATTAATTACATGGTAAGGATATATAATCTTTGTTTTGTTAGCAAAAATTGTGAAAATAGAGATGCATGAAAATTTTGAAAAAATACGGAGTGGGGTCCCTTTGTTTGACATAATTATTAAAAGTCATAATGTAATGATTGTCATATTATCATTAGTCATAATTCTGAAACTGTTAACTTTTCATGATTTTCCTTAGGTTATCCTATAGATAGGTTAGGTTAGGTTAGGTTCGTTTTATGGCAATCCTGAAAAGATACGCGTTCGTAGAAAAACCAAATTATGACTAACGAAAATGTGGACAAACAATACATTATGACTTAAAACTATATGGGAAACAATAGAGACCCATACGGAGTTTATATGGACGCAACGGGGGTGAATAGGGACGACTGAGGGGGGGGGGGGTTGGTACTACCAAAGGCGTCCCGCTCCACCCTTCACATGCATGGGCCCTCCTTGGTATATTTTAGGGGCTTCATATGTTTTTGTCTAAAATTATGCCTACCGCCACCCCTAAACGGATTTAGGGGTGACGAAATCGTTACCATTTTAGTGAGTTAAAACTAGTTTTACGTATCACCTCAGTGAAAAACAGTTTTCACTAGTTAAAACCAGTTGTCTGTAACGTCCCGGTGAAAACTAGTTTTAACTGGGATTATTCATATTTTTTAATCTGAGAAAGGACAATAAATAATAATAATGAAAAGTTTTATTTCAGGCAAAAAGTACATTCATACACCCATATCAAGATACAATTTAAAAGTTAAAGCGCCAAAAGAAGTAGTACTTAATAATAAAATAAAATAAAATAAGTTGAACAATTTAAATAGCATTATGTACACTATTTTTTGTTCCCGTTTTGGTGCACGGAAAGCCAGTGCCTAAACATATTGCAACTAATGTTGCGATACACCGACATGAGAATGGTGTTTTGCGAGCGGCGCATACCCACCCAGAAGAAAGCAATGCGCGCGCGTATCACTGCGAAGAAGTCAGGAATTCTGGCTTCCGCGAACATGGTGGAGGCACTGCAGGAACGCGTGTGTGCGTGGGATTATTCAGTCAAAACTAGTTTTCGCAAAGTGCCTTGGTGAATACTAATAGTTTTGACAATTTTTTTTTCTGCCGCAAATTCATTCGAAAGCTACTGTGCCGCAGACAGACACATAATTACATATATAAAAAATATAACACCTTTTTTTGCGTCGGGACTTTAGAACGCATGAAACACACTTTATAACTTAGCCGCTTGTCGCTTGTTGATAAGGTTGATTTCTAATTGAAGCTATATGGAAATAGGGCCTTACTGACAAGCGACAATAAGTACCCTTTTGGTTGAAAATGGCAAAAATTAAAGCGCACAAGCTGACTTAATTAATTTACTCGCCAGTGCACGCTGTTAATAGCAATTACGTTTTCGAGTTCACGCACTTTAGTGTATTTAGCGTACCGTTTCTCGTCTCTCCACACCGCTGCTCAAAACACGCTGACGGTGCGGAATTTTATATTTTCCCTTTTTTAGGGTTCTGTACCCAAAGGGTAAAAACGGGACCCTATTACTAAGACTCCGCAGTCCGTCTGTCCGTCTGTCCGTATGTCCGTCTGTCCGTCTGTCCGTCTGTCCATCTGTCCGTCTGTCCGTCTGTCTGTCACAAAGGCTGTATCTCATGAACCGTGATAGCTAGACGGTTGAAAATTTCACAGGTGATGTATTTCTGTTGCCGCTATAACAACAAACACTAAAAAGTACAGAACCCTCGGTGCGCGAGTCCGACTCGCACTTGGCCGGTTTTTTTCCTCACAAGTGTGAATATGAAATAAGAAAAATGTGAAAATTGTGTGTGCCACGGGCGGGTATACAGGAATTCACAGTCGTTCGTAAATTCCAGTTTACCGCCCTTAATACACAATGTAGGGGAGACCGAGGAGGGATGTGACAATTTTTACTTACACCGACATATCTCAGCAACAAAGCATACCATCGCTATGAAGTTCATAATAATGTATAGTATAGCTTAATTCATACTTTTCAAAAACCTGTTACGAATATGAATAAAAGTATTATAGTTTTTTCGAAAACCAGAACAACTCCCCGCGTCACAACTCTCCTAACACCGAGGTGTCTGAATCTAATTCTAATCAAAAAATATTAATTTTTAAAGATTAATTCTAGCATGCCTTCGGTGCAAATTGAGACTAAATAGCCTATGAAATTGAACTCATTTCTGTTCCATTCAAGGCAACACAAGAAAAAAACTGATATTTACTGCTTTGTTTTCGTCGCTCTTTTTTTGCTAAAAACTAACTTTACGAATTTCTTGACTAGGTATCTACCTACTATTGGCTTATAGGGCCGCAAATTATCCTTGATAGGTCTTTCAGTGATCATCGCATCAAATTAAACATGTTGGCTGTTGAGTTGGTTATTTCGTCTCTTTTGTATAGTTACTAATGATTTGAAACAAGTAATAAAGTCTTATATTGACCGGGATATAGACCGTGATTACCTTTTGTATTATTTTTGAGCTCCCGATATTTCGACGCAGTTACATGCATCATGTTCACGGGTGACCCGGTCAATATAAGTCTAGTGAAACTAACCGTGAATCATTCAAAACTCTAAGTAATAAAGTTTCAGAATTCGACAGTAAACCAAAAGATAAAAAAATTACCTTCAATCAGCAAAATAAACTTAAATAGGAGAGTTGAGACAAGCAGTCACAACTTGTCTAGGTACAGAAAATCACAAACTTGTTATAATAATAATTCCTAATTGCCAAACAATGTACAAACTATAAAACAAAGTCACATCTTGAAACTTGAAAAACCATAGAATATAAGAAAAAATATCACAACAACGTAAAAGTAATACATTATGATATTGATGCAATCAAAATGTGTGGGGAAAAGTTACTTTTCCCGTGTTTTTGCACGTAAACACCCAAAAAAACTTTATATACGTCGTTGGCAGGTGCTACGTTAAAATGCGCATTTCTAAAGGGGCTAGAGCGCGGGTTCCAACTTCCAGCTCGCTAACAATCATAGTTTTCGAGAAATCTTCATTGTCACAACTCCCTTCTGTCACAACCCTCCTTAGTCTCCCCTACGTACCATCCAATAACAAAAGATAAAGATAAAGATAAAAGACATTTATTCGTGACGATCACAACACAAGTGCGAACATGTACAGACAACAACAGCAAGAAAAGAAGAGATCATCAAGTGTGCATCACGAAATGGACCCAACTCAGCATAATGCTAGCTATAAAGCCAGCGCTGGTCTTCCGTAGGGCCCATTCGGTGATGCCACGACAGATAACACACAAAGATACATATTAAAACATTACAAAGCTACACACAAAGAATACCTAATTATATACAAACATATTAACCAAACCAAAAAAATATACATGAAGAGCACAAACAAAAATAAAAAAACAAGTATACAAGAAAAAAAAAAAAAAAGAAAAACATTCAAGAAACAAACAAACAAATCCATAGACAATTAATAATTATGAATGCGACCATACCATCTGTCAAAAAAACCAGCTTGCAGCTGCTAGCGCCAGCGGCTACTGGCAAAACTAAAACTGCCTGCAACTGCAAGCACGGTATAACCTCAACTAAATGGTATTATCGCAACATAAGACGTAATCCTAACATACACTTAAAATTATAAATTAAAAGAAGTAATATAGCAAAGCAAAAGGAACAAAAACGAACGGTAAATAAATACGAGACAACACTTTTTAATAAAACGTTTGCGTAGACAGATATTTATTTTACAAGTATTCTTTATAAATAATACAGTATACAGTCTGGCTTTATCTTTCATTGGCCATTCGAGACCCATCGATTAATTATATAAAACCGGCCAAGTGCGAGTCGGACTCGCGCACGAAGGGTTCCGTACCATTACGCAAAAAACTGCTATAAAATCACGTTTGTTGTATGGGAGCCCCACTCAAATATTAATTTTATTCTGTTTTTAGTATTTGTTGTTATAGCGGCAACAGAAATACATCATCTGTGAAAATTTCAACTGTCTAGCTACCACCGTTCATGAGATCCTGGTGACAGACAGACGGACAGACGGACAGACGGACCGACGGACCGACGGACAGACGGACAGACGGACAGACGGACAGATAGACAGACGGACAGACGGACAGACGGACAGACGGACAGACGGACAGACGGAGAGACGGACAGACGGACAGACGGACAGACGGACAGACGGACAGACGGACAGACGGACAGACGGACAGACGGACAGACGGACAGACGGACAGCGGAGTCTTAGTAATAGGGTCCCGTTGTTACCCTTTGGGTACGGAACCCTAAAAACGAAAAAGCCGTGTTCAACTTTTTCACGGGAATATGACTGGCTTAACATGACAATCTAGAATTGTTGAATGATTTTATGAAAAGGGTTTACATGAAAATTTTATACTGCCCGGATTTATTTTTGGACCGATTAGAAGTAATTTGCTGTACTTAAATTACAGGATAATACTATTACTTATTCTGTGATTACAGATTGGTCAACCGTTCGGATTCACAAGTCACTAGTATTACTAGACTTATATTGACCGGGATATAGACCGTGATTACCTTTTGTATCCTTTACCTTTTAATATTGTCTTCGGTTACCGCGATAGTTACTCATGAAATAAAACTATGAAAACGGATTATATCGCGTATATTGAATTTATAATACATCCCGACGTTTCGAACCCTTTACAGCGTTCGTGGTCAACGGGTGACTGAGGAAAATTACAAAGTGCAAAAATACCCACATAGGTACTAAAAATAATGAACAACTTTTTCAACTTTTTTTTTCTTTACTTGAAAATAATTGTAGTGCCTTATGAACCGATTTTGCATGTACAACCAGCCTTAAAGTTTATAGTCTATGATTGTTCATTATTTTTAGTATGTGGGTATTTTGCACTGTAATTTTACCTCAGTCACCCGTTGACCACATATGCGGCAAAAATGCAGTCGGCAGCAATGTCGCGCTGCATTATAGCGGCAGTAATACAAGTAGAGTTTTGAATGATTCACGGTTAGTTTCACTAGACTTATATCGACCGGGGACCCTTTACAGCGTTCGAAACGTCGGGATGTATTATAAATTCAATATACGCGATATAATCCGATTTCATAGTTTTATTTCCTTTACCTTTTGTTTCTCGGGAGCTAATAAATAATACAAAAGGTAATCACGGTCTATATCCCGGTCAATATAAGTCTAGTGAAACTAACCGTGAATCATTCAAAACTCTACTAGTATTACTGCCGCTATAATGCAGCGCGACATTGCTGCCGACTGCATTTTTGCCGCATGTGTCAAAATTCCGGACATTTGCGACAGCAATTTAGTCGGGAGTAATGTCGCGCTGTAATACGATAGGGTTTGATAAAGTAGATAACGCATATAATTTTTGTCATACTTACCTTCATAGTTTCTTCATGGTCCTTAATAGTCTTAAAGTACTGAAGCTAATGGAATTAAAGGTAACTTTCTTTGTCCTTTTCATGTCAATAAGAACTAATAACCATACAGAGAACAGTTCGACCGTATTTGTACAGAATTGCAATAAAAATCTATTACACAGACGGATAATCCCGTAAGTAGACTCCGGACATTTTCCCGCGATCCCACACGTTTCTTATCGCTTTAATTTATTTTAGCAGTACCCTTTTACTTCTACTGCTTTCATGTTACCTTTTTTAATCCATCCTATGATGGCCTCAAGATCTTTAGCTGTTATAAGAAGCCAGAGCTCTCGTTTATACTGGATATCTCGACTGCAATGGGAAAAACGTTGATCCCTCCACATGAGACCTCACAAGATTTCCGCAACTCTAAAAAGTCTTAAAACTTAAGTAACTTAAAGGTTCATGCCTCATTTTAAACTGGTTGCAGTATTGTTAGCTAAAATCCACTGCTTTAGGAACAATATAAAGGGGCCCACTGATTACCAGTCCGCCGGACGATATTAACCTGTCAGTTGTTCGGAACTGTCAACTTTTTGTTTTAACTGACAGGCTGATATCGTTCGGCGGACTGATAATCACTGGGCCCCTTAAGACGTGTTAAAGCGTAGGTCAAAGTATTCTGCCAGTTTTTAAGTAAGTTATTGGCAAAAGTTTGTAAATGGTGGACTAGAAGTTAATGGTCTAAAACTTAATGCTCTTTCCTCGTCTTGCTCACCATACTCATGCAGTTTAAGCCATTGAAATTTAAACCAAATTATTTGGCAAATAGTTGATTTTTCTTTGATTCAGGTTTTAAGTAAAAAAAAGGAATTTTCTATTTTTCATAACTTGCTAAAAATGCTATATGTCCTTTAAAAATCAGATTGGGCAGGGCGAGGTTATAGTTAAATAGGGTCCTTAAAGTATAATTGATTGTAAATACAATTTTAAAAATGTATTTTACTTCAGGACCTGTAAAAAGACGTTTTCTATTTTAACATAGGTCTTAAGTATTTCGACGATAAGATTTGTCCTATTTCTAAAATTAATTTTCTTTTGTCACTCCCTACTAATAGGTATTATAAATGAAAAAGTAACTCTGTCTGTCTATCTGATACTCCTCACGCTCAAAACGTTGAACCTTATTTAAGATGAAATTTGTATTAAGATAGTTTGAGGCCGTTGGAAGGATATTTTCACCAATCATCATCATAATATATCATCATTATCATCATCCCACGCGGACGAAGTGGCCAGGCATCACAGGCACAGGCATCCCAGGCAGACAAAAGCTACTGCAGATAAGAACCGCCGGTGCCAGTTTTTAGGATTACAAATACAAAACTTTATTTATAACGCCAAGGTTACAAGTCAAAATGGTCACAATACAAAAGGTACAATAGTAAACCAATCATGTTCATTATTCATCATCATCATCATCATCATGTCAGCCGATAGACGTCCACTGCTGGACATAGGCCTCCCCCAAGGCTCGCCACTCCGACCGATCCTGTGCCGCTCGCATCCACCGAATTCCCGCGACCTTCACCAGGTCGTCGCTCCACCTCGTTGGAGGCCTACCGGCAGTTCGTCTTCCGGTACGCGGACGCCACTCCAGAACCTTCCGCCCCCACCGGCCATCAGTTCTGCGAGCAATGTGCCCCGCCCACTGCCACTTAAGGTTTGCAATTCTGCGAGATATGTCGGTGACCTTAGTTCTACTGCGGATATCATCATTTCTGATTTCATTACAAATAAATTATTAAGCCTTTTTGTCTTCGTAGTAATATTAATAAATATTGTAAATATATACATCAATATCCATTTAAATCTCAATTTCATTTGCTCTCTCCTTTTACATTGAAAAGCTTAATTTTAAGTCGAACACAAATCTCGGAAACTCAGAACACAATCACATTTCCATTGAACAAATGTTACCCAGCACCGTCCCCTGGGGTACTCCGGGTTGACTAGATCTCCGAGACTCCTTATAATTAACTTGGCTTCAAACTGGGACTTTTAATTACACGAGTAATTTAAATTTGATTGAAAATATTTGAGTGGTTCGTTAGAAGCTTAAGAGCTCTATAAATTATTGATGGCTGTTTTTATTGCGATATAATTTTAAATTATACAATGTATTTTTCATCATCAGGCCTTTCAGCCTATTGCAGATTATACAAACAGTGGCAGATAGGGTAATAAGTACTATTTTATGAAATGCAAACAAGGAGGGGTAGGCAGAGACCACGGATTTCCACTTGCTACGATCCTGACATACCTCTTTCGCTTCCTTCACTTTCATAACATTCCTCATACACGCTCGCCGGTTTAGGGTGCTCTTGACCTGGCCTTTCTTCAGGATTTCCCCGATCTGACCAGAGAAAGTCCGCCGAGGTCTGCCCCTTCCAACTCCCGTTTCTACCTCTCCCTTATACACTCTCTTTGTTAGCCTTCTTTCACTCATTCTTTCCACGTGTCCAAACCATCTCAACATACCTTTCTCAATTTTTGTCACTACATCTTCGCTCAGTCCACACTTTTCCCTTATCACAGTGTTCCTAATTCTATCTTGTAATCTCACACCACACACACTTCTCAACGCTCTCATTTCCACGAAATTTCACGTCAAAATAATGTAAGATGGCTGAAATCGAGTATGAAGATTGGCTTCGGCATGTATTATGGAACTGTTTTTAGTTATTTTGTTAATTCTTATAAGTTTTTAGTTTTTTTATAAGCGTTCGCCCCGAACAGCAACGGTGACAAAAATTACGTTTTACACCTGCCGGAAAAATGTTACCAAAGGAATTTATTTTACATTCAAGATATATACAGTGGTACTACGTAAAATAAATCTAAAATAGGCCCTTGAGGCATTGTACCAAGGATGCTGGCGGCATTTCCTCGATGTATCGCAATGCTGATACGTTGTGCGAGGAAGCCGCCAGCTCTTCGGTCACCAGTTAGCCAGTTACGTCAACCAAACGCTTCGCGATTTCTGCAAGAATATGTAGAACATCCTCAATCAATGTTATATTTGAATAATAGATTTCTTCCTTCCATCTTGTTCGGTGGATAGGTACGTATTAAAATGTAGTGGTAATGGAGCGTTGCGAAACTAATGCCGGAACTGGTATCAAAAGATCTGATATTTAACTTGACAAAGACTATCCCCCTTATTCATAAAACTTTACGGGCCTGATTTAGTAAAATTATGTTTTATCCCTTTCTTACAAATACATAAGTCAAAAATGACAGATAAAGACAAACGATTCATAGCTAATTCAGGCCAGTAACGCGTTTATGAATAACGCCATAACGGTATACCTATGTTAAATGATATTCACAGAAAAGGGGATAAAAATGTATGATTTTTGGTAAAAAGGGGCAAACCTACACTTGACTGTGTCATAAATGTAAAGTAAATAAGTAAACAATGTTTATTGGTCATTATTATTTACAACGACGGGACTTAATCGCGTAAAATAAACCGTAATCGCGTATCGCGTAACTAAGTCCCGTCGTTGTAAATAATAATGAGTAAAAATCGTGAAAGTTTAAATCAATGTTTATTGGATCAATGATAATACATTTTATGTGTAAATTTATAAGAAACTTCAAAAGAAAAATGTAACTAAGGTAACAATTCTAAAAAAAACGGCCAAGTGCGAGTCGGACTCGCGCACGAAGGGTTCCGTACCATTACGAAAAAAAAACAGCAAAAAAATCACGTTTGTTGTATGGGAGCCCCATTTAAATATTTATATTATTCTGTTTTTAGTATTTGTTGTTATAGCGGCAACAGAAAAACATCATCTGTGAAATTTTCAACTGTCTAGCTATCACAGTTAGATGAGATACAACCTGGTGACAGACAGACAGACGGACAGACGGACAGACTGACGGACAGACGGACAGACGGACGGACAGACGGACAGACGGACAGACGGACAGCGGAGTCTTAGTAATAGGGTCCCGTTTTTACCCTTTGGGTACGGAACCCTAAAAAGCGTTTTCTTTCGTATATCATTTACGAACCAAGGGTGGTTTTACCCCTCCATGGTATTATTTGTATATTGATTTCGTATTGACATACCCATCTGTCACAAGTCACAACATACTCGTATTCGAGATGTTTTATTTATCATGGTGATCATATGTTAATGGAAAGAGCGCCGTAGTGTAAACTAAATTCCTCCGGTTTGACACCCATAATAGATCTCGTGACGGAAAAGGAAGCAGTTTTTTTTTGATTTCTTAGTCATGTACCTCGAAATCATTAATACGTTGTAGCTATTGACGTTTTACAGGTTACAAGTTTTTTTTTTATTGAAGTATGATTTATCGTCGTCAATCACAATATACAATATATAATGTACGGGTATAAAATTCATAATGTATTTAATTACTTTTTCGTGTAGTTCTTCACTTTAGTCGCTTTTCACCTCAATACTAAGTTTTTTTTTTTTTTTTTTTTTTTTTTTTTTTTTTTTTTTTTTTTTTTTTTTTTTAAATTACAAAAAGGCAAGCACTTGACCGCAATCTCACCTGATGGTAAGTGCCGATGCAGTCTAGGATGGATCATGCTTACCTAAAAGATGTCTATTCACTCTTGATTTAAAAAGATCCAAGTTATAGTGGACTGGGAATATTTTAGCGCTAAACCACTGTTTTAGAAAGTGCATGAAAAAGATTTAAAAATAAGTAGCCATTAAACTTTATTCCACTAAGAAATTAATGTTGATAGGTAATTAGTGTAATTACTGATATCGGTAACTGAATTTTGTTTCGCGTAATGTTCGATGATATCATTATTGTTAGATTTAGAATCTACTGTAATGTGTATATACTTATTTGTTATATATGAACTAGTTTGGTACTGGCTTACAATGATGTAAGTCTATGATAATATTATTTGAATTTTATATTTCGCCTGTGTTCTGATTTTTGACTGCTTGACACCGTTATGTCACTCGATCCTAATGTTTACATTGTGATACACGTTATTCAATATATATGTTAATATGCCTAAATAGCGCTTTGTTATTTAACCACAGCGTGCTCAGAGAGTTCAGACACAATTATCATCATATCAGCCTTTTATTGTCCACTGCAAAGCATTCACCTCTCTTAGTATGCCACTTTGTTCCAGTCCTGAGCTAATGTCATCCAAAAGTGACCCGCAATCTTCCAAATGTCGTCCACACAATGAGTTAACGGATGCCAGGCACTCATTTCATTCGAAAGCGGCCACCATTCCGTTAACATTTTAGTCCACCTGCCATCACTCTGCCTGGAAACATGTCCCGCCCAACTCCATTTTAGTTTGGTAATAACGTAGGTATCCAACGTCAGATCTTAACATTCCTCACTCGGTTTTAAAGCTTGATATCGAGCATGGCGCATATTTGATGATATATCTACTTGTAATTACAAACAAATAACATGATAACTACACTTATGAGTCCTGTTCTAAATTTTTAAAATTTTAAAAGAAAAAAAGTTACATACATACATATAATCACGTCTATTTCCCGGAGGGGTAGGCAGAGACCACGGATTTCCACTTGCTACGGTCCTGACATACCTCTTTCGCTTCCTTCACTTTCATAACTTTCCTCATACACGCTCGCCGGTTTAGGGTGCTCTTGACCTGGCCTTTCTTCAGGATTTCCCCGATCTGATCAGAGAAAGTTCGCCCCTTTCAACTCCCGTTTCTACCTCTCCCTTATACACTCTCTTTGTTAGCCTTCTTTCACTCATTCTTTCCACGTGTCCAAACCATCTCAACATACCTTTCTCAATTTTTGTCACTACATCTTCGCTAAGTCCACACTTTTCCCTTATCACACTGTTCCTAATTCTATCGAAAAAAAAAAAAAAATAAATGAAAAAAAGTTAATAGGAAAAAAATAAACATCAAACGAAAACCCCACGTCAATTATACTCAAAAATAAAGTACGAAAATATACTCGTAAAGTATAGTAAAGTTCCTCAACCGATTTCCAGTTCAATCCAGTTTAATCCAATTATGCCCGGCACAAACTTAACTCAAAGATACGACCAGCACTTCAATTTTTCCAAGCAAACAGTATTCTATTTAAGTTAGATCGAATCGGGTCGGCATTGTAGAGTTGGCCGGTAAACATAATTATTTTCATGTCAATATCAACATTGAAATTGTCCATTCACAAGTTCAATAATGTATTCACCGCGGGGCGCGGGATCACCGCGTATACAAACACTGGTGGTCTATGGGGGTACAAGAAACGAGTATATAAATAATTTAACAAAAATACAAATTTAATATTCTTCACTGCAATAACAAAATATTAAATCCATTAAGGTCGTTGTTTAAAAAACCATCAATAAGGGAAGCCCGTCTCCAAGCTCTTTCGTTGAGTGAAAACAGCACTGGAATGCCGATAATGCCTACCATCCATCATCTCACAATAATTCAAAAACTCACGGTACACACTCACTGTCACACAGTCATCCATCTCCATGTAAACAAATCACAATCAGGTGCTGACGTCAGAAGTGCATTGAGTTGAGTAGCGGCAATGCTCGAGGGAGCGGCAAATTTCTGCGTGAAACCGTGCGCACTTGTGTCACAGCCATTATTAAAAAAAAGACGAATTTAAAAGTGGAAAAATTACTGGTTGTGACTTGAACTCACGGCCTCTGGATCGATACTCCAGCGCTCTGCCAACTGAGCCACCAAGACCTCATCCAAAAAAAAAAAAAACAATTTAATTATTTTTTTGATCAAAAAATTTATTAACCAAAAAAAACAAAAAGGCATACCATCAGATCCACAGCGCAGGCTTCGTCACATTACAATAAGCTCATCCACCTCAGGTTTCGTCAAAACAGAACGTTCGTTTACACGTAAGTTATCTGCAACACGCATCGTCAACATTGATTAAATTATTAATTTGTAAGTTAATTTAAAAATAAGACGGTTTATACATCTACTAATAATGTGTAAGTTGCTGAACAGAACGCGAGTGTGCAGCGGGCGTCGCAGATCTGCGAAATCGACTCCAAACTCGCGTTCGCGGCTTCGCGCCGCGATTAGCGCACGAGTGTGGAGGGGGCTTAACAATTACGTTACTCGCCGTCTATTTCAAGTGTCATAGAAATCGAAACTAACTGTAAGAAGATTTGGCAATAAACGTGCAGAAAAAAATACCCATAACATTTCATGGGAACTGCATTATTATTGTACCTATGTCTTGTCCATATCTCGGGACCATGGGGGCCGAAGTCAACTGCGCAGGCAGAGGTCCTTTATGACAATTTAATTATTATTTTGAATATTCTCTTTGGCACACATACACCCTAATACTAAAACAATACTAAAAAAAATCAGACGTACTATTAATGAGTTTATCCAACTAGGGTGTTACAAATCAAATTATTTTATGAATTTTTTTTCGATTTGTTGTGTTCCCGCCTCGGCCACCGGTGGACTTGGTCACTTTTTCTTTAGTGTACGATATCTATTTCAGTTTATTATTTATCCGCTTCTTTCTTACACCACACAGCAGACAGTTGATATTAATTCTTATGAACTGTGGTTCGCCCTCGGTTTACATCTTTGATCCAAACCGATCCCAGGAACCGATCTCTGGAGCCAATTACGGTTCCAGCATTGATAGTTTACACTTCAGGTTGTTTATAACTTTGGTATATGACTTTATTATTTCGTGGAAGGAACTTTAAAGTGAGAGTTCTATGTACGGGTACGTGTGAAAGTTTTACGGCTTTTAATCAGTTTGGGAGAATAGTCAGTTTGGAAGTTGGTGCGCTGGCCCTGTTTAGACCAAATGGCAGTCGATTGAATTCGTATTAACCGTTAGCAGGCTTAGAAGCAGGATTTGTTTTCGGTATGTTTTGCCCAACATTTTAACCTACAATTTAACCTTGCGCAAATTTGCAGGGCTTTCTCATAACTCAGATTGCTTCTAAGTACATTTTAAGTATTTTTTATTCGTTTTTGTAATCTGTATACAGTTTTGTATTATCATGCAAGAGGCTTTAGATAAGTTTTTTGCTATAGAGGCCCTTGTTTGCCCTATCTTATATTTGGAAGAGGTCCCTCATAGAGATCCTTTATTTTCTCTTGCATGATATCTCTGATAAAGTGGTCGTCGTAACAGGTGGCCGATCGTTTTTCCTCTTATTTTTAATCCCTTGTATCCTTCGACAACATAACACCACATCTCAAATGCCTATAAATTTTTCTAAAAAAATTTAGGTACATTTTGAACTTAATTAATAAGATACTTACGAGTATTTTAATTTAGTTAACCGTAGTAAAGGTCATCTTTTCTTAATAGAAGGGGAATGCGTTACACATACCGCCCAGGCGCAGGGACGGGCCTGGGATGGTTATGTGGGACTCCCATACAGGCTAATGGGACCCATGGTTTACCCACTAAACCCCCTCTGTTGTCACCTCACTGTTATATGGCGAGGTCCCGTTTTTTTTAAGGGGGGGGGGGAGGATGCATACCACTCGGGCGCGGGGACGAATCCGAGTGGTTATGTGGGACTCCTTGTTTTGGGCTAATGGGACCCCAAGTCTACTCACTAAACAACTCCCCCGTCTTTCTCCTCGGTGCTACGGCGGGGCCACGGGAACACCAAGTGCACACTACCCTGACCTCGCAGCGGCCGGCTGTTAAGCCCCATCTCCGGGACGCCGAAGTACTCTTCCGCAACCTCGCCAGCGGCCGTCCGGACTCGGACCCGACTCGTAGTAAGGGTGACCTAATTGAACTTAATCGTGGCTATAGGGCGTCTTATTATTTAGTTTACTAACACTAACTCCAAGAAACTAAATTCAGACTTGTTCTAATTGTACTATTGAACTTGAAAGCGGCATCGTTTTTGACAAAACTTTGAAAGTTTCACCAATGAATGTCTACATTGCCTTTATACATGGTGTCCTAGTTTCTGAATAGACATAGTCGTAACAAGTTTATAAGAGTTTATACCACATAGTCGTACACTGCCCTCATTACACGGGTTTTTGCGATCATGACGAAATTATTTCATCTTGATGCCAGTCTTCCAACGCTTATCTTTCGGTACATTGTAGCCACACAAGAACCTATGTCTCTCTGCGCTTATAAATGGTTGGGGTATTTAGGTTTTTGTTCAGTATCAGTAAGAATTAAAATTTTAAGAGTGTTGGGTACCGTAAAATGTGCCTATTTTATTAAATTGTAAAATGGGAGTTAATCGCGTGTCCCGTTTTACAATTTAATAATGTGTAACAACCGTGAAAATTCAAATCAGTGTCTATTTTGCTCCTTAATTTGAAATTTAAATAAAAATTAGATGTTTATTAATTAAGAGTAGTTTTGTTTTTATATTTTTATTATTTATAAGTTGTTATTCTTAGTCAGTTTTAGTTTTACTTTTAATTGAATAAATACTATTATTTACAACCTCGAAATAAAAATTTAAAATGATTTTATCTTATTAGGTAAGTATGTTGATCTATATGCCGATTTAATGTAGGCCGTACCTACTAATATATTGTAACACTTAAATGAGGTTGTTTTTATATGTATATAAAAACTGTGGGTAGCAAAGTAGGCACAATAGTAGTAGTAGTAGTAAACTCTTTATTGTACAAATAAGATGTACAAAGGCGAACTTATCCCTTTGAGGGATCTCTTCCAGTTAGCCTTTGAGTAGATGAGAGGAGAAAGTGAAAAGAGGGTGACAAATGTAGCAAAATGTACAACAAGGTACCAGAAAGATAAAGGATATAAATACATACAAAATTAATAGGATAAACATATAATATATTACAGAAAAAGGAATGGGGAAAATACACAAAAAATTGGAAAGAAGTAGAAAAATATAAAGCAACATACAATACAAATATAGGCACATTAATCAATCAGATAACCATAGCTTCTTTAACCTCTCCTTGAACGACGCAAGCGACACAATTTACGGTACCTAAGTTTTGGTACAAAATAATAGAGATAAATCTCTCAAATTTTTTTCACACTATTTTATTAACATTTAAAGCAAGTATATTTACAAATAAAAACCAGGAAGGTCACAATCCTTTTGTATTGTATACTTCAAGAAAATTTGTCGAGAGACTGGGACACCCAGTACATAATCTTTGCCCAGCACATAGAGTAACTTATACTAGAGCGGTACTGTCATAGTAAATTTTGTAACCCCAGTAAATTCACTGCCATCTGTCGACACACTTTAAAACTAAAAATAAATATTTATAAAAATACGATAAAATGTATTTAAATATGGATAAATGATTTTTTCTATTTGCATTAATTATTTTTATGAGTTAGACCCATGTTCTTTCACTGATATGCGTTAAAATTATAAATAACAAACGAAACCGTCAACGCCCTCTATACGAGTGTAGGCCAAAACTAGTGGCGCCCTCTGATCGAGAATCAAATTTTCGTGATTTTCGAGGCACGTTTTTTCCTTAGACTGTATTCATCTATTACGGAGTTATATCTATCTTTGCCCAGTATAAAAGGGATTGATTCGGTAGACGTAATGGCTCTGTTACGATATTTATCTAAATCAGTACAAAGCCATTAAAGATTAGATTTACATCCAGCCACGTAAACACGTTTTCGATTTATCGACGTGCACATCGTGAATGATTACGGATACGACATCGTTTTTAACAGTTTGAAAACAGCTCGTTTCAAGCCTCGCTAGTTTCACCGTTAAAATAAAATGTATTTTTAAGTTGAAAATTAAGTACAATATTCTGTGATAAACTGAAATAGATATCATACAGCAAAGAAAAAGTGACCAAGTCCACCAGTGGCCGAGGCGGGAATCGAACCCGCGTCTTCAGCTTACGCGGCTAACGTCTTGAATAGACATAACAACCCGGTCATCGGGTCGGGTCGGGTCGGTGGTCGGGTGATTTAGTGGTCAGGACGTTAGCCGCGTAAGCTGAAGAGGCGGGTTCGATTCCCGCCTCGGCCACCGGTGGACTTGGTCACTTTTTCTTTGTTGTATGATATCATAAGTCATAAGTCAAAGTTCTAAGTGTTCCCTAGTTATAAAATATTCTGTGCTTTAGAAATTTCCGCCAATATACACCATACTTTGTACTTAAGCCATACTTTGTGCTTTGTTTAAGTTAATAGTAATTATGTTATGTTAAGTTGATATTTAAGTTTAAGTTTAGTTTATATTGTATTTTTAAGCTATCCTTTCATAAATTGTAGATTTTTTCCTAAGGTGTGGCAATAAAGATTTTTGTTTTTTATTTTTTATTTTTTTTGTTTTGTATTGATATAATAAAATCTAATAAAATCAATCTAAATATTTTGTGGTTTTCTGTATTTTAGCGGTTAGAAAGAAAACAGTATTTTTTTTTCTAACAGGTTCATTTATTTTATTTAGAAAGTCTACACAATCCTTCCTTCTTTGTCGGTCTCTCATTACTGAGGATCGTGACCACTTGGTTTTGCAGCTCCTGTGATTTGTCTCCATCGGTTTCGATCTCCCGTAGCCCTCACCGCTTGATGGAGTTTGCCTGAGGTGGCCTGCTTAACATGATCGGACCATCTAGTTGGTGGGGGACCCTGCGGTCTTACGCCTTCCACTTTTCCGAGCATGATCATTTTCTTCAAGCTTTCATCACCTCTACGCATGACATGGCCAAAGTAAGACAGCAACCTTTGTTGGCATATGGTGGACAGACGTGACAGAACAAGCTGTGACAGAACATATATTAATATTTCTACATAATAGAAATATTATAATTCTTTTAACTATTGTAAAATAATACAAAAACTTGAAAACTACGAGACAGCAAATTCCTCTACTTCCAGTTTTATAAAATGCTTCTTTGTGCACATGAATCAAAATATTTATGCACCTGCTTTTTATTTCTTCAAGTTTGGCAGAGATTGTGAACGGTGCATCCTTTACGTGCGCACTTTAAACGTGCTGGCGCTGCGAAGAAAATTCATAAAATATATAATAACTTTTGGCACTGTCGAGTTCTCAAAAGATTTCGTTGAGTTTTCGTGTCCTTTGAGTGTGTAAAATTGTGCTTTGAAACGTTGACCTAAAGCTTTCTTTGAGTTATTACATTTTCACATAATAATAACAGTATTCTTATTACGTAGTAGCTGTTGCTAGCCGTTAAATGGTGACATTCAGAGGTTTATGGCAATTAGCCACTTTCAGTGTTTAGCAGTAACCCACTAGATTACCTGTGACATAAACGCATACTGCTTGTGTCAGCGCAACCTAACAATTATATACTCGTATAAGCAGGCATTTAGAGAATATACGTTCTTATTAGACTTAAGGTTTTACTCTACAACTCCCATCACCTGCTCGAAATAACATAACAAGATCAATCTTGTTATTTGAGGTCAACTGCAGCGTTACTGTTTCGGCGTCGTTGTTACCGCCGCTTTATCCGTCAATTTCCTTGATAAAATAAGTGACACTCGCCGCCGCATGCTGCCGCGATTATGGCTTTCATTCCTTCACTAAAATCAAAGAAATTGACAGATACAGCGGTGGCAACTACGACGCCGCAACAGGAATGCAGCTGCAGTGGGATTGAACGTCACCTAAAATCTAAGCGCGAAGCTTAGATGGTTGGCAGTCCTCAACTGTCCCCAAACTTACCTGTCCATTAAGACCTTCACGATTTTAAAAAGACTAAGACCGCCATCCTCCAGCGCTGAGATTTCATGACCCAGCACCCATGTGTAACCTACGGGACTCTTGGGAATCTGAATCAAGATTTCTCCCTGGCGACGTCTTCAAGCCTAAATACCAATACACGACCTGCTGGCTTTGAGGAGCCCCGACGCGCCTGGTGCATACTGAATCGGATAAGTACGGGAGTTGGGCACTGTGCTCATTTATGGCACAAATGGAACTGGTGAGAATCACCAGTATGTCGGTGTGGAGCACCCGAGCAGATCGTACACCACACGGTATTGGACTGTCCTCTAACCAAATACCATGGGCAAGCGGAGGATTTTACCAAGCCTTAACTAAAGAAGCGGTACAGTACTTAAAAACTGTAAATCTCTGAAGTAGAGTAACACAAAAAGCCATACGAAAAAAAAACTTTACGTTTCTCCAGAAATTATCTGCCTCGCACAGCCAAACTGTGGAATGAACTGTCGTCTGCGGTATTTCCGGACCGATACGACCTTCAAACCTTCTATCTTTTTTTTTGCCGCTGTAGTAGTTTCGCGTGCGTGCCAATGTCAGTCAGACAGGTCCTGAAAGATAATTGATTTTCGGCATCTAAGGCGTTTCTCGGAACTGAAGTAGGAAATATCAATTGATATTTACCAGTCGCTTTTCGGTAAAGGAAAACATCGTGATTAAATATGCCTATAACGAAATAGGTATGAGTGTAGTAACCCAAACCCCTTTTATACAGGCTTCTTGAAGTTCTACGCCCAGCAGTGGAACGTATAAACGCTGGTTTTTAGGGTTCCGTACCCAAAGGGTAAAAACGGGACCCTATTACTAAGACTCCGCTGTCCGTCTGTCTGTTTGTCACCAGGCTGTATATCATGGAGCGTGATAGCTACACAGTTGAAATTTTCACAAATGATGTATTTATGTATTTCTGTTGCCGCTATGTGTGTGTGTATGTGTGTGTTGTGTTGTTTGTCGTTACAAATACTAAAAAGTACGGAACCCTCGGTGCGCGAGTCCGACTCGCACTTGGCCGGTTTTTTTTATGATACCAGCGGCTCTGTGAGCTGCCGACCTGGCGATAAGCTTAAAAAAATAAAAATTAAAAAAATACTAAGGTACTTCGTTGAGTCATTTTCAAAGCGAACTCACAGTAGTCTTAAGTGCTATAGACTCTTTTGGCGCTTAAGTTATTTATGCCAATTGCCTCCATTTTGAATCATCTTCTTCTTCCTCAGCGAGTATGCGCCCACTGTTGGGCATACACCTCTCCAAAACTCCAAGCAGCCCGATTTGCTGCTTCTCTCCTCCAGAGTGGCCCCGCAATCTTTTTAATGTCATCCTCCCATCTTGTTGGAGGTCTGATTTGGTATTTTTGAGCGAGGCCTCCACGCTATGACACGCTTGCTCCATCTTCTATCATCTCTGCGACATACGTGTCCGGCCATTTGGAATATTTTCCAAAACATCAAAACGACCTAAAATTGTAAACTACCGAACCTACTCACAAAATTTCGAGAGAATCGGTTAAGAAATACGACCTGTAGTGGAGAACATCCGGATACTATACGAAGGCGTTTTTGACCAAGCTGAAACGAATACCTTCGCCAACGTTCGGTCAATAATGTACTCCTTTGCGCCGATCGAGCAATCCAGAACTTCAACTGCACAAACTCCCCCGAGCATGTTATGATTTATTTACCTAAGCGAGTGTTATCCTTGGCCTCCCTAATGTTATCTCTGCGTGCGTCAGTCTGTCCGTAATTATAACATAAACAAACCTCGGGGCATTGACTAATTTACAGTATTCTGTAGAGAGAACGTGCGGACATGTTGGGTGGTATGGTGCAGAGCTGACTTGTATTTAACGGGAGTAAAATCAATCTAATTAACGCTCCGGTGTGCTCATTCAAGCGACCATTTAAACGTGGGAGCCAGTTGTACCTACTCTGCGTTGGTTTAATTTGTAGTATTATTATTTTGATTTGTTTCAATATCAATTATCATTATTCTCAACTGGTTATTTTATTATTAGATAAAAAAATCAGGATATTGATTTGTTTTATATTAAGGTTAGCATGTAAGGCCTTAGGTTTGCGGGCAGTTAAAATTTTTCTTCGAGAAATTGACTGCTCGTTGCGACGCTAATGTAGTCAATTCTTCTTCCTCGCGTTATACCGACATTATTGCCACGGCTCGTGGGAGCCTGGGGTCCACTTTGACAACTAATCCCAAGAATTGACGTAGGCACTAGTTTTTACGAAAGCAACTGCCATCTGACCTTCCAACCCAGAGGGTAAACTAGGCCTTATTTTTTTTTTTTTATCTACATATTTAAAAGGAGCCTTTATCACTGAGACATGTCGGCTCCGTTGGGCCTCTACATTACAGTTTCAATAAGTGTTAGTATACATCAAAAAAACTGTACACGAATTTGGCAGTTTTAGACAGGGGTTCCGCCAATATCGTGTGAAAAACCCCAATGTCAGTTACTGCATAACCCCTAGCTTCATATAGTTGCGCCCTCTTATTGGGATTAGATTAGTCCGGTTTCGTCACGATGTTTTCCTTCACCGAAAAGCGACTGGTAAATATCAAATGATATTTCGTACATAAGTTTGCCGGGCCGGGGTTTGAACCCGCTCTTACCGCTAGGCCACCACCAGCGCTTGTGTCCACCATCTAGTGTCGAGTAGCCAGTACTGATAATTCCGCTACTTGACGATAGATGTCGACTACGAAAATAATAGTCTTTTTGGTAACAAGATGGGAGTGAGCACCCTTTGTCTTCTCAATTCTCTTTAGTATTAATATTTTATACAGGAATAAAATAGGTACGTTTGTACGGGCAATTCATGAAATGCCCCAATATCGGGTTCCACCATCGGATCAAACGAGAATCTAGTGGTATGCGGGACACAAAGCGGTATTGCACTCGTAAACAATCGTGTGTTGGTCTGTATACTATGCAAATAGAGAAACTAGAAAGTATATTGGCTATATGTGCAAAGTTGGTCGTGGGGGAAATACAAGCGACGCCAATGCACGGTGTACCTATAGTATAAGTGCTTTACTAAAAACCCTATTACTAAGACTCCGTCCGTCTGTCCGTCTGTCTGTCCGTGTGTCCGTCTGACCGTCTGTCCGTCTGCCCGTCTGTCTGTCACCAGGCTGTATCTCATCAACCGTGATAGCTAGACAGTTGAAATTTTCACAGATGATGTATTTCTGTTGCCGCTGTAACAACAAATAACCCTCTGGAACCATCGGTGGGCGAGTCCGACTCGCACTTGTCCGGTTTTTTAAGTAGGTTAATAAAAACATTGCAAGCATCCACATTTCCAAAATGTTGATACAAGCCGCCTGTAAGCCAAAAATGAGGGTCTAAGTGACCCCATTATCCTCATCTCAAAAACACTGTTTTCTTTTTAACCCTTATAATACTGTAAATGACCCAACTGAATAAGGGAGATAAATAAACTTACCACAAACATTTATATAATTACCCGCCCTTAAATCCTGAAAGTAAACTTAAGCGACCCCAGAGCGTTACTCCCATACTTACCGAGAGCTGGCGTTTTTATTAACTTTTAAGGGTCCCCGGCAAGCTCGGTTCTTCATACAAACGTAGTTACGCTCTCATTTTAAAACGAGTAGCTAGTTTGTTCTGATACTTTGTACTTGCAATAGGATAAGGTATATCTATGTCTGTAATTAGTTTATGTAGCTTCAGATAGCATAGTTAAAAAAATACAGCGAATTTAAGTTTTTCATACAAAATTTGTTATTGCTCTATTTTGTTTGCTTTATAAACTGGAGCTATATAAACTTATATCAGACCTACATATACCTTATGACCTTGTATGTGTAAATGTAATACAATCCAATACGTAGTTTTAAAATGAGAACGAAACTCCGTTTGTATGGGAAGGTGAAATTCGGCCGAGCTTGCCGGGGACTTTTTTTTTATACTACGTCGGTGGCAAACAAGCATACGGCCCGCCTGATGTTAAGCAGTCTCTGTAGCCTATGTACGCCTGCAACTCCAGAGGAGTTACATGCGCGTTGCCGACCCTAATACTCCTCTCCCTCGTTGAGCTCTGGCAACCTTACTCACCGGCAGGAACACAACACTATGAGTAGGGTCTAGTGTTATTTGGCTGCGGTTTTCTGTAAGGTGGAGGTACTTCCCCAGTTGGGCTCTGCTCTAGATCTGGAATGACATCCGCTGTCCTGTGCCCTACCACACAAAGCGAGATGTCATTCGCAGTGCCCATACCTCTCTTTTGGACATAGTTTAAGCACATACCCGGGTCCGGACGTAGTTTATGGACTTATTATTTGAATTGAATTTAACCCCCAAAGCAAAAATAGGGGTGTTATAAGTTTGACCATGTGTGTGTCTGTCTGTGGCACCGTAGCTCTTAAGTGGCATAGATTAGCAGCGTAGATTTGTTTGTATTTTTTTTGAAAGCAGGTTTTATAGCACCGGTTCTTAGACATATTGTATTAAAATCGGTTCATCTATTTCATTGCGTTTCGGCTTCTGCCTTCAATTCACACTAGTTCGTATATTCTTGTTCACCGCCCTTACTACACCATGAAGAGTGCGATGGGGTAAGATTGAACGGGTTTTCATGAGGGATAAGACAAAAAATCGTTCGTATGCCGAAACATTACGGGCGACTCAAAATAAAGCAAAATAAAGTTATTTGTATTTGTATTTGACTTTTCATCTTAACCCGCATGAAAAACCCGTTCAATCTTACCTTACCCCAACGCACCCTTTTTCGTAAGCGGTGGGAATAGCTTCCCTAAACTGCACAGCGAAACTTTACCGAGATTACAGACAACCATTCAAACTTGGACGCCAATTCAAACTTATCAAAACGATATCTAAATGATGTCAGTCGCCCATGCGTCTCGCTCGCTCCAATACATGTACCTACAAGCATGAGCGAAATGCACGCGCGACCGACATTATTTAGATATAATTTTGATGTTATTATGTAAGTTCGAATTGGCTTCTTGGTTTAGTTTGTTTTCTATAGGAAACTGGCATAAAGATTAAATAGAGGATCAGCGGTAATACGGGGCACGCTAACGAGGGGGGGATAACCCCCCGCCCCGCCCCGCCCCGTACAGGCTTAGCGCCACTTGTTCATTCTATAATAGCTACATACTACAAAAAAGGGGGCTGTGTGTATATGTCTGGGTGTGTGTGTCCTGGCCGGGTCGCCATGTGATGTTTGACGTTAAAATGATACTACTTGCTATTACTACAATATTATGTATTGAATAACATTGTAGGGCTTATATAGGGCTAAGCTAAAACTAAGGGAGTGTTAGTGTACGCGTAGGGCGCCCAATACATGGTGTTACCTTTTGCCCACACTTCTCACATTAAGAGGGGGCATAAAGCCAGGTAATTAGGAAATAAAAAAATTGGCGAATTTAGACTTGCGACGGAAGATATGGCAATCGTGCGGGCTTTTACCTTTTATCTCAATTACTCTGGAAATATAATAACAATATACTTTAACATTTTATGGCAAGCGACACAACTGTAATGCGCGCATGTTGACAACGGTAAACATTGTAATGCCGCGTAAGAGGTTTGACCAGGAATATCGCGCCATGTTGCGGAATTTCACTGGAACTAACTTCTTCATACTGTACTGAACTGTCACCCTATACATGAGAATAACAGCGCCCTCTTGACAATGATCATATATCTTTGGTCAGGCTTTACCTATAGAATTTTATTTTAGTCAGTCAAAACTTTTATTAACCAATTATGACTTTTTTTAAATAGCGGAAAATTATGTATTGGCTAATACTCAATGCTTAGGGCGGGATATATTTATAGATAATGGATAACTTTCAGTAATATGTGCCAGATAAGTCTCATAGGCCAATTCGAACAATGAGATACGTCATTTTATCAAGAAAGAAAAAAAGAAAATAAATTTATTCAGGACGCTTACAGTATTGCTTAAATGTAATACACTTTTATTAATATAAAACATAAACGTCACTGAAAAGGCCTCCCCTCAGCTTGATGTCAAGTTACCTTTCAGGTATTTACTACTTCTAGAACATAATATAGATTAGATGTCAGTGTCAAAAATGACGTATCTTCAAAGAAAAGTGTCATTTTGACACTGACATCTAACATTAAATCATTTTACGGTTTAGACTCACTTGTTTTAGTCACTCGCGCGACATGTTTCGGAGAGCCTAGCCGACCGTAAAATGATTTAATGTTAGTATGTCTCACATCAGTTTAAATTCGATGACTGACATCTAATATAAGAAAAAGATAAGATAAAAGATAAAAGACATTTGTTCGTAACGATAACAACAACACAAGTACGAACATGAAAAGACAACAACAGCAAGAAAAGAAGAGATCATCAAGTTGTGCATCACGAAATGGACCCAACTCAGCATAATGCTAGCTATAAAGCCAGCGCTGGTCTTCCGTAGGGCCCATTCGGTGATGCCACGACAGATAACACACAAAGATACATATTAAAACATTACAAAGATACACACAAAGAATACCTAATTATATACAAACATATTAACCAAACTAAAAAGAAATACATGAAGAGCACAAACAAAAATAAAAAAACAAGTATACAAGAAAAAGGAAAAACATTCAAGAAACAAACAAACAAATCCATAGACAATTAATAATTATGAATGCGACCATACCATCTGTCAAAAACCAGCTTGCAGCTGCTATCGCCAGCGGCTACTGGCAAAACTAAAACTGCCTGCAACTGCAAGCACGGTATAACCTCAACTAAATGGTATTTTCGCAACATAAGACGTAATCCTAACATAAACTTAAAATTATAAATTAAAAAAAGTAATATGGCAAAGCAAAAGGGACAAAAACGAACGAAACGGTAAATAAATACGAGGGACAATTTATATGCAACTAGTGTCATCAATATCGTTTCTAGAACTAGTAAATGTCGTATCTCATTGTTCGAATTGGCCTGTCAGTCGTATAAACCGTTTTTCAAAGTTAAAAAATGTACTGAGGTAGACTATAGTTTTTTTTACATATATGTATTATATCGTATAGAACGTATTATATGTATTATATATTATAACTATACATGACTTAATATATTTGTTTTTTTACATAAATCCCATGCCCATGCTATATACTGTAGGTTATAGGTTTACCTGTCTTTTAGGAAACTAAATATTTTCTTTTATGCCGTTCAGTACAGCTTTGATGTCTACCGTTCTCCAACTCTCCCTCAATTGATCAAAGGTTAACTGGAAGAGATCCCTGAGAGGGATAAGTTCGCCTTTGTACAAATGATGCGTTTTTCTCTTGTTTTATGTTTCTGTTTGTACAATAAAGTTTTACTACTACTACTATTACTATATAATATGCCGTCGCTGTGTGGACATAAAGACCAAATTACATAAAGTAAATGTAACTTAAATAACACCAGAATAACCAGAATCAACACTGAAATGCATCTAAATATTAAAAGCAACTGTATTTCTAAAGCTTTAAGGTTCGTTTTAAGTAAAATTACCAGATCGATGAATCCTCCATGTGTACACATATGGTTTGTGTTTATAACAATTGATTCCTGGGACTGTATTCTTATCTTACTGAGAGCATTCGCCGGCCGCCATTTTACTAACAGTAACCTTCTTACGTCCGCTAAAATTCGTCCGTCAAAAAATTGAATAAATTAAACTTGTAGCAAATTTGTGATGTATTTCTGTTGCCGCTATAACAACAAATACTAAAAACAGAATAAAATAAATATTTAAGTCTGGCTCCCATACAACAAACGTGTTTTTTTTCCGTTTTTTGCATAATGGTACGGAATCCTCCATGCGCGAGTCCGACTCGCACTTGGCCGGTTTTTTTATCTAACTGATATCATTTACCTATCTAGTTATCATTCGCGCGTGCATTCCGCTCGTACTTGTATTGGCGAATAATAATTAAATGACATCATTTTGATGTCAAAATGTAACTGAATTGGCCCCAGGTCGCTCGCCTGATTTCTGTAAGCACTTGAAACATGTCATTCCCACCTCAGTAAGTACGAGTAACTCGAGTAAGCATTTGTTTACTTTTAAACCACCCTGCGTCTAATTTAAGAACGGATGAGTACTTAATGGCTTATAGTAGGGTTGTTGACACAATATGTTGAATTTCATAACTAAATTTAGTTAAATAGATAAAAAAACCGGCCAAGTGCGAGCCGGACTCGCGCACCGAGGGTTCCGTACTTTTTAGTATTTGTTGTTATAGCGGCAACAGAAATACATCTACTGTCTAGCTATCACGGTTCATGAAATACAGCCTTGTGACAGCCAGACGGACAGACGGGGTTAGGTTTAGGTTTAGGGTTCCGTTTTTACCCTTTGGGTACGGAACCCTTAAAACGAGCAATTTACCACATTAAATTGGAAACTGAAAAAATATATGGAAGTAATAAAAATATACAAGAAATCAGTTTCTATTTTTTTTAGAAATCCAAAAAGAAAAAAAATATTGTTCCATTCGATTCCTTACATTTTATTTAAAAAAATATTGTATGGCAACAATATACGAGATACGAGTAGGTACATAAACGCAATATTTCATGAACAAAATAGTAATTTACCTTGTTTTCCATTATTGGAACGGTTCTCATCTAAAGGGGCCCACTGACTATCAGTCCGCCGGACGATATCGGCCTGTCAATCGTTCGGAACTGTCAAATTTTTGTTAACTGTCAGGCCGATATCGTCCGGCGGACTGATAGTCAGTGGGCCCCTTAAGCAATAGTGACATTACATTGTGACATTACGATGTATTGCCATTTTGTTAGAAGCATTTCGTCAGTAAAGTACGGGTGCCAGAATTTGACCATTATTTTGTGACTTTTGTATTACTTTTGCTTCTGACATTCCTTTCTATTTTATTGACTCCTTTTAATTCATTATTTAATGTAATTGTGCATGTTTAAGATAATATGTAGACTTTTGACGATGCAAAAGCGATCCAATAGATACTATTTGAATTTTTTTTTTTATCTTTATCTTTTATCTTTTAAAATGAGGGGTCCCATACCAGACATTTGATCCTCAAAACAAACCTGATCGACTGATACCATTAATAAAAATTTGTCAAATACTCTGTTAGGTTCTTGAGTGGTGACAGTGACAGTGGCAATTAATATCAAAGTCACTACTGAAATTAAATTCCTTAAACGTACTCATCCATATCCATACTAATATTATAAATGCGAAAGTCTGTCTGTCTGTCTGTGTGTTACCTCTTCACGCTTAAACCGCTGAACCGATTTAGTTGAAGTTTGGTATACAGATAGTTTGAGTCCCGGGGAAGGACATAGGATACTTTTTATCCCAGAACTCACTCCTCAATGGGGTGAAAAGGGGGGTGGAAATTTGTATGGGGAATCAATAACCGCTGAACCGATTTAGATGAAACTTGGTATGGGGATAGTTTGAGCTGTGGGAAAGGATATAGAATAACTTTTATCCCCGAAATCATCCCTTAAGGGTGTAAAAAATGGGGTGGAAATGTATAGTGTGGACCAATTTGGGGTTGAAAAAGGGATGGATTAAAAAGCAGATTTGTTTAAGAATTAAGGTACCCAAATTACTAATTCCACGCAGACGAAGTCGCGGGCAAAAGCTAGTGGTCTTATATACCTATACTTAATTAAATCACTTGAAAAAAATGGACATTTTTAAACCTTTTTCCCAAAACTAAATTTTAATTACCTAAATTTAAACGACAAGAAATGTTTCAATCTGTGATATTTAAATTATAGAATACATTTATCATTCTAAAAGTTTCTAACAGTCTACTAATGCCAAAAATAGTTGCTGAATGTTATAAGCGGGTTTTATTTTAATCAAAGATATTTGAGGTTTAACAAAATGCTTTATTATTTGAAGTAGTAGCTCTAAGACTTGATTAAAGCTTTTTAATTAAGTTCTGCTAGAATTATATTCTATTTTGTCAAGTTAGTTTTATATGAACAGTGTGTTTTTAAGTTATTTGAGTCAGAGAAATAATTTATTATTATTTACAACGACGGGACTTAATCGCGTAAAATAAGTATTAAATAAGTATTGGTCTCGGAGACCAAGTGCGGGTAGTTCGAAAAACTCGCGCGCCTAGAAGATGTTGATATCAACTTTAGCCAGTCTTCTCCGAGACCACGGGGACAACGCCGTCCTCGAAACGTCGGAGGTAAATTTAATACTTATTTTACGCGATTAAGTCCCGTCGTTGTAAATAATAATGAGTAAAAATCGTGAAAGTTTAAATCAGTGTAGAGAAAGAATTTGCTCGGAATAAAGTCGAGGGGTTATAAAAATAAGAGCAAATTGAGTTGCGAGGATATAGTATGTATTACACTTGCATATCTATAAGACTGTGGAGAAAGAGATAGACGCCCTAGAGATGTGGTGCTGGAGGAAAATGCTGGGGATATCCTTGACCGACTTTTATACTTGTGTCTCTATAATTTTAAAACTAACACAGGACTTAGGGTCGGTTGCACCAACTGTGTGTGATCGTTAAAGAGTTCGCTAAATTTTATTGTATGGAGTTTCATAGTAAATCGCCGCGGCGCGCCGGGTGACGTTGATCAGTCTGTAAAGTGCGAATGGTGCAACTGGCACTTAATCGCGTAAAAACTTACGTTTATTTATGGCCGTTTCGAACGTGAAGTTACGTTCGTAGTCACAGGCAGACTGGCGAGGAATCTACCCCACACCATAATGAAACCTTGCTCTGCCCAATGTTGCAAAATTGGAACAAAAGTGTCCTTAATTGGAAACATTGGTCAGAATCCTAAAATTCTTTCAAAATGCTTGGGTAGGGTTGGGTAACATTGAACAATAATAATTATGATTCCTGTGATTCTTTCCAGTATCTTGATTTCAATCAAGTTAATGTTAGTGGAATCGTCATTACTCAATACTATCTAGTGTTAATATCACTCATAGTGAAAGTAAATACATTCATTCGTTATTAGACATTATAAGTACGTAGTAAAACCATCATTTTCTATTTTGTGTTTGTGCCCACGAATAAATGATTTATATTCTACTAGCTTCTGCCCGCGACTTCGTCTGCGTGGACTGAGTAACCCCAGCTAGAGTAAGAATAGCGCCTGGAGAAAGTCCTATATCAATTATTCAATTTGAGCATATTATGCACACAAATCCATTCTAATATTATAAATGCGAAAGTCTGTCTGTCTGTCTGTCTGTCTGTCTGTGTGTTCCCTCTTCACGCTTAAACCGCTGAATCGACTTAGATGAAATTTGGCATAGAGATAAGTTAAGTCCCTGAGAAGGACATAGGATAGTTTTTATCCCGAAAATCATCCCTTAAGAAAGTAAAAAGCGGGGTGGAATTGAGATAATTAATGAAGTGTCTGCTAATTTGTGTGCATAATATCAAAATCATCAAATTGAACAATTGCTATAAGACTTTCTCCAGGCGCTATTCTTACTCTAGCTGGGGTTACTAAGTCCACGCAGACGAAGTCGCGGGCAAAAGCTAGTTTATAATATTAGTATGGATTAGTATGGATTCTGTTCTGTTCTGTTCCGTTCCGTTTTGTTCTATCATATTCTATTCTATTCTATAAGGTCAATGTGGGGAAGACCCTCTATCAAACGATTCCAACCGAATAATAAGTGTTCCGTGAACAAAGTTTTCTACGGAATACTAATGAAAACTATCGATTTTATTTCCGCTGTGGAGACAATCGCAGAGATCTTGAAATTGAAGACCAGAACCGACGGGCTTAAAATCGAGTGCTCAAGACAATGTTTCCGCAGTACACAGAATATTATTGGAAACCTGACCAAGCCCAAAATAACCATACATTTTTTTATTTATTTTTTTATGATGGTTTTCGGTGCGGGAATGTTTGACATTAGCCAAAGAGTAGGTATTGACTTTAAAAAAAAAGAATTTACTCCAGCAGGTTTCTACCTAATGAATAATTAATGAAACAAAAGATTAAATTAATAATTATGATTTTTATATTTAAACAAACTTTGCTACAAAGTGAAACACATTTTTTTACCACTGTGGCTAAAAAATAAGTGCATTCCTGTTGCCAGGGAGGTTTTGGAATTATACTGAGCAACTTTTACCATGGGACCAACCACGAAATCGCGAAAAAAAATTTTGCAGCTTCATACATTTTGGCTGGTCCATTTTCTATGAGAGGGTCATTTTTTTCACGCTTTCGTGGTTGGTCCCATAGTAAACGTTGCTCAGTATAATCCGAAAAAACCTCCCTGGCAACGGGAATGCACTTTTTTTTAGCCAACCTGTATATAATAAAACCGGCCAAGTGCGAGTCGGACTCGCGCACCGAGGGTTCCGTACTTTTTAGTATTTGTTGTTATAGCGGCAACAGAAATACAACATCTGTGAAAATTTTAACTGTCTAGCTATCGCGGTTTATGAGATATAGCCTGGTGACAGACAGACAGACATACGGAGAGACGGATAGCGGAGTCTTAGTAATAGGGTCCCGTTTTTACCCTTTGGGTACGGAACCCTAAAAATGAACTGTCATATAGGGACATAATTCACCGCGAGAGGTATACCTAATTACCTACTATTGTGTCATTTATCATTAATCTAAGTAAAGGAGGCTAAGAAAACACAAATAAACATTAATATAGTATGTTCTGAGCACTGTGCCGCGCAAACACGACTGAGAAAGAGCCGCTGTGTCAACATGCCGAAGATGGAACGAGAGCGCAGCAAGGGATTCAAAATTTCAAACGGGTTAATTAAAGCTATCCTATTTAAAACGGTCTGTGATTATTTTTAAGGTATAGCTTTATTAATTGTAAATAACGAGGTATTTCGGCATATTTTTGCACTACGAATAATAGTAAATATTTGGAGACAATCTTACACAGATCGACCTCACCACAAACTAAGACTAAGATAGAAGAAGAACGCACTACAACACATCAAACGGGCGACCGACTTCCAAACTGCCCTTTCTGTATACTATGCATACGCGTATTCAAGAATGACTTACGGTCTCGTTTTATGGGGTAATAGTACTGACATGGATAAGATCTTCATTCTCCAAAAGAGATGTGTCAGAATAATAACAAATTCTGATCAAATGGAGTCGTGCTGACCTCTTTTCAAGAAACTCCAAATACTAACTCTACCGTCAATGTACATCCTTGAATCATGCAAATTTGTTAGGAAACATACGGAGTTGTTTACTCCGACAGCACCAAAAATCAAAAGGAACAATAAAAACTTAAATAAACTTCAATTACCCCTCTCAAAACTAAAAATAGTCTCATCGAGCCCTCACTACATGCTAATTAAAATATACAACCACCTACCAAACTCCCTAAAAAATATTGAAAAACTGCCGATGTTTAATAAACACTTAAAAACATTTTTAGTCAATAAATGTTATTACAATGTGAATGAATTTTTAAACGATAAACATGATTAACAATGTTAATTTAAATGCATGTTAGTTCTAAGTATATTGCGGTGCCCTTGCAGTGTGTCACATGTTAACCCACCTACTTATAAGCTCCCACCTAATAATGTGTAATGTGATATGCAATAAACAATTTTGAATTTTGAAGAAGACTAGATAAATATATACTTAGATATATAGAAAACATTCATATCTCAAGACGGAATTCAAAAAAATTCTCGAAATATGAATGACGATTTATTTTAATCGTGATCGTGATGGGCGTTTTCTAAAATAAATATTGAAAACCTGATTCTTTCAAATCTGGACATTCTTGGGCTCGTTCTACTCAGAATCGACAACATTTTCCATCCTGCCATTAAAAAAAGATGTCCCCATTTGGGGACACAAACGTGACGTAATGAATTGAATATTTATTCAATTCATTACGTCACGTTTGTGTGATTGTTTTTTCACTTGTATGTGTGACGTAGTGGAATGTACAAGTTTCATACAAATTTTTGGGACATTTTTTTATCATCAATTCATCACGATTGAATATTTCAATTTTCAATTTCAATTTATTTATTTAAGACAACACTGGCCCATAATGGTTAGTAACAATTAAGATTAAAAACTAAGTGTTAGTGGAACAAAAAACAGAAAGCGACAAAACAAAAACAGAGCAATAACATTCTACAACCTATCACCTAATAGCGGTTATGACACACTCAAAATGCCGCATTATATGCTAGTGATTCTAAGTTATAAGAACCCAAAAACACAAGATCTGTGAGAATCAGGTTTTCAATATTTATTTTAGAAAACGTACAAATGCCCTTACCGGTATTCGAACCCGGCATTTCCTGCTTCCTAGGCAGGGTGAATACCGACTTTTAAAGTCCAAAGCCACACTGAACTGGTAAAAAAAACAGTTTTCTGGCATTGAAAATGCAATATTTCTAGAGACTGCAAAGTACTTAAACAGCCTCCTCCGCTCTGTCCGTTCACAGACAACAAAGCCGCACTTCCCGGCCAGCTCACATTCTTTTATCGGACCACAATTTTACGGACATCTCAAAGGCTTCTTATTTATTTATAGAATTTACTATAATATTTTAAGTATGGGTATAGGTTGGTTTGGATTCTATCCGAAATTGTGTCTGCGAATTTACCCTACAGTATAGGTACCTACACAAATACGTAGGAATTTAATTCACAAACTACCTTCCACCTTTGGTAAAGCAGATGAAAATTGCACGTTAAGGATGAATCTCGTTAGACCGGGCCGTGACCGGGCCGGAGCTTCCGGCGCTTACTTTTCTATGACATGACAGGTGATCACGTGATGCTTTCCATAGAAAACGAAGCGCCGGAAGCTCCGGCCCGGTCACGGCCCGGTCTAACGTGAGTCATCCTTTATGTAGTAGATAATTTGTTGCTTCATAAGTATTTAGAAGAAATAGTGTTACTTAGGATGTATGTCTTTTTTTCCAAGAAAATAAGTGGCTAGAGAGCTCGGATTTTTTTAAATAGTTCCTATAAATCACGGCAATATTTATACAAAATTTGATATTTGTCCGTTTCTTACATTTTGGGGTAAGTAATAATAGTATTTTATACAATCGTGATATAATGGAGAACTTTTTAGTCGAGTACCGTGTTACCTCAGCAAGCTTCGTTGCCTAAGTCAGGTACGAGATTGAAAAGCTTGATTATATCACTATTGTATACAATACTTTTCTACAGTCAACAAAATAATACTTTAAACTAGTAGAATCATATAGGTAAACAAACCAAAAGTATTCAGCTAAGATACGCGAGCAATTGCGATGTTCTCATAATCGAACGCGCCTGGCCGCCGGTGCCCGGCTGGTCAACGACACCTTCTCGTAACTCATGAGGCCCTGGTACTTGCTCGGCGCTAAATTTAATTTTTAGACAGTCTTTTTCTCGATTTTGGCGAGCTGTGATTGGTCAATTTCATTATAGTTGACTCGTATCGAAATGAATATTATAGTGGAGTTGGGAGCCCATACATGAAAAGTACCCAATTACAGTTTGGTATACGAAATCTTATTTCAACCATTACGGTCGACGAGTAGAATAAATATTATTTTAGGTCGTGAGGTTTTAGGAGGTAGTAGACGGTAAAAAAATTGTATGAAGCATTTTCTCCTCACAGAGAATCATCTGGTACCTAATAGTTTCGAACTCAGTTTTAAGGGCAAGTTTTGAAAAGAAAAGTGAAAAATTTGGTGTTTAACTCAAGGGCCAAATTTGTTCAACCCTCGTGCTTTGAAACCCTCACAGCGGTCATTCCACTTTTCGAGCCACTCGCTACACTCTTGGTTCAATTTTGGATTTTTTTGCTTGCTCGGGTATCAATATTAGCACGAGCGGTTGAACAACAACTTTGCCCCCCTGTAAAACAAATAACTAATCAAGTAGAGATCAATTTGTGACATTTTCAATTTAAAGGGTACTTATTGTCGGTTGTTAATAAGGCGCTATTTCCATACAGCTACAATTTGAAATCAAACTTATTGACAAGCGACAATGTGGTACCTTTTGGTTGAAAATGTCACATTTTGTAAAGTTATTCCGCTCCCTACTTTAAAAGTTTAAGTATCATTCACCGTTCTTTGGTTCTGGTCCAATGACGGGTACAGCTTACTTAGCATATTCAATTTCACAGATAACAGCCGTAATATTAACAATGTTATTAAGCATATTATTCAAACATTGATCAAGAGCATGTAGCGCGACACATACTGCTTTTCACAACACCTATAAGCAAATTATTATGACATTTGTCTTCGGTTACTGCGATAGTTACTCATTAAATAAAACTATGAAAACGGATTATATCGCGTATATTGCGTTTATAATACATCCCGACGTTTCGTTTTGTTTGTTATCGGGATGTGTTATAAATTCAATATACGCGATATAAATAATCCGTTATCATAGTTTTATTCCTAATTATTATGCTTCAAACTATTATTTAAGCAAAAAAAATTGTATGCAAAAATTGTAAAATAGTGTAGTAGAACAGAAAAGTGCTACTTTGATCCCTCCCAGCAGGGAAGAAAAGTGCTACTTTGGTTCCTCCTAGCAGGAAAGAAAAAGCCCTTTTCCGAGTAGATGACGTGTTTTGAGGCGATATGAGCCTACAAGAGCCTTCCATGGCTGTGTTTTTCATCAAGTGCCTGCTCTGCTCTGAAAACTTAAGCTATATTAATCGGTAAAATGTTCTCAAAATGGACAAAAGTTCAGTGAAGAGCAGGAACGACCTTCTGGTTCCAAACACTTCTAAAATCGGTTTCGTTAAGACTTGGAAAAGGTTGTTAGGTGGAAGCCGATTGGGTTTCAACAATTTTATGTGGTTTTCATTTTATTTTGATACGACCTTGACGCAGCGTACCACGAAGGCGAACACGCGAAAGCGATGCGGCGCGGGGTGATTCAATCCTTTGATACCTATAGAAGTGTCCTACGTGGGAGATTCCGTTGCGAACGCGAACGCCGTGGGCCCGCCGCGCCGCGGCGCGTCGCTTCGCTTCGCGTTCGCGAGTTGTTCGCTTACGTAAGACGCTCACAGTGTTAGCGGCTCACATTGATTGGTGCCTGTTTGCGCTTGCAGTTGTGGGCCAATAGTATGCATGAACGGCAACCAATAAAAGCGCGCGACGCTAGCGCCGAAGTTACATACTTACAATACAGGCCAATTTGAACGTGCACCTGATGTGACCTGACATCAAACCGACATTTGTATCATATTGGCGCGGGCGTCTCGCTTGAACTAATACATGTACGTACAAGTCAAGTAAATGTCAGCTAACTGACGGCATGATTCGAACTTTAAGACTTTACGTCAAATATTCGACAAATTTTTGACGTTTCAGTTAGCTACCATTCATAATAGATATTTGAATAATATTAGAATCATACAACACGTGTGTGTGTGTGTGTGTGTGTGTGTGTGTGTGTGTGTGTGTGTGTGTGTGTGTGTGTGTGTGTGTGTGTGTGTGTGTGTGTGTGTGTGTGTGTGTGTGTGTGCGTGTGTGTGTGTGTGTGTGTGTGGGTGTGTGTGTGTGTGGGTGGGTGTGGGTGTGGGTGTGGGTGTGTGTGGGTGTGGGTGTGTGTAGGTGTATGAGATCGTGTGAGTGCAGGTGGTGAGTATTATTCAAATATCGGTTTGATATCAGGTGCACGTCACTTTACCGTACTAGTGCGATAATTAGCACATTACGTAACTATGACGAAAATTTGAAGGGCCATATGTACTATAAAACTTTGTACGATACATCGTATTAAAAATATTAAAATAAAATGGGAACTACATCAAATAAGGTAGACGTCGTCACTAGGGTCCCTTAGACCCATATAGTGGGAAGATTTGCTGACTTTGGATGAGGTCTTGGTGGTTGAGTTGGCAGAGCGCTGGAGTATCGATCCAGAGGCCGTGAGTTCAAGTCTCACCCAAGGCAGTAATTTTTCCACTTTTAAATTTATTCTAATTAATAACATCTTTCGCAGACGTTTCTGATGAAAAATTAATTCAAATAGTTGCATCTATTATTATTATTTATTTATTTTAATTGGACTGCAATACTATTATTAATTCTGACATTATATTAACTAGGGTGCCCTAGCAATATATACATTTTGACCGCTTATTTATACTCTGGAAGAGAAATTTTTTTGACATTGTATTTAGTATTACTATCATTATTCTCTGACATTTTATCTCACTGTATTTGACTTAATTTTTTTATGATTTGTTTAATTGTTTTTATTTTCTAATTATTTTACTAAGTTATTATTTTTTACAATTTGACGATCTTTTTGTGAGCTCATGTTATTTTAGAAACATTGTGACATTGTTAAATATATTGTAATTTCCAATAAGAAATAAATTAGACCTATATTGACCGGGATATAGACCGTGATTACCTTTTGAACATGATGCATGTAACTGCGTCGAAATATCGGGAGCTCACAAATAATACAAAAGGTAATCACGGTCTATATCCCGGTCAATATAAGTCTAGTGAAACTAACCGTGAATCATTCAAAACTCTAAGAAATAAATTAATCTAATCTAATCTAATCTAATCATCAGAATCGGACTTCTTGTAATAGGGTTTGATTCAACTTTCTTGTTTGTTCTAAATTAGATTGCAAAATGTACAGTCTCAGAAGTCTCTGGGTACTTAAAGTTATTCGTTCATATTAGGCTTACAGAAAGGAAAACAGAGGGAAAAGGGGAAGGAAATTTCGTTATTTACCTCTTCGCTATGATACCTACATAAAATAATTTTTAAGAAAAAAAAAAACGACTGGGTCCATAACGAAGAGAACAAATCGCCAAACGTGAACTACGTGTCATTGAAGAGTTCCATTCTGATCATCGTCAGCAGTTCCACTTCATCAAATGTCACTTTTAATGGAAATGCTGGATTTGTTGATAAAAATACAAAAATCACTATATGTATGCCTTTCACATTTGAGGAGTTCCCTCGATTCCTCATGGATCCCATCATCAGAACTGCGTTTTGACAAAAACGGGACCAATCTGTATGTATATACTTACAATCAAAAAGAGAATTTTTAAAATCGGTCCAGAAATGACGGAGTTATGGAGTAACAAACATTAAAAAAAACAACCGAATTGAGAACCTCCTTTTGAAATCTTGAAGTCGGTTAAAAATTAAATCAATTTTTAAAATTTTAATTTAATTATTTATTTTAATTCTATTTCAATTTAAATTTTATAATTTAAACAATGCTGTAATTTAACTTTATTTTTTTTAAAGTTGATTGAATTTTAATTTTAATATTTTATATTTGATATGTAAATTGTGATAAGTATATGGATTCCGAATTGTCCGAAATAAATTAATTTAATTTAATTAATTTTAATATTGCTGTTTCGTTTCCATTGCGCAATTGTATCAATGTACAAATTGATCAATTAAACTGTTTGTTTACGTACTTCAAAACGAATAAATCTTTCGCCTTTTTTAACACGATGAAGTTATCATTATAATATAGTTATCAGATATCAAAAGTAAAGATAGGCCCCGATCATATATTTCTGACCGAACATTCTCGTATGGTGAACACCAGTCGAATCGAATGGCACAACACGATTGGTTGACGAGTTCACATCGCGCAAGATTGGTCGCAATTGCAACAAGTTGCGTTGGACTGCACGATTGGCTCGCATTCGCGTGCTCGCCAGTGTCCTGGCCCCATTCTTGGTATAAGGCCCGTCTGTACGAAGTTATATGTCAATGACTGTTAATTATTAAACGTTTTTCTTAATAAATATAAAGTACCTAGTGACAAGGGATACTAAGAGCCGTGTATACCCAAAATTTCGCGAGGCGCGCCATATATTTTACTCCCTTCTAATTTCCTGGATTTACTCCCAATCTAATACAAGCAAGACAAGCAAGCAAGCTAAGGCCATATCAATGACTCTATAAAAACGGTAAAATCCGTCCGACATCCGACACTCTGCCCACTCTCCCATTCAGTGGAGCCTGTCGTGACAGGTGTCAAGTGACGTGCGTGTCGAGATCCGGTGACAGCCCGTCAGCGGCATTCGAAGCTTTGAATTTTCAAATTGATTTGATATTTCCCTGTACCTACTGTAAAGTTTTGCTTAACATTGCCTAAAGTGCACAACATTGCCTGGCTTTAAAACATTAGTGATATTTTGCAAAATAGATCTTTTCTATGGCTTGAATAACTGGCTTTGTTCATTGGCGTAACCTAATCACACAACTTTATCTCAGGAAGAACGTTTATTGAATGTTTTGTCTGTTGTATGTGATGTATGTCAGCTCGTTACCTACGCTATTTGGCCTAAGCGACACCGAGCCATCGCAACGCAATGCAAAGATAATTTGTCAAAGACTGTCCGGTCATTTCGAACAACGTTAAAATTACTAGATACGAGAACAATACGAGATCTAATAGATACATTAGTATAGTTTAGTTCTCAACTAGTATCTTTTGCAGCTCGATTCGAGAATCCAATTGTCATTTCACGATACAATTATTGTGACGCTTTGGGATATCTAATGGATGTCTAAGTATTGTCTTCAGTAAATCTTAAAGACATCGTTCAAGAGGACATTTGGAATTGCGGATTTTTTTTGACATGACTTAAATATCTCGTTATCGTTTCTGTTTCATTTCTAGTGTAACATATCTAATTGATATCAAAGATAGATATAACTCCGTAATAGATGGATACAGTCTAAGGAAAAAACGTGCCTCGAAAATCAAGAAAATTTGATTCTCGATCAGAGGGCGCTACTAGCTTTGGCCTACTGTCGTAAAGATGGCGTTGACGGTTTCGTTTGTTATTTAACAATTTTAACGCATATCAGTGAAATAACATGGGTCAAAATCATAAAAATAATGAATGCAAATAAAAAAAAACATTTATCCATGTTTAAATACATTTTATCGTATTTTTAAAATCTTCATTTGTAGTTTAAAAGTGTGTCGATAGATGGCAGTGAATTTACTGTGGTTACAAAATTTACTATGACAGTACCGCTCTATATTATATCCTCTTTGTTGATATCTAGATCATTGTTCGAATTGGCCCGTGTGTCTGCTTTAGCCTAATTATTCTAATTAACCATGCCTGCGAAGCCTGTGGTCCTGGGTTAGAATCGTGCTAAGATAAAACGCGATTTCACTTAGTTAAAACTAGTTTTGAATATTTAGTGAACTCCAAGGAATTCTACGGATACTAGTTTTGACTGAAAAATCCTAGTGAAAACTAGTTTTCTCCGAGACCTAACGGAAAACTAGTTTAAACTAGTGAAAACGTGTACAGAAGGTCAATAGAGCAAAAGAAGCGAAGCTTTTCCTTTCTGAATGTGTCTTAAGTGAAGTCCGTATTCAAATAGGGAAGTCCTTGATCTAAGTATTTCGGTTTTCCCCAGATTGACCTTCTATGAAAAGTCGATTGCCACCTAATTAATCGAATACAGCTCTGTAACTTCGACATTTCGACAGGACACGCGAAAAATTATATTTCTCTCCATATTTGAACATCGTGACTCGGTATCCAACTTTTTAGGGATCCGTAGCCAAATGGCAAAAAACGGAACCCTTATGGATTCGCCATGTCTGTCTGTCTGTCCGTCCGTATGTCACAGCCACTTTTTTCCGAAACTATAAGACTGTTGAAACTTGGTGAGTAGATGTATTCTGTGAACCGCATTAAGATTTTCAACAAAAATAGAAAAAAAAACAATAAATTTTGGGGGTAACAATAATATTTCCGTTATTTACTTTAGTCTAACCTTCAAAAAAAGAAAGTTCTCCCATCTTAAAGGCTCGTATCGCAATTACAAACCCGCTGGTGTTGCGTCCATGGGCGACGGTAATTTCTTTCTTATAGTATGCTCATTTGCTTCCTATATCATAAAATTTTTTAAGGTATTTATCTACAGATAAGCAGCCCATTCTATTTTGGATTCATTCATTAAACTGCGCGTCTCTTGTTACAGTACCAACAGCGAACGTCCAAGGTGTACTGGGGAAGAAAGCGGCGCTACCGTGCGACATCCAGCCCCTTGCTGCTGGAGACCAGGTCTCCATGGTGCTGTGGTTCAAAGAGAGCGACGGGGAGCCGCTGTACAGGTACAATGGGCTGTGCTCTGAAGAATTGTTTGACATGATGCCAACGACCGCTTTCGGCAGGGTGTTCATCCTCACACCCTAGAACCGAAATGGTCGCGTATTGTGCGGTTTAAGATGAATTTCCTCCCGCGGATGCTTCGGCTGTGGAATGAGCTCCCTGCCGAGGTTTTCCCGAGGGGCTACAGTATGGGGTATGCAAACAAAAAAATCATTAACCTTCGAGTCTATTACAGACCAAGCAATGTCAGGTGGGGCGACAATGTTTTCATGGCTATTTAACCAATACCCAAGTGGCAAACACTACCACAAGCCTGGCAGGTGTAGTGTGCCCGTGGTGAAGAGATGCCGTGCGACATCCAGCCCCTCGCTGCTAGAGACCAGGTCTCCATGGGGCTTTGGTTCCAGGAGAGCGACGGGGAGCCGCTATACGGGTACATTCATTGGAGTTCGAGTCTAATGCATACCAAGCAGTGTCAGGTAGGGCGACAATGTTTCCATGGCTATTTAACGAATACCGGAGCGGCAAACACGATCAAAAACGTGCCCGTGGCGAGCAGATGTCGTGCTGTTGACGCTATTAGTTACTGGCACTCCCCGTGTTGTTTTTCACGCGGTAAAGCCATCGTGGGTGAAATCCCCACAGACACTGCATCGCCTGGAACATAAAATAAGACACACAGGGTCCGCGGGTAAGACAAGTCGATACGCGCGGAGTCGGATCGGTTGCAGGTGCAGGCTGGTACCTGTTTCAAGTTTTTCTTCTGTTGCTATCTCTTCCGGTAAAAAACAGGAGGACTATACGTGCAGGCTGTGGTGCAGGCGAGAGAAGCCGGGGCACAAAGATGTTATCCGTACCCCTCGTAAGTGAATTCACGTTAGGATAGAGGAAACGTTTGACAGCTTATGATTACAAGTCCTATCCCATGTCACGTCAATTCTGTATCAGTTTAAACGTGTCGATACAATAGGTAACGAGTTCGTCTTGTTAAGGTACTTACAGAAAAACCGGCCAAGTGCGAGTCGGACTCGCATTCCAAGGGTTCCGTACATTACACAATTTGAACAATGTATTTTTTATGTGAAACGTGAGTGAAATGCCTTTAAAACACCCGTAGGGGTCGGATCAAAAACTTAGTAATTAAGCCCGACTCACGCTTGACTGCACATTTCTAATAGGTTTCCTGTAATCTATAGGTAAAGATCTATTTTGTGTATTTTTTTCAAAATTTTAGACCCAGTAGTTTCGGAGATAAAGGGGGGGAATGGTCATTTTTTGCCTATTTACTTGAATAACTCAATCTTTGGGTCACAAACATACATATGTATACCAAATTTTAACTCAATTGGTCCAGTAGTTTCGGAGAAAATTGGCTGTGACAGACGGACAGACAGACAGACAGACCGACGCACGAGTGATCCTATAAGGGTTCCGTTTTTTCCTTTTGAGGTACGAAACCCTAAAAAGTTACATAAGGACCCGTTACGTAAGGATATATTTTGTCACATTATAACTTATAAGGCAGCTTCAATGCGAATCAGCCTACTGCGTTTCTGATTTAAGCCAATATTAAACAGATTTTTTTTAGACTGCAATCTTCTTCTTCTTCTTCGTCGTTCCCTCATGACTGAGGATCTTAGACTGCAATAGTGAAAACGAAATTTGAAACAGAAAATGTAAACTGATGCCTATTATAATATTATACACATAAAATAAACTGCTGAAACCGCACTCCTTGTCTTTTTGAGTTTTTTACCGTTTTGAATTGATAACAATTTTTTTAATATAGTTGCTCAAAAAGTGCTACTTTACGTAGCTGTTTAGCGGACAGAAAGTTGGTTTTTCGCGAACTAGTGCTTTTTTCTTTTCCAATTTTTTTAAATTTATACTTGTTCCAATTCATGACTACTTATGGATGATATTAGTTTCCTTTAAACATAAAAACCTACTGTTAATATAAGAATGCGAAAAAATATTTCATATTTTATTACTTACCTCTTCATCATTATAACACGTTTATTTTTTAATATTGAAGATTGAAAAACCGTTCTTAATAAGTTGTCTGAATGGAACGGAATAGCTATGGAAGGTAGAGGTAGGAATAGCTGCCGAAACGCCTGTCAAACAAGAGGCGTTTGTTCTTATTGATTATGATATTGTATTCGATATTGTTTTTATTCCTAAACGTCGTTCGATCCACGTGCGGAAATGTCATTCTTTCCACACTAGCATCGAAATGTACTATTCCGTTACTTTTTCAGTCCCTTTGTCACAAAACAAGATTTATAATCGTTTGGATGTCCGCTACAGATATAGCGACGGCTTAAGGATCAGGGCTAGCAGATGATTGGCACTACAGTATCTTGCCGCGTGATAAGACTACCCGTCCCTCTTTAATTAATACAGTTAGAAAAAGACGGGTCTATATCGCGGCGAGATACTGTCAATCACGTGCTAGGCCTACTGGGAAGGCAATTTGTCAACTAATTTAACTACCCGACCGATTATCGAAGATTTCGTAGGTACAGATTGTAAGATCGATAGAAGTATAATAACGACGCACTGAAACGTATCAATAATAGTAGATAACAAAATAAAATATGATATTGACAACAAAAACCTTACTGAGCTTACTGTGGGACTTAGTCTTAGTATTTATTTATATAACAAAACTTCCGTGAGACACAGACATATTAAATATATTAATAACGGGTCACTCACGTGTTTTAAGTCGAAAACGCTCGACATGTTTCACTCCGTACCGAGGAGCGTCATCAGCCATCATTAGACAATAATGCCGTAAACGAGGGTAGTTTCTCGCCCCCCCTGCCGCCACCGGCGCCCGCGCCGAGTCATCGGGCGCGGAGGGCTGCGGCCCGCAGTCTGCGCCGGTCCGTCACCGTCGACGCAAGCTCCTGATGACGCTCCTCGGTACGGAGTGAAACATGTCGAGCGTTTTCGACTTAAAACACGTGAGTGACCCGTTATTAATATATTTAATATTTATTTATATACCTATTATATTTATTAAGGCCGATTCTGGGCGATTTTTATTTTGCAAAATTAAGAGCTCTTTATACCTACTTACTAATAAATGTTATCGAAACCTGACGAAAAAAATCGATATAAAAAATGGCTGATTTAACAATTTGTTAAAGTTTAACAGTTTTCAATGATTCACGGTTACACTAGACTTATATTGACCGGGATACAGACCGTGAATACCGTGATTAACCTGTATTGTTTGTGAGCTCCCGATATTTCGACGCAGTTACATGCATCCTGTTCACGGGTGACTGAAGATAGCGGGTGGGTGTCAAAGTTGTGTAGACCGCGCTCGGTCTACCCTCATTTTTGTGCGTTGGCTGCGTTCGCTTTCAACGTTACCATCGGTCACATTCACTCTTGTTGGTCCGGTCGCGTTCACACTCGTTATTCTCAATGTACTCTGCCATCTTTGTGTTTGACGAACGGCTTGTAACCCTTTAAACATAACAAATTTTGCAATACATTGCGTCTTAGAATATACATGTGAAATGCAATAAATAAATACAATACAATATAATACAATAAAATAGAATAAACTTTAAAGTGTAATGAAAATCAAAACAAGTTATTTTTAAAAGTTGCTGAACAAAAGTTGGTCAGTTTTAATAACAAAACTTCCGTGAGACATAGACATATTAAATATATTAATAACGGGTCACTCACGTGTTTTAAGTGAAACATGTCGAGCGTTTTCGACTTAAAACACGTGAGTGACCCGTTATTAATATATTTAAAAGTTGGTCAGTTTGAGGAGTACAGCTTACAGCTTAATTTATTGCTTCTGTAATCTGTTACAGGAAACACCCGTTATAAATTATAAGCTGTAATAAATGTCATATATTACAGATTCTATGTGATGTACTTGTCACGAGCTCGGAGCTCGCCCGAGGCGGAAAAACGTTCCTTTTTTCCATTATTTCAAATATTGTGATTTCATTAACAGATGGTTCGTCGAAGTACAAAGTTAACACGCTCGCTGCGGCAGTCCATTTAATTAAGACGAAAGGGGATAGCGCGAAAACGCTTTTCCTTGCAAACGTAGTCACCATTTTTCTCTGGATATTAACATTATAGGAAATATTTTTGCACAGTTCACACAGAGTATTAATCACAGCTTGATTAGGATTATAACTTAACCGTTTGTTTGTTTGTTTATTTTTCGATCCTTTTGTTTTTGGATTTCGTACCCAAAGGGTAAAAACGGGCCCCTATTACTAAAACTGCGCTGTCCGTCTGTCCGTCTGTCTGTCACCAGGCTGTATCTCATGAACCGTGAGACAGTTGAAAATTTCGCAGATGATGCATTTTTTATTTTTATTTTTAATTTATTTATTCACTACATTTTCATACAACTTTTGCCAGCATGCCACTATTGTAAACCTCTTCACCTCCTCTTCCTGTATTTCGGTTGCCGCTATAACAACAAATTTAATACTAAAAAGTACGGAACCCTCGGTGCGCGAGTCCGACTGGCACTTGGCCGGTTTTATTTCGTATATAAGCGCATTTATCAAATTGTATAGAATTTGTATTTCGCTCCTACTTTTATAATATTCGAAAAATTTAAGAAATTCAAACTAAAGGTGCATGCTGTGGTTCATACTATACATTGTGTAAGAATGTTTTCCTAATATTAATATTTAGGGAGGAAAATGGGCACTACGTTTGTATGGTGACGCGGTCGTCCACTATCCCCTTGACATTCAGTCGGTAGGTACATAGCTACTGACTATCAAAGTAACTAGTGCCATATTCAGATTATAATACCTGTTATGGTTCTGATACCGATATGATACTGCAAGTCGTGTCTAGAATGTATGTGTGAATCCAATTCTAACTTACATTATGACATCAAAATTATATCTAAATGATGTCAGGGTCGCCCGTGCGCCCCGGTCGCGCCAAAATACATGCACGGACAAGTACGAGCGAAATGCAAGAGTGACTTTTAATATAATTTTGATGTCACAATGTAAGTTTGAAGGCCTATCTCAGGCGGTTGATGAAAAAAGTGATGGTAGAAAAAGTGATTTTCTAGAAGATGGTAGGTAGATGAGTTTGAAGTCTCAGCCCCGCCATCAGGCTGTAGGCCTCTCGCGCGATCTCACACACTTCCCAGTTTAATACGCTCTTTTGTCTCCAGCTACGACGTGCGCGGTCGCCTTGCCTCGCAGCCCAAGCTCTGGTCCTCACCCGCCGGCTTTGGGTCTCGCGCGTATTTCCGCGCGGCCTCGACGGCGGTACTCCTGGTTGAGGCCGTGGCGGCCTCGGACGCTGGAATGTACCGGTGCAGGGTGGACTTTAAGAACTCGCCTACGAGGAACATGAGGTTGAACTTTACCGTTATAAGTGAGTAATATAAAATACTTTTGCTACGCTAAGAACAAATTAAATTAATTTAAATGAATATATTTTAATTTGAGGATTTTACAAGTAGTCATACTACTTATTTTGCTACGAATGATCGCTGGCTAAGACGTAAATAGATCAACAATGAAGATAACTGGTTTTTTACGGCAAATTTTCTAAACAATCAGCGCAGTACGTGACGCCCACCCGTCCTGACCGCTACTCACTCAGGCTCTGTTAGTGCTTGAAAATGGGGACCTAGGCTCTCCGAAACATGTCGTGCGAGTGACTAAAAATACGTGAGTGAAACCGCTAAGTTAGTAAAATTTTCTAAAGTATAACACAAACATGTCGCCAAAAGCGACTAAAAATATAATAATGAGTGAAACCGTACTGATCTAAATATTTTAAAGTATAACACAATTTTAAAATGTATAACACATTTTAGAATTGACATTATACGATGACTACGTAGGAAATATATGCCTTAAGTTAAGGCACCATCAAGCGCTAGGTTAAGGCCCTTAACCTAGCGCTTGACGGCCCCCGACCCCAGGGCAGACCAAAAAAGCGATGACTCGATGATGTGAAAGCCGATATGAAAACGCGGGCTCACACGAGAGGAAGCCCAGGATCGCGCAAAGTGGAGAAAGGCAAGTAGGAAAGTGAACCCTGGCAAAGGTCGGATGTCGGATAACGTTCGTGCTTGCTTGTTTGTGCGCACGAGATACATTAACATTACGAGACGTGTTATAATATCAAAATTTTAACAAATTGTAAACATAGTCACACACACACACGCACGCTATAAGTAATTCTCTTTTCAATTGGGTATTTGACTACTAGTCAAATCAGCTTCTTTTTTCGAACTGTCAAAACGATTTTGCTACTATGGAATTTATATGAAACACTAGCATGTGACGTCACAATCAAATTGCGTACTCTTTATAGTTTTATACGGGTTTTTAAATAGAAATTGTGTCTAAAAATAACTGCTGTCTACGTTTCTCTTTTAATCTTCGGGTGCTTTATTTCATGCGTGGTGTAAAATAATTTCTTTTAAATGCAGGAAAATACCCTATTAGTGTTGAGAACTTAAATCGGGTTGATAACTACCCGTGTCAAAGGTTTGACTCCTAAATAATTAGTTTCAAACACGAATAATTAACTACACGATACGTAATATTCGCTCAAGAGGAAATCGAGTTGAACTTTGAATATTGGGAGCTTTGAACGCCTTTTCGTCTTAAGGTACCTTTGACCTGACGCCCCCATTCTAAGGTTTTTCTCGATTTTTGAGGACGGTTTACATCGACAGGAATTGGTTTGGGTCTGACCCGGTCGCTTTATATATGTATGTATAAGCTCTTTTTTGTACTGAACACAAAAACAGTAGGCAGTACAAACGCGAACTTATCCCTTTTAGGGATCTCTTTTACTTAACTTTTGAGTAGATGAGAATAGATGAAGATTTATGTTACACTAGCTTTTGCCCGCGACTTCGTCTGCGTGGACTTAGTAACCGCAGCTAGAGTAAGAATAGCGCCTGGAAAAATTCTCATAGCAATCTAAATTTGAGCATATTATGCACACAAATTAGCAGGCACTTCGTTAATTATCTCAATTCCACCCCGCTTTTTACTTTCTTAAGGGATGATTTTCGGGATAAAAACTATCCTATGTCCTTCTCAGGGACTCAACCTATCTCTATGCCAAATTGCATCTAAATCGATTCAGCGGTTTAAGCGTGAAGAGGGAACACACAGACAGACAGACAGACAGACAGACAGACTTTCGCGTTTTTATAAACTAGTATGGATAGTATGGATATGTATGTATAAACTCATTTTTGTACTGAACATATAAAGAGTAGGCTGTAAAAACGCGAACTTATCCCTTTATGGGATCTCTTCTACTTAACCTTGAGTAGATGAGAATAAATGAAGATTTATGTTACATGTCAAAGAATTTTTAAACTCATACACAGGATTAACGGCCCGGCCACGACATTGCGCGGCGGCCATATGTTGGAGCGAGACACAGCGATCGGACCTTTCGTTCCCACCTATGGCCGCCGCTCGCCGCTGCCGCCGCCGCGCGATGTCGTGGCTGGGCCGTATAAGAGCTCATATTTACGATTGCACAGCTTGCCACGTTAGAGCCGCTTTCTATACGTTAACTGTTTGAATTTGAAACTTATATCCAGTAGATAGAGTTCATATTTTAGATGACAAAGTGGCACCGGTTGAAGTCATGGATGCGAGCAGCTGTCCTTGGTTGTAGCCATTCATCACCGGCTCCAGTTGGACTCGTTCGGCTGACCTGTCCACAAACCGAAGGCGCAGTGTGTTCAGCCAGCAGTTTTTAAAAATCGTAGCACCTTTTTTAGATCATAATACCTTTGGCAAATCGTCGCTATACTTACTCAACATCATATCTGCAACAATCATTTGATGGAAATGTCGCTTTTCTTTCATTCGGAATACGGGTGTTTTTGTCATCAAATGAGTGTTGCAGATACGAGGTTGAGTAAGTATAGCGGCGAAATATATTAATTACAATCTTGAGGCCTTTTTCGATTCGATTCGAAACCTGATTAAACAACTTTTGCTCGATAGGAAACAATACTTACTTACTTACTTACTTACTTACTTACTGCTGTGGCGCGACGACCCGAAGTGGATCTTGGCCTCCGACACCAAAGACCGCCGCTACTCTGTCCAAAGCCGTTTCTGTCCAGTCGACGGCGCCGAGTTCGCTGAGGTCTTTCTGCACTTCGTCTCTCCAGCGGTACCTAGGGCGTCCAGACGGTCTTCGGCCACTTGGTACTCCAGAGTACGCCCAACAACCAGAGTACAATGACGAACATAATTATTTAGGGCTAAAAAGCACAATAAAAAATGTTACTATTTTTGCACAAATGCTATTAAATTTAAAACTGCTTCTACAAATGCGTACATACCTAATGTAAATGTGATTGAACTTACTTAATACTTTTTTTGTTAATAAAAATAACAATCTAATAAAAATGTATACCGCGATCCCGGACAGTGCTCCGCGAGAAGGGTCTGAACATTTACCTTCTATGATAATGACTTTTACAATAGAAAAAAAAACTGGATTTAATAGTTGTCTTCACTATTTTACCTGGGATTTGAACTTCTTCCTCCTGCCCTTATCCCATGTCCCCACATGTTTTCTCTTCCATTCTCCTCTATCTTTCGTCACCTTAGCCCTCACTCCATTTTTTCTCATATCCTCTTTTACACAATCCATCCATCGTTTTTTGAGTCTACCAAATTACCAATTATATCCAGTAGATATTGGAATGGGTACCGCAGTGACGGGGTAGCCTAGAATACCAGGGCATTAGCTGTGATGCCTGTGATAGCTGAAGACACCGGTTCAGATCCGGCCTCCGCCTCTGGAGGGTTTGGTAACTTTTTCTATAGTACACGGTGTTTTTTTTAGGTTCCGTACCCAAAGGGTAAAAACGGGACCATATTACTAAGACTCCGCTGTCTGTCTGTCTGTCACCAGGCTGTATCTCATGAACCGTGATAGCTAGACAGTTAAAATTTTCACAGATGATGTATTTCTGTTGCCGCTATAAAAACAAATAAGTATTAAACAGAATAAAATAAATATTTAAGGGGGGCTCCCATACAAAAAACGTGATTTTTTTGCCGTTTATTGCGTAATGGTACGGAACCCTTCTTGCGCGAGTCCGACTCGCACCTGGCCGGTTTTTTTGAAACTCCGTTAACTTCGGGGTATGGCTAAGTACATTTAATTTTTTCATTTTCTTTTACTTTTTTCGTAAAAACTAATTAATATTGTTTGCGGTGATGTGTTTGGTGGATTGAAATAATAATGTCCGTGTTACACATTATTATTTAAATCCACCAAACAATTGAAAACTATGACATATCAATGCCATTTCGAATATCGATCGTCAGCGATAGTACTTGAGTTTAGTAGCAAATGTATAAACTCATACTGAACATTCATAAATATGTAAACAACGAAGCCAACAAAGCGCTGACCGCTTCTCGATGGCTGCCCTCAATGCCATTATCCGCCGGTCTCTTGCGTCAGCTAATGTGCCGGCACTTTTAGGGTACGCGCGCACTGCGGTGCGGCGAGTTACGGTGCGTTTTTAAAAACGCAAAGGAAAAAAACCGTGCGTGTCCAGTACGCGCACAGCGGTGACATATCCGCACGTTTTGCCATTCTAGTCCCAACTCAAGTTAAGAACGGACGTTGAAAACGGACTACTACGCTAGGCGACGACATGACCGCGCAGCAACATGTCGCGAGAACAACTGCGTCACTGGATGGCTGCCGGCCGGTCTCCGCACGGATTTTATTCCGCAGTGCGCGGATTTATTCAATAGTCCATAGGATGCAGAAAATTCGTGCGGCGCCGCACCGCAACCAATCTGCAGTAAACCACAGATTTTAATCCGCATACAGATTATTTTCCGCAATGCGCGCACTTCAAGGAGGTTGCATACTTCACAGATTTTGCGGAAAAAAAAACGCACGGCAGAAATCCGCAGTGCGCGCGTAGCCTTAACCTCGTAAGACCCACCATATAAAGTTTTTCAATTCTTAATTTAAACCTTGTTCTATAAGTAAATTAGAACGAATTTCGTTTGTTTTACAACGCAGTGAAACAAAAGAAATGCTACTTTATTTGTTTCATGAAAGGTTCAAATTAGATTGCAATGAATATGTACATTATAATTTTATTCGTGATGTAACTACCAATAAATAACTATATATGTAAACATCAGGCCCTAAGGCAAGTGTACACGCTAGTAGCGGCCTTATCAGATAAAATCAAATCATCGATTATCTCCAAAATGGAATTAGAATACCGGTTTCTTTGTGAAAGTTACTTAATTTAAGCTCAGGAATGCACCCTTGAAATTAACGCTTTAAAAAAAAAACGCCTTTGTATATGTAAATGTGAATATTAAAACGTAGAGGAGAAGAAAACACATCTCTAATCCACTTACAGGAATCAAATACTCTCCAAGACAAAGTATTAACTGAGGTCCTTTCATTATCAGTACCTTTGACGTTTCCAACCAGATGTGATCTCGCTGACGCATTCAGGCAAATCCAATATGGCCGGATAACCTGGAGTTACTGTCATTCGTGTTGTATCTCTTTCAGTTTAGTGTACTTTATCGGTCTTTATCAGATGTCAGATATCAGAAACTCTTCTTCGTCAAGACTGAACAACTAAGAAACATTCATAATGAATGACTTTAATCGTTTCACACAAACAAGATCTTGATGACTCAGCCTGATACGAGTAAGGTTTTAATCTTATTTTAAAGGGGCCCACTGACTATCAGTCCGCCGGACGATATTGGCCTGTCAGTAGTTCGGAACTGTCAATTTTTTGTTCTAACTGACAGGCCGATATCGTCCGGCGGACTGATAGTCAGTGGGCCCCTTAATACAACCATAGATAAAAATTCGTAAGTTTACTTAAGAAGGCGTAAAGTCAGGAAATAAGAAAGAAACGAATTATCAAAACTTGCGACAGAAGATTTCGCGGTCACGTGGGTGTTGACGTTTTTCTTCAATATTTCTAAAAGTATACTTCCGATCTAAAGGCTAGTCCAATCCCTCGGCTATATTAGTAGCTATTTTACACTAAAATGTGGTATTTTCTATAAAAAGGGACCTTATTGTCGATGGCGCTTACGCCATTATAAACGATGCTCCGATATTAATACAATGTCGCGTGACGCTGTGCGGCGTAAGCGCCATCGACAATAAGGTCCCTTTTCATAGAAAATGCCCCAAATAATACTGCTATAGGATGCAGGGTAACGATATAGGATTGAAAATTAATAAAAATTAGACATTGTGGCGGTCAGCAAAATATTATCAGCGCGTGACGATAGCGTGTGAGAGATTATCGCACGCGCTGATCTAGTTAAGATAATGTTGTAGAGCGTAGATTAAGGATGTAGAATTACGATCACTCAAACTGTATATAGTTAATACGGAATAAATTAGTCTTAAGTTTACCCGTCAAAGGTACCTTTTACTCACCCAGCCGCGTTCCTCTAAATACATGCTTTCGTGATTTTTTCCTATCAATCCATTTTTACCTTTTAAGGTTTTTCTTTAAGTCTGCCCTCGCAAATACAGCCTAGTTTTTGAGTAATTTTTTTCATGGCATTTGCCCTTAATTAAAACGTGTAAAAATAAAATATAAAAACTACAATAGTGCGTTAGCCCCCTCTTAATAAATAATAAGTTCTGTTGAGTTGGGAGGTAAGGTTATAGTGATATGATCATGATACAAGTGTGCTACGTTGTTCATTACACACGAGGCGATAGTTGTATATTATGTGTATTTACCTGAATAAATAAAATAAAATAAAAGCGAGCGCACAATAAGAAAGCCTGTGTGTAATGACCAAAGCACACGTGTTTCATACGACGTTTTTCAACACAAAACTCATATATTAACAGTAAAAGTACAACTCAAAAAAGTGTCAATGATTATATATAACCGCACAAGTTAGATAATTAAAATGAAAAATCAGATTTAATGTCTACGATTATGAGCCTCAAAGCGGTTTAATAACTTCAATGTTACGATCAAGTGTATTGAAAATTTATAGCATAATTTTGTAATCAAGCATCCGCTAAGATTAAACTACTGAAGCCATTTCTTATCATAGCTTCAATTGTTTGAGACAAATGAGATCGCGATAGGTTCCATTAACCCGTCCCGGCTAATCCAAGACCGAACTTGCGCTTAATGCTGAAGACGAGAAATCGCCTCAGCAGGGAAAATAGGTAGAATTATACCATGACAAGTCTCAACGATTTTGAAAGCACACGCAGTGCGTTGCATACGTCATAATTTCATAGATGTTTGACGTTTTAAATAACACTTGCACATATGCTGTCAAAATCGTTGCCGACTTATCTTGGCCTAATTCTACATATCATCATCATCATTGTTTATTCAAGAACAATATTACATTGTGTTTAAATTGAAATCTTAAAACTAGGCACACAAAACATATTACAAAAACAAACATCATAGCCATCAATGAAAAATTATTAATAATACTTAATGAAATAAATAAAATAAAGTAGAAGTTTCCAAAATTATATAAACATGAATTAATCAATTATAAATAATACAGAAAAATGTTAACAATTAAAAGTAAAAATAATTAAATTTGTTACATTACAACCAGGAGCCCGTTTTTTGGGGTTTGAACTTGTTTTGATACGACCTTGACGGCTCAGCCACGACATTGCGCGACTGGCGACGGCAGCGACAACCATAGGTGGGAACAAACCTAGATATTCCTCATGTTATTGTATGTGCAAAGTTTCAAACGAAAATGTAGTTTTAAAGAGAACGGAACTTCGTTTGTATGGCAAGGTGAAATTCGGCCGAGCTTGCCGGAGTTTTAAGGTAACCTTATACATCAGGATTTTATGATTTTATCTTATACATATTGGCCCACACTATTTACGATGCGTGTATATCAGGATATCAATCAGGCATCCAGGCGTGAAAAGGGGAGGTTATTACTTGTATGGTTTCAATGTAAAATCTCACGCACTAACAGGCCTATTTTTTTTTATGGTAGGAGTTTAGAGTGATATCAGCTCTATCATATCCATGGGATGACGCCGGGATGTCCCAAAGGTCAGGTCTTTACCTCCGTAGAGGGTGTTAGATTATGTATTCGTAAGTCAGTCAGTGTTTTGAATTTATTTTAGTTAATTTGTCTGTTGGTTTGTCTGTGTGTTACACGAGAGACTAACAGGCCTATTCAAACGTATACTGACATCAGAACGATGTCTAAATGATGTTATTCAGATATCGTGCATTTCGCTCGCACATGTATTGGCACGAGCGATAAGTAAATGACATTATTCAAATATGTTCATTGGCCTGTAAAGCAAAGCCAACGAAACGATATAAAAGATGCCCTGCCTACGAAGATGGAGGTCACAAGTTCAATTCCTGGTAAGGGCATTTATTTGTGCGTTCATCACAAATACTTGGTCCTGAGTCCTTTTATGTTTTCTATTATGTATGAAAGTAGTAGGTATTAGTAGTAGTATAATAACTTCAATCATCATCATCATCATCATGTCAGCCGATAGACGTCCACTGCTGGACATAGGCCTCCCCCAAGGCTCGCCACTCCGACCGATCCTGTGCCGCTCGCAACCACCGAATTCCCGCGACCTTCACCAGGTCGTCGCTCCATCTCGTTGGAGGCCTACTGGCAGTTCGTCTTCCGGTACGCGGACGCCACTCCAGAACCTTCCGGCCTTAAAAACTTCAATACAAGACAGAAATACAAAATAGGAAAAAACACATAACATTAGGACAAAGCGAACTTATAGGTAAATTCATAACCCTAGTGTAAATTTCATTCGATAGCGTGACGAACGTACTTGGTTCGTCGTACTTGGTGACGAACGGGGTTTGCGTTAAGCCTCATTTTGTATAGGATTTTGAACAGCGCTCCAAGCGGAACGTTTTGGAAACTCAAAATCTCATACAAAATGAGGCTTACGCAAACGCTTACGTCACGTCACGCTAACGAATGAAAACACTAGAGGTATATAGACTTTTATGTTACCATAAAGGGGCCCACTGACTATCAGTCCGCCGGACGATATCGGCCTGTCAGTTGGAACAAAAATTTGACAGTTCCGAACAACTGACAGGCCGATATCGTCCGGCGGACTGATAGTCAGTGGGCCCTTTTAATAGTACATTATGATACATGTGTGCTAAGTTGGTCATTACACACGAGGCTATATTGTGCGCGCGAGCTGTAAGCGAGCGCGCAATAAGAAAGCCGATGTGTGTAATGACCAATGCACATGCGTTTCATACGACGTTTTTCAACACACTTGCGAGAAAAAAAAGAAACTTTCATATTAATCAAATTTTAATAGTTAAAACAGTCATACTCGTACTGCCGGCCGGCCGGGCCGTAGCTTCTTAACTCAGTCGGATAATATAATGAAAAAGCACGAGTGGAATAATACACTGAAAGAGCACGCGTGTTTAATATCTAGGATTATGAGCCAAAAATCGGTGGAATAAAAACGTCGTTTTGAGCAAGTGTTTTGAAAACACATTTTATGTCAAACCGCGTTTTTAGTTTTCCTTATAGTTTTGATGAAAACGCGTTTTTACGGTGACATATAGTATAATCGTAATATTCATAATTATACTTCAGTTCGACGTCAGCATCGGATTTAATAAAATTTTACGATATATTGCAAATTATTGCTTCTCTTTTAAAATATACACGGTATTAAAACGAATATTTCAAAAGGATGATTCAATTTGTGACATTGCCTTCAAAGTAAACGTACTTTATTTAATAACAGCTGATTTATTATTTTATATGATAACTACATACTCGTATAATTAAATAAAGGTTACATTCGAATTGCCACTATCCTCCTTAGTCCCAGAGGCCCTTATAAAGGCTTTATTCCATAACGTTATTTTAAATTTGATCAAATAAGTCTAGGTTCCAATTTAAAAAAAGAAACTAAATCCTGGGACTCAGAGGCTATAGCAGCTATACGAGGAATGGGATATTTCGAATTTAAACTGTTGTGAGACATACTAACATTAAATCATTTTACGGTTTAGACTCACTTGTTTTAGTCACTCGCGCGACATGTTTCGGAGAGCCTAGGTCTCCTTTTCCAAGCACTAATAGTGCGAGCAGCGTTCACGACGACCGTGTGTTGCGTACTGCCGCTGCCGCGCGCCGAAAAAACCGGTTGGGGGAGGTCTTGCGCTATCGTTGTAGGCGGGCACAGTGGTGTGTTTGGGTTTGGGTCACCTATCACTTGTAGCGCCACACAGCACGAACTCACTATGTCCACTACACTGTCACAACACTCACCGGCATTTTGCTGAGGAATCACAGGCTTCCATGCTGGCGACATGTCGCGCGAGTGACTAAAACAAGCGAGTCTAAACCGTAAAATGATTTAATGGGATATTTCATTGTCGATTTCCTTCTTTTTAGGGTTCCGTACCTAAAGGGTAAAAACGGGACCCTATTACTTAAGACTCCGCTGTCCGTCTATCCGTCTGTCTGTTTGTCACCAGGCTGTATCTCATGAACCGTGATAGCTAGATAGTTGACATTTTCTATACGATATTCGAGACCTATACGTCTTCGTCGAGCTTCCCATATTCTTGCTCTTCTTTATAACGTTCTTTTCAACCCCTCTACTCCCCCATATCTTAAAGAGCGTTTCTTTTATCTCTCCTCCGTCAGGCCTTCACGGAAATATCTACTTATTCCCCCTCCATCCTCTACGAAATTCTACAATGATTCTTTTACTTTTCGAGCTGTACGGCTGTGGAACAGCCTGCCGTTAGATATCAGGTGCGCAAAAACTCTTCAAAGTTTTAAAACCTTACTTAAAAATCATTACTTATCTCTTCCTTAATGTGCTGCTGTGTATATATTGTGTATGTATGTATATATATATATATATATATATTTATATATTTATATATTTATTTGTGTTATATTATTTATTTATTTATCTAAAATTTACTATATGTACTGTCTGATTAATGTATGTGTAATTCCTGTTCCTCTAATTATTTCGTGCACTACCTGTTTATAAAAACTTTTGTTCTTCATATCCTGCTACCCTAAGGTTGTCTGGAAGAGATCGCTCACAGCGATAAGACCGCCTGTTGCTACCATTATTTACATTGTAAATCTGTTTTAAAAATTTTGTTTCTTTGTGGTGCAATAAAGAATATTTATTATTATTATTATTATTATTTTCACAGATGATGTATTTCTGTTGCCGCTATAACAACAAATACTAAAAAATACGGAACCCTCAGTGCGCGAGTCCGACTCTTTTTCTAGTTCTGCCACTTTATTGGCATGAATGATTTATATAGTTGGTCAAACCAAATTGGCAGTAAATAAGAACAAAAAAATCTATGCTCATCCTTTTCTTTTGGGTGCTAATGCTAGTACTAGTGTAAGACAATGCCCAATTGCCCAGGTAGCATTTATACGTCATTATGACGTCCGTTACGTCATTATAACGTATAAATGACGTCATTATTTCGTCGCTGACGTCATTTTGCTACCTGGGTGATAACGACTCTCTCTGTCTATGTTTGAAATGAGACAGTCCTTTGACAAATTATATATCCAGGCAAAGTTGCATTTTTCTAGCACTAAAGATCACGGAACAAAGCCTCGGACAGACAGACAGATGGACATAGAAAAATTATACTTACGGCTTCCTAGTTGACTTCTTCTCTGTCGTACATTTAATATATTATTTTATAACTTAGTATTTTTTTGTAAATATTTTTGGTTTTTTTATTTGGTTATTGGTTTTGTTAATAAATTTGGTTTTTGTTGTTTTTTTTCTTGTTCTTGACATTCGACAATACCTAGGTTGGCCCTAGCTATGTATACATTGACTATGTATACAGTGACCCCCGTTCTGAGTCATGGCTTGTCCAACAGGTCTCCATCGCCATACAGCGGGGTAACGCTGCTAGTGTGATGGGGACCTTTGGACCTGGCATGGCTCAGAACGGGTTTTAGTTTCTATTTTTTTATATTTTTTGTATTATAAAATATAATATAATATAATACATTGACATCTCTTTTTTTGTGATATTTGTTTTATTTATTTATTTTAAAATTTATTGTTTGATTTCTGTTTTAATCTTAAGTTGACGATCTTTTGTTTTATCCCTTTTTGTAAAATACTGTGCCTTTTTCTTTAAGAAATAAATATATCTAATCTAATCTAATCTAATCTAATCTATCGCTCTTGACAGAGCGCTGGTGGTCACGTTGAGGACGTCTCGGACTACGGAACCCAAAAATGGTGTTAGTTTTTCTTCTGTTCTGTTCTAATTTCTAAACTATACCTCTGACCCAAAACGTTCCAATTCTGCTCGTTTGCTATCACATTAAAAAAAAAAAAAACGACACTTCAACCTTTCATATTTATAATATTAGTAGTACGCTTTGTTACTATATAATCAGAAGAAATACTCTTTCGAAGTGACAAATATTTTTCCTCATCGCCGTTGACTGTAATTTTATCGGATCATAATATCTGTTTTTGCTATGTTAACGTCACGTAACATCTTGTTCACGCAGTAAATTATTAAATATAATTAATAAACAACTAACTTATAAAACTTAAAAAACTAAAACTAAAAATAAATAAAACTAATTTTAAAATAAATAACTAAAAACTATTCCCCTGCGGCACGCGGCATGGTGCCGTAGATGCTGGCAGCAATTCCTCGCTGTATCGCAATGCTTACTCTTTGTGCGAGGAAGCTGCCAGCTCTACGATCACCGGTGACGCACCGGTGACGTCTATAATTTTTTTAGTCAATTAATTATTAATATTAGTTCCGAGAAACTCATTTTTACGAGCCGGGGTGTGAACCCGCGACCTCCGGGTTGAAAGTCGCACGTTGTTATAAATGTTAAGGCGGTTCCCTGAGCCAGAAGGCGAAAAATCTCCTTATATGATCATGTTTTTCTAAGAGGCGTTGATATTCGTAGACGTGGAAAAAATATATGTAGTTCTTGACTATATTATCTTTAACAACATAGCTTCCGATACACTTCGCTCGATACAATTAATTCCCAAAGTAACCTCTAACTCGGACTTTTAATCCTACTTTACTCGGTTATTTATTATGTGATACTATAAACAAAAAAAGAAGAAAAAACAATCTTAACGTAAATAGTAATTTCATAGCTTTAGAATTTCGATATTGTAAGGTAACGTTTTTAAAATAAATAAAAACCGACAAAATTCGATCAAAATTGACACTTGGCGCGTATGTTCTTTCCCGTTCTTTCTTGCGAAATGTGACAAAGACAGCGGCAAACCGATGGAACGGCCTTAATTCATAACACAATTAATAAACATCTTGTTTGATTTACTATTACTCGTATTTCTTGTTTTCGTTTACCTACTATATGATCACTAGTTATAGTTATATTTCCAATTTCAAAAACCCATTTGCTCGACTTATCGGGTTAAACTTTGACCGCTCACCCCTCGATATTTAGTGCTACAGCGCTGGTGGCCTAGCGGTAACAACGTGCGACTTTCAAGCCGGAGTTCGAGGGTTCAAACCCTGGCTCGTAAAAATGAGTTTCTCGGAACTTATGTACGAAATATCATTAAATCCCAGTCGCTTTTCGGTGAAAGAAAACATCGTGAGGAAACCGGACTAATCCTATTAAGGCCTAGTTTCCCCTCTGGGTTAGAAGTTCAGATGGCAGCCGCTTTCGTAAAAACTAGTGCCTAAGTCAATTCTTGGGATTAGTTGTCAATAAGCGGACCCCAGGCTCCCATGAGCCGTGGCAAAATGCCGGGATAACGCGAGGAAGATGATGATGACACACATACATTCAACATTGACTGATAGAAAATGTCTTATGGCATTAAGTTCGCCATTTGTACTTTCTTGTATTGCGCAATAAAGGTTAAATAAATAAATAAATACATACACACATATTCTACCATATATGTATATAATATCCCCATATCTACAATTAATGAACATCAAATTTTATACTATTTTCGATAATACAATACAATACAAATCTTAAACTATGGTAGACAACAGGCTAATGTCAATATTATGGTGGATAATGTCAAAATCCACAGAGGAAAATGGGCACTATGTTTGTGAGACGCAGTCGTCCACTATCGTCTTAACTTAAGAGTCCCCGGCAAGCTCGGTTTTCAATATAAACGTAGTTACGCTCTCATTTTATAACGACTAGATGGCTCTAAAACTTTGTACTTACAATAGGATAAGCTATAGATATACCTAGTCCTGTAATTAGTTTATGTAGCTTCAGATACCATAGTAAAAAAACAGCGAAATTAAGTTTTTCATACAAAACTTGTTATTGCTCTACTTCGATTGTTTTATGTACTAGAGCAATATGAATTAATTTCAGACCTAGATATACTTCATATCATTGTATGTGCAAAGTTTTATTACAATCCAACACGTAGTTTTAAAATGAGAACGAAACTCCGTTTGTATGGGAAGGTGAACGGCCGAGCTTGCTGCGGACTCTTAAGGCACAGAACCCAGAAAAGGAAATAAACCTACAAAACCTGCACGAGTTTGAATTGGACGATATTTTCAAAGGATTTGAACGCTAAAGAGGAATTTCCTAGATATTTGTAATTCTGCATTCGGTGTTATTTCTTTTGGGCAATGGAGTACAGTGTCAAAGATATATTTACATTTTTCACAAAGTGAAAACATATCTTTGACGTCGACTTTACCTGTGTTTTACCAAAAGTTTTTATAAATAAATATCATACGTCAAAAACCACTTTTAAGGTAGTAATTATAAATATATTACCCCCAACACAGCCTTCATAATCAGTAAAATAAATGAACCTATATGAACCTATAATGAGACACTTTACACCACTCTAAGGATAATTTGATGATCGTTTTTTTACACGACTGCCCAAAAAAGGAGTGTATTGTTATTATATATATTTTATGAATTAATTTTTAACAAGCAGAAACTGCGATCGATGCTATTAAGCTTAGAATAAATTTAAAAGTAGAAAAAATTACTGCCTTGGGTGATACTTGAACTCACGGCCTCTGGATCGATACTCCAGCGCTCTGCCAACTGAGCCACCAAGATCTCATCCATAGTCAGCAAATCTTCCCACTATATGGGTCTAGGGGACCCTAGCGACATCTACCGTAAGAGTGTTACACTTCTTAAACGATCCGGAGATTCGGAGTATCGATCCAGAGGCCGTGAGTTCAAGTCTCACCCAAGGCAGTAATTTTTCCACTTTTAATAGTTATTTACGATACAAGTGCGGAAAAGAGGAAATTCGAAACGAGTGGCGATAAATTAAAACACGACCGCAGGGAGTGTTTTAAATCGACACGAGCTGCGAATTACCTATTCGCACGTGTGTCGTACAACGTTTTACAGTACATATGGCCCTTTAAACTTTCGACATATGCACGAAAAGTGCTCTTTACGCACTAGTGCGAGAAAGTAGCACCATATGTACTGTAAAATATATATTTTATCTCTGACACGTAGAGACTTGTACATCTCTAAACAATTTTAGTACAATTTTACTCGCGCAGCGCATCAGCATAGCTATACAGCGCGGAATAGCAGCGTATATTTGTAAGTTTTTTTTAGTTTAGGTCATTATGTTTTTAGGTCACTTTATTGGTTTTAATAGAAAAAAAAAAAAAAACTATTTTAACCATTTTAGTACTTGTCTGTTGTTTGTACATTTTTTTTAGTTTTTTTTTGTGTAATTTCACATTTAGACTGGATACATCTATATAAAGTATCTTATATTTTATTGATTCCATATTTGTAATTGTTTTTTTGTAATTTTTGGTTAATTTTATTGCTTGTAAAAATTGACATGTAAAAGTGCCCCTGTGGCCTATTTGCTGAATAAATGTTTGATGTTGATGTTTGTGTTATGAAAAAAATACAACAGTTGTTGTACTATATTGGATGAATATTCATAATAACACTGCTATTACGATCCTTTCTAAAGACAAGCGCCGGCTCGTCACACGCGCCGCGCCGCGCTTCTAATGAACTCGATTTCGATTTTAATGGCAGCTATTTAATTGACAAATACAAGTCAATTATTTCAAAGCCAGCGTTCTACAAAATGTCTTTAACTAATATACTAAAACTTAGCGTCAGAAACGTTTCTATTGGAGTTAAATTTTATTGCAAATAAGAACTTCGATATTGAAAATATGTAGTATTGTTTTTACTCTTAGTTTCATCGGAATTAAAACTGAAATTAGCTGGTATAAAAGGAATTAGTTTCATTTAAGAAAAAGTTAAGTGATAGCATTTTTTTCATTCTCAGTAAAAAAGACGTACAATTAGGCATTCTAGGATTCGTCTGCTCGTTTGCTGACTCCTCCTCTTCTTCCTCGCGTTATCCCGGCATTTTGCTACGGCTCCTGGGAGCCTGGGGTCCGCTTGACAACTAATCCTAAGAATTGACGTAGGCACTAGTTTTTACCAAAGCGACTGCCATCTGACCTTCCAACCCAGAGAGGGAACTAGGCCTTGTTGGGATTAGCTCGCGATGTCTTCCTTCACCGAAAAGCGACTGGTAAATATCAAATGATATTTCGTACATAAGTTCCGAAAAACTCATTGGTACGAGCCGGGGTTTGAACCCGCAACCTCCGGATTGAAAGTCGCATGCTCTTACCGCTAGGCCACTAGCGCTTTTTTTATGTGAAAGGCAGCTCATAAAAAAAGACACGGAACAGTGTATTCCGTTTTGAGATCTAGGAATTTTGGTAAATGAGTAAAACGAAATTACGGTGCAATGAAACCAACTGCTAGTGAACTTAAGGGTCACTTGATGATAAACTTGAATATCTCTGTTTCAAAACAATACACCATACAGAATAAAGTTGTTATGTCTGACCATACTCTGTGTGATTTCTGGGTTGACCCCATAGTAAAAGTTGTTCAGTGTGACTTATGTCACCCCCAAGTATGGTCAGACAAAATCAGCCTGTATAATAGTTTTTCTATGAAACACATCCTTTCCCTCCTTTCTTTGACCTTTCCTGTTACACGTGAACCCTTTTCTACTTTCCCAGACATAATTTTACTTATTAAAAAACAATTCATCTCCCTTTTGTAATTACACAAAACACTTCCTTCACGTGCCATAATTTAATTAACTTCATTAATTCGAGCACACATCAAAGAATTATAAACTTAATTAAGATCAAATTAACCTTTTTGGAAATGGAATTGCCTTCCCGCCATTTTAAATGAAGTTTGACGTGGCGGTAGGTAGGTTCATTACTGAAAGCAGACTTTTGGAACATGATACAAATTTTGTGTAGGTACTTATATATAGAATTAAATTTTAACCACCACCCATAGTCTGCGTAGTGACTTTATAGGTCATACTTAACAACTTTTATTATCGGACCAATGCCGAAATAGCGAAATTTTTATTTTATTTCCTGTAAATAATATCGCTATACCTATGCAAGGATTTTTTATTTTATTTTAACGATATTTAAATGTTCGCGCCAAAAAGGCAGCCGCCATTTTTGTGACGTCATTATAGCAGTGCAATAATAAAGAAAGGGGAGTGCTCCGAGGAATTGTTCGGATTAATCCCTGCAGCTTCTTTTCGCCATCGCCCTACGCGACAACATTACCATCCTCACCACTTAGATGGTTGGCAGTCCTCAACTGTGCGTTTCTCTAGAAACTTCCTGCCTCGCACAGCTAAACTGTGGAATGAACTGTCGCCTGCGGTATTTCCGGACCGATATGACCTTCAAACCTTCAAGAAAAGAGCGTATTCCCATCTTAAAGGCCGGCAACGCACTTACAACCCCTCTGGTGTTGCGGGTGTCCATGGGCGGCGGTAATCGCTTTCCATCAGGTGATCCGTCTGCTCGTTTGCCTCCTATTTCATAAAAAAAAAACCGTCAAATGTGGTGCAAACTTTTCGCTGTTTTTGCAAATTTAATACTTGTTTAAGCTGTAGTGATATCACTCACGAGAAAATAAAATGGTCGACTTTTTCGGTCACGGGACATACAGATAATAAAAGTACGATTTTAAGAAATTAAATATCAACCTTATGTTTTAAAACAAAATTGTTGTCAAATTTGTATTTCAGGTAAAAACTATATAAACAATATATTAACTTTCACAATCACAATTTAGTTTTGATCAAAGATAGATATAACTCCGTAATAGATGGATACAGTCTAAGGAAAAAACGTGCCTCGAAAATCACGAAAATTTGATTCTCGTTCAGAGGGCGCTACTAGTTTTGGTCAACTGTCGTATAGATGGCGTTGACGGTTTCGTTTGTTATTTAACATTTTTAACGCATATCAGTGACAGAACATGGGTCAAAATCATGAAAATAATTAATGCAAATAAAAAAATCATATATCTATATTTAAATACATTTTATCGTATTTTTATAAATCTTCATTTTTAGTTTTAAAGTGTGTCGACAGATGGCAGTGAATTTACTGGGGTTACAAAATTTACTATGACAGTACCGCTCTAGTATAAATTACTCTATGGTTTTGATAGATGGAACCCCTGTGGTTTCCTGCATTCTCCGCTAGAATAATCGGTCCATTTCGTTAGAACCCTTCCTACAAGCAATGTGACTCCCCCAAGAAATGAATGAGTGGCATGGTTTACTGATGTTTCGGCGAAAATTACTTGACAAACTTTCAGTTCCCAAACTATTTATCCCATATTTATAGTTGGGCTAAATTTCATTTCGCAAATTTACATAATCTAACCTTTTTTTTTTTTGATGACCCAGGGGGAATCCTTTATGGATCCCACTAGCCCGGGAGAAGCCTAGTGGGTATGTCCGACTCCCACGGACTAAACCCCCTGGGGTGTTCCACCGCGCGCTTTTTTGACGGGGTTTCGGGAACTAGGTTGTAGACCTCCGATACTACATAATCTAACCTAACCTAACCCAACCTAGTACGTCATTTTCATTTCGCAAGTATGGGGTTGGGAAATGAAATGGTTGCGAAGTAAGGTTATGCCAACGATTGGTTTGCCAAATGAAACTTTGGCAAAAAGTTGGTTGCCAAGTGAAAGGCGAAATAAATTTCGCCAAAAAGGAAGTACACCGAGTGGCATAGGTCGTCACGCTTTGCCCTTTAAGCGACCACTTCTTATGAGGCCCATTGTAAGCCACGACGAAATTGGCAAAAAATAAACACACACAACCGAACAATTTGCATTTCCAAATTTTTGTTAAATCATTATCAAGTTCTCCATCCATCTTACTTACCCTCGTTCTAAATTCATTTCAGCTTGAAATAAATTGTTCCTTCCCGTAAAATGTATATAGAAATCAAATTTTCATTAAACAGCCACCCAAAAAGGCATCGTAGCGTAAACTTCCTATCAACGCTCTGTTTTTTATATTTAAAATCCTCTCTTGCCTTTTAATTAACTTTTAATAGGGTTTACAGACTGTATCGGGTTATTAAGTTAAGGTATAAAAAGATTAATACTTTTCGTTGCAAAACTTTTTTGGCCCTTTCTTGGGTTTGAAAAACATGGAAAAGTGTTTTACTTACGTTTCAGTTTCTTTGTCATGGGTGTTTTCTATGTATTTAAGTTTTATTTTATTTTATTAGAAACTGATCGGCGGTTGGCCCTAGTCACACCTGATGGAAAGTGAAGACAGGGCCTAAGATGGAGCTCACCGGTTCAGTAACAGCCTATTCACTCTTGCTTTAAAGGGACCGAGGTCATATTGATCAGGGAATACAGATGGCGGGAGCGCATTCCATTCCTTAGCCGTCCGTACCAAAAATGAGGAGGCAAAACGTTTCGTCCGAACGAATGGAATGTGGACCACGAACGGGTGCATTCGCTCCCCGCGCCTGGATGTCCGATGATGAAAAGGGGAAGGTGGGATCAGGTCGTGTAGTTCCTGTGAGCACTCCCCGAAATGTATCCGATAGAACACCGATAGGCAAGCGACTCGACGGCGATGCTCAAGGCTCTGTATCCTTGACTTGACAGATGGGTCATCGCCAAAGAGTCTATGAGCCCGGCGCTCTATTGAGTCCAGGGCCGCCATTTTTATATATTATAATAATAATATTATATCGTTGTCACAACACAAGCCTCCTTGGGCTTACCGTGGGACCTAGTCAATCTGTGTAAGAATGTCCTATAATATTTATTTATTTGCAACAATGCTTATTACAGAAGTAATAAATCCTTTTATGATAGAGGGAGGCTTTTTTAAAAACACAGTCAAGACATTTTTCCAAAACCATGCCTTCTATTCGATTACTGAATAGTTATCATTAAAACATATTTTAATTGACGCAAATTGTAAATCTTAGATTTCAATTATTATTAAGCGTATTTACCTTGTGTAAATCCATAATGCTCTCTCTATAAGTATAATATTGTATGAAATGTTGACTTACCATGTAATGATCATATTACGTTATGGTTAATGAATAAACTAAACTAAACTAAACTATTTTTAAGCCTTTTAATTTAAGAGCATCACGAACTATGTTCGTTCATTGCTACATTGCGTGAAGAAAAAAGTGTAGATACCATTAATTTTTTATCAAAAAACGAATAAATGGAAATTCCCGATTACATAAAAAATCTATTATTATTATTACGAGCCTATTGTGTCCCACTGCTGGGCAAAGGCCTCCCCCCTCTTTTTCCACTCCTCCCGGTTTTGAGCTACATCTGGCCAGTCGCTCAAAAAGGAGTCCAAGTTATCCCGCCATCGCCGACGAGGTCTGCCGGATCCCCGGTTTGACTCATGGGGCACCCACTCTGCGGTTATTTTGGCCATTGGAAATTTTGACCATTGGCCGTTGGAAAATCGAATCAAAATTCTACAAATCGGCATTAATCCTACTGCTTTAAAGCTTAGACTTCAAAAACGAACAAACTGTCTTCCATACAACTGATCTGCAGTAGATCAGTTGTATGGAAGGCAGTTTGTTAGTGAAGTAACTTCGTTCTTAGTATCTTTGCGTTATCGCGTCAAAGTTCCCAGGGGACTGAAAAGGTCTCTCATTTAAAACTAGTTTTGATAACTTTGGGGACATTTTTTGCTAGTTTTCCGAGTTAGAAGTTTGACCTCTAGAGTGTCAAAAGGGCGTAGGTTCTAGTCTCTTGGGATTTTATTTTAAAGGGCGCCAACGGGGCGTTTACAGATTCAATGCATGCTTCCTTTTATTTAAACAGTTATTGCTTGCCGCCGTTCCCAATCTTGGTTCTATGTTTAATTAAAGTTATAGTTAATATTAATGTTATGCGAATTTCAATTATGCGGATTCATTATTATGTGCAATAAGTGTTACGTTTTTTTATTAGGCTTCCGTACCCAAAGGGTAAAAACGGGACCCTATTACTAAGACTCCGCTGTCCGTCCGTCTGTTTGTCTGTCTGTCTGTCACCAGGCTGTATCTCATCAACCGTGATAGCTAGAAAGTTGAAATTTTCACAGATGATGTATTTCTGTTGCCGCTATAACAACAAATACTAAAAACAGAATAATATAGATATTGAAATGGGGCTCCCATACAGCAAACGTGAGTTTTTTTGCTTTTTTTTTCCGTAATGGTACGGAACCCTTCGTGCGCGAGTCCGACTCGCACTTGGCCGGTTTTTATTATGCCTGTTCAATGTTATGAACAGTTATGTTATGCCAAATCTGTTATGCGAATTCATATTATGACGATTAATGTTAGGCGTGAGCACCCGTCTGATTGATTGAAAAAGTGATTCGTGTCGTAACCTAATAACGACCTACCAAAATCATTACTGCCTGAGATAAATAGTTCATTGTTTTTCTTTCATTGGACGTCTTGTAATCTCCGTCTGTACATCCGCTTCCGGAATGAGAAAATGGGCGAATAATAAAATATTAAATATATCAACATTGCTTTGAGGAGAAATGAGCGAGCATTGAATAGGATATTGGGTGAATGTTATTTTGAATCTGAAAACAATAGGTAATATCTACATTTACAAGAAATACTAAAATATAACATTTAAAACTTTCGCGTTTTGAACACATATTAAATCACATTTACAATCGGGTCTATCGCGAATTTATTTTGTTACCTTTATTTACCGACGTTTTGACACAGGTTTCACTGGTCGTGGTCGAGGCCAACTGATGTACCAGCAAAATGTCAATACAGAGATTTGTGAAGTGAAGAAGAATTTTTCGCTATCGAAATCCAACCGAAATGAAATGGTTAGACGTCATACCGGTAAATATTCATACTTTTATTTTCCGATTATGCAGTCCCTGGCTCCCTGTATTTGTTTGATAATAATATAATAATAATAACTCCACGGCCGACTTCGGCCACGGCGACTGCTGTCAACTCCGTTGCTGTCGCTGGTGTGCTCGCAAGTGGCTGATGTAGCCGATCTTGTTACTAAAAGTTCGCGAAGATTGCGGGCATGTGAGCACACCATCAACAAAGTTATAGGGTATTGCCGCGGGTGGTCTGGCTTTTATTCTATCGCGCTTGGCATCAAGCTCTAAGCGCCGCTGAGACTCAAAATCGGTTATCTTGGCATTTATTGCAGCCCGCCATTCCGTACGCACGGCTGCCTGCTGCTCCCATCGCGAGGGCTCTACGCCACAATTTGTCATGTGACGCTTAAGCACATCTTTGTATCTGAGGAATTGGCCGCCCTGTTTCCGCTTGCCCTCCTCAAGCTCAGAATAAAAGATGTGCTTAGGCACACGCTGGTCGTTCATCCGCAAAACGTGACCACACCACCTAAGTTGACGTCGCATGAGGTATACCTCGATACCACCCACATTTGCTCTACGCAGCACTTCTGTATTCCGAACACGATCAGACCATCGGATCTTCAGTATCTTACGTAGGCATCTGAGGTGGAATCGATCCAGCATACGAATATGGCGGCGGTAAACGGTCCACGTTTCAGCAGAGTAAAGAAGGTTAGGCAGCACGACTGCCATGTTCACGGAGATCTTAGTGGCCAATTTCAAGTCGTGTGAACTGAGGACCTTGTGATCTAGCCTACCGAAAGCTGCAGCCGCAGCCCCGATTCTGCTGTTAACTTCAGCATCAAGATCGCACTTAGAAGTTATCGTGCTCCCCAGGTAGCGGAATTTGTCAACCTGCTTCAGCTGGTCCTTGTCCTTGTCCTTGTTTGGTAATAGTGATTAGATAAATACTGCACTTCTAACAGTTGTTTAATTTAATACGACGATGACGAATGGGGAGCCATTTGAGATGGGTACGAAATTCCGAGACGTGGTCATATTTGCGTAAGCCAAATATAAACCTTATACAAACATTGTGTAAGCGCTCAAGTTTGTTTAGCTGGTCCTCCGTAAAATCAAGGTAGGCTATACAACTGAAACTTGACGTACTTCCTGATAATGAGTGATGAAAGTTAATTGTTTTGTGGTTTTGGCCGAAAGGTGAGGTTGTGGGTTGTGGTCGTAAGGGATTATTTGATGTTTATGCCATTATTTTTTCTTCCTATTCGCGATTCTGCACAATATGAATTCCACACAGCTGAATTTTATCACATGCGTTATTCTTCACAGTCATTAATTCGTCACAATCTTGTTTCTTCCTATTCGCTATTCTACACAATATGAATTCCACGCAGCCGAATTTTATCACATGCGTTTTTCTTCACAGTCATTAATTCTTCACAGTCTTGTTTCTTCCTATATTGTGCAGAATCGCGATTAGGAAGAAAAAATAATGGCATAATTATCGAATAATCCGTCGTAAGGAACTATGTAATAAGAACTTAAGAACGCAACCTCTTTGAGTTTATATTATTATTTGTTAGAATTGTATCTAGAAATGATAATTTTGAAAGAAAGTAGAGTCGGCGATAAAAGCTTTTACTAGTTTTACTTATCACCAATAAAATTTATGATAAAAAAAATATGTTTACGAAGACATTCCTCAACGTTGTTTGATTTTTTAAAATAACTGTCTATTATATGAAATTAAGTTTCTTCCATTAACGCTCAAAGAAATTAATTTCAATGATGTCTGGGCAATCCTGATCAATTTCCGTGTGATTAAGAAAATCAAAGACCAAATAATTTGAGAACATTAGACGGATACTTAAATTTCCTATTAACTGTTTTGACGGACTTACAAATTAATTTGGTTAACTAAGTATTGTTGGTCGGAGTTGAAGTTTTGAGATCAAACGGTTGAATATTTAGCTATTTAAATAGATCTTTAAAGACGCTTCTAACAATAAAAAAAAAATAAAAAAAGTTTATTCTTCTCTAAGTACACAAATTTAATACCGTTATCATTTTAAAAGAAAATTAAGTACAGTGCTTTTTCTGGGCATAGGTCTTTTTGTTTGTCATTTTTTCTGGCGGTTTTCTATGTATTAGCGCTCTTCAGAGCGCCCCCTAACCACGATACATAACAAAAAGGGACTTTTGTGTAAGAATTATTGTTTAGTTTACCTGAAACGGAGACATTCACTTTGTGTTGATCATAATGCTTCTGTCGACCATGGAAGATGCTGTTGATTTTAATATATAAATACAAAATAATTTATTTATAAGCACACACACATAAAAGAAAATTATACAAAATAGAAAAACATAGGAAATAAAAAGTGCCACGAAATGTTCACATCCCGGTAATCTCGGTATTTCCAGCGCTGATCTGTTGATGTATTAATTATCAACTTTTTTTGTCCTCAGCTCCTCCAAACCGGCCAACGATAGTGGACACCAAGACCAAAGACCAGACTCGGCTGCTGCAGCCATACAACGAGGGTGACACCTTGGAACTCAGTTGTGAAACCTATGGAGGTATGACCGGATTAACACACTGTGGAACGACGCAGTCATACTTGTGGTTAGACGTGAGAATTTTTTGTTTTTTGATTATAACTTTTTATACCGTCAACCGGGGTGAATAGGGATGGCTGGGGTGAATAGGGACAGAAATTTAAATGTGATTTACCTGACAAAGTCTTAATAAAAACCCACACAAACTGTATCATTCGATCGAAAATAATAGTAGGTTTTGTATGATACAATTTGTGTACGTAGTTATTAAGAAATTGTCAGGTAAATCACATTTTAAGTTTTGTCCCTATTCACCCCAACCAAAAAATAGTAAGATTTGGGAGGAATAGTCCTGAACAGATCCTAGATCGTTACTAAATTTTATATATTTTTGTTAGGACAATAAAAAGTTATCGTTGAAAAACCAAAAATTCTCATGTCCGACCACAAGTATGACGACGTCGTTCTACAGGGTGACGTTTGAGATTCTCGAATTTATTTTAATTTACTTATGGACACAGAATAAGTAATAGTATTATCATGCAGAACGGCCACGCACCGCCCCGCCCCGATTCGAATTACCTCGCACCGCGACACCAGATTGACGATGTTTTGCCGACCGCTCAGTACTGTTTTTAAGCAACTTACTCACACAATGACGCATGCCGCGTGTACAGACGTGTCGTTCACACATAGAAACGCAACTGATATTTGATGTATAGCGTGTCAGCCCTGTGCTATGGAGTAAGGATAACAGTTGTAGTATGGGCACAGACCATAATATAAAACTAATTAGGCCTTTATAGTTATGAAAAAAAAATCAACTTTATATTTTTTTTGTATTTGAAATTTCACATTTCCTATACAACGGCGTACACTATCAAACCAGCTATTAATGCAATGTTTCCATTTACGTGGTTGAAAAGGTTGGAATTTGGATAAAACATAGACATATTATATACAAGTAGTTATATGCATGAAACCGAGCGACCAGGGGTAAGAGAAAGACATATTCATGTATTGACAGTTTCATGTATGGCAGCATAATCCTTTTTCTCTTTCACTCTTATAAATCTCCGTATTTCGCCATCGCCTCCTACCTATGCTGCCTTAACCCGACCATGAAATAATGTCCGGTCGGTGTTAAAGACAAAGCATGGCACTGTTTTCTCTTTCCTCTTATAGGAATCGCAATAAAACTATCTTTCTCTATCAAAGAGTGTCAGGCCCTTGGGCCATTTTATGTTAGACACGTTGAATTACGCTACTTAAGTCTTAGAAATAGCTGTTTATTTGGGTTCTTTACTTATAAATACAAGAGTAAATAGGTAAACAAAGGTTGATTTCGTAGAAATTTCCAAAAATATGTATGTATAAAAAGAATAGGTTTTCTCGGAAACTTTGAAAGTTCAAATTAAGAATTGTACCTACGTCATTTCAACAATTTTATTTAGCAAGATTCATCGAAGAGAAACGAATAGATTAGTTAACAAAAAACGCACCATTCTGTTTCCATTTTCCGTTTAGTTACGCAAATTAATTCATAGAATCATTCCCTTTTAAAAATAGGTATCGGAAAAAAGATTTACTGAAAGTACTTCAGGCAAACGCTGTCTACCTATAGTTGTTCAATATGATAAACCAACGTAGCACGAGGAAACTGCCCGGCCGTCTATTTGATAAAAGCTACTAACAACATCCGTATTCCAATAAAACCACAGATCCCGCCGGAATTTAAATACGTGACTACAAAAATTTCGATAGCGTGATGCAGAAAAACGTTTCAACCTGTCAGCGCCATCTGTAGTATAATGCGGACAATTTCATCTCTCCGGTCGTGCTTTGAATTTTTGTGACTGTATCAGACACGTCCGCCCATGGGAAATTCACAAGTCACTGCCGTCGCCTTGCCAGGGTTGCCAGGTGAGCGGAAGTGAATTTATCGTATTTGAGTATCAAAATTATATTGTATCACAGAAACTAATACTGTAATGTCTTTAAAAAATGGCACTAACGTTCCTTAAATTAATTGCTTAATATGATAATATTTAAATTTACAACACAATTTTCATCTAGTAGACTTGTTGCGTGGTATAGGGCTGAAATTATGTATTGTATGTTTTCGTACGATAATGCTCATTGGATCGTACCTCTACAGAGAGCCAAGCCAAGATGCCATTCGTTTGAGCCATGGGGAACGAAACGGTAATATCTCTCTCATCATCATCATCATCATGTCAGCCGATAGACGTCCACTGCTGGACATAGGCCTCCCCCAAGGCTCGCCACTCCGACCGATCCTGTGCCGCTCGCATCCATTGAAGAAGGCTCAAGGTCACGCAAAGGGCAATGGAGAGAGCTATGCTCGGGGTTTCTCTGCGTGATAGAATCAGAAATGATGATATCCGCAGTAGAACTAGGGTCACCGACATATCTCGCGGAATTGCAAACCTTAAGTGGCAGTGGGCGGGGCACATTGCTCGCAGAACTGATGGCCGGTGGGGCCGGAAGGTTCTGGAGTGGCGTCCGCGTACCGGAAGACGAACTGCCAGTAGGCCTTCAACGAGGTGGAGCGACGACCTGGTGAAGGTCGCGGGAATATCTCTCTATCAAGTGATATTCCTTATTAGTGCGATAGAGAAAGAGAGGCGTTTCGTTCGCAACGGCGCAAACGATTGTCATCTTTGCTAGGCCTCCTGGAGTAAAAATTTTCGTATGTAGGATAATTATCGTACGCCTGGCAACCCTGTACTTCGCGCTCGGAAAAGGTGTGACAGGATCTACTAATGGTCATTTTAGTGTCTACCCGTTTCGGGCGAGTGGCTTTGGTATTAGTGAATTTATTATGTCACTAGCATGTTTATTGTATAGTGATATACGTAAGGTTTTGTTGTACTAAGAGGAAATGGGACGAAGTCACGTGACCGCTTATGTATAATGTAGTCCCCGTTTTCCTCTCTGGGTATAGTGGGTATTAATATTGTAGAAAATATATTTGATGACATTTGACCATTGCTATCCCTGCCTCTCAGGTTCGAATTAAAGGACATTTTTATTTGTGTGTTTCTCAGAAATATTTGTTCCTGAGTTGTGGATGTTTTCTAGGTTTATAAGTATAACTATATATGTTATATGTTCGTTTAGTACCCACAACATGAGCCCTGTTGAGCTTATCGCGGGAAAGGTCGGATATGTTGACTGTACCTGTTTAAAATAAATTATTTCATACCATACCTACATGTGAAATAAACAGAAATTTAATAGAAAAATATAAACAGCAGTTATTAACACGTTTTTATTAGGGTTCCGTACCCAAAGGGTAAAAACGGAACCCTATTACTAAGACTTCGCTGTCCGTCTGTCCGTCCGTCCGTCTGTCTGTCACCAGGTTGTATCTCATGAAACGTGATAGCTAGACAGTTGAAATTTTCACAGATGATGTATTTCTATTGCCGCTATAAAAACAAATACTAAAAACAGAACAATATAAATATTTAAATGGGGCTCCCATACAACAAACGTGATTTTTTTGCTGTTTTTTTCCGTAATGGTACGGAACCCTTCGTGCGCGAGTCCGACTCGCACTTGGCCGGTTTTTTTTACAACCAACCTTTGCTGCATTGCTAGAACTGGCGGTGGTTTATTCCCTGATCCCTATAAGACAGATTTACCTAGTTTAGGGCTCAGGACACTATTCCTAGGCTGTCTAACAATAGAATACTCCTCAAAATGTAATTCTACTATGTAATAAGCTGCATTTTTGATACACAATTAAATCATTTTTCATTTTTATTTTCATTTTTCATTTTCATTTTTCATTTTCATTTTTCATTTTTCATTTTCATTTTTTATTTTCATTTTTCCTTTTCATTTTTCATTTTCATTTTCATTTTTCATTTTCAAATTTCATTTTCATTTTTCATTCAAACTCAAACTCAAAATATTCTTTATTCAAATAGGCCTAGCAACAAGCACTTTTAAATTATCAAGTTTTAAATATTACCTTAATCTAAAACCCACACGTGTCAAACACTTTCCTGCCCCGTGGCTTACTTCAGACATTAGGGACCTAATGAAGAAAAGGAACAGAGCTCGCCTAAGACTAAGACACGATCCCTCGGAACTTAATCATCGAGCTTACACATCGCTTCGTAACCGTTGCAATAGGGCTTGCAGGGACGCTAGGCGCAAATATACCTATATACATCGCTCTATTGACGAATGTCCTCCCACTAAGCTTTGGAGTTTTTTAAAATCACTTGGTGTTGGCAAGGCCAAACCCAATGCTATCGGGACTCTAGATCTGAACGCTCTTAATCAATTTTTCAGCGCCTCCCCTGTTTGCCTTGACCCGCTTGTCAAGCAAACTTCTTTGTCCCTTTTAGCCAATTCTCCGCTTTCAGACATTGCTCTCTTTGATCTTGGCCCTATTACCACGCAAGAAGTTATTTCAATACTCAAGTCTAATAAAACTAGAGCCGTCGGTGATTGTACTGTCGCATATAATAAATTTTTCTATCTCCTCTGGTGTCTTTCCCTCATGTTGGAAAAATGCCCACATAATTCCACTTCCTAAAGTGTCTAATCCTTCCTCGTTTTCCCAATATCGTCCTATTTCGATCCTACCAGTCCTTTCCAAGATAATTGAACGTTTTGTCAATAGACGTCTCTCTTCGCACCTCAACAGACACAACCTTTTTAACCCTTTCCAATCCGGGTTCCGCCCCGGGCATAGCACTACCACTGCGCTTGTTAAAGTCACCGACGACATTCGCCTTAATATAGAAAATAAAAAAATCACAATTTTGGTTCTCTTGGACTTTAGCAGCGCATTCAACACAGTTGATTTCGACATTCTCTTAGCCTTTTTAAATCATTTTAATGTTTCACCCACTTAATTGTCCTGGTTTCGCAGCTATCTCTTTGGGAGGCGTCAGAGGGTTCGAGTTGACGATAATCTTTCTGATTGGTGTGAACTTTCTTCTGGCGTCCCCCAGGGGGGTATTCTCTCTCCATTGCTTTTCTCCATTTTTATAAATAACATTACTAAGTCTTTAAAATCTTGCTACCACCTTTACGCAGATGATCTGCAAATTTATTCAGCTGCCAACCTTGACGATTTCGATTCCCTCGTAAGCCAAATTAACGCCGACTTAGAATCCGTCTGTTTGTGGGCTTCATCTTTCGGGTTGAAAGTCAACGCCATGAAGTCGCAAGCGATCGTTTTTGGAAGTCCTTATTACATCTCCAAATTGTCTGAGCAGGTGGCACCTAGAATTTTCTTTGATGGTATACCAATTTCTTTCTCACCCACTGTCAGAAATCTAGGGGTCACCATGGATTAGACACTTTCCTGGGCGCCTCATGTCACTGAATTGACCAAAAAGCTGTTTGGATCGCTCCATTCTTTAAGGCGCCTGCAGAACTTTCTTCCACTTGACACCAAAGCCATCCTCGCTCGCTCTCTGTTACTGCCTTTACTCGACTACGGCGACGCTGTGAATCTTGACATGACAGAAGAGCTCTTGGACAAGTTAGAGCGCTTACAGAATGTCTGTATAAGATTCATTTTCGGCCTACGGAAGTACGATCATGTATCTTACTACCGTCATAAACTCAATTGGCTTCCAATCCGCCGCCGCAGAGATCTTCATACTCTTTCTCTTCTCTTCAATGTTCTTTTTACACCTTCTTCTCCTGTATACCTCTCTCAAAAATTTCAATTTCTGGCTGAAGGCAGTAGCCACCGTCTCCGTTCTAGCGCGAATTTATCACTTGCCATCCCCTCTCACAAATCTCGTGGATACAACAAGTCCTTCGCAGTGCGTTCAGTGAAGCTGTGGAATGAGCTGCCAGTTTCGCTCAGACAGGCGCAATCGCTTGCGTCGTTCAAGGAGAGGTTAAAGAAGCTATGGTTATTCTGATTGATTAATGTGCCTATATTTGTATTGTATGTTGCTTTATATTTTTCTACTTCTTTCCAATTTTTAGTGTATTTTCCCCATTCCTTTTCGTGTAATATATTATATGTTTATCCTATTAATTTTGTATGTATTTATATCCTTTATCTTTCTGGTACCTTGTTGTACATTTTGCTACATTTGTCACCCTCTTTTCACTTTCTCCTCTCATCTACTCAAAGGTTAACTGGAAGAGATCCCTCAAAGGGATAAGTTCGCCTTTGTACATCTTATTATTTGTACCATGTAATTTTTAATGTGTATATTTGTACAATAAAGAGTTTACTACTACTACTACTACTAAATATCTAAGCAATTTATTGATGCAGTTATTATTATTCTTAAAAACTTAAATTCATTTTCATTTTTCATTAGGTCGACCTGTATGTGACTATGCAATGGAATCTAAGGTAACAAATTTAACCATTTTCCAAGGATATGAAAATTAGCAGCTGTATGTAGTTCTGATGAAAATACAATAATATGGTACTGTCGAACTGATCTGATGATGGAGCCGGAATATATGAACTGGAACTTCATGATGGAACATCGTATCATAGCTGTGTTTGGATTTGTTAGAAAAGTCTTGTAATGAACTTAGACCACGATTAGGTTTCAAGGTCTGATGATAAAGCCGGAAGGCACTGGTATTGATTTTCTCTAAATCACATTTGACACTACATACATGCTAACCACACTGACACTTCTATGTCACAACTATGTGCAAGCATTAAATGTCTCTATAGTTTAAACTGTGTCACTAGTTATTTATTAATAATTAATTAGGTAAGTACTAACTTTCGACTATTTCATTATTTTCCACTGTTTTTTGTTGACGTGATCAGGTCCTGGCAGAAAATCAGTGCTTTTCCTAATGGGTGAAGCGTAATACTGAGCCAGAACCTTTTTGTTTTGCTGCGACGCACACAGGATTTTTATTTGTATAAAACAGTATTTTTATGTATTGTTTTCCTTTTCCTCTACATATTATGTAAAAATCGGTGTGACTTATTTGTTGTTGTAATTTTTATTTATTTTCTGGATTGTTCTGTGTACCTATGTCATTTCTGTATTTGAATATTTTGTGTGTATTGTGGCAAACAAATAAACAGTTTATCTATCTATCTATCTATCTATCTATCTATCTATTCCATGATGGAATATTGTATCATAGTCATGTTTGCACTTGTGAGAAAGGTCACGTAATGGACTTTGAACACGATCAGGTTTCAAGGTTATAACAAACCTATTATATATTGACCTGTAAATATTGAGTGTAAATTGTGTAAATATTGACATAGGTGCCTGTATAAAATACATGGAGTGTAAATAGAATAATATAGTTTTTTTTTGTTTTTACGTGCATTTATAAAAACGTGTTTTTCGAGTGTTTTTTAAACTATTAATTTATCTTTAGACACAATTCCTATTTTATAAATCGTACAGAACTATATCACTGATGCGTCACTATCACTAACACTTCCAACAGCCTCTTGCGCCTAGTGTTAGATTCGCTTGCTTGCGCCTTCTGGAAACACTGGAACGATGATATGACATTCAGAGGCTTAGTATATAATTTATTATAATTTAGTACAGGTTTAAAGCCAGAATATCTCGCCAAATCAGGAAAAGGCTTATCAAAGTGTACATCTGGAGCATAGCGTTATACGGGTGTGAAACGTGGACAATGACACAGAGCGACAGAGAAAGACTTGAAGCCTTTGAAATGTGGTGCTGGCGGCGGATGGAGAAGATTAGTTGGACCGAGAGAAAATCTAACGAGGAAGTTCTTAACCTTGTGCAGGAGAGGAGGTCCCTGTTGCAAATCATTGAGAGCAGAAGAGGGAAGATGGTTGGGCACCTGTTACGACACGACGAATTCATACAAAATATTGTGGAAGGGAAAGTAGAAGGAAGGCGGAAGAGAGGGAGACCAAGAAGAACATACATGGACCAACTAAAGGAAAAGATAAACGTCGTGACGTATCAGGCGGTCAAACGAAAGGCTCAGGAAAGAGATACATGGAAATTGCTCCACCGACAAGAGCTAGGCTTTTAAATTAATGATGATAGTACAGGTTTAACTAACATAGGATTAAAGGAATGTACAGTAATACTATGGACGTGGTCTGAAAATAAAATCTATTGAATTGAATTGTATAAAGAGTAGGAAACTTGGTTAAATTCCATAGTTGCAGAACGTTTTGAGTTGACAGTTCCAAAAAAGAAACTAATTTGACTAATAGTAGTCCCTATATTTATTAATAGTATGTTTTTATAACATTTGAAACTTTCGCGTATTGAACACATATTAAATCACATTTACAATCGGGTCTATCGCGAATTTATTTTGTTACCTTTATTTACCGACGTTTCGACACAGGTTTCACTGGTCGTGGTCGCGGCTAACTGAGGTCCCTCGGTCGATGAGGTCGTTGACTTCTGCATGGTAGTTTAAAAAATATATTAATGTTAACTATATTTAAACAGGGACCGGCCCGCTATTTCTTATCGGGGTTTTATAAGGGTATTGCATAAGGCTTAACTCACCATACCCTTCGCCAGACGAAACCCTTTGTTTTGGTTTTAAAAACCCTTATATAAAGCTACCACATTTGAGTAATCGGTAGCCCAAATACCCTTACAAAACCCTTATCATCCGCTCACCAACACCTTGCATATTGCTTATAAGGGTTAGCCTTATAAAGGGCTTCCCTTTTAGCATATAAGCGTGCTAATTTAAGTCGTCTACCTTGTTCATAAAGCACACATTACTTCGAATCCGAGCGATCGTCGGCGGCGACGGCGGCGTTCTTTGACTAGGCACGTATTTTCTTTCCTTTTCATACACTACCGTAGATATATACTAATCCTGTCTCTTTCACGCAAAGGGAAACCTTTATAAAAAGCGCTTAAAGATAAGGGTAACCCTTATTAAGAGCTAGCCTTATTTTTAGTTAGCTTTTCGGTAAGGGTTAGTCAAAGGTAAGGGTATGAATGGGCTTGCAGTTCAAAAGGGAAAGTCTTTCAATGTGTTAGCCGTGTTTAAGTGTTGCCCATTGAAAGGGTTTTATCGCGGAAAGGGTTGTCCGGTCCCTGTATTTAAATCTAAAAATGTTTTTGTTTAAAAATGTTATGAAATATGTAATTCATTATATTAACGAACATATGTACATATATTTTTTTGTAAATGTAAAATGTGACCTGTAAAATTTGCTTTTACCAATAAAGTTCTGTATTCTGTATCCTGTAAAATGTCAAAACAGAGGTATGTGTGGCTACCCGACGAAAAGTGCATTTAAAGTTTGGGGTAGACATCACATTTATAAGAATAAGAATAAGAATATTATTAAGTTTAGTAATAGTTTATTTTTATAGTTTTGATACACCAACTTTCTACTACCCGTTCGCTCGCATGACTTTTATCCTCGCAATCTGGGACGTAAATAGTCAAGCACTATTTTCAGGGAAATTCAGCCGTAAACTCTCCAGCTGTGTAATGAACATGAACAAATGTACTAGATAAATGTGGAAGAGCGGGCCTTCCTGTCACAGGTATTATACATACTTACTAGGAAGTCCCAACCATGAGAGTGTTATGGTACTATTTAACGAAATAAATGCTTTTTGATTATTATTTTTTTGATTTGAACTCCGCCAAGATTTTCATGAATATGTAGCTGCATGGAGTTCTTTCTGCAAATCGGGTAAGGTAAGGTGGGGTAAGAGAAACTAGGGATGAAAATTCCGGAAGAAATCAATGTTTTTTTCGGGAATTTTACAAAATTTCGTTTTTTTTCGGTTTTTTTCCAGTTCTATTCAGAAAAATTAAATACGTTACGATGACAGTGTCAATGCCATAAACAAACACATTAGACATGCAATCTTAACCTACCTGTTTAAATTCCTTATTAAGTATATTGAAAAATAAATTGTTTTTTTCGAAGGAAACTTGAAAAAAACGAGCCGTGGAATTTTCCCGGGATTTTCCCGGTTTTTTTCAACGCTATGTATAGCTTATTTTGCTCGAGACATGGGAAACCTTGTCTGTTTATTTTATCTAGAAGTGTTTTTCTTGCCTCATACTTTCTCTTACCTCACCTAACCTTACAGAATCGGGTCGACATGAATGAAATTCTTCTAAAGTTAAGTTACAAGCCTCTTTTATCTAGACACGCGTGTCCACTCAAGTTCTAAAATAGAGGAACTGGCGACGCAGCAACCGTTTGTAATATTACATAAACCATTTCGAGCTACTTAGAACCATACAGATCTCAATTCTTTTATGGCTAAGTCAAGAACGACACATATTCTTTATATTGAACTTGGCTCCCATTTCACATTACCATCTACTTACCATCAGTTGGGCTATACGCTATACGGTAAATTATATCCCAACAAAAACATAAATGTGAAATGTGAGCCAAGTTCAATATTAAGAATATGTGTCGTTGTTGACTCGCCGACAAAATAATTGAGATCTATACCGTAAAATGGGGTGAGTAGGTTTCGCGGGGAGAGTTGGGTTATGAATGGAGAGAGAAGGTTTGAAAGGGGGGTGAGATGCGTTTTTAGGGCTACTGCTACAAAAATAATGTATTCCATTTTAAAATGGAGCTATAGTAATACTCATAATAAATAAAAAGATCCAACAATTCTCCAAAATCACCTTTGTATAAAAACTCATCTCACCCCAGTTACGAGGGACTACGGGGTGAGGTAGTTTTTCCTGTTTATCGTCAAAGTTATGAAATGGAACTACCCAAAATAAAATAAAAACTAAAATACAAACGTCCGGAACACTTATTATTTACACTATTCACTTACTTACTTACTGCTGTGGCGCGACGACCCGAAGTGGATCTTGGCCTCCGACACCAAAGACCGCCATGCTACTCTGTCCAAAACCGTTTCTGTCCAGTCGACGGCGCCGAGTTCGCTGAGGTCTTTCTGCACTTCGTCTCTCCAGCGGTACCTAGGGCGTCCAGACGGCAAAAAAAAAGCAAAAAGCTACTGTTACGAAACCGATATACACTATTCACATATGTAAAAATAAAATGTTATCGAGGTTTGAATGTCAGTTTTGCTCCTACTCACCCCATTTTACGGTATGGTTCTAGATGTATACCACTGTTGTGTTGTGGTATGTGGTAGGAATTTAAATATTTTAGAGTTTGGAGGTAACAAAATTCTTTCAAACTAAACCACAGAGCTGCCTCTAGTATTTATTTTTGGCTGTCCGTTCCACCGTTAGATTTTACTACGCCTCAATCAAACTATATAAATATAGTACATCTGTGTACATTTTGGAATTTAAATAAAACGTTTCGAACGTTTTATTTAAAAACTCTGTTAAAACTGTTCGTCGTAATTGGATAATTCAGTCACGGTTAATAAAAAAATATACTGCGTGTATTTTTAATACAACCACAAGTTGAATCGCTATGTTTCATTATCTACCTTGAAATGATTTTAAAAGAAAATTTAATTTTGTCTATGAATTAATTCCGGGAAGCCCCAGATCCGGAGAGCGTCTCGGCGGTATAAACTTATATATCATTTGCCTTAATTAAACAGACAGGCCAATTCGGACAAACGTATCTTTTATAAAGTTAATTCACAACCGAGATTAAATATAACGTAATTAAAACATCAAAGAGACTGGTGGATGTGACTGGGGACCGGAGGGCTGGCAGCTTCCTCGCACAGCGCATTAGTACTGCAATTCAGCGGGGTAATGCTGCCAGCTTCTACGGCACCTTGCCGAGGGGTGAATTTTTATTTTAGTTTAGGTTCAGGATACGTTAATTTAGTTACGTTCAGTTTATAACTTGATACAACTATATATATATTTATTTGTTCCATTAAAACATTATGTTACTTTCATAACGTTACAACCAATACGACCACCCGATCTAATGGTCAAGACGTTAGCCGTGTAAGCTGAAGATGCCGGAGGTAGTATGATATGAATATTTTAATGTATTAAACTAGTTAGTCTTCTGCATAATTATAATGGAACATAACACACATATAACACACACACACACACACACACACACACACACACACACACACACACATGTTATGTGTGTATAACATATTATTATATTCAGTTTCTATTTGCGAGTTCCTATAATTGGCTGTGTATTGTTATTTAAAATATTTAACTAATATTTTATAGCTGTTGGAATTCCTTTGTTTAAACAAATAAATAACTTAACCGAATCAAGTGTATGATATCTATTTCAGTTTATAGTGTGTAAGAGGCCTTAATTTATAATATATAATATATTTACATAACTTTAATAACACGATAAAATACGTATTTGCTTTGCTTGCGAATTTTGAACTCGCAAGAAAAGCAAATACGTACTGGTTAAATTATTTACATTTAATATTTAGCTTACGGTAAACAAAACATTGAATAATATTCAACAGTAAATTTAACATTAACTTTAAGCTTAAAATAAATTTAAAAGTGGAAAAAAAATGTGGAATTTAAATGGGTAGCACAGCGTAACTGGTGAATTTCCAATATGACTTGGAACTCCGGTGGCCGTTTAAGAAGTGTAACACTTACGGTAGATGTCGCTAGGAGAGTCCCCTAGACCCATATAGTGGGAAGATTTGCTGACTATGGATGAGGTCTTGGTTGCTCAGTTGGCAGAGCGCTGGAGTATCTATCCAGAGGCCGTGAGTTCAAGTCTCACCCAAAGCAGTAATTTTTCCACTTTTAAATTTATTCTAAGCTTAATAGTATCGATCGCAGACGTTTCTGCTTGTTACAAATTAATATAACATTAACTTTGTTTAAATTTGTGTTAGATTAATTATTAATGCGAAATTAATTATTATTATTAACCGGATCGTTTAGCGATGTACTTACTTAATTTAGAATAATTGACCGGATAGGATTGACCGATTTGAAACACGTTCACGGAACCACTAGTTTTAATTAACACCAAACAAACTCATGAAATAAAACTATGAAAACGGATTATATCGCGTATATTGAATTTATAATACATCCCGACGTTTCGAACTCTTTACAGCGTTCGTGGTCAACGGGTGACTGAGGAAAAATTACAAAATGCAAAAATACCCACATACTAAAATAATGAACAATCATAGACTACAAACTTTAAGGCTGGTTGTACATGCAAAATCGGTTCGCGATAAAAATAAACTATTTTTATCGCGTATATATATATATATCTTTACTTGAAAAATAATTATAGTGTATAACTAGCCTTATGAACCGATTTTGCATGTACAACCAGCCTTAAAGTTTGTAGTCTATGATTGTTCATTATTTTAGTATGTGGGTATTTTTGCATTTTGTAATTTTTCCTCAGTCACCCGTTGACCACGAACGCTGTAAAGAGTTCGAAACGTCGGGATGTATTATAAATTCAATATACGCGATATAATCCGTTTTCATAGTTTTATTTCATGAGTAACTATCGCGGTAACCGAAGACAATATTACCAAACAAACTTTTAGTTAACCTGTCATCAATATAAAGGTATCGATATTTTTGACATCAACTTACAATCGTTTTAAGCATGTATATTATTATTGTATATTTAATTTTAATTTTATAAATTTTGGTAAAATAAAATCAGTTATGGACTTTAGAAATAACTATATATTATATGATACAACTATGAAATTATTAAAAGTTAAATAAGACACTGTCAAATATATTGTACATATATAAATTAATCTTTAGATTTAAGATAATTGCCTTGCCCTACCAGGGCCCATGTGAAACTATTATATGTGTAACACCTGTGTACCATGGATGCAATAAATAAATATGAATATGAATATAATAGAAAAACTTTCATCATCATAAAGAGCGCTCTTGTCGGTGGAGTATGCGCCAGTTTTCTTGGTCCTCGGCCAGGTTCTATAGGTCCCTGTAAGACACGACATTTGCTTTCGCTTTCAGTTGTTGTGTAGCTTGCTCGTGGTTTTCCGCGGCCTCTTCTCTGAAAAACTTTACTGCTTACTAATAAAATAAAATTGCTGTATATTGGCTGAAAATCTGCAAATGTTCCAATAATTAGGTTGTGTGGTTGCCATCGTAAATTCCGATTTTATCATCAAACATTTTACCTAATTAGTTGTGGTTTACACCAAAATGTCCAAAACATTAAAATAAATAAATAAAATAAAAAACCTTTATTCATTCTCTATAACATTACAGTGTGCTAAAGAGATGTAAAAGTTCCTTAGTTATGTTTAAAAAAAACCGGCCAAGTGCGAGTCGGACTCGCGCACCGAGGGTTCCGTACTTTTTAGTATTTGTTTTCATAGCGGTAATAGAAATGCATCTGTGAAAATTTCAACTGTCTAGCTATCGCGGTTCATGAGATACAGCCTGGTGACAGACAGACAGACGGACAGACGGACAGCGGAGTCTTAGTAATAGGGACGTTTTTACCCTTTGGGTACGGAACCCTAAAAATGAACTGTCATATAGGGACATAATTCAACGCGAGAGCCTAATTACCTACTATTGTGTCATTTATCGTTAATCTAAGGAAAGGAGGCTAATACACAAATAAACATTAATATTATTATTATTATTTATCATTTATTGCAGACAACATTGGTCCATATACATAATAAGCATAACACAATAAGATAACAGTTGCAATTATAATAACGGTTCATGAGATACAGACTGGTGACAGACAGACGGACAGCGGAGTCTTAGTAATATGGTCCCGTTTTTACCTTTTGGGTACGGAACTCTAAAAATGTTCGTAAAGACCCCTCTTGGGTGAAGGCCTCCTCCAGTTTTCGCTAAGTTTTTCTATCCTTGGCCTTCAAAATTTTCTTTTTCGCTACTAATTCTTATAAACAATGAACTGTTTAAAAATATTTCCCATAATTTCAATATCCAGGAATAAAATGAGGACTACGTTTGTATTAAATCGCCCAATATCCTCTCAGGCGGGCCGTCCTGTCCGCGCGCGAATTCCGTGCACGGCTGAGGAATGTTAGGAATGTTGGGCGTCATGACAGAGTGGTGTCATTTTGTACGTACGGGCGCGGCGCACACCCCCCCCCCCACCCCCCACTTCCTCGACCTCCGAATGCACGAAATTTGGCACGCGGACAGTATGTTTATTGTTTGCCATCGACGTGGTATAAAAAAAACACCTTTGCCCTGGTAACACAAATAACTATTAAAAAAGGCTTACAAATATAGCAAAAACAGCCAATTAGCTTTTGCCCTTTGTACACAAGAAAATAGATAAAGTAAAAGCCATTTGCCAAAAAACAAATTTCTGCGGAAAAAACCTTAAAAATTTCACAAGATAACATCGGTAAGGAACTGAGAGTGACATTTCGGTAAAACTTTAGGAGATTCGCAAATATCTTTCAGACATCTCGTTTTACTATAGTTAGGTAGGTAAACGAATGGGTTAGGTACTTACATTTCAGGTTTAATTTGAAATGTATTATATTTGAATAGGTGTTACTTTTTTATATTGAAAGTGATACATCTCTTCACCTCTTCTTCTTTTTTTTTAGGGTTCCGTACCCAAAGGGTAAAAACGGGACCCTATTACTAATCCGCTGTCTGTCTGTGTGTCCGACTGTCACCAGGCTGTATCTCATGAACCGGGATAGCTAGTTGAAATTTTCACAGATGATGTATTTCTGTTGCCGCTATAACAACAAATACTAAAAACAGAATAAAATAAATATTTAAGTGGGGCTCCCATACATCAAACGTGTTTTTTGTCGTTTTTTGCGTAATAGTACGGAACCCTTCGTGTGCGAGTCCGACTCTCACTTGGCCGGTTTTTATATTAAAAATGATACATCTCCTCTTCACCTGTTCTTCTTTTGCTATGTTCACGTATATCTACCAAAACACCTGGCGTTTAAGGCCGCGTAAAATTCATGGTGAGGGTACAGGACTGCCCAAAGTTGCCCAAAGTGCCCAGAGCATCTATATACCTACATTACCTACCTGCCTACATTAATGATTCTCTTTGCAGGTGACCCCCGTCCCCGCCTCACCTGGTACCTCGAGAACACAGTCATCGACGACTCGTTCGAGCAGCGAGATGGCGTGACCGTCAACACACTGACGTTCCCCAACGTGGGCCGGCAGCACCTGAACGCGCGGCTGGTCTGCCAGGCCGCCAACACCAACTTGGCGCCGCCGCAGACTAAGATGCTCATATTGGACATTAACTGTGAGTTTTCTTTTTAATTCCCTCTCAGTTTCTTTCAATACTCTGGGTTACCTGATACCTCGAGAATACGGTGATCAACGATTCGTTCGAGCAGCGAGACGGCGTGACCGTCAACACACTGACGTTCCCCAGCGTGGGCCGGCAGCACCTGAACGCGCGGCTGGTCTGCCAGGCCGCCAACACCAACTTGGCGCCGCCGCAGACTAAGATGCTCATATTGGACATTAACTGTGAGTTTTCTTTTTAATTCCCTCTCAGTTTCTTTCAATACTCTGGGTTACCTGATACCTCGAGAATACGGTGATCAACGATTTGTTCGAGCAGCGAGACGGCGTGACCGTCAACACGCTGACGTTCCCCAACGTGGGCCGGCAGCACCTGAACGCGCGACTGGTCTGCCAGGCCGCCAACACCAACTTGGCGCCGCCGCAGACTAAGATGCTCATATTGGACATTAACTGTGAGTTTTCTTTTTAATTCCCTCTCAGTTTCTTTCAATACTCTGGGTTACCTGATACCTCGAGAATACGGTGATCAACGATTTGTTCGAGCAGCGAGACGGCGTGACCGTCAACACGCTGATGTTCCCCAACGTGGGCCGGCAGCACCTGAACGCGCGACTGGTCTGCCAGGCCGCCAACACCAACTTGGCGCCGCCGCAGACTAAGATGCTCATATTGGACATTAACTGTGAGTTTTCTTTTTAATTCCCTCTCAGTTTCTTTCAATACTCTGGGTTACCTGATACCTCGAGAATACGGTGATCAACGATTCGTTCGAGCAGCGAGACGGCGTGACCGTCAACACACTGACGTTCCCCAACGTAGGCCGACAACACCTGAACGCGCAGCTGGTCTGCCAGGCCGCCAACACCAACTTGGCGCCGCCGCAGACTAAGATGTTCATATTGGACATTAACTGTGAGTTTTCTTTTTAATTCCCTCTCAGTTTCTTTCACTACTCTGGGTTATCTGATACCTCGAGAATACGGTGATCAACGATTCGTTCGAGCAGCGAGACGGCGTGACCGTCAACACGCTGACGTTCCCCAACGTGGGCCGGCAGTACCTGAACGCGCGGCTGGTCTGCCAGGCCGCCAACACCAACTTGGCGCCGCCGCAGACTAAGATGCTCATATTGGACATTAACTGTGAGTTTTCTTTTTAATTCCCTCTCAGTTTCTTTCAATACTCTGGGTTACCTGATACCTCGAGAATACGGTGATCAACGATTCGTTCGAGCAGCGAGACGGCGTGACCGTCAACACACTGACGTTCCCCAACGTAGGCCGACAACACCTGAACGCGCAGCTGGTCTGCCAGGCCGCCAACACCAACTTGGCGCCGCCGCAGACTAAGATGTTCATATTGGACATTAACTGTGAGTTTTCTTTTTAATTCCCTCTCAGTTTCTTTCACTACTCTGGGTTACCTGATACCTCGAGAATACGGTGATCAACGATTCGTTCGAGCAGCGAGACGGCGTGACCGTCAACACGCTGACGTTCCCCAACGTGGGCCGGCAGTACCTGAACGCGCGGCTGGTCTGCCAGGCCGCCAACACCAACTTGGCGCCGCCGCAGACTAAGATGCTCATATTGGACATTAACTGTGAGTTTTCTTTTTAATTCCCCTTTCAGTTTCTTTCAATACTCTGGGTTACCTGATACCTCGAGAATACGGTGATCAACGATTCGTTCGAGCAGCGAGACGGCGTGACCGTCAACACACTGACGTTCCCCAACGTAGGCCGACAACACCTAAACGCGCGGCTGGTCTGCCAGGCCGCCAACACCAACTTGGCGCCGCCGCAGACTAAGATGCTCATATTGGACATTAACTGTGAGTTTTCTTTTTAATTCCCTCTCAGTTTCTTACAAATTTAATGAGCAGGTTCGGTATTTAGGATAGAATGTTTCAGTCGATTAGATTTTTTGGAAAATACCTACTCAAAATGGTGGAAAATGGTATTTAAAGGAGTTGAGAGCCTGTAAAGTCTATGGCAGTTAAGACCATTGTGAGTTCGCTGTGATAATTACCCAACGAAGCAATTATTTCTTGTATCTTAGGAACGAACAGCAACCCGACTGCAATTTGTATGGGAGCTCCAGCTCCAACTGCGAGTTGGAGTCCGTGTGTACCGTCTCTTATGGCTCTACAGCTCACACAGCCACTAGAGCTATTGAAGTTTCGAGCATAATTTTCTATTGAAAAACGATTGTCACATTTGACGCTTGGCTATCTCTCATCTCAAAGCACTATCAGACAATCAATATCACGCGTACTTATTACTAAATGGCTCACAAAGGCGCTTTTCCGCTCTAGGCCCGTAATTACTGCTTTACTGACACCGTCCACTGCGACGCCATAATTTAATTTCTCGCTGTCGGAGCCTCCTTAATTAACTGCGAGTAACGAGCAGACACAAACAATTCGGTGCAACTCAGTCACGTGGCGGTGTTAAGGTTGTGCGCAGTATTTTATGTTGCATCACCATACATATTGTCATAGAGTAACTTATACTAGAGCGGTACTGTCATAGTAAATTTTGTAACCCCAGTAAATTCACTGCCATCTGTCGACACACTTTGTTTGCCATACGATTAAATAAATTGTAAAGTTTTGAGGTTATATGGAAATATACATTTAATGGATTCCATTATATACCTATGAAATGTCAAGCAGCAAACGTAAGACGCACTTATGCAGCAGGAGATGGATGAATGGATGTCTACATCATGTGCCTGTTGAAGCTCAGTGGCGCCCTCAATATTTTTTTTACAATTTATGTAGCACTGTAGCTTCTTCTTCTTTGTTCGTAATGCTTTGCCACTTCTAGCCCTCGGGGTGTGGCCCTTAGATCTTCCTCAGTGCACATCGTTGAGCACAGAGAACACTGTCTCATGTGTATTGTTGTTTAGGGGACTCCACACTCGCAGAATGTATCACCTTGTCGCCCAATTCCCCACCTCAGAAGACTTTTGGCCGACCAACTCCCGTCCTAAGTCTGTTAAAAGCTTTCCATACTGCCCACTTTTCCTTTCCTCCTGGAGGCAGGGGTTCCGCAGCTGGTATTCGTAACGATGTCTCGCTGAGTAGCTAAACCCAAGTTAAAGTACTGGTAAATCCGTCATATTTAAACAGCGTGTGTGTCGTGCAGGCAGGGTCATTCAGTAAACAATTCAGCTTTATACCGGCACTATCTTCTGAAGCGCTGTCGACGGTTAATATGCAGCAAACATATGAGAAAATTATTCTGACGTTTATTACGCTTTAATGGCAAAAACGCTCAAGGAAAGCACACTTTAATATGGCCGTAACGAAATAAAAGTAAGCTTTGAGTAGGGTAGGGTAGGAAACAGTGGCTCAGCTCGAACAGTGGCTCAGTCGCCCCAATATGGCCTCTATCATGTTGGAATTATGTTGAGTGAATCACTGTACCCGGCTATTTTTTCCGAGCCACTGTTTCCTACCCTACCCTACACACTCCATAGATGAAACCCCATTTATAATAAGTTTTAAGCGTGCTTATATATTATAAGATTCGAACTCACGAGCCAATTCGAACAATGATCTAGATATCAACTAGATATCCACTAGATATGAAACAGAAACGATAACGAGATATTTAAGAAAGTCATGTCAAATTTTACATTTCCGCGATTCTGAATGTTCTCTTGAACGATCACTTTAAGATTTGCTTAAGATATTACTTAGACATCCAATGGATATCTAATGGATATCCCAAAACGTCACAATAATTGTAGCGTGAAATTACAATTGGTTTCTCGAATCGAACTGCAAAAGATAACCAGTTGACAACTAAACTATAACGTATCTATTAGATTTCGTATTGTTTTCGTATCTAGTAATTATCAAGTTGTTCGAATTGACCGGTTAGTACCTAATAAGTATCAAGTTACAAGCAAGTTTAAAACTTGTTAATATATTAATAAGTTAGTTTTCTCGTACCTTCCTCACAACTGTATATTGTTAAGTAAGGAAAACTATGTATAAGAGTGATCTTAGAGTAGCTCACTTATTTCTCTATAATATGCCCTACTTTGTACCTATGACTTATGTATGTATGTAAACACTTTATTGTACATAAGACAGATTACAAACACAATAAAAGAACATAAATATATACAATGTACAAAGGCGGACTTATCCCTATAAGGGATCTCTTCCAGTCAACCTTTGAGCAATTGAGAAACTTATTTAAGAAAGATGATATAAAAACACTATTTTTGATAATAAAGAAACCTACCTACGTGCAAACATGAACCCTGATTACATTACCTATTCCCCTTTTTTTGGGCAGTCGAGTAAAGAAAGGTAAAAAAAAAAATTGGTATGTCACGTCGTTATTCGTTAGTTCGTTATCCTCTGACAGGTGCAACTATAATACGGACCGATTTTAGCTCACACGAGCCAGAAAGAAATTGTAGTCCCAATTTTCACTTCCAAAATTCTATCAAAAGTGTTATTTTTAAACCTATTTAAAATTGACTGGATATTGCTCCGTTTTCCTTTTAGCAAAAATTGTAATTACAATTATTTTGCGGGTCAGAACATAACGTTTTTGGTTAAAATTCGTCGAGTTTTTCTTGTACTGTTGTTGTATTATTTTAATATAAGTATCCTGTCATGCTCCGTTAATTTATTATACTGTCTCAATTAACCCAATGCCCTTTTACACGAAAATACAGTAGGTATAACTGTCCATTTTAGAAGTATTTGTATATTATATATATTGTCTGAGTACCCTCAACACAAGCCTTCTTGAGCTTACCGTGGGACTTAGTCAATTTGTGTAAGAATGTCCGTAAAACAAAATGACAGAGAACCTTCGATTGAAAGGCAGCGGCTAGGTGCGTGTAAATTTGTTTGTTTAACTTCAGGTACAGGTAATACATATAGACCATTAAACAACATATTTTACCTGATTCCGACTGCTACGCAGCGTTATTGCTGCAGTACTGCCGCTGGGTACGGGGGACGTCAGTCAATCTCCTTGATTCCTAATGCTAAAAAAACGGGGCATAAAATGTAAAAACTAAACTTAAACACCATTCCATCCTAACCACACCAGTTGGTTCCAGTGCGTCCCCTCACGGCGGCCATCTTGAACAAAAGCGGCCAGCTACGCGCGGACCGGCCTCAGGAGGTGGAGTGCCATTCCACGGGATCGAGGCCTGAGGCTGTGCTGACGTGGTGGAAGGGCGGACGCCAGATCAAGAGGGGGGTGAAAAACGTGAGTGCCTCTCAGTACTGTAACTAGGTACCTTAGCGTTTTGTGTCATCACTTCTTTTGTATATACTTAGGTCATCATCATCATTTTCTCCTAGCCGTTTCCGGCGACAACAACTGAGTTCTACGCTCTCAGGTGACTGACAGCAAATTTTTGCAGCGAATGTGCGTCCACACTCGCTACAGGTCAGCACTCCTCCGACATAATTGTAAATTATGGCCACAGGTGGCCTGGCCTTTAGCTCGCTACTGCAACGGCGACAAAGAAACGCACAGCTAGCTTGGTAAGTGGACACCTGGAGCCTATAGATGCTAGCAACTCGTTGAATATTTATAAGACTAAAAAAGCGTTCCTCTGTTTATAGGGTATCGTACCATAACCCTGTGTCAAATTGTACTGGTAACCATGGTAACTCCAGGTTTAACCGGTCAATAGTGAATGGTGCAAGTGGCGCTTAGTAGTTTATTAATACTGGGTCACGATGCCATGCAAATATTTGGCTCGTAGAAGTTGTATACCGAAATATTTAGTTGTTTATAAAATTATGATTTTGGTAGATGTTGTGGATAAAAGATGTTTGTAAAAAATATTTTTTCCCTTACCATTTCATTCTTAAATCCGAGTGTAACTGGCGGGGTTGTGGATCATGTATTTTTTTTTAATACTACGTCGGTGGCAAACAAGCATACGGCCCGCCTGATGTTAAGCAACCGTATGTCATGATTTTTAAATATTTATTTGATTATGTAGGTAATTGATAAATTTAATGTGGTAACACTGGTATCGTGCTTCCTTCTTTGTGGTTAAAAATAAAAAAATAAAAGGAGGGTACTTAAGAATAATGTAAAACGGCTGGATTGGAACAGACAGAAAGAAGTTAATGGTGGACTGACGAGGTTGTGGTGGGATTGTGAAGTGTAGTTATAAGAAGGTATTACTGTTGATAGTGTTGATAAGTTAATGTTGGAGAAATAAATTATTATAGCAAAATAACTGGTGAGTTTCGTTTCATCTCAGAAGTGGTGCATCCCACGTAAAAGGAATAAAGAGGTATGTGCAATGGATTTTTATTTAATTATGAATTATTTTATTACACAATTAAGCATTTTAATTTTGATTGATATCGAAAAGACAGCAAATACGCCACCCACGCGTATGAATACAATTATCAGAAGTTACCAATTTGAAATGATCATTCATTGCATAATTGTGTAAGAACCGTTATGAACAAATATCAAGGTAATATTCACTTGTTGGAATTGTGGTATTTTAAGATTATGATCAATGAAATGAATACATGAGTTACATGTGAAATATTATTGCAAATATTCAAAATATGCCAAGTGAAAGATCGATTTAACGAATTCTTAATTTGGCCGTGACGTAAGAAACATTTTTTTTGTACAAAGTATTGAACAAGACTACGATAGAATTTTTGTCGTTACCGACACAATACAACTACTAACGGTATTATTGCAAAGATTCAAAATATGCCAAGTGAAAGATCGATTTAACGAATTGTTAATTTGGCCGTGGATGTAAGAAACATTTTTTTGTACAAAGTATTGAACAATACTACGAATGAATTTTTGTCGTTACCGACACAATACAACTACTAACGGTATTATTGCAAAGATTCAAAATATGCCAAGTGAAAGATCGATTTAACGAATTGTTAATTTGGCCGTGACGTAAGAAACACTTTTTTTTTGTACAAAGTATTGAACAAGACTACGAATGAATTTTTGTCGTTACCGACACAATACAACTACTAACGGTATTATTGCAAAGATTCAAAATGTGCCAAGTGAAAGATCGATTTAACGAATTGTTAATTTGGCCGTGGACGTAAGAAACATTTTTTTTTACAAAGTATTGAACAAGACTGAATTATTTTTTTGTCGTCACAATGCAACTACTAACGGTATTTTTAAATTGTTTTTGTGATGTAGATTTGTTTTAATTATTTGTAAAGTATCGTTTGATTATGTCTGATGTATGTATATGATGGATGTGGATGGATGGTATGGGTATATATATACGAATACGGATAAGGGAAAGAATATGTATATATGGATGGGTCAAACCAAATTGTCAGTAAATAAGAAAAAATATATATAATATTTTCTTTTGGGTGCTAGTGCTAGTACTAGTGTAAGACAAAGATAGTATGATTGTCTATGTTTGAAATGAGACAGCCCTTTCACAAACTATATTATGTGAATGTACGAGCACACTAGCGACACTAACGGAGTTGACAGCAGTCGCCGTGGCCGAATCCAGGCGTGGAGTTGTCTATGGACGTATAATTATGATGAGGATGTTATTGATGATGATGATGATGATACCGATGATGATGATTATACCGATGATAATGATAATGATGATGATAATGATGATGATGATGATAGCGATGATGATGATAATGATGATGATGATGATAACGATGATGATGATGATGGAGTGATGATTATGATGATGATGGCGATGACGATGATGATGAGGTGATGATGATGGTAGTGACGATGATGACGACGAATGTGATGATGATGATGATGATGATGGTGATGATGACGATGATGATGATAATGATGACGAATACGACGATGATGATGATGATGATGACGATGGCGATGATGATGATGGTGATGACGGCGACGATGATGATGATGATGGCGATGATGATTATGATGATGATGATGATGGTAGTGACGATGATGACGACGATTATGATGATGATGATGATGATGATGATGGTGTTGATGATGGTGATGATAACGATGATGATGATGATGATGATGACGACGGTGACGGTTTGGATTTGGATACAGATTCGGATTTGGATATGGATTCGAATATGGATTTAGATTTGGATTTGGATTTGGATTTGGATATGGATTTGGATATGGATTCGGATATGGATCCGGAATATTTTGGGAGTTGGGAGGTTTGATTCTAATGAAATTTTGTCTAAATGCAGGTTTTAAGTACAATGGTTACAGAAGATGAAGGCGGCTCACCGCCAGGCACGCCCCCTAAGCGGCGACGGTCAAGAAGGAAGGCCAAGCGGAGACGGAGTCGATCTTCTTTGCCGAGCTCATCAGACGACCACGCACAAAGGAAGCAGCGTAAGAGTAAGCGAAGGAGAAGTCCAGTCCAGCAACGCAAGAATTATAGTAGGTTGTCAACGGAAAAGGTGCTGGATATGTTCCTGACTTGGAAAACAGAGGATAGCATACTACCTAGCCTAGGTAATAGTAACATGAATAATGTGGTCCCGGAATTCAATCCTTCTAACAGGACCCAAACCATTGACTGCTGGCTAAGAAAAGTCAATGAATGTTCACAAATATATAAATGGGATGAGAGGCAAGTTATTCACTTCTCACTTCAGAAACTCGCTGGCTTAGCAAGAAAATGGTTTGAGGCCCTGCCCACAGTAGTTTACAGTTGGGAAGAGTGGCAATGTAAATTGAAAAAAAAAAGGCTTCCCAAGTGAAGAAAACTATGGGAGGCTTTTAGAAGAGATGATAGGCCGGACTTCTCGTAATGATGAAAATCTGAGGGAATACTTTTATGATAAGCTTAGTCTGCTTACTCGTTGTGAGATCCAAGGTAAAAAGGCAGTGGAATGCATTATTTATGGAGTCACAGATAAATCAATTCGAAATGGTGCTCAAGCGTTAAACTGCTCTGAACCCGAAGACTTACTTAATTACTTAAGTTCACAAAGGACACAACCATTTAATCAACCATCCACTAGTAAAATTCGAGACGATAATAATACAGAAAGGATAATACAACGAGTAATGCTAAATCTGGTATATTTTCTAGCACGATCACATGTTTTAATTGTCATTCTCAAGGTCATCCCTACTTTAAGTGTACAAAGCCGCAAATAAGGTGCAGGCGTTGCAACAGGGTGGGGCATGATCTTGATAATTGTAAGCTTGATCCATTGAATGTAAATGATAACATAAAGCGAGCCGATAGTACAGGTGAAAAGAAAATTTAAAAATCAATGTTACAAACCAAATTTTTATGTAACGATCAGAGCAGCATAGGTTGATTTTTGTAGCGAAATAACGATAATGAGAAAAAGTGACGCAGGAAATTTAGGACTGGCAAAGAGTTTTGATAATGTACCGGTAATAAACGGATTCGGCCCAAATGCAGTAGTGCCTAATTATAAAGTCGCGAGTTAGTTTAAAAGTTGATGAAATCAAGGCATCGGTTAAGGTTTCAGTCGTAGATGATGAATGGATGAATACCCCTTTGATAGTTGGGCTATCTTTGACGGAACTGCTGGGTCTCACCGCTCTTAAGGACCATACAAGTCTGGCCTTCTAATATTATATATTAATATTGCTCCTAAAGAAAATCCCATTCATAATGACAACGAGACCTTGCAGTTGCTTGTTAGAGCTAATGGCCAGGCAGAGATATTTAACCAAACGATCCGTTAGTTCGCTAGCTGCACAGGACTCTTTTGGCCATGAGTGTGACGGGACAAGTGCCTAGGAAAAATTCAATGGGACATTAATAAAAATACGATTAATGTATCCACACGAAAACCCAATCTGAAGCAATGTTTGGATTGAAAATGCGCGATAGTTTGACAAATAAACTTGATATACAAAACAACGTTAATAGCTCAGCGTCAATATTATTATTTACTTATTTTAAAAATTTAATTCGGGCAACAAGACCCATATTACATATACCTTACAGACTAATATACATATAGATTTCATAAACTTAAAAACTAAACACTATGTTGGCGACAGAACGGCGTGGCTCCGTTGAATCGTCATATTGACAAAGAACACACAAAAATGAAATTGAGATGATTTATTTTTATTTTTTATTTTTTTATTTCATACATGGAAAACCAACAGCTATAAACATTTTTAAAGCTACAATAGAATTACAGAGCCAATTACAGGTTCTCACTTATAAAAATTAAATATACAAAAATCAAATATAACTAAAATTCAGTTCAACACACAAGTACCGACAGCACAAGCCAAGGTTAGTGTGTACTGCCAGCTGCAAAACCGCATAGACGAGAGAGAGATGATAAAAATAAGATACGTGCTACTTATACCGTAGGGGATTAAGTAAACATTTCGCAAAATAATTTTGAAAACAACGGAAAAAGTATAATTGTTATCCAAATATAAAGGCCCTTAAAAAAATAACAGAAATACTTGGAAACGATCGATATAGGATAGCAGATGTTCCAGGGTTTAGCATAAAAGGTAAACTCTATACGACCATCACAGCAATGGACACGATTAAACCATGGATACATATCGATACTCTTGAATTACACGACAGTGATGAAAGCCTAGATAACGATAGTAGCGATAGTAACTAACAATAATTATTATTAATCTCCATACAAGGCTCTTAATCGTAAATTTGATTAAAAAAATAGTGTTATAAATGTATAAAATATATAAAAATATGACTGTTGAATATATCGAGAAATATAATTAAAATTGTGTTTTCATGACTAATTGTAAGTTATTATATATATAGTATATAGGTAGTGTTCCTTAAGAACAGAAATGTTTTTGTAATTTTTTTTCTCTGGTACAATGTTAATTCAGAGCAGTGTCATGATTTTTAATTAAGAACGATATCGTGCGCCAGGAGGCAGCACGGTGCCGGATGGCCGAGTGTCATGATTTTTAAATATTTATTTGATTATGTAGGTAATTGATAAATTTAATGTGGTAACACTGGTATCGTGCTTCCTTCTTTGTGGTTAAAAATAAAAAAATAAAAGGAGGGTACTTAAGAATAATGTAAAACGGCTGGATTGGAACAGACAGAAAGAAGTTAATGGTGGACTGACGAGGTTGTGGTGGGATTGTGAAGTGTAGTTATAAGAAGGTATTACTGTTGATAGTGTTGATAAGTTAATGTTGGAGAAATAAATTATTATAGCAAAATAACTGGTGAGTTTCGTTTCACGTAGCCTATGTACGCCTGCAACTCCAGAGGAGTTACATGCGCGTTGCCGACCCTAACACTCCTCTCCCTCGAGCTCTGGCAACCTTACTCACCGGCAGGAACACAACACTATTAGTAGGTGGTGGTGGTAGGTGGTTTTTGTTAGGCAGTTGCAGTATTGACTCATCATTACTGCCTACGCCTCGAGAAAAAACACTAGATGTATTAGCTACTTTGTATTGTTTTAGATTTGAAACATACACAGTATTTGAGTAAAGGCACAGAATAAGTAATAGTATTATCATACAGAACGGCCACGCACCGCCCCGCCCCGACTCTAATTACCTCGCCCCGCGCTAGCAGATTGACGGCTGTTTGCCGACCGCTCAGTACTATTTTTAAGCAACTTACTCATACTATAACGCATGCCGCGTGTACAGACGTGCTGTTCACACATAGAAACGCAAGTGATTTTTGATGTATAGCATGTCCGCCCTGTGGTAAAGGTTTCGTTTTCGATTCACAGTTCCTATGAATGACAGCTAACTGATATGATTCCAATACCATTTTTATATCAATTGCACGTTTGAATTGGCCTGTGAGTCAAGTTCGCCTTTCGCATAGTAGTTCCTTTTTGCATACGATGCAAAACTACTAGCTCTAACATATGCTGCATGATTTATGACTGCAACTTTCAGGTTAAATATTATCTAATTTGAAATCTGCACTAGGTTTCGCCATTTAGAGCTCTTTCCCTTGACGTCCAGTTTTTTGCGGGATACGGTTTTCTGCGGGATCCCGTTTTAGTAGACGTGCTAATATAGTATTAGTAGTAGTATTTATAACGTTCACACGAGCTGTTTGCGGGATACTGCACTCATACTACAGAAAACTGGATCCTGCAGAAAACCGCACCCGCAAAAAACGGACCCGGAAAAAACTGGACGTCAGTGGGAAACAGCTCTTAGAAAACGTCCTAGTGCTCAACTTGTCCGATGATTCGGTTATGTTCTAATGTATGGGGAAGACAAACAAATTAAAGCCATCATTAAATGACGTAGATACCTTTGGGTATGCTTTACGCATTTTATTTTTGCCCCTGACGCAACCCCCCCTTTTAGGATGAAATAATAATATGTTCCGGTTGACGTTTATTTTTTACTTTTGAGAAAAGTATGAGTGAGGAAAAAAAGACAGGTTAAAATACAATGAAATAAAATATGTAATAAAATGTACAAAGGTGAACTTATACCTATAAGGGATCTCTAAAAAAATGATGAATAAATAATGATAAATGATAATGGATAAATGATTTCATTAAGATATCGTGTGTCTCGCTGTTATCATTCATTCTGATGTCAGTGTACGTTCGAATTGGACTGGTATCTAGTATTAGTATATGATGTTGATCCTGTCGTGACTTACGCCTGCGAAACATGGACCTTAACTCAGAAACACGAACTAAAACTTGCAGTGTTCGAAAGAAAAGTGCTCAGAAAGATCTATGGTCCTGTAAAAGAACATGATAACCGTCAACGCATGAACCACGAGTTCAATTTACTCATAGAGCACGAGAACATCGTCAGGTTCTGTAAGTCGCAGCGGCTGAGATGGACGGGTCACCTTAGAAGGATGGCGGATAAGAGGGCAGCAAAAGTAATGACAAGGTGGACGCCGCAACAAAAAAGACCGCATGGCAGGTTGGCAGGCCTACGAAGCGTTGAATGGATTGTGTAGAGGAAGATCTAAGGAAGATGGGAAAGTTTACCAACTGGAAGAAGGTCGCCCGGCACCGCGACAACTGGAGGAAGATTGTGGAGGCCAAGACCTACAAAGGGTTGTAGCGCCAACGGAAGTAAGTAAGTAATATGATTGTTGATGCGTTCAGTCAGTGAAAAATTGAAATATTGACAAAAACTTACTTACTTGTGACATGATTTACACGTCGGGTAAAAGCGATACATTTACCCCCTTATTCATAAGACTTTACGGACCTGATTTAGTTAAATTATGTTTTATCCCTTTCTTACAAATACATGTCAAAATGACAGATAAAGACAAACAATTCATAGCTAATTCAGGCCAGTAACCATGGAGACTATATTAAGGAGCCGAATCTCTATTTATGAAAAGTGTCCATCAAAAAACAGTAATTAGGCGGCGCCACCATACACCGAAATACTACCAGAAACAACCTACGTAATTTGGTCGGGTTATTTGTTGCCTTATATGGTTCATGTTATACTCATGTCCCAGAGCCTAACTAGCGCCACCGGAGAGATTAGTAACTATTATTTAAAGCTGAAAGCGGTCACTTTTGCAACAATTCTGCCATAAGAGATTGGCATCCTTTCTATACCATCCATACCAGTAACGCTTTTAGTCATGAGCGTTAAAAACAACCTATTAATATAAACATTTCAAGGTACATTTGAAAACACGTCAATACGATGAATTATTTTGGTAGATTGTTATTTCATTTCCAACACGCGGCACTTATAAAACGTCGTATCATTTTGTTTTTTTTGAAAGTTCAATCTTAATTCCAAAACATAAGGTTGATTTTGGATCAATGGTGAAAGTGATGATTTGTAAGTATTTGTATAATTTAGATAGGTACAAGAAATAATCCATTAATCAACCTAAATGTTTTATGTCCAAATTGAATATTTAAAAGCTTTTAATAGACGGCTTACCCAGGGGAATTTGAATTTATACATTATTTATATACTTCAAGGATTATCCACAAATGAGCGTTCGTTTATTTCCAGAAATAGGTATTTACAGACGAACATTTTAAAAGGTACAAAATACCATAGAGTAACTTATACTAGAGCGGTACTGTCATAGTAAATTTTGTAACCCCAGTAAATTCACTGCCATCTGTCGACACACTTAGGGAATCTGGTTCTGGCTGAAAAACAGCGCTGAAGTGTCACCCATATTGGCGGGCATTTTCAGCATCATGCTGACGCCAAAACCGTTTGTCACATTATTTAGAAAAATACATACATTAAAGATTTATAAGGTATATTTAATATTATTAGAATAGTTTATTTAAATTAGGTTAGTTTATATTCTGTACCTACTTTTTTGTGGCAATAAAGCATTTTTCATTTCATTTCATTTCATTTATAAAAATACGATAAAATGTATTTAAATATGGATAAATGATTTTTTTATTTGCATTAATTATTTTCATGATTTTGACCCATGTTCTTTCACTGATATGCGTTAAAATTGTTAAATAACAAACGAAACCGTCAACGCCATCTATACGACAGTAGACCAAAGCTAGTAGCGCCCTCTGAAAGAGAATCAAATTTTCTTGATTTTCGAGGCACGTTTTTTCCTTAGACTGTATCCATCTATTACGGAGTTATATCTATCTTTGAAAATACAATTAAAACTTAAAACTGCCAGACTACGACTAATTATAAATCTAAAATAGCAACTAGATCATAGACATAGTATATACAAGTAGTTATAGACGCGCCACCGAGCGACCGGGGGTAAGAGAAAGAATATTCACATAAAATTTAGGCAGCATAGGATTTTTTCTCTTTCACTCTTATAAATTTCGGTATTTCGCCATCGCCTCCTACCTATGATGCCACCCGGTCGGTGATAAGGACAAAGCATGGCACTATTTTCTCTTTCCTCTTATAGAAATCGCAATAAGACTATCTTTCTCTATCAAAGAGTGTCAGGCCCTTGAACTAGATAAATCCATAGATTACAAAAAAGAGAATTATAGTATGTTCTATGTATACCTTCCGAATGTCGTCCAGCGAACGAAGTAAATTGTTGTCCACACCAAGCACGTTCTTACATCCGAAAACAGCCACCAATTTGTTCCAACAATAGTTTGGTCTACCTGTTCGCTCATACTTGTACGGACATGTATTGGCTAGAGCGAGATGCACGGGCGAATGAAAACAAAATAAATCATTTAAATATCATTTTGATGTCAAAATGTAAACTTGAATTGGCCTCTTGATGTCCCGTCCAACCTCTATGCGTTAAGCCAATTTTAAACTCCGCTTCGCCATGTGTTAACTTTCACATCGAAATAGGTCGATTAGTGGAGGGCAAGGTTGCAGGCTGGATAAAAGTGCAATATGGGGTTATCTAGTTTTGGCGTTCTAATAAACGCACTGCAACTAGAGTTAAGTTAAGTTAAGTTAATTTAAGTTACCCCCTGAGTCAAAAAAAGTTAAGTTAAGTTAAGTTTGTTAATTGTATTTTTTTTTAATTGTAATGTTGTGATGCTGTATATGAGCCAAATAGCTTGAAATAATTTTTTTTTTTTAATTTTTTAAGTTGTTAAGTTAAGACTTTTGTTTAGTGTAGTGGGAGAGAGATAAAACTAATGTTTTACTGTATCATATAAACCTCGAAGAACCAAATTCTTCTATCAGTCAATGTTTCGCTAGTAAATCCGTAGAGGAAAGGCTGCTTACGTACGTAGTCCCCATTTTCCTCTTTGGATATTGACATTATGAAAGTACTTTTATACTGTACTACCATCTATGCGCATTTGTTTAATTTATTAGATTTTTTGATTATTATAAGAGTTACAAGATGAAAACAAATTACATACTAATTTTTAAAAGCTAAAGCTTATAGTTATTAAAAATAAAAATAAAAGAAACGAAGGTACTATGGTCAATATAAGTACATATGGTCATTATAAGGTTGACTGGTAATGCCTTGTAGCATTATGTCCGCCTTTTGTACATTCGTATTTTCTGTTGTGCAATAAAGATTAAATAAATAAATAAATAATACATTAAATTATGTTATATTTTTTTTTAATATTATTATCCAGGGAGGAATATGGAGACTACGTTTGTATGAAGTAAACAGCCGTCCCCTTTCCTCTTTAGTCAACTTATACACCACATCCAAATATTTTAATAACAAAACTTCCGTGAGACACAAACATATTAAATATATTAATAACGGGTCACTCACGTGTTTTAAGTCGAAAACGCTCGACATGTTTCACTCCGTACCGAGGAGCGTCATCAGGAGTTTGCGTTGACGGTGACGGACCGGCGCAGACTGCGGGCCGCAGCCCTCCGCGCCCGATGACTCGGCGCGGGCGCCGGTGGCGGCAGGGGGGGCGAGAAACTACCCGTCCGTTATTAATATATTTAACACATCCGCACGGCACGGAAACAGCGAAACTTCAAGAGTTTCTCCCAATCCAACATAACTATTATCCTGTAGATTGAGACGAATTAATTATTCATATCCACTCCCGAGTGCTAGGCTTATCACTACTTGCCCTTTTAAACTAAAAGGCTGTATATCTGTCATATTGTTATGGAGATACTACGTTATGTTTTTGCGTAGCTACTGCGACAATTGAGTAGATTCTCAGGGTGTCTTGTTTATTTAATTATTTTCGCATCGATTTCTGGTAATCTATTTAGAAATGGAAATTCGTGTGATGGTTTTAATTATTGTATGCCTATTGATGAGGATTTACTTTACAAGGTAATTACAATTGATCGTTTCACATTTTTAATTCTAATTGACTTAGCTTTTGGTTGTAAGCACCGTCATATTTAAAACTATACATCACTGTTTAGTACTGACGCAATTATTAACGTGAAAGATATTTGCGACTGCGATGTGCGTGCGAAAACCACAGTCATCATCATAAGTTCATGCTATCTAACTGATTTTATTTCTTGAACACAAGTTGTAGTTATTTCAAATTCCATATAATAAATTATTTTTAAACAGGTCACTCACGCAGCACACGTTGCGCCCTCAACCGGTAAATGTGGTGCAGTCGTTGCTCTGAGAAGATCCTCGAAAACTGGATAAAAACATGTCGAGCGTTTACTCGACTAAGTAAACGGGTTACCACCTGTTTAAAAATAATTTTAATATAGTCACGGGAGTGAGATGTTAAAATTCCTTTAAAAATTCACGTTTGAATATATTTTTCTGGTACTCCAAGGCTCGGGATGACGCGTTAAGTCGAGATTAATTCCGAGCATCTCTTCAGTGGCATTCTGGCTCCCGACGTCGCTTTGAAATGCGTTGCGAGTGCAGATCACCTACACCTACTACTGGATTGTGTATGTCGTGATCAGTTTAGAATTGATGATTTCATGATGTGGCAATCGTTTCATGTGTCGGTTGGACATATCGTGGAAAAGTCAAGCCTAACCTAAACATCGAACACATTGTTCTGAAATGCCCTCTCACCAAATTTAAGGGACGGATTGAAGACCTCGCGAACCGCAGTAAGAGGGCCATCGAGTATCTGAAGTGCAAACCTCAATGTCTAGATTACTATTGTCTTCGGTTACCGCGATAGTTACTCATGAAATAAACTGACTCGTCGTGGTCAACGGGTGACTGTCACCCGTTGACCACGAACGCTGTAAAGAGTTCGAAACGTCGGGATGTATTATAAATTCAATATACGCGATATAATCCGTTTTCATAGTTTTATGTCTAGATTACTGTTTAATTTAAATCCAGTAACTGTAATGCCAATAATGCCATACGATAAATAAATAACCTAACCATATCATGAAGTGATCAATTCTAAAATGCCATCGAAAATGATCATAATCTATGATCTGGAAACGCCACGTCACGTCACGCTATTGAATGAAATTTACACTAGGGATACAGGATTCGAACCCGGGACTTGGCTCGTAGGCAGGGTCACTACCGACTAGGCTAGGCCGTAGTCGAGCTGTTATGATAGCAAGTGGCGTTTGATGCAGCATCTGGATCAAAATTATTTTCGTTGTCTTCGAGCTTTTTGTATGAGACAAAATCTAGTTTTAAATTTTTCTCATCGAAATTGAACTATCGTGAGACATATTTCAAAATATTTAGATCACTACGGTTTCTTTACTAGTATTTTTAGTCGCTTTTAGCGACATGTTTTGGGCTCATGCCTGAGGAAAGACTCCCGACGATTCCGAAACATGTCGCTAAAACCCAAAGCGACTAAAAATACTAGTGAGTGAAACCGTAGTGATCTAAATATTTTTTCTCATGTAAAATCTAATCTGCATCTAAAAATACATGCAATAGCACTCGTCTTTTGTTACTTATTTGATTAAATACAGAAATACAAGGGTGACAGTGGTCAGGAACAAGACAACGAAAAGAATTTTGACCCATCTACGGGTGGAATTCTCTGACCGCGGCCTTCCGTTTGTATATTTATTTACTTTATGACTTGTGAATTTAAAATGTTCGCATTTTGTTTCCCAATCCGCAATTTTAAATCAGAAATGTCATTTTGTGAATAATACTGTTAATATTATGTCAAAATGAATTTATATTATGTAGTTTGAAAACATTTGAATGAAAAGTAAATAGAGCTTTATGTTTTTTTTAATGTGATAGTCAACAAACGAGCAGACGAGCCACCTGATGAGAAGCGGTCATCGTCGCCCATGGACATAAGCAACATCAGAGGAGCCACCTAAGCGTTGTCGACCCTAAGAACCCTAAATACCGGCTTCTTGAAGAATCCCATGTCGTAGCGCAAGGGAAACTTATAATATATTTATAAATATGTTTTTTTTTATCCGGGGATCGTTATGGCTAAAATACAGCTCATCATCTTCTAAAAATCATGGCTTAATACCATTGGGACCACCTGCAAACTTTACCCTTTCAAAAAAAAAACAAAGATCTCGACGAATGGAGACCCTAGCCTTTTGAAATCTTGAAGTCGATTAAATAACTATTAAATACAAAAAATATATAGAACCATTTTGTGCCAAAAATGCCTGACATTTTGGAAAAGAGCTGACTCTTCAAACTACTGAAACTCGCTTTAACGTAAGGTTAACCGCATCGCAATCGGTCCATCCGTTTGAAAGATGCGATGCCACAGACAGACTTTGGCGTCAAAGGTATAGTATAACACCCCTCTCCGCGTCGGGGGTTCAAAAATAACACATTACAAATAGATTTTTATATAGACGTATATAATATAAGGTTTTTTTTAAAGCTTATATAAACGAACACATCTATATTTGCAAACTAATCATAGTTATATCTAGAATCCTAATTATAATTGAAACCCTAAGTAAATAGTGATATTAGTAAAAAAAATTGTTTTATACTACGTCGGTGGCAATCAAGCATATGGCCCGCCTGATGGTAAGCAGTTGCCGTAGCCTATGGACGCCTGCAACACCGCAGATATTACACGCCCGTTGCCGACCCTAACACTCCTCTCCTTCGTTGAGCTAGTAAATAAACTAAAGGTATATATTGCTGCAACAAATGTTGTTTTGTGTTTGCGAAACTATGCACACGTTTAATCGCCGATTTAAATACGCAATAATACCATATATTTATTTTAGTACCCCGTTAAAATAAGTCTTCTCCGGCCTTCACCACTGGAGGGCTTCGTCACTTTTTCTTTGGTATATGACAAAACGCCTGGAAGAGCTATTGGTCAATGAAACACCTGATGAAGGGAGACCTACCTCTGTCACTCAAGCGTAGGCTTATGGACACGTGCGTACTTCCAGTTCTCACCTACGGTGCTCAGACCTGGTCCTTGACGGAAGCTCAGAAGTCCAAACTCGGGGTTTGCCAGAGAGCTGTGGAGCGCAGAATATTAGGTGTAAAATTAAGAAATCGAGTCCGAAACACCACGCTGCGCTCTAAGACTCAAATAATAGACGTAGCTCGGAAAGCGGCCAAGTTGAAATGGGACTGGGCTGGTCATGTCTGCCGAATGCCGGATGACTTGTGGGCCAAGTTAACCACGGAGTGGGAGCCCCACGAGTCTAACCGGGGATCCGGCAGACCTCGTCGGCGATGGCGGGATAACTTGGACTCCTTCTTGACAGGCTGGCCGGATATAGCATTAAACAGAGACGAGTGGAAAAAGAGGGGGGAGGCCTTTGCCCAGCAGTGGGACACAGTGGGCTCTGAATAATAATATGACATCTATTACTAAAAAATACTAAAGCTTTAGATTATAAGTCAAAACTGCCTTTAAGTATAAATAACATCAATGACCCTAAAGAAATAGCCAACCAGTTTGCGCGTCACTTTAAAGTAGACCCGCCATCCGACGTCGACAATGCGCCCGCTCCCCCCCGCCCTGTCCGGGGGACCTCCCCTGCTCCAACCGAGATGAGTCAGTTTACTCCAAAGGATGTCGCGGATGTTGTTAAACGTATGAAGAGAGGCAAGTCTCCGGGACACGACGGGTTGAGCGTGGAGCATTTACTATATGCTAGCGATGAGATGCCGAGAGTACTGGCTATCTTATTTAATCTGTGTATCCAGTTTAGCTACCTACCTGAAGCATTAATGAAAACTATAGTGGTCCCTATAGTCAAAAATAAAAGCGGTGATCTGTCTGACCTGAAAAATTATAGGCCAATATCCCTGGGCACAATAATTGGTAAAGTGCTTGAGAGGTTGTTGCAGCCCGAACTGACGAAAAACATAAGGTTGAATGACGCGCAGTTTGGTTTTCGTGCCGGCCTATCGACCGAGTCCGCGATACTTAGTCTCAAAACGGTAGTTAACTACTACATCAGTAAACATACATCTGTGTATGCATGTTTTCTAGACCTGAGCCGTGCCTTCGACCTAGTAAATTACGAACTACTGTGGACTAAGCTCTTGGGATCAAACGTGCCGGTAGACACGGTCAATGTTCTTAGGTATTGGTACGAAAACCAAACAAACAACGTGAAATGGGGCGATACCCTCTCTAACGATTATAGGCTAGAGTGTGGTGTACGTCAAGGGGGCATAACTTCTCCGGACCTATTTTGCCTCTACGTTAATGGTCTGATTGAGGAGCTGAGAGGTACCAGGACGGGTTGCCATGTTGCTAACATATGCGTTAACAACCTGAGCTATGCCGATGATATGGTGCTTCTCAGCCCCTCAAGCCAGGGTATCCAAAAATTGCTTACTATCTGCGAAACATTCTCAAAACAGCATTATCTAAAATATAATATTTTAAAAACAGAACTGCTCGTTTTCAGATACGGCAAGGGTCCGGAGGTAGTTCCGCCAGTTTATTTGAATGGTTCACCGGTTCGGGTCGTGGCATCTTTCAAGTACTTAGGCCATTTTCTAACGGAGAACCTTCGCGACGACATGGACATGGAGCGAGAGCGCCGCGCGCTCGCGGTCCGCTGTAACATGCTGTCGCGAAGATTCTCCAAGTGCACCACTGACGTAAAAATTACTTTGTTTAGGGCATTCTGTCAGTGCTTTTATACATGCTCACTTTGGTGTAACTACACCAAACGCTCATATAACGCGCTTCGGGTTCAGTATAACGATGCGTTCAGAATACTCATGAAACAACCTCGTTACTGCAGTGCTAAGACCATGTTTGCTAATGCGGGAGTACCTGATTTTTATGCAATCATGAGGTCCCGCATAGCTTCGGTCTGGGCAAACGTATGGCAAAACTCGCAGCAAAATGATATTCTGGCGCTGTTTACTGTAAACCCGAGCAATAACATCCTAAAACACTGGACGGCCGTGCACCTGAACCAAATTGGTAAATAATAATTATGTACTTATTTAAGGTATAATTTAACAAAGGATCTATTTATAGCTTCCGCATCATTGTATTGTATTGTATTAAGTAAGTTTTATGTTACCTTATTTTATTTTACTGTATGAGTTTAAAACTTGAAATAAACAATATTATTATTATTATTCTCTTTATTTATTATTTTTCTTACGTTAGGTTTTTTATAATATGCATATAAAAGTAAAATATAAAAACACTTACAAAACAATACAAAATACATATAAACAAATTATAAAAAACCTAACCTAGGGTGCCGCCAGCAGCGGGGCAGGGCCCAAGCTGCCGGTGGTCAGGGCCGCAGAGAGAGGAACCGGCGGACTATCCGCGCCGTGTCCAAGATCACCGCCTTCTGCATCTGACCCTTGATCCAACCACCTAGCGAGAGTCTCTCAAGGTGTTGGTCGAGACTCTTCGCTATGAGACCGTTCGCTGAAACGACTATCGGGACAATGATCGTCGAATCAACATCCCACATGGCGCTTATCTCGTGAGCCAAGTCTAGGTACTTACTGGACTTGTCCTTCTCGGCTTTCACGAGATTCTCATCATGGGGGATGGTGATGTCGACGAGCACGGCCCGGCGCTGCGATCGATCTATTATCACAATGTCAGGCTTATTGGCTACAATAGTCCTGTCAGTGATAATAGATCGATCCCAATAGAGCGTGGCACGACCATTCTCGAGAACTGGCACAGGTAAATACTTGTAGTACGGTACTTCGCAGTCCACAAGGCCGTATAGAAGAGCAAGCTGCTGGTGAATAATCCTGGCTACGAGATTATGTCTGTGCAAGTACTCGCCGTTAGCAAGATGAGAACAACCGGAAATGATATGCCTGAGTGACTCTCCGGGACGGCGGCATGCCCGACAAATGTCGACCGTACCGTCCTTCAGGATATATTTCCGATAGTTGTTCGTCATCATAACTTCGTCCGCAATTGTACAGGCAAAACCCTCGGTTTCTCCGAAGAGGTCCCCGAATCGTAACCAGTTCACCGACGCGAGCAGGTCTACATCGGGTCCCATGAGGGCCTTGTAGAACCGCCCGTGTAGCACCTTACTCTCCCATACCGCCTTGCGGCCCGCAGCACTTTGTACCACAGGTTTGTGCCAGTTCTCGTTTGCCAAGGAGAGCGGCGTGAAGTGCCTGTCCACTGCCACCACATCACGATGCATCCCACACTCGTTGTTAAGGAAATAATTCCTGAGATTGCACACCTCGCGGTTGTGGAGATCTTTGGCGTTAAGGAAGCCTCGACCTCCACACTTCCGTGAGATGTACAATCTCATAACTGACGAGCGTGGGTGTAGCATACGGTGTGTGGTGAGTAGTAGACGGACCCTCCGATCCAGGGCGTCCAGCTCGGTCTGAGTCCACCTTAGTATGCCAAAGGAGTATATGAGTATGGGCATTACCCAGGCGTTGAAGGCGCGCACTTTATTGCCTCCTGACAAAAGACTGTTAAGGACTTTTGTGAGCCGACTGAAAAAGCGCTCCTTCACCGACCGTCTAATACCCTCGCCCTCAATACCCAACGACTGTGACATACCAAGGTATTTATAGGTTTCTGATTCAGAGATAGATCTGAAAGACATTGTCTCAGAAAGTTGTAAATTTGGTGAATTTACAACCTCCCCCAGCTGTACATGCATAACCGCACACTTATCGACACCAAACTCCATTCTGATGGCGGTACTGAAAACTTCTGTGGTTTTTAATAGCACCATCAAGTCTTGGTTATTTGGCGCAAATAGCTTGAGGTCATCCATGTACAGAAGGTGAGAAATGACTTCACCCTCTCTCCGAAGCTGGCAACCTAACCCTGAATCCTTCAGCAGGGTGCTGAGGGGATTCAGAGCTAGGCAGAACCACAGGGGACTCAGACTGTCACCCTGAAATATTCCTCGCTCGATCCTTATAAAGTCCTGCGGGCCAGGGCGGTCATCTCCACCTCCTGGTTGACGAAGGACTGTGATCCACTGCCTCATACACGCACTTAGGAAGGATATTAAAGCTGCATCAAGTTTATACAGCTCCAATACCCTTCTCAGCCATGAGTGAGGCACCGAATCATAGGCCTTCTTATAGTCAATCCAGGCGGCCGAGAGGGCCCCCCTGTTCCGCCGAACTTGCTGGCATATGGTCATGTCTATGAGGAGGAGCTCTTTAGTACCACGGGACCCAACCCTACATCCATTTTGAGCGGAGGCCAAAATGTTGTTAGCGACAATGTGCGCGTTAATTTTTGCTCTCAAAATGGATGTAAGGAGCTTGTAAAGTGTAGGCAAGCACGTGATGGGTCTGTAGTTCTTTGCTTCCGTGGTACTACCGGACTTGTAGAGCAGGAAGGTTACACCAGTTGTTAGGGAAGGTGGGAGGGAACCGAGCTCTAGGGCTTGTTGGAACTGCGTTGCCAACCGTGCGTGCGAGCATCGAAACCATTTTAGCCAGAAGTTGTGCAATCCGTCCGGTCCAGGACTTTTCCAGTTCTGGGTCGTACGAATGGCACAACTTACGTCATCGGGGCTGATGGTGATAGCCCCCATAGGTTCGATGTTCTCGCACTCACGTTCGACAACGTCTATCCAACCACCCTCCGTGTGTTCCACAGGCACTGACCAGATGCTACGCCAGAAATCAGTCATGGCAGTAGCATCCGGTAGCCGCACGTCGGACACACGAGAGTCGGCTTCCTCCCACCTTCGGTACACCTTCCTTTGGTCACTTTGAAAAAGACGATTCTGCTGGAATCGATCCACACGCTTTCTGTAGCGGCGAATACGGTTTGCCCATGCATAGACTTTCTGCTTTAGAAAGTCGATGCGCTCTGTGACATTGGCCATGTAGTCGCGGGGCCTGACATCCGTCCCCGTGAACGCCTGGTTCACAAAGCGCATTACTCGGGGGCGGTTGTTGCCCCCCCTAAAGCAGATCAGCTTTGCAATGAGAGTCCTAAACGAGCTGATACGTCGCTCAATCCGCGCTTGCCATGCAGGGACACCTCCGGCGGTCCTAGGTGCACGTTCAGCGTCCGGAAACTTGACTCGAGCAACACGGCACGCCGCGATGGCTCCGCAGTACATGATCGAGTGCGTATCATCTAAATCTTTACTAGTCCGTAAATGTGGCTCTAGTAAAGCGTTTAGGGCTCCCACTAGCGCTAGATTGCGTCTATTTATAGGCAGACGTGGTAATCGTGGCCTAGAGTTGGTTGTGGCGCGATACTGCGTAATCGTCTCTTCCAAAGTCCTCCTCAGTTGCTCATTGGCAGATGTACTCACGCTCTGACTCGCAAAATCCCCCTCGTCGGTACTAAAATCAACCCGCGGCGCCCCCGGTGCCAGGTCGGGTGCGGGCACCGGATCCGGCGACGTGGCGGGCAGATCTCGCACCGAGGCGGAGGCTGCGCGAGCAGAGAGAGCCTCCAGGCGAAGCCGATCAAGTGTCGCATCATCCAAACGCTTTAGCCGCTGAATGACGCGCACCTGATCCGATAATCGTTGCTCCGACACGGTGATGGTGGGTTCAAGAACCTGAAACAGTGGCAGTATTCTTGAACGATACGCGGATAGCTGTGTTCCCCCCTCTGTAGCCCCATAATAGGCGCGCATGACATTCTCATTAATGGATTGAGACCATCTCATGCGACGCACTATACCACCGGCAGCGGGAGCCGTGGGCGGGGCAGGATGTCCCGCAGGCCCCAAGCGTGCCGGCAGCGGTGGCCGCCCTCGTCGCGCAGGTGGTCGTGGCGGCGGCGGCGGCGGCGGCCCGCTCTCGTCACTGGACCCGTCTGTATCAGGCGCCGTTGCAAACTCGTCGCCTGACGACGATGTGGACGAGGAACTGGACGAGGCGGGCGGGGGTGGTGGTCGTGCGCTTGATGTTACCGCTTTAGTTCGACTCTTTGTTATCATTTCTAATAATTTCGTAGTTTTGCCGGTGAAGTATGACAAATGTCAACACGGTTGTAATGCGACTGCGACCCATGGTCGCGGTGTCTACAATGAAAAATATCAATTGTCCGCATGGTTTAGTAATAACTCGGTTCACACATGAGTATTTATCACTATTTTAGGGCAAAAACCACATTTAAAATATATTTTATCAAAAGAAATGTAAAAGGACGTCTGTCAGTGTCAGCGGATGGTTTTTTTTATTATTATTATTATTATTATTATTCTCTTTATTTATTATTTTTCTTACGTTAGGTTTTTTATAATATGCATATAAAAGTAAAATATAAAAACACTTACAAAACAATACAAAATACATATAAACAAATTATAAAAAACCTAACCTAGGGTGCCGCCAGCAGCGGGGCAGGGCCCAAGCTGCCGGTGGTCAGGGCCGCAGAGAGAGGAACCGGCGGACTATCCGCGCCGTGTCCAAGATCACCGCCTTCTGCATCTGACCCTTGATCCAACCACCTAGCGAGAGTCTCTCAAGGTGTTGGTCGAGACTCTTCGCTATGAGACCGTTCGCTGAAACGACTATCGGGACAATGATCGTCGAATCAACATCCCACATGGCGGTTATCTCGTGAGCCAAGTCTAGGTACTTACTGGACTTGTCCTTCTCGGCTTTCACGAGATTCTCATCATGGGGGATGGTGATGTCGACGAGCACGGCCCGGCGCTGCGATCGATCTATTATCACAATGTCAGGCTTATTGGCTACAATAGTCCTGTCAGTGATAATAGATCGATCCCAATAGAGCGTGGCACGACCATTCTCGAGGACTGGCACAGGTAAATACTTGTAGTACGGTACTTCGCAGTCCACAAGGCCGTATAGAAGAGCAAGCTGCTGGTGAATAATCCTGGCTACGAGATTATGTCTGTGCAAGTACTCGCCGTTAGCAAGATGAGAACAACCGGAAATGATATGCCTGAGTGACTCTCCGGGACGGCGGCATGCCCGACAAATGTCGACCGTACCGTCCTTCAGGATATATTTCCGATAGTTGTTCGTCATCATAACTTCGTCCGCAATTGCACAGGCAAAACCCTCGGTTTCTCCGAAGAGGTCCCCGAATCGTAACCAGTTCACCGACGCGAGCAGGTCTACATCGGGTCCCATGAGGGCCTTGTAGAACCGTCCGTGTAGCACCTTACTCTCCCATACCGCCTTGCGGCCCGCAGCACTTTGTACCACAGGTTTGTGCCAGTTCTCGTTTGCCAAGGAGAGCGGCGTGAAGTGCCTGTCCACTGCCACCACATCACGATGCATCCCACACTCGTTGTTAAGGAAATAATTCCTGAGATTGCACACCTCGCGGTTGTGGAGATCTTTGGCGTTAAGAAAGCCTCGACCTCCACACTTCCGTGAGATGTACAATCTCATAACTGACGAGCGTGGGTGTAGCATACGGTGTGTGGTGAGTAGTAGACGGACCCTCCGATCCAGGGCGTCCAGCTCGGTCTGAGTCCACCTTAGTATGCCAAAGGAGTATATGAGTATGGGCATTACCCAGGCGTTGAAGGCGCGCACTTTATTGCCTCCTGACAAAAGACTGTTAAGGACTTTTGTGAGCCGACTGAAAAAGCGCTCCTTCACCGACCGTCTAATACCCTCGCCCTCAATACCCAACGACTGTGACATACCAAGGTATTTATAGGTTTCTGATTCAGAGATAGATCTGAAAGACATTGTCTCAGAAAGTTGTAAATTTGTTGAATTTACAACCTCCCCCAGCTGTACATGCATAACCGCACACTTATCGACACCAAACTCCATTCTGATGGCGGTACTGAAAACTTCTGTGGTTTTTAATAGCACCATCAAGTCTTGGTTATTTGGCGCAAATAGCTTGAGGTCATCCATGTACAGAAGGTGAGAAATGACTTCACCCTCTCTCCGAAGCTGGCAACCTAACCCTGAATCCTTCAGCAGGGTGCTGAGGGGATTCAGAGCTAGGCAGAACCACAGGGGACTCAGACTGTCACCCTGAAATATTCCTCGCTCGATCCTTATAAAGTCCTGCGGGCCAGGGCGGTCATCTCCACCTCCTGGTTGACGAAGGACTGTGATCCACTGCCTCATACACGCACTTAGGAAGGATATTAAAGCTGCATCAAGTTTATACAGCTCCAATACCCTTCTCAGCCATGAGTGAGGCACCGAATCATAGGCCTTCTTATAGTCAATCCAGGCGGCCGAGAGGGCCCCCCTGTTCCGCCGAACTTGCTGGCATATGGTCATGTCTATGAGGAGGAGCTCTTTAGTACCACGGGACCCAACCCTACATCCATTTTGAGCGGAGGCCAAAATGTTGTTAGCGACAATGTGCGCGTTAATTTTTGCTCTCAAAATGGATGTAAGGAGCTTGTAAAGTGTAGGCAAGCACGTGATGGGTCTGTAGTTCTTTGCTTCCGTGGTACTACCGGACTTGTAGAGCAGGAAGGTTACACCAGTTGTTAGGGAAGGTGGGAGGGAACCGAGCTCTAGGGCTTGTTGGAACTGCGTTGCCAACCGTGCGTGCGAGCATCGAAACCATTTTAGCCAGAAGTTGTGCAATCCGTCCGGTCCAGGACTTTTCCAGTTCTGGGTCGTACGAATGGCACAACTTACGTCATCGGGGCTGATGGTGATAGCCCCCATAGGTTCGATGTTCTCGCACTCACGTTCGACAACGTCTATCCAACCACCCTCCGTGTGTTCCACAGGCACTGACCAGATGCTACGCCAGAAATCAGTCATGGCAGTAGCATCCGGTAGCCGCACGTCGGACACACGAGAGTCGGCTTCCTCCCACCTTCGGTACACCTTCCTTTGGTCACTTTGAAAAAGACGATTCTGCTGGAATCGATCCACACGCTTTCTGTAGCGGCGAATACGGTTTGCCCATGCATAGACTTTCTGCTTTAGAAAGTCGATGCGCTCTGTGACATTGGCCATGTAGTCGCGGGGCCTGACATCCGTCCCCGCGAACGCCTGGTTCACAAAGCGCATTACTCGGGGGCGGTTGTTGCCCCCCCTAAAGCAGATCAGCTTTGCAATGAGAGTCCTAAACGAGCTGATACGTCGCTCAATCCGCGCTTGCCATGCAGGGACACCTCCGGCGGTCCTAGGTGCACGTTCAGCGTCCGGAAACTTGACTCGAGCAACACGGCACGCCGCGATGGCTCCGCAGTACATGATCGAGTGCGTATCATCTAAATCTTTACTAGTCCGTAAATGTGGCTCTAGTAAAGCGTTTAGGGCTCCCACTAGCGCTAGATTGCGTCTATTTATAGGCAGACGTGGTAATCGTGGCCTAGAGTTGGTTGTGGCGCGATACTGCGTAATCGTCTCTTCCAAAGTCCTCCTCAGTTGCTCATTGGCAGATGTACTCACGCTCTGACTCGCAAAATCCCCCTCGTCGGTACTAAAATCAACCCGCGGCGCCCCCGGTGCCAGGTCGGGTGCGGGCACCGGATCCGGCGACGTGGCGGGCAGATCTCGCACCGAGGCGGAGGCTGCGCGAGCAGAGAGAGCCTCCAGGCGAAGCCGATCAAGTGTCGCATTATCCAAACGCTTTAGCCGCTGAATGACGCGCACCTGATCCGATAATCGTTGCTCCGACACGGTGATGGTGGGTTCAAGAACCTGAAACAGTGGCAGTATTCTTGAACGATACGCGGATAGCTGTGTTCCCCCCTCTGTAGCCCCATAATAGGCGCGCATGACATTCTCATTCATGGATTGAGACCATCTCATGCGACGCACTATACCACCGGCAGCGGGAGCCGTGGGCGGGGCAGGATGTCCCGCAGGCCCCAAGCGTGCCGGCAGCGGTGGCCGCCCTCGTCGCGCAGGTGGTCGTGGCGGCGGCGGCGGCGGCGGCCCGCTCTCGTCACTGGACCCGTCTGTATCAGGCGCCGTTGCAAACTCGTCGCCTGACGACGATGTCGACGAGGAACTGGACGAGGCGGGCGGGGGTGGTGGTCGTGCGCTTGATGTTACCGCTTTAGTTCGACTCCTTGTTATCATTTCTAATAATTTCGTAGTTTTGCCGGTGAAGTATGACAAATGTCAACACGGTTGTAATGCGACTGCGACCCATGGTCGCGGTGTCTACAATGAAAAATATCAATTGTCCGCATGGTTTAGTAATAACTCGGTTCACACATGAGTATTTATCACTATTTTAGGGCAAAAACCACATTTAAAATATATTTTATCAAAAGAAATGTAAAAGGACGTCTGACAGACGGACGTGTCAGCGGATGTTTTTTTTTTTTTTTTTCTTATTATTATTATTACAGTTTTTAAGTCTTCTCATTTCTGTATAATATAATATATCGTATATTATAACTTACAAAAGTATCTTTAACGGCCCCACATTTACAACTGCTTTCATTTCTCATATTATATTCAAACATATTTGCTTATTTTTACAAGACCACTTCAGGGATGATCCCTCGAGTTTCACAAATACATAATAAGGGGCATCTACCTGTTACTGCCCGTGTATTTGTATTCAGAACAGGCTCTTTATTACCGTTGGTCGAGCTAGCAATGGCGCTTTGAGCTCTTAAAACGTGACCTTGAGATCTATAACAACAATGCGTATACGGAGATCATTCTTAGACTGGCTTGTTCGAGTTGCCAACACGACAAGGGATGGCAACCTCCAGGTGTGTCGGGTTTTAGTTATCCCTCCTAAAAAGCCGTAAGTTTCATTAGACGTGTTGGATATACATCGTTTTGATGGCGACAGTTTGGCTATGCGAAGGATATTTTAGTGGTTTTATTTACTAAGGAACGTTACAAGTTTGTTCTTATTTTAATCAATGAATGTTAGTCACGTTGGTCACGTGGTTGTTTATTAATACTTTTTTAAATTGAGTTTTACCGGGCCCACGTTGGGCGCCAATTAAAGAATTTTAACGAAAAGCAAAACATACGATTGCGAAATATGAACACAGACGCTCGTGTCATGGTTTTTATCGGTCACTGCCAGGTCAATTCGAACGTGCACCTAAAATCAAACCGATATTTGAATCACATTGGAATCATATTATCAGTTAGCTGTCATTAAGCTTTCCAAATATCGGCTTGATGTCAGGTGCACGATCGAATTGGCCTGTAAGGGTTCGTAGTGTTGTAGATTGCCGATTGAAATTCAATAACATTTCAAACGATGGTAAAAACGATTGTTAATCAAATATGGCCTCAGTGGATTTTTTTTTCTTCTTCTAATAGAATATAATAAGCCAGCCGTACCTTTCCTAAATTATTAAGCTACATCCGTTGCAAGCCACAGAACAGTGCACTAAGGGAAGTACATGACTAACTAAACACTTGCTGCACTGGGCATCCGACTAATTAGGCCGTTTATACAGGGTAAATATATATGGCTGGGTGTGCACGGCAACACGGTAAACTGTCAAAATTAGGTATTTGCTGTAGTTGATGACTAATCTAAAGAAATCTATACAAGGGTAGTCAAGGTATTAAATATCGTCACATACACGTACAAATCTCCATCTTATTACCAGTATTTTAACATTTAAAACTTTCGCGTTTTAAACACATATTAAATCACATTTACAATCGGGTCTATCGCGAATTTATTTTGTTACCTTTATTTACCAACGTTTCGACACAGGTTTCACTGGTCGTGGTCGCGGCTAAACCCGCGCGCGCGTGCTATAATCGCGATAGACCGATTGTAAATGTGATTTAATAAAGTTAATTTTATCAAAAAAGCTGAAAATATTCCAAATTAAAAACTGATGTTTCTACTTTTTACAAGCTTTTATCTGACTTTTGTTAGAATCGTGTATATAATAAACGATGGTTGAAAGAAAAGTGCAGTTTGAATCAATTAACAAAAACTTATTTCACAAAGAAACGGCTGGCCCGACTTTATTAAATATGTTCCCAACAACACCCCAGAATCACCAGAACTAGTTGAGTTTGTTCTTCTTTCGGTTTGTTTAGAAACTAGGGATCTGCACCGTGTGCCGTGGAACTGTGGAACTTTGAGTTTGTTGGAATATTCCATTCGTTATATTTAAACGGAAAGGATTGCATACGATACGGCTCTTTAGTTTCTGAAGGATAATTCTCTGTATTTGATAAAGATAAACATAAAATACATTTATTCGTGACGATCACAATGTGCCCTATGAACATGTAAAGACAACAGTAGCAGAAAAAAATGTGCATCACGAAATGGACCCAACTCAGCATTACTAGAAGCACTCCCTAAGACTCAAAGTGCAGTGGGTAGGTTACATCGCGAGGATGCTAGATGAAGAATGGACAAAAACGAATAACATTTTGGATGGGACCAAGTGACAAACGCGGAGCAGGGCGTTCACGTGCTCGCTGGTCAGACAAAGTCAAAGTCAAATCATTTCACACACAGCCCAGCCCAGCCCATGTTTGTTATCGCACTGCTCCACAGCGGCGTCAGGTGCTGCGGTTTCGAACTTTGACTGTAGAATCTTGCTTGTATTCTTTTTATATTCCCTTTTTTAAGCATCTTATTTCTTTCATCGTATTGTCCTGTGTATGTGTGTTTTAGTAAATGTCTTTCTTCTTCTTCTTCTATGTATACAAAAACCGCATGATAACACACGGGCTCCGCCTCCCCGCTCGACGGTTAAATAACACTACAAAACTGTATTAAGTCTATCCGTAGGTACTTATATTTAATTCTATGAACGAGTCTACCGCGATATAATTTCATTATAGTACCTTAAATTCGACGTTTCAGCTGAGTTGCACCAGCTGTAGTTACGGTAAGGTAAGATAAGAATAGAACTCCAAATGTATGGATGTTTCTGTACAAAGTGGCCTGTTCAATTTTATTGAAAGCAAACGCTGAAATAAAATAAAATGAAGTTGTTGAAGTTGGTATTATATATAATATCCAAGTAAACGTAAACACGATTTTGCATCGCTACTAAGAACAATGACCAGCGACAGAATCGCGACTGTATCGCGGCCTTTTTGCGACTGCATATTGCTAATGAATCCCTGCAAAAAGTCGCCAATGTCGCCATGTGCGACCTCCATTACATCATGGAGAAATAAGTAGAACTGGGTTCTGACAAAAATGGGACCAATCTGTATATATACTTTCATCTAAAAAAAAATTTTCAAAATCGAATGGAAACAGAAAACAAATCATAAAAAACCGAGATTAATTATGATTCGAACCTTTTTGCATCAAAAGCTATATTAGTTAAATTTAAATTTACTTTCGTGTAGTATTTTCTGGTGTCATTTGACTTCATTAGAATTCCTTCCCTGTCAGTCGTTTAATTTAACTTATTTGGCCCGAAACGTTCGAATTCTGATCGAATTTCTGTCAGTGACGTCGTTATATAAACTGGCCAAGTGCGAGTCGGACTCGCGCAAGAAGGGTTCCGTACCATTACGGAAAAAACAGCAAAAAAATCACGTTTGTTGTATGCGAGCCCCACTTAAATATTTATATTATTCTGTTTTTACTATTTGTTGTTATAGCGGCAACAGAAATACATCATCTGTGAAAATTTCAACTATCTAGCTATCACGGTTCATGAGATACAGCCTGGTGACAGACGGACAGACGGTCAGCGGAGTCTTAGTAATAGGGGTCCCGTTTTTACCCTTTGGGTACGAAACCCTTAAAAGGAACTTTACGTTTAAACATAACGATCAGGAAACACGTTAATGAGATAAGGTATCGAGATTTTAAGAGAACAGGGGAATGGTCATTCATAATAGGGATGTTTCCTGTGTTTAAAATAAATTATTTCACAACATGGACAAAAAGCACAAAATTAGAAAAAGAGAGCAGATATTTTTGACACAATTTCTATTTAGTAAATCGGATAGAGCTAAAAAACAATATCTTGAATTAAAAACTGTAATAGATGTCATATATTAAAGAAAAAGTGACGAAGCCCTCCAGTGGTGAAGGCCGGATTCGAACCGGCGTCTTTAGCTATCGCGGCTAACGCCATGAACCCCTAGGCCACCCCGCCACGGTCAAAGACGCCTAGTCTTACTAAGATGGCATATAGTCGAGAAATTCGGACGGGCACCGCCGTGGCGGGGTGGCCTAGGGGTTCATGGCGTTAGCCGCGATAGCTAAAGACGCCGGTTCGAATCCGGCCTTCACCACTGGAGGGCTTCGTCACTTTTTCTTTAATATATGACGTCTATTACAGTTTTTAATTTATATATAGTAGTGTGACTACTTTAAAAAACACAAATCAAAATATTTAATAAAATAATTTGATTTGTTCCCAAACTTGTTCATAGATGGCAGCACCAGTCTCTCTCGCTACAACGTAAATCCGTAAGGAGTTCGTTTAGGAGGTGCAAGCGCGCACTGCTTGCCCTTAGAGCTGGTCAAAGACGCCTAGTCTTACTAAGATGGCATATAGTCGAGAAATTCGGACGGGCACCGCCGTGGCGGGGTGGCCTAGGGGTTCATGGCGTTAGCCGCGATAGCTAAAGACGCCGGTTCGAATCCGGCCTTCACCACTGGAGGGCTTCGTCACTTTTTCTTTAATATATGACATCTTTTACAGTTTTTAATTTATATATAGTAGTGTGACTACTTTAAAAAACACAAATCAAAATATTTAATAAAATAATTTGATTTGTTCCCAAACTTGTTCATAGATGGCAGCACCAGTCTCTCTCGCTACAACGTAAATCCGTAAGGAGTTCGTTTAGGAGGTGCAAGCGCGCACTGCTTGCCCTTAGAGCTGGTCAAAGACGCCTAGTCTTACTAAGATGGCATATAGTCGAGAAATTCGGACGGGCACCGCCGTGGCGGGGTTTCCTAGGGGTTCATGGCGTTAGCCGCGATAGCTAAAGACGCCGGTTCGAATCCGGCCTTCACCACTGGAGGGCTTCGTCACTTTTTCTTTAATATATGACATCTATTACAGTTTTTAATTTATATATAGTAGTGTGACTACTTTAAAAAACACAAATCAAAATATTTAATAAAATAATTTGATTTGTTCCCAAACTTGTTCATAGATGGCAGCACCAGTCTCTCTCGCTACAACGTAAATCCGTAAGGAGTTCGTTTAGGAGGTGCAAGCGCGCACTGCTTGCCCTTAGAGCTGGTCAAAGACGCCTAGTCTTACTAAGATGGCATATAGTCGAGAAATTCGGACGGGCACCGCCGTGGCGGGGTGGCCTAGGGGTTCATGGCGTTAGCCGCGATAGCTAAAGACGCCGGTTCGAATCCGGCCTTCACCACTGGAGGGCTTCGTCACTTTTTCTTTAATATATGACATCTATTACAGTTTTTAATTTATATATAGTAGTGTGACTACTTTAAAAAACACAAATCAAAATATTTAATAAAATAATTTGATTTGTTCCCAAACTTGTTTAATATCTTGAATGTCTATCATAATTACGAGTATATGGTTTTCCCGCTCGCTGAGTGGCATTGACCGCCTGCGTCATAGGCAAGACAGCAATATAATTACGCGCGTGCGATAGAGATAAGAACAGGTGGGTGAATGTATGAAATTTTACGTGATTAGCGTCCTTACTTTACATCTGTAAAAGTGTACTCAGACAAAGTATCTTTGATTAAACTTTAAGCTGAACTAATAAATATTTAAAAGCACGTCTCAGAAATTTGAATGTCTACTAAATGTAGGTAACAAAGTTGAAGAATTTGCATAAATATCTAATTTCAAGTCCTAAATTTTGTCCCGGCATTGTGGAGGTCTCGCAATTTAATTATGAAACTTTGTCATATTTCTTTGTTTTTTACAAGCTTATATTTCTTGCAATGTATGTATGTATGCATGTATGTATGTATGTAGGATGTATGTTCAGGTTAAATTTTCAAGGGCGTAGCCAACCAGTCAAAGGGAGGGGTAAGTTGATATTGTCGGGCGTCCTTCCAAAAAAGTAGTTTATACAGGTTTTTAAGAGGTCAGCTTGCATTGTAACACCCCTGAAGTTGCAGGCGTCCGCAGACTACGGTGACCGCTTACCGGTTGTTTGCCACCGACGTGGTATAAAAAAACCGACCAAGTGCAAGTCGGACTCGCGCACCGAGGGTTCCGTAACTTTTTAGTATTTGTTGTTATAGCGGCAACAGAATCACGGTTCCTGAGATACAGCCTGGTGACAGACAGACGGACAGACGGACAGACGGACAGACGGACAGCGGAGTCTTAGTAATAGGGTCCCGTTTTTATCCTTTAGGTACGGAACCCTAAAAAAGACTCATATTTCCACTATCATCTTCTTAAGCCTATCAGCTTTTTTGTTTTGTCTATGACCTTGGAGTCCTAATCAATATGTTTCCTCCAGTTCTCAGAATCCAACGCTACCACCAGCATTCTCCACTTCGTGCCAGAGGCGGAAGACCACGAGGCAACGCTGGTCTGCCGAGCGGAAAACCCTCGGATAGCGGACGCGGTCGTTGAAGACAGGTGGACGCTCAATGTGCACTGTAAGTGATCGTAATAAACTGAAATAGATGTCATTCACCGAGAGTTAACGGTAGTTCGGACTAAGTTAGTAATCATCATAATCATAATCATAATCATAATCATAATCATAATCATAATCATAATCATAATCATTTATTTGCACAATGTAATTATGTAATTTAGTCGAGTATTTGTGACTGCATGTCTAAAAAAAATCATTTATTTCGAGTATCTGTGACTCATAAGTACATAATACAAAAATACAAACATTAAACAAACACAAACATTAAGCCGATAACATTAAAAAATTAAATCAAGGTAGGTAACCGTGGTAAACACATTGGCACCCGTCATCTATTTCTCAATGTGTTTACCAGTGCTGCCGGGCGTATGAAGTCCGCAATGATTTCTAGGACGCTGTTGGAGCTGGCGCGGATGCCACATGCGCCTCCGCAAACATCCGCAACGCAAAAAAAAAAGACCACAGACTTACAAACAGCCCTAACAGCTTACTATGCTTTTGCCCAGGCATGGCTTCGCTATGTTATTTGTACCAACACGCCTGTGACCGATGTATGCGTCTCTAATATAACAGGTTCTCTCGGTCATGCCATGATAACAATTACCTTGCCAATAAAACGACCCAAAATGGTGCCGAAAACAATTACTTATAGGCCAATCAAGGATATTGACCAGGTTAAGTTTGATAGGGGCCTGCAGACCATAGACTGGGAAATGGTGTTACAAATTGATTCCGTAGAAGGCATGGTGGAGACTTTTAATTTGTTGTTATTGACTTTATTTGACATATATGCTCCAAATAAATCTATCACAATCAGGCGCAACACCAATTTACCGTGGATCACTGACACTATCAAAATCATGATAGAAAAGCGTAATGAGGCTCATCTTGCATACCGTAAGTCTAAATCGGAAATCCATAAGCAATACTATAGTGAATTGAAAAAACTTGTAACTCAAAGTATATTTAATGAAAAACAAGCTTATTACAATCACCATATCAATTCTAATTCCAAAAATTCCAAGACACTCTGGAAAAACCTTAAAAAAACTGTTTTGACAGATTTTAACAGTCGAGATAGTCTTCCTTGTCATTTCAATGACCCAAATTTGATTAATGACAATTTTTTGAATGTGCCTGGCAATGGTAAGGTTGCGTATTATACCCAGTCATTCTTTGAAACCCGCCGTTATGGTCATACTTTGTTCAGCTTGAAGCCAGTGGACGAGAACGAAGTATGTAAATATATACTGTCCATTACTACCAATTCAGTTGGGGTAGATGCAGTTTGCCGAGATATGGTGCTACTCACCCTTCCGCGCACCCTGCAGGTGATTACGGCAATCATTAATCGGTCTATATTGACTGGCGAGGTGCCTGCTCTGTGGAAATCTGCCTTGGTTACACCTTTACCTAAGGTGGATAACGCGCGAGAACTAAAAGACCTTAGACCTATAAGTATATTGCCCTTCCTCTCAAAGATTCTGGAAAAAGCAGTCTATGACCAGTTATATAAATATGTAGAGGATAACAATATTCTGCCTCAATTACAGTCAGGTTTTCGCAAGGGTATGGGGACTGTGACTGCCCTGATAGATGTTGTGGACAATATTATTACAGAACAAGACTCTGGCAAAGGGACTTGTTTAGTGCTATTGGACTTTTCTCGTGCTTTTGACTGCATAAATATTGACTTACTGCTTTCAAAACTAAAGTATTATGGTGTAGATACAAAGTCTCTTTTGTGGTTCAAAAGTTACCTTGATGAGCGTACCCAGTCAGTCAAAATATGTAAAGATGACGGCACTTTTTTGGTATCTGATGCTAGACCGATAACTCGTGGTGTCCCTCAAGGCTCGATACTGGGTCCTTTACTGTTCATTATATATAGTGCCGATATAACTAATGTTATTAGGCACTGTAAATATCATTTATATGCAGATGACGTTCAATTGTATTACTCAGATCGCTGTAATGACTTCGCCAATTCAATCTTTAAAATCAACGAAGATCTTGAAAACATCTCATCCTGGGCTGAAAGAAACTGTTTGTTATTAAACCCTCTTAAGTCGAAGTACATGATTATGGGCACCAAAACACAGATATCTCGTATTTTGCACTGTGATCCTCAAGTACACATCAAAGGCTCTGCAATCGATCGCGTAGAAGAAGCAAGAAACCTAGGTATAGTGATTGATAGCCAGTTGAGGTTTGAGAAACACGTAGGTGAACTGGTGAGGTCATGTTTCTTTCGCTTAAAGGTCTTATACCAGATCCGCAACCTTTTGAGTGAGAACGTCCGCATGATTTTATGTGAATCGCTGATTATTTCAAAGTTGAATTATGGTGATATACTTTATGGACCACGCCTGCAACATAAAACTCGTCGCTTAATACAAAGAGTACAAAATGCGTGTTATAGATTTTGTTACTCTATACCCCCTAGAAGCCATATCACCCCGTATTTGAACAAATCGTCCATGCTGAATATGTCTTCTCGGCGACACCTACATCTTGCATGTCTCCTCTTTGGCGTCTTAAACAATAAATTTCCGGAATATCTCTTTTCCAAGATTAACATTTCAAAATTTCACAACCGTCATGACACTAGGTCAACTCGGCGTTGTCTCTTAGAAATGTACCCTCATAGAACGATTGCATTTACCGGTTGTTTCCGGTATATCGCGACCAAATGCTGGAATGATATCCCTCCACCTGTAAGACGGCTCAAAAATAATTAAACTTTTAAACACCAGTTTAAAAAGATACTGCTTGAAAAACAAAAAACAGGGATACCATACGGCTTTTTGGTTGCTGATTTCAGGATCTAATCGGTATTGCTATGAGATCTTGTACCGAACCTTTCGCGCTTTCTCACTCTTATTTTATGGCCACTACTATTTTTATTTCTATGTTTATGCTTATTTTCTGTTTTATTTATGTATTTTATTTCAGAACTTTCTAACACCACTCAACTACACACTTTTTACAGTACCGTATACTTATCACCGTCATATTTACCTAACTGTAACGTGATCTGGGTTCCGGCAGAATATCAGTGCTCCGCTCAATAGAGTGGAGCGTATAGCTGAGTCGGAACCCTTTTGTTGTTGCTGCAATGCACACAGCGTGCAGCTAACCACTAAAAACTAATATTTCGTGTTTAAGTAAAAAATTTTTTGTTAATTTAATTTAGTAGTTAAGTTTTGTTCTGACTGCAATGTACCTACTTATACTTTACACTAAAATTGTGTGTTTTGCAGCATCCAAATAAACGTTTTATCTATCTATCATCTATCTATGCCATAATTTTATGGGGAAACAGTACAAACGCAGACGATTTACAAATTTTACAAAAGAAATGCATCCGTATCCGTATCCAAACAGCCCTAACAGCTTACTATGCTTTTGCCCAGGCATGGCTTCGCTATGCCATAATTTTATGGGGAAACAGTACAAACGCAGACGATTTACTAATTTTACAAAAGAAATGCATCCGTATCTTAGCAAATATTACACTACCCGATAGTAGTAAGCCACACTTTAGAAATCTTGGAATTCTCACGGTACCCTGCATATGTATTTTCGAATTGTGTAAACTTGTAAAAGCGCACCCTGATTTATATTCGAAACTTGGAGATATGCCCCGACGATTCGAATCTCGCTTCAAAAATAATTTGATACAAACCTCCTCAAAATCAGTTATTCATAAAAATGGTCCCTACCCGATGTCAATTAGAATTTTTAATAAAGGCATTCCTCGTTTTTCGTGAAATTTTGTGAACAGGTTCAATAATCAAACAGAAATGTCTCGATGAAAATTAAATTGTGTCCTGTGGAAAGAAATTAACAGTCAGCGATAAAATCTTGTAGGAATTTTTTGACAAAAACTTATCCATTTCTCTTATTTTTTAGTATTCGACATCTTATTTCTGTTTATATTAAGCTTATGATCGCCAATTCATAATAAAAAGGGTTTAGGTACTAAAATCAAACAGCATCCTTGAAATACATCGTAAACTAGACAACCAATTTTCTCTGAAGAATCCTCAATAAATATTAAAACTTATTTTCCTCAAAGTTTTATTATTACTCCGGAGGCGATGGAATTCTGATTGGATTAAACGCTTATCGATTTTCCTCCTTTTCCGGGTTATTTTTATACCCTTAATTTGTAAGATAATTGGTGTCTGTTGAGTAGGTTTATTATTTATTATCATAGAGTAACTTATACTAGAGCGGTACTGTCATAGTAAATTTTGTAACCCCTGGAAATTCACTGTCATTTGTACACACTTTAAAACTAAAAAGAAATATTTATAAAAATACGATAAAATGTATTTAAATATGGATAAATGTTTTTTTTATTTGCATTAATTATTTTTATATGATTTTGACCCATGTTCTTTCACTGGTATGCGTTAAAATTATAAATAACAAACGAAACAGTCAACGCCCTCTATACGAGTGTAGGCCAAAACTAGTGGCGCCATCTGATCGAGAATCAAATTTTCGTGATTTTCGAGGCACGTTTTTTCCTTAGACTGTATCCATCTATTACGGAGTTATATCTATCTTTGTTTATTATACACCGTGGGCTCGAATAACTCGATAGATTTTAAATGTATATTCTTGACCGCGTTTTAGAAATCCTTCTGACAATTTATTATTGTGAAAAATTGTTTCTGTAATTACTTAACGCATTTTTGGCTGAAATGCTACATCTATGTGATTTGATTTAGACATATCTACCTACTGACAGATATTAAAGTTTCAAACAAACATACAGTTACGTAAATTATTGGCAAAAATGATGGGGCCAAGATACAAAATATAATTGACTTTTCACGTATAACTAGAATCCGACCAAGCTAACTCTGCATGGCATTTGTAGTATGTCATCATTAATGTCAAGTTTCTATGCAAAAATTACGATTATAATGACATTACCACACTTTGTCGTAATAGAACAAAGTGAGGAAGTCACTTTGTTTTATTCAAGTCGCTGTAATAAGTTAGCTAGAACGGACTCCAGGACCCTACTACTAAGACTTCGCTGTCCGTCCGTCCGTTCTTCTGTCCGTCTGTCACCAGGCTGTATCTCATGATCCGTGATAGCTAGACAGTTGAAATTTTCACAGATGATGTATATATATATAATACTAAAAACAGAATAAAATAAATATTTAAGTGGGGCTCCCATACAACAAACGTGTTTTTTTTGCCTTTTTTGCGTAATGGTACGGAACCCTTCGTGCGCGAGTCCTCGCACTTGGCCGGATTTTTAAACGCCAGGTTTCCAGTATATTCTTTATCTGCAGATGTTCCCGTAGTGACGCTGAGGATGGGTTCCAGCCTGAACCCTGGTCATATCAAAGAAGGGGACGACGTGTATTTCGAGTGCAGTGTCAAGGCCAACCCGAAGAGTTATCGACTCACCTGGTATAAAGGGGTTAGTGATTATTAGATAATTATTTATTCAGTCAGAGAGAAATATAATCTCACTGATGCTACGTGTAACTGGAAGGGGTAATCGGCTCTTTTTTTGCCCAGCGAATAGCCATTTATACTGCGAGGCAATGCCACTGTTGAGCTAATAGCTCCCTTGGTTTATCTGTAATAATAAATATGAGAAAGGGGCCCACTGACTATCAGTCCGCCGGATGATATAGGCCTGTCAGTTGTTCGGAACTGTCAAATTTTTGTTCTAACTGACAGGCCGATAGGACTTCCGGTTCGAACGCCATCTTGATAGTAGCCTCGTGATTAATTACTTTGTTTCTTGCTCATTAATATTGTTTAAAGTGTAATATCGATAGCTTTATTATACAGCAATCTAATGTAGTAGTGTGCAGTGAATGGAGAATTAATCTCAAAGCGTGTTTAACCACCATTTTGGAGTCAACGGCCGGTAGTCCACGTGCTTCTCGTAAAATCCAGCTATCGGTTTTACGAGTCAACTACAAATAATAACTACCGAACAACGTCGTGCTCTAAGAGCATTTGGTATTTCTACCTCTAACCGTGTCTGGCTAGAGCCCTAGAGGCCCATTATTTTATTATTTACCGTACACTGGCTGAAATATTAATTCGATCCCACGTGGATCCCACTTTGACTTTGGCGAAATCATCGACAGTATCGATGGAGCCATACTACCTAAAGATTGATTGATTGATTGACAGGCCGATATCGTCCGGCGGACTGATAGTCAGTGGGTTTAGATATTATAAGAGAATAAAATAAATATGAATTGTAGATATCATGAGACTTTAAATTGCATGAAAAACAAATATTAACCTAAGTTCAAACATATGCGCCAACATATTGATGTATTGAGGTATGAGGGTATTGACCCTGACAAGGAAGTAGATAATGAAAGGGCCACATGCAACCTGGTTCTAGTTGATTTTGACGCCAAGATAGGCAAAAAGCAAGAACTAGATGACAAAATTATCCTTGGGCCCCATAGTCTCGGAGACCGGAACACACGTGGCTTATACCTAGTTTAGTTTGCTTTTGGCCAAAGTTTCCAAATTACAAATAGTTTCTTTTTCAAATAACCCACCCACCGCAGATGGACGTGGATTGCCCTGAATTTTTCGGGGAGACTGGAAAAAGTTTTTTCTTGTTTTATGTTTCGTTTTGTACAATAAACAGTTTTACTACTACTACTAAAAGTCTCTCAGTAAATAAATGATAAAGATATTATAATATACTTCCTAATTTCTTTCTATCATTTGGCAGGACAAAGAGATCACCCACAACACTAGTTCCGGCATCATCCTCAGCGACCAGAGTCTGGTGCTGCAGAGCGTGAACAGGACAGCTGCCGGCGACTATAGCTGTCTCGCTTCTAACACCGAAGGCAGTGCTACTAGCAACCCCGTCTCACTGCAAGTCAGATGTGAGTAGCTTTGAATCTTTAATCTTTCGTTGTTTTAACTTGCAATGTTTGTATGATGTACGTTCGGGTCTAATCTTGCAAACTATATTAGACCCACTTCACAGCATTCAATTGAGCTTGATTGATGAAAAAAACCGGCCAAGTGCGAGTCGGACTCGCGCACCGAAGGCTCCGTACTTTTTAGTATTTGTTGTTATAGCGGCAACAGAAATGCATCTGCATGCATCATCTGTGAAAATTTCAAATGTGAGCTATCACGGTTCATGAGATACAGCCTGGTGACAGACAGACGGACAGCGGTCTTAGTAATAGGGTCCCGTTTTTACCCTTTGGGTACGGAACCCTAAAAAAGTACAGTCAGCGATAAAAGCTTGTAACAAAAATGAAATTTTTGACAAAAAAACTTATTATATTTAGTAAAACAGTACGGACAATTTGGCAGGAAGTAACAAGACAGAATGCAACAAACAGCAATATAAATCTTTCCAATTCCCAAATTGTTCATTGTATATTCCGTCTCGGTTTGCTTTATAAAGAGCAGCAAGCTCATCGATATACTTTAGAATAAACTGGGATATACTGAGTTGCATCTCGGAGGCCAATTCGAAAGTACATTTTGATATCTAAATGATGACATTTAGTTATCATTCACGTGTGCATATCGCTCGCACTAGGTAAAATAATATACAATAAGTGGGTACTTAATCCGTTACGTACATGTGTTGCCGCGAGCGAGACGTACGGACGTATGATAATAAAATGACATCATTTTGATGTCAAAATGTTGGTTTGAATTGGCCTTTAGAGCTCTGATATAAATTGTATAAATTACTGTTTGTCAGTTTTTTGGCCGATGCTGGAGAGGAATCGCGGAAGTAAAACTTTATGGAACTTAGCTTTCACGATCTATCCACTCTTTTCTAATGCGTTTATGGACCGATTTTTATTTTTCATTTTTCATGCTCTGACGAACTGGTCGTTGTTGTTCTAAAAAGTGTGCAGAAAATGATACGTTTCTGCTCTAGAGCACTTTTTAAGTAGGTACGTTTTCGAATTTAAACTATCGTGAGACATATTAACTTAACTAACTTAGCGCGAAACATGAAACACGTCGCGCGAGTGACTAAAAACACGTGAGTGTAACCGCTAAGTTAGTTAGGTACGTTTTCTTTCTTTTTTAGGGTTCCGTACCCAAAGGGTAAAAACGGGACCCTATTACTAAGACTCCGCTGTCCGTCTGTCCGTCTGTCTGTCTGTCACCAGGCTGTATATCATGAACCGTGATAGCTAGACAGTTGAAATTTTCACAGATGATGTATTTCTGTTGCCGCTATAACAGTAAATACTAAAAAGTACGGAACCCTCGGTGCGCGAGTCCGACTCACACTTGGCCGGTTTTTACGATAAGTAATTAAAATTTTGGTTTCATGCAGATTTGTCGTACAATTTTCATTCTGATAACTAAATCCCCATTCCATAAATAACGACACTTTTGCCTGAATTTTTAATTAAAAGCACCCTCAAGAAATACTACTGAAGATTATACAAGACTTAGCCGTGTTTTTTTAATAGACAGTATTTAACTTTCCTCGTATTCGAAATGAAAAATACAGTGTTTAACTCGGGTGAAAGGCACCATTTCAGTCTCGGACTAACATCTCGACAGAAATGGGTGCTTTAATTCATCCCTTGGTTAACAATCTTTAATCTATGTATTTACTATAAAATACATATCGGATTTTTATCTTTATGTTATTATTCCTATAGCCATTTCTAATAGCCTCATTCGAATAAAGAAGATGAAATTTTTATTTTGAAACAGCAAAATCAGAGTAATGCTATTCAAATCGAGTCGGTTCCCTTTGATTTTATTCTGTCCCTCTGCCTTAATTAGAACGTCCAATTTTTATGCGAAATCCAAAATATTTTGGCAATAGTACAGTTCCGTTTTTCAACTGATATTATCGTACATACTCGTATCTTGTGCATTAATTAATAATGAGAATCTCGTGAAAGCCGAGAAGGACAAGTCCAGTAAGTACCTAGACTTGGCTCACGAGATAACCGCCATGTTGATGATAACCTCGGCCGAATTTCACGTTTCCGTACAAACGGAGTTCCGTTCTCATTTTAAAACTACGTGTTGGATTGTAATGAAATTTTGCACATACAAATGACATGAGGTTATCTAAGTTTGTAAAAAGGTATTTCTTTTTAGGGTTCCGTACCCAAAGGATAAAAACGGGACCCTATTACTAAGACTTCACTGTCTATCTGTCTGTCCGTCTGTCAGCAGGCTGTATCTCATGAACCGTGATAGCTGTGTAGCTAATGCTGAGATGGGGCCATTTCGTGACACTTTATTTTCATGTTCTTTTAATGTATGTCTATTGTCTGTGTGTGTGTACGAATAAAGTATTCTATTCTATTCTATTCTATTCTATTCTAATCAATAAAATAAAAAAACAAAAAAAAAATTCAGAGATGATGTATTTCTGTTGCCGCTATAACAACAAATACTAAAAACAGAATAAAATTAAATACTTAAGTGGGGCTCCGCTACAACAAACGTGATTTTTTGCCGTTTTCGAGCGTAATGGTACGGAACCCTTCGTGCGTGAGTCCGACTCGCACTTGGCCGGTTTTTAATGTACATTAGTAGTCCGCAGGAACAGAGAATGTGCATTGCAGTCTCCTCTGACTCCTGGCAGAACCTGCATGTCGCGTCTTGTTACATTCCAATTTGAAACATGTGTTTATTCAACTTAGTGTCCTGTCAGTATTCTAGTCACTGCGCAGGTCTTGTGTTTTTTGTGTTGTAGATGACTTCGTGATTGGTGTGTGTGTGCTCGGTCTAATCTATTTGCACCTCCCAACAGACGCCCCCGTGTGCAAGGTGGTGGATGATGGCGAGGTCTACGGAGCCCTGAAGCAGGAGACGGTCCAGCTCCTCTGCTCGGTAGACTCCAACCCTGCTCCTATAAGCTTCACGTGGACTTTCAACAGTTCAGGGGAGCAGACTCAAATACCAGCTGGGTGAGATATTTTACATGAACATTGGAAATTCACTAAAGTATGGCTAAGCTGATACAGATGTAGTGCATAATAAGGTAGTACACACACATGTTGAATTGTATAACTATATCTAGTTAAATAGAAAGAAATAAGCAATTTATCACAATAAATTGGAAGCTTAAAAAATATGTGGCAATAATAAAAAAATACAAGACCTCAAAGTCCATCATGACCATGGGCCACTGTAGGCCATTAAGCCCTCCACACGATCGGGATCACCTGAAATTACCCATCATGGGCAATGGTGTAGAGGAACCATATATTATGTCAAGACGATAAGACTGAAATGAAATAAGTAGTTACTTAATTATAAAACCCATTTTCGTAATGAATTTCACATCGAATAATAAAGCCTATTTTAATAGAAGAGCTGAGCTCATCATGAGGCCGATTGCGATTTAACATTTTGTTACGACTGTGGTCTGGTTTTGATACGACCTTGAGGATTGCCCATGCTGATTGGTGCGAGAGTATCGCAGCGGAAATCGTCTTATTAAGACGAGAGTAGACTACCGTTTCTCCATACAAACACGATTTCCGCTCCCCATTTTCCTCCCTGGACATTGACATTATGAAAAAAAACACAATGTACTGAAAATGAAAAAATGAAAAAAGTTTATTGTGCAAATTTGAGTATACAATAAATCACGACCCTGTGTCCTGAGCTAGGAAACCCGGTGTTACAGGACCCAGTTTCGTTATATTAGTTTCTTAATCTAGGTATATATTGGTACAAATTGTACAGAGAGTTACTTTGAAACTTACAGATAGCTGTGCATACTTTAACATATATGTTGCTGCGTGTGAGCGTGTGTTTGTTTGTATGTATGTGTATTTGTGTGTGTGTGTGTGTGTGTGTGTGTGTGTGTGTGTGTGTGTGTGTGTGTGTGTGTGTGTGTGTGTGTGTGTGTGTGTGTGTGTGTGTGCGCGCGTGTGTGTGTTAGTGTGTAAAAATGCATACTAAAAAGTTTATAATAAGAGGATAATTATACTTCTTAATTTTTTTTTTTTTATAAAAATGTATAAAAAATGTACTGAATATTAACCGTAGCTTATGTCTTATGTCCATTCGTTTATTTTATTCTTATTTTAATTATTATTAAGAATATACCTACCCAGTCTTATAAGTCTTATAACAATCAGGAAAATCGAAAAAAAAATCAAACGAAGGGGCACAGCTATAGTTAAATTTTAATAACTAAGTATTTAATTTTATAGAAATATTTTCCATATCAATATCTAGAGAGGAAAATGGGGGCTACGTTTGTATGGAGAAGTGATCGTCCACTATTGTCTTGTCTGTTGTGTTTATTATATGCCCGTATCGTAACAAGATCAAAACAATAACAAATTGGTACAGCAGAATCGGCTACCATGACAAACGTTATTAAATGTTATGAATTAATGAAATGCGTGAAACTTACACTCTGATTAATTAATTCCCTTTGTCTGTGAGCTCTCAAAGTAATGAATGTAACATTTTTGTGGCATTTGCTGGAAATGCCTAGAGCCTAGATTAACACATTCATTGCGGCAGTCTATTTTGTGTACAGTCAAGGGCATAAATATATATACATGCCCAAAGTTTCAAAAATATGTGCACGGTCTTACACCTTAGACAATAAAGTCGTGTTCACATATTTTTGAGCCATTTGTCTGGATCTTTCTCTGGTCAGATCGGGGAAATCCTGAAGAAAGGCCAGGTCAAGAGCACCCTTAACCGGCGAGCGTGTATGAGGAATGTTATGAAAGTGAAGGAAGCGAAAGAGGTATGTCAGGATCGTAGCAAGTGGAAATCCGTGGTCTCTGCCTACCCCTCCGGGAAATAGGCGTGATTATATGTATATATACATGTATGCATGTTGTCTGGATCGATATTGTTGCCTTCGATGTACTTTACGTTAGTGATGCTGTATCAGATAGTTTAGACCTGTTTCTTAACTATTCGTTGTAGCGTCATAGGGTCACATAGATCTGTTCGAGATGCATGTGTGTGTGCAGTCTACTGGCTGGTGGTAATCATTCGTATCTACTTTTTTATCGTAATATACTTTCGATTAACGTATAACATACTACTTAAGCCTATCCTTTAAATATAGACATAAAATACGCTAGCCACCAGTCACAGAATAAGTAATAGTATTATCATACACCAGTTTAATGGCGTCACAATCACAGGAAGCGAAAAATGAGTGATATAAATATTTTTTCAATAATTTATTACATCGTTAAAAGCGCCCTAGCGAGCGGTAAGGGCGTGAGACTTGCAATATGGAAGTCGCGGGTTCAAACCCCGGCTTCGTACTAATGAGTTTTTCGAAACTTATGTACGGAATATCTTTGATATTGCTGTCGCTTCTCGGTGAAGGAAAACATCGTGAGGAAACCGGACTAATCCCAATAAGGCCTAGTTTCCCCTCTGGGTTGGGAGGTCAGATGGCAGTCACTTTCGTAAAAACCAGTGCCCACGTCAATTCTTGGGATTGGTTGCCAAGCGGACCCCAGGCTCCCATGAGTTGAGGCAAAATGCCGGGATAACTGAATGATGAATTTATTACATCGCCATTCAGAATTAAGTAGTTGTATTTTATTGGTGTTAGGCGAGTTTTTGTGCCAACCGGTTACACCATATTGGAATGGAAAGTTGCTAGTTACTGATCAAATTTTTTATTATTATATGCCATGTTGTAACTTAACTATGAATGTGTGAGTTTAGCAACACTGCCAGGGGTAGTAATTAATTTAGATTAATTTAGGTAAATACGTCTGATATTGTTCTGCATGTTAGATTGTATAATTCTTAGATTTAAGGAACTTAGCATGTAATTATATTCAAATACAATTATATTGTTCATGAATAAATAAATACAAATACTGGTTTTACACAATTAACACAGGTTACAGGCATCATTTTGAAATCTAGAGGTAACAGCGACGTTGAGAAAGGGATAAGTTGAGAAAGAGGCTGGCTCAACTGGACTCGATTGGAAAGAGCTGGAAGTAGCCGCTCAAGATCGTGACAAATGGAGGATTCTTCTGCGAGCCCTATGTCCCTAATGAGGGATAGCAGGAATACATCATCATCATCATCATCATCATCAACAGCTACGTTTTAATCCTGTTTCACGAATAGACATGATCAACTAAAAGCATATGGCTAAGGTAACATGTAGGTATTAGGCATTGTGTATTCTGACCGGCGCAGGCTTAACACAGCTTGAACTAATACCACAGAGTGGATACTTATATTGAAATAATATATGCATAAAATAAATTGTATGCCCGAAAAGGGTTGTTGATACTCTTAAAAAAATGTACGTAGCTATACTTCTTGTACCTACACAGTTTACACAATAAATCATAATAGATCCCTACAAGTAATAATTATTCGTACATTTTGAATGGCCTTTTTCTTACCATTTCGTACCTTGTCACAGTCACAATCAATATGAAAGTCGCTAGGGACCTTATAGGCCCTTATTCTTTTCTATGACAAGGTACGAAATGGTACTGAAGTTAAATTCGTTGACCGTATATTCCTGTTTGTTATTCAATTTTAATATACTTTTTACCAGGTCTTACACAAAATCGGGATTCGCGTCAACGCTCCGCTACACTCCAATCACAGACATGGACTTTGGTACCATATCGTGTACAGCCACCAACACTGTAGGACGACAGGAAGCCCCTTGTGTATACAAGGTGGTAGCTGCTGGTATGTAAAATAAAGTAACTTAGAGTAAAGTAAAGCAAAGAAAGGTGAAGAAAAGTTACGTTATGCTCCGCGTCCCATCGATGACAAACATGGACTTTGGCACCATATCGTGTACAACCACCAACACTGTCGGGCGACAAGAAGCCCCTTGTGTGTACAAAGTGGTAGCTGCTGGTATGTAAAATAAAGTAACGTACAGTCGCCATCAGATATATCGGAGCGCCCGAGCTGCTCACAAATATCTGAACACGCCTCTATTGTCAAGGCGTTAGAGTACCGCTCACGCTTCTTTTAAATGTTTATCAACTTATGTAATACTATGTTCTTGCAATAAATTATGGATTGATTGAGTGCGTTCAGATATTTTGAGTACCTTGAGCGCTCTGATATATCTGATGTCGACTGTATCTAAAGTAAAGCAAACAAAAAAAAAAACATTTATTTCGGACAATTCGGAATCCATATACAATTTAACAAATCAAATATTAAAATTAAAATTAGAATTAAAATTAAAATTTATTTAGACAACTAATTTAGATATAAAATTCAAAATTAGAATTAAAATTATAGTATTGTTTAAATATAAAATTACAATTAAAATAGAATTAAAATAATTTTTTTTTTTTTTAATTGATTGGATAAAATGAACCAATTAAATTAAATTAAATTACACATGAAATAAAACTATGAAAACGGATTATATCGCGTATATTGAATTTATAATACATCCCGACGTTTCGAACTCTTTACAGCGTTCGTGGTCAACGGGTGACTGAGGAAAAATTACAAAATGCAAAAATACCCACATACTAAAATAATGAACAATCATAGACTACAAACTTTAAGGCTGGTTGTACATGCAAAATCGGTTCATAAGGCTAGTTATACACTATAATTATTTTTCAAGTAAAGATATATATATATATACGCGATAAAAATAAACTATGCCGGCTCCAACCCTACACCACGGACCCGAGAAGATTTAATTCCCTCCTAAATTGTAGGAGGGTATCCCAATATGGGACCGGCAACAAACTCGGCGGGACACATCTTTTCAAAACATCAGAATGTCCAGCATCATCCAACACTACGGTCTCACAGTCTATGTCTCGCTTGCTCCTTTATCAGGTGGACTACAGGATCCCAAGCTGGTGGTAGAGAAAAGCCATCTTCCCTATTAAAGTTTGGATATTTCTTAATCTCAATGGCCTCGCGCAGCATTCTGGGTATGTAACGCTTCTCCTTGGCAAGAACCAGAGGCTTATCAAACTTGATTGAGTGATTGGCTTTATCCATGACATGCTCACAGACAGCAGACCTAGGTCGACGGTGCTTGACATCAGCTATGTGTTCCTTCACCCGAGTGGAAATGCTCCGTTTCGTCTGCCCGACATATGATAGGCCACACTCACAGTCCAGCCTGTACACTCCTGCAGTCTGTAGAGGGGTATTGCATTTTACAGGCCTCAGGAATTGTGACATCTTCTTCATTGGCTTGAAATATGTTTTTATAGAAGCACGCTTCAAGATGTGGCTGATCCTGTCCGTGACCCCCCTGACAAAAGGCAGAATGGCAGGCCTGCGCTCGACTGTGGGGATCTTAATGTGGGACCTCTGGTTGACCCGCGGTATCCTGAGCTCGTTTGCCTGGAGCGCGCGCCTGGCATGCTGGAGCTCCGCGGCCAGATGCTGGTCATCACATATCCTCTGGGCTCTCTGAAACAAAGATTTGCCTACTGTAACAAGTTGACTGGGATGGTGATGCGATTTGCCATTTAAGTACCTATCAGTATGAGTAGGTTTCCTATACACAGTGCGACCTAGGGTGTTATCAGGATTTCTTTCTACCAATACATCTAAGAAGGGGAGAGAACAGTCTTTTTCCAACTCCATAGTAAATTTTATTTTGCTATGGATGGAATTTAGGTGATCCAAGAAAGTTGAAACATTACTTTTTGGAAGTATAGTAAAAGTGTCATCTACGTATCTTTTAAATATCTTCGGTCGCACAGGAGCCAATGAGAGTGCCCTCTCCTCGAAGTCCTCCATAAAGATGTCAGCGACTACTGGAGACACCGGAGACCCCATGGCCACGCCGTCGACTTGAAGGTAGAATTCACCATTCCATAGCAAGTAGCCAGATGTAAGGCAATGTTCCAACAGCTTAGCATATTCCTCTGACATGTTCTGCTCACATAACCTCTTCTTGACAATTTCAATGCAGTCTTGTACCGGTAGGCTTGTAAATAGCGACTGGACGTCAAAACTGACCATGATCTCATCATCAGTCAATGTTAGGTCTTTAATCTCACCGATGAAATGGTAAGAATCCTTTGTATGCGTGCTAGTGTTACCACGTAATGCTGAGAGGGCTCCCGCGAGGTACTGAGCCAATTTATATGTGGGAGCATCTATCTGGCTCACTATGGGACGTAGTGGGGCACTAGGTTTGTGTATTTTTGGCAACCCATACAACTTTGGAGGCACGGGGCAGTCAGGAACTAAACTTGCAACATTCAGATCAAGGCTCTCCGAGTAATCACTAATTAGTTCTTTAGTGGTTTTCAATACTTTCATAGTCGGGTCCGTCTTTACATGTTTGTAGGTTGTAGTATCCGCTAATAATTCCCTAATTTTCTGGTTATAATCTGAAGTATTAAGTACAACCGTCGCATTTCCCTTATCCGCTCGAAGAATAGTAAGGTCTGGATCATCGCGTAACGTTTTCAACGCGGCCAATTCATCTCTAGGCAAATTCCTTTTCGGAGGCTTGGCTTTCCGTAATAATGACGAAACATCCTGCCGTATAGCCTCCAAATCTTCCTTCTTTACCTGATTTTTCACCAGACAGTCTTCTACACTAACAATAATGTCCTCAAAAGGGATCTTTCGCGGAGCCACAACATAATTAAGACCTTTTTCTAATACTGAAAACTCAGACGTCGACAATTGTTTACTGGATAGATTGACAACCGACCGATTTGACACTGACAGCGACGTTCCGTTAGCGCTATTATTCTGAAGCCCTCCGTTATCGCTGCGTCTCGTTTTCGATTTTAACTTGTCAAACTTGGCACTTTGTCGTTTCTTGCATTGTTCAAATGTAAATGCGTAACGTTTATTACCTTGTTCAACAACATCATTAAAATCGGTGCTTGTCAACACTTCCTGCAATTGACCGGTGCCTACCTTAATCTGTTGCTCAAGTTTATAAGCCGTGTAACGGTTGTTATGGATGGTTTTGCACAGTAATCTCTCACTCGCCCGGCGAAGTATGCGTTCACTGCCGATAATGTCCTTCTTCGGAGCTATCTTCACGCATGTAGGAATAAGATTTTCATCTCGACACCTCTTCAAGAAATGCAGAGCGCAACGAGCGCGCGCGAGCTTATTCCCAAGGTCTTCATGTCGCCGGATTTTGGTTGCAACTTCCAGTCCGTACTGGTGTACATAATATTGTCTTCGGTTACCGCGATAGTTACTCATGAAATAAAACTATGAAAACGGATTATATCGCGTATATTGAATTTATAATACATCCCGACGTTTCGAACTCTTTACAGCGTTCGTGGTCAACGGGTGACTGAGGAAAAATTACAAAATGCAAAAATACCCACATACTAAAATAATGAACAATCATAGACTACAAACTTTAAGGCTGGTTGTACATGCAAAATCGGTTCATAAGGCTAGTTATACACTATAATTATTTTTCAAGTAAAGATATATATATATATACGCGATAAAAATAAACTATGCCGGCTCCAACCCTACACCACGGACCCGAGAAGATTTAATTCCCTCCTAAATTGTAGGAGGGTATCCCAATATGGGACCGGCAACAAGCTCGGCGGGACACATCTTTTCAAAACATCAGAATGTCCAGCATCATCCAACACTACGGACTACTACGGACTATAAATTACACATCTTAAATTAAATTAAATTATATTAAATTAAATTTATTAATGAGGCTAACGTGCATGGCGGACCAGTGCTTCAGAAGGCCACTGTCCCACCTGCTAGCCACGACGGCCAGGAGGCTGTGGCGGCTGTGACGCACCCTACCGAGCATCGCTAAAGCTAGTTATATTTCTACCCCACTTCTACCGTTTTAATAAGGTTTGTATTTCAAAAAAATCTTGCTTAGTGAAGCTCCGTAGCATTTAAAAATTTCGTTGGGATGGCAACTGCAACTCCAGTACTGTTACGACATTACTGCTGCGGCCTTGACGCAGGCGCTGTCACTGTAAATTTCCTTAATATGTGACGATGACGTTGGTAGTCGCAGTACTGCCGCGATTATGATAGACCGCAAGACGAACAGATGACCAATGGCCTCCCTGATGCGTAATGAATTCTAGTGGATGTCAGCTGCCATTTCGTTAGTGGGATGAGGAATGGCAGACACCGAAATATGTAAAATGAACAAAACTATTTCAGTCATCGCCTCCCGTTTGATACTTAGTCAGATGATAGTTTAGATGATATTATGAATAAAAAAATCGTCAGCCGGTTATATCGCGGTGAAAAGAGCGTCAGCTGGTCGCATGAACATGTAAAAAATAAGCGCTATACCTTTTTATGACAGTGATATCAAATTATATAACTTTGGATGTAGCATTCCATCAGGCACTTTAATAAACGCCTGATGGCATGCCGCATGCTTTGCAGACACAACGGTAAGGCGATAATTTTTTACATGTTTACACGACCAGCTGACTCTTTCCACCGCGATACAACCGGCTGACGGGTTTTTGCTTCTGCAGCGCGTCAGGCATGTTCGCGGACGCGCAGGTAGACGGTTTCTTTGCCACAATAAGAAAGCGCGCCGCCGCGACGCGTCGCAGAGTGCTTGGCAGTAGCAACGGTATGCTGAGTGTGATAGCGGGTAGGCTCGATAGTCGCTATATGCAGCACTGGTCGAGCCTGCATCGTTCTCTAGCTAAGTATGTATTGTAGTTGTGGATATCTAGTAAGTTAAGTAATAATTAATTGTATCTAACATAGTTTTAAGTTCCTGCATGTTCGACTAACCTGTTATGGATTTCTGTGGTCCGAAATAAATGTTTTTTTTCTTTATTTTTTTTTATTCATAATATCATCTCAACTATCACCTGACAAAGTATCAATCGAGAGGCGATGACTAAAAAAATATATATGTTCAATGTGATTAGCTGACGGACTTCCCACCGCAATAAAACCGGCTGACAATTTTTTTAATTTATGATAGTATCTAAACTATCATCTGACAAATTATCAACAGAGGGCGATGATTAACGATATATGCTCCTGGCTCGCGGTCCATGACGTTCAATCTGTCATCGTCACTCATTTTATCATGGAGATTGACAGCGCCCGCGTCAAAGCCGCAGCAGTATTTTGACATGCGAATGTCACCATTAAAAAATAAGCAAGAAATAAATGACTGAAGGAATGAAAATGGCTGTCAGTATTTAAATAACGGAACTGTTTTATATTTACATACATTTAAATATTTTTAGGGTTCCGTACCCAAAGGGTAAAAACGGGACCCTATTACTAAGACTCCACTGTCCGTCTGTCCATCTTTCTATCCGTCTGTCTGTCGCCAGGCTGTATCTCATGAAACGTGATAGCTAGACAGTTGAAATTTTTGTATTTCTGTTGCCGCTATAACAACAAATACTAAAAAGTTCGGAACCCTCGGTGGGCGAGTCCGACTCGCACTTGTCCGGTTTTTACAGGTAAGCCGATGCAACTGCACAACTGCTCAGTGACGAACCAAAGTGCTGTTGGTTTCCAAGTGGAGTGCTTGGAAGGCTTTGATGGAGGTCTACCGCAGGTCTTCTATATGGAGGTGCTGGAATTACCATCTCTGCTGGTAAGACTCTTAAAAAAAATATCTTACATTTTGTATGGGTCATGATGAAAGTTTTTCTTTTTGTACAACTTGTACAACTATTTAAAAAAATACCTTTCTTTCTTTGAGGACTAAATGTGTAGTATTTTCGCGGGTTTTTGAACAGCCTAAGCGCCACCTGCACTATCCCACTAACCCGGGGTTAACCGGTTAAACCGTTAACCCAGTGTCAAATTCTACTGGTAACCATGCTAACTCCAGGTTTAACCGGTTAACCCGGGGTTAGTGTATGGCACAAGAGGCCCTAAGTGAAAGAAACGCACAGCTAAACTGTGGAATGAACTGTCTCCCTCGGTATTTCTGAACCGATACCGCTACAGAAAAGAGCTCACTCCCATCTCAAATGCCGGCAGCGCACTTCGCGCCAGATAAAATTACATTCAGTTGTAAAGGTATTTATCTACCAGTTAAGCTTATTTGAAGATTGTGAAACGCCAAAGATGACTTTATTCGTCAGATAAGTGGCAAGTAGCTTAATTGAATTTATTTATTTACATTTATAAGCATTACAGTTTAACCAAATCGCTTATAAACTAGCTATTACAAACTACGGTAGCATTTACAAAAACAAATACACACATTGAAACACAATTAATTATTTACAAAAATAGTACATACATATAGGGTTATTAAATAAATTAAATTAATTACATTAAAATCATCATTATTATCATCATCATCTTATTCAGGACTTTACTTGGACATTGTGAAACAGGTCCTTAATCTTTTTGAATTTTGTCTAATAACGTAGGCACAGTATCGACGGGACGATTTCAGTTTTATCGCTTATCACTGTCACGTGTTTATTCGAAAGTGATGGCCACGATGACAGACGATAAAACATTTTGCACATTCGATTTTCAAATATTTGTTTCTTTGTTTAGGTCCATGCCAACGTAACCTCAAACAGTTCCACTTTCGAAGTGAAACTAGATGGAAGGTCGAGCTACGCGTTGAAGCTATACGCCGCAAACGCCAAAGGACGGAGCGAAGCGGTGACTTTGTACACTGTGGCTATAAGGTCACCTGACAAGTTTACTGGTGAGTTTATAGTTTCAAACTATTAAGTACAGGTACTGTTCCCATCATCATAAAGCATAGATTTAGATTTCTTTATATAGGTACGTACGCGCTTTACCTCTAAAATCACCTGACAACTGGTGTTTATGTTTTTTTTTTATTTGATATTTAACTAAAGTTCTTGCCATCATAAAGCATAGCTTTAGGCACTGCTCTCATCATCATTATCATAAAGGAACGAATGAACAAAAGTAGAGCTAAATTGGACGATCGGGCTACGCGCTGAAGCTATACGCCGCAAACGCCAAAGGATGGAGCGAAGCGGTGACTTTGTACACTGTAGCTATAAGGTCACCTGACAAGTTTACTGGTGAGTTTATAGTTTCAAACTATTAGAAATTCAGTTCCCGCTAAATATTACCATTTTATCACGATTAATTAATTAATGAAAGTAGAATTAATCGAATTTAAACTATCGTGAGACATACTAACTTATCGGTTTCACTCACGTATTTTTAGTCACTCGCACGACATGTTTCGGAGAGCCTAGGTCTCCATTTTCAAGCACTAACAGTGCCTGTGAGTAGCGGTCACGACGGGCGGGCGTCACGTACTGCACAGCGCTGTCGTGCTGTGTGCATAGCGCGCGATGTGATAACCGGTTGAGGGAGGTCTTGCGCTGTCGTGCTGTGTGCACAGCGCGCGATGTGATAACCGGTTGAGGGAGGTCTTGCGCTGTCGTGCTGTGTGCACAGCACGCGATGTGATAACCGGTTGAGGGAGGTCTTGCGCTGTCGTGCTGTGTGCACAGCGCGCGATGTGATGATAACCGGTTGAGGGAGGTCTTGCGCTGTCGTGCTGTGTGCACAGCGCGCGATTTGATAACCGGTTGAGGGAGGTCTTGCGCTGTCGTGCTGTGTGCACAGCGCGCGATGTGATAACCGGTTGAGGGAGGTCTTGCGCTGTCGTGCTGTGTGCACAGCGCGCGATGTGATAACCGGTTGAGGGAGGTCTTGCGCTGTCGTGCTGTGTGCACAGCGCGCGATGTGATAACCGGTTGAGGGAGGTCTTGCGCTGTCGTGCTGTGTGCGCGACGCGACGGCGGTCGTGACCGCTACTCAGTCAGGCACTGTTAGTGCTTGAAAATGGAGACCTAGGCTCTCCGAAACATGTCGCGCGAGTGACTAAAATTACGTGAAAGTAGAATTAGTAGGAAGATCGAGGTATTCATTCGTGAAGGGACGGAGCTAAGATCTAAAGTTTTTAGGTAATAAAGACAGCCTGACGAGCTTACTGGTGAGTTTAAAGTACACTTAGGTTTTTTTTACATACTGATCAGTACAAACCGGAATCTCACCTGAGGGAGTGACGATAAAGTCTGAGATGAAGATACACAAGTTCTGTTACACCCTATTCGATTTTTCTTTAACCTTTAGGCCCCTAAAGACGTCAATTGACACGCACGGCAAATGCCCAAGGTCAGACCTGCATTCGTAGAAGGTTCATGATGACACGCCGCGTACGATAGGCCTTCAAAGGGTAAAAATTCCGCTCAAACGGTATCACCAGGCTAGGGGTCGGGGGGTTGGATAACGGCCAGTAGTGACAAAAGCTGGCTAACACCAGCAGGGGTATCATGGTAGCATTTTTATCACCTGTCATGCCATGCGTCACTTTCGCACTTAAATATTTGTTAGAACGTGACAGGCATGGTGACAAATGATAAAGAGCCGACCATCTTAGCCCTACTGATCGCACAGTCGTACAAACAAAAGACGTCGGATGACCGCCCCACGAGGATGGGGCGTGAATGGAGACAGTTTTCGAAGCAGGAATGCGGTAGAGACCCCTCACACCCCCCCATGGGAGGGTGGCGAACGAAACCCACGCGCGCTGGGTGAAAAATTCCTTCGTACCTATGCGTCAGAGAATAGGTACATACGATACGATGATTTGTTAGCTGTACGTCCAATATGCAGTTCGTCCAAATCGTATTTCATCCATTCGTCTACTACGCAGTTCGTCCATAAGTGATGCGTCCATTTCGTGATTCGTCAATACGCAGATCGTCCATTTCGCGATTTGTCACTCTGCATCTCGTCCATTTCGCGATTTAATGGAACGTGGAATTAAATGTATAGTATTTAAATTAGCTAAAGTAAAATAGTAAATGTTATTTTAGGTGTCATTATCACTTATTTGACTTATTTCTAACACGTTTTTTAAATTCGTCATATAAATAAGTTATTTTCTTTTATAACAGGAGCGAGCACAAACCTACCGTTGTCACCAATGCTAGCGTCTCTAGTGGCGCTATCAGCATTGCTATGTGCTGCTGTCTGCGGCGTCATAACAGCGTTATATCGGCGGCATATGACGCGCCGACACCACTTAGACAAGCATCCGCCGTCAGCGTAAGTAACTTTTACTACCATGAATTCGTAGTCAAAAAAACGGCCAAGTGCGAGTCGGACTAGCACACGAATGGGTACCATCTGTAGCAAAAAAACACGTTTATTGTATGGGAGCCCCACTTAAATATTTACTTTATTCTGTTTTTAGTATTTGTTGTTATAGCGGAAACAGAAATACATCCTCTGTGAAAATTTCAACGGTCTAGCTATCACGGTTCATGAGATACAGCCTGGTGACAGACAGACAGACGGACGGAGTCTTAGTAATAGGATCCCGTTTTTACCCTTTGAGTACGAAACCCAAACGCGACCGTGCTACCGCCGCTGGGCTAGTATGTCTATCGTCAATGCCAAGCCGAGTAGGTAAGTTCGCGAATCTTGCAACTCTAATGGACCGCGAGCCAGGCGCAAATTTCGTCAGTCATCGCCTCCCGGGCGCAAACTCGTATAGGGGTTAACGGCTATGTATGATGAACCCTCGTGAACGTCAGCTGCCGCTCCGTTGGTGGGTTGAGGAATGGCAGCCACCGGTCTTTCCACCGCGATACAACCGGCTGACGATTTGTTTTATTAACAATAGCATCTAAACTATCATCTAACAAAGTATCAAACGGGAGGCGATGACGCCGATGACTGAAAAGAATTTTCTTTTTTACATGTTCATGTGACCAGCTGACGGTCTTTCCACAGCGATACAATCGGCTGACGATTTTGTTTATTTACAATAGCATCTGAACTATCATCTGACAAAGTATCAAGCGGGAGGCGACGACAAAATAATTTTTATAGACTTTATTTGCTGCCATTCCTCAACCCACCAACGGAGCGGCAGCTGACGTTCACGAGGGCTCATCATACATAGCCGTTAACGGCTAACCACTATACGAGTTTTCGTCCGGGAGGCGATTGGTCATGAAATCTGTTCCTGGCCCGCGGTCTATAATAGGATTGCATTGTTATGCGGACTCGTCACGGCGTACTGATTGCATACATATCATATGACGCCCTGACATTTGGATAATCTAAGATTAGAGTATTATACAAACTTCGGTTGCTACACTAAACACATGTAACTTGACGATTCTGGAATTTAGAGTCAATTTCTAAACTATCAGGCCAGTGCGAACGTACTCTGATATCAGAATGATATTTGAATCATGTTATTTAGCCACCGTGCATTGCGCTTTTACTTTTACGTACATGTACGTAAAAGCAGGTCGAGGTTGGCTAAACACAGCCAAAGACAGGAAAAAGTGGTATACCTTGGAGGCTTTTACCCGAAGGGGGTCCATTTAAGAACAGTTTCAAAAAGAAAAAAAAATTGAGAAATATGTACACATTTTTAACTAATTATTCTGTTAAATTCATTTAATTAATGGTAAATTAACTGTAAAAACTGTGATCTGGTAAAATTGTATTGAGACAAAACAACATGTTATAAAACTGTACCATCTGTAAACATATAATTTATGGCAAATAAATAATTAACTATTAAGTGCAAATATACAATTAATAATTATAAATGTTAAAAAATAATACGAATAAGTTACATTGAATGTTACATAAAAACAATCTACTTTATATTGTAAATTAATTATTGTAATATTACTTTTTAGCATGGACAAATAAAGCTTTATTATTATTATTATGTGTATCTCCGTTTTAAACTCTTATTATTATTACGTAACACGTTTCATCGGTTTACCGCTATCACTGTCACATTTCGCAAGAAAGAACGGGAAAGATCATGCGCGCCAAGTGTCAATTTTGATCGAATTTTGTCTATTTTTATTTATTTTAAAAACGTTGCCTTACAATATCGAAAATCGAAAGCTGTCAAATTACTATCTAAATTAAGATTGTTATTTTTTACATTTTTGTTTATAGTGTCACATAATAAATAACCGAGTAAAGTTTGATTAAATGTCCGAGTTAGAGGTTACTTTGGGAAATGATTGTATCGCGCCAAGTGTCATAATTCGTGTATCGGAAGCTGTGATATTAAAGATAATATAATCAAGAACGAATCAAATATCAACGTCTCTTGGAAAAATATGATTATAATAAGATATTTCGCCTTCTGGCTCAGGGAACGGCCTTAATGTGGGCGAGGCACGATAACTACATAATATGATTCAAATATCATTCTAATGTCAGTGTACGTTCGAATTAGTCTGCATGCATGTCGATAACTTGTGCCTTATTCAATGTGCGTCGTAGTCGAACTAACCTATTAGCTCATTCCCCTTTGCCTCGCCTGGCTCGCCTATACAACAAGCATGCTAATAATGTTCCTTCTTTGGATGTGTTTCACGATAGTGAAGTCTTATTTAAAAACAAATTATTGTCTGTTGACATCCTCAGCTAGCTCGGCTAACTTACCTTAGTTATTGTTAATATCAACTATTAGGTGTCTTGTTAATTGGTATTATATATTTATTCTAGATTTTTGTAATGTATACTAAGTCTTTTTCTAGGTGTTACTGTTGACTTAATGTTTAAATTAATATAATAATGCATGCTGTGATTGCCTGTAAGTGGGGGATCAATAAAAAATGTGCCCTTTTTGTAAGTTAATACTAGTATGTAAATTGTATCTTCTGTTGGTGATCCTAATAAACAAATAAATAAACAAATAACTTTCGTTGTCTTGTAAATTCCCTTATTTCATACTACAGTCACAGGGCGGACACGCTATACATCAAAAATCACTTGCGTTTCTATGTGTGAACGGCACGTCTGTACACGCGTCATGCATCATAATGTAAGTAAATTGCTTAAAATTGCTGAGCGGCCGGCAAACGGCCGTCAATCTGCTGTCGCGGGGCGAGGTAATTCGAGTCGGGGCGGGGCGGTGCGTGGCCGTTCTGTATGATAATACTATTACTTATTCTCTGTGCTACAGTTCTCTAAAAAATCCAGAAAGTTACCAATTCCGTCGCGAAAAAAATTCGCAGATTCAAAATTTTCTCGCGCCTTTCAATTTTTGTTGCCTTCGTTACTGAAGAAAATACTAGTAGGTTATTAAACAGATAATACGTAAAACTTTATTCATTGTTTAAGTTTAATTTAACTTTTTTTTCTCAGAAGCACCCTCTACATGCAACGAAGCCTCGAGTTCTCGAAGCCGGAGAGTTTAAACACATACACGGCGACGCCCAAACTCGACTACTGCAGTCGGTACGAGCTGAAGATAGATCAGGTCGAGGATTCAGACCCTGACATCATTCCGTGTCATTACGGTGAGTGAGGGAGAAAGCTTAGAGAGACAGAGAGAGACTGTTTAAAGACATACACGGCGACGCCCAAGCTCGACTACTGCAGTCGGTACGAGCTGAAGATAGATCAGGTCGAGGATTCAGACCCTGACATCATTCCGTGTCATTACGGTGAGTGAGGGAGAAAGCTTAGAGAGACAGAGAGAGACTGTTTAAAGACATACACGGCGACGCCCAAGCTCGACTACTGCAGTCGGTACGAGCTGAAGATAGATCAGGTCGAGGATTCAGACCCTGACATCATTCCGTTTACGGTGAGTGAGGGAGAAAGCTTAGAGAGACAGAGAGAGACTGTTTAAAGACATACACGGCGACGCCCAAGCTCGACTACTGCAGTCGGTACGAGCTGAAGATAGATCAGGTCGAGGATTCAGACCCTGACATCATTCCGTGTCATTGCGGTGAGTGAGAGAGAAAGCTTAGAGAGACAGAGAGAGACTGTTTAAATACACGGCGACGCCCAAGCTCGACTACTGCAGTCGGTACGAGCTGAAGATAGATCAGGTCGAGGATACAGACCCTGACATCATTCCGTGTCATTACGGTGAGTGAGGGAGAAAGCTTAGAGAGACAGAGAGAGACTGTTTAAAGACATACACGGCGACGCCCAAGCTCGACTACTGCAGTCGGTACGAGCTGAAGATAGATCAGGTCGAGGATTCAGACCCTGACATGATTCCGTGTGATTGCGGTGAGTGAGAGAGAAAGCTTAGATAGACAGAGAGAGACTGTTTAAAGACATACACGGCGACGCCCAAGCTCGACTACTGCAGTCGGTACGAGCTGAAGATAGATCAGGTCGAGGATTCAGACCCTGACATCATTCCGTGTCATTACGTTGAGTGAGGGAGAAAGCTTAGAGAGACAGAGAGAGACTGTTTAAAGACATACACGGCGACGCCCAAGCTCGACTACTGCAGTCGGTACGAGCTGAAGATAGATCAGGTCGAGGATTCAGACCCTGACATCATTCCGTGTCATTACGGTGAGTGAGGGAGACAGCTTAGAGAGACAGAGAGAGACTGTTTAAATACACGGCGACGCCCAAGCTGGACTACTGCAGTCGGTACGAGCTGAAGATAGATCAGGTCGAGGACACAGACCCTGACATCATTCCGTGTCATTGCGGTGAGTGATAGAGAAAGCTTAGAGAGACAGAGAGAGACTGTTTAAAGACATACACGGCGACGCCCAAGCTCGACTACTGCAGTCGGTACGAGCTGATGATAGATCAGGTCGAGGATACAGACCCTGACATCATTCCGTGTCATTGCGGTGAGTGAGAGAGAAAGCTTAGAGAGACAGAGAGAGACTGTTTAAAGACATACACGGCGACGCCCAAGCTCGAGTACTGCAGTCGGTACGAGCTGAAGATAGATCAGGTCGAGGATACAGACCCTGACATCATTCCGTGTCATTGCGGTGAGTGAGAGAGAAAGCTTAGAGAGACTGAGAGAGACTGTTTAAAGACATACACGGCGACGACCAAGCTCGACTACTGCAGTCGGTACGAGCTGGAGATGGATCAGGTCGAGGATTCAGACCCTGACATCATTCCGTGTCATTACGGTGAGTGAGGGAGACAGCTTAGAGAGACAGAGAGAGACTGTTTAAAGACATACACGGCGACGCCCAAGCCCGATCATACTTAATTTTACCCTAAATGCATTCTTTTGTTTGATTAAAAACCCGGACAAGTGCGAGTCGGACTCGCCCACCGAGGGTTCGGTACTTTTTAGTATTTGTCGTTATAGCGGCAACAGAAATACATCATCTGTGAAAATTTCAACTGCCTAGCTATCACGGTTGATGAGATACAGCCTGGTGACAGACAGACGAACAGATGGACAGACGGACAGAGGAGTCTTAGTAATAGGGTCCCGTTTTTACCCTTTGGGTACGGAACCCTAAAAACGAACGCCGTAAAACTAAATATTCAAAAAAATTCGCTGGCTATGGATGAGGTCTTGGTGGCTCAGTTGGCAGAGCGCTGGAGTATCGATCCAGAGGCCGTGAGTTCAAGTATGCAAGGCAGTAATTTTTCCACTTTTTTATTGTAAATATGCATCCAGCCAATGTAAATCTTATTTCACCGAACTTTACGTATTTGTTTATCATCTAAGCATACACATATGGGGCATTTTCTATGAAAAGGGATCTTATTGTCGATGGCGCTTACGCCGCACAGCGCCGCGCGGCATTGTATTTATATCGGAGCATCATTAATAATGGCGTAAGCGCCATCGACAATAAGGTCCCTTTTTATAGAAAATACCACATATTCGCTGTAGGTAAGCTTTATCCGTGTAAATCCGCAATCAGTTTCGTTTCGATACAAAATCGTGTTACTCCGAGGCTTTCTTATTTCCTTAGCAACAGAGATTGCCTCAACTTATGAAGCAAAAAGCTCATACTAACTGCGCGAAACTAGCTTCTACGTGATATCTTAACGTTTTTTTTTGTTATGCCTTTTATTTATTTTAAAATTTGAACTAAGTAACAAGGCCCATATTACATAATTATACTTAATAACATTTAAAAAAAACATAGAATCTGGTCACAAAATTTCACGAAAATCGGTTGAGAATTGCGACCTGAGGGGCTACCGCGAAGACAGAAATTCGCAAATTTCGGGGATCTTTCTCTTTTACTCCAATGAAGGTGTAATATGAGTGACAGAGAAAAATGCCCGCGATTTGCGAACTTCGATTTTCGCGGTTATAGCCCTGTAGAGGAGAACATCTGGACATACGAAAGCAAAATGCCCAAGTCAAAACGTAGACGCTACGCTTAGGACAATTAGTTTTTGAAAATGATATAGGTAGGTAGCTACTTATGCGATTTGATACTTAAATCTGCAGTTTTGTTGAACGAAATCAAGGAAAACATCGTGAGCTACCCAATAAGACAACATTAACTATGGGTTGGAAGGTCAGATATAGTATGAATCATCTTACATGATTTTTACCCATAAGACCTTAATCTGTTAAACAAAAGCTATTGTTTCTTTTGTGCGAGCGCGTGGTCATTGTAACTGGGCGCGTGCCACAATGGCTACGCGCTCACACAAAAGAAACAATGGCTTTTGTTTAACAGATTAGGGTCTTAGGCGTAAAAATCATTTGAGAAGATTCATGCTATAAGAGCCGTAGCCAGTCAAAAGTTGCTCTTAAATCTGGCACCGTGATTTCAGGTTCTTCTCTCACTCTCACTGAGCGTGAGCGTGAGCGAGACGGCTGTGCGTGCCCGAGATCGTATAGTCTATCGCGGATACAATAGTTTTATAAAAAAAGTAGTCAATGAATTCGAACAATAATTAAATTTCGCTTTTTTTAAGCAATTTTCTAATTTTTAAGTTTTGTGCAAAACTTGTTACAAGTGTTTAATGGTTTTGTGAAGTTACTAGCTAGAGAAATTCTTCAAGATTTGTATTAACATTTTTTGGCAACCGTATTATGTTTTAAAAAACCGGCCAAGTGCGAGTCGGACTCGCGCACGAAGGGTTCCGTACCATTACGCAAAAACCGGAAAAAAAATCACGTTTGTTGTATAGGAGCCCCACTTAAATACTTGTTTTATTCTGTTTTTAGTATTTGTTGTTATAGCGGCAACAAAAATACATCACCTGTGAAAATTTCAACTGTACAGTACTGTAACTACTACTGTAGAGCCTGGTGACAGACAGACGGACGGACTAATAGTTTACACATAACCATAGAGTAACTTATACTAGAGCGGTACTGTCATAGTAAATTTTGTAACCCCAGTAAATTCACTGCCATCTGTCGACACACTTTAAAATTAAAAATAAATATTTATAAAAATACGATAAAATGTATTTAAATATGGATAAATGATTTTTTCTATTTGCATTAATTATTTTTATGATTTTGACCCATGTTCTTTGACTGATATGCGTTAAAATTATAAATAACAAACGAAACCGTCAACGCCCTCTATACGAGTGTAGGCCAAAACTAGTGGCGCCCTCTGATCGAGAATCAAATTTTCGTGATTTTCGAGGCACGTTTTTTCCTTACACTGTATTCATCTATTACGGAGTTATATCTATCTTTGCACATAACAAATATTCTTATATCTATTGTATAGCAAAATTAATTACTATAAAGCAATATGCAATATATAGGTAATGTAGACTTCTCGTTTTCACTCTGTTCCCATGTATGTTTTACATTTTCTCGTAACAAGGAACATGCCAGTCAAAATGATAGACATGGTATGGTAAGAGGATTCCTTCGGATCAACAGAAGCTTGTTTGTACGTAATTTAAGGAAAAGTATAGGGAAACGCAAACGGATTTTGTCAAGTTATGTATATGTCGCAGGCAAATTGTAAAATTGCCAAATTGTAAAATACCTTATGACAGCGCCGTTTGCAATTTGCCGCGGCATTTTGTTCGAGTTCTTTAAATTACCACGCGTGGCACTGCAAATCAAAACGCCAGCGTTTTTAGGGTTCCGTACCCAAAGGGTAAAAACGGGACCCTATTACTAAGACTCCGCTGTCCGTCTGTCCGTCTGTCCGTCCGTCTGTCCGTCTGTCTGTCTGTCTGTCACCAGGCTGTATCTCATGAACCGTGATAGCTAGACAGTTTAAATTTTTACAGATGATGTATTTCTGTTGCCGCTATAACAACAAATACTAAAAACAGAATAATATACATATTTAAATGGGGCTCCCATACAACAAACGTGATTTTTTTGCTGTTTTTTTCCGTAATGGTACGGAACCCTTCGTGCGCGAGCCCGACTCGCACTTGGCCGGTTTTTTCATAGTTGTGATGAGCAGCTGATTTGATGGACACCCCAGGGTATAAATCAAATCTGGAGTTCGTCGGACTTATTAAGGGCGCGTGGGACGGGGGAGGCTTTTAAATCTGGGTGGCTCCGACGCTTCGAAAGAGCAGTCCTTCCGCCCTCGCGTGACGAAGCACGAAGTACTCTCCCTCTGCGCCTCCGATTTCGTAATTGCTCTCTAGAGAGCCCCTAGGGGCAAGACAGACAAGACCACGTGGAGTGGGTGCTCTGGTTCTGTTTTGGGTTCTCTTGATATTTTAGTGGCCATAAGTGCCATGTGGTGTGGTGAAGTTACTAGAAGTGTTTCTAACCCGCGATTTTTCAAATTTGCCGCCTTTTTTTCAAATTTGCCGAATTTCTACTGACAAGATTTGCCAAGTATATACATAAACGCGTTAATGGGCTGAATTAACTATGAATCGTTATCTTTATCTGTCATTTTGACTTGTGTTTGTATGAAAGGGATAAAACATAATTTTACTGAATTAGGCCCGTAAAGTTTTATTAATTAAGTAAGCATTTTTCCATAATTTTTAACGGTACAACATTACGTTATAGCATTAATTAGTAAGCTGAGACCATTTTCCAATCAAAACTGACGTAAACGCCCACACAATTTAACAGTAAATGCGGTAACTTAGTTTAGATTATCCTAGGTTACCTGAACCGCATTAGTTTCACCGCAAATTATAAAAGCAATTAATTTCCCACTGTGTTTCGTAATTACATTTGGAACAATGCTATTATCTTTACTTTGAGTGACAGAATTTTGTACATTTGAGATTCTAGGTTGTTGTACTCGTCTGTCTGTCTGTCAACCGCTCGTGTTTCGTGTCAAATATAAATAGGCCCGCTTATGAGCGAATGCTGAATGTCTAATAGGGTGTTTGCTAGCTGGCGCGGGTGCACGGAGCGGGCGCACGCACGCGGGTTCCATTGTAGGTAAAATCCGACGCACGCGTCCGCGCCAGTTAGCGTTGCTCATACTATTTTTGGTTAAAGAAAAATAGTATGAGCAACGCTAACTAGTGGACGCCCTTAGAGGAGTCTTCCAAATTTATGAGTTACATAACAATAAATAAATAAAAGTATTACCATGGTATTACCATATGATAAGTGACAATAGGGGCTTTTCTTAGATAATTCTGAACATTATACTTAGGTACAATAATTGAACCAATAATACAGAATGAAATTTTAATCACCAGCCATACTCCGCGTAGTGACTTTATAGGTCATACTGAACAACTTTTACTATGGGACCAATGGCGAAATCACGAAAAAAAATTTGACTGTCCCATAGAAATGTGTGGTATCACATCAGCCGTGGAATGTGCCAAATTTTTTTTCGCGATTTCGGCATTAGTCCCATAATAAAAATTGTTCAGTATGACCTATAAAGTCACTGCAGAGTACGGCTGGTGATTTGAAGCCTGTTCCCTTAAGCACTTCTTTACTTTGCTTTGAAAATACATAAAAACATTATTGTCTGAAAATACCGAAGATGGGAGCGAATTCCATAATTTTGCAGTCCACATTCAAGATGACGTTCGGATTCAGACTGCACCAGCATTACTGCTGCAGTATTGTAGCGCGACCGAAACCCTAAAAATATAGAACTGACGCTGCAGCCCTGAGGGCCTATCGCGAACCACGAAAATCGAAATTTCGTTATCTGCATCTATCACTTTTGTATATTCGAACTATCGGCCCTCTGAATTCCCTCTGAGCATGTTTTAATATAATCATCATTCGCTTGCCCTTGTCCCATTCACTTGGGGTCGGCGCAGCATCTTTTTCTTCCATACTTCTCTGTCACCCGTCATCTCATCATTCACTTGCGTTAGTATCATCTTTCACACAGTCCATCCACCTTTTCCACGGTTTTCCTCTCCTCGTACCTCCCTCCACATTCATTCTTAATACCTTTCTCGTCACATGACTTTCATCCCTCCGCATCACATGCCCGTACCACGCTAGGCGATTTGCCCTTACTTTTTCTGTTATGGGTTCAACTTTCAGGCTTCCTCTTATATACTCATATAATACTTGTGTCATGTTTTAATATAATACTTGTGTTAAAATTATATATGTATAATTTCTATTATTTGCACAGATAAGAAATGCAGCGATTACTGCAAGCAGCCGCTGCCTCAGTCCGAAAGCGACCCGCTGAGGCAGTACAGCGACCAGCCTCTACCTCCTAGTATGGTAAGTTAAACTATATAATACTTACCCGTACCTACTCTCTTGGTGTATTCCCATTTGTCCCAACCTCATGTCACCGCCGCCAAATATGAGGCGGGGACAAATGGTAATTATTTGTATGAAAAACCAATTCCCAACTGCAAAAATGCCAAGCAGCAAGCCAATGCAAAGCGAGGCGTGGCGGGGTGGCCTAGGGGGTCGTCAATTTTTCTTTAATATACACGGTGGCTAAAAAATAAGTGCATTCCCGTTGCCAGGGAGGTTTTGGGATTATACAGAGCAACTTTTACTATGGGATCAACCCCGAAATCGCGAAAAAAAATTTGGCTGTATCCCGTATCATACATTTTGGCTGGTCCATTTTCTATGGGAGGGTAATGTACGCAAGGTCCTTAGGGCAGTCAGTTAAAAGTTTTTGTCGTAACTATGGTAACGTGGTACAAGGAAAAGTCATTATTTACTGAAGTTGGCAATATCTTTATACTTATGTTACCCTACAGAGTACAAAACATAGGGGCAATTTAAACTTTCCGCCATCGTGTTGCTAATTGATCTGACAGGCCAATTAGAACGTGCACTGACATCAAACCGATTGTAGAATGATATCGAGATTAGAATGATGTCAGGTGCACCTTCGAATTGGCCTATAAGGGTTCTGGGCTATAACCGCGAAAATCGAAGTTCGCAAATTGCGGGCATTTTTCTCTGTCACTCTAATTACGCCTTCATTGGAGTAAAAGAGAAAGAACCCCGCAATTTGCGAATTTCGATTTTTGCGGTAGCCCCTCTGTTATCTCCATTGACAATATCCAGGAATGGTGATTATGTGATTCGCAGTCGGGCTAAGCCGTTTTGTGGAGATGAAAATTATTCCCACTATCATTGTTACAGTAGATTTGAAAGCGATTGTGCAGTGCAGGGGACTGTAGGCATAGAGTAGTGCAATTTTAATAAGCGGTTTAATTAACGGAAACCATGGGACATTTAAGACAAAATTTGGACTTTATAGATTAATTACGCATTATTTTTTTCCCCGATCATTTTATTCCCATTCGCGTTTTTCCCTATTCTGTTTTACAACCATTCTTTTATTTTTTCAGTAGTTAATTTAACCACACGCGTATGTCCTAGCCGCTTTTTTCCCCAAAGAGTAATATTTCCGAGAACATGTCCATCTTACCCTGAGTCGACGGAGCCCCGCTACGCCTATTTCTGGGCGGTTTGCCCTTCGGGCATCTGAAGCTACCTAACGAACCTAACCTACCTATCGACTTAAGCTGCGTACTCACTAGCGAACCGTAACCGTAACATGCGTGATACAGTAACGAGGTTCTAGTGTGTACGCGTGTTACGGCTCACGACGTCGCCGGAAAGTGTGACTATCGTGAAAACTACACTTTGGGGTAAAAAGCGACTGGGACATACATACGCGTGTGATTAAATTAACTACTAAAAAAATTAAAGAACGGTAAAAAACAGAATGGGGAACAACGCGAATGGGAATAAAACGATTGGGGAAAAAGAATATTGGGTAGCTAATCTAAACAATCATTTATATGCTAATATTTTGCCTATTTTCTTAAATAACTTCTTCACGCAAAACAGGCACATTGGATATTGATTTGCGGAAAATGCCCAGTAAAACTAACTACCTAACTAACATAGTAAAAATATTAGTTTTTAACCGCTTACGCAAAAAGAGCGGTGTAATTACGTTTGTCGCCATTGTCTGTCTGTGTGTCTGTCTGTTCGATGCGGTTTTTTTTACGTCAAAGCGTGTTTCCTTGGTGGATCTAACTTGGTGGTGATAACATAGCTAATGTTTGATAAAAATCGATCCAGGAGTTTGAAGAGTATCAGCTCTTTTCTAAAATTATCTAAGGAATTCTTAGCATAAAATGGTTTAAAATCTTATGATTAGCGTAGGGGTTTTTAATTTTTTTTATTTATTACTTATTCGAAACGTTTTTACCCATTTACAGAAAAATAATTTGAAAAATTGCATAAACCACATTGCTCTTAGAACTATCATATCAACTCCATTATAAATCCCCCGCTGTCATGCGTCAGGGCGTCGCCATTTTTCAACGTCGGCAACGCAGACATCCCAAGTTATTTGCCATCGCACGGAACCATGTAGTGAATGGATTCATAATTTATGCAGCACTCATATCCGACTTCGTGGAAATGGGAGATAATCAATTCGTGTTTTTTGTGTGAAAAATTGGTAGAAGGAACTTTCGTCTTAAAACTTAATAACCAACTATGACCATGTAGAGTGAATGGATTCATAATTTATGCAGCACTCATATCCGACTTCGTGGAAATGTGAGATAATCAATTCGTGTTTTTGTGTGAAAAATTGGTAGAAGGAACCTTTGTCTTAAAACTTAATAACCAACTATGACCATGTAGAGTGAATGGATTCATAATTTATGCAGCACTCATATCCGACTTCGTGGAAATGGGAGATAATCAATTCGTGTTTTTTGTGCGAAAAATTGGTAATAGGAACTTTCGTCTTAAAACTTAATATACCAACCATGACCATGTAGAGTGAATGGATTCATAATTTATGCAGCACTCATATCCGACTTCGTGGAAATTGGAGATAATCAATTTGTGTTTTTTGTGTGAAAAATTGGTAATAGGAACTTTCGTCTTAAAACTTAATATACCAACCATGACCATGTAGAGTGAATGGATTCATAATTTATGCAGCACTCATATCCGACTTCGTGGGAATGTGAGATAATTCAGATAATCAATTCGTGTTTTTTGTGTGAAAAATTGGTAGAAGGAACTTTTGACTTAAAACTTGATAACGTGATAACCTCTTTGTCCTAATATTTATATCAATCTAACCATACGCGTCGAATGATGGTACCGTTGATAGTTAATTTTTAACCTTAGAAACAAATTAAAAGTGGAAAAATTCACTGTCTTGGGTGGGACTTGAACCCACGACCACTGGATCACTAGTACAGTGCTCTACCATCTGAGCTACCAAGACCGTACCCAATGCAGCGAATAAATAATAATTTCATCGTTAATAGTAGTAGTAGTAAACACTTTATTGCACCAAAACAAGTACATAACACAGAGAGAATACAGTAAATGTGTACAAAGGCGAACTTATCCCCTTAAGGGATCTCTTCCAGCTAACCTTTAAGTAACTGAGAGAGATACAAACGAAATGGTAGTCAAACTAAGATAATATGTACATGAAGGCAAAACTTTAAAGAAATAGCTAACCCTAGAAACGTAACTAAATACAATACGATGCATTAGGTGCAAAGACAAAACAAAATAACTACATATCATAAAAACAAAAAATGTTAATACATACATACTTAACAATACATAACTACATCTATATATAAATAAATCCATACTAATATTATAAATGCGAAAGTCTGTCTGTCTGTCTTTCTGTCTGTGTGTTCCCTCTTCACGCTTAAACCGCTGAATCGATTTAGATGAACTTTGGCATAGAGATAGGTTGAGTCCCTGAGAAGGACATAGGATAGTTTTTATCCCGAAAATTATCCCTTAAGAAAATAAAAAGCGGGGTGGAATTGAGATAATTAATGAAGTGCCTGCTAATTTGTGTGCATATGCTCAAATTGAATTATTGCTATAAGATTTTTTCCAGGCGCTACTTTAGCTGCTGTTACTAAGTCCACGCAGACGAAGTCGCGGGAAAAGGTAGTAAATATATAAGGTTAATAGCATCGTTCCCAGACGTTTCTGCTTGATACAATATTAAGTTAATTTTTATGTGGAGTAGCTGGCACGTAAAATGTTTGTAGACATTTTTTCACATTCATTTGTTTAGAATTTATCCGTATTGACCGTATGCTATCTCAAACACATACGCGGATAGATTCAGAGAGACGCGGTTGGTTAACAATGTTGACATCTTTTTAAAACCACTCACGGTTGTGAATGAAATTTTATGTTTCGCGCTTTCACCAGGCTGTATCTCATGAACCGTGATGGATAGACAGTTGAAATTTTCACAGATGATATATTTCTGTTGCCGCTATAACAACAAATACTAAAAACAGAGTAAAATAAATATTTAAGTGGGGCTCCCATACAACAAACGTGATCTTTTTGCCGTTTTTTCCGTAATGGTATATGGATCATATGTACAGAACATAATGAAAATGTAATTTATGTCATTTTTAGTACATGTACAATATATGTGACGCACGCTAAAATAGGTTGGCTAAAGAAAAATTATCATATTTCGTTTTTTTTTACTAAAAACTATTTAGTTTAGGGGGCTGAATATTATGTATTTTAATTACTAATTTAGTGCCACACCGCCCATAAAAATTACAAACACACTCGGTGGGGGCAGAATCGCTTTAAGTTAAACAATTGTTTTCAAAATGGCGTTGTTTTGTTTTAAAAGCATTATATTAGCCTTTGTATTACAGTTTTGAACAAAGGTGACGTTCGCATGTCAACTGCAGCTGCATAACTGTTGTGGCGTTGTTGCTGCCGACGCTGTATCTGTCAATTTCCTTGATAAAATCAGTGACGGAAGGAACGTCATAATCACGGCAGTAATGCGGTTGCAAAAGTCACTCATTATATCAAGGAAATTGACAGATACAGCGGCGGCAGCAACGCCGCAACACTAATGCAGCTGCAGTTTTTTTTCTATTAGGAATATTAGGATCGATAGAGCTCGTGATTTTGACTTTAGAAATATCATAAAAAATCTTAAATTGAACAGTAATGCAGCTGCAGTTTTTTTCTATTAGGAATATTAGGATCGATAGAGCTCGTGATTTTGACTTGAGTAGAAATATCATAAAAAATCTTAAATTGAAGAAAAAAAGGTATATGAACTGACTTGAAATAAAATGGCCCTTATATCCTATCGAAATATTAAGCTATCGAAATAAAATTATTGAGCAACTACCGCCAGTGTAGCGCCAGCATTATGCACATTTAAATTCTGCCGCACTAGAAATCGAAAATGATTTTTGTGCGCCGCTGAAATGCTTTGTGGCGTGGAATTCCTTACGCTGCGGATTCTCGCCCGAATTGCTTAAACAGTTTTGTCGGGCGCAATGCAAGTATTCTGATATACAAAACATTTCGATGGCTTTTGTTATCATTTTAGGGCGAAGGTGGACGACCGCCCCAAATAAACCGCCTTTCCATACAAACGTCCTCATTTATACCTCCCTGGAGATGTCCCTTTGTTTGACATAATTAATTAAAGTCATAACGTAAGTTACGATATGATTGTCATATTATCAGTAGTCATAACTCTGAAACCATTAACTTTTCAGGATTTTCCTCAGGTTATCTTATAGATCAGATAATATAAGTAAAAAATGACCAAGGCCTCCAGTGCCCGGGGCTGGAATCGAACCAGCGTCCTCCGTTTACGCAACTATGCATCTGTCACCTAAGCGGAGGACGCTTTCGATTCCAGCCCCGGGCACTGGAGGCCTTGGTCATCTTTTCTTTTTATATGATAATATTTATTTCGTTCATGTGAAACAAACTTTTTAATTATTTCGTCTATCTGATATAATATGACCATCGCGCTGATTGCTACGTGCAAAATGAACTCCGAGACTTTCATATTAAGCAGTGCATGTGAAATGAGTTTCGCTCGTACTCGTATTTAACTATTTGTTCATTGTATGTTATTTTATGTCTCTTTTCTTCTTGTCTGGTACCTTCCGTCTCATCGGAAGATCAGCGCTAGAAGTCACCAGCAACATGCTGAGATGAGGCCATTTCGTGCCACTTTAATCTTATTTTATGGTTTCTTTATTATTATGTAATATCTTGTTTTTTAACCCTAATATTTAATTACTTAATGTACAACACAATACAACAAAATTACAATAAAAAAAATACCATTCATAAAAATACCTATTACTTAAATATAACCACAATAAACCTGACTAATACTAAACCTAAACTAACCCATAAAAACTAGTCGAACAACCTACCCCGCATCGCTCCCGACGCAAAGCGCGATCGCTCCCATCACGCTCACTGCGTTTCCGCGTTGAACCACAATGGACAACCTCTGCGCCAGGAACGACCCGGAGCGGGGGTCGAGACCCCTCTCCCGCAGGCGATGTCTTGTTTGTTTGTGCTTACGAATAAAATCTTATTCTATTCTATTCTACAATAAGTAAATAACATGATTCAAATATTATTTTGATGCCAGTGTATAGGATTGAGCCCCTCAGGCCGTCTCACCAATTCAAAGGCCAGACGGCCTGAGTAGTTCAATCCTGTTAAAACCTGTTTCACCTTTCGCCTATAAGTAATTCAAATATTTCTCATGAATTTTGAATAAAAATATAGGTCGTTTTTTTTTTCACAAAAATAGATAAATAATTATAATAGGATCCGGCCTTGTGCGGGCTTTTCTATTAATAAATTAACATTTTTCTGAAAGTTTCAGACCACATTGAAAACCCAAATAAATTGTATCGGCCGGGCCGTAATTGGGACAGCGTAACGAAACAGCTTTCGCGGCGTTATGTTTTTCTTTGTGTTGAACACTTAATTAATAGTTTTTGTACAGTCAGATGTACTAGGTACTAGGTACTTAAAGCATACTAAAAATATAAATAAATGTCTAACAAAAAAAATTCTAAACTGTCTTTTTTGCACCGTGAGTCACCTGTAGTTTATACTGAGGAGTGGCTTTGGAAATAGGGGAGACTGGGAAGATTCGATCCTAGGGGAGACTTGGTCAAATGTTTACCTAAATTATAAAATCAAAGCCTGTGACCACGAACGTAACTTCACGATAGAAATAATATTGTCTTCGGTTACCGCGATAGTTACTCATGAAATAAAACCGTGTACCGTTGTATTATAAATTCAATATACGCGATATAATCCGTTTTCATAGTTTTATTTCACGATAGAAATGTTAGGCCAATAATAAACGTAAGTGCAAGCGATTGTACCGTTTCAGTTTTAAGATTATAAGTGGAAAACTTGTTAGTTTATATCAATATAGCCCTTATAATAATTATATTATATAATATTTAAATTTTTGCTTTTTATAGTGTCAAAATCGGACTGTATGATAGGAAATTGTCATATGTGTAAACAATTTTCTTATTATTTGTATGTTCCTAAATCCGCTGCTTACTGTACAATTCGTTTATGTTCTTGCAATTTGCTTGTCGAGAGAACCCTCATTTGTTTCTGCAATATCACCATCGTTAATCATATTCCCTTTATCCTAGTTAGGAAATAAGTAGTGCTTTACGATAATTTCAAATTAGAGGTATAGGTATAAAACTCAACTTGGATTGTTGGTAAAGTGTTTGTATTTTGTATAGCGATTACGAATTATTGAAACCTTTCCGTGAAACTTTTTAGAGTAAAGCAGGAACCCCACTGCTGCGCATGGTCGAGCAACGCACATGGATAAAATAAATGCTACGAATCAAAATCTAGGTAGATTCATCCACAGCCATAAACATAGTATATACAAGTAGTTATAGACGCGTCACCGAGCGATCGGGGGTAAGAGAAAGAATATTTATATAAAATTTGGGCAGCATAGGATATTCTCTCTTTCACTCTTATAAATTTCGGTATTTCGCCATTGCCTGCTACCTATGATGCCACCCGGTCGGTGATAAGGACAAAGCATGGCACTATTTTCTCTTTCCTCTTATAGGAATCGCAATAAGACTATCTTTCTCTATCAAAGAGTGTCAAGCCCTTGTCCACAGCAGTGCACGAGCATGCTACGCACGGGATGACGTCACTGATACATGCGTGGCCTGTTCCAAAGTGTTCCACGCACACGCTTGCGCGCGTGGCAGGCAAAGCCCCACAGCGGCCCACGTTGTCCACCGTGCCAATGCCGTATCTATCGTGGGTTTTTGATGACGGACGATATATGAGCTAACGTGCATAGCGTGCCCATTGGTTGCACTGGAGAGGTCCCAACTGTGTCACATGGTGTCACTAACGTGTTACGCTAGTGATAGATGTCTATCCACTCTCCCTATAACAACTTTTGCGGTACTATAACTAAACTGTCAGAAAACAATGTAAAATTGCCTTCTAATCGCTTCCGCGGTCGGTTGTCGAGGACAGATAAAGGAACAAAAAATGTAAGAAAACTTTCTGCAAATAAAAGGACTTTTCAGACTTTTCTATTTTATGTGGATGTCTAGTCTGCGAGTGACGTGAAAATCAATAAAAAGTTACTTTAATAAATTCAAATCGGTTCTTAATTAGCTGGCTAATTAAAAGATTGTGATTTTAATGTAATATTATTAACACTGAGAACTACTGTATTAATTAAACTTACTGTAATTTCTAGAGATGCAACGGATAGTTGTTTGGCCGGATACCGGATACCGGATGTTCGGCCAGACTATTGGCCGAATATTCGGCCGGCGGAACTATACCTAGTTTTCAGTTTTTCAGGTGCGCATTGTGCAGGTTTTGACCTGTTTCATAGTGAACGTTCGGGTGGACTCATTTCTAGGTTCGAAATGAGTGCGCGTGCAAGTGAAATGAGAATGTTTATATGTGTCATTTCAAGCAAAAAGGTAACACATTGTCGCTTACCATAAGGACGAAAATTGCTTGTATCTTTATACGAAAAACCTGTCAGAGCGTCCTTATGACATGCGACAATGTGGTACCTTTTGCTTGAAAATGACACATATTGTTTCAAAATAATAAACGTTAACGATTATGATCATGACTGTTTCTTAAATACAATTTGATTACTCCGAAATCAAGCAGTTACTATCCGTCCGGCCGGATAGTACTTCACTATCCGGTATCCGGCCGGATATCAAAATAAGGTCCGGATAGTAACCGAATATCCGGTGCATCTCTAGTAATTTCCCAAGCTATGTATTGTGGGTGATGATTAACAGGTACCTATATACCTATATTAGTAAACACGTGTACAGTAAACTGAAATAAACGAACCGTACGTGTAGGTGTACTGTGTTATATTAATTTTGGTCCGGATTCTAATCTGACCCTGTCAGTTACACTATTCACGTTAGTACCTTGTCGCTCCAAAATTCGTTAAATGAGCTCCTAAGGCAAGGTTAGCTATTAAGGCCACCCGGTTCCAACGTGTGTATATTATGACGTTAAATATAAGCTTATTTGATATTTTGGAGGGGTTTTGCTTTGTCCTAATTGAGCGATCCGATCAAAAACTTAGAAACGTTTTATTCAACTTTATTTTTCATGTAGGCATAAACGACACATAACAGTAAACTATAAATAAACTTAGAAATAATAATATAAACTACAACTCACTACCGATGGGCAGTGTGCCCAGAAGGCTGGCCGCATTGCCACGTTGAATGCCTATCCTTTTAGCAAGATACTGACCAGAAGGAGGTCACCTTCACCTGTGCCGTCTATTTAACTTGTTTATTTCTTTAAAATAGTCTAGTTTATAGGTATGTAAGATATTCGCAACACAGGTTTCGTCAGGTTGCTGCAAATGCAAATCAGCTTGCTTCCCAAACATACTAATGATGATATCCGCAATAGGCTTCGTCATTCAATAATAATAACTTAAGTTAAATCAAATAACCGTGATAAATGTACCTGGCTCAAATGTCCCCATCACACTGGTCGCGTTATGATGTATCAGAATCAGAATCAGAATGCATTTATTCGTTATAACATAGGTACATTGTATTGGTCTTATAGTTAGAGCATATTGCGAACGCTGTGTTTTGCCGCTAGGCGTACGAATTTGTTTACCTATATAAACTAAGTTAAACATGCGCCAGTCTAAGGTATTCATGCTTCAATAATCAAATCAATTACAAAAATAATAAATAAGAACAGAAAGATAATAAAATTTAAAACAATAAATATTAAAGAATGTCAACAATGAAAATTTCAAAGAAAGCTACAAAAGAATTACAAAAATAGAAAAACGAGCTATAAATTATTATCATTCAAGAACTGCTGTACACTATAGTAACATTTCTTGATTAGCAGTGATTTTAAAGTCTTTTAAAAATGTACAATATTTAATTCTTTTATAGTGTTCGGAATTTTATTATATATTTGAGGTGCCATTCCTAGCACACTTTTGCGCATCATGGCTGTTTTACATACTTTGTGGCATAAATCATTTTTATATTGAGATCGTACAGGGAGCTTTCGTGTGTCAGAAATTTTATCAAAAAGGTTTGGATTACATTTTACAAAGACAGAAATTTCCAGGATATATAGGCAGGGCAGAGTTAGGATATTTAGTGATTTAAAGTACGGAATAACACTATCCATCATTCTTAAACCACACATAGATCGTATACACCTTTTTTGGGCTTTAAGTACTGCGTCTTTATCAGCTGCATTACCCCATGTAATTATTAACATATGTGCAGTCTTCACAGAGCATATCGGTGGTGAACCGCGGTGTCACCGCCCGCAGCGCTGATATCGCCTCAGCGAGGTTCCGGCCAGAAGTGGTCACCACCAGCAGGCGGGTCAAGGAAAGTTGCATCTAGGGAACACTCCGTCCGGGTAAGAGTCTGAGAGACGGGTGTAGCAAGTTATAGTGTATTAACATTATATTTAACGGGTTTAATCCGCGCACTCGATCAGTAAAGGCGGTGCAGTCGGTGCTCCTAGAAAGAACCTTGAAAATTGGATCGAAACATGACTTAGTGTAAGGCCTGAGTGGACGCTCGAGTTGGGCGTGCAGCGGAGCGGGGCGTGCGGCGTGCATGTTAAACAAATGCAAACGTATAGGAGCGGTCAGTGCACGATGCTCACATCACTTGTGAGCCCGACGCCACGCTCCACGCGCCGCCGAACGCTCCGCTTCGAGCGTCCACTCAGGCCTTGCACTAAGACTTAATAATACGTGAGTCTCGTTTAAAATAATTTTCATGTGTCCGAGTCTTAAGGAGAGTTTTATAGTTAGAAGAGTGACAGTGGTTAGTCGTAAGTATATGTGTAAAGACGGTATCATATCGCAATTTCGAAATAATTTTGCTCGGTGTATTATTTGCCAAATTTTCATTTGACCGAACGTGTATTTAATCAGGGACCGGCCCGCTATCCCTTATCGGGGTTTTATAAGGGTATTGCATAAGGCTTAACTCACCATACCCTTTGCCAGACGAAACCCTTTGTTTTGGTTTTAAAAACCCTTATATAAAGCTACCACATTTGAGTAATCGGTAGCCCAAATACCCTTACAAAACCCTTATCATCCGCTCACCAACACCTTGCATATTGCTTATAAGGGTTAGCCTTATAAAGGGCTTCCCTTTTAGCATATAAGCGTGCTAATTTAAGTCGTCTACCTTGTTCATAAAGTACACATTACTTCGAATCCGAGCGATCGTCGGCGGCGACGGCGGCGTTCTTTGACTAGGCAAGTATTTTTTTTCCTTTTTATACACTACCGTAGATATATACTAATCCTGTCTCTTTCACGCAAAGGGAAACCTTTATAAAAAGCGCTTAAAGATAAGGGTAACCCTTATTAAGAGCTAGCCTTATTTTTGGTTAGCTTTTCGGTAAGGGTTAGTCAAAGGTAAGGGTATGAATGGGCTTGCAGCTCAAAAGGGAAAGTCTTTCAATGTGTTAGCCGTGTTTAAGTGTCGCCCATTGAAAGGGTTTTATCGCGGAAAGGGTTGTCCGGTCCCTGGTATTTATCCATAAAAGTTTATTTTTTTGAATCTTTAAAAAAGGTATGTTAGAAGTGTTAGGTTACGTTAGATTGGTGACCCTTGTAAAAATTCAACGGTTTAAAAAAAACGCGTTTGTTCAAATGAAAATTTGGCATTGAAATGAATCTTCCACTTCCACTTAGATGGTTGGCAGACCTCAACTGTGCGTTTCTCTAGAAACTTCCTGCCTCGCACAGCTAAACTGTGGAATGAACTGTCGCCTGCGGATTTCCGGACCGATATGACCTTCAAACCTTCAAGAAAAGAGCGTACTCCCATCTTAAAGGCCGGCAACGCACTTACAACCCCTCTGGTGTTGCGGGTGTCCATGGGCGGCGGTAATCGCTTACCATCAGGTGATCCGTCTGCTCGTTTGCCTCCTATTTCATAAAAAAAAATAAGAGGACGAATAATGTTTCGAAGTAGCGATATGTAAACCGTAAACATCAATCGCAAAGTAAAAGATGCAAATGAAGCAGGCGAAGATGAATGCAGGTGAAGATTTATCGTACAGATACGAAAAGCCATACATTATTTGCATTCCGATTGGCGTTGGTCCTGAATTTAGAGTTATGTATTAAAAGGGCGTAACGTTGCAAATACACTGAATGAAAATAATTCCGGTTTCGTGGCAACATACTAATGATATGACCACATAAAGTGGACCCAAGTGTACATATTGCAACCTAAGAGTACAAGATGTTATCGTTTCGCCCTCAGGCTAATTCAAACTTATATTTTGACATCAAAATGATGTGTTTCGCTCACGCCAAAGTACGGATATGTATGAACGAAAGGCACGCACGAATGATAACAAAATGACATCATTTCAACTGCAGCTGGATTACTGTTGCGGCGACGTTGTTGCTGCCGCTTTTCTGTCAATTTCCTTGATAAAATGAGTGACGTTCGCCGCCTCATTTCTGCCGCGATTCCGACTTACATTCCATCACTCATTTTATTAAGGAAATTGACAGATGCAGCGGCGGATAATTTATTTCCATCTTGTGAAACGGTAACATCAATGTTGTTGAACAGCTCAAAATGTGCAATTATTTGTTAAATCATACAATGAAGTATTTAGAGTGTATGAGTTCGGAATTCGGAGTCGGAGGTCGACTTTATGAAAATGGAATTTGAAATTTTGTGGTACCTAATGTGTAAGATGCTGTGTACAAATTGAAGTTTACTAATTGTATAAGTGAAAATTGTATCATAAATGATCATATTCCAAGCTGTTTTTTATGTATGTAATCTTATGAAAATTTTTAATTTTGTAAACGTTGGTTTGCCGACTAAACGTTTTGGGATTTGGGAAATGAAACACACGAATTGAGTAGAGGACCTGCTTATTTCTACGCCATTTAAAAATTGGTTTTAATTGCTAGAAATATTTAATTAAGGTGAGTTCGGCAAAGTTACGGACATCGGGTAAGATCGTATGATTCAAATTTCCGCCTATTGTGGGGTATTTTTTTTAATGCTGGCAAGGTGATGCGATGCGCCATTTTGTTCCGCACCCCTCTTCAGTCCGCACTTGGTGCTCGGACAGACTAGACGCGTGTTTTGCGCCATTAAGTAGAAAAGTTCAAAAAATTTGTTTTTATTTTCCATCCGGATATACCCTCCGCTAGTTTTTTTGGAATAACTGGTAAGTTTAAGCGTTATTTGTTTCTTTTACAGATTGCATGTTATTTTTATTAAATTTGTGACAAATCTGTATATTTGGAATTCTGATACGATGCCTGTAGGCCAAGATCCGGTCTTACCCGAAGTGGTAAAAGATCGGATGCAAATCATCCGATCTTAAATTCTCAGGAATGCTCAAACTTTATACGTGTCACCACGATGCTTGATTAAATTTCTCTAACAGACGTATATAGTGGTGTTTTTTTTACATAACCGCAAATTACAATCTAAGCGTCTAATATTGCACACTTAAGTAGGTAACTGATCTCTTTATGAATAAATAATTATAAATATTTTTATTTACCTATCTGCTGTAATTATGAAGAGGTAGATTTATTTGTTTGTTGATTATTATTATTATTTTAATAATGTTAAAGAAATATAATGGTTTCTTGAAATATTATTGTTGTGTTGATTAATCAATTCTTACTTGGTTTAAAATGTGTGCTTATCAAAGCGAATTGGCCTGTTTGTAAGATCGAGAGATGTTTTCTCACACGAAATCATGCTCGTAGTTATGTGAGATGGCGTTGGAAAGTTTATTAAGTACCTATAGACTGATATTACTGCAATTGATTAAGTTTTGGTCGTATTAATTCCTCCACTTTCATATTATTTTATCCTTATGTCCTATTTTATCACCCTCTTTCAACCTACCGCGCTTAAGGTGTCAATGAACCTACGTGGTTCATTGACCCACATGGGTTCATTGACCCCCACACCTAAAAGTTTGACAACCATAATTTCTTGAAAATTGAGCGCATGGTGTAAGATCGGACGGAAAAAATGCAAAAAAAAAAAATGGGTCGGATATGATAGCCCGAATTACTGCTAGGCCAATTCTTCTATATATGAATCGGTGAGTAAAACCGGTTATTTTGCAATGGTAAACTTTATGGTACCGGCAATAGGGCCGAACTTATAGGCCCGTCCGTTCTTACACCACCAGGTAAAAAAAGAATGTTGTCAATTTATTTTGTTTCCTATATTTAAACACTCATTACACGCTCACTATGACGTTTAGAAAGATAATAAAATTCAATTATATAGAGCATTTCATTATTATCAATTCTGTACTTAAATCATGTCCGTACCCTATCCACAAGCTGAGAAAAAAAAAAAACCAACATCATCTCAACCCACCTAAAATCGTCCGAAACTTAGCCGAACTCACTTACAACAGCATGAATAATGTTAGGGGAATAGTACAAATCTTATTCAGCTTTTAGAAATAGACTTGTACAAAACAAATGACAAAATCGCCAGAGAATTGTAAAACATGGTTTAAAAGAAATCGTTAAATTTAAACTTTCACGATTTTCACTCATTATTATTCACAACGACGGGACTTAATCGCGTAAAATAAGTTTTAAATTTACAAACTGAAATAAAATAGGGGGCGCCACAAGCCTTCGGGAATTGTCATATACTTGGAAATTTCAACCCATGCCACCGTGACCGGATAGCCGAGCGGTTCAGGCACCTGTCCGGTAAACGGGGTACGCTGGTTCGATTCCAGCTCTGGACACTGGAGGCTTTGGTCATTTTTTCCTTCGTATATGACATTTATTTCAGTTTATAGTTTAAATAGTAGTGTGTCTACTTGAATAACCACAAATTATAATATTTTCACAGAAAATAATTTAATTTGTTTTTAGTTTTAAATTTACCTCCGGACCCCCCCCCCCCCCCCCCCTCCGGTTTATTTTACGAGACTAAGTCCCGTCGTTGTGAATAATAGTCGTAAAGTTTCTTATTAAATTAAATACTGTGAGGTAGATGAACAAGATTTTCAACTTTCAGTACAGTTTTACTATTACAATTTTTACTTAGCAAACACTCACTCAGCTCGAACTCGAAACTTTGTTCGTTTTTTTTATACCACGTCGGTGGCAATCAAGCATACGGCCTGCCTGATGGTAAGCAGTTATCGTTGATATTACACGCGCGTTGCCGACCCTTTAAAAACCTTGCTAGAAAAAGTTAAAAACATAGTTTAAAATTGATTGCCTTCCATAATTGTTTTAAACTGTTGGTAAATTATGTATTCTACTTATAGTTACGGCACCAATTATGAGACATTTTTGAGAAAATTTGGAGTAAATTTCATATTTCACTGTTACCTTACTTACGCGTTAAAAGTTGAATGTTCTGTTCGTCTTTTATATTTTCGACATGTTTAATGACATTAACAAATTAATATTATGTTTTTAGTAGTAAAACTTCTTGCGACTAGAGGGTAACTGAGATTTTTTTTCTGACGGAAGTAACGCTCAGTAGTTAAGTGTCACACGCACAATAGGGCACACGTCTAAGTGCCAACATAGCCATAAACGTCATCGTCAAAGTAAATATTACAAGCACATTTTTTTTATCAGTCTTAAACGGTATTACTCATTACTTTTAAAATAGGCAGAAATTAATGAAACATTAATCTTAAGCAGCTCTAAGATGTTGAAATGTTGCCAGTTTTTAGGGTTCCGTACCCAAAGGGTAAAAACGGGACCCTATTACTAAGACTCCGCTGTCCGTCTGTCCGTCCGTCTGTCCGTCTGTCTGTCACCAGGCTGTATCTCATGAACCGTGATAGCTAGACAGTTGCAATTTTCACAGATGATGTATTTCTGTTGCCGCTATAACAACAAATATTAAAAAGTACGGAACCCTCGGTGCGCGAGAACGTCTCGCACTTGGCCGGTTTTTTTAAACTAATATTAAATACTTATTTTACAGGATTTGCCTCATTATTGGTGCCACGTCCATTATAGTATAGGGGTGTTTAAAAAGTTTATAGGATACAAATATATGTGTCGTTCTCCAGTAAAAGGTACCACATTGTCGCTTACCACAAGGACGCTCTGACAGGTTATTCGTATAGAGATGCAAGCAAATTTCACCCTTTAGTACGCGACAATAACCTTTTACTAAATGTGACATATGTATTTAGAATAATGTCCAATTAAGTTTCCATTGTGGGCGAGTATATCGCAATTTCGCCATCAATTTGTATTGAAAAGTCGACCTAAATAAGTATGCTTATAAGGTTGAATTTCAAACCGTCTAAAACACTAAGACATATTTTAATATCATTAGAATGACTTTAATAGCACGGCTTTCATGTAACAGAAGACGTTTGTGAGATAAATAGGTATTCATTAATTTGTCTGAAGCTTAATGAACAACGACATTTGAATAAACAAAATGTCATTTTATAAATCACGGGTTTTGCCATGTCTCACAGTTATAAAGAGAATAAACTATGGATGGTATAGAAAGGATGCCAATCTCTTATGGCAGAATTGTTGCAAAAGTGACCGCTTTCAGCTTTAAATAATAGCTCCTAATCTCTCCGGTGGCGCTAGTTAGGCTCTGGGACATGAGTATAACATGAACCATATAAGGCAACAAATAACCCGACCAAATTACGTAGGTTGTGTTTGGTAGTATTTCGGTGTATGGTGGCGCCGCCTAATTACTGTTTTTTGATGGACACTTTTCATACATAGAGATTTGGCTCCTTTATATAGTCTCCATGGAATAAACGAAACAGTTACCGTAAAATGGGGTTAATTGAGAACCACGGGGCTATTTGGAAAAGAAAATGTTAAGTTTTTTTTTTCCTATCATGGCCGTGGTAGAAACGTGGATCTTCGTCTGCCAGTAGTCAATCTAATGTATCATCATATTAGCCCTTATTATTGAGCCATTTGACTGAATCGATATTTTTGCCTTCGACTGTACATACCTAAACACACGTTCTTGGGAATTTTTTAAGCTACCTATTTTGCAAAATCGGCAGTTTTTAGGGACATTGAACAAGATTTTGGGCCTCAAAACTGTATGGTGACAGTTTATCTCAAACTATCTCCCAAATTTCATCTAAATATAAATAAATAAATATTATAGGGACATTCTTACACAAATTGACCCACGGTAAACTCAATAAGGCTTGTGATGTGGGTACTCAGACAACGATATATATAATATACAAATACTTAATCATCGAAAACATCCATGACTCAGGCACAAACATCCATGACTCAGGCACAAATATCTGTACTCATCGCACAAATAAATGCCCTTACCGGGATTCGAACCCAGGACCATCGGCTTCATAGGCAGGGTCACTACACCACCCACTAGGGCAGACCAATCGTCAAAACCACACCCCAAAAACAGGTCGTCAATATAAATCGGCACAGCGGTTAAAGTGAGCCAGACAGACAGTTACTTTTGCATTTATAATATTACTAGCTTTTGCCCGCGACTTCGTCTGCGTGGAATTAGTAATTTGGGTACCTTAATTCTTAAAAAAAATTTTTCACCCCCAAATTGGTCCACACTATACATTTCCACCCCATTTTTTACACCCTTAAGGGATGATTTCGGGGATAAAAGTTATTCTATATCCTTTCCCACAGCTCAAACTATCCCCATACCAAGTTTCATCTAAATCGGTTCAGCGATTATTGACTCCCCATACAAATTTCCACCCCCCTTTTCACCCCCTTGAGGGGTGAGTTCTGGGATAAAAAGTATCCTATGTCCTCTCAAACACACTATCACAAACTATCTGTATACCAAATTTCAACTGAATCGGTTCAGCGGTTTAAGCGTGAAGAGGTAACACACAGACAGACAGACAGACAGACAGACAGACAGACAGACAGACTTTCGCATTTATAATATTAGTATGGATATTAGTAAAAATTCAAATACTTTTCATTTGCACACATTTGATGCGTACATTTGTGTCGTTCTCAAGTAAAAGGCTCACATTGTCGCTTACCACAAGGACGCTCTTACAGGTTATTCGTATAGGGATGCTAACAAATTTCACCCTTTAGTAAGCGACAATGAGGTGAATGTGGTACCTTTTACTCGAAAACGACACATTTTACGACGCGAACCAAACACCTACTTTGAGTTTCCTAAGCAGTAATGAGTCATCACATTACTGCTTTGATGTCTCTTTATCAAGACGAGGCGACGCATCAAATTACGCTATACCTCACGCGTCGGATGATGGTCCATGACAGTTCATTACGTATTATTTATATAAGTCGCTTTTGGTTGAGCTTAATATGAATAACAGGTAATTAATGAAATAGGTTTCTATTCTACCGTCGGATACGTCATTACCAAACTTAAATGGAGCTGGGCGGGACATGTTGCCAGACAGAGTGATGGCAGGTGGGCCAAAATGTTAACGAATTGGTGGCCGCTTTCAGACGAAAGGAGTGCCTGGCGTCCGTTGGCTCGTTGGGTGGACGACATTCGGAAGACTGCGGGTCACTTCTGGATGAGATTGGCTCAGGACCGGGATAAGTGGCGTACGCGAGGAGAGGCCTATGCTCAGCAGTGGGCGATAGAAGGCTGATATGATGATGATGATTCTACCGTATTTTCGTTACCGACTTAAACACTTAATAAATAAACTAGCGACCCGCCCCGGCTTCGCACGGATTACACAAAACCTTTACAAATTATACACTAAAGCCTTCCTCAAGAATTACTCTATTGATAGGTGAAAACCGCATCATAATCCGTTATAGTTTTAAAGATCTAAGCATACATAGGGACAGACAGACAGCGGAAAGCGACTGTTTTATACTATGTAGTAAAGTGGCCATTGTATATGATGCAAATTTTGAGTTGTTTCTTCATGTTGGCTGTATGATTTTCAATAATACGTAATTATTGAATAAAGATCATAAATTAGATGTGTACTCGTAATGTTTAATTTCTCTCGCGTTGGTATAGTGAAAAAAGTTGTGTTTCACTCGGGAGTAAAGTTTTTTTAACCCTTGTGCCTTAAAATGCTCAAGATTCCACGCAGCGCTTAAGATTCCACTTTGCAAACCAGTTCAATTTTGGAATCTTGCTTGCTCGGGTATGACGACTACACACGAGGGGTTACCTAAACTTTGTCTCCCTGTAAAACTAATAGGTACTTAACTATTTTACCACTGTACATTATTTGTGACGTTTTCAACTAAAAGGTACCACATTGTCGCTTGTCGATAAGGTTGATTTCGAATTGAAGCTATATGGAAATAGCGCCTTATTGTCGGTTGACAATAAGTACCCTTTTGGTTGAAAATGGCACATTTGTTCTTTTACAATTATTTAAAAAATAACAAAGACAGTTCAATATGAGGTTGATTAAATGTTATTTACTCCAATGGTAAATTAATATTAATTACATAGATAGTTGTAACTTACGAAATTGAAAGATATAAATGTTGAAAATTATTGTTGTAGTTAAGTGAAATTTATGTTAAGATATAGTTAAGGTTAAGAATCGACTGATTGTATTTTTAGGGATATTAAGGTCATTGTGATTGTTTAAATAAACTTATCAATATGTGATTACTTTTATTACACCTTTTTATGTTTTATCTCTCCCTATAATACATCTACATCATTTATCTTTTCATTACAATGCAAAAATGACTGTACCGTAAAATGGGGTGAGTAGGGTTCGCGGGGAAAGTTGGGTTATGAATGGGGATAGAAAGGATGAAAGGGGGGTTGATGGGATTATAAGGCTACTGCTACAAAAATTATGTATTCCAATTTAAAATGGAGCTATAGTAATACTCATAATAAAAAAAAGCGATCCAACAATCTTCCAAAATCACCTTTGTATGAAATCCCATCTCACCCCAATTACGAGGGATGAAAATGTGAGGTGAAATTTCCTGTTTATCGTCAAAGTTATGAAATGGAACTATCCAAAATAAAATAAAAACTAAAATACAAACGTCCGGAACACTGATTATATACACCAGGGGTCGGCAACCTTTTAGCAGCCAAGGGCCACATAGCGGTTAGCAAAATTGCAGCGGGCCGCACACTGTTAATAATTCGTGAGTTTATTAGACAAAAGGCTACATTGTCGTTTGTCAAAAAGGACACCTTTTAATATACATTTTTATGCAAAAGAGTGCCGAAATACAGATCGCGCTTCGCGAGTTCTTACATACAGGGCGCCCCTCATCGTCTTACATGCAGGGCTCCTGCGGCGTTCCTCACAGTTATTCAGCGCCATTCGCGCGCTCTTACATACACACTTAAAGGTCGGGCGGAGCCGGACATTCATCGCGCTTGGCGCGCTCTTACATGCAGGGCGCCTGCGGCGTCCCTCACAGTTATTCAGCGCCATTCGCGCGCTCTTACATACACACTTAAAGGTCGGGCGGAGCCGGACATTCATCGCGCTTGGCGCGCTCTTACATGCAGGGCGCCTGCGGCGTCCCTCACAGTTATTCAGCGCCATTCGCGCGCTCTTACATACACACTTAAAGGTCGGGCGGAGCCGGACATTCATCGCGCTTGGCGCGGTCTTACATGCAGGGTGCCTGCGGCGTTCCTCACAGTTATTCAGCGCCATTCGCGCGCTCTTACATACAGAGCGCCAGCGGTGCCCCTCACACTTAAAGGCACGACATTTAGCTATGTGCTATGTGCGCTTTATGCGCATTTTACATGCAGGGCGCCCTTAAAGGTCGGGCGAAGCCCGACATCCAGCGAACCCTCCACACTTAAAAAGCCCGACATTCAGCGTGCTTCGCGCGCTCTTACTTTTGCGATAGGCAGACACTCATATTGGCACGTCTGTGCATATTGCGTGATCAGCACATTTAATGTAGATCTTGTGATAACTCAACCCAATTCCAAATAATTAAATTGAAATGAAAGACTTTTCTTTTTCACTCGATCACTTTAGTGACGTAGGACTGATGTAACCCGGAGGCTCGCGGGCCGCCGGTTGCCGACCCCTGATATACACCATTCAGTTTGCATATGTAAAAATAAAATTTAACCGAGGTTTGAATGCCAGTTTTGCGCCTACTCACCCCATTTTACGGTATAAGCTATCTCTACACCAAATTTGACATGACAAAGCATGGAGGTGTCACTAGAAATGATATATTTTCATATGATTTCAAGTTAATTGTGCCACTGCAAAGCCTGCGAAAGTGTGTTCCATTCCTACCGACGCCAACAAATGACTCGGTGAAAATTTATCAACTTTCGTGGGACGACATCTGTTTACTATTTGGCAGCTGTCAACTGTCAAATAAGCAATATGTCCCACACCCACTATGTAATACTAGGGCGGTGCCACGTGCCACAGTCATGCACGGAGCGAATGCCATTTTTAATCGTAAGTATAATCAGATTTTGTAAAGTATATTCAATTTAAATAGGGAATTTTACGCGAAACTGCGTAGGGCGCCACTACCACAATCTGAGGGTCTATCGCGAAACAAGAAAATGAAAATTTCGTTATCTCTGTCACTCTTGCATATTCGAGCGATAAAGAGGCAGATAGTGAAGTTTCGGATTCGCGTTTGCCGGTAGGTCATCTGTAAACAAACCGCCTTGATGCATCAATGTCATATTTTATTATCTCTGAAAACTTGTCAAAAACCTGTTAAAGGTACAGTATGTATAAGTTACTCTATGGTTTACTAAATAGGCTAGTCCTGCACTCTGGTGGCAGAAAATTGCAATAATATCCCCTATTGCATTTCCTTTTTTGCAGAACTAAAACTTCAATGGGATCACAAGTTTAACAAGTTTATAATGAATGTTATTCGAATTACGAGTACAAAAGAAAAACAAAAGAGGCACGATTATAATTAATCATTTTGACCAAGACGTTTTTGCAGGAGCGTAAGATATTGAATTTAAAGTTAATCCTGTTATTAAAGGTTTACATTACATTGAACAGAAGTGACAAGTGACAGGAGTTTTTGATCTAGATTTATTAGTTTTATTACCAAACCTATTATAACCTTTACCCAATTCAAACTTAAATTTAATAAAAGATCTATTCCCTATAAAGTATTTGGCTAATTTTGTCCAAAAGTTAGTGTTAGGTTTTTGAATTAAGCAAACATTAGAGATGCAGCTATTAAATTTTAATATTTGCGCGAACACAACATTCAAGGGAGTTAGTTCTGTCCTAAATTACATAAAATAACTTTAGTCTCGCATTATAGGGGAGAGTCGGTTATATCGTACCAGTTTTAAAAGTCAATATTATCAAAGATAGATATAACTCCGTAATAGATGGATACAGTCTAAGGAAAAAACGTGCCTCGAAAATCACGAAAATTTGATTCTCGTTCAGAGGGCGCTACTAGTTTTGGTCAACTGTCGTATAGATGGCGTTGACGGTTTCGTTTGTTATTTAACAATTTTAACGCATATCAGTGACAGAAAATGGGTCAAAATCATAAAAATAATTAATGCAAATAAAAAAATCATTTATCTATATTTAAATACATTTTATCGTATTTTTATAAATCTTCATTTTTAGTTTTAAAGTGTGTCGACAGATGGCAGTGAATTTACTGGGGTTACAAAATTTACTATGACAGTACCGCTCTAGTATAAGTTACTCTATGATATTATGAAGCCAGTTTGAATATGCATATACAAGATCAGTATTTTGGCTACATCAAGTATGAAGTTGAGGATCTGTAGGTTTAAATATGAAATAATTAAGTAAGTAATACTTTATTGTACAAGACAAGGACATATGTTACAGCAGATATATAATTTGAGAGTACAAACACTGAAATCGTTCTGACACAATTAAAAAATATTTGGTCGTTCAAATCGTACCTATCAGTAACGCGTAGTACGACTTAAACGACTTGGTATTTTATGGATATAATCAATATTAAAATAGAAGCATATAACTTAGACAGTTTTTAAAACCCATGCAATAAATACGTTTACATTTGTAGTTAAATACTTTTACTGCGTATTTTTAAATTATTTAGCCCATAAGTTACGTAAGACCGAAGAAAATCATATTTTTTCTCTTTCATTAATTTTAAGCCCTATGCCATTTCTGATCAGATTATTGCTTGGTGCCTTTACGAATAAATATTCTGGTCGGTTAAAGGGAAATCCAGAGAAGGTACGACTTAACCAGTGGTACTATATAGCTGACTCTCCCCTGAGGAATAAGATTACCATGAATCTACATGAAATCGTGGGTCATAGGGGTTAGAATTACGACGTTATGAGCGTTCTCCTTTGAGCGGGGTTCTGGCGTCATTCTATTTAGATGATGCTATAATAACCTTATGGTTTTGCTCATGTATATTTAGTTACTACGCGCAAACTCATTAATTGTAAAAGATGAATTAACCTTTCATCATCAAACCTCAGTTATATGTGCTACATAGAGCAGAAAAAAAGCAGAAAAAAATGCAAACCCTTTGACTAAAAACCGGTCAGAATCCAGCTCGGGATTCGAATAGGGCCAAGGTCTCGCTTTCAGCTCGTTTCATAAACCCTCATTGTATTTTAATGCCTTTCATTATGTGCCAGTCACATTAAGTCCTACTTAATATGTTCAAATCTCTCATGCGGACAAACCTACCCAAAGGCGTATGGAAGCAAAATTACTGATTATTCACATAAGCCGGGTTCAGCAGGGTGTAACATGTAAGTAATGTAAGATTACGTGTAATATTAATATAACACGTGTGGACCCGCGCTAAGAACCGACAGCCGATGGATCCGGCACGAGCGTTACATGTAAGGATTTGCCACAATGGATGCGTTCTGCGGTCAGCGGTCAGGTCAAACCCACATGTATGAACAACATTGACAAATCAAATCAAATCAAATGTTTTATTCGTGATAAACTTAAAACTAAAATTACATACAAAAGTATACTAAAGCTATAGGAACTTATAAAATAGGTAGGAGTTGAAGTTTACCACAAAATGGTCTCGCCTCAGCATAATGCTGACCCGAAGGTCAGCGCTGATCTTCCGGCGGGACCATTTTGGGTCACGATCGCAGCCGTCCTTTGAAGTTGGAGTTTGACCTGACCGCTGCCCGCAGAACGCATCCAGTGTGGCAAATCCTGTAATGCTCGTAATGCCGTCCACATGCAGAATTCATGTTACATTACACGATGGATTATATCACACATTACAACCACCTGGACCCGGCTTAATACCTTTTGCATGAACTGTTATGATAATATCGGGGATAGATGCTGGTATAACTAAAACTTATGAACCGAGATACCGAAATTAAATACGGGTTTATTTGGATGAAAATAATACCGGTATTCGACCTTTGAATAATACCCTTATTTATAGGAATACTTATAGGTTCAGATCCGGAAACCCCTTTCAACTTTTAGTATGTTGTTGGGCATGGTATTGGGTCTCCAAAACTGCCGGGAGACAGCGGCGCTGGCCATCTACTTCAGCGGAATGACGTCATCAAAATGACTCCCGCCTCGTTGCAAAGTAAAGTCATTCATTGGTGTTAATTACTTGCAAACAAGCTATTCATTAATGTCCGGAGGTGAGAAACAATCTGTGTATGGCCCTTAGTCTCTTTTATAAACGCTTGTTTTTAGGGTTCCGTACTCAAAGGGTAAAAACGGGACCCTATTACTAAGACTCCGCTGTCCGTCTGTCCGTCTGTCTGTCTGTCACCAGGCTGTATCTCATGAACCGTGATAGCTAGACAGTTGAAATTTTCACAGATGATGTATTTCTGTTGCCGCTATAACAACAAATACTAAAAACAGAATAATATAAATATTTTTTGCTGTTTTTTTCCGTAATGGTACGGAACCCTTCGTGCGCGAGTCCGACTCGCACTTGGCCGGTTTTTATTTTTTTATATCTTGTTTAACTTGAAAAGATGGCCGTACGTAATATCAAGGGTCCTAGCCACGATGATCATACATCGACAGACGCCAAAAGAAAAGAAAAATTGACATTTCCGCGATTCCGAATGTCCTCTTAAACGATCTATTTAAGATTTGCTTAAGATATTATTACTTAGACATCCAATGGATATCTAATGGATATCCCAAAACGTCACAATAATTGTAGCGTGAAATGACAATTCGTTTCTCGAATCGAACTGATAAAGATAACTAGTTGGACTTCCGGTTCGAGCGCCATCTTGATAGTTAGCATCGTGATTAATTACTTTGTTTTTTGCTTATTAATATTGTTTAAAGTGTAATATCGATAGCTTATTATACAGTAAACTAATGTGGTAGTGTGCAGTGAATGGAGAATTAATTTTGAAGCGCGTTTAACCACCATCTTGGAGTCAACGGCCGGTAGTCCACGTGCTTCTTGTAAAGACTAGCTATCGATTTACAAGAGCTAACAAATCACCGTACACTGTCTTGTACAACCGTACAATTTTTGTCGTTTGTAAACCTCTCAATACCTTGATACTGGCGAAATAGTCCCACTGGGCTGAAGCCATAATTTTAAAAGAAGAAGAAGAAGATAACTAGTTGAGAGCTAAATTATAACGTATCTATTAGATCTCGTATTGTTCTCGTATCTAGTAATTAAATAATAAAGAATCCCATCAAAAACATTACATGTAAAAAAATGCAAGTCTTGCAACGCAGTTCTTCTACTACAAAAAAGTTTTGAGATGTATTAAACAAAGTCGGTTATTTTAGTCAGTGCCAGGGGGTGTTAAAACCGTAACAATATTAGATACACACACACGTAACAATATAATATACGCGATATAATCCGTTTTCATAGTTTTATTTCATGAGTAACTATCGCGGTAACCGAAGACAATATAATATTAGATACCCTTATTTTTTAATACATATAATGACTTGGCAATCGCAAAATGGTAGCGAAAATACCTACAAAGTGCACAACATAATTAAATGAACCTTCTACGCGCTAAAAAATGCCGAAAGCGCTCCCAAATTTTCTTTAACACGTGGCAGCCACGTGGCAGCAAAATCGTTAACCCTTCGGCTACGAGAAAGCTTGCGTCGCGCTACAAAGAGTTCAGCCGGTAAAACAGAGATGGCGCTGTTGTCAAACTTTTTCGACGAGTTTCATTGCCGCTTGATAGAGTGCTCTTTAGTTAATTTTGGATTTTCTTTGTTTGGGGCCACAATTAAATCAGTTCTTTTTTATTATTCATCAAGTTTATTGGAAAAAAACCCTGTGTCGGTACTCTATAAAAGAGATGAAAAAGTGAATTATTATTTATAAAAAAAGAAGTGTTTGACATATTGTCGGGGATAGTACAGTCGCCATCAGATATATCGGAGCGGCCAAGGTGCTCACTAATATCTGAACACGCCTCTATTGTCAAGGCGTTAAGTGCGTGTTTAGATATTTTTGAGCACCTCGGCCGCTCCGATATATCTGATGGCGACTGTATAACACCGCGTAGCGTAACTAACGAAGTCTAGAGTTTAATTTAAAATTTAAACAATGTAACAAAAAAATTGGACCTTACTACATTTGTCAGTTACGCGGTATTGCACTATCCCCGATGATATGTATAATTTACTATCGACTCGCCCCAGCTTCGCATGGGTTAATAAAATTATACTTACACCTAAACTTTCCTTAAAAATTATTCAATGGATAGGAAAATCGCATGAAAATACTACAAAGTATTTGAGTTTATCGCGAACATACTGTAGACTCTAGTTCCTCATAACGTGAAATAAGAATTGAAACGCCGATTTGCAACACAATTATATTATTAAAATTAGACGCGTATACATGACATGTTATTTCTTTGAAGGATATTGCAAAAGTAAAAAGCTTGACAATGGCCGCGCTTATATAGGTCGCAGGAAACCCGTAGCGCGCGATGTGTGCAGCGCAGCGCCATCTACCATGAAATTGAGTATGCTTTCTTGCTTGCCGCAACATACTCCCGCCTAAAGAATAGCAGAATCCTTTCTTCTCACATCTGGTAGTGGACAGAGCTTCGAAATCGAGCGGGTTAGCACTCCAGTTGCTGTGCGGACTTCGTAGACTCGTGTCACGTTGTCTTGTCCAGGGTGTTTCTGTACAACTCTACCTAGTAGCCATTTACTAGGAGGTAATCTATGATCCTTAATTAGTATGAGGTCTCCGACGTTAAACTCTTGTTTTCTGATTTTCCACTTCGGTCTCTCTTGTAATCTTGTTAGAAATTCAGTTTGCCATTTTCTCCAAAATATTTGTAACATTTTCTGAATGTTTTGCCATCTTGATAATGAATTTGTCTTATGTTGTGTTAAATCTCTCTCCGGGATGGTGACTAACGGTTCTCCGACAAGAAAATGTGCTGGTGTCAGCGGCTCTAGGTCATCAGGATGATCGCTCAGTGGTGATAAAGGTCTTGAGTTCAGACAAGCCTCGACCTGGTTCAAAAGAGTTGTAAATTCTTCGAAGGTAGGTGTAGCGTCTCCGAGAGTTCTCTTAAGATGAAACTTGATACTCTTGACTCCGGCCTCCCACAATCCGCCATGGTTTGGTGATCCAGGAGGGATGAACTTCCACTTGGTGCCTTCTGTATCTAGTAGGGCTGCTAGTTCAACAGGGATTGTTGACTTGCCAAGTCTCCAAGTCTCTAGTATTTCTTTGCTCGAGGAAATGAAGTTAGTCCCGTGGTCACTCCACATCTCCTTGACGAATCCTCTTCGTGATGTAAATCTTCTAAATGCTGCCATGAACGCTTCCATAGACATGTTGCTCACACATTCTATATGTATTGCTTTAGTTACCATGCAGATGAAGATGCTTATATATGCTTTGAAAGTCTTTGTTCCTCGTCCAGGGCTCATGCGCACGTTTACTGGACCTGCGAAATCTACACCAGTTGTAAGGAACGCTCTTGACGGCTTCACTCGTATCTCAGGTAAGTCACCCATCAGTTGAGTTACTGTCTTTGCTTTTTGTTTAGCACAAGGAAAGCAATTTCTCACGTATGTTTTTATAGTGTTTCCTGCGTCAATCAGCCAGTATCTTCCTCTAAGATATGTAGTCATCAGTTGAGGGCCTCCATGCAACGTCTTCTTGTGTGCGTCGTTAAGTAAAAGTGGTATCAGTACGTTGTTCTTGGACAGGATAATTGGATGTTTGCTCAGGAACTCTAAATCTGCATGTTTCAATCTTCCTCCAACTCTCAGGATTTGTTTGTCATCGAGAAAAGGCGTAAATGACAGTAAACGACTTCTTTTCTTCAATGTTGTGTGATTTCTTAGAGCTTCGATTTCTTGTGGAAATTCTAGTTGTTGAGAAAGCTTGATACATGTTGTAAGTGCTTCTTCTCGCTCATCATGAGTTACATATTGAGGTAAGTTTTCTTTTACATGTTTGTTTTTTAAGATAAGCCATCTTCTACAGTAGGCTATGACTGAGATGAGTTTTCTCAATGATGAATATCTCTTTGAAATTGTAAGTATGAAATCTTCTGTCTTCTGAGTCTTCTCTGACAAGGTAGTAGTTGTGCATTTGATAGATTTTCTTGTTTCTAGATCTGTATCTTCTACTTCATAGTGTTCTCTTCTCCATTCTCTTTGATGTAAAAATGTTGGGCCTTGAAACCATAGTGTATGTTCTTTTAATTTCTCAGGTGTGACTCCTCTCGATGCTGGATCTGCAGGGTTTTCTTTTGTGTTCACGTACGACCATGTTGTATCTATGTTGTTGTTGATTGCAATGACTCGGTTTTTCACAAATGTTGTCCACTTCAGCGGGTCTCCGAGAATCCAGGCTAAGGTTACTTTTGAATCTGAATAAGCGTATGTATGGTTGTGCTCGATTCTCATAGCTGTAGCGACGTGTTTCAGTAGTTGGCTCAGTAGCAGTGCTGCACTCAGTTCAAGACGGGGCAAAGTGAGTTGTTTTTTCAACGGTGAGATTTTTGTTTTTGCCATGATGAGTGATATTTTGACTTCTCCGTCTGGTTGGATTACTTTGCTGTAGACTACTGCTGCGTAGGCTGACATTGATGCATCAGCAAAGCCATGCAGTTCTACTAACTCGCTGTTGTTGGTCGTTCCGATCCATCTCTCAAGCTTCACGTCTGACAGGTGCTCTATGCCTCTGCAGAAAGTCTTCCACTCTGTCTTCAAGTCTTCAGGTAACTCTGTGTCCCATGATAATTCTCTTGACCAGGTCTTCTGTAGAAATATTTTCGCCATGGCTACAGATGGTGCTAGCCAACCCATTGGATCAAACAGGGAAGCGATGACTGTTAAGACGTTTCTCTTTGTTACTCGCTGCTCAGATAAAGTGTTGATTTTGTTTGTTACTAAGAGGGTATCTTCGTTTGAGTTCCAAGTGATTCCTAATGTTTTGATTGTCTCTTTTTTGTTGATGTCTATCTCAGAATTCTTCGCTCTCTTCTCTGGTTCTACTGTGTTTATGAATTCTTTGCTGTTTGAAGACCATTTTTGTAACTCGAAGCCTCCTCTTCTTAGTACTTCTGTCAGTTGACGTTTAGCCTCTACTGCGGTTTCTATTGTATTTCCCCCTGACAGTACATCATCCATGTAGAAAGAATGGTTGATGATTTCTCGAGCTTGTGCATAATCTTCTGTGTTTGCCTCATCGATTGCTATCTGTCTCAGGGTTTTGATTGCTAAGAATGGTGCACATGCTGTTCCGAAGGTTACAGTTAGCATTCTATACTCTCTTATGTCTTCATCAGGGCTGAATCTCCAAAGTATTCTCTGAAAGTCTGTGTCTTCTCTTCTTACAAGGATCTGCCGGTACATTTTGATGACATCGGCGACAAAGCAGACTTTATGCGTTCTCCATCTCATAAGAATGTCTCGAAGATCTCCCAGAAGTGACGGACCAATTAGCAGTTCTGAGTTGAGGCTTACTCCGTTGGCTCCTCTGCATGAAGCGTCATAAACTACCCGAAGCTTAGTAGTGTCTCTATCTTCACGGATCACAGGATGATGTGACAGGTATACTCTTCTGTCTGGCTCTCTCATAGGTTCATCTCGTTCAACTAATTCCATATGTTGTAACATTATGTACTCTCTCATGACTTCATTGTAGGATTCTCTCAATTTTGTGTTTGCTTCTAATCTTCTCTCAGTGCTCATGAATCTTCTCAGTGCGATTTCTCTAGAATTCTCTGGTAAAGTAGGTTTGTCACACTTGAATGGAAGTGATACGATGTATCTTCCGTTTGTATCTCTTGCTACTGTATCTTGATAAATGTTCTCAGCTCGAAGTTCTTGTGGGGTGAGAGTGTCGTTTTCCTCTGACTCTAATCTCTCTGTCTCCCAAAATTTTTCTACCATCTTCTCTAATGTTATGTTCAGATGCATGCTTTTGAACTCTCTCATGTGGTTGTTGTTCAACTGACCTCCTGACAGGATGTATCCCAAGCGAGTTTGTTGTGCTATGGGAGTACCTGGTTCTCCTTTAATCACTCCGTTCATCAAAATGTCTGTGTAGATGTGAACTCCAAGTAGTAGATCAATGTTGCTTGGTGTATGGTAAGTTGGGTCTGCAAGTGACAAGTATTGCAGATGACTCCATTTCTGTGGATTGATTGGGACTTCAGGCATATTGTCGGTGACATCTTGAACAATGTAGGCTGTGCAGTTGACTTTGAAGTTGTCGTTGAACCTTGAGTAAACTTCTATATCTGTAGCGGACTTGATTCTTGTTGACATATGACCCACTCCGGTAACTAATCCATCAGCTGGTTTTCTTCGCAGCTGTAATTGTTTGACAGTTGCTTCACTTATAAATGATTCTTGTGAACAGGGATCAATGAGTGCTCGTAGAACTTGTATACCATGGCCAGTCTTAATGTTTACTAGTGCGGTAGCCATGAGCGCAGTATGACTCTGAGTGATAAGGTAGTTTCTTATTTTTGGCGTATCTGAAGGTTTTGTAGTAGTCTCTTCTCTCAAATTTGTAGCGGTTTCTCTCGATGTAGATTGTATTGGATTTTCTCTCTTCTCAGTTGGTTGGTTTTCAAAATGAAGTAAAGAATGATGTCTTTTTTGGCAATGATGACAAGATACTCTGGATTTACAATTTTTCACATTATGTTTTGATGACATGCAGTTAAAGCAAAGTCTTTCCTTTTGGACATGTTGAACTCTGTTGTTGACATCTAGGTTTGCAAATTCTTTGCATAGATAGGTGAAGTGGTTTTGTTTGCAGTAGGAACACTGTATTGTAGTTGTAGCGGGGCTTGTTAGAAAGGATCTCTGTCTCACGATAGCTCTCTCTCTGTCCTTCGAATAGGTTGTAGATGGAACCATTTCTAACACTCTGAAACGTGTCTCTAAGAAGGTTGTAAACTTCTCTAGTTTCGGCAACTCTTGTACAGGTAGCGCTTTTATCTCCTCTTCCCACTGTTTGCGCGTCTCGTCATCCAATTTGTTGAGTATAATGTGAATCACGATAGTATCCCACTCGTTAATCTTTACGTCGTTGTTTTTAAGGCTGTTCAGGCATTCTTGGGTAGTATCGAGTAGCTCTCTGATAGATCTAGATGTGCCGTTGTACACTTTCTTTTGATTCATAAATCTATTCAAGATGGTATTTACTATCATGCGTTTGTTGTTGTACCTCTTGTCTAAAGTTTCCCATGCAACATCATAGTTTTTCTCGGTTATTTGCAGATGCTTCAATAATTGTTCAGCTTCACCGGTGACACTTGATTTCAGGTAATGAAGTTTTTGTACCTTGCTCAGCGATGTTTTATTATGAACGAGCGACGTGTACAGGTCTCTAAATGACGTCCATTCTTGATAATCTCCAGAGAATTGGGGCAGGATCACTTTTGGAAGCTTCACCTCTTGCGTAGAATGCTTGTTTACTTCCGACGTTGACTTGTATTGCGGTTGCGATTGCGGTTGCTCACTCAAAGTTTCGGATTTGTTGAATAGCTCGATAGTATCCGATAACTCTCCTTTAATCACAAAATACTCTTCTTCTCCATTGGAGTACAAGTCGGTTGTGAAGTAATTATGCTCCTTTTTCTGAGCCGTAGTTGCATATTTCAAGATTTGGAAATGGTTTGTTTGAAATTTCTGCCAATACTCGTTCAATGTATCAATTCTAGCTTGTACATAGCCTTTCGTAATACGTGATTTTCCTTGCTTCTTGAAGTTTATCCCGATCTTTCTTATTAATTCGTAAGTAATTTCTTGTTCCGACACGTAAGTATCCATTTTGTAGGTTATGTAGTAAAATCTTACGAAATATCTTGAATCTTCACTCTTTTGGCTTGAAAAAACACTAAATGTTCGTAGCTTTGCTCGTTTTTACACGTTTTCTTCAAAATTATTACGAATCTCGATGTATTTTCACAGTTTTATGTCCATTGTTTACACCGAAGCGCCGACTATTTTTACGAAAATCACTCAATTATTGTTCTCGCGGTACTCGATATGGTTATTTATTGTATTTATGCACTGAAACCTCGTAAATATTATTCATTCATCGTTTATTTCTCGTATTTTTAGTATTTTTTCATCATTGTTCGTATTTTGTTTTTTCACTCTTGTTCCTTCTTCATTTATTTTGTTCTAGAATGTTCGATGCGTGACGTCTATAATCTCTCAAAATTATTCTTATTTCACTGCGATTGTTCGTTTTTCACCACTAATTCACTATATTTCCGGCTCTAATGGACCACTTTGTAGACTCTAGTTCCTCATAACGTGAAATAAGAATTGAAACGCCGATTTGCAACACAATTATATTATTAAAATTAGACGCGTATACATGACATGTTATTTCTTTGAAGGATATTGCAAAAGTAAAAAGCTTGACAATGGCCGCGCTTATATAGGTCGCAGGAAACCCGTAGCGCGCGATGTGTGCAGCGCAGCGCCATCTACCATGAAATTGAGTATGCTTTCTTGCTTGCCGCAACACATACAGACATACAAACGCAGCGGAAGACTTTGTTTTATAATGTGCAATGCAAATAATGTGTATTGATAATATATATAATTTTTAAATGTAATGTATATATATATATATATATATATTTTATGTTATTTTAAATGTAAATGTAATTGTATATGGAATTTTTATTCTGAAATAAATTATTAAATTGAAAAAAAAATTGAAAAATTAAACGTTCTATTCGTTAAGGAATGCAAAAATAGGAGAAAATCTTGAGGAATCCCGATATAGATCCGTTTCCTTTTTGGAAGCAATTGGGAGCAAAGTGTGATCTTAGTTATTATTGTCCGTTTTAATGAACGGCGAGCGATGGCAACAAAGGCAAAAGGCAGCCATTAGAGTTCATTTATAAACCGTGAAATAGCCCTAATGGGGACAGACAGGTGGTATAGGGATACGACTTAATCGGAAAGTTTTAATTTTATTCATACTAAAAGACACCCACTAAAACTCCAAATTAGTTTACAATAGATTATTTATTTTGAGTTTCCTATAATTAAAACAATACAAATCTCTTATCCAACAACTTGCGTTTTTCTCTCTGTCTTAACTTGATCTCCTGTCAATGTCATTATTGTCCAAAACCGCGGCAAACCATCTGTCACTTGTCAGATATTTTAAAAATAAAACTAAAAGACCGTTTGAGATATCCTCAACATCTAATAATACCTTTTTATTTGTTTATTTAAACTTTAAATACAACAATCAGTCAATTTTAGGGCCAAACAGAGACACTTATAATTGGTGCAGAGAGAGAAAATAAAACAATGAATTAAAAAGAAACGCAAAGTAATATACCTACTTATAAACTACATATATTACATAAATACCAACATACATACATACTATAAATATACATAATATTAATGAATATTATTAGTATTAGTAAAAGTTACGCGTTTCTGAGAAAAACCAAATTATAACTAACGAGAATGCGGTCAAACAATACATTATTTATGACTTAAAACTTTCAAACTAGAGACCCGCTAAATATATCTAAGCCGAAAATTTCTATAAATACATCCAAGCCAAATCTATAAATGTCTCGATAACAAGAGATTAATATAACGTTAATTTATGCAAATCTCCGGCAATCTCCAGTACTCGATTCAGCGAGGTGTCTTAGCTATGTGCTTAAAGGAATCCAATTAATACAAAGGGGGCGAGGTGTCTATTAGCTATGTGCTTAAAGGAATCCAATTAATACAAAGGGGCTTTAGGCTTGTTCGATTGTTCTATGAATAACTTTAGTCAAGTGTTATATAATTCTAATAAGTAAATACTTTTTTAATCCACAGATCCATACAAATCTTTCCATACCTGCAGCGAAAGGGTTAATTTCCCGGCGTCAGGTCGTGATAATGAGCGTTTTCCTGCGAAAAAGTTTTAGCTTCTGTGTCAAGGGCCGCTGTTTGAGGTGACATCTTAAGCAATGATCTTGAGTCGACATTTTAAAGAACCTCCCGAGACCCAGGAGCAAATGTGTTTTGAATTTGGAATTTTTTGATACACAATAAAAGTTCAAAATAGATTGTGGAATATTTACAAAAGTTTGTACGCAGGGTCTGAGAAGGTGAAAAAGCACAACTTAGCTAAGGGCCACTTGCATCATCCCACTAACCCGGGGTTAACAGGTTAAACTGTTAACCCAGTGTCAAATTGTACTTCGTAACCTGGAGGTTTAACCGGTTAACCCCGGATTAGTGAATGGTGCAAGTGGCTCTAAGATAAAGATGTTAAGGGGAATGGGGACGATTGGTTCCCCACACAAACGCAGTTCCCGTTTTCCTCTCTTGGTATTGACATTATGGAAAAAAATATATAAATAATTTGATGTATTTATACGAAGCATATTAACGATGGCTATTTGGGTGGTCCAAATTATTATTTTATTGAATTTTTATCTCCACATGGTTCTTTTTAGTCCAAATTTATTAAAATTATGCAAACCATTTTTTAGAACAATCAAACATTATTTAGAGGTCGCTCAAAATAAAGCATTTCTGCCATACTAAAATGTATGAAGTGAAAAAATAATAATTGGAGGCGTTTTATTAAATTTATTATTTAAAAAAAAAACCTTTTTTTACAACTAAATAAAACGGCCATTTTGTTATTTTTGGATTTATGTGTTTTTTATTTATTGTATGAGATATCAAATTTAAAAGCAATGTTGAATGTTGAGCGACTAGTAAAATAATGAGCAATTGAGTCTTTGGCACATACTTAGATTAATAGTTCATAATAGAACAAAATGTTAAGCCTTGTGGCGAAAAGATTGCGAATATTATTATTTTTTCATACAAACGAGGGACACCCAAAAAGGGGTCCTTTGCCTTTTTTAGATTTTTTGATTACTTATTGTAAAAGTTAAGAGCGAAAAACAAATTCCATACAAATTTTCTCTGTTAATAATCAAAAATCGAATAAAATCATACGAAGAGGCATAGCTGTGGTAAATTCACGTCACACGATATTATAATTATGTATAACGTTGTATTACAGTAATTATACGCAATTTTCGAAATTATCATCCATCACCAATCACCATTATGAATTATGAAAACACCAATGAAATGAACCGTTTCCATTGAAATGACCGGTTATTACCGGTTAATTGAATTGAACAATTGGAATAATTGGGTTTACCCATTTGTTGATTGATTCAGCATTTTCAGTTTCCGTTTTTATTCGTTTATTCGTTTTATATGTTGTTTTTGAGACGTTAATTTATTAGTTAGGTACATCATTTGGAAATAATGCTTGTTATTAGCTTATTGGACATATTTGGCGTAGTTTTGATAAAATAAAACAAAATTATGTGCACAGATTTCTTATAATTCTTAGCTTATAAAAAATGTTTATATAACAATTACCGAAGTTTTAGATTTAAAGTTAAACAATACATAATATAAAATCAGTAAATTACCTACATTTTATTTAAAAGACGAATATATAGAAAGAAAAAAATATGAACTATCAATAAAACAAAGAAACTACTGTCCGCGCGCGAATTCCGTGCACGGCTGAGGAATGTTAGGAATGTTGGGCGTCATGACAGAGAAGTGTCATTTTGTACGAACGGGCGCGGCGCACACCCTCCCACTTCCTCCACCTCCGAATGCACGGAATTGGCGCGCGGACAGTACATACGTACGTAGGTAAAATGGCTTTTCTTGCAACGAGTCTTCAGTTGTAAGCCATGTAAAACTGAAAAAAATATTTTTTTAATTATTAAGAGTTATTTTAATAACATAATAATAATATTTATTTTAAACAACACCAGAATTAATTTCTTAAAAACACAGACCAGATGATATTCATACATTTTCATATCGTCCAAAGATGTCCTGAATAATATTTGAACGATGAATAATGTTCTCTAGTGAATTTATATTTTGGCAAGTAGAAATAATAGGGATCAGCAGTAATTCTATTTGTTAAAACATTCATTGGGTATGACGGGGAATGATGTAGATAAATGGTTGTTATTGTAGCGATGGATAATCTTAGATGGAATAATAGTACATTACGATACGAGTGCGAAAAGTAGGAAATTCGCAACGAGTTTGGATAAATTATAACACGACTGAAGGGTCCACAGTAAGGGGTTCTTCAAAAAGGAGTGTACAGGTTTGTAAAGGGTCGGCAACGCATGTTACACCCCTGGTGGTGAGTAAGCTACAGTGAATGTTTACTATCAGGCGGGCCTTACATGCTAGTTCGCCGACGTGGTATAAAACTTTTGTATAATCGTCTTCCTCGCGTTATACCGGCATTTTGCCACGGCTCATGGGAGCCTGGGGTTCGCTTGACAACTAATCCTAAGAATTGACGTAGGCATTCGTTTTTACGAAAGCGACTGCCATTGACCTTCCAACCCAGAGGGGGAACTAGGCCTTGTTAGGATTAGACCGGTTTCCTCATGTTTTCCTTCACCGAAAAGCGACTGGTAAATATCAAATGATGTTTCGTACATAAGTTCCGAAAAACTTATCGGTACGAGCCGGGGTTTGAACCCCGGTATAAAAAATAGTATAATAAAGAAAGTTACCTGAATTACTAGAAGTAGATAGTTGCAACTAACGTCCAGGATAGTGACGGGTACGGAAAGTCCGATAGGCAAGTCTTGTGCGGCTTTAAAGCTCGTTTTTTCGGTCGTCACACTGGTGTACCAACGGAGCAGGGTCTGGTAGGATTTAGATGATGTGTCTGTTGAAATGAAAATTAAAGTTAAAATGCTGGCCACAGAAGTACTATACCATGTACTTAGTAGACTTATAAAAAACACTAAGATTTATTAGGCTACTACTACTTAAAAAGCCAACGAAGCAAACGAAGAAAAGATAAAGAAATAACATGATGAATAATTGAATATAATATAGAAAAGAGGTGAGAATGTGATGAGCGAGGTATAAAAGATAAAACAATTCAAATAAGCAGTAATACCATTAGAATATCTTGGATCCAAAACTAATCTTGAAGCCAGATTAAATCCTAGTTGCTTGCAAATCATTTCAGTCCTATACGCTGCTACACAAACTACCCACAGATAGTAATAAGACTTGAATTGGCGCCAAAGAAGGTATCCAAATAGTAAAATAGTCTGGAAAAATAATAAGTATATTTTTTTATGAAAAATTTCATAGCATTCAGCAGCAGCAGCAGCAGTTTTAGCTTTGATTTAATTACCTATATTTAAAGAAGATTGATAGTAAAATACTAACAAATAGTGACTACGTACCATATCAGTGTATGCAAGAACGGTGAAACCAAATATAATGGTATTAATCAAAGTGACAAACCACATGAGGAGAATCTGCAAATAAATGTTAATAAAATACCTATATAAGTTAAAAAAAGGTAAAGTAAAGTTACACATACGTACAGTAAATTGAAATCCATCATTGAAATATGAAGATGCAATCAAGATATGCCTGTAAACAGTGCAGCCGTAACTTGGATGCGAATGAATTGACTTCGACAATCTGATGTTAATGATATTGATGAATAAAGAAATGAAAATCAATTCATTATCATGAGCAGCAGACCCTAAACTGAATAATATCATCAGACCTGGTCTTACTGGCATTTGCATCATTCCACAAACATCAGCTAACAATGAAACTACTGCCGCTACCGTAGCCACATCAGCTTTGCTTTTCAATATCTTTATATAGTCATCATCCAAGCCAAATTTAGTATCCAGTTTGTCAACAGCAATATATATTTTTCTTGAATATCTAGTCGCGATGGATAAAGCTATCAATTCAAATGTTTTTATACCTTGAAACACTAGCATGTTAAAATTAATATCTGAGTAGTGAAATATAAAGTCATACGAAGCGCCACTGAAGACAAATAAATAGATAGAATAATAGAAATAGTCACAGACGGTTTTAATTGCATTATTCAGCAGGAGATATGATCTATTGATGCACAAGAAACATTCTATGATTATTAAATTCTTAAAACAAACAATGGTATTTTTAATAACCATAATTTAAACAACTTAAGAGGAATCGCACAGACAAAAGCACGTGTCGTTAGTACGGCTGGAAACTAAAGCCAAAATCAATTTCTCGGCTGGTCCTAATTGATCCCAGGCCACCATTTTGTCATTAAAACTCTCAAGAGACTAGTAATTGATATTAAAAGTTTGGTCGGCTTTAGGGATCCATATTCATCTTTATTCAGTAGGACATGGTTTTTGTGTTGAGCATTCTGAAACCCCCGAAGGAAAATGTCTAAGGTGGAAGGTGAGAAGAGGAAATTACAGTTATTCATTTAAAGTTTGGTTAAAAAACTCTCTCTTAGTTTAAATTTATAAGTTGTAAACCTTTTGAGTTTAATAATAAAACTTACTACATAAAACTACAACAACGGAAAATGAGATAAGGTAAGTAGGTAAAACTCCGGCTGTCAACGATATGCAAGGACCAAATGCTTACTTACTTCGGACACCAGACCTCTCACGTCGTTCTCCGGATAGCTTGGAAAAAGTAATAATGGGCAAAGTTGAAGGCACGAGACCTCAGGGCCCTCCTCCCACTAGATGGTGTGCTCAAATTACGGCACCTATGCAATTAAAACTGCACGAGGCCATGCGCTTGGCGAGGAACAGAACCCTATGGAGGAACTTGGTCTTCAGCAGAAGGACATGATGTCACGATCCTCAGTATTGAGGGACCGACTGAAGAAGAAGTAGGTAAAGTCAGCATCAAAAGTAGCGAATCGGACTATGCGTCAATAATAGGTATCTACAATTTTTCGATAACGACCGAAAGATATGCAGTGTGGATAAAATTAATGGGCCCTGGAGGGAAAGTGCCTTGAAACCTTTAGGTAGCTCATTTTACTTAAAGGAAGCATTCTTAATTTTTTTTTTTAAACTAAACTGAATTCACAGTCTTTTTTAACTGTGATATCGGCCTAATTTAAATCGATATATCGGCCGATATATTGGTATCGCTGTCGGTATCGGTATCCAAAAATTATGACAAGGTGGACGCCACAAAAGAAAAGACCTAGTAGTAAGCCTAAGAAAAGATGGCTGGACTGCGTGTAAGAAGATCTTAGGAGGATGAGGAAATATACCAGCTGGAGAAAGGTTGCCAAGGATCGCGACAACTGGAGGAAGATAGTGGAGGAGGCCAAGACCCACAAAGGGTTGTAGCGCCATCGGAAGTAAGAAGTAAGTAAGTATCAGTATCGTTACAATACATCCCTATTCCCTAGTAAGTACTGAAAGACCTGTAAAATTTAAGAAATATACGTGCTTCGACATGGATATTGCTTCAAGCCCCCGTAAATAATGTAAAAAGTAATGAAATAAATTCATTTGCATTTGTAAAAATTTTGGAATATTTCAAACTCGGGGGCATGATTTATTTTTAATATTTGTCAGGAATACTGACATTTTGTCAGGATTTTTAATTAATTTAATAATGATGGTATAATAAGACTTAATTAGGCTTATACAATTTTACTTGAGTTCGAAATAATCAAACAAACATACCTAGAAAAATAAAAAAAAATACCAGCAAAATACTCATCATAACACCCACACAAACACCAAACACTTCAAACTTTACTTTCCCACCCTCGCGGCAACCCCAATTCAATTTGGCCAACTTCTAAACAAGCATTAAGACTCATTAAGACATCGGACCGTATTATCGGGAGTGTTTGAACTGTGACGCGAGCTCGTTGTGATAAAAGTTCTGGGGGTTGGCAACAGATGGCGCTGTTTTACTAATGTTTTATCATAGCCTTTAAGGGGGACGATAGGGTGAGAACTGAAACGGTTCAGTTTGGAACATTCGGATGCAACAGATGCTGCATTGAAGGTGGCTGATGGTGAGCGAGACGCACAGGCGTCTGACGTCATAAAAATGATTTTTCACATTGATCTTAAATTGTTTTTTACCACAAACAATATACCTACCACAAATTATACGTAATATCTTGATATCTAACCCCATGATAGCAATTTTGAAAATAATTTAATTAAGATTTTTTTTATATTTTTCATGTGTATAATTTTTCAATATTAAAATATTAAAAAATTAAAAAAATATATAAATGAAATTATTTTCAAAATTGCTTTCTTGGGGTTAGATAATAAGATATTACGTATCATTTGTGATATATTGTACAAAGAAAAATCGGTAAGGTATATCGTATCTGAAGGATACAATACAACCTTGATATTTTGTGTCAAAAACTAAACAAACTATACCAACTGATAAAAAAGGCGCAGTTAAAGGGTTAAAGAGGTATTCCACGTTGGATATATGCATATTACGTATCATTTTATGATTAATATGTACCGTATCTGCAGTACAGTTCCATAAGTCTCGTTAATTAGGTATTGAAGTAAAACTGTGTCACTTTGTAAAATTGAATAATTAAAAAAAATTGTTAATGACATTATTTTCAAAATTGCTTTCTTGGGGTTGGATATAAGGATATAGCGTATCATTTGTAGTATATTGTACAAAAAATATCAGTCATATCGTATCTGGAGGAGCCCAAACTTGGTATGTTTTGAAAATTCTTTTTCTTTTAATTTAAAAAAAATGGCTGAAATGTAATGATGTGATATTTTAGAATCACCTCAAAAAGCCCTTTCGTATGATACTCACACGATAGGTTTTTGAAAAATACAAAAGTTTTTCCATACAAAAAACATGTTTCAGCACTCCCCTCCTAAGGGAATTTTTTTTAGGAACTGACCTCTAGTATGCGTGTGCCAAACGGCTAACCAGTACATCGATTTGCGGTTTTTTAATTCGAACGCTTACACTATAGCCCTCATTGGCGTCGGCCTTTATGCGTGGTGGGGCTACCCGCTACCCGCTCCTCCTCTCACCCTGTACGTTAGCCTTTTCCCCGTCTGTGAACTTATACCAATGTTTAGTTTTATCTGCGCAATACATGCTGTGAGAACTAACATATCTATATTGCGGGGTTTGGAGTAACTTTTGCTATTCTAATTAATGTAATGCGAATGTAACGAAATGTAAGGACAACAATATAATTTTCCCCTCACTAGCTCGGAAAGTTGTCGTTTATCCTTCAATACAAGCGGGGAAAAACGCGTTTTATCCACTAGTGGGGAAAGTAATTTGACCCTCGATGGAGCGTGTTTAAGTAGCTTGACAGATAACATAACGTAAAACGCTCATGATAATGGTTCGTTCGATATTAATTATCATTAAATAAATAAACCTTAAAATTCCATAAGAAACGTTTGTTTTTTTATAATGATGTTAAATATAATTCTGAACGCACAAGTTGAGTCGATGCAATTTCAAAACGCATCGTTGACATTTCATACATCAGAAATGTCAACATTGTCAACAAATTTTTTACTTAAAACCTTTTCTTACCGACTCGCATAAAAATACACAACTTCCAGAGTTTTCTGTTATAATATCGTAAAGAAATGAGTGATTCCAGTGATGAAGATGATCTAACGCCTGTGGATGTTGCACTTTCCTCGCTATAGTGAGGTGAAAAGTTTTGTGTTACACACGGGCGCAAATGTATTTTACTTCTCGTGTGTTGAAACACTCGCTACGCTCAGGATTCTATAGGTGAACCACGAGCGAAGCGAGTGGTTCTCCTATAGAATCCTTTCGCTTGCTCGTGTTTCAATTCTACACTCGCGGGTAAAATACAACTTTGCACCCTTGTATAACAAATAACTATAGCAGTAGGTGGATGAATAAACTTTTTCTGGTCACTCGTTTGCATGGTGTTGGTGGATGAACAATAGTTAGTTTTTGTAACTGAAAACTATTAAAATTAAAATTATACAGCGATGTTGATGTAGATTGTAGACCAAGGGAGTTGTTGGAAAAGAGAATGAACGAGTGAATGATACAGATACAATTATAAACCATTCGGTCGGTTTTTATGTTATGATTTGACAATGCTTTAAATTACATACATACATACATCACGCCTATTTCCCGGAGGGGTAGGCAGAGACCACGGATTTCCACTTGCTACGATCCTGACATACCTCTTTCGCTTCCTTCACTTAAAATTAATTAGCTATTATTAGATATTAGTGTAATTTAACCGGGCAAGTGCGAGTCGGACTCACGCACCGAGGGTTCCGTACTTTTTAGTATTTGTTGTTATAGCGGCAACAGAAATACATCATCTGTGAAAATTTCAATTCATAAGAAGCCTGATGACAGACGGATGGACACAGACAGACAGACAGCGGAGTCTTAGTAATAGGGTCCCGTTTTTACCCTTTGGGTACGGAACCCTAACAATAGTACCTTCTCCTAGAAGAAATACACAATAAGAATGTGTAATTTAAATAAAACTGGCCAATATTATGCTAACATGCTTTTTTTGTCGGTACGTAGGTATACTTAAAAATAATGGATCTTGTAAATATTAAAACACGCATTAAATATTTTTTGTCCTTATTTTAAATATTCTTTGACACGAAATTACTCCCAAAACGTCTTCTAAGAGCCTGTATATTTTCTCATAATATCATCTTTCAACTCATGTAGACCAGAATATCTAGAGCCCTCCGCCACACCGGTCTTCTTTGTAATGGTAAGTGTAGTATTTCATCTTAGGGTTCAGGATACAATGGTTGGTGTTCCGTAGGGAAATATGTATTCATGTATACACGGACGTTGATCAAACGTAACTACGTAATATGTATGTTATCTGACTCAGTCCGTTTTATAAATAATATATTTCTATTCATATTTCTGTATTCACGAGTGATTAAAGTATATATTATTCACAGTTTTTTCTAGCAGTCCAAAACAGCTTAAGGTGCCAGGGCTACAGCCAGCATTTAAAAAAATTGTGGTGCTTTTTAGATCATACTCGTAACACGAACATGTCTAAAGCACATCATTAAAACCGGCCAAGTGCGAGTAGGGCTCGCACACGAAGGGTTCCGTACCATTACGCAAAAAACGGCAAAAAAATCACGTTTGTTGTAGGTGGGAGCCCACTTAAATATTTATATTATTCTGCTTTTAGTATTTGTTGTTATAGCGGCAACAGAAATAGTGAAAATTTCAACTGTCTAGCTATCACGGTTCATGAGATACAGCCTGGTGACAGACAGACAGACGGACAGACGGACAGACGGACAGACGGACAGACGGACAGACGGACAGACGGACAGACGGACAGACGGACAGACGGACAGACAGACAGCGGAGTCTTAGTAATAGGGACCCTTTTTTACCTACTGTAGAGCCTGGTGACAGACAGACGGACAGACGGACAGACAGACAGCGGAGTCTTAGTAATAGGGACCCTTTTTTACCCTTTGGGTACGGAACCCTAAAAACACACTAAAAATTTGTAACAATTTTTGCACAAAAGCTAAAATTGCTAAAAATATGAAAATTGCTTCTAAAACTGCATTTTTTTGTTATAAATAACTAAAAAATAAAAAAATTGTAAGTTTATAATTTAATAACAACGATATTCGCGACCCAGGGCACGCTCGGCTGTCCGCGCAGGGAGCTGCAGTGAGGAACAAAACTGCATTCAAAGATTTTAAATTTTTTTTTGATTTCGCTTGTCAAAAAATATTCTTGAATACTTAATATTCGATTTTATGGATATTTTGTACGACAGACGAGTGTAAGACGTAATGTTTCATTAGAGACATTTTAATTAACATTAACTGTATCGACTAGTAGAATAAAGTAGCGAATGTTTATTTTAAGAATTTTTAGTCGGTTCGATTCCCAGACGAGACAAGAAGCTAATTAAAAAAAAATCCTTAAATGCAGTTTTGTTTCTTTTTAAAAATAAAAGAATGTTTCCTTTAAGTAAAATGAGCTAACTTAAGGTTTTAAGGCACTGTCCCTCCAAGACCCATTCATTTTTTCCACACTGTATGTATTATTATTTAGAGCGCTGATGGCCTAGCGGTAAGAGCGTGCGACTTGCAATCCGGAGGTCGCGGGTTCAAACCCCGGCTCGTACCAATGAGTTTTTCGGAACTTATGTACGAAATATCATTTGCTATTTACCAGTCGCTTTTCGGTGAAGGAAAACATCGTGAGGAAACCGGACTAATCCCGACAAGGCCTAGTTTCCCCTCTGGGTTGGACGGTCAGATGGCAGTCGCTTTCGTAAAAACTAGTGCCTACGCCAATTCTTGGGATTAGTTGCCAAGCGGACCCCAGGCTCCCATGGAGCCGTGGCAAAAATGCCGGGACAACGCGAGGAAGAAGATGATGATGATGTATTAATTATTATTTAATTCTATGCTTACTTTAAAGGGCGAGCAGCTAAGTACTTGCTTGCTATATGAATCACTTACTCTCACAACAATTTACAGTGTACAATATTGTGACGCCCAACTTAAACTGTCATATTACCAAAACTTTTTAGAACCACAACCAAGCATTACATTTGAATTTGAAAGTTCTATCTGAGTGCTTAATGCGTATTCTATGGCTGGTAAAGTTGAAGTTCGCCAACTCATGTGAGGAACAACTTCTAACTATCGCAAACAGTCAACTCAGCTTTATAGGCGAGCGAAATAACCGAAAATTGGGTTTCGGCGGAAACCGTTTTGCACACCTGCGATACCTGTTTCACAAGAAGACACGTAAAGTTGAAGTTTGTGAACTCATATGCGGAACAACTTCTAACTATCGCAAACAGTCAACTCAGCTTTATAGGCGAGCGAAATAACCGAAAATTGGGTTTCGGCGAAAACCGTTTTGCACACCTGCGGTAGCAGCATGGTTGCATTTTGATCGCCTATCACTATACCTGTCGCTTTCGCACTTACATACTTGTTAGAACGTGACAGGTATGGTGACGCGATAAAAATGCGACCGTGCTTAGCCCGCTGCGATACCTGTTGTGAAGAAGGCACGTAAAGTTGAAGTTTCTGAACTCATGTGCGGAACATAGAGTATTGCACATCAGAAAAGGTAAAACGGCGGACTTAATGCCTCGTGGCATTCTATAGAAAACACCAATAGAATCTTCAATAATGTATGGAAACAGTCACGTGACTTTTCGTAGCATCTGTCATCCCAATATATATTTCTTTTCGTTTAGCGTTTTTCGATGTACGATTTTCATCTTGTTTAAGCCCCCTTCAATACCTATGTTTCTCATAAGTTGCGTAAGTTGTTTCTGAACTTGTCTGCAGAAAATCAAACTATTGCAAAGTCAATTCAGCTGTGGGGGTTGAGCGATATAGCCAAAAATTGTGTTTCGGCGAAAACCGTTTCGCACATCTGTAATACCTAATATACCTGTTTCATAAAAAAGCGCGTAGGTTGAAGTTTCTGGTCATTTATTATATCATAGTATCACTTTTCCTTTCTGCCTACTTCTAAAAAGTCCTAAGTGATGTAGACGTTCTTTGTTGCCCACCGTTTTTATGGTGGATAATAATGAACCCGACCAAATTACGTAGATTGTTTGGTATGTTGTCAGGAATGTTAAAACGTGTTTTTAATTTTGTCGTATTGCGTATGTTCTGTCCCTCACGGGCGCACGCGGGTCTTAACTTAATAGGTATTTAATATTTATGTTTACGAATAAAGTAGGTACTTCTTCTATTATAAAATTCTAATAAAGTACTTCTCAGTTCTGTCATTTATTCATTTACCGAATGTTAAAAAGAGTTTCGGCGAAACAGGTCTAAGTTTCGGCGAAACAAGTCTAAGTTTCGGCGAAACCTCACAACTTTATCCGCAGCTACCAACCGCAGCATCAAAGACTCGTTTAACAAAACTGTACCGAACAAACGTTAACAGTTAAACGTTTTGTTAAAAGTTGCGATATGAATTCGTAACTTTGATAGCCTTGTTGCTCGTGTGTAAATTGTATCGAGTTTTGATGTATTGCAGTTAATTCTGGAGCATTTTGTAAACAGTGGAGCGGAATATGTCCTTAAACTACGTCCAAAAGAGAGGTATGGGCACTGTGAATGACATCTTGCTTTGTGTGGTAGGGCACAGGACAGCGGATGTCATTCCAGATCTAGAGCAGAGCCCAACTGGGGAAGTACCTCCACCTTACAGAAAACCGCAGCCAAATAACACTAGACCCTACTAATAGTGTTGTGTTCCTGCCGGTGAGCAAGGTTGCCAGAGCTCGAGGGAGAGGAGTGTTAGGGTCGGCAACGCGCATGTAACTCCTCTGGAGTTGCAGGCGTACATAGGCTACGGAGACTGCTTAACATCAGGCGGGCCGTATGCTTGTTTGCCACCGACGTAGTATTAAAAAAACAGTGGATTTGAAGTTGTTTTCAAATGTAGCCAACGTTTTACAATTTAAAAAAATGTGTCCGAGCCAGGATTATACTAATTTACGATTTTCTGGAGGGGCGCGGGGCGTATTTTGCGAAAAGTTCTTGTGCTTGTTGGTTAGCTTAGGATTTAGTTTAATTTAGGTTAAGATTTTTTGTTATATAACTATAAGTAATTAAGTTACAGAAAGACGCAATGCGTTATTAACGATAAATTCTGAATTAGACTAAGTACTGCTTTCTTTAGTAGAAATTGTTAAAAATATCGAATAAAAGGAAACACGACACGACACGACACGTCGGCGTCGTAGCAACCGCGTGTTGTTCAAAATGGAATTATTATACCCTATAAAAATAATAATAACGAGTATTCATCAAGCAAGAATTTCATGAACTTTAAAATTACATATTTAATTTTTTTTTGGAAGCATAAACTACACATTTACGGCTCGCGCCAAAAATCTGACGTATCTTGTGCTGCCCCCTACAGTTTATGCACGCTCCCTATAATCGCGGGCATCGCGGCAGAAATGCGGCGGCGAGCATCACTAATTTTTCAACACACTTACTCAAAACGACGTTTTTATTCCACCGATTTTTGGCTCATAATCCTAGATATTAAACACGCGTGCTCTTTCACTGTATTATTCCACTCGTGCTTTTTCATTATATTATCCGACTGAGTTAAGAAGCTAACTGATTGCTAATAATATGCATGGAAAGGGAGCCTTCTTTAATTGGTCGGACTGGCGGGCACCGGCGCGCCCGACCGCCTGCGCAGTGCGCGGCCCGGCCGGCAGTACGAGTATGACAGATGAAACACACAATACTAACTATTTTAACTATTAAAATTTGATTAATATGAGTTTATTTTTTTTCTCGCAAGTGTGTTGAAAAACGTCGTATGAAACGCGCATTGGTCATTACACACATCGGCTTTCTTATTGCGCGCTCGCTTACAGCTCGCGCGCACAATATCGCCTCGTGTGTAATGACCAACTTAGCACACTTGTATCATAATGTACTATTACCAACAGCAACGCTGCAACAGTAATGTAGCTGCAATTGACATCCGAACGTTACCTTAAATGGTTGATGCTCACGGACACCAAAATTGTTTTTTTTTTTTTAAATAAATTTTTATTTCCTTTGAGCGTTCGACCAAAAAGCACTTATGCCTTCTGAATTAAAGCCCGCGTCATCTTTTTCACAGTGAGCCAAAGGCAAGCAGAGATCGCGGACATATAAACACGCTAGCTTTGTCATGCAAATGTTACTTGAACTGAGAATTTTAGGGAAACCCTCACAGTGTACATATTAAAAACAGTATCATTTTGGATAAATTAATGGCACACGTGCTTGCGTGCGTGTTGACAAAGAATCGTAAAATCGATAGTCCTGAACAGATCTCTGTCTGTCTGTGTGTCTATGTCTGCGTGTGTCTGTCCTGTGTAGTGTGTCTACTTGAAATAACACAATTAATTATTTTCAAAAAAGTAATTTAAGTTGCTTCTAATAGTCCTGTGGAATTTGTATGTTTATTGTACAAAATTGTATTTGACGTGTATCAGTATGCTAACAATAAAGATTATCTTATCTTATCTTATCTGATTTTAAGATAAAAAGACAAAAAAAAGTTAATTGCCATAACTAGAAATCTTACATTCCTTAAACCTTAATTAAGTAATAACAATACGAAGAAGTTGGACATCTTAAACATAGTAGGTAGGTACATTCATTTAAATTTCATACAGTTATAGGCAATGGGTACCAGTCTCAGCCTGTGCCAGATATGTTGTGTACATATATCCAGCGCTGATTTTCAGGTTCTCCTGAACAGATTCCCAAGATTCTTACTAAATTTTATGATTTTTTGTTAGGGCTATGAAAAGTTATTCGATTCAAGCCACAGTGCGACGGCTATACCTGTAATAAAACATATATACCTAATACCTATACCTACATATATACCTAGCGGTCGGCGTCATCATCGAACGTGATATAATTATGATCACGCGCCATGTTGCGGAATTTCACTGAAACTAATTTTTACATTCTATACTGAACTGTCACCCTATATAATTGCTAAAAAACTTAGTGTAACACTCACATACACACACATTAGTTGTACGCGTGCTTAACATATTATCAATGTAAAACCCTTTCGTCATGTTAAATATTAAGTTTCTATTAATATTATCTTGTAATACAAAATATAAATAATGCAGCAAACTAATACACATGTTAGTTATAAATGGATTGGTACGTGTTGAAAATAAAATGTAAGGACGGTGAATCCTGACCCACCGTGATACAGTTCACACTAGTACGGGGGTCAGATGACACTTACTTGCTTGTTGGTTTTGTACCATATATAAGTAAAAAAAAAAACAATGTAAGTAGTTTAGCACCTTTATTTACACAATAAAATATATTTATCTTTATACATGAGAATAACAGCGCTCTCTTGACAATGATCATTATATTAATGGTCAGGCTTTAATTTTCAATCGGTTTAATCTATTCAATTTGCTTTACTGTTGCGTTACTGTTAGATTTTGTGCCACTGTGCACCGCGAGCTGAAAAAGACGCTCAACACACAACGTGAGCAGAATATTTAGCAGTCTGTTTGAATTTCTGTCTTAAATCCTTAATAATATGGAAATCACTTAGCGCACAATGACTTTGTAGTTTTATAATACGGATTTAATAAAGATCAGAGGAATAATGAATGGAGATGAAACAGATTTCGTACATAACCGTAGGTATACCTAGAGCGTTATTCAGGTTTCAAATCTGTTGTGTTTTTTAAATGTTGATTTGATACGTTTGCTATGTTTTAGGGTTCTGTACCCAAAGGGTAAAACGGGACCCTATTACTAAGACTCCGCGGTCTGTCTGTCTGTCTGTCACCAGGCTGTATCTCATGAACCGTGATAGTTAGACAGTTGAAATTTTCACAGATGATGTATTTCTGTTGCCGCTATAACAACAAATATATATTTAGGGGGGGGCTCCCATAAAACAAACGTAATTTTTTGGCGTATTTTTTAGATAATGGTACGCAACCCTTCGTGCGCTAGTCCGACTCGCACTTGGCTGGTTTTTACTTATTTATTGGTGAGCGCGAAACACTGCGAGTATCGTAACAGTAATAAAGGGGACAATTTAAATTACCGCCTATCATACTATCTGTATTTGGAAGCGAAAAAAATAGACTTGGGGCGCCGTTTACGTGATAGGGGTTGTGATCCCTCTCCCTGATGATGGCTACAGGAGGCCACAGGAACTCTGTGGTAAAACAATGCAACCACATGGATGTTTGAGGTTATTAGTGCCAGTTGCACCATCCACACTTGACAGACTGGTCAACGTCACCCGGCGCGCCGCGGCGGTTTACTATGAAACTTTCCATACAATAAAATTTAGCGAATTTTTTAACGATGTCAAACAGTTTGGTGCAACCGACCCTTAGAATTGTCTCAATGAGTATTATTTGCCTGTTGAAAGAAAAGTACAGTCAACGATAAAACCTTATATCAAAAATGACATTATTGACAAAAAACATTAAAATATATTCTCGTCTCAGTGCATCTCGCTCTTATTTATATTAAGCAAGGTTTACTGTCGACTCCCAGGGTTTGACCTTCCGAGAAAACAATGGTGTCGGCTTAATAGGCTCAGAACGGGTCACGGCCGATGTAACTACTTTTTGCACAGGTGGGGGGTGGAGGGACTCAGCTCTGTGTGACTACGGCAGGGAGGACCAGACCATGGAGCACTAATGTTCTGGATAATTCCAGCGCTGTCCCCTGTACTCATATCAAGGGCCACCAGAAGATCTGCTGCATCTCACACTCGACGCAGCTGCTTGGCTCAGCACCCTGAACGTTGATGTTTAACTCTTAATATACTATAGAATAATGTATAACTAATTGCCTATTAACGTATTTATGCCATAGGATTAAATAAATAATAAATATTAAGCAAAACGCATTGGGAGAGAGTAGTATCAGATCAATGAGTTAGCCACGGCGACGGACGACGACTGCGACTAGCGACGGATTGTGAAGCTTGCCACCGGCCCTGATATGACGACCACGACCGTACCATTGTAGGTAACATCCGTCGCATGCATCATGCATCACGCAACGCACGCTCATGCAGCGTAACGTAGGCGAACAACGCGAACGCAAAGCGGCGCGGCGCGGGGTGAATTAATCACCGCTCTGACAAGAGTGTGACGACAAAGAAGAAGATCAAATCAAGATCGCATTTTTGAAATCGGAATGTCTCTCTCCTAATTTTAGTTTATATCTTTATTTCTACGCCCCGACGTCATTTCCCGAAGCGTGGTATGATTAAATTCCTTTCACAGTCGTCGGACGGAATTTTCACCTGAAAAGCCTTCATTTTGTAAGTAATTTGTGTAGTTTGGTGTGTTTCACTAAAGAATATGGCAAAAATGAGTTCTTCGTTATTTAAGTTGGATAGTTTATCAAGGATTGAATCACATGTCGTAGTTTTGCCGAAAAATTTGGCGTAATATTTTTTTAGTAAATAAATAAACTGTAGGTAACACACTTATTTGTTTTGGAAAGTTGTCGTTTAACCCCTTGTGATAATATATTAGGTTTTTGTACGTAGTAAGTTTTATTATGTTTGTTTATTTTTCATTTTTTTATGAACAAATATATCACACGTTAAAAAAATAATGTTATTCCACGTCAAAGACATGTTGCACTCCTTTGAAATAAGGAGAGAAATGTTAATATGTGGTATTTTCTATAAAAAGGGACCTTATTGTCGATGGAGCGTACGCCATTATAAACGATGCTCCGATATAAATACAACGCCGCGCGACGCTGTGCGGCGTAAGCGCCATCGACAATAAGGTCTCTTTTCATAGAAAATGCCCCGTATATTTTTGACGCCAACTGTACGGGCGTCCGCTAGCTGAGGGCCTACCGTGAACCACGTTCGTCGTATTGCCTCTATCGTACTTGTAAATTCGTACACAAGTAAGGGGGGCAACACGTCGAACGTGGTTCGCGGCGTGGATACACGGAGCGTGCGCACGCACGCGGGTGCCATTGTAGGTAAAATCTTTCGCACGCGTCCGCGCTAGTTAGCAACGCTCACACAGCGTAAACGTATGCGAACAACGCGAACGCAAAGCGGCGCGGCGCGGGGTGAATCAATCCTTTGATACCTATAGAAGTGTCCTACGTGGACGATCTTGTTGCGAACGCGAACGCCGTGGGCCCGCCGCGCCGCGCCGCGCCACTTTGCTTCGGGTTTGCGAGTGTTCGCTTACGTAAGACGCAGCTTCATACTATTTTTCTTTTACCCGCTCACCCGCTCCGTAAAACCGCGCTATCTAGCGGACGCATTTTTCTCGTAGTTTATACGTTTATTTATGACGGCATCTCTGGCACGTTGGCGTGATTAAATTTCGCTCACTGCCGCCCAACGCAATTTTCACCTGAAAGCCTTAATTTTCCATGAGAAATTGTAGCCCTTCAAAGGGCGGCAATTTAGATTAATTCAGTGCCACGCTTATATACTTAGCTGAAATGTCATGGAAGTTTAGTTAGAAGAGAATTGGAGTTTTATTGTTAAGTTAGTTATGAAGAATATTTATGTGTGTCCATCATCAGATCAGCTTGATACCATTGGTACAATAATATTGCATTGTGACCCAACGTACAGTCGCCATCAGATATATCGGAGCGGCCAAGGTGCTCACAAATATCTGAACACGCCTCTATTGTCAAGTGCGTTCAGATATTTTTGAGCACCTCGGCCGCTCCGATATATCGATATATCTGATGGCGACTGTACATAATTAATTCTCCTTTAATTAATTTTATTATTCTCTTTTCCATTTTTAGGAATTTGATATGTTTTCTGAAAGAATATCTGTATGATTTGATTTACATATATATTTTAAAATTAAATTTCTATAAAGAAAAGTACTTACTGTATGTAATTGCATGAATTCTATAGTAATTTAAATTGTATTTTTTATTTACTCGTAATGCATGTTAATTATAAGATGTATTGTTTTGAAAAGATGTGTCCCGCCGTGTTTGTTGCCGGTCCCATATTGGGATACCCTCCTCCAATTGAGGGGGGATTTAAATCTTCTCTGGGTAGAGGTGTAGGGTTAGAGCCGGCGTAGCTTTATTTTCATTTGACGTTCATAAGCGCATTGTAATATACCTACTTGAATAATAAACTATCTTTATCTTTCTTTATCTTTATTATGTATGTGAAGTTTCGGCTTAATGGAAAAATGGGAAAAGGGTCTAAATTAGCTTGCATACATACATCAATTACTGCAAGTTAAAAAAAGCTTGTACAATAGAACGGAATTCAGATACTACCTATAATAGGCTAGATGACAAAATTTTATTAATGGTATCAATCGATCAGGTTTGTTTTTAGGATCAAATGTCTATATGGGACCCATTGCATTAAGATAAGATAAGATAAGATAAGATAAGATAAGATAAGATAAGATCTTTATTTCATTATAAAATACATTATAAATTTGCCTTCAATCAAACCTAAAACGCATAACTATAATGATCGTCAGAGATTATATTCATAGGAATACAATTTTGTATTATTATTATTATAGTACAGTATATTACAATTTTTATTAAGATTATTTCTATACAGTGAAAAATTAAGTTTCGTCAAACACTACTAATATTATATATTGGTCAGCTCAACTACTGTGGTTACATAATATTTTATTGTTTAAAATAATATCAAATTCGGAATAACCATTGGTCATGTACTCTTTAAAGCAATACAAAATTCAAAAATGGTAGTCAAAGCCCGACAGTCGTACTTCACTCACGAAACCCTTCTAACAAAACGATAAGTGAACGTGACGTCAAGTTCACTGAGAGCCAATTTTGAATGTATGGACAAAATAAGAAAATTGCGTTTTTTTCGGTGAAATATTGCGTTTATGTATGTAGTTGCCGTGGGTTCAATAATAATAACACCCAGCTAAAAAAACACCTCTTCATAATGTCAATGTCAATGATGTCACAGATTTAATAATATAAAAGTGTTGCCGTACAATATTTATTTGTATAAAATGTAAGGAATCGAATGGTTTCAAGTCCTGTATTTTTGTATTATTTCCATATAATCCAAATTGCTCATTTGCTATCTATGTTACTAGATTTTGTTATAAAATTCAACATGTGTCATCATCCCTATTTAAATTCCATATTTTTTAGGGCCGATACAGACAGACTGCAACCTGTAATTTGTATGTGAATTGCACGCTGACTGTAACGTCGGCGTGAAATGAAATGAAATGTATTAATTTGTCAGAATACGGTACATTGATGTGATCTTAAGTTAGAATTATGCAAGTTCCATCATATTCTACCATGCAATTCCCATACAAGTTGCAATCCGCAGGCGCTTCAAAATATAGATTTGACATTGACATCGCAAAAGTACCTAAATCTAAATATCGAATGGCGGTTATAAGCGACACTGAATCTCGTTTTCCGGTGAAGAAACAAAAGCCCACCACTCTACCACAAAAGCCAAAAGTCGTATCTCAAATAGTTTTGTATTGACATAGGTCCTTTTGGATCTGGGTGTTAACGGCCGCAGGGCCTGATTTGCATGCAGTCCGAATAGTTAGAAATGGTTTTAAAATGGCCGGTAATATTTTGGGCGCTGTCACAAAGTTTTAGGTATGTTTATAGAGGCAGTTTAAGCGATTGATCATTTGCGTTTGGTTTGTTGAAAACCATACGAAAAATTATGTTGTTGCGTTTCACCCTTACGTCGTTACTCTGCCACTGATTCGTACTAAGCGCTATGCATCCAGCTTTATCATGCGAACGGCTAAGGAGTGGAATTCACTTCCTGCAAATCTATTCCCAGTCCACTATAACTTGGACCTTTTTAAATCGAGAGTGAATAGCTTTTTAGGTAAGCATGATCCATCCTAGACTGCATCGGCACTTACCATCAGGTGAGATTGCAGTCAAATGCTTGCCTTTTTGTAATAATTAAAAAAAATTAAGAAAATACAAAAGCTCTGATTACGCTCATTAACTTACTAAAGTCTTGAAAAAAAAAATTGAAATTTTGAATACATCCCGACGTTTCGTTTCGAACTATTTACAGCGTTCGTGGTCGACGGACGGTGGTGGTTGTGTATTTTGAATTAATTATACGCAATATAATCCCTTTATATATCTAGTTTTATTTCATAAGTACCTAACTATCGCGGTAGCCGAACACAACCGTCAGCAGAAAACTATTATGATCTAAGAACAAAATAATACTTGATCCCCAAAAACGTCCATGAGAGTTCAGCCATAGCCATTAATCAATATGTACTGTCCGCGCCAATTCCGTGCATTCGGAGGTCGAGGAAGTGGGGGGTGTGTGCCGCGCCCGTACGTACAAAATGACACCACACTGTCATGACGCCCAACATTCCTAACATTCCTCAGCCATGCACGGAATTCGCGCGCGGACAGTATACGAGTTATCGCCCGGGAGGCGATTTGTCATGGAAATCTGTTCCTGCCTCGCGGTCTATTATATACCTGGTTATTTGAATTTTAGTGTACCTTTATTTTAGAGCGCACCCTTTTTGCGCCATGGATATAAAAACTGTGCGGTTTAAGAGGAATTTCCTCCCGCGGACGCTTCGGCTGTGGAACGACCTGCCGAGGTTTTCCCGAGGGGCTACAGTATGGGCTTCTTCAAAAAAGGAGTGTACAGGTTTTTAAAGGGTCGGCAACGCAACTGTGCGGTTTAAGAGGAATTTCCTCCCTCGTACGCTTCGACTGTGGAATGAGCTCCCTGCCGAGGTTTTCCCGAGGGGCTACAGTATGGGCTTCTTCAAAAAAGGAGTGTACATGTTTTTAAAGGGTCGGCAACGCGCGTGTAATATCTCCGGTGTTGCAGGCATCCATAGGCTACGGTAACTGCTTACCATCAGGCGGGCCGTATGCTTGATTGCCACCGACGTGGTATAAAAAAAAAACGCGCATGTAATATATCTGGTCTTGCAGGCGTCCATAGGCTACGGTGACTGCTTACCATCAGGCGGGCCGAATGCTTGTTTGCCACCGTCGTGGTATAAAAAAAACCGGCCAAGTGCGAGTCGGACTCGCGCACCGAGGGTTCCGTACTTTTTAGTATTTGTTGTTATAGCGGTAACAGAAATATATCATCTGTGAAAATTTCAACTGTCTAGCTATCACGGTTCATGAGATACAGCCTCGTGACAGACAGACGGACAGACGGACAGCGGAGTCTTAGTAATATTAGGGTCCCGTTTTTACCCTTTGGGTACGGAACCCTAAAAAATATGTAACCTAATATAACACCTCTTTTTGTGTCAGGGATAAAAACAGCAAAATATCAATCTCATACAACTAAAGTACTGTAAAAATCACACGTCGACTCCAAAGCGCGAACTTTCTATATAAAAGACTTTCTTAATGGGCCCGTTTTAACGAGCATCACACAATGCGTCCTCGTTAGTATGTCCTATATAAAGTACAATGTCCTATATATAGTACCGTCCACAAAGCACAATGACGTCACGGCGCTATAATTACATGCGAAATATTGCGATTCGGCTTTTAAAAGCTGGTGTGTTTAAAATATTTTTATTGGAGCGTTAATTTTAAGATTGTCACATTAGAAATAATATGAAAATAAAATAAATAAAAATTGTGAAGATTGATTATTTACAAAAAAAAACTCTTTTCAGTCTGTTAAAATGTAGCCTATGCCACTCGGAAGCCAATGCAAACTTACATTGTGAGATAAAAATGATATGTTAATGACTTACTGATAGATATACATAAATGATGTCACTCAATTCATGCATTGGCGCGAGCGAGTAGCAAACGGGACCCTATTACTAAGACTCCTCTGTCCGTCTGTCCGTATGTCTGTCACCAGGCTGTATTTTATCAACCGTGATAGCTAGACAGTTGAAATTTTCACAGATGATGTATTTCTGTTGCGGCTACAACAACAAATACTAATAAGTACGGAACCCTCGGTGGGCGAGTCCGACTCGCACTTTCGGGTTTTTTGATCACCGTGTCCTTCCGCCTACGCCTGGTCGCCGTGAAACTGTGTTGCCCTCACCTTAGACTCTTATAGCCTAGTTCGGAATACGTTAGTAATTTAGTCGAGTGGCGAGTATTTGTGACTTTGCGTCTCTGCTGTGTTTGGTAACTTTTGTACATGTTAATCGCTTATTTATATGTTGTATGTTAATATTTGAAATGTTTTCTTGGTTAGTTCATGTGTTTTATGCTTAAAATTCCAATATTCTTAATTGTTATATTCAGCACCCTGTACGGCAAGGTCTTTTTTAGGTTATCTGTCATACCCGTAGCTCCGACGGCGCTGTCAGTCGCCGCAACTGGATGCGTTCAATTTTACGAGGCCGTGCCGTACAGCTGCGATCGTGGCCCACAAATGGACTCGCCGGAAGATCAGCGCCGACACTTGGGTCGGCATGCTGAGGCGAGCCCATTTCGTGGTAAACACTGCAAATATGTTTTTTTTAATTTTCCTTGTAATGCTAGTATGTAAGTTTATCACGAAATAAATGATTTATGATTATGATTTATGATTTTGCATGCCTAAAGGGTCCTTGTGCTCCATGTACAGCATAGACCCTTTAGGCATGCAAAGTCTCAAATACTCGCCACTCGACTAAATTACTAACGAAGTCCGAACTAGGCTTATAGGTGACCGGCTAGCATGAGTTGCGTTCTGGCTCGCGAGTCCATATTTTGAAGTCGCGCTAGATGTAATGTAGTGGCGCGCGAGAATGCGGTCTATCTACTGAGCTCGTTCACTTACCTGTACTGACAATGGCATTCTGTTAAACAAAAGCCATTTTTTCTTTTGTGCCTGAGCGCGTGGCCTTTGTGCCTGATCGCGTGGCTATTGTGTGGGAGCCTCAGGCACAAAGGCCACGCGCTCAGGTACAAAAGACATAATGGCTTTTGTTTAACATAATGCCATTGTTAGTACGTAAGTGAACGAGCTCAGTAGAGATAGCGTTAACTATAACTCATGCTGGCAGGCAGGTGGTTGTAATTAAATATTATTCGTGAATTACAATTAAAATAACTAATTTCTTTAATTTTTATTTCACAAAAAATAAATTTATTATTTGAGACAGGTAATTAGATACAAAACTTATTTGACTCAGCAGGGTTCGTAACAAGTGACGCAACAGAACGCTGTGTCGCCTATGATTATTAGCTTATAAGATTTTTATTGTTGCATTGCATGTGTATGTTGTGGTGCTTCCACACTGGCTGTTATACAGTGTTATATAACGGCGAGTGTGGGAGGACCATTAGTTTGTAAAGATTGTTAGACTATAGTTACCTGAAAATAAACGATATTAGACTTTTTTAAATATCTAAATTATAATACAGTGAAAATTTATTCTTTTTTCTACGATTATTTATTCATTTATTATATACAACACATATTTCATGATCAGCAACGCAGGCTTCGTCAAGTGCTTACAACAATAAATCAGCTATTTGTTTCTTAGTTAAATATATTTGACTTTGACGACCATTCTGGCCTAGTGGGTAGTGACCCTGCCTGTGAAGCCGATGGTCCTGGGTTCGAATCCCGGTAAGGGCATTTATTTGTGTGATGAGCACAGATATTTGTTCCTGAGTCATGGGTGTTTTCTATGTATTTAAGTATTTATCTATTATATATATCGTTGTCTGAGTACCCATAACACAAGCCTCCTTGGACTTACCGTGGGACTTAGTCAATCTGTGTAAGAATTTCATAAAATAAATAAAAAAATATAATATTTATTTATTTATTTATATGTTGAATAAAAACGACTAATGTTCTAATGCCGCCAAAAACAGAACAGTAATAACAATATTTCTCACCAAAAAACCCCGGTAGCAAAAAGCTGCTTTGCAGTCCACTGCATTAAATAGGTGCCATTATTTCCACCTAACGGAGACGAATTGAAATTGAATTTTATCAAGACTGCGTTTAAAAATAACTAACAAGTATTTTCGCTTCGCGCCCGTTATTCTGAAGGTTCTCGAAGTTTTATGCGAAAAGTAATATATGTATGGTATTTGAAAATAAACCACAGAAATAAATATACCATAGAAGACGCAAATGCATCTACTTCGCGTGTCCGAACCCCGACCAATCGTCGAGGTTGGCCGTCGCTCTTTACAGTCCACGCGCGTCAGTTGTTGCAGCCGGAGGTCCGTGAAAACTTAAAAAATGCTTCATTGCATGATAATTTACTGCAACAGCCCAAATTTTGCGAGCACCCAAAGGCAAGAACTTATTTCCTATCACAGATAAGTAATTTTAAAATTATATTATGCGTAAATTTTGTATGAAAAAGTCGGCACGCTTGGTTTCAATACAAATCGTGGTATTTGCTTCATCTCAAAATTCAAAATTCAAAAATTCTAAATGTTTATTCTGTAAATAGGCTTAAGCTAGCTCTTTTATCTAGCGTATATATATTAAATATGTGAAATAAACTAATTGGATCTATACCTAAAGGCGAGACCGAGAAAAGTGGCGCTGTCTTGTGTCGGAGGTCATGCCTGAGCGAACGGAATAAGTAAGTAGTGAAAACAAAACCGGACAAGGTGCGAGTTGGACTCGCCCATCGAAGGCTCCGTACTTTTTTATATTTTTTTATGTTTTATCTTCTTGTATTGGGTATGACTATGTGAGTGGCAATAAATGTGATGCCGAGTGCCGCGATAAACCTTTCTTTTGCTTTAATATGCTGTTGACCAGTTTTATTATGAAATCTATTAGATGTCATGCCGAAAGAATAGAGGGTCGACCACGTCACCACGCGCATGTAGCACCCCGGGAGTTGCAGGCGTCCACAGGCTACTGTGACCACTTACCATCTAGCAGACCATATGCTTGTTTGCCACCCATTGGTGGTACAAAAAAAGAATATCAGAATAGGGTTGCGAATGGAAAATAAGTTTATTTCAGTTCTTCGCCTACGGCCGTCTCGATACAGCCAATTCGATTTTTACGCTTTAGTACTTGCAAAGGATCACGTCCATGAATATTTGTTTCTGAGATATGGATGTTTTTTAGGGTTCCGTACCACAAAAGGAAAAAAAGGAACCCTTATTGGATCACTCGTGCGTCTGCCTGTCCGTCTGTCACAGTTTTTTCCGAAACTACTGGACCAATTAAGCTAAAATTTGGTACACATATGTAAGTTTGTGACCCAAATATGGACATGTAACGTAAACGAATGAATTTTAAACATGGGGGCCACTTTTGGGAGGTAAATGAGAAAATAAAAAAATAAAGTTATTCAAACTATATCGTATTACATATCAAATGAAAGAACTCATTGTGAGAATCACAAATATTTTTTTTTTATAATTTTAGGATATATTCAGAAGTTATTCAAGAAAATAGGCAAAAAATTACCATTCCCCCTTTATCTCCGAAACTACTGGGTCTAAAATTTTGAAAAAATACACAAAATTAGTTCTTTACCTATAGATGACAGGAACACCTATTGGAAATGTGCAGTCAAGCGTGAGTCGGACTTAATTACTAAGTTTTCGATCCGATCCCTACGGATTTTTAGACAAGTAAAAAAAATGCATTGTTAAAAATTGTGTAATCTACGGAACCCTTGGAACGCGAGTCCTACTCTCACTTGGCCGGTTTTTTATGTACTTATCTGAGTTCGTATTTATCTATATAAGTAAATATATATATCATCGCTATAACCCAAGTTTGCTTAGTTTGGGGTTTATGTATTATCGCCGTTTAGTACAGAACATAAACTTTATTTAGCTTTTAGCTCTATTTCGGTCAAATTGTCCCATAAGGGCAATATGATTACGCCTTTCGAATCTTACCTCCCGTGTGCCTGAAATATTTCTGATATCAGCGGGCCTACCACGATACACGAAAATCTAAATTTTGTTATCTGCTCCATCGCTCGAATATGCAAGAGTGATAGAGACAGGTAACGAAATTTCGTTTTTCGTGTTTCTCAGTAGGCCCTAAGATAGTTAATACGCACATTAACTGTAGGTCCGATATACGGTCAATATAATAGCCCACATAACCCACATGATAAATCTCTTGTAATAACCTATACGTCGTTATCGCGGCGAGACGGATAGCTTCGCTGAAGCGAGACAAACGGCGCGCTTTAACACATGGAGTTATTTCAGTCATCATCTACTTGGAGGGGACACACACGGACGGACAAATTGGACAGCAACGGAGATTTTACATCCAACATTAAAAGGAGCTAACGCAATAAGTTTTTGGCAAAATTTCATTTTCGGTAAAAGCTTTTATCATCCTCGTCGCCAATATCGCCGCTATACTTACTCAACCTCGTGTCTGCAACACTCATTTGATGACAAAAACACCCGTATTCCGAATGAAAGGAAAGCGACATTTCCATCAATTCATTGTTGCAGATATGAGGTTGAGTAAGTATAGCGACGATATGGTATTTAGGGGGTTGTTTAGGGGTAAAGTAACGGAACACGGTGTTGTGCATACGGCGTTTATTTCAAAACTGGTTTTTGCCCAATTACCAACATAATATTTGCATACCTACACTGAAAATAACGATTGCATAACAGTAACAAAATACTTTTCATCTCAGCAGCTCGAACAAGCCTACTTTTCCTCACTCCAGGGAGTGAAACAAAGTAGCTTTTTAATTTAGTGAAGGCCATGACTGCCACTTAATACTTCGGGGTCTATTACTACACTACTGAAGTAAAAATATATATGTGTCACAAGAGAGCAAAGTTATTTTACATCTCGTGGTTTTGAGTCCCTCGCTACGCTCAAGATTTTAACTTAGAATCACTCGCTTCGCTCGTGATTCAATTACACAATCTTTCGCTTTCTCGGGACTCAAAATCAACACTCGCAAGAAAAACCAACTTTCCTCTCTTGTTGCACAAATAACTATTGTTACTAATTTTTCACCTCAGTAGTGAGAACATATTAAAGGTTAACATGTATTTCGAGTTGTAAAATTCAGACAAAAAAAACAAAAAAAAAATTAAACAAAGTATGAAGTGGCAGTTCATGGCCTTCACTAAATTACAAAGCTACTTTGTTTCACTCCCTGGAGTGAGGAAAGTGGCACTTTCTTCACCCTGGAGTGAGGAAAGTGCGAATTCCTCACTCCAGGGAGTGACGAAAGTCGGTTTGTTCGAGCTGCTGAGGTGAAAAATAAAATTGCAAAATTTTCCAGTTCGTAAGATTTGTCGGCCGTGTGTCCCGCCTTATCGGGCCGCCCCGCGCCAGTGAGCACTCGAGATGACGTCATAATCCTGTCTATACTCACCTTAACAAACTGAGCTCCACAAACGGTTTGTAATGCTTTGTTCGCTTTCTGACGTAATGACGTGAGACGTATGTTCTAATCGTGGAGACTATATAAAGGAGCCAAATCTCTATGTATGAAAAGTGTCCATCAAAAAACAGTAATTAGGCGGCGCCACCATACACCGAAATACTACCAAACACAACCTACGTAATTTGGTCGGGTTATTTGTTGCCTTATATGGTTCATGTTATACTCATGTCCCAGAGCCTAACTAGCGCCACCGGAGAGATTAGGAACTATTATTTAAAGCTGAATGCGGTCACTTTTGCAACAATTCTGCCATAAGAGATTGGCATCCTTTCTATACCATCCATAGTTCTAATGCTTCCTCGCACAACGTATCAGCATTACGATACAGCGAGGAAATGCCGCCAGCATCCTTGGTACAATGCCTCAAGGGCCTATTTTAGATTTAAACTAGTTATTAATTTCGTTTACGTAGTACCACTGTATATATCTTGTATGTAAATAAAGAGTTTTTCTTTATGTAGAGTTGTTGTCATATCATCTTCATTTCTCGTCTCGTCATGGTCCCTATGACAGTTAATTTTTAGGGTTCCGTATCCGTACCCAAAGTTGTTGTCATATCATCTTCATTTCTCGTCTCGTCATGGTCCCTATGACAGTTCATTTTTAGGGTTCCGTACCCAAAGTACCCTATTACTAAGACTCCGCTGTCCGTCCGTCTGTTTGTCTGTCTGTCTGTCACCAGGCTGTATCTCATCAACCGTGATAGCTAGACAGTTGAAATTTTCAGATGATGTATTTCTGTTGCCGCTATAACAACAAATACTAAAAACAGAATAAAATAAAAATTTAAGTGGGGCTCCCATACAACAAACGCGATTTTTTTGCCATTTTTTGCGTAATGGTATGGAACCCTTCGGGCGCGAGTCCGACTCGCACTTGGCCGGTTTTATATGAAGTGTAAAAATGTTTTTGGAAGTTGCTAACATTAATATATTTTGAAATATAAGTAAATGTAATAAATATTATACGGTAGAAACATAATTATTCATTTTTTTTTATTAAAGTACAGTGCGTACAGCTTGTAGAATTTTTGAAAAATCGTAAGAATGATGCCTTTCTTGAGTAACTTTATCGATTCCAAACCTGATTAAACAACTTTTGCTAGGCAGAAAAAATAACGAACGAAAATCTAATAAAACGCACCATTTTTTTTTTTTACTATTTTTGCAAAAAAGCATTAACATGAATATGGCTTCTAAAATGTTATTTTGTAATCGAACTGAGTCGAAATAACCCAAAACTTGTTATTTTTTCGAAATAAGTACCCTTTTTCCCGAAAACCCCCAACTGGCTTGTGCTAGCACACTTTACGCTGTCATAAAAGCGAGAAGTGTGTCACCTGGCGCGTAACGGGATTAGCCTCAAAGCGAGCACGTGTCGAGTGTCCGACACGGGCGACACGACACGGCCAGTGACGAGCCTTTAAACGCTACCTTTGAACACAGATGACTTGCTACTAGACTAGATGGAGCGAGCACGTGTCGAGTGTTGGACACGGGCCACACGGCAGTGTCAGTAACGAGCCTTTAAACGCTACCTTTGAACACAGATGACTTGCTACTAGACTAGATGGAGCGAGCACGTGTCGAGTGTTGGACACGGGCGACACGACACGGCCAGTGACGAGCCTTTAAACACTACCTTTGGGCACAGATGACTTGCCATTAGACTAGATGGAGCGAGCACGTGTCGAATGTTGGATATGGGCGACACGACCAGCGGGATTAGCACGGTCGCATTTTTATCGCCTGTCACCATGCCTGTCACGTTCTAACAAGTATGTAAGTGCGAAAGTGACAGGCATAGTGACAAGCGATAAAAATGCAACCATGCTGCCACCGCAGGGGTGCGACAATCCTCCTTTCGGGTATTCTCGTCTCCGTTCGGCTCAGCATTGCTCCGAGCATTTATTAGGGTTGACACAACTTGACGTCCCTTTGCGTGCACGACCACATTTATAATGACTTGAATTTTAACAACCCTAAATAGCCGGAAGGGATAGTGCTTATATATTAGAAAGGGACAGCATGATTCGACCATGATTCGACATTCGATTATGCACTTAATAAATCATTATTATTAAAAAACAATAATTAACGTAAAAAGGCGGACTTTATGCCAATGGCACTCTCCTGCAGCTGTTTTAGTCATAGGCGTCTTCCGATATCCGATATCGGAAAGGCGCTTACGATAAATTCAGCCATGTCAGAGCCCCCCGTCATCTGCTTGTATGCGTAAGGCATAATGCTTGTTGTAGTATGCGTGACCGCTAAAGATGGCGCCGGGGCGCGCGCCCGCGGCCTGACTACGCGGATGTAGGGTCCTACATCCGCGTAGTCAGGCCGCGATCCTAAATGCGATGCCTTTATTTAAAGCCCAAAAGAAAATTGTACGAGCTATGTTTAAAGTTAACCAAATTAAAAGCTGTAGACCTTTGTTTAAGAAATTAGGCCTGTTACCACTGCATTCTATGTATATTTACGAAGCATGTGTATTTGTAAAACAATATATGGACCGATTCACTGTACATGTAAACACTCATCCTCGCCCAGCTACAAATACGCTAAAAATTCTTCCCCCAGGAAATTGTATTTCAAAAACAAGCTTTTATACAAATACCATTTACACAATGGCCCCTAAATTGTTTAACACATTACCGGATCTGCTCAGAAATGAACAGCTGTCGACATTTAAGATTAGGTTAAAAAAATTATTAAAAGATAAATGTTATTACAATATTGATGAATTTCTGATGGACACTTTGACAAATGAATGATTGACTTATATAATTACCCATTAATCATTATTTATTTTAAATTATTAATTACAACTTATTGATTATTTTTATTTTAAATATTTCATTACTTTTCTAATTATATAACTATTACACATAACTATTACATTTCTAATAATATTGCATGCGCTAGGTAACCAAAATCATTGTACGTCGAAAGACATATTACAGAGAACAAATTGTTTATAACACCTGTATTCATTACCTGTAATGCACAATTGATGAATAAATGATTCTAAATGAAATGCGATGATTTACATCCGACATCGGATCGCACAATGTGAAAACGCTGTAAGTCTTTAAAATAATTTAAATTTGGAATAACGTGGAGTCTACGGTTGGGAGTCTGTTTTCGGCGACCCATACGTGTGGAGAGGTTGAGCAAACGGTCGAAATTACCTACACGAATATACCACTGATATTGCAGGCGTCACAGACATGTCAACTATTCAATATATCGAAAAGGTTCTAGCCGTGTTGTGTATTCCTGCCTCGCAGAGATGCTAAAGCTAGAGATGTTTATCTTTGTAATGTTTTATTTTTATTTTTTACTATAATAATTTGTACATACAAGCTATCTCTGTTAAAAACTCCTTTAACCTCCTGAGGTATTTCCTTTGTGCTACGACATGGGATTCTTCAAGAAGCGGGTATTTAGGGTTCTCAAGGGTCGGCAATGCTTAAGTGGCTCCTGTGATGTTGCTTACGTCCATGGGCGACGGTGACTGCTTCCCATCAGGCGGCTCGTCTGCTCGTTTGCTGAATATCACATAAAAAAAAAAACCCGCATACATATCAAGGTTGCGCTATCACTAACTAGTATTGTGAGTGAAACCGTATTGATCTAAATATTTTTCAATTAAAATTACATACATTAAAAATTACAATAAATTATAAAAGTACAATCGTCCTAGTCACTTGCTGGAGCCCGTACATGAACACTTACACATTGACTTATATAGGGGCAATCCAGCCGGTCTGCGATCATGGCCAGTGTTGCAGTGTGACAGGACCCTGTTGCATGGACAGTGTTGCAGTGTGATAGGACACTGTTGCGGGCGCGCACTCTGCTGAGCAGTCACTTGCTGGAGCCCGTACATGAACACTTACACAGTGACTCATATAGGGGCAATCCAGCCGGTCTGCGATCATGGCCAGTGTTGCAGTGTGACAGGACCCTGTTGCATGGACAGTGTTGCAGTGTGATAGGACACTGTTGCGGGCGCGCACTCTGCTGAGCATCGCCGCGAACCGCTTGCGCAGTGGCGTAGAAGCAATCTGTGCGCGCTTCTGCGAACATGCTCGACGCACTGCAGTGGCACGGCAGCCGCAACATCACCCTGAACCATAGACATTACATAGATCAGCTATACGCGTGCGCCCGTGAGGGACAAAACATACGCAATGCGACAATATGATTGGTCGAGAAGATTTGTAGCCCATCATAAACCATACAAATTTACGGTGGGGAATAAAAAAATGTGAGACTGACAAGGACAAACAATAACAGCGGTTTCTCTGCTACTGCTACTGAAAGATACATAAGACTATCCCGTTCGGTCATTTCCCCCCGCCCCTCATGACCGATCCAGTTATACTAGATTCATGCCCTGAACGCGTTATTGGACGCGTAGTAGTTTTGAGTGAAATGAGCCCACAGATTGCTGGTGTAGAAAGAAGTAAGGTTATTTTCACTAAAGTTGAACAACGTGCAAACTTCCGCTTCGTAAAATGAGTGGAGTATATAGTTAGTTTAGGGTATCTAAACTGCATCTGCAATTCTGCAACCAACTATCGATTGCCGAGCCGCCTAACTCCAATTTTATAGCGCGCAAGTTCACTCAAGAGTGCACCGTAGTGTATGTCGGGGCAATTTGTATGGTAATGCAGCCAATAGCACTCGAGCGGCGCAAGGCTTCAAGGTGCAGGAGACAGCGATTTTAAAGAAAAGCCAATACCAAAGCGATATAGGATAGTCATAGTAAATTTTGTAGTCACAGTAAATTTACTGCCATCCATCGACACACGATTAAAACTAAAAATATGAATAAAAAGCCTAGTGTGGAGTTCAGTTAAAACTGTACCCATGTGAATATTATTTAGAAATAAACTTTTTTTTTTCCTTTTTTTTATATAAAAAAATGTATATATATTGATAAATGGTTTGTTTTGTTTGTATTTATTATTTTTATATGATTTTGACCCATGTTATTTCACTTATGTATTAAAATTGTTAAATAGCAAACGAAATCATCAACGCCATCTAGCTGAGAATAGGCGAAAGGTATTGGTGGCAGCGCCATCTGTGCGAGAATCAAATTTTCTTTATTTCCGAGGCACGTTTTTTCCTAAGACTGTATTCATCTTATACGGAGTTACATAGGTCTTTGCCAATACTAACATTTTGAGGTCAAAGTAATATCTAGTAAATGATGTCATTTTGCTATTCTTCGCCGTGCGTCTCACGCCAATAATATGTGTGATCGTTTTCCAAAAAAAAATGTACATTTCATTAATGTCTTCAAAATATTGATTTATTGGTCTCATTTTATTCAGAATCATTTGTACATTCACGCCTCATATATGAAAAAATGTGTCCCAAGATTTCCTTTCCAGATCGTCACATTTTTGTATGAATAATTTATATATTTGTATGAACGTGACGCACTGGAAATATATTTCCGCGATTCCGAATGTCCTCTTGAACGATCTCCTTAAGATTTGCTTAAGATATTACTTACACATCCAATGGATATCTAATGGATATCCCAATACGTCACAATAATTGTAGCGTGAATTGACAATTTGTTTCTCGAATCGATCTGCAAAAGATAACTAGTTGAGAACTAAACTATAACGTGTCTATTAGATCTCGTATCTAGTAATTATCACGTTGTTCGAATTGACCAGTAACTTTCTATATATCTCGCTCGCACTAATATGCCAGTACGAGTGATATGCATAGAAATTAAGTTACGCTCACGCTAGCGAATATATCAGTCTCACACTGGTGGTAAGGCTACAGGAATCTGAAAGCTGAAAAATAATAAATTCATGTTAAGCCTTAATAGCAAAACTCCCAAATTCATATATAACCTGCAAAGTATTCAGAATGTGACATTCGGAGCACTTAGCCTCTCACGGGTCAACGCTGCCGTCCTTCGAGAATGATGATTGATGACCACTTGACTCCGTCCGCACCTGGTGTCGCGGACAACCTCGCACAGACTCCTCAAGATTTGGTAGCAGTATTTCTTATTTACTTAATGGCAACAACGGATTTTTTACAAGCTTTTATTTAGTTTCACCTGTACCGTTGTCGGTCTGTAATCTTGCAAGTTAAATTTAACCTTTTCGACGCCGTGTCAAACACAAAAGCTGTCACTCGGACGCCACGTCACCGAAGTGTCAAAACTGAAATTGAACTTTATGCACGTAAGTCTATGTTGCTCTGTGGTTTGTGACCGATTAATCCGTCTTTGGCGTTGGACCTGCGGTGCCGATATATCCGTCATTGGCGTCCAAAAGGTTAACCCACTTTTCGTTTCCAGTGAAGCTGAAACTTTGCACACCTGCCTTATGTACGTCGGGTGACAATGCAATATTATGGTACCATCGAGATGATCTGATAATGGAGACAGGAGGTGGCCGTTCGAACTCTGTGATAAAACAACGCAACCTAATTGTATTTGGGGTTGTTACAATTGTCTCGATGAGTATTAGTTGCCTGTGGAAAGAAAAGTACAGTCAGCGATAAAAGCTTGTATCAAAAATGATTTTTTTGACAATAAACTTATTTATCCCTAAAATTATTGGTGATATTGGAAATTAACAAGACGTCGAAAAATTCTTTTGAGTCGAAGCTTAGTAGCTGGTAAAGAGCTTAATGTTCCAATCCTCATATTTACCTGTTGCTTGTGTTCTTGCTACAAGTACTTAAACAAGGAAGAGAATATTATATCGCTGCATTCCTCAGCCAAGAAATTAAAAGGTGTGATGTGAGTGGTGATACTGGCAAGTTGTAAATGTGTGCGTAATCGATTAACATATTCGCAAACATACACACCGCCTCATTTATATACCTTAGCTGGAAGAGATGAATGGATGGAGAGACAGAGACATACACATTTATTCTTTTCTCTCTTTGTTAAGTCCTTGTTTTGTGCAATAAAGTGTTTTACTACTACTATGTCCCGTCTATAAGGCGAGTGGTCTGCACCAGATGAAAAATGTGAGTCCGCGAGGTGCGTACGAAATTTCCGTATCCGTATGAATAACGAAGAAATATTAGGTTCGTTGGAAGTGGAAGAGTTGTCGTTGTAGATTTGAAGTTTTAGAATGCATATGGAGGTCTATTATATACTGATCGCTCCAGAGTTCCAGATACACTTGGACAAACGGGTGGGCTACGGAACTTATAGAACCCATTGATAAATAAACGCTAGTAACAAAATTGATCAGTGTGAATTGATGTTTGATGGTTGATTGGTGTTTTGAGAGGAGAATATATAAATAAATATTATAGGACATTATTACACAAATTGACGAAGTCCCACAGCAAGCTCAATAAGGCTTGTGTTATGGGTACTTAGACAACGATATATATAATATATAAATATACATAAATACTTAAATACATAGAAAACACCCATGACTCAAGAACAGATATCCGGTCAATTTTTTTATTTTTCAATTTTTTTTAACATGCAGATACGTCTGCGAGCGATACTCCAAATTTTATATTAAAGGAAAAAATGGAAAAAGTTACACTTCCGGCTGTAACTTTTTCCATTTTTCCTTTAATATAAAATTTTGAGATATCCGGTGTTCATCAAATTTTATATTAAAGGAAAAAATTGAAAAAGTTACACTTCCGGCTGTAACTTTTTCCATTTTTTCCTTTCATTCATCACACGAATAAATGCCCTTACCAGGATTTAAAAAGGAACCATCGGCTTCATAGGCACGGTTCCAACCCACTAGGCCAGACAGGTCGTCAAATTATAACTTAAATAAATAATTATATAAAAAATAGCATACTATTTTTATTAATATTTAAATTCCAGGAACTTGTACTAATTGACAAGATTTTGTACCTACAATCAGATTATCAGTGTATAGCAATAATATTATTTACAGGTAAAGTGAACTAAATACAATTTTGCCCATTATTCGGGTTATCGTCCAGATTTGCCGCTGATATCGGTGGTCAATTCCACGGTGCGAGCGGGACTGCAATATGTATTATGCGCGTGCGAAAGAGATAGTAACAAGCGGGTCAATGTTCAAAATTCTTCCCGCTTGGCGTCTTTAGTTTCTGAGAACCGCTTTCGCTTGTGACTTGCGCCATCCAAAAGTAATATAAACTTTGTTCGATTGTCCTGTATATTTCAGTTCGAGTTATTGACATTAAGTTGACTCAATCAATTAGCGATAGGTTTATTCAATTATAATTATTTGCTTGGTAAATAATATATTTGCTTTCAACGTAATTTAATTGGGTATGTTTGTAAATATATGGATTCGCGGTAAAATATTGGTTTACGTCTTTGATGTTTTCTTAGTATATGTATTTTCTATACAGAGATAAGATAAGATAAGTTGTTTATTTGTAAAAGTCATGTACATGAGATGTTATTGAAGTTATACAGGAAGCTTCCATGACACCCTGTCAGGGCACACAAATTGTCTTATATCTAGGTTATTACTAAATTACATTTCAATTTCATTTACAGGCCATGCATGCTATTATTAATAATTGGTTAGAGAGATTTTTTGTATATGTATGAGGTATAAATAATTACAATAATAAATTCAATGTCAATATTCAATGTCAAGATCACAACTACTAGATAGAGTAATAAATATTTGGGGACTATCTTACACTGATCGACCTTACCCCAAACTAGGCAAACTAAGGTTTTGAAGATAGCCGGGTCCCGTTGCTTGACACCTCGCTGTACCCGAAACGTTGGTCCGGAATGTTTGATGTTTCTATGTGTGTGAATAGATTTCATTAATGGTATCAATTGATCAGGTTTATTTTTAGGATCAAAATAAATGTCTATATGGAATCCATTGCATTAAGGCAATACAAAAGTCAGAAATGATAGTCAAACGACAGTCCTACCAAAGACAGATATAACTCCGTAATAGATATATACAGTCTAAGGAAAAAACGTGCCTCGAAAATCAAGAAAATTTGATTCTCGTCCAGAGGGCGCTACTAGCTTTGGCTTACTGTCGTATAGATGGCGTTGACGGTTTCGTTTGTTATTTAACAATTTTAACGCATATCAGTGAAAGAACATGGGTCAAAATCATAAAAATAATGAATGCAAATAAAAAAAATCATTTATCCATATTTAAATACATTTTATCGTATTTTTATAAATATTTATTTTTAGTTTTAAAGTGTGTCGACAGATGGCAGTGAATTTACTGGGGTTACAAAATTTACTATGACAGTACCGCTCTAGTATAAGTTACTCTATGGTCCTACTTAACTCGCGGTCGAGATTTTTTTTAATTCAATAACAAAATTGTTATCCTAAGGTTTAAAATACGACAATACGACATGTATAAAACCGTTGACCGAAAAATCTTAAAAAAACTTATAATTTATAAAAACACTACTGAAAATTTCAAAAAACAGACCGTCATTATTCACACCCACGAGGTTTTTTAACAAAGGCTTTTTCACATTTGAAATTCAATTTACTTTCCGGTACATTTTTGCGTAGTAAAGTAAAGAGAGTCCTACAAAACAAAACAATTCAGGCCAAAATACTTCATCAACCGCCCCTTCCTTATCACAATAACCTTTTTTGTCTCAACTGGTTAAAAAATCACTCAAGCCCGCACCCTCTTCTGTAGCGTAGATTACCTTCACTAGAGAGAACATAATAAGAGGACGGCCATGTCGTGTAAAAAGTGCTAGCTCCGCCAGAAGGCAAAAAATGTGGAGGACGCCCCTCTGACGTGAGAGACGAGTAGAAAAAAGCTCAACTACCCAAACCGACAACTCAAGACAGATTGTCTTGGTCCTGAAGTATAAGGAGAGCCGATCCCACTTAATGTGGGCATAAGGCAAAGGAAAAGAAGGAGAGATAACATAATATTCACTCTTACCAGCACACTACTCAATCGGCACGATTGAGACTATAAAGTTATAATGGTGACTTTCGGATATCAACTGCAGTTGTTGCCGCCGCTGTCTGTCATCGCATCTGTCAATTTTTTTGTAAAATGATTGACGGAATGGACGTCAAAATCGCGGCATTATCTTATGCGGCGGCGAACGTACACTAAGTTTTCATGCTAAATGCTACGTCAAGGAGCTTATAGGGATATATGCATTCTTACTGTCAAGTTTGTGCAAAGTTAGCATGGTCAGATTACAATTAAATTAAACTTTATCCAATTAAAGGCACAAAAATCTATCAACCCTTGTCCCCTTCAGTCCAATTAACTTACCTAAACTGTTTGTCACGCACAAAAATCTAACACCTCTTCCTCCACAATGCGGGATCTTGTGGCCGCACATCTATGCCCGTGAGTGATGCCTCCGTAGACATCAGAATGTCTCCTCTATAAATCTAAGGAAGGACGGAGTTATAAATTTTTCGGTCAAGAAATTGGCCGGCCTGGTGATTTACGTCGTCGTTGGTAAATACCTGCTCAACATACGAATTTATGGTTCCAATATGGGTCCATTGTTGTTTTAAGAATGACGCTATCTTAACCTTTCTTATAACATGGGCTTATATATAATTCCCAAACTTTCAAAAATATGTGTACGCTCATACACAAAAAAAAAACCTGTCAACATACGAATTTATGGTTCCAATTTCCAATATGGGAGGGTCCATTGTTGTTTTAAGAATGACGCTATCTTAACCTGTTTTATGTGCCAAGGGCATAAATATATATAATTCCCAAAGTTTCAAAAATATGTTTACGCTAGAGCGCCTTAGGGCTTAGACAATAAAGTCGTGTTCACATATTTTTGAGACATTTGTCTGGATCGATATTTTTGCCTTCGACTGTACAATAAAGTGTTCACATACATAAATAGCGGAAAATAATCTTTAATGTTTTTTCAAATACAATTACATTTTTTTTTGGTAATTTCTCAAAAACGGCTGTGGCGATTTTGATGAAATTTACAATATAAAGACGTATGAAATGGACAATTCGACCAAACTAGGGTAATTTTTTTTAATAATTAGTTTGCCCGAGTTTTCGCGGTAGCCTGGTGGGTATTCAATTGTAATGATGCGGTTTAATTTTCAAACCAGAGGCTAACGAGGGCGAAAAATCGAACTATTTAGGTTCAATTTTTGGTAAGATTCACTTTTTAGTGATTTCAATTAAGAAATTCAACATTTATAACATACATTAATTGGAATAGTGAAGTCTCCAATACGCATATTGTGCTAACGTGGAAAAATCTGGTAGGCCTCCGTGGCTCAGTTAGCAGTAGCGATTAGACCGGTTTCCAATGCATGGTCGCAGGTTCGAGTCCTGCCGGAGGTGCAAATTTTTCCATTTTTGCTTTAATTAAAAAAATTGAATCAAGTATATTCAATCTTCTTAGTTTTGTTCCGTCCATCACTTGCTCTGTATTTATAAATCTGTCTGATCATTAGTAGGTACTAGTAAACTGTAATGAATAAATAAATAAATATTATAGGACATTCTTACACAGATTGACTAAGTCCCACAGTAAGCTCAAGAAGGCTTGTGTTATGGGTACTCAGACAACGATATATATAATATATAAATACATAGAAAACACCCAAGGCTCAGGAACAAATATCTGTGCTCATCACACAAATAAATGCCCTTACCGGGATTCGAACCCAGGACCATCGGCATCACAGGCAGGGTCACTACCCACTAGGCCAGACCAGTCGTAATATAATTATAACCACGCCCGCAGACAAAAATACCTTGAACATTGGCTTTTGCTATGAAAAACAATATTAAATCACTCCTCCACCCACCTTAGACAAACATTACCGTACCCAATCCAAACAAAAATTCTCAATCTCGTCTTCAGAAGCGAATATTGTTATACCCATCCAAAGTAAACATCCACATCCCAGTAAACCAATTTTTATATAATTGGTCAATTATATAAAAATTGGTTTACTCTAGAATTAATTGGTCTTACATCCAGTAAATTGAATGTCCGCGTCTGGCCAATTGGGTGTCCCGTCGACTATCCACAATTAAAACACTTGTGTTCCATGTGGCTGGAGGAGATGTAGACGCCTCGTACGTTTGCAAACACTCAGATGAGAGCACTTGGAGTGGATGTTGTTACACCGAAATATCAAACATTGACATATTGAAATTTTACTTGTTTGGGTTCAAAGTCCTCATACTAGTACAAATTGAAGCCTGATCAGTAATATATGATCATTGTCAAGAGGGCGCTGTTATTCTTATAGTAATTCCGCAACATGGCGCGTGATCATATTATATTCCTGGTCAGGCTTTACCTCTAATGAAATGTGAATCATTATTTAGGGCCACTTGCACCATTCACTAATCCGGGGTTAATCGGATAAGTCCGGAGTTACCATGATTACAATTTGACACTGGGTTAACGGTTTAACGATCTAGCTTGTTTTAAAAAGAAATTAAAAAGTTGGCTTCTTGAGCCCACATCGCATCGACGAATTTTTAAAGCCTAAATTATGAGTTATACCTAGAGTATAATTATTATAATTAATTATATGAATGATTAGTACCTATATTATTAATTAATATTTATTCAATATTTTTGTACAGTTGCTTTTGTTATGTTTGGTTCGATTTTAAAACAAATGAAGGGTTAGAACCTAAATACCTACTTAAACAATTTTTAATCTCACACATCGCCGACGCTGAAAACACTAAATAGTGGTTGGGTTTATTGTACAGTCAGCAATAAAAGCTTGTATCAGAAATGTAATTTCTGACTAAAATAATATGTAATGTTTTTTTTATTCGCGTCGGTGTAACAGTCGGTCTCCATGAAGCGTCCCGGGTTCAGCGGAAAATAAAACGCCCCTGATTGGATACGTTCCACAAACACCAGATGGAGAGCAAAGCATTTGATACCTTAAATCTTAATAAATTATATAATAAGTTACAACAAAGCGGTATACAGGGGCCGGCTCTGAACTTGATAAAGAACTATCACACAAATAGATACAATACGGTCAGCATTGCAGGAGAGCAAAGTGAGCTGCTGCAGTCTTACCAAGGCACAGCACAAGGCTCTGTGCTCGGGCCAACCGAATACTTAGTTTATGTCAACGATATGTGCAACATACTCAGAGAGGCCTCCGTATACCAATTTGCAGATGATACTTGTCTAATAACAGCTGATACTGATATCTCAGAGGCACAACGCAGGTTGCAGCGCGAATTTGATATGTTATGCAAATGGTCCCACGATGCAGGATTAACTATCAATTACCAAAAAACTAAAATATTGCATATAAGGTCACCTTACATCAAAACCAACATAATACCCAAGATTACAGCACACAAACACCCTTGTTTGCATGGGTCAGGTTCGAGCTGCGACTGTGAGCCCCTGGACTTAGTAGAACAGCATAAATACCTTGGACTTATAATAGATAATAAATTTAATTGGAGTCCGCACATTGACCATGTATGTAAGAGACTAAGAGCTGTACTCAGTAACCTGACAATACTTAAAAACAAAATGCCATATAATACACTCCGTCTAATATACATGGCCATGGCTGACTCGGTGATAAACTATGGAGCTATGGCAGAACCCACAAAAGTCACCTACAGCGAATATATAGTTTACAGTTAAGAATCTTAAAATCCATTGTACCACTAAAAATCAAATATAAACATAAACATAATTATGATAACTTATTCCAACATTGTAGAATAATGAATGTGTATGATAAAGTGAAACTAGCGATAGTATTAGAATATAGACATAAATTGGAAAGTCTGAATAGGTATGACAGGCCAACTAACCTTAGAGTACTGTTAAATAAAAAATATTTCAATATACCAAGTAGCAACAACTATTATGGGCAAAGAGTCTGGTCGAGTTATTTGCCACACATCTTAAATAGTCTTCCTAGAGATATAATAGATAATTTAGAAGAGGGTAAGCCCCATAAAATTAAAATCATGATAAAAAAGCACTGCCTGAATATTTAAGTTAACCTCATAATTGTTATATATAGCATATTATACCATAGACCATACTTAGCATACAATCTATTAGAATGTAGATTAGGCTAAGTCTGTAAATAGTCTTTGTAATCTTTCTTGAAATAAACAGTTTAAATTTTAAAATTTTTTTTTTTTTTTTAGCTGCTATGGATACGTCAATTCAATGCCTGTTCATCTATGGACTATACATACATGTGAAAATTTGACTGTCATTTATAAATTTATAAATTATTTTTGATCTTTGATAAAACTAACTGATAAGAGGAAAGGGGACGATCAGTAAATATACGTAGTCTCCATTTTCGTCTCTGAAAATATTTTTAATAAAATTAAATGTCTATTAGCAAAGAGGATATAATAAGATAGAGCGGTACTGTCATAGTAAATTTTGTAACCACTGTAAATTCACTGCCATCTATCGACATACTTTAAAACTAAAAATGAAGATTTATAAAAATACGTTCAAATGTATTTATTTATGGATAAATGATTTTTTAATTTGCATTAATTATTTTTATATGATTTTGTTGACCCAATGTTCTTCAACGGATATCCGTTAAAATTATAAATAACAAACGAAATCGTCAACGCCCTCTATACGAGAGAAGGCCAAAACTAGTGGCGCCGTCTGTGCGTGAATCAAATTTTTGTGATCACGTTTTTTCCTTTAGACTGTATCCATCTATTACGGAGTTATATCTATCTTTGCTATTAGGTATTTGAGGTAAATATTAATTGTTTAAAAAGTATCTATATGAACTTAGCTAACTTAGCGGTTTCACTCACGTATTTTTTAGTTTAAATTCGACCTATATGAAATACTACACAACTGCATTTCTTAAGTTTTTACACGTTTGCATACGGTATCAGTCTAGTGTAAGAACAGATTTCCGAACCAGGTAAATCAAAGTGTATTTTCTTTAGTTTTCCACTGCGCTCTACGTGTTATAAAGCTGGGTCCTCACAGGCGCAAGAGATAATATTATATAATACATGTCAGCCAATTTTCTTCACCATTAACAAACCAATTTCAAATCGGTCCAGCCGTTCTTCCTTCTTGCCGTTCCGTCGTATAGCGGCCGTACAAAATAATAGGCGGCCAAATATGAATGGAGTAGTATTTTGTATGGAGACAGGCCCTATATGACGATACCGCGGCTAAATCAAATCGGCTAATTCTCAGGTTCGCGAAATGTACTGTACAAGTAAAGACTACACTTTTCAAAGCGTACTGTCAGTCATTCTACATATGCAGCCTGTGGACCAACTATACGCAGAGGGAATACAACGGCCTACGCGTCCAATATAATAACGCGTTCCGGTGTTGATGGGGTTGCCGCGATTTTGTAGTCCCTCCTATGTTTGCGGAGGCACAAGTTGACAGCTTTGCGGCGATAATGCGCTCTTGCGCTTCACTGATGAGACGCCTGCGCGGCCGCGGCAGCCCCAACAGCATTCAGGGCGTGTTCATGGAGCGCAAAAATGGCCCCATGCTCAACCGTTGGCACTGGTGCTGCATGCACTCGCCGTCTATTTTTTTTTTTTTTTTATGCGATACAAACACTAGTAATAAGATTGTAATATTTGCTAACCATGTATGGACCTTTTAATAGTCTGAAATAAATGATTTTTATTTATTTATTTAAATATGGACGGAGTAGTATTTTGTATGGAGACGGGCGCTATATGACGACACCGCGGCTAAATATGGATGGAGTAGTATTTTGTATGGAGACGGGCGCTATTTGACGGCACCGCGGCTAAATATGGATGGAGTAGTATTTTGTATGGAGACGGGCGCTATATGACGGCACCGCGGCTAAATATGGATGGAGTAGTATTTTGTATGGAGACGGGCGCTATATGACGGCACCGCGGCTAAATATGAATGGAGTAGTATTTTGCATGGAGACGGGCGCTATATGACGGCACCGTGGCTAAATATGGATGGAGTAGTATTTTGTATGGAGACGGGCGCTATATGACGGCACCGCGGCTAAATATGGATGGAGTAGTATTTTGTATGGAGACGGGCGCTATATGACGGCACCGCGGCTAAATATGGATGGAGTAGTATTTTGTATGGAGACGGGCGCTATATGACGGCACCGCGGCTAAATATGAATGGAGTAGTATTTTGTATGGAGACGGGCGCTATATGACGGCACCGCGGCTAAATATGGATGGAGTAGTATTTTGTATGGAGACGGGCGCTATATGACGGCACCTCGGCTAAATATGGATGGAGTAGTATTTTGTATGGAGACGGGCGCTATATGACGGCACCGCGGCTAAATATGAATGGAGTAGTATTTTGTATGGAGACGGGCGCTATATGACGGCACCGCGGCTAAATATGAATGGAGTAGTATTTTGTATGGAGACGGGCGCTATATGACGGCACCGCGGCTAAATATGAATGGAGTAGTATTTTGTATGGAGACGGGCGCTATATGAGGGCACCGCGGCTAAATATGAATGGAGTAGTATTTTGTATGGAGACGGGCGCTATATTATGACGGTACCGCTATCCTCGAAAATTTGCACAATACTGCACCTAAATCCGATTTAATAAGAGAATGACGGTGCAAGGTGCAAGACGTCGGATACGTCATTACCCAACTTAAATGGAGCTAGGCGGGACATGTTGCTAGGCAGAGTGATGGCAGGTGGGCCAAAATGTTAACGGAATGGTGGCCGCTTCCAGACTAAAAGTGCCTGGCGTCCGTTGGCTCGTTGGGTGGAAGACATTCGGAAGACTGACTTCTGGATGAGATTGGCTCAGGACCAGGATAAATAGACTCGAAGAGAGGCCTATGCTCAGCAGTAGGCGATAAAAGGCTGATAATAATATGATGATGATAAATAAGAAAATCCAAAATGCCTCTATTTAGGAAATATTTGTTGGGCTTTTTGGTACGAAATGGTTTGGTACTCTGAAAGAATATTTAGACTTTATGCCGCATATTTATTGAATTTAGTATAATGTAGTATAAGGCCGTAACTTTATTATATTTGCTTGCTGCATGATAGGTCATAATAATCTAGTCATGGTTATTGGTAATACTTAATAATCTCTACGCTTATTCGGGTAGGATGTGCTGATCAAAAATTGTTTTATTACGTCTTTTTTGTACCGCATTCAATAATTTAATAAATGATAACCATACCAAATATATATGGCCATACATGTATGGCCATACTTTACAATTATGTCGGAGGGGTGCTGACCTGCAGCAAGTGTGGTCGCACATTCGCTGCAAAAATTGGCTATGACAGTCACCTCTCCGCTCTCAGCGGTAAAACGCAGTCGCTGTGGTCGAAATCGGCTAGGAGATGATGATGATGAAATGATTATGATTATTGTGATTATTATGATAATTGAATAAATGATTATGGCTAACATCAATGTGGATGCAGCTTTATAGTATTTCCATCACATCCAGGGCGTTTCAATTTATTACAACTTCAGTGGCCGGATCCCGTTACCCCGTTTGTTATTGGAAGAAACCATTTTAGCTTCGCTATTATTATTATGGCGGAAATGATACTTTTAGCAGAGGACCTTTGAGCTTTAGCAGAGGCAGAGTGCAGAGTAAAAAAGATCCAAAAGGCCATACCCAGGTAGCATTTATACGTTATCATGACGTCCGTTACGCCATAAAGACGTCATTATGACGTCGCTGACGTTACTCAACGTCTTACTCCTTTCTAATACGGCGAAAATGTAAACATAAATCTATGACGTCGACAATACAGTCGCCATCAAAAATATCGGAGCGGCCAAGGTGCTCACAAATATCTGAACACGCCTCTATTGTCAAGGCGTTAGATGCGTGTTCAGATATTTTTGAGTACCTCGGCCGCCCTGATATATCTGATGACACCTGTACCCTCCCTGCATAGGTACAAAGTTCTGTAAATTAGTATGGACGTGGAATACCTTTTCTCTGCAGCTGACTACTATCCCAAAAACTTTTAACCCTCATAAAATTGTTCAGTAGTTAAAAACGAGCCCCTTTTTATTGTTCCGTTCCAACCAGGTACAAAAGGAACCCTTATGGTGCGACTCTGTCCGTCTGTCTGTGTGTCTGTCAGATTGCTAAATATTTATAAGTGCAAGATACAGATTTTTTATCATAAATGATATAAATTTGTGGCTAAATTTTAATAAGCTTTATTTGAGATTGAATTTCCGTTTGCCGCTAAATTTTAAATTATTATATTGTGGCAAGTATATTGATAATTTTGACGACCGGTCTGGCCTAGTTGGTAGTGACCCTGCCTGTGAAGCCGATGGTCCTGGGTTCGAATCCCGGTAAGGGCAATATTTGTGTGATGAGCACAGATACTTGTTCCTGAGTCATGGGTGTTTTCTATGTATTTAATATATTTTATATATTGTTGTCTGAGTACCCATAACACAAGCCTCCTTAGGCTTACCGTGGGACTTAGTCAATCTGTGTAAGAATGTCCTATAATATTTATTATTATTTATTAATTATGTCGATTTAAAGTAGACCATAACTAAATATAGCACTGTGATATAGTTTTCATATATAAAAACGGTTGGAGCACAATTACCCAGTAGGGAGTAAAGAAGGCACATTTTACGACATCTATTTATAACAAAAAATGCTCTCGCGCACAAAGGGTTCTTTACCATTACGTAAAAAACGGCAGAAAAATCACGTTTGTTGTATGGGAGCCCCACTTAAATATATATTTTATACTGTTTTTAATACGTGTTGTTATAGCGGCAACAGAAATACATCATCTGTGAAAATTTCAACTGTCTAGCTATCACGGTTGATGAGATACAGCCTGGTGGTAGACGGACGGACGGACAGCGGAGTCTGAGTAATAGGGTCCCGCTTTTACCCTTTGGGTACGGAACCCTAAAAACCGCAACCAGCCTATCAAAAAGTTCTTATTCTTTCATATTTATACAAATAAATATTCCTAGTACAAAACTATAAATCCGCCGATCGCTATGAATTCTAAACCAATGCCCCGATGTTATGAGCTTTGGGATAGATGCCATAAAATGCAGATAGTTTCCCCGCAGGTGTAGGGTAAAGAAATCCCGTCTGAGTTATATCAAAGATAGATATAACTCCGTAATAGATAGCTCGGAAAGCGGACAAGTTAAAGTGGGACTGGGCTGGTCATGTCTGCCGCATGCCGAATGACTTGTGGGCCAAAATAACCACAGAGTGGGTGCCCCATGAGTCAAACCGGGGATCCGGCAGACCTCGTCGGCGATGGCGGGATAACTTGGGACTCCTTTTTGAGCGACTGGCCAGATGTAGCTCAAAACCGGGAGGAGTGGAAGAAGAGGGGGGAGGCCTTTGCCCAGCAGTGGGACACAATAGGCTCGTAATAATAATAATAGATGGATACAGTCTAAGGAAAAAACGTGCCTCGAAAATTAAGAAAATTTGATTCTCGATCAGAGGGCGCTACTAGCTTTGGCCTACTGTCGTGATGGCGTTGACGGTTTCGTTGGTTATTTAACAATTTTAACGCATATCAGTAAAAGAATATGGGTCAAAAATCATAAAAATAATTAATGCAAATAAAAAAAATCATTTATCCATATTTAAATACATTTTGTCGTATTTTTATAAATCTTCATTTTTAGTTTTAAGGTGTGTCGATAGATGGCAGTGAATTTACAGTGGTTACAAAATTTACTATGTCATCTTATTATTTGTACCATGTAATTTTTAATATGTATTTTTGTACAATAAAGAGTTTACTACTACTACTACTAATGACAGTACCGCTCTATCTTATTATATCCTCTTTGGTTATATTTACAGCAGCATTGACAACCACCACAGGATACGACACACAAGACGACCGGTGTGGCCTAGTGGGCAGTGACCCTGCCTGTGAAACCGATGGTCCTGGGTTTGAATCCCGGTAAGGTCATTTATTTGTGTGATGAGCACAGATATTTGTTCCTGAGTCATGGGTGTTTTCTATGTATTTAATATATTTTATATATTGTTGTCTGAGTACCCATAACACAAGCCTCCTTGGGCTTACCTTGGGACTTAGTCAATCTGTGTAAGAATGTCCTATAATATTTATTTTATTTATTTAAGATAGATAGAACGACGCCTCAAGAGTAATGGAGCTGCAGTTTGACATCACCTTTACTGTGACACTACCACAATTTGTCGCTACAAATTCGATGAAGAGTGAACTTACGCTGCGTCTTACGTAAGCGAACAACTCGCGAACGCGAAGCGGAAGCGGCGCGGAGTGGCGCGGCGGGCCCACGACGTTCGCGTTCGCATCGAGATCGCCCACTTAGAACACTTCTGTAGGTATCAAACGATTGATTCACCCCGCGCCGCACCGCATCGCTTCGCCTACGTAGTACGCTGCGTTAGACGGACTAACATTTTTTCCATATCTTAATTCGTACAAATGTACGAAAATTCTTACAGCCATTTGTTAAGTATGCCACAAACAAACAGGGCCGCGGACATAATCCTGTTTGTTCTTCAATTCGCGATGTGGACGTGGGCGGCCCGAGGCGTGTTAGGATAGAGACGAGAATAATATCGGGAGAAGAGTAGTTTATATACCTACGCGCCTCTGTGAGGCAATAAAATAGAATAGAAATCATTTATTCAGACAACACATCAATACAACATATATAGCAAATACAAGACAAAGATAAACAAAACAGTAGAAATAGAGATGTGAAGCCGAAATGGTCTCCACTCAGCAATGCAGCTGTAGCGTGGTTAACGGCGCTGGTTTTCTGTGGAGGCAGCGGAGTGTGCGGGATACGCTCATGTGTGTTTAGAATTAGATTGATTTGTGCGTTTTTCAGAAATTTGTCTGCATCGCACAGCTGTGGAATGAACTCTCGCCTGCGCTATTTCCAGACCGATACCAGGCGTGGCTCACTCCGCGATTTCGTCGCGTCGCTACAAGTACATGATGCCCACACCAATTTTCTGTCTAGCCATAGTAGTTGCCGCGCACTGCTACGGAACGGACGCCTGCTCGCGCTTGCGCCACCTAGCGATCATATCTGTCGTAATAGACGCGTTTTTTTAGAGTGAACCTTCTGTACCAAGTACTATTATTAATTATTTATTCTGTGCCGATACTACCTTCAAGAAAAGAGCGTACGGATCTTTAAGGCCGGCAACGCACTTACAGCCCCTCGGGTATTGCGGGTGTCCATGGGCAACGGTAATTGCAATAAATCTATTATATATGTGTAGGTACCAAGGAAGTTACTGTATGCAGAAAAATGTTTGCGTTTCCTTAGATACTTCCTGCCTCGCACAACTAAACTGTGGAATTAACTGTCGCCTGTAGTATTTCTGGATCGATACGACCTTTAAACCTTCAAGTAAAAAGCATACTCTCATCTTAGCCGGCAACGCACTTGAAACCCCTCTTGAGTCAATGGGCGATTCGTCTCCTCGTTTGCCTCCTAATTCATACAAAAATGTACCCATTTTACCTACACGTCGCTTCTGTCTATACTGTTCCCCGTTTTTATTCTCCACGGGCCCTGGTCCGTTTTCATTTAGTATTCAGCGCCATTACTTTAATCCTGCGGAGGATGCGCAATAAGCATCGCAGATTGAACTTTGTCTTCTAGGTGCCGAAAACTTGGGCCTGTTTATGGATAAATTTAGAAATGTAGGGTTTAGGTGGTTTTAGTATACGCTTATTCGTCTGTAGGGTAAATCATCATCTTTCTAGCGTTTGTCCTATACTGTGACAGGGTCCGCTTTCCTGCTTTTCTCCTTTCACTTCGCCCTATCCCGGACATCGTCCTCAGCTAACCCACGGGCGTTTAAATCTTCTGCTTCTTATTAGTAATAATATTAATATTTTGCTTCCGTTTTAATGATTCTGTAAGGCATACGTTCTGCTTAAGGATATATTACTTAAACCCTGGACCTGGAGTACTCTCCAATATAATCGTGTAAACAAGTACTCAATTTCATTACAATCTTTGGACACTTTCACCTTTTTGAGGGTTGATCTGGGATTAATCTGATCTGATATCCTTTTCCGGGACTCAAACTAACTCAATACCAAATTGTATATGAATCGATTCAGCGATACTTTACACAGATACTTAAACAGGCACATTATTAAAAGTAATGTTGCCAATAATCCATTCAATCTATTCTTGCTTGCTTAAAGATCTTGTATGTATTTGAGAGACAACTATAACTTCACAAAGTGCAATGGCAATCGTTAAATTTGAGTACATGCTTAAAATCACAGGTGATGCATCAATTATCCTAATTCCACCTTCTCTTAAGTGGTGATTTCCTTGATAAAAACTATCCTATGTCCCTCCGCGATCAAATTATCTTCATAACAAATTGTATTTATATCGGTTCAGCGGTTTAAGGGGAAACAGGCAGTTACTTTGGCATTAATTTTAAAGTAATGTTTTGTAATATTGTCTTCGGTTACCGCGATAGTTACTCATGAAATAAAACTATGAAAACGGATTATATCGCGTATATTGAATTTATAACACATCCCGACGTGTCGAACCCTTTACAGCGTTCGTGGTCAACGGGTGACTGAGGAAAAATTTCAAAGTGCAAAAATACCCACATACTAAAATAATGAACAATCATAGACTCCAACCCTACACCACGGACCCGAGAAGATTTAATTCCCTCCTAAATTGTAGGAGGGTATCCCAATAAGAGACCGGCAACAAACTCGGCGGGACACATCTTTTCAAAACATATTATACTCAGAATGTCCAACATCATCCAACACTAAGGTCTCACAGTCTATGTCTCGCTTGCTCCTTTATCAGATGGACTACAGGATCCCAAGCTGGTGGTAGAGAAAAGCCATCTTCCCTATTAAAGTTTGGATATTTCTTAATCTCAATGGCCTCGCGCAGCATTCTGGGTATGTAACGCTTCTCCTTGGCAAGAACCAGAGGCTTATCAAACTTGATTGAGTGATTGGCTTTATCCATGACATGCTTACAGACTGCAGACCTAGGTCGACGGTGCTTGACATCAGCTATGTGTTCCTTCACCCGAGTGGAAATGCTCCGTTTCGTCTGCCCGACATATGATAGGCCACACTCACAGTCCAGCCAGGAGTGTACATCCTGCAATCTGTAGAGGGGTATTGCATTTTACAGGCCTCAGGAATTGTGACATCTTCTTCATTGGCTTGAAATATGTTTTTATAGTAGCACGCTTCAAGATGTCCACGCCCCCCCCTGACAAAAGGCAGAATGGCAGGCCTGCGCTCGACTGTGGGGATCTTAATGTGGGACCTCTGGTTGACCCGCGGTATCCTGAGCTCGTTCGCCTGGAGCGCGCGCCTGGCATGCTGGAGCTCCGCGGCCAGATGCTGGTCATCACATATCCTCTGGGCTCTCTGAAAGAAAGATTTGCCTACTGTAACAAGTTGACTTGGATGGTGATGCGATTTGCCATTTAAGTACCTACCAGTATGACTAGGTTTCCTATACACAGTGCGACCTAGGGTGTTATCAGGATTTCTATTTACCAATACATCTAAGAAGGGGAGAGAACAGTATTTTTCCAACTCCATAGTAAATTTTATTTTGCTATAGATGGAATTTAGGTGATCCAAGAAAGTTGAAACACTACTAATAATAATGTAATGTTTTGTATTACTTTTTAAATAATCTATAACTTAACTTATTTTGTAGGCATGAAAACTAAATTGGGATTCCAACTTAAACAAAGCTCTGAAAGCTCATTTAAAGGGTACACCATTAGTATTTAGACGGTAATTATCAGCCCTTTAGTAACCACTAGCTAATGGCTGTGCAGACCTTCATAAATTGTCTTAACCTACATGGGCTAATGCATTTGTCTAGAAAGAATTATCTTGGAAAGGACATGTAGGTACATGTGACTTTTTGTTGCAAATGAGATGTTAGCACAATAAGCATATAAATGAAGGTGAAGAAAGGTGTCAAAAGGTATAACTTAAGCCTAAACACAGCTAGGGAGTGGGAGTGCTACCGAGACTGAATTTGTATGCCGAGAACCGGGAATTACCGGTTCTGGGATTGATTTTGTGTAAGACACCAGTACCGGGACCATACCTTAAACACATGCAGCCTGAGAGAGATGCATTCTAACTAAAGAAATCTGATGGCCCAGTCAGTGACCACTGTGCTCATGCGTACTGCTTTCCAACCGGATGTCACGGGTTCGAACCCCGGCTCGTTACATTAAATTTCTTAGATTTTGCGTACTTACGAAATATACCTACTGATGATTTGATATTTATTGTTTACTCTTTGACAAAGGAAACTCTGAGGGGAAGCTGGGTTTCTTCCAATACTTGTCCTGGTATCCACTGTGGGTAGGAAGTTCAGTTAATTATCAAAAGTAAAAATCAGTGCTTGTGCCAATTCATAGGTTAATTATTGGCAGAATTGAACCCTGGCCTGGGCCACAAAAGATACAATCAAGAAATTGCTAACATAAAAAAAGAAATAACACCGCATTTCAACTCCATTTTTTTAATAAGAAAGAAAAGAGAACATAACCGTACAAAATATCTCCATAAAAATCTGCGCACTTAGCACTTGAGCTCACAATACTTCGACACCCATTAAACTCTCAAGCGATCATTAAAAAAAAAACTAAGAGCATGAGAAAAAAACATAATTCCGCGTGGAAGGGTTAAACGCAGGGCAAATTGCTCCCACGAGTGGCCGCAGGGTTGATATGAACAGAAGTTTTATGGGTTGTGGTTTAACCTTTTTTTATAGGTACTTGTTGCTCCACAAAACCTAACTAAGTTGTACCTCCACCTCCACTTTTGTGTTCGAAATGGGATTTGTTTGTTCCTACTCAGAAGTACGTCCTTTTTCCATTTTTGCAGAGAAAAAAAAGTTCCCTATTATTTGGTCCATTTGGTTACGTTTTGAATATCTACAAGTCCTACAACCATCTATGACCGTAACAAATCGGACAAACAAGGATATGAATGTAATTTTGGGGACACTTATTTTCTCGTTTGAGTAGAAATAATATAAATATTCCAAAATAATTCCAAATAATTCCAAAACTAAATAATATATAAATGCAAGTTTAGGGTACAATTTTAAAAATAAAAAATATAAAAATGGTTTGGGCATCTGAAGCAGCGTAACGAACATAGAACCTGTCAATTGGTGTAATGTGAAAACATTACACAGCAACATTACGATCTGCCTAATCTTACGATCGGCCACCACCAATAATAAGGTAGGAAAAAAGCTCGGTGTGCTCAACAGATCGAGACAGTATTTCACGCCGGCCCACCGCCTACAGCTGTATAAAGCGCAGGTTCGCCCACACATGGAATACTGTTCTCATCTATGGGCAGGGGCACCCCAATACCAGCTTCTCCCTCTGGACCGCATCCAGCGAAGAGCGACTCGAATTGTCGACTGCCAGCGTACTTCGGAACGGCTTGACTCCTTGGCGCTGCGTAGAGATGTGGCCTCGCTCTGCATTTTCTATCGCGTGTATAACGGGGAGTGCTCCGAGGAATTGTTTGGATTAATCCCTGCAGCTTCTTTTCGCCATCGCCCTACGCGAAAACATTACCATCCTCACCACTTAGATGGTTGGCAGTCCTCAACTGTACGTTTCTCTAGAAACTTCCTGCCTCGCACAGCTAAACTGTGGAATGAACTGTCGCCTGCGGTATTTCCGGACCGATATGACCTTCAAACCTTCAAGAAAAGAGCGTATTACGCGCACTTACAACCCCTCTGGTGTTGCGGGTGTCCATGGGCGGCGGTAATCGCTTTCCATCAGGTGATCCGTCTGCTCGTTTGCCTCCTATTTCATAAAAAAAAAAAAAAAAAAAGGAAATTAACCTACTGCTATTTCTTATAATGGTGCATTTTTGTTTATGGCGAGGTGGTAGCGTTTTGAGTTTTCGAGTATGGTGACATAAGAGCGAAATTGTCACAACTGTGTTCTTGTTTCGAATAAATTGCAACTCTAAAATAGTTTTTAATAAGACCCATTACAGTGGAAACGGGATAAGTGGTATCTCAAGGGACCGGCTGTTCAGTTCCGCTTATCCAGGTTTTCCATTTCAAGGTTCAAATAAAACGTTATCTCACTTACAGAGGCTCTCGCTAACTAAATGACATTTTAAATTAAATATTCAAGTTTATGAGTTATATTTTGCCGTGAGAACCAAGGTATTGTTTAATCATTCAATTTTGACGATCGGTCTGGCCTAGTGGGTAGTGACTCTGCCTGTGAAGCCGATGGTCCTAAGTTCGAATCCCGGTAAGGGCATTTATTTGTGCGATGAACACAGATAGTTGTTCCTGAGTCACGGGTGTTTTTTATGTATTTAAGTATTTATCTATTATATATATCGTTGCCTGAGTACCCATAACACAAGCCTCCTTGGGCTTACCGTGGGACTTAGACAATCTGTGTAAGAATGTCCTATAATATTTATTTATTATTAAAAAAAACATATTTTAAAACTGAATTTAAAATGTTTTCTATGTGGAAACTGATCTGATACTGATCTGCTACTGATCCGATACTGATCTGACACAAGCATTCTTAATTCACGTAAACCTACTGATTTTGACTTTTAGACACAATTTATATAATGAAAAAAAAAAAGTGTAGTAACACTCCACTATAGAGAAATCCAGGTAATGTTTTATTTATTATCACCATAATAACGGCCACATGCGTATAATTTCAGCTTTCAGCCCTCAAGTCATCCCAACCGCTTACCACGACCGAGTAAGACCATACAGAACAACCATTATACGGCCTCCGATTACGTAATAGTTGATACAGACCCTGAGGTCCCATTATGCTTGATTGGGTTAAACAATGGTAATAAGGTAAAGGTACAGTCGAGCGGTTTAATAGAACTGTGATGGATGGCTGTGATTCAGCACGACTGGCTGTTTCTGTAGGCATATTTGTTATTTATTAAAATTAAATTTAAATTAAATTAAATTTATTTATTGATGGACATTATTTTACTGAAGAATAGGTTTTTATTAATTAAGTTCATCGGGTAATTTAAAAAAAATGGGCAATGGTTTACGTAAAACGTGGTGTGGACAGCTAATGCAATAGCCGAAGGCCGAAGGCCCGAAGCGTCCCAGAGGCAGGGACCGGCCCGCTATCCCTTATCGGTGTTTTATAAGGGTATTGCATAAGGCTTAACTCACCATACCCTTTGCCAGACGAAACCCTTTGTTTTGGTTTTAAAAACCCTTATATAAAGCTACCACATTTGAGTAATCGGTAGCCCAAATACCCTTACAAAACTCTTATCATCCGCTCACCAACACCTTGCATATTGCTTATAAGGGTTAGCCTTATAAAGGGCTTCCCTTTTAGCATATAAGCGTGCTAATTTAAGTCGTCTACCTTGTTCATAAAGCACACATTACTTCGAATCCGAGCGATCGTCGGCGGCGACGGCGGCGTTCTTTGACTAGGCCAGGGACCGGCCCGCTATCCCTTATCGGGGTTTTATAAGGGTATTGCATAAGGCTTAACTCACCATACCCTTTGCCAGACGAAACCCTTTGTTTTGGTTTTAAAAACCCTTATATAAAGCTACCACATTTGAGTAATCGGTAGCCCAAATACCCTTACAAAACCCTTATCATCCGCTCACCAACACCTTGCATATAGCTTATAAGGGTTAGCCTTATAAAGGGCTTCCCTTTTAGCATATAAGCGTGCTAATTTAAGTCGTCTACCTTGTTCATAAAGCACACATTACTTCGAATCCGAGGGATCGTCGGCGGCGACGGCGGCGTTCTTTGACTAGGCATGTATTTTCTTTCCTTTTCATACACTACCGTAGATATATACTAATCCTGTCTCTTTCACGCAAAGGGAAACCTTTATAAAAAGCGCTTAAAGATAAGGGTAACCCTTATTATGAGCTAGCCTTATTTTTGGTTAGCTTTTCGGTAAGGGTTAGTCAAAGGTAAGGGTATGACCATTCATACCCCATGCTTGCAGTTGAAAAGGGAAAGTCTTTCAATGTGTTAGCCGTGTTTAAGTGTCGCCCATTGAAAGGGTTTTATCGCGGAAAGGGTTGTCCGGTCCCTGCCAGAGGTTAGTGCTTAAATACAGAATAATAGTACAAGTTTAGTGTCTAAATGAGAAGGCCGAGCTCCGCGTAGGGCTGAAGGCCCGAAGCATCTAGGGGGTTAGTGCTCAAACAAAGAACAATAGTACAAGTGTCTATATGAGAAGGCCGAAGGCCCGAATGATCCAGGACTTCCAGGAGGTTAGTGCTTAAATACAGAACAATAATACAAGTGTCTAAATGCGAAGGCCGAAGGCCGACGGCCCGAAGCGTCCAGGATGTTAGTGCTCAAACAAAGAACAATAATAGAAGTGTCTAAATGCGAAGGCCGAAGGCCCGAAGCGTCCAGGATGTTAGTGCTCTAACACAGAACAATAGTACAAGTGTCTAAATGCGAAGGCCGAAGGCCCGAAGCGTCCAGGATGTTAGTGCTCTAACACAGAACAATAGTACAAGTTTCTAAATGCGAAGGCCGAAGGCCCGAAGCGTCCAGAATGTTAGTGCTCTAACACAGAACAACAATACAAGTTTCTAAATACGAAGGCCAAAGGCCCGAAGCGTCCAGGATGTTAGTGCTCTAACACAGAACAAGTGTCTAAAATCCGGGTATACCGGAGATTTTAGACACTTAGGGCCAGTTGCACCAACCACATTTAACAGACTGATCAACGTCACTCAGCTGTGAACTATGAAACTTCCCAATAAAATTTAACGAACGTTTTAACGGTGACAGGCGGTTTGGTGCAACTGGCACTTAGATAAGTATACCGGAGAGTAGATACTCAGGCTCGTATAGCGTAATACACGTATACGCGCTAGAGAGCTCTCGACACTTTAATCAACCCGTTCATTAATCGTTCATATTCGCAGTTACAATTGATCAGTTCAGTTATTGAGAGCGGCTTCGATTTCAACGCCTGCCGCTTTAGGGTGCGGTGAGGCATGACATTGGCAAAAATATATCTACTGTTCTCCTTTTTTAGTATTTTTCGCTTTCTTGGACATTTGTGAGAAAACAAATGACATTGGTCAATTCAAACGTATGACATCTAACTCTGATGTCATTCAGTTATCGTGCATAACGTGCATTTCTCACAAATATGTCAAATAAAGAAATATAATATGTAAATATGTCAGTGTACGTTGGCCTCCCTCCCTATTAGTTAATAAGTTTTCTGCTATGCCCCATCCGGGTTTCATAATATGACTTGTATATTTTTGTATACCTATGTTATTTAGCATGAATAAATGAAATGAAATTATAGTTTGTCAGGTTTTTGTCCGTATTTTATACTAGCTTTTGCCCGCGACTTCGTCTGCGTGGACTTAGTAACCCCAGCAAGAGTAAGAATAGCGCCTGGAGAAAGTCTTATAGCAATTATTCAATTTGAGCATATTATGCACACAAATTAGCAGACACTTCATTAATTATCTCAATTTTACCCCGCTTTTTACTTTCTTAAGGGATGATTTTCGGAATAAAAACTATCCTATGTCCTTCTCAGGAACTTAACCTATCTGTATGCCAAATTTCATCTAAATCGATTCAGCGGTTTAAGCGTGAAGAGGGAATACACAGACAGACAGATAGACAGACAGACAGACTTTAGAATTTATAGTATTAGTATGAATATGGATGGAAGTATGGATTCAGTAAAGTCCTCTTTTTAGGGTTCCGTACCCAAAGGATAAAAACGGGATACTTTTATTAAAACTCCGCTGTCTGTCTGTCCGTCTGTTTGTCTGTCTGTCACCAGGCTGTATCTCATGAACCGCGAGACAGCTGAAATTTTCACAGATGATGTATTTCTGTTGCCGCTATAATTTAACAACAAATACAGAAAAGTACGGAACCCTCGGTGGGCGAGTCCGACTCACACTCGTCCGGTTTTTTTTAACCTGTTAAAAATGCCAGCCACTTACCTCTCTCCGCCAAACGTGCGCTGCTATCAAAAGTTTAATTAAAACGGGACGAATAAGGTGTAATATTTTCCACTCGGCGATACGGGATAAATCGGAGCGATGCGATAAAATATCGCGATATTACTTGCTTTCTAATTGGATATGTAGCTAAAAGCAGTGAAATGAGAAATTTTGGGGCATCATCATATCAACCGTAACTATGAAGCTTTATTATACCTACTCATACTCACACTCATTTATTCGTAAAACCAATTTACATGTCAAATAAAACATACAGAATTTTAATATGCTTATATTGAAGCATTACAAAATTACAATATTAAAATTAGAGAAAAGAAATGGCAGTATTTAATTTTGTACATTAAATATCAAGTTATACATAGTAATATTAATATCAAGTACCGTAAGGTCGGGGTACTTTAGCCCTTCAAGGTTACTTTGCACACCCATGAAAACCTATTTTATTGAATTGATACATTCTTAAAAACGACATTATGTGATTAATCTGTTTTTGCGTAAGCGTTGTGTCGTTTTTAAGAATTTATTGATTCCAAAATATTTATCAGTACGGTTTTTACTCACTATTATTTTTAGGACACTCGTGCCTGAGGATGGATTCCGAAAGAATCCGAAACATGTCGCCAAAAGCGACTAAAAATAATAGTGAGTAAAAACCGTACTGATAAATATTTTGAAATATGTCTCACGATAGTTTAAGTGCGATAATTTACTGATTCAATAAATGGGTTTTCATGTGTGGACAAAGTAACCTTGTAAGGGCTAAAGTACCCCCTTACGGTACTTGATATTAATATCACTATTGTTAGTTATAAGATAAATATTATTAAGTTTGTTGTTATTATGTCGAATGACGTCACTTGCTGTTAGTGTTGTCAGAATTAAATAATTCAGATGACGTTAATTATCATTTTCAATTTATAAAACTCGTAATTTAAATAATTAGTAATGTGATTGATGTTTCAAGTGACATCATTCCATCATTCATTCAAACCAGTTATTCATTCTGTAAAGTTATATAAGCAGCGGTCACTTGGGATCACTGGCTTTTTGGCTGTTGACTTGTCAAGGAATAAAGAACTAGTCGTACTCGGAGTGTCATTTTAAATTATACCCAACTAATACTATATACTTGACATTTAATATAACAAAATTAAAAACTGCCATTTATTTTCTCTAATTTTATTTTAATATTGTAATTTTGTATTGCTTCAATTTCAGCATATTATAATTTTGTATCATGTTTTTTTTGACATGTAAATTCAATCAATCTTTAGGTAGTATGGCTCCATCGATACTGTCGATGATTTCGCCAACGTCAAAGTGGGATCCACGTGGGATCGAATTAATATTTCAGCCAGTGTACGGTAAATAATAAAATAATGGGCCTCTAGGGCTCTATCCAGACACGGTTAGAGGTAGAAATACCAAATGCTCTTAGAGCACGACGTTCTTCGGTAGTTATTATTTGTAGTTGACTCGTAAAACCGATAGCTGGATTTTACGAGAAGCACGTGGACTACCGGCCGTTGACTCCAAAATGGTGGTTAAACACGCTTTGAGATTAATTCTCCATTCACTGCACACTACTACATTAGATTACTGTATAATAAAGCTATCGATATTACACTTTAAACAATATTAATGAGCAAAACACAAAGTAATTAATCACGAGGCTGCTATCAAGATGGCGTTCGAACCGGAAGTCGACATGTAAATTGGTTTTACGAATAAATGAGTATGAGTATTAGGGTACAGCTTTTGACCTACCTACCTACCTACCTACCTACCTACCTACCTACCTACCTACCTACCTACCTACCTACCTTTTGTACATGGATATTTATTTATTGGGAATAAAAATAAGAGATCGATGCAGACTCACAGATATTAGGAAACAACCAAAATAGAAGACGCTTCCCAGAGAATCCGAACACTCAAATGGAAATGGACAGGGCACATGACGCGCTAACAAAAGGATAAATGGACAAAAGATGTCACAGAATGGTCCCCAGAGGGAAGAAAAGACCCCAATGTAAACCGTACAAAAGATAGGAGGATGACTTTTCTGAAGACTGGAGAAGACTCAAAAACCGCGAGGAGTGGCGCCGTGGAGGAGGCCTATGTTAAAGACAGCCTGACAAAGAAGAAGGAACAGAAAAAGAAAAGAGTAAAAACAACACTACGTAGTATAAAACAAAGTCGCTTCCTGCTGTCTGGCTGTCTGTCTGTCCCTATGTATTCTTAGATCTTCAAAACTACGCAACGGATTTTGATGCGGTTTTTTTAATACATAGAGTGATTCATGAGGAAGGTTATATGTATAACCAGCATTGCACCCGTCCGAAGCCGGGGCGGGTCGCTAGTAAATAAATAAAATATAGATACTTGTATAATTTTGTAAAAGAAAAAAAAAAATTAAGTATCAGGAATAAAGGCCATTTCAATTAAAATGAAACATGGATATTTATTTTCACATTGGCAGTTTGTGAATAGCCCAGCTGTGAGCCTCCGTACGTAAATATATAAATAAATATTATGACACAATCATACACAAATTGCCCTAGGTTGACAATTAAGCTCAACAAAGCTAAATATAATGTTGCGTGGGTACCTACTAGAGGAGTTAGACTGACAGGTCCTATAATAAATACCTTCACGTAGAAAACATCAATAACTCAGACATACCTATACATTTCGTGATACACAAACAAACAAATGACCCTACCAGGTTTTGAACCCAAGACTTCCCTGCTTTGTAGACAGGGCCACTGCCTATTATTTAGGTTAGGAGGTCGTCAAAATGTATGCTCAGTCGCCATCGGATATATCGGAGCGGCCGAGGTGCTCAAAAATATCTGAAGACGAACTTAATTCACACCTTGATTAGAGGCGTGTTTAGATATTTGTGAGCATCTTGGCCGCTCCGATATATCCGATGGCGACTGTACCTAGCTAGTCTTATATCCCGGCACATCTTATTCAGTTAATAGCTGGCGAGCGTCACGACACAGCTCATTAAGCCGAGCCGAGCGAGTGCTTCTTGTCACCTCTTTTCTTTGCTGTTTTGAAGACGCGAAATAATTGCGTGCGAATTTTTATAAAAATGTTTTATTTTTTACGGTTCCGTACCCAAAGGGTAAAAACGGGACCCTATTACTAACTAGACTCCGCTGTCCGTCTGTCTGTCACCAGGCTGTATCTCATGAACCCTGACAGTTGAAATTTTCACAGATGATGTATTTCCGTTGCCGCAACAACAATAAATACTAAAAAGTACGGAACCCTCGGTGGGCGAGTCCGACTCGCACTTGTCCAGTTTTTTTTGTATTATTTATTCATTGTTAAATTAAAGAAGAAAGGGCAATAATAGGTATTTAATGTTTCATGAAAAGTTGTGTAATGCTTCATCAGTGTACCTACATAAATATTTCTAGAACGTAGGTATAATGTCAGGCGTAGGTATTCAGACTTTAAAAACACACGGACCCCAGGCTCCCATGAGCCGTGGCAAAAATGTCAGGAAAACGCGAGGAAGAAGATGATGAAGGAAAATACTTAAAACTGCACAACAAAGTGATTACTGCCGTGGTTAAACGAGTTTACGGCCACATAAAACTGTTGAAACGTTCTGCAGCAACAACTATGTACGGTAAGTACGTTTTACATAGTTGCACGACATACTTGAGAGAGTGCGGTTTGAAAATGTATTGTAATTTGAAATGTATTGTTGTTGTCCTATGGCACCCCAGAGGTGCAAAGGGCCTTCACAAGCTCGCGCCATGCCTTCCTATCTTCAGCGACCCTTCTGGCCTCGCTCCAGCTCAACCCGACCGCTCGTAGCTCACTCATTACGGACCGCTGCCAAGAGTGTACAGGGCGCCCGGAGCCACGGCTTCCGTCCGGCGGTTTCCAACCGAAAGCGACGGTTGCGTTATTCGTTTCCCCTCTTCGAATAGTATGTCCTATCCATCTCCATTTCCGTATCGCGATTTCTTCGCCAATGGGTGTTTGCCGGCATATACTCCATAGGTCTTCATTTCGAATAGTATTTGGCCAGAAAACGCGAAGGATCGACCTGAAAACCATGTATATGAAATACTTACTTAATATTGTCTTCGGTTACCGCGATAGTTACTCATGAAATAAAACTGTGAAAACGGATTATATCGCGTACCGTAAAAAGGGGTGAGTAGGTTTCGCGGGGAGAGTTGGGTTATGAATGTGGAGAGAAGGTTTGAAAGGGGGGTGAGGTGAGTTTTTAGGGCTACTGCTACAAAAATTATGTATTCCAATTTAAAATGGAGCTATAGTAATACTCATAAAAAAAATCAATCCAACAATCTTCCAAAATCACCTTTGTATGAAAACCCATCTCACCCCAATTACGAGGGACTACGGGGTGAGGTGGTTTTTCCTGTTTATCGTCAAAGTTATGAAATGGAACTCCCCAAAATAAAATAAAACCTAAAATACAAACGTCCGGCACACTTATTATATACTTACACCATTCAGTTTGCATATTATTATGTAAAAATAAAATGTTATCGAGGTTTGAATGTCAGTTTTGCTCCAACTCACACCATTTTACGGTATATTTAATTTATAATACAACATAAATATAAATTCGGATATTATAAATTCAATATACGCGATATAATCCGTTTTCACGGTTTTATTTCATGAAATACTTACTTACTGCTGTGGCGAGACGACCCGAAGTGGATCGTGGTCTCCGACACCAAAGACCGCCATGCTACTCTGTCCAAAACCGTTTCTGTCCAGGCGACGGCGCCGAGTTCGCTGATGTATATTAAATTATGGGTCTCTATTTTTTCCCATATAATTTTAACTCATAATGTATTGTTTGTCCACATTTTCGTTAGTTTGGTTTTCTCAGAAACGCGTATCTTTTCAGGATTGCCATAAAACAAACCTAACCTATCTATAGAATAACCTGGAAAATCCTAAAAAGGTAACGGTTTCAGAATTATGACTAATGATAATATGACAATCATTACATTATGACTCAATAATTATGTCAAACAAAGGGACCCCATGAAATATTATTTTACTTTTCATGCTCGTAAACTCATTGTTTAAATCGCGTGTAAGCGGCATAACCTTGTTTTTATGCTCTTATGAATAAACTAAAATCATCTTATATATAAAGACACTTAATGACTTAGCAATAAAGTCGAAAATGAACTGCCACTACTGCAGCTGGCGGCCAGCGCGCTCCTCCTTCCATGGGCCCGAGTACTAGATTCTTTAGTCTTGAGTATTTTATTTATTCTGTAATCTTAAATATTTTGATATGTCCGTATATTTTCTTTGCAATCGAATTGAAAGGCAGAATATATAACTTGAACATAAATGCCCTTTTTATCCTCGACCTATAGCGGTCCTCGCTTTCGCTTGGACTGATAAATTGCCTCGGATAAAATGGGTCTATAATCTACTATTTTTGCAAAACTCTGAAATTGTCTATTCAAGGAAAACTATTTATTTGAAGCGTAAAAACTGAAGAAAATAAAGACGAGCTTGTGTTGCTATCGCTACGCTCCATTACTTTGCTCACTGGTTTGAAACAAAACATTACTACCGCTCGTTTTGCTGTTTCTAACCTAAAAGAGACATCGAAAAATCGTTCCATAGTAGCTGCTTTCTTTTTAACCTCTAAAAAACAGAAAACCACTGATTTAAATTTTTACCATTTTTAGGGTTCCGTACCCAAAGGGTAAAAACGGGACCCTATTACTAAGACTCCGCTGTCCGTCTGTCCGTCCGTCCGTCTGTCCGTCTGTCTGTCACCAGGCTGTATTTCATGAACCGTGATAGCTAGACAGTTGAAATTTTCACAGATGATGTATTTCTGTTGCCGCTATAACAACAAATACTAAAAAGTACGGAACCCTCGGTGCGCGAGTCCGACTCGCACTTGGCCGGTTTTTTCTCATACTCGGAACGACGAAGAAAATGTGGATGTCAACTTTAGCCAGTCTTCTCCAAGACCACGGGGACAACGCCGTAATCGAAACGTCGGAGGTAAAATAAAAACTTAATTTTACGCGATTAAGTCCCGTCGTTGTGAGTAATAAAAACAGATGTGTGAGAGTTTTGGATATTATTTAAACGTACCGTTGGGATTTAGACTATATCAGCAGACGATATGACATTACTGCCGACTGCATTACTGCCGCAAATATTGCAGTAATGCTGCCGAAAACATTTTTCTCTTTGTTATGTAACTTGTTTTGTGCATAATGTCTTTAACTACTACTAATAGCAAAGATAGATATAACTCCGTAATAGATGGATACAGTCTAAGGAAAAAACGTGCCTCGAAAATCACGAAAATTTGATTCTCGATCAGATGGCGCCACTAGTTTTGGCCTACACTCGTATAGAGGGCGTTGACTGTTTCGTTTGTTATTTATAATTTTAACGGATACCAGTGAAAGAACATGGGTTAAAATCATATAAAAATATTTAATGCAAATTAAAAAAATCATTTATCCATATTTAAATACATTTTAACGTATTTTTATAAATCTTCAATTTTAGTTGTAAAGTATGTCGATAGATGGCAGTGAATTTACAGGGGTTACAAAATTTACTATGACAGTACCGCTCTATCTTATTATATCCTCATTGCTAATAGTATTGTTAACCGGCACTATTGAAATAAATTGTACCTATACAGAATGGAAGGTACTTACTATACATGATATATTATCTATAAATTTTATATACAGATGTCAATCAAAAAGAAAAAAATGGCCATCTTTAACTGCTTACAGTCATGTAATTCACATTATAAATTAAAAACATAATCTAAACATCTTAATATTGTCTTCGGTTACCGCGATAGTTACTCATGAAATAAAACTATGAAAACGGATTATATCGCGTATATTGAATTTATAATACATCCCGACGTTTCGAACTCTTTACAGCGTTCGTGGTCAACGGGTGACTGAGGAAAAATTACAAAGTGCAAAAATACCCACATACTAAAATAATGAACAATCATAGACTACAAACTTTAAGGCTGGTTGTACATGCAAAATCGGTTCATAAGGCTAGTTATACACTACAATTATTTCCAAGTAAAGATATATATATATACGCGATAAAAACTACGCCGGCTCCAACCCTACACCACGGACCCGAGAAGATTTAATTCCCTCCTAAATTGTAGGAGGGTATCCCAATATGGGACCGGCAACAAACTCGGCGGGACATATCTTTTCAAAACATCAGAATGTCCAGCATCATCCAACACTAAGGTCTCTCAGTCTATGTCTCGCTTGCTCCTTTATCAGATGGACTACAGGATCCCAAGCTTAATCAAAAGCTTAATTAAACATCTTAATTAAAAGCTAATTAACTAATCAAAACAAAAGTACAATCGCACATAAAAGTCCCAATTAAACCGACGCAATGAAAGACTGCATTCATATTTCAGCGTCATTGGCCCTCCGAATATAAATTTGAATAACCGTGGAACAGGATTTGTTCCTAATTTGAAATTCAAATGCTACTGGAGCGTGGAGACCGTGAAAACAGAAAAACGTACCCATCCAAATATAATTAACATAAAAAATGGTGAAAATAAACACTTACTTCGAAATCGGCACGAATTTTATATTTCAGCTTTTCCGTTCGGTTATTTTGCTTTGGGCAGTTATTGACTCATTTATGATATTATTACTCTTTAGCCGCTTTTGTGCCTAAAGCGACCAAAGTTTTTAACACGTTTGCGGACGCGGATTGCATAGCATACGTTTTTATACTACTGGTGACGCACATGCTATACAATCCTTTATTCTTCTTACCAATCCGCTTTGTCACAGTATAATATTATTCACCAACATTTCTTCTACCAGTCACGAAAATCAGAGAATTTATACTACATAGTTTTATCGCAGTTAAAAATTATGCTGCCACGCCCCCCTTTTCGTAACACGTATGCTATAGCATTCGCCTTTGTATGGGATTCTCCTTAGTAGCCATGTATAGGTAATTTATTCATGAGGTTATTTGACCGTCTGTGGATCTTATATCTTTTTGATATAATGTTTACGAATAATCAGTTAACACTGTCGACGATGGTACCAACCAAGGAATTAATTAGCTAAAATCAAAGACACTATTATTTTTAATCGCTTTTGGTGACATGTTTCGGACTCTTCGGGAGTCCTTCCTCAGGCACGAGTGAGTGAGGCGGGCACCGCGGGCAGTGTACGGAGTAGAGCCGCCGCGGACACTCGTGCCTGACGAAGGACTTCCGAAGAGTCCGAAACATGTCGCCGAAAGCGACTAAAAATAATATTGAGTAAAACCGTAGTGACCTAAAAGACGTTTCTTTGTCGGCGACGGATCATTAAAGACGGTGAAAATAACGGTAATTAAAAACCTAGACTGCCTCCATTACCTAGATTGCAGAAATCAATCTAGTCCAGATAGACTTAATTAAATTGTTTCGCAGTAATCATGCTTTAATGAATCCAGATTTACGTAGACCACGCGCCCGATTCAGATTATTAAATTTGTTACGGTTTTGTTCTTGTTTTGACATGACTGAAGATCGCTCACGCGGATTCATCATCATCATCATATCAGCCGAAAGACGTCCACTGCTGGACATATGCCTCCCCCGGGGATCTCCACAACGACCGACGATGGCAACGACGCTGATTGGTTCTTGCAAAATGAAGTGAGTCGTGCGTCGTGCGTGAGATGCGCGCCAATTATCTAGACTATACGATAGTCAAGGTCGTATCAAAACCAGTTCAAAACTATAACAAGTTGCTTTTGAATCGGGCTCCTTAACAGTAAAAATAAATTTAATATTATTATTTATTAGCAAAAACACTATGTTATTATACACGGTTGCTAAAAAATAAGTGCATTACCGTTTCCAGGAAGGTTTTAAGATTATACTGAGCAACTTTTACTATGGAACCAACCCCGAAAACGCCAAAAAAGAATTTGGCTGCTTCATACATTTTGGCTGGTCCATTTTGTATGCTAGGCTAATTTTTTTTTCGCGATTTCGTGCTTGGTCCCATAGTAAAAGTTACATAATAAGTAGGTAAAGGTTCTTCAAATTCTTGAGATTATTTGCGGCATGACGAGTGAGCACTCTATGTCTACTTATTTTTCTTTGGTGAGAAACAGACATATTATTAAACATATTGAAACCGGTCACACGTATTTTAAGTCGAAAATCGCTCGACATGTTAATATATTAAATGTCTCCCGTATCGCCCTCTGGAATCACTACATAGTATATCTGAAACAAAGTCGCTTCCTGCTGTCTGGATGGATGTCTGTCCCTATATGCTTAGATCTTTAAAACTACGCAACGGATTTTGATGCGGTTTTATAATAGATTAGTGATTCATATAGAATAGAACATTGCAGCCGTGCGAAGCCGTATATATTTAATAACACTTAAACAATAACTTGTGGCTTTCCATCACAGAAGGGTCTTTATGCATCAAGTGCAATAACCGACCTTTCTATCTAAAATTCCAATTTCTGATGAAACATCCTTATTGTACATGAAACATAAGGACCCTTTTCTAATGGAAAGCCACAATTATCTATGATCCATAAAAATAATACGTTCAAGAATTTTCAATATAAACTCCGAACAAAAATTTTCAACATTTAATAACTTCTAGGGACTTGAACAATATTTCCCCACTATCTCACGACACAGTGACGTAGCAAACGATGTTCAAAAACAATAAGTTGACTGTACAGTGTACAGTCGCGCAGAGAAATGGTAATGTGCTGCAGACGGCGTATTAAGACAAACTAAGAATATTTCGCGTAGAAGAATGATACAGGCACAGATGGAGCCTGTACTTGGGTTGTTCAGGATTGGGCAGTATTAAAAAATGCTTAGGAAAAAACATGATTTATAGTTTGTCAAAGGACTGTCTCATTTCAAACATAGAGAGAGAGAATTGTACTTGACTATCTTTGTCTTACACTAGTGCTAGCACCCAAAAGTGCTAAAACTCATCCTTTTGAGTATAGTTTTTTTTGTTCTTATTTACTGACAATTTGGTTTGCCCAACTATAGTTCAGAAGTGATATTTTAACTACTATGTCGATCTTATTTGAATTTAATTTTGGTCCATACTGCTCGTGTTATAAATAATCTTGGGACACGGCAGTGCCCTCGCCAAGACAAGACATTATATCTACCTGACAGTTTCTCTAAGTCTCTTTTGGTTGGGCTTAGTTAATTAATTTCTTTTTTTATATATTTTTTATTTTAATCAAAGAAAAATAACTAAGAAATTCGTTTTTATCGTAGTTTTGTTACTTAATATTCTAAATACATGAATGTGCTCATGTGTTTTAACTTTCAGCCGTTGCAGTAAAAATTTTAAGTTAGGTTCCATTAATATCGTAGTATCCCAACCTAACCAGAAAAATCCAGTACTGTTTGAAAAACAGGTTCTGGTAATACCTACCTACAAATGTTACTTGTTTGTTACTTGTATATAATGATAAGAACATAATTAAGTACCCAATAGTTATGTTTATGACGTGTAAAATGTATGTTTATATTTACCAATAAAGTCTGAATTTCTGTAATGACAAATTCTAGAATGCATTTTAACACTTTTCAGAACTAGCCAATGCTCGTTGTCGCGACTATATCCAGCCAGCTGCGACCAACAACAGCGCTCCATAAACCGGCTAAATCGCTCGTCGCCGCCATTTGCATAAACACGAGACAAGATGGCCGGCAGTGACACTATCGACATCACAAGTTCCATGAAAAGTTCTTTGTAACTTTCTTGGCAATAAAAAAAGTTAAATAAAACTATGAAAACGGATTATATCGCGCGCATATTGAATCTATAATACATCCCGACGTTTCGAACCCTTTACAGCGTTCGTGGTCAACGGGTGACTGATGCAAAACTACAAAGTAGTTTTGTATGTAAGTATTTTAGCACTTTGCGTCATAAAGTTTATGACGGTTCATTACTTTTGTGTGTGGGTATTTTTGCACTTTGTATATAGTTTTTCCTCAGTCACCCGTTGACCACGAACGCTGTAAAGGGTTCGAAACGTTGGGATGTATTATAGATTCAATATGCGCGATATAATCCGTTTTCATAGTTTTATTTCATGATTAACTGTCGCGGTAATCGAAGACAATATTAAATTAAAAAAGTCATAAAGTGTCTGCTGCAGTGCAAGTGTCATTTATACGTCATAATTTCATGGAAGTATAATGTTTAACTTGGACCGGCTAGTCTCTCAGTAACAGGCAAGACAAGGTAGTTGAGCGCCGTGTTCAAAATTCCTGGAAGAGCTACTGGTCCATGAAAGAGCTAATGAAGGGTAACCTTCCATTGTCACTGAAGCGCAAACTCGTTGACATGTGTGTTCTGCCTGTTCTAACCTACGGCGCCCAAACTTGGTCACTCTCAGAGATTCAGAAGTCCAAACTGAAGGTTTGTTAACGCGCTATGGAGCGCAGCATTTTAGGTGTTAAACTAGCTGATCGTATAAGAAAGACCACGCTGCGCTCAAAAACCGGCATTGCTGACGTAGGCGAGAAAACCGCTAGGCTCAAATGGGACTGCGCCGGTCACGTCTACCGCATGCATCCGGAGAGGTGAGCTAGTTTAACCACCAAGCGGATGCCGATAGAGGGCCGTGGACGGGGCAGGCTCAAACGGAGATGGCGGGATGACCTGGATAGCTTCCTGAACAAATGGCCGGAGGAAACACCAAATCGGGAGTCGTGGAAATCAAGGGTTGCCCAGCGTGGGACACTCAGATAGGCTATGACACTCAGATTGATTGTCGTTGGGACGCTTGTATTAACACCTCATAATTCAAGCCAACCCGATGAAGCACACAAAACACACACTTTGACCCTTTCAAACGGTCATCCTTTTCGATAAAAACCGCTATAAAATGCAAAAGCATTCTTCAACACCCGAAAAAAAGAGAACGAAGCAGTGTGCGAAAGCTAGTAACAAATAAATTTGAATAATGGCCGGCAGAGGATTTGTTGGCAAATCTGACTTTCAAATGCGGCCCAAACACGCGATGGCGAAAAAAATTGGTATAAATGTCGTTATCTACCTACTCACCGCAAAAAGTGGCTTAATTCTGGGTAATTATGCGATTTGAGGGCTTTGCTTAGACGGCATGCGATACCACGCCGGTTTCTGGGGAGTGGAAGATTATTTTAATACTGCCACTTAGCGGCGGAATATATTATCAAGGGACGAGTGGTCAAACCGCGGGGTTGTTAATTAGCACTACATACTTACATATTTGAGTCACGCGTGAAATTATTGTTTAAATGAAAAAATATCTTGACTTATAACAACAAATACTACTAAAAAATTCGGAACCCTTAGGGGCGAGTCCGACTCGCACTTGTCCGGTTTTTTATTCATACAAAACATTGGCATGTATTTCACCGAAATGTATGAAACAGCAGATTTTTTTGCGTTTCCGGTTTCCGGGGTTGGCACCATAATAAGTTGTATGATGTATGCCTACAAATTTTTGTACATTTGTATGGACGTGGGGTACCTTTTCTCTGCAGCTGACTGTACATACCTCATACAACTTATTCACCCCTCAGAGTAGTCAGACACAATAAAATCACTGTATAACGAGTCCATTTCGAAATGAATTCGCCCGTAAAATAAACTGAAGTATTTCAGAATGAACGTCACTGTTTTCATGATCAATTACCCTGACGATTCTAATTGGGAGTGATCTTCAGTTACTTGCTAATTGATGGCGTAAGGCTGGGGTCAGAAAGCGGGCGGCGAGCGTGGCGAGTTTAGCGCTAAGGCTGTGTCCTAAAAAAATAAAATTATAGGCGTAAGGCTGCGGTCAGAGAGCGAGTGGCGAGCGTGGCGAGTTGAGCGTTGTAAGCATATGTTCTTAATTAAAAATAAACGTGAAACATATTATTTGATGATGATGATTTTCACATTTCACAAAACTCCAAATTTAAAAAAAATATTTGTAACGTCACCAGCATTTAAAGGTGTCGAATGAAGTCCCGGCATTAACGGCCGATTTGGACCGTTATTGGCATCGCATCGCTGCTAATTAAGTTGATACTCATAAAGCACATAAATGTTTATTAAAGTACTGAACAGAGTACAAAAATCCGTACGGAGCTCAGTGTGGCATACCCTGCTGCCTGCACCGCATCTCCGTGCGAGAGTGCGAACCGTCGTGCGATTCGCACGGAGACGCGGAGACAATGTGCTATACAATGCGGTTTCAGCATACAAGTCAAGATTCTGCAGTACAAAGTAAAAAAAACCGGCCAAGTGGGAGTCGGACTCGCCCACCGAGGGTTCCGTACTTTTTAGTATTTGTTGTTATAGCGGCAACAGAAATACATCATCTGTGAAAATTTCAACTGTCTAGCTATCACGGTACATGAGATACAGCCTGGTGACAGACGGACAGACGGACAGACAGACAGCGGAGTGTTAGTAATAGGGTCCCGTTTTTACCCTTTGGGTACGGAACCCTAAAAACCGCAGCACCGGACGCCGCAATGCGGTTTCAGCATACAAGTCAAGATTCTACTGTACAAAGTTAAAAACCGCAGCACCGGACGCCGCTCCGAAGTGCGGAGCAGTGTGATACCGCTTTTATAAGACGTCTCCCGTCACTCGGTAAGGGATGAGAATACGAACATTACCAGTGCCAAGCCGAACCGTAAAAACAAAAAAAAAGTTATTTTTAAACAAAAAAAATTATGAAGCTTTGAAATTTGTTTTAACTGTCCGTTGTAAAACGTGTTTATTGCTTTTTCAACAAGTATTTTTTTTAGCTACCAATTTTATGGATTCAATATTGACTACAATTCCTATAAATTTTGGAACAACCACAATATAAAAAAAAACTAACATACATGTTATGAATATTTCTCTCAGTATAAAACCACTTTCAGCATTGTGAACCTAATATGTGACGAGAACTCACCATTTTATCTGGAACATGCTTCTTATATTAGAATTCTATTAGTGTAAAAACTTCTTGAAGCATAAATCCAGAACCTTGTTCAATTATTACCTATACACCAATAAGTATTTCACATTGATAACTCATACGTGACTTCACAGACGAACAAGCAAAATTCGCATTTCTCACCTTTTAATAAGGTTCTCAAGTTACAATTACAATACGCGTAGATAGGCTTTAATCGCGTAACTGTCCAAGAAGAATACGCCATTTTAACAAAACAAAACAAAACGAGAGCTCTAAGAACAAATTAAATTATTTTCTATGAAAATATTTTAATTTGTGGTTATTTCAGTTTAAAACGAGAGCTGTGCAGTTCGAAAAAGGTTTTTATTCCTTAGTGGTAAGGTTGAAATAGGATGCTTGTTGTTAAAATTGTATGACAGTCACGTCTCTCTCAAGGGAAGCACGTGACTTTAGGTTTAAAAGGGAAACGTGAATTCGATGGTCGTTTAAGGTTTGGGACACATCAGACAAATGGCTTTAAATATGTTGTTTTTTTGTACATTTATCTGTAATTTTTACTAGCACGAACACTGATATATTTATAAGAAAAGTTTTATGGAATAGAATATATAATTTAAATTAAATGTGGTCTGATATGGATCAGTCACACCGTAACATAATGAAAAGCAGTAAAATAAAAGTGTTTATAAAATGAGCCGATAGGCGAGAACACGTTTCTCTAGTCTAATCTAATAAAATGTGGCTTTCCATCAGAGAAGGGTTCTTATGCTTCATGTGCTGTGTGTGTCAGAATTTCTGTTGGAATTTCAAATGGAAAGGTCCTTATCGCACTTGAAGCATAAAGACCCTTTTGTGATGGAAAGCCACAAACATTATCTACATCAGTCTGGAAATAATTAATTACTCTTTTAGAATGACTAATAATGGCGTCCCGTTATAACCGATCACCTGTCATAGAAAACGAAGTGTCGGAAGCCGGTCGCATTTTTATCGCCTGTCACCATGCCTGTCACGTTCTAGCAAGTATGTAAGTGCGAAAGTGACGGGCATAGTGATAAGCGATAAAACTGGAACCATGCTGCGACCGCAGGACCGTTCTATCGTGAGTCATCCTCGACGTGTATTTTTGTGTATATAATCGATTATATTTATTAACGGAAAATATATACTTATTTTTACCATGTTTCAGTTTTCATTGACTTCAGGTACTTAGTTTTTCGTCCAAATAGTACAATATGAATTGGTACATAGGCGTGTACATAAATAAAGGTAAACACATAAAAAGCGATCCTGTCACGCGCCGGGCATTGGATGCAGATGACACACACGGAGCGACGTTACAGACGGGACAGCCTACAATAGCTTTAAGCCTAGTTCGGACTACGGTAATTTAGTCGAGTGGCGAGTATTTGTGACTTTGCACGCCTAAATGGTCTTTATGCTCCACATGAAGGCTGTACAGTGATATCAGAATGACATCTAACTGATGTCATTCAGTTATCGTGCATTTTATACATACATCTACATGTATTGGCGTGAGCGAGACGCACGATAACTAATAACATCATACAGATCTCAGGCGATGTCAGTGTACGTTCAAATTGACCTGGTAGGTGGTTATTTTACTATGTTTCTATAGGTACGAGTAGTTCTAAGCGAGGTGTTTACGAGCGGGACATGTCCCATTACACATTTCCGCTGCAATGGTTTTTCCTTCGATGTTCTGTAGTAGTAGTAATCACTTTATTGTACACAACAAAGGTTTACAAAAATAAATTACAGTAATGGAAGTACAAAGGCGAACTTATCCTTATAAGGGATCTTTTCCAGCTAACCACTGCTAAGCACTGTAAGTAAGAATCTTTAATTATGTTTCCAGGAGTTTGGCTTTCTTATCGAATATATTGATAGTAAGAGTCCGTATGTTTCTACAATTATGAGCGACAAGCACACGTGTGGAATATTTCGCATTACCTACGCATTGGCACTGCGATTGTTCTTCCTTCACTGACTTTTACGCCGTAAGTAACTAAGTACCTAATATTACTTAAGTATATGTTCTTGTAGCCAAGCCAATAACCAAGTGGGCAAAGAAACGTTGATTAGAATGTTTCTTGCTACTACACCAGGAATCGGAATAGCTTCACTGTAATGACGGCCATTGATTCTTCTTCAATATAAGTTTTTCCTTCATTGTGTTTATACCCTGTGAGTAAATGGGTCATTTATATTTTCGCAGTTATTATGATGACCAGTGAACCCTGTCCATGATTCTTCTTCATTGTGCGATTACTTCCATAGTTATACCCCGTATGTTTCGTAGTTATGAGCGAGGGCACACGTGCGGGGGATGTCGCATTACGCGTTCGCACTGCGATGGTTTTTCCTCAGCTAGTTCACGCATGTCGCACGTAGGTATTTAGTAGGTTGGGAAAATAGGATGGTTTTTTACGCCAGCTTTGATGTTATAAAGATTTTATGGCTGAGGTACAGTCAACAGTAATTAATAAAACAGCGCGCCAAAAGTATCTGCCACCCGGAATATAACTACTACTAACTACTACGGAATATACTATTTCTAACTAGAGATAAATCTCTACAGTACGATCAAAATAGCTTTTTGTTAATCTGTTAGAAAATGATGCTCACTGTCTGTTTACACCGACTATTAGTGTCGAGAGTTAAGCAGATTTGGTCGGACTGCGACCTCTCGGTCTCTTTCCATTCAGTTAGCAAGTCTACTAAAACTAACCAACCTATTTATTCCTCAACTATAACAGACTTGACATCGCTCAACGGTTCTCAAACTTCGCGAACTTCCATCGGATCGTAAGTTATATTAATAAACTGGCTCAACAGTGGCAACGAGCTTGTCTTGGCCATCACCCTGCAGGACTCCCTAACAGGGTTACCAACTTTACTAAAGAGCATGTAACGTGTGGCCGGGGACAGGATGTGAGAAGAGGTGGATGTGTTAGTTTTACTATATCCTGAAGGAGTGACACATGCGAAAGTATATTAACTCACGCTAGACCGGGCCGGGCTCGGGCCCAGGCGTCCGACATGTCATTTTCTATGGCGGCTGATCGGTGGTCACGTGGTGCTTTCTATAGAAAACGAAGCTAAGGAGTGGAATTCACTTCCTGCAAATATATTCCCAGTCCACTATAACTTGGATCTTTTTAAATCGAGAGTGAATATACATCTTTTAGGTAAGCATGATCCATCCTAGACTGCATCGGCACTTACCATCAGGTGAGATTGCGGTCAAATGCTTGCCTTTTTGTAATAAAAAAAAAAAAGCTCCGGAAGCTCCGCCCCGGCCCCGGCCCGGTCTAGCGTGTCATCCCTTAGACTCCAGCGGTGTCAGCATGGTTGCATTTTTATCACCTGTCACTATGCCTGTCACTTAGAACGTGACAGGCATGGTGACAGGCGATAAAAATGCTACCGTGCTAAGCCCGCAGGATAGCTAAAGCTAGATAAGATTTGGTTTACAATTGGCGAGGCCTATGTTCAATAGTACCCGCTGGGTGGACATTGTAAAGAAGGCCTGCCAAGGATCTACACAGGTGCCTATTATTAGAAAGGCGACAAATCGTGCAGAATGAAGAGCTTTGATGCACAAAATAACGACCTCATGTGGTTGTCACCCTGTTATAAGGAAACGAGGAAAAATTGATGTTATAAGTAACTAGTCAACTAGAAAAAAAAAGATAATTACTGCCTCTTTTAGCAACATAGGGCAGAAAATGTTTCCAATACTGGTCTCGATCTTGAGCTGCTTATTCTTTCTCTTTCCAGCCTAAATAGACAAATTAAGCGGACTTTCTTCTCTACTGATCATCTCCAAGTGGGTAAGAACGCTCCACTTTCTTGCTCTTAGATTTCCAGATTGATTGAGATTGAGATTTCCATGTGTAGGATCATGGCTAGTAATATACTAGCCATGTAGTTAGCACTGAAAATGCGCTGGTCTGATAAGTCGAGCGTTGACGTTTGGAGCGCGCGCAACGCAGTTATTTATTTGAGGTTTGGTTATTTTGTCTTATCCATCGGCATTTGCAAACTCCGAACCATGTCTAGCGGCTTGCGGCAGCTCGGCTAACTCGATTCGCCGCGTCCGAGTCTTAAAAACGAAAAATGTCGGCGCTTTTGGGGCGCGCTGCACGCGCTACAGGGCTGGACGTCTGTCCGCCCCAATAAGTCGAGCGTTGACGTTTGGAGCGCACGCTACACATTTATTTTGGTTACTTGGCTACGTTATTTTGCCTTATCCATCGGCATGTACATCTGCAAACTCCGCAGCATCTCTTGCGGCTTGCGGCAGCTCGCCTAACTCGATTCGCCGCGTGCCCCGAGTCGTTAAAAACGAAGTCGCGACGGCGACCATTGAAAATAAACTTGGTTATCTTGCCGATTTAACTGGGTTTAGAAGTTTCGTGTATTGGCTTTTAGGGAAAATGCCTATGTGAGTATGTTTATTTTGTATTGGTTCTGCGTGGGTTTCATTTCGTCGTAGCTAAATATAAGCTCAAGTTTCACAAACGAGTCAAAAACCAGGAAAACCTCTTTTGTAAATTCTTATCTTTTTTGTAAATTTTTAAATTGGTCCGACTAGCCCTAAATTACAAAAAAAAAATATTATAGGACATTATTACACAAATTTAATAAGTCCCACGGTAAACTTAATAAAGCTTAGCTTACATAGAAAACACCAATGACTCAGGAACAAATATCCGTGCTCATCACTGAAAAGGCACTTTAACAACATAACAACCAATGACTCAGGAACAAATATCCGTGCTCATCACTGAAAAGGCACTTTAACAACATAACAACCAATGACTCAGGAACAAATATCCGTGCTCATCACTGAAAAGGCACTTTAACACCGTTTTTTTTTCTGTTTCCTGATTTAATTGAAATTGTTATCTTGCAACTTTCTTATTAAATTGTTAGAAATTCAAACAGTGAGTGTATTTTGTAGTTTTTTTTTGTTTTCAATGGCGGATAGAAAAATGTAATACTTATAAACCTAGGGAAAAGCAGTGCCTCCCAACACAAGCATTGTTTTGCTTACCGGGGCTCCATCCCCTGTATCCCAAAAATGTATATTTTATGAAATAAAGAATTTTGTATTTGTATTTTGTATTGTATTTGATTAGAACTCCTAATCGTATTTGATAATACTTTTTTTATATTTATATAGGTACAGTTATACACTGTTCCATATAGCTCCAACTCCAAAATATAATAAAGACAACATAGTATTTTTCATAAACATTTTTACACATGTGGCTAAATAATAAAAGAAAAACTCCTCAAATCAAAACTCAAATTCAACACAACATATTACAACTAAATATTAATAACTAAAACACTATATAATATTGTCTTCGGTTACCGCGATAGTTACTCATGAAATAAAACTATGAAAACGGATTATATCGCGTATATTGAATTTATAATACATCCCGACGTTTCGAACTCTTTACAGCGTTCGTGGTCAACGGGTGACTGAGGAAAAATTACAAAATGCAAAAATACCCACATACTAAAATAATTTTTTTTATTAACCGAAATTTCATACAAAAAAAAACCAGTTTGCATTCCCTAAAGCAGCCTACTCTCTGACAGTAGCATATGCGGCAGCCGCCATTTTTGAAAACATGGCGCGTGCGCCGTGTCCTTCTATGTCTGTATTTTTTTACTGTGAGTAACTTTAAATAATATTTCTTCTTCTTCAGTCGGTCCCTGAATACTGAGGATCGTGACATCATGTCCTTCTGCTGAAGACCAGGTTCCTCCATAGGGCTCTGTTCCTCGCTAATGTTTTAACCGTTTATAATATCGCTACTAGTAAATATTTCATTCAAAGTATATCCACGTATTTGTAAGCCTGTCGTTATTTAGCAGTCACATAGACTACTAAAAGTATAAACAATATTTTACCTACGTACCTGCCAGTAGCTGCCCGCTAGCTGTCACTTGCAATATATTAACCACGTAGGTGATTAGTGTTTTAACTGTCAGAATCCAGTAACTCTGCTGAAATAAACTTAACCTATGGACGTCAAGTTCGAAATAAAGAATTTCAGTTCAATACAATAAACAAGTTCTTTTTTATAAACTAGATTAAAGCAAACTCGTTTCTTAAAAGTACCTACCTAAAGTACCTAAAATCACTAACATATTCAACCGTTATGAAAACTCTCCTATAACACATAAACTGACACCCTCCTGATAGTGACGTTTAAATCCATATTCAATTTAAACCTCTCTTACTCGCAGATGATAACATTGGGATTCAAATAAAGGGCGGATCGTAAAGAACACGCGTCGACGAGGCGATTTACACGTTAAGACATGTGTACGGTACGGATAAGAGAGCTAGCTGTTCGTTTTTTAATGATACAGGCAAACAACAAGAAGACGAATCGCCTAATGAATGAATGAATGAAATCATTTATTTCGTGTAACCGTGACACATACATTATGTTAGTAAAAAAGCTGTTTCAAGAGGGTTAGTATACCTAAGCCTAATAACAATTATACCTATACCTAAACCTACACACTTAACCTACAAGTTACCACTGTATGGAGCCCATTGGGGAATGTAGCCCCGCACAGTGTAACATTAGCGGACAATCCGGCTTATCCGCTATCATCCTTAAGATGATGTTGGGACTGTCCCGCACCCGGCGCACCAGGGATGCGGCGCGCCTGCGCAAGGTCGTCTGAAAACAATCAACGCGCGCCTCCGCAAACATTCCTGATGCGCTACAGAAGCGAGGCAGTCCCACAATCACCCGGAACGCGTTATTATATTGGACACGGAGAGCCCCATAGGCCCGCTGCGAATACTGAACCCAAAGGTTGCAGGTATACAGGGAAGCACAGAACGCTCTAAACAGAGTCACCCGAACCCCCCTGGAACACCCCGCAAACCTTCGAGCTATCATATTTGCACGCACCGATAAGGCCCTCCGCTCCCGTTCGATGTCCATGTCGTCTTTGAGGTCGGCCGCAACCACATGGCCTAAATATTTAAATTGGGTTACCCGGTCCATAGTACTGTCGTTTAGCGCAATTGCGGGGAACTCTGAATATTTGTTGCGGTCGCACTCAAAGACGACATACTGGCTTTTTTTTACATTATATTTCAGACCGTGACTGGCAGCATAAGCCTCGCACACATTGAGCAGCCTTCGTATACCACAGACTGAGGCGCTCAGAAGCACCATGTCGTCCGCGTAACTTATGTTGTTAACACACACTCCGTCTATATGACACCCGACATGGATGCTGCTGAGCGTCTCAATCAGTTCGTTAATATACAAATTGAAGAGCGTTGGTGAACTCAAACCTCCCTGTCTCACCCCACACTCCAACCTGTATTCATCAGACAGCACATTTGCCCATCTAACGCTGTTGACCTGATTTCCATACCAGTACCTGAACATACGTACCGTTTCCGGTGGTATACCGGTTTTCATCAGTTTTTTCCATAGTATATTGTAGGAAACCAGGTCAAAAGCCCTAGATAGATCCAGGAAACAGGCAATAACTGGGGTCTTACTCCTAGTGTAATATTTGATAGTGTGCTTCAGACACAGTATTGCGGATTCTGTAGACAGACGGGGTCGGAAACCAAATTGGTTGTCATGCAGTTTAACACATTCATTTAGCTGTGAATTAAGCACACTATCAAATATTTTGGCCATAATTGTTGCTAATGATATCGGCCTGTAGTTATTACGGTCGGCCAAGTCCCCAGTTTTATTCTTAACCACGGGTACTACAATTGTCCGCATCATATCAAGGGGCAAATAGGAATGTCTAATACACAAGGTAAAGAACATAGCCAAAACCCTGGAAATGTGAGGACCTGCGTTCTGGAGGTGCTCAATGCTGAGCCCATCATGTCCCGGGGATCTGCCCCTAGACATTGATTTGATGACTTTATCAATATCTTTGGCCGAAAAACCTGGGCCTAGGTATTCATCATAGGTCTCAACATCGAGCTCCCCCAGCGACGGATCTAAGGGAGATTTTATAAAGAAATGGTCCTTAAATAGATTGGCAATGCCTTTAGGATCGCTTATACCATCAACACTAGCCGGGTTCCCCGCCTTATGCTTCATTTTGCCAGTAGACCTCCAGAAGCCACGGAAGTCTTTTTTAGAGTGGTGAGAGGTAATAATGTCCAGTTTAATTTGGTTTTGATGATCTTGACACCATTTTAAACGTGATTTAAATATCTTCCGACTCTCACACATCTCTTTAAAAAGGCATCCGCTAGTAGGTCTTCCCCCCAGTGTCCATTCACGAAACTTTAGCCTAGCCACCCCATGGACGTCACTGACAAACTTATTCCACCCTGTCACTTGTTTTTTAGGTTTTTTTCCCTTTTCACGCCTTCCTACCATCGCTGATGTCCTAAGGGCATTAATTACGTCATAATACAGCACATCGAGAACTTTTTTGTGCTCAGGATTCTGACAATATTTATCAGCACAGGTTCTGAGTTCCGATGGAAAATCGATACATTTTAACATTTCGTGACATTTCTTATGAAACAATTCAATCTGCTCTGACGTTCTTTCTCCCCATATTACATTGTTTACGTTATTTACAGGAGCCCTGCCAGTAGCCCTCGGAATTATAATGTTTAAGTCACACTCCAGAAACATAGGGAAATGGTCCGACCAGGTTACACAGTTATCTACATACACATTGGATACGGACGACATCGCCGATTCAGTTACTACACTGTGATCTAGCCAACGCTCACATTGATGAGCCTCACTTAAGAAAGTAAACGTATTCGATGCAATCCCTAGCTTTAGTACTTCTGCACAACACCACTTTTGTTCGTTACAATAATTATCTAACTCTTTATAAAAACGTTCATTCGGATGAGCATTAAAATCCCCCATTATATATACTGATTCCACGCCACAATCGTCAACCAATGCACTGACCTGAGCTAAACAATCCGTGAACTCCGCTAAGTTGTCACTGCAGTCCGTAGGCATGTAAACACTTACCACTATGAATGGTCGATTATCCTTAGTATTTATCTTTATGGCACACAACCGCGCGTTATCGCATCGCACCACACTCACACTTTGAAACGCTGACCGCTTCCATAACAAGCCAACGCCGCCGTAAGGGCGTCCGCGCAACATCCCCGCCGATGTGTCCACCGCAGAGGTGCCCGTCGCACAGAAGTTGACGTCAATGGTATTAAGGAACATTATTTCATCAGTAAGTAGCCACGTTTCTTGAAGAGCTACAATGTCCGATCTTCGGCACAAATCCCTAATACAGTCGACTGATCGCTTTACGCTCTTGCAATTGAAGCTACAAAAACGATATGCCATGATAGCAGTATACGTATTTAGGTAAATAAATCATTAGTACCTCACGGGGACTAGACCCCGGGGGGCTTTATGGTTTTATTGCCGTGCTCAGAGTTTTCTCCAATCGTATGTTTATTTATTAGTTTGTATTTAAAGTGTACAAACTTGCGGAAAATTACACCTTTAGGCCATATACTTTTTTCTAGAAATAATGATAGTTTACTCGGACTGACAAAGAACTTATACGCTTTATGATTAGTGTCCTTTTTAATATCGATTTTTTCTAAGGATACACGCTCTTGCGTTTTGGTCATAATATATTCAATTATGTCCTCCTCTTGAGTGTCCTTATGAATGTTCGAGATAAACATTGGGATATTACGCTCTGCAGCTTTAAATTTCGTATTTACCTCGTTTGCCGCACCAAATTGACCTCTATAGCGATATTTCTGCTTATTTTTCTTGTACGTCACCGATTTAAATTCCCCTTCACTAGAATTTAATATTGCATTTTCTTTATGCACGCTGTCTAATTTTGAACTCGTAAGTACATCCATGCCGGCCTTCGCGACCGGCTGATCGATCAGCTGATCGTTGCGCTGACTCACCTCGTTCGCTGCGCCGGTAGGCAACAACATATTAGCGCTTCGCCCGGTACAGTTTCTACCCTCTTTCACAATTGAGCTGTATTGTAAATCACAACTATTTTGAATAGGAGACATACTGACACACTTAACAGAGCCATCACTATCCTTCCTTGTCGAATCATGTGCATGAGATAGTCCCGGCGGCCCACTGTCCATACACCAGGCGCCTCGCTTATTGTTTACATTACAACCAGACATCACAGACAAACATGCAGGCGGACCTACACTGTTAATTTTTTGCAAGTCACTTTTTAGACTTTCGAGATCTTTTGACGTAGCATAAGTCGCTTTGACGACCTCCAAGTTATTTTGTATCCGCACAATATCTTTCAGCAACTTCGTACAATCCAGGTGGTCAAAGGTCACAGGCGGTAGCTTTTCTAAATTTCGAGCCACGAATATAGGTACCAAGTCAGGATCCGTCGTTTTAAAAAGCTGGATAATATCATTTATTTCACGTTGAGTCTTTCCGTCACCTTTACGTTGAACATTTCGCTTACTTTTCGGTAAAGATTCAAACAGTAACGACTTCGAGGTTTGAATTTCGTCACTTGTGAACGATGTAGTGCATAGACGCACTAGACTATCCTCGCCCATTACAGAAATTTTGTTCTGTATATACGATAACATTTCATCGATGATGATATTACACTTAGTACATTTCACTGCACTCGACATTTTTAATACGACACTTGCTCACGCGCCGATACCGGAGAAGAGAAACCGTGCGTCACCTGGGAGTGCGCACGCGAGACTGTAATGGTAAGCTATTGTTAAAGTTACAACTTTGTATGTAAATTCTAGTCTCCATGCCTTTTAAAAAATTTAGGTTTCTAGAACATCGGGAAGAACCCTAGAGGTTTGTGTCAGTGAGTGAGTGAGTGGCCGAATCGTCGTATTGATGAAATATAAAGTAGTAAAGCTAGCTAGAATGACGAAACTCGATGTATGTCACTATGTCTCCTTACTATATTTTATGCTATGAATTGGAGTTCTCTGGTGTTATCTGGGACGAAGCTATGAGGGTTTGAAAATGAGAAGAAACGTGCCCCCAGACCAAATTGGGGCAGGTGTGTATTTATTTTCATTTTAAATATATTAATATATTTAATATCTCTGTGTCTCACGGAAGTTTTGTTATTTTCATTTTCTCTGTTTAATACGTTTATTTGTTAAATTCCATCACATACGCTTACTAAAATTAACAAAGGACCTATTTCAAACTCATTTCAAAAATACGAAGGGCAATGGTGTCGGCTAGCGTGCCATGCATATTGGAGCCCCCTGGCTTGAGCCGTACGGACGGGAAAAGGCCGGACGGACTGACCTTGATTCCATGGCGGAGGGGGCGTTGTCTCTTGTGGGACGCGACTTGTGTAAGCACCTTTGCCGCGTCCCACCTGAGGCAAACCTCACGGCGGCGGAATCCGCCACCAAGCTAAAGCACACCAAATACTCCGCCCTGGAATCAAGCTATGACTTCGTGCCGGTGGCAATAGAAACCGCGGGGCCCTGGGGCTCTGAGGCTCGGCGTCTGATTGGTGAACTGGGGAGGCGTCTACGGGAGAGGGGCTGCGACCCCCGCTCTGGATCGTACCTGGTTCAACAGATCTCAATTGCAGTGCAGCGAGGGAATGCTGCAGGCATCATGGGAACTTTTGAGCCGGGTACGATGCAGGGTGGAGGCGCATATTAGACGTTTAGTTTATTATTAGTTTTAATTATTGTTATTTATTATTAATACCTTTAAATTAAAATAAAATAAAATAAATGACCGCAAATCTTAAAACTAAATCTAAGAATATTCAAAAATACGTGTCGTATAATGTAAATAGCTCTCCTCAATCCTCAACGAGATTTATACGTACTTAGAGTAAGTTGCTTTCTTTATCGACGTGAAACGAAGCGCGACTGACTGATACCGCGATTATTGCCCTAGATAATAATGATATTTCATATCAACATTACGGGCTAGTGCAGTAAAAATCTATCGTATAGTGTAAATAGCTCTTCTCAACAAGATATATACGTACTTAGAGTACGTTGCTTCCTTTATCGACGTGAAACGAAGCGCGACTGACTGATACCGCGATTATTGCCCTAGACAATAATGATATTTCATACCAACATTACGGACTAGTACAGTAAAAATCTATCGTATAGAGTAAATAGCTCTTCTCAACAAGATTTATACGTACTTAGAGTAAGTTGCTTCCTTTCGACGTGAAACGAAGCGCGACTGACTGATACCGCGATTATTGCCCTAGATAATAATGATATTTCATATCAACATTACGGGCTAGTGCAGTAAAAATCTATCGTATAGTGTAAATAGCTCTTCTCAACAAGATATATACGTACTTAGAGTACGTTGCTTCCTTTATCGACGTGAAACGAAGCGCGACTGACTGATACCGCGATTATTGCCCTAGATAATAATGATATTTCATACCAACATTACGGGCTAGTGCAGTAAAAATCTATCGTATAGTGTAAATAGCTCTTCTCAACAAGATTTATACGTACTTAGAGTAAGTTGCTTCATTTATCGACGTGAAACGAAGCGCGACTAACTGATACCGCGATTATTGCCCTAGATAATAATGATATTTCATACCAACATTACGGACTAGTACAGTAAAAATCTATCGTATAGAGTAAATAGCTCTTCTCAACAAGATTTATACGTACTTAGAGTAAGTTGCTTCCTTTCGACGTGAAACGAAGCGCGACTGACTGATACCGCGATCATTGTGCGCTAGATAATAATGATATTTCATACGAACATTACGGGCTAGTGCGGAACTATTGCTATATTGCTAAAATAAATCATGTCTTTGTTACTCCGATTTTTCTGAGGGCTAGGTAATATAGAATGGAGTGTATAGGGGAAAGTTTTGCTTTCCTATGTTTGTTAAGCAATATATTCAAGGATAACTTGTTGAGATATATAAGACGACGCCTATATATAAATATTTCTTATTCTTATTCTTATTCTTATTCTTATAAATTGCTGTAACGTCAGTTATTTTTATACTCAAATAAAAAAATGAGAAAGACTGGAAAGCTTCGAAATGTGGTGATGCGTGAGTCGGACTTAATTACTTAGTATTTTATCCGACCCCTACGGGTTTTTTAAAGACATTTCACTCACTTTTCACATACAAAATACATCGTAAAAATTTTTGTAATGTACGGAACCCTTGGAACGTGAGTCCGACTCGCACTTTGCCGGTTAGTCTGACCCTGAATCCGATTCGCCTCGCGCCTCGGTCTACCATAAAACATAATTGTGTTTTAATAAAACTTCCGTAAAACACAGACATATTAAATATATTAATAACGGGTCACTTACGTATTTTAAGTCGAAAAACGCTCGACATGTTTCACTCCGTACCGAGTAGTGTCATCAGGAGCTTGCGTTGACGGTGACGGACCGGAGCAGACTGTTTTTCGACTTAAAATACGTGAGCGACCCGTTATTAACATAAATAAAACTTCCGTAAAACACAGACATATTAAATATATTAATAACGGGTCACTCACGTATTTTAAGTCGAAAAACGCTCGACATGTTTCACTCCGTACCGAGTAGTATCATCAGGAGCTTGCATTGAGGGTGTCGGACCGGCGCAGACTGTTTTTCGACTTAAAATACGTGAGTGACCCATTATTAACATAATGGTGTTATGTATAAACGTAAACGAAAAATGTATATCTATGTGAATAGGAGTTGTGAAGCTGACACAATCTCGCAAAAAAGTTGAATATTATCACAATTTCCTGGCATCTTCATAACATACTTAACAAAATCGCTCATACCCTTATTACCCACTCAACCCTTCTGAATATACGCTGTGACAAAATGCTTTATGCCGAGTTTACACCAGCTTAGTTACTAACACGTAATACTGGCCTCTCGTATGTGAGTAAACGATTTTAAACAAATCAAATAAGTTTTTGGCAAAAATTGAATTTTTAGTACAAGCTTTTATAGCTGACTGTATTTTCTAGGGTTCTGTACCCAAAGGGTAAAAACGGGACCCTATTACTAAGACTCCGCTGTCCGTCTGTCCGTCTGTCCGTCTGTCCGTCTGTCCGTCTGTCCGTGTGTCTGTTTGTCACCAGGCTGTATCTCATGAACCGTGATAGCTAGACAGTTGAAATTTTCACAGATGATGTATTTCTGTTGCCGCTATAACATCAAATACTAAAAAGTACGGAACCCTCGGTGTGCGAGTCCGACTCGCACTTGGCCTGTTTTTTTCCACAGGCGACACACATCAGCATCGCAGGCATCGAGACAATTCTAACAATCCCAAACACAATTAGTTTGCGTTGATTTATCACAGAGTTCCCATGGCCACCTCCTATCGCCATCGTCAAATCTGCTCCATGTCATCATTATATTGCATTGCTATCCAATTTAATTATGTATGCAAAATTTAAACTAGGGTCAAATTTAGTTTCCAAGATTTGACTCACACTAACATACATAATACTAACAGGGCAAGTTAAATAAAGGCTATTAAAAATGGAAAATTCATCGCTTGCAGAAAAAAGTGAATCCATTTAGCTTTTGAAATACCTAGCAATGCAGTCGCTCTCACTTTCTAAGCTCTGAGGGCCTACTACGTTCGACGTGTTGCCTCTCTGTCGCACTTGTAAATTCGTACGTAAGTATGACAGGGAGGCAACACGTTACTACCAACTAATCTGAGGAATATTTCTCACTGCTTTCTTGAGGATTGTGAAGCACATAATTATTTTAGTTCTAAATCTGAGTTTATTCAATCGTAACAAGTATTACATTTTGCCTCTTACAAATCCAAATATCTTGTTAAATGGTTTGTGGGACGCAAGTCGCTAAACGGCTTACATTTATAAATATAAAATAAATAAATATTATAGGACTTTCTTACACAGATTGACTAAGTCCCACGGTAAGCCCAAGGAGGCTTGTGTTATGGGTACTCAGACAACGATATATATAATATATAAATACTTAAATACATAGAAAACACCCATGATTCAGGAACAAATATCATCATCACACAAATAAATGCCCTTACCGAGATTCGAACCTAGGACCATCAGCTTCACAGGCAGGGTCACTACCCACTAGGCCAGACCGGTCGTCTAAATCGGTCATATGAATTGTCTTACGATTTCAAAATATTTATCAGTACGGTTTTTACTCACTATTATTTTTAGTCGCTTTTGGCGACATGTTTCGGATTCTTTGGGAATCCATCCTCAGGCACGAGTGTCCGCGGCGGTTGTTCGTCGTGCACTGCCCGCGCCGCCCGCGGTGTTTGAAATATGTCTCACGATAGTTTAAGTGCGATTGTCTTACGATTTATCATACGATTTCTGTAACAAATGTCTGTGGCTTAGGGATATTAGGATCTTACGAAACCACAAAGGTATTTGAATTTCTAGCTACAAAGGCTAGCAGCAAACCTCATCATCATAACTTAAGAGCCTGTCTCTTCTCGGTGGAGTAACCGCCACTCCGTTCTTCTTTTCGCCACTGTTTGAGCTCCTGATACGTCCCTACGTTGACTTTCTCTTTGGCTTGGTCCAAAAACGCACGTCTCGGTCTTCCTCTGCCTCTCCTTTTTTCTATTGTTCCTTCTATTAGACTTTATGTAAAGTGCTATATCAAGTGCCCTAACATACACAAACCTATACTAAGTAAAATGACAAACACTACACTTGTGTAAACCTAGCATTAGGGTTGAACATATTTTGTTAATGGCGTTTATCTTACCGCTGTGAGCCTCAGTAATTGCGGAGGGTGTCAACCCTAATAATGTAGTTAGAAACTTAAGGATGTATGTAATTTAGTTTTTTGGATCTGTTTTTGATGGGGTATAGTTTTGTGGGTCGTTTGATTAATAAAAGGAAATCAGGGGTGTTATGGGCGTCGGGTTTGCTTGGATAGTTAACCACATTTTTAGTTACTGAGAAGTGTAACTATTTATTACAGATGGGTTGTGTGAAGGTCAGTTCAATAAAACAATCCGTTGATCCAGCACAGGGGTCGGAAACCGGTATTTGCTCCATACAAAAATACCGGTATTAACTGAAATAAATGTCATATACGAAGGAAAAAATGACCAAAGCCTCCAGTGTCCAGAGCTGGAATCGAACCAGCGTACCCCGTTAACCGGACAGGTGCCTGAACCGCTCGGCTATCCGGTCACGGTGGCATGGGTCGAAATTTCCAAGTATATGACAATTCCCGAAGGCTTGTGGCGCCCCCTGGCATAGTAGTGTGTCTACTTGAAAAACCACAAATTAAAATATTTTCATAGAAAAGAATTTAATTTGTTCTTAGAATACCGGTATTATTACGTTCTTTTTCGTTCTTTTGTTTATAATTTCATTTTGAATACGTCAAGGGGGCATAACTTCTCCGGACCTATTTTGCCTCTACGTTAATGGTCTGATTGAGGAGCTGAGAGGTACCAGGACGGGTTGCCATGTTGCTAACATATGCGTTAACAACCTGAGCTATGCCGATGATATGGTGCTTCTCAGCCCCTCAAGCCAGGGTATCCAAAAATTGCTTACTATCTGCGAAACATTCTCAAAACAGCATTATCTAAAATATAATATTTTAAAAACAGAACTGCTCGTTTTCAGATACGGCAAGGGTCCGGAGGTAGTTCCGCCAGTTTATTTGAATGGTTCACCGGTTCGGGTCGTAGCATCTTCAAGTACTTAGGCCATTTTCTAACGGAGAACCTTCGCGACGACATGGACATGGAGCGAGAGCGCCGCGCGCTCGCGGTCCGCTGTAACATGCTGTCGCGAAGATTCTCCAAGTGCACCACTGACGTAAAAATTACTTTGTTTAGGGCATTCTGTCAGTGCTTTTATACATGCTCACTTTGGTGTAACTACACCAAACGCTCATATAACGCGCTTCGGGTTCAGTATAACGATGCGTTCAGAATACTCATGAAACAACCTCGTTACTGCAGTGCTAAGACCATGTTTGCTAATGCGGGAGTACCTGATTTTTATGCAATCATGAGGTCCCGCATAGCTTCGGTCTGGGCAAACGTATGGCAAAACTCGCAGCAAAATGATATTCTGGCGCTGTTTACTGTAAACCCGAGCAATAACATCCTAAAACACTGGACGGCCGTGCACCTGAACCAAAATGGTAAATAATAATTATGTACTTATTTAAGGTATAATTTAACAAAGGATCTATTTATAGCTTCCGCATCATTGTATTGTATTGTATTTTTAAGTTTTATGTTACCTTATTTTATTTTACTGTATGAGTTTAAAACTTGAAATAAACAATATTATTATTATTATTTAATGGGACGTTTTAATAATGCAAAATTGTTTCCTAAATACATGATTCAGTCCTACGTAATGAGCATAAAAAAATTCAAAATATTGGGCTAATTCGGGGTTTAAAAAAAATACCGGTTCCGAGCAAGCTTTGTATTCACGTACACTCCGACATAATCAAGTAATTTAACATCAAATCATAACGTTAGGCTATTACAATATGACAACTCGATCTGCACTCTTTCGTAGCTTCAATCGTTCTGCCTCCCAATCAGTGTCAGTTGCCGCCATCTTGCCTCACCGGAAGCGTTACGATTTAAAATGGTGCGACCAGTCGGGAGCCAGCTCGAAATGTCAAATACTCAGTTCCGGTATTTATTAAATCCCTTATAGGGATAAGCTCGCCTTTGTACCTAAATTTATATGAATTTCATGTTAACAATTTTTGCTTTGTACAATAAAGTGATTTACTACTACTACTACTACTACTAAATGAATATATTTTGGTAAACAGTCTTAACACTGTTTATCAAAATATACAGAAATTTAAAATACATATTTTGATAATTACCAGGGACTCCAGGTGCACACCAGATATCGTTTCAAGGATTGCTATGGCAAAAAAAGCTTTCAACCAGAGGAAACAATTATTGAAATCCCGTTTATCATGCAGAAGTAAGAAGCTACTGATTAAGGTGTACATCTGGAGTATAGCCCTTTATGGAAGTGAAACGTGGACAATGACCCTAAGAGATAGAAAGAGAATGGAAGCATTTGAAATGTGGTGCTGGAGGCGAATGGAAGGCATTAGTTGGAGAGACAGGATAACGAATGAGGAGGTGCTAAGAAGAGTGAGTGAAAGAAGAGCTATTCTGAACACTATTGCAAATAGACGCGGGAAAATGATTGGACACTTAATACGACACGACTACTTCTTTAAAACTATCCTGGAGGGGCGGATAGGAAGGAAGCGGGGTAGAGGAAAACCCAGACGCAGCTTTTTAGATCAAGTGAAAGAAAAAGTAGGGGTCGTGTCGTATCAAAAAGTCAAAGAGCTGGCGCGGGATAGGGAAAGCTGGAAGATACTCCACCGACAAGAGAATAACTCTTAAGTTAATGATGATGATTTTGATAATTAATTGTGACTATGTGCTAACAGTTGAATATGGACTTCGCCAATATTCGGTTGGGCTAAAACTGCCTAAACCGCTGAAAACATGTTCATTCAGGTCCGCGGTATATACGGCTACCAGCAGTTTGGTACTGACATAAATACTATCGAGAACGTGACTTACTTTGTATCTCGCTCGTACTCGCATATTAGTGCGAGTGAGATGTATAGAAAGTAAATTACATAGACGTTAGCGTATATGTCAGTTTTGACAGTGTCAGTGACTCATGTGTACGGGTACTGTAGCACTCATATCGTGTTTTTGGCCCTACCGACCGACCGACATGCTTATGAAAAGAAACTGAAACATCTCATACCTGTGCCCTGTTTATCAAAAGCTTGTGGCTTGTAATACAAGTGGAAGTCCCTTTCTAACAAAAGCTGTCATAAAGTGAGTTCCGCTTGTATTACAAGTTACAAGCTTTTGAGAAACGGGCCCCTGTGCCCTGTTTATCAAAAGCTTGTAGCCTGTAATACAAGTACGTGGAAGTCCCTTTCTAACAAAAGCGGTCAAAAAGGGAGTTCCGCTTGTATTACAAGCTACAAGCTTTTGATAAACAGGACACAGATCGCGAAGTGCATCCGCGCTAACTAGCGGACGCCCGTAAAAAAAAACCGGCCAAGTGCGAGTCGGACTCGCATTCCAAGGGTTCCGTACATTACACAATTTAAACAATGTATTTTTTATGTGAAACGTGAGCGAAATGTCTTTAAAAAACCCGTGGGGGTCGGATCAAAAACTAAGTAATTAAGTTCGACACGCTTGACTGCAATTTCTAATAGAGTTTCCTGTAATCTATAGGTAAAGATCTATTTTATGTATTTTTTAAATTTTAGACCCAGTCGTTTCGGAGATAAAGGGGGGGGGGGGGGGGGGGGGAATGGTCATTTTTGCCTATTTTCTTGAATAGCTTCTAAATTGTTTATTCTAAAATTATAAAAAAATCATATTTGAGATTCTCACAATGAGCTCTTTCATCTGATATATAACACGATATAGTTTGAAAAACTTTATTTTTTAATTTTCTCATTTACCCCCCAAAAGTGGCTCCCATGTTTAAAATTAATTTGTTTACGTTACATGTCCGTCTATGGGTCACAAACTTACATATGAGTACCAAATTTCAACTTAATTGGTCCAGTAGTTTCGTAGAAAATAGGCTGTGACAGACGGACAGACAGACAGACACACGAGTGATTCTATAAGGGTTCCGTTTTTTCCTTTTGAGGTACGGAACCCTAAAAAATTGTTTATACGGTAATTATTCGGCAGTTCGAACCGAACTATTCAGCCGAATAAAACATTGAAAAATATGCCGAATACGCCGTTGCCGAATACGGAATAATTACCGAATATTCGGCCCATCTCTACTATTTATTAATGGTGTAATTATAACTTTATCCTCCAATTTTCTGAATGTGCTGTACTGTAAAACGTTGCAGGATACATGTGCGAATAGGTAATTAGTAGTAGTAGTCACTTTATTGTAATCACTTTATTGTACATAAAAATTGGTTAACATGAAATCAAAAAAGTGAGCTTATCCCTATAAAGGAAGGGATTCGTAAGTCGTGTCGACTTGAGACACTCCCTTCGGTCGTGTTTTAACTTTCAATTTATCGGCACTCGTGAATTTTCTATTTTTCGCACTTGTATCGTAATGTCCACGCGAGAAAACTTATAATATGTGGTATTTTCTATAAAAAGGGACCTTATTGTCGATAGCGCTTACGTCATTATTAACGATGCTCCGATATAAATACAATGCCGCGCGACGCTGTGCGGCGTAAGCGCCATCGACAATAAGGTCCCTTTTCATAGAAAATGCCCCATATTTCAAATCAAATCAGATTGAGCTCTATTAGGTCTCAATCTGATATATAAATGCATGATATATAAATATACACCGAACCGCAAAAATGCATGGTTTATGAATGGAATAGGTACATTCAGCTTGCTATTATGGCGTCGCTCATTTAGATTTAGGACAGACTAGCTAGTTTAGTAGCCGGTCTGTCTTTTGCAAGAGAGATTACAGACTGTAACCAGATCGTAGATTACTCCCTATAAGATGGAGTAAGTATAGGTATAATCCTATAAGTATAATATAATTTGACATGATGCCAACGGCCGCTTTCTATCACCGCACCGCTCGCCATCGGCAGGGCGTTCATCCTCACACTCTAGCACCTAAATGGTCGCGTACTGTGCGGTTTCTTCCCGCGGACGCTTCGGCTGTGGAATGAGCTCCCTGCCGAGGTTTTCCCGAGGGGCTACAGTATGGGGTTCTTCAAAAAAGGAGTATACAGGTTTTTAAAGGGTCGGCAACGCGCAAGTAATATCTCTGGTGTTGCAGGCTACGGTGACTGCTTACCATCAGGCGGGCCGTATGCTTGTTTGCCACCGTCGTGGTATAAAAAAAAATCCTTCAAAAAGGAGGAGTTTTGGCCGAAGGGTGTCAAGTTCCGGCGGTTCCGGCGGCCTGACACTGCGAGGTTGCGTAATACAACGCAACCATGATATGTTTTGCAGTTTTTAGTTTTAAAATCAGTTTATCAGTCATTTGCCTCCAGCGGATCAACGGATCACTCGTGCGTCTGTCTGTCTGTCTGTCCGTCTGTCACAGCCTATTTTCTCCGAAACTACTGGACCAATTAGGTTAAAATTTGGTACACATATGTACGTTTGTGAAAAACGGACATGTAACGTAAACAAATGAATTTTAAACATGGGGGCCACTTTTGGGGGGTAAATGAGAAAATAAAAAAAATAAAGTTTTTTAAACTATATCGTGTTATATATCAAATGAAAGAGCTCATTGTGAGAATCTCAAATATATTTTTTTTATAATTTTACGATAAACAATTTGAAAGTTATTCAAGAAAAAAGGCAAAAAAAGGCCATTCCCCCCTTTGTCTCCGAAACTACTGGGTATAAAATTTTGAAAAAAATACACAAAATAGATCTTTACCTATAGATTACAAGAAAACCTATTAGAAATTGCTGTCAAGCGTGAGTCGGACATATTTGATCCGACCCCTACGGGTTTTTTAAAGACATTTCACTCAAAGTTTGACATAAAAAATTACATTGTTTAAATTGTGTAATGTACGGAACCCTTGGAACGCGAGTCCGACTCGCACTTGGCCGGTTTTAAGGTATTTATTTCATTTCATAATCCCATCGAAAACACATTTATGTAAAATGTTGCCAAGATGAGACCTTATGTCTAAAGTTATCAGATCTCTTATAGCTCCTAACTATCTACACGCTCTAACTTCACAAACTCTACACCTTAGTAAATATGTGGGTTTTCCGTTTCGCTACCTACGTTATTACTTTTCTGTTATAATAGTTCTTGTAGTAACCGGTATTGTGCAACATTTTACATGAAAATGTTTTTGGTGGGATTCCACTTCTTTTTGTAAGTTTCTTATTACTTATGTTGCGTAGGTACTTCCATCCCCTTATTTAAAGGGTGGAGGTAATTTACTTAACATCTTGAAGTATGTATTTGTGACGTTTTCAATCAAAAGGCACATTGTCGCTTACCATAAGGATGAAAATTGCTTGTATCTTTATACGAAAAACCTGTCAGAGCGTCCTTATGGCATGCGAAAATGTGGAACCTATTGCTTGAAAATGACACATTTTATTATTTTTAACAAGGAGTCCCTATGTCAATTTTCAGACTGGCATCAACATTTGCAGAAGTCTCATACAAACTTCCATCCCATAGCTAAAGGGGTTAAATTACCAAGTTATTATCTCTTATCGAAATTTTAAAGTGTACCTAGTTAAATGCGAGATCTTATGTCAGGCAATCTACGGCCCAAGTTTATTAACATTCACAAGCTAAATGCAGATTAGGGCGCGAATGGTGGCGCTCGAACCGGCGCTAACTCCTTATTACATGTCTTCGCTCAAGTTACATTGTTACATGTTCATTGTTACATGTTCCGAGCTGTTATTAGTTACCATTGCTTCTCTTGCCATTGTCCAATTTACTTCAACCCTAAAGTTAGCAAATTAATTAAAAACCGGCCAAGTGCGAGTCGTACATTACATAGTTTAAACAATGTATCTTTCATATGAAACGTGAGTGAAATTTCTTTAAAAAACCCGCAGGGGTTGGTTCAAAAACTAAGTAATTAAGACCGACTCACGCTTGACTGCACATTTCTAATAGGTTTTCCTGTGATCTAGGTAAAGATCTATTTTGTGTATTTTTATCAAATTTTTTGACCCAGTCGTTTCGGAGATATAAAGGTACGTACGTAGGTACTTTTGAGGTACGGAACCCTAAAAATGGGTTCTAGCCTCGGTTGCGCCTAACATTATGTCCATAAAATAATAAAAAAAACCGTCCAAGTGCGAGTCGGACTCGCGCACGAAGGGTTCCGTACCATTACGTAAAAAACGGCAAAATCAAGTTGGTTATATGGGAGCCCCACTTAAATGTTTATTTTATTCTGTATTTAGTATTTGTTGTTATAGCGGCAACAGAAATACATCATCTGTAAAAATTTCAACTGGCTATCACGGTTCATGAGATACAGCCTGGTGACAGACAGACGGACAGAGGAGTCTTAGTAATAGGGTCCTGTTTTTACCCTTTGGGTACGGAACCCTAAAAAGAGGATAGTCAGACCAAGGTAACTCTGCGTGGCGCTGGAACGCGAGTCCGACTCCCACTTGGCCAGTTTTTTTTTAAATTAAGCTCAACCACAAGAGACTTGCAGGGACATTCTGCGAGAGGTATGGGTAATAATGTCTGTTTGACACTGCTAAGCCAGTTGTGGTAAGGCTACATGAATATACTTGAATGGTTTTACGGTGCTTGAAATTCCTTGTGAGTAAATTGGTCGTTAGTAGAACAACAAGGCAGATTATTATCTAAGTGTTGGAAGCCAGCGCTGATGCGCAGAGGTGTCGAGGTGCGCTGGGACGGGGAAACATACGGGCTGAAGTAACGCTAGTAGAAACCATTATTTACGTATACCAATACGGTGGTGAACAAGCTTAGTTTGGTAAGAAAATCGCCGCATACTGCAGCCTATGGGCGCTTGCAACACCCGTACACCTCGGGGATATCTCTGTCATCCGAGAGGTTTTACCCTGTATTGGGCCACTCCGCTGCATTCCAGTACCCCACAAGAGGGTCTCAAGAGACCCCTGGGGTCTCTTCTGTCTACATGCAACCTCGGCATAGGAGACTGCCTGTACCACCTAAATTCAAAAGATATTTGTTAAACGGTCCATGACATGATTGTTATATGATATAAAATTTCTTGATAAAATTAATTATTTCACGTTTCTTGCAGCATTGCATTACTGCAGAAGTATTTTCTTATCTATTATGTCGCTCGCTTAGTGATAAACGGAGTTAACTCTTTTAAAATTCGTTTTTGTATTAAAACAGCCTATTACCAGTAGGGTAATCCACTTGGCGTCGTTCTGTGGAGCAAGAGCTGGGTGTATTGGGGATGGGGTGGGAGGAGGTTACCCAAGCTGCCCAAGACCGTAGTCCATGGAAAAACAAGATTCCAGCCCTACACCCCAGCAGGGGGTAACAGGAAAAGAAGAAGAAGAAGAAATTACCAGTAGCCCTACCAGATTTAAACCGGCCTAAGCCGTGGATTATAAAGAGATAGCACACTTTGCTACGGTTTACTTTGACAGACAAGGCATATTTGCTATAGCATGCATGTATCATGCCAGTAACGATGATGCCGCCCGGATTTTTGACATTTGCGGCAGCAATGCAGTCCGCAGTAATGTCGCGCTGCAATACTGCAGCAGCTATGCTCTGCTGCTGGTGTAGTTCCTTTAATTAACTTGGTGCCGTTCCGTTGAGCAAGTAATGGGTATGTTGGAAATATGGAATAAAAAGTAAGGAGTAATCTGAACTACCCAGCACTACAGCAAAAAAATAAAAAGACGGATAAAGTCTTGAAAAGAACAAAGTGGGGGAATGCCATTTCAAACGTCATATTTTCATTATGACGTTTGAAATAAAAAAAAATGAATTAATAAGACCGGCCAATTGTCTTTATAAAAGCACGTGCCTTCCTAAACATTGACGTTGGCGGAATCATCGACAATATCGATGGAGCCATACCCAAAGATTGTAATAACAAAACTTTCGTGAGACACAGACATATTAAACATATTAATAACGGGTCACTCACGTATTTTAAGTCGAAAAACGCTCGACATGTTCCTCCTCCTGAAGATCCTGATGAAGCTTCTCGGTACGGAGTGAAACATGTCGAGCGATTTTCTACTTAAAATACGTGAGTGACCCGTTATTAATATCATAGAGTAACTTATACTAGAGCGGTACTGTCATAGTAAATTTTGTAACCCCAGTAAATTCACTGCCATCTGTCGACACACTTTAAAACTAAAAATAAAGATTTATAAAAATACGATAGAATGTATTTAAATATAGATAAATGATTTTTTTTATTTGCATTAATTATTTTTATGATTTTGACCCATGTTCTTTCACTGATATGCGTTAAAATTGTTAAATAACAAACGAAACCGTCAACGCCATCTATACGACTGTAGGCCAAAACTAGTAGCGCCCTCTGAACGAGAATCAAATTTTCTTGATTTTCGAGGCACGTTTTTTCCTTAGACTGTATCCATTTATTACGGAGTTATATCTATCTTTGTTAATATGTTTAATACCCAAAGATTGATTGACATTAATAAGGACATCGCCACACTTTTTCAATAGAAATGTTGTTCAGAGATTGGTCCGACTAAAATCGCCCCGATACCGTCCTGACCCCCAATCCGTACACTCCCATGTAGTTAGTCCGGATTGTCTAGGGGCGATTCTTTTAATTGGCCCACGTCTCGAGAGTGTGAAACTCGAGCCATTTAAAGTTTTTCGATTTCTCGCACGCACACAGTGGTACTGTAACATTCGAGTGATTTCAGCTTTAATCGTGAAATGGAATTCGATAAGTGTTTTAGTCGAGATGATTAGCAATCAGAAAGTTTTGGAGTAGAAAATTAAACTAACTGAATGGGGGCGGACTGAAAATCGGCGCTTGTGCGGTCAATTCTTAATGAAATGGCTGGCGCAGCATATGCTGAGCCCGTAACTTATGTCGCGGATGTCAATTGTTAATGTTATTTTTAAATATATTCCTGTCATGGTATAATAAAACAAGGTACTCTCTTCCGAGACTCGCGAACCACGTGACTAACACAAGGCTACGTCATCGTGCTGTTAAAAGGTTCACGATGACGTAGGCCTGTGACAGTCACGTGGTTCGCGAGTCTCGGAAGAGAGTACCAGGCGGAGTATATTATTATACCGTATTCCTGTAATCTCATTTTCTAGTGTGGCAATAAATGTTTTCTTATTCTTATTCAGAATTTTATATTTATCTCTTTTTATATTGCCAATATGTATTGTGGTATGCATGTGGTCGGTTGTCACCAATAAGGAGCAAGCTGAAAATCAGCGCTATAGTCAGCATTTTTAGGGTTCCGTACCCAAAGGGTAAAAACGGGACCCTATTACTAAGACTCCGCTGTCTGTCTGTCTATCTGTTTGTCTGTCTGTCCGTCTGTCACCAGGCTGTATCTCACGAACCGTGATAGCTAGACAGTTGAAATTTTCACGGATGATGTATTTCTGTTGCCGATATAACAAGAAATACTAAAAACAGAATAAAATAAACATTTAAGTGGGGCTCCCATACAACAAACGTGATTTTTTTGCCGCTTTTTGCGTAATGGTACGGAACCCTTCGTGCGCGAGTCCGACTCGCACTTGGCCGGGTTTTGGTATAGTTCGAAGGAGCACTTAGCGCAAGGCATACAGTGCGCACATACTAAACTAATACTATACCGCGGCGCCGCCTGGCCTGGTCCTGAGTCCTGACCTTATCTAAATATATTTTCGTATTCTTTTGATATGTGTTTGGAGTCAGAATAAATCAGTGTTATAAAGTGAACTTTTGTTCTACCAGTTCTCTTACAATACCAGGTCACCCATACCCACAGCCCATACCTAAAAATACTTTTGAGGCGTATTCTGATCCGCTAATTTTGACGCTGACTGTATATCAGATCTGCTGTTACCTATCCTTGTTTCGTACTTCGTACAATAAAGTGGTTAGCTTTAGTACTTATTTACTTACCTAATGCGCCTCTGACCCAACTTCTCTAACATTATTCGTCCTAAAAACACAAGGCTAAAATATCTCCTAAAATAAACAAATTCACAGCCATTGTTCTAGCTAGATTAGTAGCGCGGCTAAACGTTTCAAGTTGCGCAAATCCCGAGGAATCCCGGGTTCCCGCGTCCCCGGGGATCCCCGGCTTTGTCCGGACGCCAGACGTTTGCGGGATGTTAGATGGAATCGTTAATGTATTGCTGCGGAAAGAATGAACAATGCCTTTTAAGGTTGTAACGTCGGACTTTTTAATCGTGTTTTCTTTCAAAACGTCAGTCATTTTGAAACATAACCGTAATTTAGGTTCCATTTATGAGTCGAAAATGTTCGTTAACAGTCTATTTACGGACGATATTGGGGTATATTTAAGGATGACTCACGTTAGACCGGGCCGTGTCCGGGTCGGAGCTTCCGGCGCTTCGTTTTCTATGGAAAGCATTACGTGATTACCTGTCATGTCATAGAAAAGTAAGCGCCGGAAGCTCCGACCCGGACACGGCCCGGTCTAACTTGAGTCATCCTTTAATCGTTGACATTGATATAAAGGGGCCCACTGACTATCAGTCCGCCGGACGATATTGGCCTGTCAGTTGTTCGGTACTGTAAAATTTTTGTTCTAACTGACAGGCCGATGCCGTCCGGCGGACTGATAGTCAGTGAGCCCCTTTAGGAAGTGTCTGTTGTACGAAACGAGGTCACGTGACGTACGTCACAACTGTCATACGCACTTTTCGTTCGCTCCGTGATATTTATTGAAAAACCAAATAATAAGTAGTTTTTTTAAACTCAATTCAATATAAACACTAGCCCTAGTGTCAGTGCTTACTAAAATAAACAATTGTATGGTGTGCAAATGTTGTAACAGCAAGAAATCACAGTTTTAAAATCGGTGTTAAGTGAACCAACTTTAACTTTTTAACATCATTTGTGCGGGTCAACTGACCGCTGACAGCGAATCAGCTGTTAGTATCTGCGCCGTCGCATTGTAGGTGTGTCAGTGATACTTACTGGAAATTGAACTTTATTCCAAGGGCGTGCAGGTCGAACTTACAATGGCAAGCTGCGCAGGATGTTTTACAAAAATAACTGACCGGAGATGTTTGAAGTGCTGCAACTGCCAAAAACTGTACGAGCTTATTTGTGCGAATGTTTCGGAGGACTTTTTTGACGGCATGGGAACGGACCAGAGACACTCCTGGAAGTGTGTGGAGTGCAGAAGTGCGGAGCCCAGGACGGACAACACAAACACGCCCGTACGCGGTAATTCGACACACGGACACGCTAATGTGAATATGTGCAGGGGTGCGCGGAGTCAGGTCGTCATGAGCCCCGTGGAGCCCGAGGGTGACAGTTCGGTCATGGAGGTGTCCTACGGCAACTCCCATAACACAACCCCGCGCGATAACGGGATGGACTCGACCCACGTCACCGACACGCAGCTGCTGGTCACCGAGCTCCGGCTCTTCCGCGAGGAGATGCGCGCGATGAGCCAAGAGATACACGCTCTTCGCACATCCCTGGAGTTCCTTACAGCCAGGATCGATGGCTGCGATGGGCGCATCGACGGGCTTTGTGCCCGTGTCGAGTCGCTTGAGGGCAGGTCTCAGTCGAATGAGGGCGCCGCCAACGCATCACTCGCCGAAACCGTGTCGCAGCTTAGGTTAGAGCTCAGCGACCGCGACCAGGAGTTGTTATTAAATGACATCGAAATATCAAGTGTGCCGGAGAGTCATGGCGAAAATGTGATGCATTTAGTGACAACGCTTGGCCAAAAGTTGGGGGTTGAACTCACCGAACACGACATCGTCGACGCTATGCGTGTGGGGCGCGCGCCCCAGCTTGAGGAAGGTGTTCACGGGCCGGCAGCGCGGCCGCGGCCGCTCGTCGTGCGCCTGGCGCGCCGCGCCGTCAGGGACCGCCTGCTCCAGGCTGCGCGCGTGCGCCGCGGCATCACCACGGAAGGCGCCGGCATCCCTGGGCGTACGTGCAGATTTTATGTCAACGAGCGGTTGACGCCCCAAAACCGACGACTCCTTTACAAGGCGCGGGAGCTGAAACAGCAGTACTCCTGGCGGTATGTCTGGACCCGCGACGGTAAAATCTTCGCACGACAGCAGGCTGGGACGAGTTCGCCCCGATACCGCATACGCACTGAAGTAGACCTGGAGCGTGTTTTTGGTCGATGATTGGTTTGTTCGTAATTTTGGCTTCGCAACACTATTGTCAACCGTCACTCGCGCCTGTCTGTCATTGCCACTGTGGCCGCTGGTCTTTATTCAATCATTTAAAAAACATGCACTACTCAGATACAACACATACACTCCGTACACTTGCTATTTCAACAAAAACTCATTTTTGCACTTTATATACTTCATATTTATTTACTTGTACTTTATTATATCATATTTACACGACACTATACTTATTTTACACAACCGCACGCCGAGATTCATTTCTACACAAATAACCTCAAATTCACATCGCTTACTAAGGTCCCCGCGCTTGGTTGCAACACTTGCATTTCAAAACCGGTTTAGTCTGGCTAGCTGCCCGCTTATCTATAGGCGCTATAACAATGACTAGAAATCAGCTACGAATCGGTTTGTACAACGCGGGCTCATTAGGTACGAACCATGATAACTTTATAGCAACTTGCACTCGGTTAGATATGGATGTGTTAGCCATTAATGAGACTTGGCTGAGAGGGGGGGATGAATGTCGGGCTCCCGTGCTCGCGGGGTGCAGGCTTCGCCACACTCCGCGACCTCAGGGTTCGCGCTCACGTGGTGGGGGGGTCGGATTCTACATTAAACGTAATTTCACTGCCCGCAACTTGCCACACCCCGTAGACCCCAAACACAGAACGGTGGAACAAATGTGGATACATATAACAGTTCAAAGCAAAAAAATCGTAATCGGTACAGCGTATCGCCCACCTTGGCAGGACGTTGACCTATTCCTAGACGCCATATCTGACACGATTAGCTCAATTAGTTATGACCATTTAATACTTCTGGGTGACTTTAATATTAATTTATTCAGTACTAATGACATTAAAACATCAAAGTTTAACAACTTTTTATCTAGTTTCAATTTAGCAGAAATAGTAACAGAGCCTACACACTTCACAAATACCAGCCAGACACTAATCGACGTGGTTTGCACTGATTTAAATGCCAAAAAAATTAATATTGAGCATGTAGGGTCGCTCTTCGGGCATTGTATTATTATGTGTGAGTTCGCATTCAAACGGAACAAACCTAAGCCCTACACTATACTGCACAGGCCAATAAATAACATTAATCTCTCACTTTTTGATACCGATTTGCGTAGTATGAGATGGGATCTGATGTCTGTGTTGCCGAATGTTAACGAAAAGGTAGAAGCATTAAGCAGGCAAATAGTCTATGTATTTGACTTGCATGCACCCATGAAAACATCCACAATAAAGGGCCCCTCATATCCGTGGATCACTGATACAGTGAAATTAATGATGCGTTTGCGTGATCAGGCTGCCTCAGATTATCATAAAACAGGGTCTGAGGATAAAAGACTGTATTATAAGGACCTAAAGACAACTGTAAATGTAGCTATATATAATGAAAAGTCGGCTTTTTTTAAATACAATATAAATAATAAAATTAAGGAGCCGAAATCCCTTTGGAAAAATTTAAAAACTACTATTATGCCTAAAAACAATATAGACTTGCCAGCTACTCTCAGCGACCCTAATATTATAAATAATCATTTTTTGGACTTACCTATTGCACGGCAAGTAACAATTTCTCAGCTGACTTACTTCGAGTTCCACAGGTACGACAAGTCTATGTTTCATATTGAGCCAGTTAGCCCCGATAAATTGCTAAAAATTATTTCCAAGCTCAAATCAAATGCGGAAGGGCATGATCTAATAAATTTAAAAATGCTTATTATGACATTTCCATATACTGTAGATTTAATAACTGATGTGGTAAATACTTCCATTCTGACCTCTACTTTTCCCGACATCTGGAAAGCGGCTATTGTGCGCCCACTGCCAAAAATCACTAACCCATCCGAATTAAAGGACCTGAGGCCCATCAGCATATTACCGTGTATGTCCAAGATACTAGAAAAGATTGTATGCACACAATTAAATGACTACATCGAAAGCAACGGTATCTTGCCCGATGTACAATCAGGTTTCAGGAAGGGACGCAGTACAGTAACCGCCCTGCTTGATGTCACGGATAACATCCTCTGCTCACAGGATAGAGGCATGTGCACACTGCTTGTACTGCTTGATTTCTCTAGGGCATTTGACTGTATCCATATAGACCTGTTACTGTCGAAGCTAAGCTATTATGGATTTGATAACAGTGCACTACGTTGGTTTCACAGTTACCTCACTGAGCGGCATCAGTATGTAAAACTGTGCTCAAATGATGGAACAACTAAAGTCTCTGGAAATATGGCCCTCTCTAGAGGCGTACCTCAGGGTTCAATACTTGGTCCAATCCTGTTTATTTTATATACAGCAGACATCAGAACTCGCATTACACACTGCAAATATCATATTTATGCAGATGATATTCAGATATATATTGCTTGTAAGCCTTCGGAAATTGACAGTGCTATTCAAAAGCTCAACATGGACCTTGCAAATATAGCGTCTTGGGCATTAGACAATAGTTTAATGCTAAATCCATCTAAAACAAAATACCTTATCTTTGGCACAAAAAACCAGTTAAACAATATCAGTTCCACTAGGGATGTAATGCTATTCGATGAACAAATTGAAAGAGTATATGAGGCTCGAAATCTAGGCTTAATTATGGACGGCCAACTAAGATTTGAAAAGCATGTTGCTGAAACCGTTAGAAATTGTTTCTACAGACTTAAACTACTCTATAATATACGACCATTTATTAATGAAACATTGCGCATTCAATTAATTGAAACACTTGTTCTGTCCAAACTAAATTATATGGACTTAGTGTATGGCCCGCGTCTCTTATCAAAAACGAAGCGACTTATACAAAGGGTACAAAATGCCTGTGCCCGGTTCTGCTTCAATATCCCTCCAAGGGCCCACGTTTCTCCATTTCTGAACAAACACAATATACTAAAAATGCTGCATCGTCGGAAGCTTCATCTAGCGGGTCTCCTTTTTGGCGTAGTAAAACACAGATCCCCGTCATATCTCTTCGAGAAGTTGTCATGGATGTCCACTCGTAGGTCACTTGGAGCACGCAATTGCAGTGTACAATTGATGACACCTCAACATGCGTCGGCGGCTTTTCGTGGGAGCTTTAGGTATGTAGCGACCAAGTGCTGGAACATTATCCCCCCTCCAATCAGGAACCTACAAAGTTTAACAAGTTTTAAAACTAAACTTAAAATACTTATACTTCAACACCAGCAGTCACAGGAGGCATTACGACATGACACAAGTTGCTTTTAATATAATTTTAATACAATATAATGTAATATAATTTTAGTCATAGTTACGTATTTTACATATAGCCAAGTCAATAATAATGTATACCTGTTTTTTCTGTCCTTTATACACGGTCACCCAACGCGTCTGTATATAGTTGTTGTTGTAATGAATTTCTTTGCTGTCCCACATTACAATTGCCCGTGTGGTTATATTCTTGTAGCTATCTCGTTATTTATTTTCCTTAATACGAGTATATGTAATTCCCTTAGTGCACAGTATAAACTCCCAACTATATCACTCCATGGTCAACTGCTGAAACTTTCACCTCGACAAAGTAAATATCACCACTTTTGTTCTGTTGTACTTGTTTTATCTCTTTTGTTAATTGTACATTTAAACGTATGAAAGGCAAAATATATTTTATCGCGTTGTACGGCATAGCCATTTCTTATTCTCATACACATGTTGTTGTCAATAATGACATTGTCAAGTACTGCCATAGACAGTAGACAAGATGGCGCTGGTCGCTGCTGCAAAGGCTGCGTTCAGCTTATGGTTGGGCCGTGTCGTACGGCTGCGATCGTGACCCAAAATGGTCCCGCCGGAAGATCAGCGCTGACCTTCGGTTCAGCATTATGCTGAGGCGAGACCATTTCGTGGTAAACTTCAACTCCTACCTATTTTATAAGTTTCTATAGCTTTAGTATACTTTTGTATGTAATTTTAGTTTTAAGTTTATCATGAATAAAACATTTGAATTTGAATTTGAATTTGAATTTGAAACAGGGTTATGTTTTCAAAATGACGGGCGTTTTTCCGAACCTTGCTGATTTTTTTGTCTTAAGCTTGTATTTCGCTTTCTGTGTATTTTTTTTTACTTTATGGTACACAATAAAGAATATTTACTAACTTACTTACTTATTACGGCGCTTTGAGCGCTGGTAGCCTAGCGGTAAGAGAGTGAGACATTCAATCTGGAGGTTACGGGTTCAAATCCCGTCTCGTACTAATGTTTTTCATAACTTATATATACGGTATATCATTTGATATTTACCAGTATATTTTCGGTGAAGGATAACATCGTCAGGAAACCGGACTAAATCCAAACCTAGATTCCTGTCTGAGTTGTTCGAAGGTCAGATGGCAGTCGCTACGCCAATTGTTGGGATTAGTTGCCAAGCGGACCCCAGACTCCCATGAGCCGTGGAAAATAGCTAGGTGTCCCAGAGAGGAAGAAGATTATGATTTAGACACGAAAAGGTAATGGGTTCTATCTACGACCGATGGTGATTAAAAGCTAATAGAAATAACATAAATTTTCCTAATAAAAAAATGAGGATTACGTTTTTCTGTATATGCTACCTACCTAATGATCAGTTACATATAAAATTGCCTAGTTTAGGTTTTATTCCCGACAAAGGCACGGCCGTTAAACGCGCCGTTTGAATTCACGAGAGAACGCGCACAAGACTCGCAAGGCATAAGCGACTAGCAAATTAACCAAACCATATTATTTCTGCAATAAGCTTCGTCAAAACATCTATAAACTAAATGCCCATCATAACTTTGCATCAAGCGTAGCTCAAATTCCCATTATGCTTGCAGCATTTCCACGCTGAATGGCGATGGAAATCTGTTGGACAGTCGCCATCAGGTATATCGGAGCGGCCGAGGTGCTAAAAATATCTGAACACGCATCTAACGCCTTGACAATAGAGACATGTTCATATACTTGTGAACACCTTGGCCACTCCGATATTTCTGATGGCGACAGGACCAGTGCGGGCAGACCTCTCTCCCGTTCAAATTAAAAATGTCAAGTCCGAATGCCCGCAACTTTATTCGTTGGAAATAATTTTACTAACCCTTTCTTTTTATCTCACATTTTACACACTTAGTGCCACTTGCACCATGTCACTAACCCGGGATTAACCGCCATGAATTTTACGGCGGTTACGACGTGTTGGTCGCGTACAGGTTGTGATTGCGACAATTTCATTGTTTGGTATGGCTTCTCTATATACACTGGGTTGTCTTCTGCTCTTGTTGTATAATCAGAATCAATAGTAGTAACGAATTAGCAGTAAATACGCACGATGATAACATGTTTTATAAATAACTGCCTTTCCACTGAAGCGGAGATGTGAGGAGACTCGCAGAAGACAACCAATGCTGACAACTTAATGCTATTGGTTGATTTCCGTCTCTCATTTTCCCTTAAGTTGAAAGGCAGAGAGGGAAAAGTTTATTCACGTATTCTTTTTGCTTGCACCATTTTAGCAAAATTGTTTCAACCGTACAAAAATAATCTAATTTACAAACCGCTACAGCTATTGGGTATCTTCAAACGAGTTTAACCTAACTTGCTGTACGGCCGTTATGTAAATTCTTTTGTGCCCCAATTTGCCGTAACAATGACTAATGGCGTATTGGTTAGTATTTTGTTATTATACATATAATCTATAAATTGTATATACAGATGTCAATCACAATGAAAAAATCAACGATGATCAACTCTGGTCAACGTGGGACTCGAACCCACATCCTTGGCCAATGCGTTACCAATTGCGCCAGCTGACCATCCGTCAATCAACGCGAATTTAATCATTGCAACTGTGACGACGTCACTAGCGACATCTGGATATTAAGGTTCACAACCTTGACCACCTCTGAGGACATGCGTTAGCGCTTTATAGATTGTAATAATGTGGTACGTCCCACAATAAAAAAGGAAAAATATATTAACATTATACATATACATACATATAATCACGCCTATTTTCCCGGAGGGGTAGGTAGAGACCACGGATTTTCACTTGCTACGATCCTGACATACCTCTTTCGCTTCCTTCACTTTCATAACATTCCTTATACACGCTCGCCGGTTTAGGGTGCTCTTGACCTGGCCTTTCTTCAGGATTTCCCCGATCTGATCAGAGAAAGTCCGCCGAGGTCTGCCCCTTCCAACTCCCGTTTCTACCTCTCCTTTATACACTCCCTTTGTTATTATAACTGGGAAAATTGCTTACGATGAAGTCATCATAATACCTATGTACAGTCTGCACCAATAGTAAGCTTCTCTGCCTCTGGCTTGCTTTAGTCGGTAGTCGGCCGTCCAGAGGGGAGTCGCGAGAGCTGCGTCCTCGAGGGTAGAGGTGGCTGTATGTTTAGAGTCCAGTGACACCTCGCTGCCTTCAGCCCTCATACCGGTGTTGCCCTTGAGCCATCCTAGATGTCGCTTTTTGTGCAGGCCCATTTTGTGGGGGCGAGTCACCGTCTGACGGAAATACAATTGCATCTTTAGGCTCTTTTATCCCATAGCCCAGTATTTAATCAACGCGTTCGCCATTCCATTAACTCTCAATAGCGTTTACACCCTGGGGGGTGTTGCCTCTGCGTGCATCCCATGATATGGGCAAATAGGCAGCAGGCAGACTTGGTGTACCCCTTTCTTCATCAAAAGTGCCTCTACGTGCCCGCCTTCCAAAATGTCCGTAACATCATTATTTTGTGATGTGTAAACTAAAGACAAATGATATATTTCTTTATTTCACCATTTTCGGTTTGCAATCGCACTAATCGTACTATATTTCCCTCAGACCAAATATTTACGATACAGTAATTAACAGCTCCATCTAACTTACCAAGATTAATTCATTAAATAAGCCGGGCCTTGTTATCCCACTAGGCCTTGTCGAAGGGCCAAAATTGGTGACAACTTAGGACCCTTGGGACCGAAGTTCGGAAAGCCCTTTGTTTTATTTCAGTAATGTTGCTGGAGATGTAGCTTTAATGAAATAGGCTTAAGAAAACTTAGGAGCCACAACATTAATTTCCTGGATTTTATTCTCTAAAATTATTTAAATCGGAATTGTTTTTGTAAGTATATTTGTACGGTCTACATACCGCACATTGCCATCTCAGCGAAATTACTTACAATTGCCTAAAGCAATAAAATATGAGTCAGTACACGTTCATCATTGAACCTATCACGCGAGACCTCATTAGCAATCATTCATAATATCGCGCTTTTACCTATAGTTAGTATTTTAGTATAAATAAAGTGTTTATTTTCGGCAATATTGTGAGTTATCATTATTTTAAGCAACCAACACAATAATTGGTGTATGTGACAGTAGCAGCCCATACTACATTGCTTTTAACTTGTTATTTTTGTATCGATAGCTGGACTTTACAAGGGCCACGTGGGGCTCTTCCCCTCCCTGGGAGGAGTGAGTCCCACAAACCACCCCCCAATGGGCTTTCCCAGCCCGGGGGTGAGATGCGTAAATGCATTTACCCCCGCGTCAAAAAAAAGGCTACGCGGGGCTACAGTTAACTTGGCGTTGGCGCCAGAACGGTGGTGAAACTCGTATCAAGAGTAATTCTTTACTATCCGCACACTTCCGCATTAGTTTACTACATTATAAGCTATCAGCAAAGATAGATATAGCCCCGTAACTATCAGTATTACAATTTAATTAATGAGCAAAAACAAAGAAATTAATCACGACCCGATATCACCAAGACGTCGGTCGATAAGCGATAAGCAATCTCCGCATTATACAGATCATACGTGACTAAAAACCAAAAATCCCATCCCATCCCATCTGTTATAAGGGAGTCCCCTCTGCCAACAAACTGTCTTACAGTTTGGCAGAATAATTCAATGTATAAATAGGGTTTATTTCGCCAGAATAAATGTTTTTTTTTTTATAACAAGTGACAGTGACAGTTTGTGCAGATTATTGTCACTGTCATTGTATCGTTCGCGTTCGTCACTTCAATTAGGAATTTAGGATTAAATAAATGTTGTCGAGCACAAGATTGTGATTTTATTAAAAAAATTGACGTTCTGATATTGAACCCAGATTAGTTGACAATAGATATATCTGTTTTATTTAACTATGTATTGACGTCATCAATACCACAAATAAATTAAATGGAACGAAACCCACAATCGAAGAACAAACATATCACAATGAACTGAATGAACACAAATTGTGGCAGATCATATCGACAGCGCCGCATTGTGGACACCTTTGGTCACCAAAGGTCGTAACCGCCATGTTATTTATAGTGACTTAAGTCTTTTGTGCGAGTGGTGTATCGGTGATGTATTACTGCCTTGAATACTGAAAAGTAGAGAACATACGAAGCGTTGTGGTGTCGCGCACCGCGGCGGTGGGATGTCGAAAATATCTACAATGATATGACAATGATGTAGGCAATGGGGTTTCTTGCACCAAAGCGGTAGTTATTTTAGAAAAGTTGTAAAGGGATCAAAATTATTTTCGTTGTCGAAAATGTGACGGAATGGAGCTTTTTGTATGGGGTGAAATTTAGTTTTTAATTTCTCTCAAGAGAATTATAATTTACAGCTAGAAAGACATGTGATAGCACTCATTTTTATTTTTTATTTATCCGATAAAAGAAAAATAGAAGCGTGAGAATGGTAAGAAACAAGACATACGAAAAGAAGTTTGACCCAATGTCAAGAAAACAATCGACTTTGGCAACCGACGTAGATGGCGCTGTGACTATACGGCTCTTGTATATTTTGCGTTAACTGTAGTTGTCAAAAGTAACGTTTGAAAATTAATTTGCACCAAGAAATCAAACAAGAAAACATTTGGCACCCCACTTGTCCAATTCGGGGCAAGATTACATTTTAGACTAGTGGTGGGCAAACTGTCTACATGGGGGGCCAGAAAGTTTAAGTTATTTTGGAGGAGGGCCAGAATTGCAGCAAAAATGCATTATTGTTATTCCACGGGATTACAGACCATATACTAAATATTTCAAACGACCCTCGGCGGGCCAGATAAAATCCTATCGCGGGCCGAAGTTGGCCCGCGGCACCCCGCGGGCCGTACTTTGCCCACAACTGTTTTAGACTATAAATTGTTGCTTGAATTTAACCGCCTGCTTCCCAGGCACGCCTGGTTAAAATATTTTGCTCTTCAATGTAAGCATAAATATTAGAATCCATTAATCGATGACGCAATTCGGTCATACGGTTTTCGATGTAGCCACGCCGAAAAGCTTGTCCACGTAACGCCTCGGTGCGGGACGGATCACAGGTTCGTATATTTTGCGCCAAATGCGATCCATTGTTACGCGGGTCATTATTGCGGGGTGACAATTGGGGGTTTTGTAACCTATTGTCATTGAGACACATTGGAGGAATTCATTTATGACATGTTTATTAATACTCGGTGTTATTTAGTTGAGTTAACGATTTTAATAACAGAACTTCCGTGAGACACAGACATATCTGGAGGCACGGTAGTGCCCCCGCCAAGACGAGCAAAGCGAAGCGAAAGGGCACTACCTACCTTTTCTCGAAGCGCTTCGTCGTTTTTTTGAACCCTCATAACTTGGGTTTGGATTACACCAGATAAACAAAATTCTCGGGATATGATGCCAATAGTGGACTTAAATTTTCAATTACTCTCTACTATTACAACTACCTACTACTACTACTACTTACTACTTTCTACTAGAACTACATAAAGGTAACATTCGGAGGTGCAAAACTGCAGCTGCATTCCCGTTGCGGAATTACTGCAGTGGCATTCACGGCTTCTGTCACTGTAAACCTTAGTAAAATTTGGTAAAATGACTGATAGGACCGTGCACGACGACAGCGCCACACAGCGGTTGCAACTATAGGCCCGTATTTTGTCACAACTATTAAGCAAGAAGTAAGTAAATCGTAATAATTTCAGTGAGAACTACTGAACGGATTTTTATGCAGTTTTTATTTATGAATAAAGTGATTCTTGATCAAGGTTAAGGCGTACAATTTGTTAAAGTTTTTTTGCAAATTGGTTCACATATGACGATATTTACTAATGAAGTCAGAAAAAAAAAATAGGGGACATCTTACACAGATCAACTTAGGCCCACAGGTGCTAGGCGACAATATACATACTTATATAGATAAATACATACATAAATACATAGAAAAAGCCCATGACAGGAACAAATATTTACCCAAATAAATGCCCTTACCGGGATTCGAACCCAGGACCATCGGCACACTTACGCACGAATTTACGAGTCCGACAGAGAGGCAACGTCGAACGTGGTTCGCGGTAGGCCCTACTTAAAACAACTTCAAACCCATGTACGGTAGTACTATTAGTTATTCTGTGCCATAAGGCCCGGCGCTCACTATCGGCATGGGACGGTAAGGGATCATTCGGCATATTGTCGAGGCGTCCCGAGCGAAGTGTAAACAATGGGAACAAAACGACGTAAGCGCTGTGAAACTCATGGCGCTTACCCGTTTAGGTCGCGATATTCAAGCTCCGCTTCCATAGTTTGGTTCTCGACCGGCAGCTCATGGTGCAAAATACTGGTTCTCTGTGCCGGTTCTTTACGTAGTACCTAATAATAGTTCAATAGCAGGTCTCTGTAAGCGTCGACAACAGTTCCCGGCCCGGACCTAAATTTCGTGGCCGTTATTCCGCCCGACTCCGTCCGCCTAATTAACTTTGTGACAAGTTAGTGCCCGCTGATTCCCCTTATTTGGTGCACTCCGATATTTGTCCGTTATTTTGGCCTCATTTGTAACTGGAGATAAGTTGCTTTGAGTTAGTTATAGAGTATTTTAGAGTACCAAGTGTATACTTCTAATTTCAAAAAGGGTGCCCTTTAATTGGGATAGATGAAATAACCATTCACAGTCACAAATAAAGCCAATATATTAAAAATAATTCTCAAACCTTATATCTTAACTCTATAAGAACATCGTTAGCTAGTTGCCCGGCCTGGTCAGCGACATCTAGCGTGAGATTTGGTAAACCTTTTTCTATGCAGTTACTATACAGTATACGGACGCGAACACCAAGTGTAATTAATAAAAAACTGTAAGGTTTTTTCTGTAGTACAATAAAAGTTACGTAAAAATAAAACACTAAGCACCACTTGCACCATCCCACTAACCCGGGGTTAACCGGTTACACATTTTTTTTGCGGCGTTTCCGTCTATTCCGTAGAGTTACCATGGTTACCAGTACAATTTGACACTAAGTTAACGGTTTAACCGGTTAACCCCGGGTTAGTGGGATGGTGCAAGTAGCGCTAAGTATCTTGTAAGAAAACTTACCTACCTACCTACCTACCTACCTATACCTACCTACCTATGAAGGTGCAAACTATCTAAAACCCTTATGATCTAGTTAGCTTGCAAATTGTCTACATATTGCGTTCACTGTATAACCTTGTTAACAAACTTCAAGTCAAGTTCCGTGGTATGCATACAAGTAACAAGCAGACATAATGCACTTTATTAATAGTAAAATAGAATAGAAATACATACATATACATATAATCACGCCTATTTCCCGGAGGGGTAGGCAGAGACCACGGACCACTTTCATAACATTCGTCATACACGCTCGCCGGTTTAGGGTGCTCTTGACCTGGCCTTTCTTCAGGATTTCCCCGATCTGATCAGAGAAAGTCCGCCGAGGTCTGTCTCTTCCAACTCTCGTTTTTACCTCTCCCTTATACACTCTCTTTGTTAGCCTTCTTTCACTCATTCTTTCCACGTGTCCAAACCATCTCAACATACCTTTCTCAATTTTTGTCACTACATCTTCGTTCAGTCCACTCTATTCCCTTATCACACTGTCCCTAATTCTATCTTGTAATCTCACACCACACACACTTCTCAACGCTCTCATTTCCACTGCATTCACTACAAACAGAAATACAAACGCAACAAAATACATATAAGAAAAAGGTACACAGAAGACAGTGCCACGAAATGGCCTCATCTCAGCATGTTCCCGGCAATTTCCAACGCTGATCCGATGAGACTATCGAGTGATAAGAAGCACGGAATATAAACGTTTCAGAATAAACAGAAATAAATTACAAATAGTTTTTGGTTATAAATATTTATTTCTGCGCATAATGAAACGTAGAAACGCCATTTTTAAAAACGTTGCCTTTACGTAATTACCCGCTTTCTGTAGAAATTCAAATTTCACCCTGGTAAATTAAAAAGGTGTGAATTAAGTCGCAAATTATACAGTATTTAGCTGGGAGGGGCTCGCAGTTATAACAAATTTCAGTTTAGAAGGAGAATTCGTTTAGGGTACCGCTTGCAACCGGTTTGTGCCAGTTTTCTCTTACGTAACTGCTTGTTTCCATTGTACTTGCGATAAAATGCTAACGGGCCTTTTCCTCGCATTATCCCGACTTTTTGCCACGGCTCATGGGATCCTGGGGTCCGCTTGGCAACTAATCCCGAGAATTGGCGTAGGCACAATTTTTTACGAAAGCGACAACCATCTGACCTTCCAACCCAAAGGGGAAACTAGGCCTTGTTGGGATTAGTCCGGTTTCCTCACGATGTTTTCCTTCACCGAAAAGCGACTGGTATAAATATCAAATGATATTTTGTACATAAGTTCCGAAAAACTCATTGGTACGAGCCGGGGTTTGAACCCGCGACCTCCGGATTGAAAGTCGCACGCTCTTACCGCTAGGCTACCAGCGCTTTTACCGCTAGGCTACCAGGGCGTTTTCTAATATAAATATTGAAAATCTGATCCTTTCTTGGACATTCTTGGGCTCATTCTACTCAGAATCGGCAGGATTCTCCATCCTGCGATTAAAACAATATGTCCCAATATGTCCATTCCATTACGTCACGTTCACGTTTTAGTGTGAATTTTCACCTGTATGTCCGTGACGTAGTGGAATGTACAAGTTTCATACAAATTGGGACCGAAACATGTCGAGCTATTCGACTTAATAATACGTGAGTGACCCGGTTTAAAATAATCTAATATGTTTGAGTCTCACGGGAGTTTTATAGTTAAAATTATTTTACGCGATTAAGTCCCGTCGTTGTGAATAATAATGAATAAAAATCGTGAAAGTTTAAATCAGTGTTTTGCAAACTTGAAATTATTTTTACATTAAACACAGACATTAAATATAGTAATACAATGGAAACACGCCTAGCTGCTGGCATCTAGACCGTTATTCCGAGATTAGGTACAGACAAGTGTCAAGTCTCGAGTTAGCGCACGTTCCAGTACTAAACGTTAGTACTGGCGCGAGCGCTAAGTTCCGAGTGCCGAGGAGCAGGTTGAGAGATTAAGTAAACAATTTCAGTGTCAAATAGAATTTAGAGATCTTTTATTATTTAGGGAAGTGTCCATTAGAATTAAGATTCTAATAGATAAGTTCTGTAAAGGTTTGCTACCTTTACAGCCGTTTTAGCCTACAGACAGGCTGGCAGTTGGTTTATTTGAATTTCGAACTGGCGGTCGCTGTCAGACAGAAAGGATGTGCGGGCCGGCATTCGGATAGAGGTAGCGATCAGTAGTAGATGCCTGTATCTTATCGCCACTTGCACCATCCCACTAACCCGGGGTTAAGTGGTTAAACCGTTAACCCAGTGTGCAATTGTAAGCGAGCCCAGCGTCATCAGCGCGACATCTTTTTAGAAATAGAAATAGAAATAGAAATAATTTTATTTGCAGAAAAAGGGTACAATAATTGTCTTAGGTTAAATGTACATTACATACAATCGTTTCACCTTCTTCAGCTGTTTAAACAGCATGCAAATTTACACATCGTTAATAATGAATTAAACCATGCAAATAAGAAACTATAAGGTACAGAAAATTTTGCCACGGGCAGTAACCTGAGACTGAAAGGCAGATGATATCGTAGTACCTGCTTGCCTTGCTTAAATTAATAGACCGCGAGCCATGCGCAAATTTCGTCGGTCATCGCCTCCCGGGCCGAAAACTCGTATAGCGGTTAACGGCTACGTATGATGAACCCTCGTGAATGTCAGCTGCCGCTCCGATGGTGGGTTGAGCAAATGGCAGCTACCGAAACGCGTAATACGGTCTTTCCACCGCAATACAACAGGCTGACGATTTGTTTTATTAACAATAGCATCTAAACTATCATCTGACAAAGTATCAAGACTATCAAGCGGGAGGCGATGACAATTTTTTTATAGAATTTATTTGCTGCCATTCTTCAACCCGCCAACGGAGCGGCAGCTGACGTTCACGAGGGTTCATCATACATAGCCGTTAACCACTACGAGTTTTCGCCCGGGAGGCGATTGGTCATGGAAGTCTGTTCCTGCCCGCGGTCTATAAAGTCTAGGTAGTATATATGTTGATCTGTGTGATATTGTTCCCTAAATATGGCGACTTCGTGTTCTGTAAACGCTTCATAATGCGGTGCCTGCGTAGTCTGTGCTGACTGCTGTGACGTCACAGCGCTATGGACCGAATAATTCCCCCATGTAAGCCTGTATTAGCTCGCTAGGATTGTCATACAAATGACGTCATTATTGCGGCTCAGGAGCAATTTGTATTAGTTGGGTCTCATTTTAATATCCAATCCGGCTCGAAGGACCACGGGGATTAAGGCTGAGCTATTTTAGAGTGATTTGTTAGACTTGTAACTGGGCCAAAATCATTTTCGTTGGCTTGTTTTTTGTCCCCAGAAAATGTGACGGAGTGGAGCTTTTTGTATGGGTCAAATTTAGTTTTTAATTTTTCTCGAGAGTATTATAATCTAGTATTATTTGCACTGGGTACATAAAATAAAGTAATATATATGTAAGTTTATTTAATCATAGTATGTACAGTATGTATATGTAAGTTTATTTTTGGTAGTGTGTATTATTTATCGCTATATTTTTTGTTTTAAGTTACCTATTCTGCTTTTTTTTGTTCAATGCCTGCACCTATCACTGTTTCTGTTTAGCCTGGTGGTTGACTGGTAGAGAATGACTTTAGGCATTAAGTCCGCCATTTGTACTTTATTTGTTATATTGTGCAATAAAGTTTAAAATAATAAATAATAATAATAATAATCTACAGCTAGAAAGACATGCAATATCACTCAACTTTTTTTTAATTATTAATGATAAGACAAAAATAAAAGCGTGACAGAGTGGTCAGAAACAAGACAAGGTTGTTGGTTGTTTTTTGAACAAAAGTTTTTATTTAATCTGACATAAATCCTTTTATTTAATCTGGTATATATCCTGTATTTGGGTGAATCTACTTTTACTTGTCATTTTTTGTTGTCATGGTTACGGTCGCATGGGTCATCATTTATATATCATTTTGACGTCGAATGCAAGTTTGAATTGGCCTCCAAGTTAGATATTAGCGTCGACGGAGTTAGAGCCGGGCAGTTCATTGTTAACTTTGAAGCGATTACTTTGATAGATAACTAGTGTAGTGGACTGGAGTCTAGTTAGTGAAGTTGTATCCATGAGATCTTGCACGCCAATTCGATCGTAAACTGACATCAAAATGACATCCAAATCATAATATATCATTCAGTTATCTTGCATTTCGCTCGTATATGTATTGGCACATGGCGGACACGACATCCAAAATCACTTGCGTTTCTATGTGATAACAGCACGTCTGTACACGCGTCATGCGTCATAGTGTGAGTAAGTGTAAGGCCTGAGTGGACGCTCAAAGCGGAGCGTTCGGCGGGGCGTGCAGCGTGGCGTCGGGTTCACAAGTGATGTGAGCAGCGTGCACTAAGGCCGCTCCTATACGTTTGCATTTGTTTAACATGCACGCCGCACGCCCCGCCCCGCTGCACGCCCAACTCGAGCGTCCACTCAGGCCTTACACTAAGTTGCTTAAAAATAATACTGAGAGTACGCCAGAAGTCCGCCAGATTTCTGTCGCGGGGCGAGGTAATTCGAGTCGGGGCGGGGCGGTGCGTGGCCGTTCTGTATGATAATACTGTTGCTTATTCTGTGGTATTGGCGCAAGCGAGGCGCACGATAATTAATGTCATATCATTCTTATATGTTAACGAGTTTTCCAGGCCAATTCGTGTTTTAGTTATTCGATCTGTCTCCGATATGATATTGATCTCTCAGTGTCGAAAGTGACAGTTCTAGATCAGTATAATATCGGAAACAAATCGAATAACTAAAACTTGAAATAGAGTTTTGAATGATTCACGGTTAGTTTCACTAGACTTATATTGACCGGGATATAGACCGTGATTACCTTTTGTATTTTTGTATTTGTGTGTTTTGTATTTTGTATTTTTTGTGTTTTTTTATATGTTTTGTATTAAAGGTAATCACGGTTTATATACCGGTCAATATAAGTCTAGTAAAACTCGAATTGTCCTAGGTTCTTATAGAGTTTTGTTTGTCTTATTGTTCTGTAATGAAAAATTACAGAACAATACACACATTACAGAGAGCCACGGAGCGCGCCATGCTCGGCATCAAACTTCAACACCGAGTGAGGAATGTCGAGATCCGACGCCGCACCAAGGTGCAAGACGTCGGATACGTCATTACCAAACTTAATTGGAGCTGGGCGGGACATGTTGCCAGCCAGTGACAGGTGGGCCAGAATGTTAACTGAATGGTGGTCGCTTTCAGACGAAAGGAGTGCCTGGCGTCCGTTGGCTCGTTGGGTGGACGATATTCGGAAGACTGAGGGTCACTTCTGATTAAGATTGGCTCAGGACCGGGACAAGTGGCGTACCCGAAGAGAGGCCTATGCTCAGCATTGGGCGATAGAAGGCTGATATGATGATGATGATTGAAAAATTCTTATTAGAGAGGTAACCTGCATACACATATATATATCTGTAAAAATAATATCGCGCGCACATATCAATGTGGTTCAGTAAGGGGGCGGACTGAAAATCAGCGCTGTGCGGTCAATTCCTGGTGAAGTGGCTGGCGCAGCATATGCTGAGCCCGCTCCTTTTGTCGCGCATGACAATTTTTTATGTTATTCGTTTCCTGTAATTTCTCTTCTGTTGTGTGGCAATAAATGTTTTTTTATTCTTATTCTTAATTTTATTATTATCAACGCGTTAATTACAGTACTACCCCTTTATTCATAAAACTTAGCAACTTCTTACAAATATTCCTTACGAGATGCTTTAAAAGCAGTATTAGTTAGGTAAGCGATACTTAGGTAGATTGCTTAGCTACCTAAGTCATTTTAACTATTAAATACCGATACCATTCTGCCCAACAATTTTCAATTCAAATACAGCATAACAATCGCAGCTGTTGTATTCAAACTTGTCCAACTTCTATTTATTATTTAACACCTATTTTCTAGAAACTTGTGGAAACTTCGTAGTTTGACAGCTCTCTGCTTCAAAACAGTTCAGTGTATTTAAAGTGCAGTGAGTTCAGGCCCTATCTAAACGTCTATTAGAAAAATATGATCATATAAGCAGATTTTTCAGCGAACTGTTGCTGTTGTTGTTGTGAGCTGTCTGTTGTTGTTGTGTGTCGAACGCGAAGCGTAGAACTTGTGGACCAAAGTTGTAGTACTGGACTATAGTGGGGTGGTACAGTACCTAAACAATAAAATTATCAAAATAATTGATAAACCACTGCAAAGCAAAATACACGAATCTGCTTTACAAATCCGAACCAATCGGACCATTTACCATCAATAATCCTAAAACCCAATGTAACGATCACTCAAAACATTTCCCCACTTATTTCGCAAACGTATTCATCAACCCCGATCCAAAGCCCGCACTGCGCCGAAAAATCCGAAACATTCAAATGGACAGTCGAAATAACCTAACACAATTAGAGTATAAGCCCCGCTCACTATAGGCAGTTATGCAAAGATAAATCAAACACATACAATCTAAAATGACATTTATGCAGTTGTAACAAGGATGGTCCCGAGTCACGAATGGTTTCGGTAAGCTAGCCGAGACAAATGACTACGATATTGGCTGTTAAACCAAGTGGCGTTCAGTTTTTTGTCCCGCCATTTTCGTTCGGCCAGTGTGCTCCAATTTCGGACCGGAATTTTGTCAATTTTGATTGGGATGAAGAGTTGCACGCATTTGGTGTGTTTTTATTTGAACTAGCCATGCGTCTATGTATTCTTATGATATAGAACACAAATGACCAGACGAATCAACGGTAAACACATAGCGACGCCCATGGACACCTGCAACACTCTCTGGTGTGTTGTCGGCCTATAAGATGAGGATGGGGATTCTTTGCTTGAAGGTTTGGAGTTTTGGACTTATTAGGCCCACTCGCGCCATTCCACTATCCCGGGGTTAACCGTTTAAAGCTGGAGTTATCTTGGTTACCACAATTTGACATTGGGTTACCGGTTTAACCGCTTAACCCCGGGTTAGTGGGATTATGCAAGTGGACCCACTATGAAGACCCGTTATTTTTGCCAATTTCCTCGATAAAATGAGTGAGTTCGCCGCGGCATTATTGCCGCGATTATAACGTTCAATCCCTCATTTTATTCCATCGGTTTGCCGCTGTCACTGTCACATTTTGCAAGAAAGAGCGGGAAAGACCATGCGCGCCAAGTGTCAATTTTGATCGAATTTTGTCGATTTTTATTTATTTTAAAAACGTTACATTACAATATCGAAATTCGAACTCTATGAAATTACTATTTAAGTTAAGGTATTTATTATGTGATACTATAAACAAAAAAAGAAGAAAAAACATCTTTTTTTGTTTATAGTATCACATAATAAATAACCGAGTAAAGTTAGATTAAAAGTCCGAGTTAGAGGTTACTTTGGGAATTAATTATATCAAGCGAAGTGTCATAATTCGTGTATCGGAAGCTATATTATTCAAGATAATATAGTCAAGAACTACATATATTTTTTCCACGTCTGCGAATATCAACGCCTCTTAGAAAAACATGATCATATAAGGAGATTTTTCGCCTTCTGGCTCAGGAAACCGCCTTGAGGAAATTGACAGATATAGCTGCGGCATCAACGCCACCACAGTAATGTCGCAATAGTGATGCAGCAGCAGTTGACACCCAAATGTCACCTTTAAGGATCTTATTACCTGTGATAAGGTAACGGTTGTTAAGGATGAACTATGAAGCTAGGCGCCTCCCTATTCCCTAAACACATGGTGGAAATATTCGCTGTCATAGAGTGAAAGTCTCGGTATTAAATCCCATTTTCAATCGGGTCTATCGCGAATTTATTTTGTTACCTTTATTTACCGACGTTTCGAACCTTTGATGTTTCACTGGTCGTGGTCGCGGCTAACTGACGTCCCAGCAAAATGTCAAAACAGAGATTTGTGCGACTACCCGACGAAAAGTGCATTTAAAGTTTGGGGTAGACATCACATTTTCAAACCACCTACTACACATAAATGAAACCTGTGTCGAAACGTCGGTAGATAAAGGTAACAAAATAAATTCGCGATAGACCCGATTGTAAATGTGATTTAATATGTGTTCAAAACGCGAAAGTTTTAAATGTTATGAAGTCTCGGTAGCTTACTTGGCAGAGCGATTGGCTAGTGATCCAGGGTCGCGAGTTCAAGCCTTGCCTGAGACAGTGAATTTTTCAAATTCTAAACTGATATCGTAAACTAAAGAAAAAGTGACCAAGTCCACCGGTGGCCAAGGCGGGAATCGAACCCGTGTCTTCAGGTTACACGGCTAACGTCCTGACCACTAGACCACCCGACCAGGGCGGTCCCCGTCCCAAATTCTTCGGTGTATGCTATCTTTGAAAGCCTAGGCGCCAGATCTAAAACACAAATCAAAATATTTCATAGAAATAATTTGATTTGTTCCCTAGTTGGGGAATTTTTCAATTTTTTATTTATTTCTACGCTTTATGGCATCGTTTTCAGGCATTTCTGCTTAAAACAAAATTTATTTTTGATGAACTATGAGTTTAAACTACTGAAAAAATCATGCCACAATCTCCCGCTCAGAACAATTTAAAATAACGACTTTGGAGTAATAAAAGACAAGCAGCATTCAATTTATTGCATTCACTCATTTAAGCGTCTCGTAATTAAATGAGTTTAAACTGAACTCAGTTAAATTTGCGCTGAGTTCTGGCGAAGTATTCTTACATACGCGCAAGCAAGAGTCGGGGCGAACCAAATCTACTTGAACTCGAGATAATTATTATTATGGGAGCATTCCATGAAATTGTCTACCATTGTCCCGTACAAACGTGAATTTTCTGAAGATTAATAATGAGGGTTTCTTTTTCTGTGACGAAAAGAAGCGGCAGCTGGCAGGGATTAATCCGAAAAATTTCTGGGCAGGTAGTCAAAAATATGCCCAGAAAATTTTTCGTCATCGCCCTACGCGACAACATACCGCAGTAGAAATCACCAGTTGTACGAATGCCAAAGAGCCGCAATTGGTGTTTTCAGTGGTGTATTCAGCAAATCGGAAGACGTAATTTTTTCGTTGGTTAAAGAGAGCGAGCGAGCGAAGTGAGCCGCGGTTTCCCGACCCCTGTGCTATTCTGTCACACATTTTCTTTTTTTACTATAATAAAAAACTTCAATAACACTATTCCCTCGGGAAGCAATATTAATGTGAGTCGAGATTGCAGTAATGTCCCGAAGTCGGACGGACACTATTTACTTGTGCCGCTAACTTGATTCGCCTTGACTTGCGATTTACAGTGCCATAATAACAGTAGGTATGCACCAGATGCGACAGAGTGGAAACGAGAGATCAGATCGCACGTCCCACTCCCCGATGGAACCGTAAAAAGAACTGTCGTCCGCGGTATTTCGGGACCGTTATCACCTTCAAACCACCAAGAAAAGAGCGTACTCTCATCTTAAAAGCCGACAACACAACCCCTCTGGCGTTGCAGGTGTCCATGGGCGTCGGTATTTTCTTACCATCTGGCTGTTCGTCTGCTCGTTTGCCTTCTATATCATAAAAAAAATAATGGACAGTATCTGGTGGTTGAGGCTAATGGCGGGAGCGCATTCCATTCCTTAGCCGTCCGTACCAAAAAGGAGGAGGCAAAACGTTTCGTCCGAACGAATGGAATGTGGACCACGAACGGGTGCATTCGCTCCCCGCGCCTGGATGTCCGATGATGGAAAGGGGAAGGTGGGATCAGGTCGTGCAGTTCCTGTGCGCACTCCCCGAAATGTATCCGATATTATAGTTTGAATTTTCTCAAATGATTTTTACGCCTAATACACTAATCTGTTAAACAAAAGCCATTGTTTCTTGCGCGTAGAAAAGCAACAATGTATCGTATTGACTTTAAGGTTCTAATCTATGTAATAATATGAGCGCATGCCTACATTGAGGTGGTCGATCGTCCTACATTACCATTAGATGTACACATAGAGTAACTTATACTAGAGCGGTACTGTCATAGTAAATTTTGTAACCCCAGTAAATTCACTGCCATCTGTCGACACACTTTAAAACTAAAAATGAAGATTTATAAAAATACGATAAAATGCATTTAAATATGGATAAATGTTTTTTTTTATTTGCATTAATTATTTTTATGATTTTGACCCATGTTCTTTCACTGATATGCGTTAAAATTGTTAAATAACAAACGAAACCGTCAACGCCATCTATACGATAGTAGGTCAAAGGTAGTAGCGCCCTCTGAACGAGAATCAAATTTTATTGGTTTTCGAGGCACGTTTTTCCTTAGACTGTATCCATCTATTACGGAGTTATATCTATCTTTGGATGAACTTAAACTTGAACCTTAACAACTACGATACAGTTGCTTTTTAAAGGACATTGTTTCTTTGCGGCGTGGCTAACCGCTCAGCCAAAGGCGTAAAAATAATTTATAATAAAATATAATAAATTCATATTTTAACAAGTTCTTATGGTTTGAACTGGTATTGATACGGTCTTTACGATTGTCTTATTTATTGGCTCGCATCTCACGTACGGCTTTCACTTCATTACGCATCCACCAATCATTGTGAGGTGTGAGTGATCTTCAAACAAGGACCTGACACTCTTTGATAGAGAAAGATAGTCTTATTGCGATTCCTATAAGAGGAAAGAGAAAATAGTGCCATGCTTTGTCCTTATCACCGACTGGGTTTTTTTTTCATGGTTGCAGGGCAGCTAGGAGGCGATGGCGAAATACCGAAATTTATAAGAGTGAAAAAGAAAAAGGATTATGCTGCCATACATTAACCTGTCAATACATGAATATGTCTTTCTCTTACCCCTGGTAGCTCGGTTTCATGTCTATAACTACTATACTATGTCTATGCATAACAAGAAGTTATACTGTTTAAACAGGTACTGTGGAAACATTTATAAATAACCAGCGAGTGCGCCTTTTGTAGTTCGAGTTCGAAACTTCTGAAAGGTACCCATTATCTTAATAAATATCGTTAAGGTACGAGTAGCACAATGAAAGGTCAAAGGTGACTAGCTTTGCAAAGATAGCATATAATTTGGGAAGGGTATCGGTATCGCCCTGGCCGGGTGGTCTAGTGAGTAGGACCTTAGCCGCTGAAGACGCCGGTTCGATTCCAGCTTTCACCACCGATGGACTTGGTCACTTTTTTGTCGTACCCAAAGGGTAAAAACGAGACCCTATTACTAAGACTCCGCTGTCCGTCTGTCTGTCCGTCTGTCCGTCTGTATCTCATAAACCGTGATAGCTAAGACAGTTTAAATTTTCACAGATGATATTTCTTCTGTTGCCGCTATTATATCGAAAAAATCGCGTTCGGTGATTATTTTTTTACACATTATTTTAATCAAAGATAGATATAACTCCGTAATAGATGGATACAGTCTAAGGAAAAAACGTGCCTCGAAAATCAAGAAAATTTGATTCTCGTTCAGAGGGCGCTACTAGTTTTGGCCTACAGTCGTATAGATGGCGTTGACGGTTTCATTTGTTATTTAACAATTTTAACGCATATCAGTGAAAGAACATGGGTCAAAATCATAAAAATAATTAATGCAAATAAAAAAAATCATTTATCTATATTTAAATACATTCTATCGTATTTTTATAAATCTTCATTTTTAGTTTTAAAGTGTGTCGACAGATGGCAGTGAATTTACTGGGGTTACAAAATGTACTATGACAGTAACGCTCTAGTATAAGTTACTCTATGTTTTAATTAAATTAACTATTAAAATATTTTCAAATTGGCAAAATGTAGTTAGTTACGAAGCCTACGAATGCTTACTTACTAGAAAAACACACCCTACATAAGCCTACATAACAGCCTAAATAAGCTTCAAAGAAAATTCAGCATTTAAGTCTACTTAAAATTATTGAAGTTAAATTTTAGACTGTTTCCGTAAAAAGAGGAGTTTGGTGAGTGTTTTCTTGTTAGGAAGTTCTGGATTCAGTGCTTGGAAATAAGTGTGTTAATTAAGTTGTTTCGTCTCTTTGGGGAAGTTGAGTTTACCAGAGTCTAGTTAATAAAGTAATACATTTTAGTTATTTGCGTATGAAAACTGCCACCGTAATGTTATTTACATTTATTTTACAAATCGTAAAACTGGATTTGACTGGCCGCAATTACAGTCACAAAAGTAGATTTAAAGCGTAAATAAACCAAGGCCAAACCTGTAAAGATGTTTAAAAATCGTAAAACTAGGTGGCGCCATTAAATATGTCCAAAATATAACTCAGGTGTTTGCGCCCGCGCATTTAATACCCTCGCGCTTTGAACACATATGTATTACGACCATTGAAACCTGTGTCGAACCGTCGGTAAATAAAGGTAACAAAATAAATTCGCGATAGACCCGATTATAAATGTGATTTAATACGTCTAAAATGCTTTTATTATGATTTTGTGCAACACCAATAAGTATCATTCTTCTATATTACCCACTCTTACACTAATTGTTTCCCTATAAAACCCAAATACAAGCCCATAAAAATAATGACCGCACAGTGTAAGCGTAAATAGCGCAGGTTGTTTATCGTGAGGGCATTAAACACGTTGAATCAGGCGTGGTTTGGCGCGTCGACAAATCGGCCTATAAATAACACAGCCAAGCCTTACTTACCCTCCCAAAACGACTTATATACCAACCCAAAAATTACACTTACGACCTTTCTTAATCAAACTGATAATGTCGCCAAAAATGGCGAATATCGCTACTTTTTCGCCACAAGTTACACCCTTTTTAAAGCGCGCGTAAGTGACGAAATTAAAAGCGGTAAATGCAATGCCAGTTTAAGGAGTTAGCGCCTTTTCTAAATGGATAAAGAAGTATTAAGTTGGTGAAGCCAGAAAGCTGTATAACGGAGCTGAAATTGTGGGAGATACTGCGTTTTATCAGAGTTAGGATGCAAGTCGGGACAGATGCAAGCACTAATGCTGATTCATTATTTGTTTTTACGGTTATTAGAGCTGAAGTGTTGATTAATGGAAACAATATTACCATTGGCGCATATGCGTTGAATTTTGATGGAATTGAGGTAACGTTCGGATGGCGACTGCATTAGCAATAATCTAACATAATTACTACAGCGTTGATGCGGCGATCGGGACAATTCGAACGTGCACTGATATCAAACCGATATTAGAAACATATCTGTTGTCATTCACGCGGTGCGGATAAGTGAGTGAAATGAACGCGCAAATAACAGCGAACTGATATGATTCCAATTTCATTCTAATATCGTTATATCGGTTTGATGTCAGCACACTCACTGGCCTGTTACTTTGAATTCACCACGAAAATTAGCGTTGATGTCGTTACGGCAATGACATGTTTTTTATTAATATTTTTATCAATCAAATCTATGAGAAAGTTTAATCCGGCACTCATTTCATCAAGGTTAGCCACTGCAAATGTCGCTAGGTCTCACTAGGTTTTATCATCTAGAAATGTCCCTTTTGACAGCTGACAAATCATATTCATTACATATTAAATTAATCACTAACCAAATTAAAAATTTAAAGTATAGATTGTAAAGGAGTTTCGTATAGAACTGGCTCAGGCATCTTATGAAGCACTTTCTAACAATTTTAAAAAACAACTAAAATCGAGTTTCCTTTTAAAACATTTTATGCTAAGAAATCCAAAACCCATTAAAGATTAAATTCTATTTTAACTCCTAAAGCAGCAAACTACAAAGCTCAAAGGATTTGAGTACGCACACGTCTTTTATCACTACACGGTGCACAAGATGCTCTCAAAGAGAAATAGACTTTTACTCCCTAGAAAGAAAATAGTTTAAGTGACAAAAAATACCATAACTCTAAACATAACGTTTGAATTCAGCTGATTTATCAGCGTCGAACGAAACTTTTTGCTTTAAAAAAAATTGTTTGTCACTTACGTCCAAATGGTGTTTGGGGTGAAATAGTCGTATAGAGATTCCGTAAACGTATCAAAGTGTACGTGTCTGAGAACTGAAACCCTATTAGCTGGTCCTGTATTCCTGTCGCTTACTAAGCGTGACCGAGCGATGGACAGGGGCCAGATGTATCCTTTAGATGCGTGAGAACTTCTGTAAAATGTCACTTTGCTCCCCTGGGTTATTAGGCTCTAATAGTTTTTATATATGAAAACTATATCACAACCTCATTTAGGTGTTACATCATGATAGTAATGATGGTCTACTTTAAATCAGCTTGTATAGAGTTAGACCAAGAAAAGCCTGCAGAGATTTTGATAGCACACGCAGTGCCAGTGTTATTTATACGTCATAAGTTCATAGAAGTTTGACATTCCAAATAACACCTGTGCACGGCTGAGGAATGTTAGGAATGTTGGGCGTCATGACAGAGTGGTGAGAGTGGTGTGGTTTTGTACGTACGGGCGCGGCACACACCCCCCACTTCCTCGAGCTCCGAATACACGGAATTGGTACATACCTCAGTATAAAAAATGTTAAATTCAAATTAAATTCTGAATTTTGGAGCAAAGTAGACACATTTTACGGTACAATTCAATCAAACATGATTGAGGTCAGTGGAAGGAAAATGTCGCTACTTGGAACTAGCTACTTTAATTAATGCCTTAATGTATTACAAACTTCACAAAAGTACGGACTTTTTTCTCTGTGTAATAGTTATGTAAAAAAACCGAGATAGGTATATAATAGCGGCGCATAATAATGTTGATTCAACAACTAATGCCATCGGAGATAAAACTTCAGCCGCTTTCCTTGATTAAAAGAAAGCATAAACCAGAACATATTTCATGCTAAAAGGGGGGAATGCGTCAGGAGGGGGGTGAGACGTTAGTGTGCGTAAAGCACCATACTTAAAGGTATCGTCATACCACATTAGTTTCAAAACGGGGTTAATTAGTTTGTCTTCCGCATACATTGGAACATAACTTGACTAAATCATGAGGCAAAAGCTTGGTAAAAGATGGAAGTAACAGTGAACGGACTGTAGGGACAGTCTGACCAGAAGTTTATGTCGTTAGATAAGATATATCTAAGGCGTGGAGCACACGGGGCCGAGACCGCTCTAGCATCTATTCTCCTGATGATGTCTCATAGAGAGGCGAAGCACGTGTCGAGTTTCGTTCTTTTGGTAGTGGTGTGTTGTATTTATCTGCGTATTTATTTTCGCTGTGGGATGGTAGGAACATCGATTGCATGTAAAAATACGCAAGTTTTTATTTATGGAAAATAGCTTTAGCTTAGTGTAGGTACTAGTTTATTTTTTTATGTTTTGTGCCGCGTAGAAATTAGTTTGCAGGGGGGGGGGGGGCTTAACTCCGCAGATTACTGTACTCATCGAGGATATTCTAACAAACCCATTCAAAGTTAGGTTGCGTTGTTTTATCACAGAGTTCCTACGGCCACCTGTGTCCATCATCAGATCAGCTCGATGGTACATATTACTTGTATATTATGTATGTGAAATGTGAAGTTTCAGCTAAACTGAATAATGGAGGTGGGTCTAATTTCGCTTGCAAGATTTGACCGGAACATTGCAAGTTAAAAACTTGTAAAATATCCTGAAATGCAAAACCTTAAGCTTTTCCGCATATATTTATTTTTAATGCAAGTCTTTCCTGAAATATTCTAGAGCATTTTTCCTGCTAATATTTCCTGTATAAACTATGCATGCGGCTAGTGAAAAATGAACGTTGGGCTGAAATTCTTTATAGCGTACGATATTTATCGAGAATGTTTGGAACAAAATACTAACGGTACCGTCAGGCGTGGCTCACTCCACGATTTCGTCGCGTCGCTACAAGTACATGCGGCCCACACCAATTTTGGTGTCTAGCAGTAGTAGTTGCCGCGCACCGCTTCGGAACGGACGTCTTCTCACGCTTGCGCTTATATCTCTCGTAATAGTCGCGTTTTGTTAGAGAGTAAACCTTCTGTACCTAGTACTATTATTTATTCTTTGCTACCGTTCGGATTCAGACTGCTGCAGTATTGCAGCGCGACATTACTGCCGACTGCATTGCTGCATTTTGACATTTACCGGATTTATGATTGTGTAACGCCCCTACCACCACACGCCAACAGATGGCGCTACTAGTACCGTAAAGCACACAACGCACGGGCAGCGCAGCCGCCGCACCGATACCACTCCACTATGGATACTAGTTACGGCGCCCACCAATAGATGGCGCAGCGATCGAGATAGATCTCGCTAACGACTGTGCAACGTAGAAACATGACCCTAGGCCCACGGCTGATGATTATTTGAGGAGAAATGCAATTAGGGTCTCGGTACTGCACGCTAAACACCTTCACCATTGCTGAAGTGTTGTAGTGTCTCTGCCGTAGAAAACTCACTGGTCAAGCTTGCGCCTACCACTGCTAGTCCTTGTTCGGCAAGCGAGTGCTAATATTGTAAAACCTCCATGTTGGTAATACACGCGCCTAACGTAACGCCGGCTTTTATCTTCGCCCTCACCTCACCGTCCTACATTCGGATTCAGACTACACCGCCAACGCGACGCGAAATTGCTGTTGCAAATATAATAATCCAGGTAGAAACACTTATTTTGACATTTGCGGCAGCAATGTAGTAGACAGTAATGTAGCCCTGCAATAGTACTGCAGCCGCTTGCATTCTGCAGCATAAACTTTATTATTACAGCGTTAACGGAGGCGACATCACTTTGAATTTTCTTGAAAAAATGGTTACATTCGTTACCACATTACTGCCGAAATTAAAGTACCGTTCGGATTAAGACTGCACCAGCATTAGGTACTGCTGCACTATTGCAGCGCGACATTACTGCCGTCTACATTACTGCCGCAAATTTCAATACTTAATCCAGGTAGCATCATTAATTTTGTTAATAAGAAAAAAGTTTCATTTGACGCTGATAAATCATCTGAATTCAAACGTTATGTTTGAAGTTATGGTATTTTTTGTCACTTAAACTATTTTCTTTCTAGGGAGTAAAAGTCTATTTCTCTTTGAGAGGATCTTGTGCACTGTGTAGTGATAAAAGACGTGTGCGTACTCAAATCCTTTGAGCTTTGTATTTTGACAGATACATTACTGCCGACTTCATTACTTCACTTCAATAATCGGTAGCATCATCGATTTTGACATTTGCAGCCGTAATGCAGTCGAAAGTAATGTCTCTCTACCGTAGGAAATATCACAAATGTAATTTTATCGAGTATTTTTATTTTTGAGAGTCGGCTACAGTATCGCATCCATGTCGTAACGTGTAAACCTCTCTCGTTGACGATACAGTAGTCCAGATGGCGCTGCGGTCGGTGATTAATGGTCAAATTACCGCAGCACTACAAGCTGATGATTTTTAGACGGGATCATGTTTTAGTTATAGTGACGGGTTGGAACGGGAAGTTAATTAGGGCTTGTCACAGCTTACGACAACGGTGTCTCTGATGCAAGGAACCGAACCGAAAGACTTAATTATTTAATAATTTTTTTACTTAATTATTTTTCTGACAAAAGTTTTAGGCCGGTAAAATACTTTGGGACGGCTAGACTACCTAATCCTCAAAATACTGGGCTAGCAGCTAAGCTAAGCTAAGCGGCGGTTCGAACATGAGGTTTAAAGCAAATAAGGATGTATTTCAACATTGTGTACGGCGAAGGAATTTAATTTCAGTACAATTTCGTAGCCTGTCACAGTGACAGTAGTATGAGGTTCCTAGCGACTTTCATATGGCAGAATAACAGCGTTGGAATTTGCCTCGTTTGCAAATTGCAACAATATGCTGAGACAGGGGCCTTTTGCCTACTTCACACATTGTAATTTTGTGTGTGTGTAATTTTTCTGTTTTCAATGTGTAAATAATTTTATCTTTATCTTGTTATTGCTGTTCTTATTATTTTCCCTTTTTAAGTATTTTATTTCTTTCATCGTATTGTCCTGTGTAATGTGTGTTTTATGGAATAAATGTCTTTTTAATACAGTTGCTCAAAAAGTGCTACTTTACGTAGCTGTTTAGCGTGCGGAAAGTTGGTTTTCGCGAACTAGTGCTTTTTACATTTCCAATTTTTTTTAATTTATTCTTGTTCCAATTCATGACTACTTATTGATGAGTGTTAATATTAGTTTCCTTTAAACGTCGTAAACAACATAAAAACCTACTGTTAATGTAAGAATACGAAAAATATACATATTTTATATTTTATTACTTACCTCTTCATCATTATAACACGTCTATTTTTTTTATATTGAATATTGAAAAACCCTTCTTAATAAGTTGTCTGAATGGAACGGAACGCCTGTCAAAGAAGAGGCGTTTTTTCTTTCTGCATTCGATATTGTTTTTATAAATGTACGATACACAAATAATCGTAATTAACGATATTTGGGTAATAATAGTACAATTGTTTCTATCTTATAGAACATGCATTTAAAAAAAAAACTTTCATTGAAGTGGGTTCAGTAATAATTACACCCAGCTAAAAAAACACCTCTTCATAATGTCAATGTCAATGATGTCACAGAATTAATAATATAAAAGTTTCGAATTCCTTACTTGTTGTTTTTCTTATTTTTTCGCAACTGTATTAAAAAACATCGTTCGATACACGATACTTTCCGCACTAGCATCAAAATGTACAATTCTTCTTCTTCTATTGATTGTCACTGTGACATTGTAAGAAATAAACGATTCAAATGTACACTTAAACCAACCAGTACATCACGCAAAGCGATCTTTTCATAAATTCGAAGGCGAATCGTAAATACAACCGATACTAATCAATTTAGGGCTTAGGTATTTTACCCTAAGGTACCAAAAGGAAGTCAGCGCCTAGCAATTTCTTGTGTTTTGTGACGTTTTACGTTAGGTGGGCAGTGTTAGGCCCGACATACATCAACGCGCGATAGAAGATCGCTTATCGGACCACGGTTAGTGCAGTGCAAGCATGATGTGCTAAAATCAGTAAAAAATGCAGTTCTTTACTAGAATTAGTTTGAAACCTGGAATTAGATCTATGATCCCTGACATCCCTTACAGGGATTAGTTCGCCGTTGTACATTGTATACTTTCTGTTTAATTGTATATCTTAACCTGTCTTATGTGCAATAAAGTGTTTACATACATACATAATGAAAGTATTGTCACCTACTTCTATTTATTCTCTGAAAGGACCTGAACCTGTGAGTTAACGGCCGTGCGTGCCATCGCAAATGATTCCATTATGATTCAAAATATCGATCTGATGTCAGGTGCACGTCCGAATTGGCTAGTTTGTTCATGATTTTTTATATCGATGCAAAAGTTGTTTAAGGTTTCGAATCGATGAAGTTACTAGAGAAAGGCCTCAAGAAAGCTATTCATATTTTTGGCAACCGTATGGTCTAAAAAAACCCTACAATTTTCCATAAATTCTGCTGGCTGCACCTTAATAATAAAATAAAGAAGCATGCCAGTCCGGCCCTTCTTCGTATGCGGCCTGCGCGCCCCGCGCCGCAATCTTCTTCCAAATGAAACCGTATTGTGCGTAGCTATTCGTCGCGTTTAGACAGAACGAAAATAATACATTTTATTGCAAGTGTGCAAAGTGTGACAATTACATAATGACACTTGCACACTTACAATAAACGAAGTTTTTAATACATTTGCGAAAACATCACAATAAAACAGTGGTTACATAAATATTACACCAACTGTTACAAATTAGCCCTTGAACATAAATGACTGTCAATTTAGCCTTATTTATTTCAATCAAATGCGAATGAAAGTATTAAGACTAATATGAAATTATTCCTTATAATTTTGTAATAATAAATCTGCCTCCTCGTATTTTGCATTTAATTGACCGGTCTAAAGCGTTTGAGTGCGTTAAATAAAAATATGAGAATCCTGAATGAGCTAGTTGAGATTAAAATAAAAATAAAGGCGTCTAACACTCTTACCTTAATAAAAAAATGTTATCTCGATATCCATAAAGTACGAAAGTTAGAAATTAGATAATTTCCAATCAAATCAAGGCGTTCTACAGGGCTGCATGCAGTCACCCAAATTGTTGAAACCTATACATCGATTGTTTAAAAGTAAAATGTTTATATGGGAGTTTTAAGAAAAACTTTCTTTTTTCGGAAAACTAAAAATTTTTGGTTAATATATCCAACATTAAAAGCAAAAAACACAAACATTTACATTAAATAAGCTTTATTAGATAATTTTCATGCTAATAAAAGGGCTGAAATTCGGGTTATTTCTAATCAGAATGAATCAAAACGAAAAAAATAAGTACACTATTCTAGATTTTCTTCAGTCTGCGGCCAAGCACTTCACGGGCCCATAATCCATCCATTCGTCTAGATCTCGCCGATCGCTGCACCTTTATCGCCCAATTGGATTTATTTGTTTGTTCCTAGATAATACAAATCGTTGCTCTTTATCTACACATTTCTTCTTATGTAAACCACACGAACTTAATTCAGTTAGGCAGTCATCATCATTGGCCACAGCATCTTTACAGATGATAGTTGCAGCGACTAGAGGTATTTGAGGAGATGTCTACAGTCTACATCGACTGCGGTGACTGTAAAGACCAATGGCTGATCGGCATTTCTTGCCGCACCGATCACAGATGTGTCCTGACTCCTGGGGTGGTCCAGCAGCTCTGCGAATTCGTTTCTGGTTAAGGTGATCCAACCAGAGCTCGTCGTATTAAAGAAACACTTGTTTGAATGTAAATAGAATTAAACGAAAATGATGACTTTCCACATTATAAAAATATGTCATCTTATATTCCTATTCAAAGACGGCTACCAAGAGTTGGCATTTGACATTTACGTTAGCGACTGTGAGAACTAGATACGAATATATCAGTGCGAGCGAGATGGACTGCGATCGAGTTTACGCAGTCGCTAACGTAAATGTAAAGTCTCAACTCGTGGTACGGTTATAAGTGGCTATCTGCGTTTATCCATATTTCGCAAGGTAATTACATAATATGTCAGACTTACTAAACGACATTGACTTTGAAACCAACTTCCAAAATTTAGGAAAAAAGAGCTGTCTCATACAAAACTTTGAAATTTAATAACAACATTTGCCAATATGTGGTAAATACTATGTAGTAGATATACCAGGCTGATTAGCATGACCAATAAAATCATCTCTTGCAGAAATCCTATGGCTAAACATTGAAAAAGAAATCCCATCGTGTCTGAGTAAAACGTGATTCTTAAATGCCAACGCTTAAGAAATTAAACAACAACTAGGAAATTATATACATTTTTAATTAGAAAAGATGCAATGGAGAGGATTGCAGTGAAATTAAACCCTAGTCTGGCTTCCTGATTAAAAATACACATAAACACTAAGCAGGACAGGGCAGACGGGCGGTACAGTTAAATAATTTAATTTTCGTACCATTTCATACTTTGTCACAGTGACAATCAATATGAAAGTCGTTAAGGGACCTCATACTATTGTCACTGATAAGGTAAGCGCCCACCGAGGGTACCGTACTTTTTAGTATTTGTTGTTATAGCGGCAACAGAAATACATCATCTGTGAAAATTTCAACTGTCTAGCTATCACGGTGTATGAGATACAGCCTGGTTACAAGGCGGACGGACAGCCGGAGTCTTAGTAATAGGGCCTGTTTTTACCCTTTGGATACGGAACTCTAAACATGGTACGGAAATTAAATTCCTTGACCGTCTATGGAGCCAGCATCAGAAATCAGAAATTATCGCATTTATTCATGATAAACTATAACATACAAAAAGTATAAAAACAACAAAGAAATATAAATATAAAAATAAAAAGTAACGGATCAAGCTACGCGTCAAAATTATCTACTATTCTCTAATAATTTAACAAAAAGAGATATTAGAGTTTTGAATGATTCACGGTTACAAAACAAAACACGGTTACGGATACAAAAGGTAATCACGGTCTATATTCCGGTCAATATAAGTCTAGAAAAAGAGATATATTATGTCTCAAAGAAAGAGTGCTGAAAGAAAGTATGCTGCCACGTTAATTAAAATAACTAGTATAACCTATATTCAATGAGTTACACGAATCTAGCCGCCGGCATACAATCGCAAGTTATAAATAAAAATAAAATAAAATAAAATAATTTTATTTCAGACACACATTAAAATTACAAATAAAAATTACAATTTAAAATAAAAATTCAATTACAAATAAATAAAATAAAAATTCAATGACAAATAAAAATCACAAATAAATTACAATGATCTTAAATTACTAGTTATGAAAACGCGCGTGCCGCCCGCTCGTCTGAACCGTACTAAACCGCAGACACACAAGACGAATGAGCTCATAATGAATATCCTCACTTTTACACCGTAAAAGATAACGAAATGCAATTTCGTGGACACATTTCATTTTTAATTTAAAACTAATACGGCTTAATCGCGTACAAACTTACATTTATTTATGGCCTGACGTTAAATTATGAGTGAAAATCGTGTTAGTTTAAATCAGTACACTGATTTAAACTTTCACGATTTTTACTCATTATTATTTACAACGACGGGACTTAATCGCGTAAAATAGTTTTAAATTTACCTCCGACGTTTCGAGGACGGCGTTGTCCCCGTGGTCTCGGAGAAGACTGGCTAAAGTTGACATCAACATCTTCTAGGCATCATCCCTAGTGCGCAAAACGTTCAAGTTAATAAACAAGACCAAGTGCGGGTAGTTCGAAAAACTCGCGCGCCTAGAAGATGTTGATGTCAACTTTAGCCAGTCTTCTCCGAGACCACGGGGACAACGCAGTCCTCGAAACGTCGGAGGTAAATTTAAAACTATTTTACGCGATTAAGTCCCGTCGTTGTAAATAATAATAAATCAGTACATTTCATTATATCTCCAGCCTTTCGGGTTGTTGCTGATTTAGTGACTAACTGACTTTTTACGCAGCGTACTACAAGTGTAAACTATCCAGAGCCCCATAATGTAACAATAGAAAATGATTGGATTACGTAGAAAGCTTTTTAGCCGCGGCTTTTGTGAGCTTTTAGTTGGCGTCAATCAAAACTAATTGCCGCCAGCTTTGCGGTCACTGGACACGATTTCAGGCAATTCGGAGCTTACTGAAAGCTTCGGGTAGATGTCGCTACGAAAAAAAGATGAAAATAAAAAAACCGGCCAAGTACCCCACCAATAGGGCGGTGAGGCGGCATATGGGGGGTTTTTAGTGGGTACACCGTGGGCCTCATTAGCCTAGACGGGAGTCCCACATAACCACTCGGGACACCCCCCGCACCCGGGTGGTATGCGGAATGCATTTTTCGCTCCAAACAAAAAAAAACCGGCCAAGTGCGAGTCGGACTCGCGTTCCAAGGGTTCCGTACATTACACAATTTAAACAATGTATTTTTTATTTGAAACGTGAGTGAAATGTCTTTAAAAAACCCACAGGGGTCGGATCAAAAACTAAGTAATTAAGTCCGACATACGCTTGACTGCAATTTCTAATAGGTTTTCATGTAATCTATAGGTAAAGATGTATTTTGTGTACTTTTTTCAAAATTTTAGACCCAATAGTTTCGGAGATAAAGGGGGGGGAATGGTCATTTTTTGCCTATTTTCTTAAATAACTTCTAAATTGTTTATCCTAAAATTATAAAAACATATATTTGAGGTTCTCACAATGAGCTCTTTCATTTGATATATTACACGATATAGTTTGAAAAACTTTATTTATTAATTTTCTCATTTACCCCCCAAAAGTGGCCCCCACGTTAAAAATTCATTTGTTTACGTTACATGTCCGTCTTTGGGTTACAAACATACATATGTGTACCAAATTTCAACTTAATTGGTCCAGTAGTTTCGGAGAAAATAGGCTGTGACAGACAGACAGACAGACAGACGCACGAGTGATCCTATAAGGGTTCCGTTTTTTTTTTAAGTTACGGAACCCTAAAAAGTGAGGCAACACATTACATCATAGAAATCGATAGTGGTCCCCAAACTAGGTCGAGACTGTATCTTAAGAACCTTGCTCTCTTTGATATAATTAAGTATTTAAAATGTTACACTTTTTACAGGCGTACATTGTTTATATGTGTTGGCACTTTCCGCACTAGCATCGAAATGTTCTATTTTAAACTTACATCACCACGTTTTATAAAAACTGTATAAAATAGGTTTGAAATTGAAATTGAAATCATTTATTGCATATCACATAGCAGGTACAGGTGTTCTTAAATATAAGCTGTTCATGTGACGCCCTGTTAGGGCACGGCAACATAGTTCCACATAGGGAAACATACTTATTTAATCTAAAATTATACATATTATTATTTACATATGTGCCAAATAATTAATTAATTATTTTACATTTAAATAAAATCTGCCATGCACAATATTAAATACAATTACAATCAATTTACGATCACAAGTATCACAAAAGAGATATTATATCTTCAAAAAATTCTCTAATATTATGGTAGGTAGAGATGAGAATCCACAAAATAAGTCGAACACCTTCAGAATAGATGCATCGGTAAATAATGGCTCCAGTATTCCCAGAATAACTTAAGAGGAAAATGAACTAGCGCTTCTCCATACACACGCCATCTTCATTATCATACTCATACTCATACTCATGATCATACTCATTTATTAATAATATTGTTACATATTACACGTCAAAATTTTTATTTAATTACATGAGATAGATTACATTATTTTAAAGTTTCATAATCATCAACATTATCAGCTTACACAAACAAACACAAAGAAGCCTCGTCTGCCAGTGCCAACAAACCAGAAAAACATATTATGTATATATTGATATTTTTGATATTTATTTCTAATTTCGACCATGATTTACTTTATTAAATTTTTTGTTTTTGTTACACCTAATTGTATATTTATTGGTTTAGATATTAATTTTAAGTTATCTCGATTTATATTTTAACTGTATTGTAATTATAAGTTTTTGACATGTAAATTGGTTTTATGAATAAAATGATTATGATTATGATTATTTAGTTGTACGTAAGATCTTTCATTAAACATTTTTTTATCAGCCTATATCGCCCACTGCGGAGCATTGGCCTCTCTTCGAGTATAGTCTATCGATTTCAAACTGGCCCCGAACGGTTAATCCCTTGTCTGTTGTTAACCACGTGCAAAAAAGAGTCGTGTATTTCTAATTGGCACCTGAGCGCGGGCTAGTCCAACGCTACGCCATACACCACTTGTCCCGGTCGTGAGGGCCTACCACGAAAATCGAAATTTCGTTATCTGCCTCTCACTCTCTATCGATCAAACATGCAAGAGCGATAATGAGGCAGATAACGAAATTTAGATGCTCGTGTTTCGCAGTGGGCCCTCTGAGTAAAACTCACCCAAGTGAACCGCAAATACCGCAATCATTTACTACTGTAGTGTTTCACAGTTTGGCAATCATTAGATTAAGGTACTTATAATGTTATAATTTTTGTTAAATTTTCAATAAAATAAAAAAAATCGAATGTCGTGCACCCAACGAGATATAGTATGAATTATCTCAGGTAATTTTTTCGGGCTCGGGCCCTTATCTGTTAAACAAAAGGTATTGTTTCCTTTATACAGTGGTTACACTGCTTACTGCTAATAACCCCGACATAAGTAACAGGAATAAGCCCGTTTAAAAAGCAAATTTACCACTCTAATTATATGGTTCAAATTCATAAAACAGCCCACTCGGAGATAACACATTTTGTTATCTTCAAAGAAGAAACCACCCTAATTGTTTCCTGAATGAGTTGTCACATAAATTTGAACCTTACTACTATCACGATAGTTGCTTTTTAAACGATATGGCTGCTTTGGCACGCGCATAAAAGAAACAAACTGCAGACCGCTTTTAAAAGAAACAAAGGCTTTTGTTTAACAGATAAGGGCCCGAGCCTGAAAAAATTATCTGAGATCATTCATACTATAACGGAAGGCGCTCCTCATACAAAAGCCCCCTTTTACTCTCTGGTTATAAACATTATAGAAAATATTACCCCTATGGTTGACTGGTAGAGAATGCCTATAATGGCATTAAGTCCGCCTGTTGTACACTTTTTATGTGCAATAAAGTTTAAATAAATAAATAAATAAATATTATTTTTACTTTAAAAGTTTTTTTTCGTCGTTCCTAACTCGTTTAATAATTAAATACTTAATCAAACGAAGGGATATATCTATGGTTAATATATATCAAATTGTGTAAAAAAACTTTTTAGGTTACATAAAAGGAAAATGGGTACGTTTGTATGTAGAAGCGGTTGTCAATTTTCCTCTTAAAACCTAAATCTAGACCCAAATCACGTAGTTGCATTCGTTGCTATCTATTCTAAGCTTGTCACTTGGGACCTGTGTATTGTTCCTTTAGTACAGAAGCTAGCTTCTTAGTTTTTAGGGTTCCGTACCCAACGGGTAAAAATGGGACCCTATTACTAAGACTCCGCTGTCCGTCTGTCTGTCACCAGGCTGTATCTCATGAACCGTGATAGCGAGACAGTTGACATTTTCGGCAATAAATACTAAAAACAATAAAATAAACATTTAAGTAGGGCTCCCATACAACAAACGTGATTTTTTTTGCCGTTTTTCTATTAAATCGTTAAATTCTATTTACCCGGTTCCCGAGATACAGGTTGCGCCTAGTTTGGGGCCGATGGATATTAGTTCAATCTGTGATGTCAATTTGTAAAATATTTGGTAAATAAACGATGTAATGGGTGAAGCGTAATACTGAGCCAGAACCTTTTTGTTTTGCTGCGACGCACACAGGATTTTTATTTGTATAAAACAGTATTTTTATGTATTTTTTCCTTTTTCTCTACATATTATGTAAAAATCGGTGTGACTTATTTGTTGTTGTAATTTTTATTTATTTTCTGGATTGTTCTGTGTACCTATGTCATTTCTGTATTTGAATATTTTGTGTGTATTGTGGCAAACAAATAAACAGTTTATCTATCTATCTATCCATGTATTTATTTTGTATTATTGTATTTGTTTTTTTGCGTAATGGTACGGATCCCTTCGTGTGCGAGTCCGACTCGCACTTGGTCGGTTTTTAGTGTTTTTCTATGTTGAAATAAAGTGGGAATACAAAGTAGAAATGCAAAGTATCCAATATGGTATCTGTGTAAATTAGCAAAATAAATAAAAAAATATTCCTCACATAGTATAAGGTAGACGAGCGGTATACGATTTTTTTAATATGTTAAGGTGACGTTCGGATGTCCACTGCAGCTTCATTACTATAGTATTTTTCACACTGGAAGGGTACGCTGATCTCCATACAATTTATAACCTAAAAATGCCAAATGTCGCAAAATTGTATTGAATTGACGCCTATTTCCCGGAGGGATAGGCAGAGACCACGGATTTCCACTTGCTACGATCCTGAAATACCTCTTTCGCTTCGTTCACTTTCATAACATTCCTCGTACACGCTCGCCGGTTTAGGGTGCTCTTGACCTGGCCTTTCTTCAGGATTTCCCCGATCTGATCAGAGAAAGTCCGCCGAGGTCTGCCCCTTCCAACTCCCGTCTCTACCTCTCCCTTATACACTCTCTTTGCTAACCTTTTTCCACTCATTCTTTCCACTTGTCCAAACCATCTCAATATACATCTCTCAATTTGAAAAATACATCTTCCAGTTTGAAAAATACTATACTCCATTCATTTTATCGACCGGAAGAACTACTTGACCGGCAACCTCTCATTTCCCGGCCTCTCTAATGTCAATTACGCACACAGATATAAATATACCATAGATGACGCAAATGCATCTACTTCTCGTATCCGAACCCCGACCCAGCGTCAAGGTTGACCGTCGCTCTTGACAGTCCCCGCGCGTCACTTGTTGCAGCCGGACGTCCGTGAAAACTTAAAAAAATGCTTGCGTGATAATTAACTGCAACAGCCCAAAAATTGCGAGCACCCAAACGCAAGGACATATTTCCTATCACAGGTAAGTAATTTTTAAATTATGTTATGCGTAAATTTTATATGAAAAAGTCGGCACGCTTGGGGTCAATACAAATCGCGATATTTGCGTCATCTATCGTATTACTCGGTTAAGGAATTTCTGGAAGGCTAATTGGGATCACTCCTAACGTATTGGAACGGGGTATGATTATTTTATTTACAATTGAATTATTATTATTATTATTTGTTATTATTGTTATTCTAATGTTTAATAAAACCCAATTTTAATTGCACATATTTCTGACATATCTATTGTAAATAATAATATTAATAATGTAAATTACGCATCCATGACAATGCATGACAATGTTCGATCTTTTGTAGTTAATGCCTCACTAAACTAATGTCATACGCTTAGGAAAACCTGAGCCGCTTACGACTTTCTGGACACGTAAATCGCCCAGCGATAAGGAATTCACGGCACGGCCGGTTGTGTACTTGAGTGGGAGATATTTTGTTTTACCCGCCGATAACTCTTATTGTAATTAGGTAATTGGGGCATTTCACGTCAAGCGGGCAGCAAAAAAATTGTCAGGTTCTGGATTTTGTTCATAGTTGGATTAATTGGACCTATATGTGAATTAAAAAATTTGGCATCATTACTTTTTTAATATATTGCTTCGTTAAAAATTTATACGCATTTGAAAAAACTACAAAATTTGAGGAACGGATTTTTTAAAAATTATTATTGCAATTCTTTCAGTGGATTTAATTATAACTAAATAGTGATTATTTGAGAATATTAGTTGATTTCTTTGAAAATTTATAAAAAAAGTTTTTTTTATCTTTTTTTCATATAACAAACCGGAAGTTAGTATTAAATATCTTTTTTTTTCCAACTTCGCATTTTTTTATATTTTTTATTTTTACACAATATACAGCTTATGGTGTACTAATGTCCTATAAAATTTTTTATAATGGCATCTCGATTGGTTTTGAAGATTCATGAAGTAATTCGAAAGTACTGCGCGACGCTCCGTACTGAGAGGTAGTTCTATGTGGCAGTCTTTAATGGCCAATTACGGGTTTTTTTACTTTTGCGTAACGGAATTAAAGCAATAAACAATATTTCATCGGTTAAGATGTAGAAAAGCTAATGATGTATTATTCAATCGTGCCTTGTAGCGCTATCACTGATCAACCATATCTTGGAACTGAAAACAAAACGTTTATGTTTTAACAAAACGCTAGAGGTAACTTAATAACTATAGCTAGGTTTAGGCGGGGTATGTCACATGCTTAAGAGGTCACTTTCGAGTTAGGTCACGTTCTGAGGACGTCACTTTCTGTACGTCACATTCTGAGTTTGTCGCATTCCGAGCTCGTCACATTCTGAGTACGTTACTTTCTGAGAACGGCACTTTCTGAGGACGTCACATTCTGTGAACGCCACTTTCTGAAGCCCTCGCTTTCTGAGTACGTCACTTTTATAGCCTAGTAAGATTAAAGCGTATACCTGCATGAACAATGGATACCAGCAATCATAACAGCTGTACGGAATACGGCCGTTTTTATGCCGTACAGCTAATATGATTGCTGGTATCCATTGTTAATGCAGGTATACGCTTAAATATTACTTTGCTATAAAAGTGACGTACTCAGAAAGTGACGAACTCAGAAAGCGAGGGCCTCAGAAAGTGGTGTTCTCAGAAAGTGACGTACTCAGAATGTGACGAACTCAGAATGTGACGTACAGAAAGTGACGTCCTCAGAACGTGACCTAACTCGAAAGTGACCTCTTAAGCATGTGACATACCCCGCCTAAACCTAGCTATAGTTATTAAGTTACCTCTAGCGTTTTGTTAAAACATAAACGTTTTGTTTTCAGTTCCAAGATATGGTTGATCAGTGATAGCGCTACAAGGCACGATTGAATAATACATCATTAGCTTTTCTACATCTTAACCGATGAAATATTGTTTATTGCTTTAATTCCGTTACGCAAAATTAAAAAAACCCGTAATTGGCCATTAAAGACTGCCACATAGAACTACCTCTCAGTACGGAGCGTCGCGCAGTACTTTCGAATTACTTCATGAATCTTCAAAACCAATCGAGATGCCATTATAAATTTTTTTATAGGACATTAGTACACCATAAGCTACATTATTGTGTAAAAATAAAAAATATAAAAAAATGCGAAGTTGGAAAAAAAAAGATATTTAATACTAACTTCCGGTTTGTTATATGAAAAAAAGATAAAAAAAACTTTTTTTATAAATTTTCAAAGAAATCAACTAATATTCTCAAATAATCACTATTTAGTTATAATTAAATCCACTGAAAGAATTGCAATAATAATTTTTAAAAAATCCGTTCCTCAAATTTTGTAGTTTTTTCAAATGCGTATAAATTGTTAACGAAGCAATATATTAAAAAAGTAATGATGCCAAATTTTTTAATTCACATATAGGTCCAATTAATCCAACTATGAACAAAATCCAGAACCTGACAATTTTTTTGCTGCCCGCTTGACGTGAAATGCCCCTAATCTCACTTTTAACTTTATATAATTTTTATTTTTCCTATGTACCACAACAATGTTTAAATGTAAAATGTATCCACGAATGCAGTGTCGATACAAACCCGATAGGGTTTCACGGCACTTTTCTGTCTGATGTAATGTAAGATTTTAATATAGAATAAATAAAAAAAAAAAAAAAATACAAATAAAAAATATGAATATGAATATGAATATATTAAATCTATTCTCTCTGTGATTACGCAAGTCCGTGTGCCCTAACTGCTCCAAGCCAACCGCCACCAGCGGCGCCGCAGTATCGCGCGATGACAAATCGGGGTATAAATCAGCTCGCGGTCGCACCTGCAATCCGTCGTGCATACAAATACTGCTGTTTTGGTGCTTTATGCATATTGCAGGTAATGTTACATTAAAACTATACAGAATCCGCTTATAATGACATCGAAGGGAAATGACAAACACGTCATACTAAGCGGATGTCATAGTTGATTAACATCTTATTTATTATTATTTACAACGACGGGACTTAATCGCGTAAAATAAGTATTAAATTTACCTCCGACGTTTCGAGGACGGCGTTGTCCTCGTGGTCTTCTCCGAGACCGTCGGAGGTAAATTTAATACTTATTTTATGCGATTAAGTCCCGTCGTTGTAAATAATAATGAGTAAAAATCGTGAAAGTTTAAATCTTATTTATGTTAATTTTTCCAAATTAATCTTAAATTCCTTAGTGTGAGATGAGTTTTATTAACCTTGTACCCATTATCAACTTGTCATCGAGAATCAAAACCATAATAATAAACACCACGCGCGCACCAAACGTTCTCGCAGGGAAAAACGTGGAGACGGCCACGAAAACCAGCGAATGTGGTAGTATAACCGGAAATAATTCCATGGAAATAGGATTTGTAGGTTTGTTTTATTGATTTGTAAGCGATTTGTCACTAACACATAAGCTAAGTCATCTAAACCGACTTTGTCACAAATAATTTTAGGCATGTATTTAACAGATCAACAGATTTAGTAAAATTTAACACCAAAAAAATCGTTTTTACCACCAGAAATAATGAATGATCACCAAAATAAGAACTCCTATTTAATGAGAAATGATTACAAAATTTGTACCATTTTTTTTCCCTTTTAAAACAAATAACACCAAAATAATCATTATTAATCCAAAAATAGTAAATCATCACCAAACTTAGAACTCCATTTTAATGTGAAATTATAACCAAATTTTTTAATCTTGTTATCCTATTAAAGCAAATGACTCCAAACGAATCATTGTAAACCCAAAAATGCTTAATGATTACCAAAATTAGAACTCCATTTTAATGTGAAATTGTATCCATTTTTTTTAAGTTTGCTATTCTATTAAAGCAAATGACTCCTAATTAATCATTGTAAACCCAAAAATAATAAATACCACCAAAATTTTAACCACATTTTAATAAAAATGTGCAAATATTTATCATCTCGTTATTTCATTAAATTAATTAATCCACTTCGTCACCTTTTTCTAGTAGCATTTCGTTTCTGTAAGGGCCGCAGTTCTAACCTAACCTAACCCACTTTTCTTGTAGCACGTCGTTTCTCGAAGGGTAGCAGTTCTAACCTTTTTTTTTTGTTAGGAGGGAAAAATGCATTCCGCATACCACCCGGGTGCAGGGGGTGTCCCGAGTGGTTATGTGGGACTCCCGTCTAGGCTAATGAGGCCCACGGTGTACCCACAAAAAAAACCCCATATGCCGCCTCACCGCCCTATTGGTGGGGTTACGGGAACGCTTACGTACTCATCCGCGACCCCACCGGCGACAGCCGCCCACGAGCGGCTCCTTCGCGAATGCCCGAAGGCCCTTCACGCTAGGCGCCAGATGGTAGGACGCGCCTTCCTCCTCGGCTTCCGTTCTGCATTGTAGCAGACCCCCCCGGAGCCCGCCACAAGGAAGCCACGGGCGCCAAAAATTTTCCCGGCGCCCGGCGACAGATCAGGTCTATGGTTCTGCCGCAAAATCACAACTCGGCTGCAAAGGACAGGGAGAACGGCAGATCGTAACACCGATACTCCTCTTCCTCTGCAGCCCCACTAACACCGCTACAGCGGAACGGCCCCGCCAAGTTCGCAGGGGATAGGGAGAGTGGCGCATCGAAATACCATCACTCCTCTTCCCCTGCGATCCCACCTCGGCCGCCGAGGATAGGGAGAACGGCTTACCGCAATACCGACACTCCTCTTCCTCGACGGCCCACCTTCGGCGCATCACAAGCGGGCTACACCAGCCCACTTGGAGCGTCCTCCTCGGGCCAGCCTGCGCCTCAAACAGGCCGGCCCTGGTTGCCTGTTCGCTTCACCGTGGGTGACCAAGCCACGGTTACTAAGCCCCTCCACCACGACAAGGTGAGCAACCCGGGGGTAGGTGAGCAACCCTCGGGGGGAGCAGTTCTAACCTAACCTAACCCATTTTTTAGTAGCATTTCGTTTCTGTAAGGGTCGCAGTTCTAACCTAACCTAACGCACTTTTATAGTAGCATTTCGTGTCTGTAAGGGTCGCAGTTCTAACGTACGGTGCGGGGTACGGGGGGTTAAGCGGGAGGGGCTAGTAATTTTGGCATCATTTTACTTTATTTGGTAATATGTATACATTTTTCTTTAGGTAAAAATATCGCATTAATTTGCTCTTTCAGATTTGGTGGTCATACATTATATTTGGTGATCATTCATGATTTTTGGTGTTTGAATAAAATATGAAGTGCAGTCGTGATTTAAGCAGGTGGTAGTTTTGTAATTTTAGACCTTATTCTTTTGGTTTAGTATTTTTTTTTTTGGTGAAAGAGATTTCTTTATTTAGGGTACCAAAGTAATTTTTGGTGGTCATTATATTTGGTGCCATAATTTTATATGAAAACCAAACTTCCCACAGTATAATGACGGCATAGTAAGCGGTTAGTCAATATAAGCGGAGTGGAGCGGCGGAGCGGAGAGGAGCGGAGCGGAATATAAATGGATTCCACTGTATTATGCATTTGTAATATACACTGGAAAAAAAATAGCCGAACTCATCGAGTAATTTAAGACATAACTAACTGACGTAAGTAATAAAGATATAAATCGAATTTAAACTGTCGTGAGTTAACTGACCTGTCGTAAGCTAACCGTTCAATGACATCAGCATAGCATGTGTGAACTTAGCATATCATATAATTACAATAATAGATAAAAAAAAATAGTGAATGTTCTCAGAGATGCCTTTTTTGTGTCAAGAAGTCTTTTTTACCATGTGTAGAGGCTAGGATATTTTTTTTATCCCATTTGTAACAAAATGATATGCTAGTGTGTGAACTTAGAATATCATTTTGTGAAATTCCATAGTGTTGCTTTTTACGATAAAAACGCCAGAACTATTGCTAAAAAGTATCAGGAACTCTAGAACTATCGTGCATGCTAATAGAACTCCAATAAAAACGTGATCTGTTAGACTTTGATATGCCAACTTCACAGACATACCGATTCATACTAGGAATAACATCATCATCTGCGTTGTCATCAAAATCATCAAATGTATTTTACAATTTTCAGTACAAATAAAGTACGCTTTGGTAGCGTTATCGGTCTCTGCGGGCGACATCGGCAGTCCGTGTATTGTTGAAAAAACGACGGACATTTTACGATCTACTAGTTTCTAGGGTCCAACTAGCAATGTGACAAAGAAAATTTTCAAAAATTGCAGTGTCCATTAAATAATCTCTGTACTTTTCTGCACGTATAATGCCAAACCTTCCGATGACTCACGCTAGACCGGGCCGGGCCCGGGCCGAGGCGTCTGACAAGTCATTTTCTATGATGGCTGATCGGTGATCATGTATTGCTTTCCATAGAAAACGAAGCGCCGGAAGCTCCGGCCCGGTCCCGGTCCGGTCCCGGCCCGGTCCAGCGTGAGTCATCCTTTAATCGAAGTTTTGAACTCTATGATACTTAAAAATTAGACGCTACTAAATACACTACTATGATACTTAAAAAATACTCATATCCTCATATCCAACCACAAATAAGGGTCATTCCACTGTCTTAATAGGGAATATTTCGTGAAACTCTACGTAGGTGGCGCCACTACCACAATCTGTGTCTATCGCGAAATAAGAAAATCTCTGTCACTCTTGCATATTCGAGCGACAGAGAGGCAGACAGCGAAACCACGGATTCGCGTTTCCCGGTAGGTCCTCTAATCCTCTGTAAATCAGTCACATTTTATTATCTCTGAAAACTTGTCAAAAACCTGTTAAAGGTACAGTATGTATAAGTTACTCTATGGTTTACTAAAAAGGCTAGTGCTACACTCTGGTGGCAGAACATTCCAGTATCCCCTATTGACTTTGTCAAAAAACGATTGACTAGACTGTTGTTGTTCTGTAACGGAACCCGTTATAAAACCTTTCGTTCCCATATTTACAAAAATGTGAAGTTATTAAATTTAAAAACGATAAAAGTGATTCATTGCGATTGTCATGTCGCATTAAATGACAGCCTTGACAGCGAAAGCCTTCCTGTTAAAAACCATTTAAAAACAGAGCAAGATAACGATTTTCAGAATTTTCAATTTGCTGATAAGCTGTTCCCATTTAAATCCATACTATCCATACTAATATTATAAATGCGAAATTGAAATTTGCCGTAGAGATAGCTTGAGTCCCGGGAAAGGACATAGGATAGTTTTTATGTCGGAAATCATCCCTAAAGAGAGTGAAAAGGGGGGTGGAATTCAGAGTTAATGAATAATTGCCTGATAATTGATTTAAGCAATTAAGCTTATGCTCAAGTTGAATGATTGCTTTTACATTTTATCCAGGCGCTATACATACTCTAGCTACTGATTCCACGTAGACGAAGTCGCGGGCAAAAGCTGGTAATTTTATAAAAGAAAGCTGTATTGCTGTCGCAATCCGACTCATACTTCCATGAACGTGTTATACAAGCAATTGAGATAGGACAGGGCGGGTCAATGTATGGAATTCTAGGTGTTTAACGTTACTTTAATCGCAAAAACTGAACGCTACAGCACTTCCCAAAACTCCCACTATAACAATTTCACCCCTATTTAACTAAACCGTTTACAGTATCAAAATTACAAAGTTTTGCCTCGAAAACCGGCACAATTAGCTGAACTTAAGAAAGGATGTAAGCGCCTATCTTTACTTTGCAAAATCTGCCCTTTTTAAAAAGGGGAATCTAAGATCAGCCTCCAAAAGATCGTTAGCGCTGACCATATCAATTATGGCGGTTCCCTGAGACAGAAGGCGAAAAATCTCTTTATATCTTATATGATCATGTTTTTAGGGTTCCGTACCTAAAAAGGAAAAAAACGGAACCCTTATAGGATCACTCGTGCGTCTGTCTGCCTGTCCGTCTGTCACAGCCTATTTTCTCTGAAACTACTAGACCAATTAAGTTGAAATTTGGCAGACATATGTAAGTCGGTGACCCAAAGACGGACATGTAACGTAAACAAATGAATTTTAAACATGGGGGCCACTTTTGGGGGGTAAATGAGAGAATAAAAAAATAATTTTTTTCAAACTATATCGCGTTATATATCAAATGAAAGAGCTCATTGTGAGAATCTAAAATATATTTTTTTTATAATTTTAAGACAAACAGTTTAGAAGTTATTTAAGAAAATAGGCAAAAAATGACCATTCCCCCCTTTATCTCCGAAACTACTGGGTCAAAAATTTTGAAAAAATACACAAAATAGATCTTTACCTATGGATTACAGGAGGATTAGAAATGTGCAGTCAAGCGTGAGTCGGACTTAATTACTTATTTTTGATCCGACCCTACGGGTTTTTTAAAGACATTTTACATAAAAAAAACGTTGTTTAAAATGTGTAATTTACGGAACCCTTGGAACGCGAGTCCGACTCGCACTTGGCCGGTTTTCTAAGAGGCGTTTATATTCGTAGACGTGGAAAATATATATGTAGTTCTTGAATACCTATACTATCTTTAATAACATAGCTTCCGATACACGAATTATGACACTTCGCTCGATACAATTAATTCTCAAAATAAGCTTTAACTCGGACTTTTAATCAAACTTTACTCGGTTATTTATTATGTGATACTATAAACAAAAAAAGAAGAAAAAGCAATCTTAACTTAAATAGTAATTTCATAGCTTTTGAATTTCGATATTTTAAGGTAACGTTTTTAAAATAAATAAAAATCGACAAAATTCGATCAAAATGGACTCTTGGCGCGCATGATCTTTCCCTTTCTGCGGCAAACCGATGGAACGGCCTTAAACTTATACTGTTTTAAAAACTGTTGTTGGACTGCGCTGTGTTTTGCGAGCGGCTTAAAAACCGGTGCCAGTTTACAGTTTACCTTTTGCGAAAGATGGGCCCTATGAGTTTCTTCAAATCTCTTTTGGCTTGATAAAAAAAAACCGGCCAAGTGCGAGTCGGACTCGCGCACGAAGGGTTCCATATCATTACGCAAAAACGGCAAAAAATCACGTGTGTCGTATGGGAGCCCCACTTAAATATTTATTTTATTTTGTTTTAAGCCTTATTGAGCTTACCGTGGGACTTAGTCAATGAGTGTAGCGGCAACAGAAATACATCATTTGTGAAAATTTCAACTGTCTAGATATCACGGTTCATGAGGATACGGCCTGGTGACAGACGGACAGCGGAGTCTTACTAATAGGGTTTTTACCCTTTGGGTACCCGAGAAAAAGAAGAAACTATGTTACATCTCTAAACAAATTGACGTACGAAACTTACAAATGTTCCTTACAATTTGGTTTGATGTTTAAAAATGCGCAGACAAGTGAAACTTACTACCTATAATGGTGACATTCCGATGTCAACTGTAGCTGCATGGTGCGATATTACTGCTGCGATCTTTATTTCCTTAGTAAAATGAGTGACGTTCGTAGCCGCATTACTGCCGCGATTAGAACGTTAAATCCGTCACTCATTTGATTAAGGAAATTGATAATTACAGCGCTCTCGTCAACGCCACCGTCGCAGCAGTAATACAGCTACGATTGCTATCCGAATGTGACCTTAAGTAAGTCGATGTCGATATAAAATATTCTTTTACACCAAACATCAAAGTATCTGAGCACAATCGTCACGTGCACGGATCACGTCCCGCTAAGTACGGAAAGATGTCGGCACGCGACGTGGACGCGACGTGACACGTCGGACGGATATCGAGTTTATTACGTCTACGCTAAGTTACGTAAAGGACCGCCCCACCATCAGGCCGATTCGAACGTACATCGTACACTGACATCAAATAACGTCTAAATGATGTCATTCAGCTGTCGTGCATTTCGCATGTCTATTTCTTATTTAATTTTTGAAAACCGTATCTCTTTTTATAATTTTTCTGTTTTATTTTCTTGTATTGTGTATTACTAATGTGAGTGGCAATAAATCATTATTCTATTCTATTCATGTATGAATACCAAGAGTGATATTGGAGAGATATTGTAAGTATAGTACCTAAACTAAATAACGAACAAAATTTTTGTAATTATAATATTTCCAAATTCAGTCAACCTTCAAATAAATGTCAAAAGGATTCAATGTCAAATATTACTTGGTCTTATCGAGAAGATAAGTGCCACAAAATGGATTTCCGATCGCTATAAAAAGGAATGAAAATGTAAAAGATATTCGCTATTAAATATTATAAAAGTCCGGGAGCAATTAGTACGTCCTCGGTAATTCCGGAACGGCGAGCGCTCATAGTGGGGACGGTAGCGAGAGCGGAGCGGAGCGATTATATTGGATTAATATATTACATAATTATACATACATAATATATATATTTATATTTATGTATGATTGATATGTATTTTGTGTAGTAACTCGTCTAGTTAACAACAGCCAAATCATATTTGACCCGGGTATGTCCTTAACCTACGTCCAAAAGAGAGGTATGGGCACTGTGAATGACATCTCGCTTTGTGTGGTAGGGCACAGGACAGCGGATGTCATTCCAGATCTAGAGCAGAGCCCAACTGGGGAGGTACCTCCACCTTGCAGAAAACTGCAGCCAAATAACACTAGACCCTACTAATAGTATTGTGTTCCTGCCGGTGAGTAAGGTTGCCAGAGCTCGAGGGAGAGGAGTGTTAGGGTCGGCAACGCGCATATAACTCCTCTGGAGTTGCAGGCGTACATAGGCTATGGAGACTGCTTAACATCAGGCGGGCCGTATGCTTGTTTGCCACCGACGTAGTATAAAAAAAAAATTAGTTAACTGACAGATCAGATCAAATAACTAAAACTCGAATTGGCATGGTATTTCAGCCAACGCATTTCAAAATAAATTCTATACAATAGTTGAAAACAATAGAACTCATCAGTTGTCATTCATGTTTTGCTGAAAATAAAGCTTTACATTAAGCATAAAATAATACAGTTATCAAAAATCCATTTTTGATAAAATAAATTAATGCTACATTCTGCTAAAATTTATTTCACATTTCACAAAATCATTTAATCTCGTTTCAAATGTCCATTATGAAGGTAGCAAAAATATTCATGAAAATTGTTTCAAATTAGGAGAATCATTCAGATTTACCAGTTTGTTACGATTTTGAAGATCGTCTTAAGTGGTAATTGGCACTTCATTTTGCATGCACCAATCAGCGTAGGCCATGTCGGTCTCGTATCGGTCTTTTTAGCCATCAAAAACGGTGTCTCTCCGGTGTTACACTATAAATAATAAAAATAATAATATAATTTCTTTATTCAGATTTTTATGATCCATTGATTAGGTACATAATTACTTAAAATCTATTGTTAATGTTTGTAAAAAATTAATAACAAGTACATTAAATTAAAATAATTAAATTAAAAAAATAAAATAAAACTATGAAAACGGATTACATCGCGCATACTGAATTTATAATACATCCCGACGCCTCGAACCCCTTACAGCGCTCGCGGTCAACGGGCGACTGAGGAAAAACCACAAAGTGTAAAAATACCCACTTACTAAAAATAACGAACAATCACAGACTACAACCCTAAGGCTGGCCGTACATGCAAAATCGGTTCATAAGGCCAGTTATACACCACAATTATTTTCAAACAAAGACACATATATATACGCGACAAAAACCATGCCGGCTCCAACCCTACAACTCGGACCCGAGAAGAACCAATTCCATCCCAAATTGTAGGAGGGTATCCCAATATCCCAATATATAAATCGTCTGCAACAGACGATAAGGCCAATGAATGATGATGAATCAGCGTAAGCGGTCTTCAAAATAAGGTCGAAACAATAGCACCTTGTTAAATCTGAAAAGGGCCCCAGGAAATAATTTTTAGCGACGAAAATTAGTACACAGACATACAGGCCAATTCCATGTTTCATTCGTACTTGTTGTTGTATTGACACGCACGATAACTAAATAACATGATCTAAATATCATTCTGATGACAGCGTAAATTCGAATTGGCCTGATGGCGGGGCGGTTGAACTGTATCATTTACGTAAGTTAGCGTATACGTTACGTAGTAAATTCGATATCCGTGCGACACGTCGCGTCCACGTCGCGTGCCGACATCTTTCCGTACTTAGTTGGACGTGATCCGTGCACGTGACGATTGTGCTCCGACACTTTGATGTTTGATGTAAAATAATATTTTATAAGCGCCGTAAGTTCAAGTTCTATCGAACGCAGCTCGCTGAGTAATGAGCGACGGCCGTGCGTACCCGGGATCGCGAATATTATTGTTTTTGAATTGTTAATTTTAACAAACAAAAATTTATCGATAATTTCGATAAAAAATAACATTATACGCATTTTTAGAAGCAATTCTCGTGTTTACCTTTTGTACAAAGATAGTAACACATTTTTAACTGTCGTGATTTTTATTTATCGAGTGTAAGTTGTTTATTCAGGTTTCGAATCAATTAAGTACCGTCGCCATCAGATATATCGGAGCGGGCGAGGTGCTCAAAAATATCTAAACACGCACTCTAACGCCTTGACAATAGAGACATGTTCATATCTTTGTGAGTGCCTTGGCCGCTCCGATATATCTGATGGCGACTGTACCTAACAAGATAATGGCCTCAAGAATGCTATTCACATTTTGCCAAACGTATGGTCTAAAGGCGCTCAAAGTCAATATTCAGGAAGGAAAATGGGGACTACCCCTAAAATGGGGAATGGGGAAAACCGGCGCAGCAAGAAGATGGTGATACAATTCCTCGCCAGTCTGCCTGTGACCACGAACATAACGTCACGTTCGAAACGTCAGGCCATAAATAAACGTAAGTTTGTACGCGATTAAGTTCCGTGTTAGTTTTAAAATTATGAGGGAAAATCGTGTTAGTTTAAGTCAGTATAAATGGAGACTACCTGTAGAGAAGCGGTCTTCCACTATCCTCTTAAGTTTGAACGGTATGACCTTAAGCGATTTTTTGTGCCTGCCTCTTTTAAAGTAAATAAAAAAGTCACATACTGTTGCGAACGCAACCTTTTATGTGTATAATGCAGTAGCAAAACGCAGCCGTCGGGCTCGCTTACTATGCGGAGCCTTATTTAAGTGCACCAATAGGAGCGCTCCACATAACCTGTATCGCGGCCAATTAGAGGCACCTAAATTTAGACTACCTTTTTACCATTCAAAATTAGCTTAATCACTTCCGCATCAGCCTCCATACTATTACCACCACTTTTACACCTTTAACCGTTTACGTCAACTGTGCCTTGTACAGTAACCAGCACCTATATATTACACGTTTACTTCAAATCGAAGTATTTTTATTTGTCGTCGAGACCTGCACGGCGGCTACACATACCATTTGCAGTTGCGATCACACTTTATACACCTATACATTTTCCGTACATTTTTCAAACGTAAACGGACAAACATATTCTGCCCTAAAAAAAAGTGTTATCTCCCTAAGTAAATAAATCTAGACAAAATTTCACCCTAATACCCTTTAAATAAAGTTGAAAACCGTACACAGCTGTAGAGTTCATATACATAAGTCGTTTAGATATACAGGGTGGCTATCCCACTAGTTACCGGCTGATTAATCCTCGCGTTGCAGCCACGGGACTGACTTATGGCCCTCGGGCGGCTGCACTGGCCAACTTTCCCGGTTTTTCCTTGACTAAGTGAGAATTAGTAGGCTGGGTAATGCATTAAGATAAAAGTGCCGGTATAATTAGTTTTTGCTTTGTCAGTTTTGTCCGGTTATTATTTGAAAATTTATAACACCATTATACACCCCAGGCCAAAATTATGGAAACAAGCTGACAATAAAAAAAAACCGGGCAAGTGCGAGTCGGACTCGCCCACCGATGGTTCCGTACTTTTTAGTATTTGTTGTTATAGAGGCAATAGAAATACATAATCTGTGAAAATTTCAACTGCCTAGCTATGACGGTTCATGAGATACAGCCTGGTGACAGACAGACAGACGGACAGAGGAGTCTTAGTAATAGGGTCCCGATTTTACCCTTCGGGTACGGAACCCTAAAAATGTGATTTTCATGCGATTTTTAAACGATTTATTGACAATTTAGAAAAAAAAACATTAAAAATGATTATAGAACATTTTAAAAGCAAATAACTCAAATTCTGGTCACGATAAATTTGCCAGTCCAACTTTTTGTCAGGAAATTAAAAAGGGCGATAAATATGGAACTTTATAGAATGTTTTAATTAATAACAACACTAAACTTAGATAATAAAGAAAACAACGTTGTTTCCACATTATAGACGGTATCGTTTTTATTATGGATCATAAGGTATACTAATTTGATATTTCAGCGAAAATTAATGATTGCGGAGTAAATATTTTTTTGTATAACTGACTAGTTTTGTTCATAAAGTTATTACTCTGTCGAAATTATCTTCACCACTTAGATGGTTGGCAGTCCTCAACTGTGCGTTTCTCCAGAAACTTCCTGCCTCGCACAGCTAAACTGTGGAATGAACTGTCGCCTGAGGTATTTCCGGACCGATACGACCTTCAAACATTCAAGAAAAGAGTGTACTCTCATCTTAAAAGCCGGCAACGCACTTACCCCTCTGGTGTTGCTGGTGTCCATGGGCAATGGTAATTGCTTATCAACTTTAAAGAATTATATACGTAGTAGCAGTAAAACTACAGAACTTCTTCAACATTCAAATAAATACCCTGCATAAAAAAACACCAACACGTAAAGAAATATGAGCGTTAAAAACAATACACATTTTATACGTATGAAACGTTACACAGCTCTAACAACTCTGGCCTCAATTATGAATGTTAGTACCATTTTCCATACTATAAACAAGAGGGTAAAAATAAACCAGTTTTCATTTACAATGCTCAAGTCAACAATAGCCTTTAGAGGGATACCAGGCTTCAGTTTATAACTCGGACAAAAGTCCCGTTTTTCTAACTTTTATTTCCCCTAAGAACAAATTAAATTATTTTCTATGAAAATATTTTTATTTGTGTTTTTACAAGTAGACACACTACTATTTAAACTACTACTCTACTATTACTACTACTACTATTTTATTTTTATTTTCTTTTATTTTTTACTATTTTTTTTATTTTTTTCAGTTTAAAACTTTTATTTGTATAAAATAAGCTGTGGAGGAAGCTTTTACATTTTCTACGGTGTTATGTAGGTACAATTTTTTTTTTTAAATTTCAATCTTCTCAAATGATTTCTACGCCTAAGACGGTAATCTGTTAAACAAAAGCCATTGTTCCTTTTATGCGAGCGGTTGGGCATTGTGTCTGACAATGGCACGCGTCGTAGTACGCGCTCAGACTCAATGGCAAACAATGGCCGACCGCTCGCAAGAAAGGAACAATGGCTTTTGTTTAACAGATTACCATCTTAGGCAGACTATAAACAATTACAGGTACTATTAGGTAGGTACAGGGGCTATTGAACAATTTGATTCCTAACCCATTGACACACACATACACACACACACACATTTTTCACATTGACTAAATCGTTCAATTGGCATTACATGGATTATAAAAGTAATATTGTGAAAACGTTCTACGGTGTGTCACAAATCGGTTTGTTCGATTTCTGCTAATTCTGGTAAATTCTGCAAAATGATATCATTCCAGTATTACTGACGAATTGACGTTCCTAAAATATACGTAAAACCCCTAACGTGTGATGAACCTAGATAGTAATCACAGTGAAAACACCGTTGTTCTAAAAGAACGTAACTGCCACAACTTGCATATAAAAATACGCACTTTTCTGAACAGTTTTGAAGCGGTGCATTTACTGAATTCAGAAACACGACCTTTTTGCATGAGGGCTCTGTTGACCTAAATGTTTTATTCTAGAAAAATATACTGTTGTGTATTTTTATTTAGTTTCGAGATTTTGAGCTGGTTTTAACGGGTCTCTATTGTTTGACATAATTATTGAAAGTCATAATGTAATGATTGTCATATTATCATTAGTCATAATTTGATTTTTCTCAGAAACGCGTAACTTTTCAAAATTGCCATAAAACAAACCTAACCTAAGCTGACCTATCTATAGGATAACAAACCTCATCATCATCATCATCATCATGTCAGCCGATAGACGTCCACTGCTGGACATAGGCCTCCCCCAAGGCTCGCCACTCCGACCGATCCTGTGCCGCTCGCAACCACCGAATTCCCGCGACCTTCACCAGGTCATAAAACAAACCTAACCTAACCTATCTATAGGATAGCCCGAGTCTCTTGAAAAGTTAACGGTTTCGGAGTTATGACTAATGATAATATGACAATCATTACATTATGACTTTCAATAATTATGTCAAACAAAGGGACCCCGGTTTTAACACGACCTTTACGATCGTCTTGATGAATAGCGCCCAAAACCGTAACAAGTTGTTACATCTAAATCGAGCTTTAGTGTTAAAATTTTTGCAAATTTCGCTGTTGAAATAATAATTAACATCTCAATCCATACTAATATTATAAATGCGAAAGTCTGTCTGTCTTTCTGTCTGTGTGTTCCCTCTTCACGCTTAAACCGCTGAATCTATTTAGATGAAATTTGGCATGGAGATAGATTGAGTCCCTGAGAAGGACATCATATACTTAAGAGTAAGTCTCTTGTCGGTGGAGCAATTTTCATGTTTCGCGGTCCTCTGCCTTCTCTTTGACAGCCTGATACGACACGACGTTGAGTTTTTCCTTTTTTTTAAAGTGCGTATTCCGCATGTACGCTCTCCTTGGTCTTCCTTCCTTCCTCTTTGCTTCAACTTTCCCTTCTATGATGTTTTTGATAAATTCGTCGTGTCATATCAGGTGCCCAAGCATCTTTCCTCTTCTATTATCTATAGTTCTTAACAAAGTCCTCTTTTCTCCTACTATACGTAAAACCTCTTCGTTGGTTTTTTTTTCAGTCCAACTGATCTTTGCCATTCGACGCCAGCACCACATCTCAAAAGCCTCCAGCCTCATCCTATCACGTTGCCTCATTGTCCACGTTTCGCTTCCGTATAGTGCAATGCTCCAGATGTACACTTTTATGAGCCTTTTGCGTATATTGTCCTATTGAGAAGGACATAGGATAGTTTTTATCCCGAAAATCATCCCTTAAGAAAGTACAAAGCGGGGTGGAATTGATGAAGTGCCTGCTAATTTGTGTGCATAATATGCTCAAATTGAATTTTTCCAGGCGCTATACTTAGTTTAGCTGCTGTTACTAAGTCCACGCAGACGAAGTCGCGGGCAAAAGCTAGTTAAGAATATTTGCAGGGGGCCGAATCGACCCGATGCCGGCGAAAAGTTAAACCGTTACAGAGATGAAACAAAAGTGAAGACAAAAATCACGAAACAACAATCTAAAAACATCTTCAAAAATGACACTACATCCTAACGCTTCAAGGGGAGCGGCGCTGCCGTGCTGTGGCAAAACAGTTCATCTCGTTTATTCAAAATTCTGTGATAACATAAAAGACATGTTTACAATGCATGTGCTCGAAAAGTGAGTTTCCTACGGAGCCATATCATGCTGAAAGTACTACTTTTCCGCACTAGTGCTTTTTGTTTTCAATATTTTTTTTACAGTACATTTCTATTATGGTGCTACTTTCTCGCACTATTGCGGAAAAGAGCTGCACTTTTCGTGCATATGTTGAAAATTTAAATAGGGCCATATGTACTGTAAAACGTTGTACGATACACGTGCGAATAGGTTATTTGCAACTCGTGTCGATTTAAAACACTCCTTTTAATAATTAAACTTATTTGCCATGATATGTATTTTATTTACTCGCACAATGCATAGTAAAACATTGTATGATACATGTGCGTAAAGATGATTTCCGCACTTGTTGCATAAATAGCTATTTCGGGCCTAAATCTATATAAAAATTATGCATGTTTCCTGCTTTTGTACTAAAAACATTGAATAACCTAACATAAATGACATAACATATGTATAGAATCAAAACCGACCTTTTTTATTTGATAAGTCATTTGTTATTTGATACATGGAAGTGGGTACCTAGTTATTGTCCCAAGATCTAATATATGACATTTTATTTCATGAATTTTTTAACTTTACTAAATTTGGGAAGATCTTAAAACAAATTAAATACCTACCTTGGTTCAAGACATTTTTTTATCTGTGCAAAAGCGTGTAAAAAGTACACAAAATGTGAAGTGAATGTTAAATTCAAAACGTTTTTGACAATAGGGTACTTGCCTGCCAGTTAAATCAGTTTCTTTTTTCGAACTCAATACTCAATATCTTTATACTAACTATCTTTATCTTTATTTTAACTGTCAAAACGATTAGCCTCTATAGAATTTATATGAAACAGTATAGTCAAGTCACCTTCTTTTTTTACTCGATTTAGGCATTAAATAGAAATTGTGTCAAAAAATAACTGCTGTCTTCGTTTTTCTAATAATTAGTGCTTAATTTGTGTGAAATAATTTATTTTAAATACAGGAAACATCACTATTCCAGTAAAATTACTGTTTTTCAGATACAACGTATTATCACAGCACGGCAGCCGAAATTACTTCGTAAACAAGTTCATCCAGATTTATGAAAGAAGTTAGTTATAAATAATTTTTAAGGGCAAAAGTTATTTGACGCAGGTGTCCTCTAACATTTTTTTCATGAAACACCGCGTAGGAAATGCAATTATGCAAATTAAAAACGATTCCGACGGGAAGGTGGATTGGATTTTATGTTGTTTTTCATTTAACAGTAAATTTACGTTTATAGGTTTAGATGGTTTTGCTTTGGATTGCACCGTGCCATGGGGATGTCATATATTTACTACTAGCTACCGTTGGCGCTAGTTGCATATCGTCGCTATACTTACTCAACCTCATATCTGAAACAATAATTTGATGGAAAATGTCGCTTTTCTTTCATTCGGAATACGGGTGTTTTTGTCATCAAATGAGTTTTGCAGATACGAGGTTCAGGAAGTATAGTGGCGATATGCAGCTGTAAAGTTCAGCCAAGGTATGGTTGGACTAGGGTTGCGGATGAGTGACGCCGCGTGCCCGTGACTCCACCCCAAAGGCAGAGAGACGAACACCCCAGGTTTTTTAGTGAGTAGAAATCTCACATATCCTCACAGTGCCTCCCCCTGGCGCTGGGGAATCTTTCGAAGATTTTTCCTGGGCAAAAAAAAAAAAAGGGTTGCCACCCATACTATAATATTATAGTATCGTACTTTTTAGTCACTTGTACTTTATATTATACAAAAACAATATAGTACGAAAAATACTATATTTTCATCACTCAAGAATGGGGTATACAAATGTCACCGATATCGCATCGTATGCGACTTGGATTTTTAATTCGCCTCAAATCGGCGTCCTATTTTTTTTCAAATTTCCCAGTAAATACTATATTTTTTCAATATTTTGACAAAAATACTATATGTGTATAGAAAAAAGATGGCAACCCTAGGTTGGATCGGACCGACGCAGTGTCGAGTGCGATGCTTGTTTTATATAAATAATTTTTATTTAGTCATTATAATTGGTCAAACCAAATTGTCAGTAAATACGTACAAAAAAACTATACTAATTCTTTTCTTTCGGGTGCTAGTACTAGTGTAAGACAAATATAGTATGATTCTCTCTGTCTACGTTTCAATTGAGACAGTCCTTTGACAAATTATATGTTGGCAGTCCTCAATCGTATGTGTCGTGACGGGTTTTCGTGACGTGATCTTACACTTTTTTTCTCCTAGCCCCCATCCGCCAACCGTCCGATAAGGAACTTCGTTTCAAAAACAGGTTACATCTTGTTCGGAAAATGCACGTTTACAAATGAAAACCGGCCAAGTGCGAGTCGGACTCACGTTCCAAGGAAGTACATTACACAATTTAAACAATGTATTTTTATGTGAAACGTGAGAGACGTCTTTGAAAAACCCGGGTCGGATCAAAAACTAAGTAATTAAGTCCGACTCACGCTTGACTGTACATTTCTAATAGGTTTTCCTGTGATCTATAGGTAAAGATCTATTTTGTGTATTTTTTTCAAAATTTTAGACCCAGTAATTTCGGAGTTAAAGGAGGGAATGGTAATATTTTGCCTATTTTCTTGAATAACTCCTAAACTGTTTATCCTAAAATTATAAAAAATATATATTTGAGATTCTCACAATGAGCTCTTTCATTTGATGTGTAACACAATATAGTTTGAAAAACTATTTTTTTTTTATTTTCTCATTTACCCCCCAAAATATGTATATAATGTTTAAAATTAATTTGTTTACGTTACATGTCCGTCTTTGGGTCACAAACTTACATATGTGTACCAAATTTTAACTTAATTGGTCCAGTAGTTTCGGAGAAAATAGGCTGTGGCAGACGGACAGACAGACAGACAGACAGAAAGACGCACGAGTGATCCTATAAGGGTTCCTTTTTTTCCTTTTGAGGTACGGAACCTTAAAAATGGTACAAAATCCGACATACAGGTCAATTAAGGCTCTATACGGACATCTAAATGGCTGGAAGCACTTTTTAATCTCCTGGCAAACCCTTTATTTACATTTTTAAAGCAAAAAGCCCACGGGGGCAATAACTTAGGGCTGGAGCTAACCCCAAGGGCCTGAGTCTGGATTACTTTCCAAATAATCGTAAATTTTCTTAAACTTTCGCCCTTTTGAATAATATTATATCTTTCCAAAGTCCGCGGATTACAATTTCAGAAGAATCAATTCTCCCTTGAATAAATAATAATCGTTATGTTTTTGAGGTTTGGCAAAGATTCATTGATCGTACTAGATGTTTAATTGTACAACAAATTCGTGCTTCGAATTTGTCATCCAATGTAGAATGCGTACATTACGAGCATGTAGTAGTTTGGTTGTCAAAAGTTGAAGTTTCAGTAACCACAAGTTTTGCCGCGCATGATTTTTTTATGTTATATTTTGTAAACTATCAGTTTTTTTTTGTGTGGCAATAAATGGTTTCTTATTCTTATTCTTCTTTATTCTTTATATTTATTTTCAAGTCAAAAATGTTTTTGTAAACTATCAGTTTTATTTTGTGTGGCAATAAATGGTTTCTTATTCTTATTCTTATTCTTCTTTATTCTTTATATTTATTTTTAAGTCAAAAATGTACTAATACCTTCGTTTATATATATTCCGTCGCTGTCTTATATAATCGACTAGCGACCCGCCCCGGCTTCGCACGGGTAGTTCAACTAATTTAAACGAAACCTTTACAAATTATACATTCTTGAATCACTATTAAAAAAACCGCATCAAAATCCGTTGCGTAGTTTTAAAGATCTAAGCACACATAGGGACAGACGGCCCGAAGACACACAGCGGAAAGCGACTTTGTTTTGTACTATGTAGTGATGTCTCTTTGATTCAAGATGCGTAAAATCTAAGACATTTTCTTGCTTCGAATTTGACAGGTAAACGAGATGGCGTGTTACGGTTCCATATATTTTGCGGTAACACTAATTGTCAAAAGTTGACATTTGACATTTCAGTGACCGCAAAACATAATGGCGCAGTACAGCGCCATCTGTTTTGGATGTCAAACTAAGGGACACGTTTCTTAGACTTTACCTCTCTATTACAATCAATATCTTTAATTGTAGGTTCGAGCGTATAAGTTTTAACGCGGTTAATGGTGTGAAGTCAGCGAAAAGTGTGAGGAAATTTAAGAACATACAGGTAAAGAAAACTGCTTCTTATCTTTTGGAAGGAGTATTAAGGTGACGTTCATAATGTTAACTGCATCTGAAATGAGTGACGTTCGCTGCCGCATTACTGCCGCTTAACGTTCATTCCATCACTTATCTTTTAACTGCGATGCCTACAAGAAAGACGGGAATCACGCGAACGATTCAAGGATAGGTACTATTAAATGTGTATGACCCATATACAATATGTATAATTGTGTCATTTTTGTGATTATGGGCCTGTTCAATACAAAAAAGTTTTTCATCAGTAAAAAGTACATTTTCCCACTTTTCAGTAGCGGCACGTTGCGTAATCATCCGACATCTCTCCAAGCGAACTTTTTTAGGGTTCCGTACCCAAAGGGTAAAAACAGGACCCTATTACTAAAACTCCGTTGTCCGTCTGTCCGTCTGTCCGTCTGTCTGTCACCAGGCTGTATCTCATGAACCGTGATCAGTGACAGTTGAAATTTTTACAGATGATGTATTTCTGTTGCCGCTATCACAACAAATACTAAAAAGTACGGAACCCTCGGTGCGCGAGTCCGACTCGCACTTGGCCGATTTTTATCTTTATCCTGAAGGAGTTGTGCTTTGTAGCTTGTTAGCTTTCAAAAAGACTAGTTTAAATTGTTAACTTATTTTGTACTAGTTACGTACTTAATGAAATAATTAGAAAAAAACTTTGTCAACGTATATTTGAGCCACCCTATCTGTTGCCTTATTTAACAAACGAAACAGTAAATCATCGGAAAGCCAGCAAACCACTTTACTACGTTTTATACAGAGCAGAGCCCTTATTTACTCCTGCGCTGATTTACAGGACATTAACCGTAAAAACGGTATTCACAATGCATTGTCAATTGTTTCTGTAGGGAAACCAGTATACAGTGTGGAAAAAATGTATGGACCCTGGAGGGAAAGTGCTTTAAAACCTTAAGTTAGCTCATTTTACTTAAAGGAAACATTCTTTTATTTTTAAAAAGCAACAAAACTGCATTCAAAGATCTTTTTAAATTCGCTTGCCTTCCAAAAAATTAACGCTATTTTAATATTGTCTTCGGTTACCGCGATAGTTACTCATGAAATAAAACTTCTTGCCGGTCCCATATTGGGATACCCTCCTACAATTTTAGGAGGGAATTAAATCTTCTCGGGTCAGAGGTGTAGGGTTTAAAACCTTAAGTTAAAGGAAACATTCTTTTATTTTTAAAAGCATCAAAACTGCATTCAAAGATTTTTTTTATTCGCTTGCCTTCCAAAACATAAACGCTATTTTAATATTGTCTTCGGTTACCGCGATAGTTACTCATGAAATAAAACTTCTTGCCGGTCCCATATTGGGATACCCTCCTACAATTTTAGGAGGGAATTAAATCTTCTCGGGTCAGAGGTGTAGGGTATAGCTTTATCGCGTATATCTTTACTTTAAAATAGTTGTATTGTATAACTAGCCTTATGAACCGATTTTGAATGTACAACCAGCCTTAAAGTTTATAGTTTATGGTTCATTATTTTTGTATGTGGGTAATTTTGCACATTGTAGCTTTTCTTCAGTCACCCGTTGACCACGAACGCTGTAAAGGGTTCGAACGTCGGGATGTATTATAGATTCAATATACCTACGCGATCTTATGCGTTTTTTTACGTTTTCATAGTTTTATTAAACGCAATTTTATTAATCATTCATTATTCTACTACTCGATACAGTTAATGTATTATCATTAGATAACATTTCTCCAATACAAGAAACATTAGGTTTTACACTCGTCTGTCGTACAAAATATCCATAAAATCGAATATTTAGTACTCAAGAATATTTTTAGACAAGAGAACTGTAGAAACAAATTAAAAAACTTTAAATGCTGTTTTATTTATTTTCAACAATAAAATAATGTTTCCTTTAAGTAAAATGAGCTAAGGTTTTAAGGCACTTTCCCTCCAGAGCCCATAATTTTTTTCCATCCTGTAGAATCAGGAAGACAAATCAAAATTACATTTTGACATCAAACTGATATCTAAATGCGAATGTGTATTTTTCCTGTCTTGTGTTTATTCTTAGGGTTCCGTACCCAAAGGGTAAAAAGGGACCCTATTACTAAGACTCCACTGTCCGTCTGTCCGTCTGTCAGTCTGTCTGTCGGTCACCAGGCTGTATCTCATGAACAGTGATAGCTAGACAGTTGAAATTTTCACAGATGATGTATTCCTGTTGCCGCTATAACAACAAATACTAAAAAGTACGGAACCCTCGGTGTGCGAGTCCGACTTGCACTAGGCCGGTTTTTTTGTATAGTAAAGTGTTTTGCTACTACTACTAATACAAAGTGTTTAGTGAATAGACACACAGATGGTATCTTGACTGCGAATACACTGCGGTCCATTCTCGTCGCAGAAATGGGTGTGTAATTTGGACCCGTTTCGTTTTATCTGCTATTGTTTTATCTCCAAATGCATAACTAGTAAATATATAAGTTAGATGCGTGTATGCGCAATACGTTAAAAGGTACAGTGAGCTGCGAAATTGCATGGAGAAATTATTCATTCATTCATTTTATTTATTTAAGACAACACTGGCCCATAACGGTTAGTAACAATTAAGGTTAAAAACTAAGTGTTAGTGGAACACAAAAAACAGAAAACGACAAAACAAAAACGGACAGCAATAAAATTCTTACAACTCACCTAATAGCGGTTATGACACATAATATTGTCTTTGGTTACCGCGATAGTTACTCATGAAATAAAACTATGAAAACGGATTATATCGCGTATATTGAATTTATAATACATCCCGACGTTTCGAACTCTTTACAGCGTTCGTGGTCAACGGGTGACTGAGGAAAAATTACAAAATGCAAAAATACCCACATACTAAAATAATGAACAATCATAGACTACAAACTTTAAGGCTGGTTGTACATGCAAAAACAACCATCAAACATTTACATTTGCATGTACAACCAGCCTTAAAGTTTGTAGTCTATGATTGTTCATTATTTTAGTATGTGGGTATTTTTGCATTTTGTAATTTTTCCTCAGTCACCCGTTGACCACGAACGCTGTAAAGAGTTCGAAACGTCGGGATGTATTATAAATTCAATATACGCGATATAATCCGTTTTCATAGTTTCATTTCATGGTTATGACACATTCAAAATGCCGCATTATAGGTGAGTCGTATCGGCCCGCAACAGTGGTCAGGATGGGGTTGGAGCTGGCCCGCACTGCAGAGCAACGAGGCAATTCTTAATAAATTCATTGATTAATTCGCCATGCACTTTTACGGCTGATGGTACATACCTAAATATAATAATTATTTTAATTGGGTAATTTGTAAGTAAATGTTAGTTCATCTTATGAACTGAAATTCAAGATGCATGTAAAGTAATACTGCCAATTGGCGCTATTTCTGAACAAATCATTTTTAAACTGATATTATGACACGCCAACCTCGAACGGGTTTGGACGAGTTCACGTATAAGCCAATCAGGTCCCGTAGACAACATGCCAATCGCTAAGGCTACGTAGCGAACGAAACGCAACTGTCACTGTCACACTAATATGGAAGAGTGATAGAGAGACACAAAGCGATTCGATGGCGAAGCGCAAGCGATCGTTACCTAGGCTAGGCCGCCAGGGCTCCTAATCGCGACGCACCGCGCGTAAGGATCGGATACCTATACCAAAGATAGATATAACTCCGTAATAGATGTTTACAGTCTAAGGAAAAAACGTGCCTCGAAAATCAAGAAAATTTGATTCTCGTTCAGAGGGCGCCACTAGTTTTGGCCCACTGTCGTATAGATGGCGTTGACTGTTTCGTTTGTTATTTAACAATTTTAACGCATATCAGTGAAAGAACATGGGTCAAAATCATAAAAATAATTAATGCAAATAAAAAAATCATTTATCTATATTTAAATACATTTTATCGTATTTTTACAAATCTTCATTTTTAGTTTTAAAGTGTGTCGACAGCTGGCAGTGAATTTACTGGGGTTACAAAATTTACTATGACAGTACCGCTCTAGTATAAGTTACTCTATGCCTATACGTTCCCGCCGATCCCGCGCAATTCGGCAACCGACGCGGTACGATTAATACGCCTAAGATCTGATATTTTGTTAATCATAAAAGTAATTAGTGATTATTTCTAATAAGGTACTGACTGTCCTGTGACTGTTCGAATTGTCGAACAACGTGATAATTACTAGATACGAGAACATTACGAGATTTAAGTATTGTCGGTTTACAAACCTACCAATACCTATTTAACAAAAACACCCATGTCAGGACACGACTGCTCTCTGAACTTCCTTCAGAAATATATATTATTCGCCTAAGCTAATCCCGGCTAGACTTCAACTGATTAAAGTGAATAAAACCTAGCTAACAGCCTATCAGCGCCTATAAGAGATACCATCAGGCATTTTGCACGCCACTGAAGACGAAGTGCTGAACACTTTCCTTCTTGTTAATTGTAACCATTTGAAGGTATTTCTTTTTTTATAACAGTTTTTTAGCTCTATTTAAATCAGTATGTTTGATAATAGGCATGTTTAAATATTTAAATGCTAAGAACGGTTCCTCGCCGTATGGCCCTAGCCCAGAAAAACCCTCGTGTCATAGGACCAACCTATTATGAACGACTTCCGGCTGTTATAAGAAGTGAACTGTGTGACCAAACATTCAAACGCCGATTAAGAGATTTTTTGTTGGATATACCGTTGTATTCTGTTAGTGAATTTATGAATGATGTATGATGTATTTTGACGATCCACCACAGGAGCTATCTTGACATTATTTTGAAATCTTATTATTCTGTAATTATTTAATTTTTAAATTATTATTATATTGATTATATTCTTATGACATCCTTGTTTTGAAGATCATAATATGAATTCTTGTAAATTGACATGCCTGCAATTTATAATGTAATCTGTATTGATTGGCCCACTGACTATCAGTCCGCCGGACGATATCGGCCTGTCAGTTGTTCGGAATTGTCAAATTTTTGTTCTAACTGACAGGCTGATATCGTCCGGCGGACTGATAGTCAGTGGGCCCCTTTATTAAATAAATGAATCTAAATCTATAAGATTACCGCTTATTATATATGTATGTAGTAGTAGTAGTAAATCACTTTATTGTACATACAAATTGGTTAACATGAAATTCATATAAATTTAGGTACAAAGGCGAGTTTATCCCTATAAGGGATAGGGTATGTATCCCAGGTAACAAAGTGACGTCAGCTTCGTCATAATGACGTAATTATGACGTCATTATGACATCATCATGACGTCACTGACGTCATAATGACGTATAAATGCTACCTGGGATATGTCGCAGTAAGATAGATAAAGCCGTTACATAGTTATAACCCTAGGGATATAATTATATATCGTAACATAGTTATACGAAAGCGATTCTTTACTATCTTACTAGGAATATAACTATAAATGTTAAATAATTTAAAATAAATAAATAAATGTTAAATAATGTGTGTGTGTGTGTGTGTTGCCAGTGATGTCATACGGATCTGAGACGTGGGCGCTAACGATGGGCCTCATAAGAAGGCTCAAGGTCACGCAAAGGGCAATGGAGAGAGCTATGCTCGGGGTTTCTCTGCGTGATAGAGTCAGAAATGATGATATCCGCAGTAGAACTAGGGTCACCGACATATCTCGCAGAATTGCAAACCTTAAGTGGCAGTGGGCAGGGCACATTGCTCGCGGAACTGATGGCCAGTGGGGCCGGTAGGTTCTGGAGTGGCGTCCGCGTACCGGAAGACGAACTGCCGGTAGGCCTCCAACGAGATGGAGCGACGAACTGGTGAAGGTCGCGGGAATTCGGTGGATGCGAGCGGCACAGGATCGGTCGGAGTGGCGAGCCTTGGGGGAGGCCTATGTCCAGCAGTGGACGTCTATCGGCTGACATGATGATGATGATGTTAAATAATTTCACGGTACACTCACTTGTTAATGTTAGTGTGTCTCACAATAGTTTAACTTCGATTCCCATATATTTTTTAAGTTTCCAATTTATTGTGATAAATTGCTCATCTTCTATTTACGAGTATTTCACTAGATTTAGTTATAAAATTGAATATGTGTCAACTACCCTCTTAAATGAGTTTGTGGTACTTAATATAATATTTTTTTATAAAAACCGTTAGAGCACAATTACTCAGTGGGTCCATTTTATGTTTTTTTTTTTATACTACGTCAGTGGCAAACAAGCATACGGCCCGCCTGATATAAATCAGTCTCCTTAGCCTAATGTACGCCTGCAACTCCAGAGGAGTTACATGCGCGTTGCCGACCCTAACACTCCTCTCCCTCGAGCTCTGGCAACCTTACTTACCGGCAGGAACACAACACTATGAGTAGGGTCTAGTAGGTCTACCCATAAGGTCCATCATCTGGCATATGGAGATGGTGGGGAAAGCTCTTGAGTAGCGGACGGATCTTTCCTAGGGGGTAACTGCACAAAAGATCCCTATGGGTCGAAGTGTATCCGTAAGGGCCCCCGAAACTATAAGATAAGATAAGATAAGATCTAGTGTTATTTGGCTGCGGTTTTCTGTAAGGTGGAGGTACTTCCCCAGTTGGCCTCTGCTCTAGATCTAGAATGACAGTTAGATCATGATGGTAGTTAGATCCTTTTCGAAAGACAGTTACAAATGTAGCTGTGACACCCGGGTTATAAATACGAATAGTTTGACGTCTCATTTATTAATTGGCTAAGTAGTTTCGCTTTTAAGGCCAATTCGACGTCTCGCTCGCGCCAATACAAGTTAGGACAAGTACGAGTGAAATGCACGATAACTAAGTGACATCATTCACATATCATTCTGATGTCATTGTACGTTCGAATTGGCCTGTTTTGTTCACTGCACCATCCTACTAACCCGGGGTTAAGCCGTTAAACCGTTAACCCAGTGTCAAATTGTACTGGAAACTATGGTTACTCCAGGTTTAATCGGTTAACACCGGGTTAGTGGAATGGTGCAAGTGGCGCTAAATATCATAATGCCATTCTTTACTTGTCCTAAATTTCGAAACTACATACTTAGTTCCAAAAGTTGGTTTTATCATAGAGTATATGTAGTGGAATAAAGTGAGTGTTCCGTTTTAATACAATAACACCGGAAACTAACTTTACAATATTATAATCTTAAAATTCCTTCAATTTTCTACGTCCATTTTAAAACCGTTACCTAAATAGTGTAAGACATTTTCACATCCACACCCTCAATACACGAAAGGTCTTAAGTAACATTAACTTTGTATAAAAACTCGTCATTTTGTATAGAGTGTAGAATTTTCTGTGTCGGGCGTAGCAATTTACAGCTCGTAGCGCTTCGTAGCGATCCGTAGCTGCTACGTAGTCTTAGCAGTTGAAAACAGAGAGTACAGTTTTCTTATAAAATACAAAGTTTATAAAAGGAAACATACACATATCTTCAAAAACTCGGTATCATAATCGCTTTTTATTTATTTATTTTAATTTTAATGCACAACAAAAATAAGTACAAATGGCGGACTTAATAATAAATAAATAAATAAATATTATAGGGACATTCTTACACAAATTGGCTAAGTCCCACGGTAAGCTCAAGAAGGCTTGTGTTGTGGGTACTCAGACAACGATATATATAATACTTATACAAATACTTAAATACATTGAAAACATTGACTCAGGAACAAATATCTGTGTTCATCACACAAATAAATGCCCTTACCGGGATTCGAACCCAGGACCATCGGCTTCACAGGCAGGGTCACTACCCACTAGGCCAGACCGGTCGTCACTGGACTGGTAGATAATGCCTTAAGGCATTACCTACCAGGGCAAAACAGCTTTTTCGTTTATTTCTTATTTCGTATTATTATCTATTCGTCACTCGTTCGTTATTCGTATTGTACGCTTTTTGTCATGTACTTTTTTGGTCAAAGTCTGTAACATGTCTCTCTCTTAATGTCATTAGTTTTTCGTCACGGTCTTCCTTAGTCTCCCAGCTTGCTTCCTTAGTACCAACAGTTAAGTTCATTTTAGATTCCATCTACTCTCAATAGTCCTTACGCCCTGGGTGTTGACTGAGTGCTTCCCATGACACGGGCAAGGGCGGCATTCACTCGGTGCACCCCTTTTTTTTTTACCCCTTACATTTCATTAAAGTGTGTGAACTCGGCGCCGTCGACTGGACAGAAACGGCTTTAAACAAAGTAGCATGGCGGTCTTTGGTGAAGGCCAAGATCCACTTCGGGTCGTCGCGCCACAGCAGTAAGTAAGTAAGTAAGTCTAACGGGCCTCTACGTGTTTCACTATGATACGAGCACCCGCCAGGGTGTAAACCTATTGGGACTTGATAGAAACTAGAATGAACTAGTCTATTGGGTGATAGGGATAGACAAAATACTGGGCTATGGTATAAAAAAACCGACCAAGTGCGAGTCGGACTCGCGCACCGAGGGTTTCGTACTTTTTAGTATTTGTTGTAATAGCGGCAACAGAAATACATCATCTGTGAAAATTTCAACTGCCCAGCTATCACGGTTCATGAGATACAGCCTGATGACAGACAGACGGACAGACGGACAGCGGAGTCTTAGTAATAGAGTCCCGTTTTTACCCTTTGGGTACGGAACCCTAAAAACCGGACGCCTGCCTAATGAAACGGAATGCAATTTTATTTCCAGCAGATGGTAAATCCCCTCAAAAAGCACAAAATAGCGACATCTAGGATGGCTCAAGAGCAAAACCGGTGTGATGGCTGAGAGTAGAGAGGTGTGACTTTAAACATACCATATTGCAAAATATTTAGATCAGTACGGTTCCCTCACTATTATTTTTAATCGCTTTTGGCTACATGTTCCGGATTCGTCGGGAATCCTTCTTCAGGCACGAGTGTCCGCGGCGGTTGAATCCGAAACATGTCGCCAAAAGCGATTAAAAATAATAGTGAGTGAAACCGTACTGATCTAATTTGAAATATGTCTCACGATTGTTTAATTTCGATTATACCATATTGCATTATTATCATCATGAAAGTGAAGTATCTTTTCACAAGTATGCTGTGGCACCAGCATGTCCATTTTTATCGTCCTGTCTCATATAAGCTGCTTAACAGAATAATTTGCGACTTCTATGTAAGGTAGTAGCATTTATACGTCATTATGACGTCAGCGACATATTATATTTATATATGTATTTTTTTATAGTTTTAGGATAGTTTTTGCTCCTTGTATTTCTTTCTTGCTGTGCATGCTTACTTTGGATAGCATTCTTATGCAATACCTACCACTCATGTACTCTTTGTAACTATGTTGAATGTTGTCTGTTTAGTGTGCCTTTTAAATAAAATAAAAATAAAAATAAAAATATGACGTAATAATGCCGTCATTATGACGTCGATGACGTCATTTTGCTACCTAAGGTATTGGTTATTTTTAGATGTCTTGCATAACTTGAACTAAATTTCTGTTTTAATTAGCAACCATAATGGAGTTTTAAGAATGGGACTAACAGAAACAAATCATATTAATTCAAAATTGCTGTCCATATTTTTTTTATTTGGTTGCATTGTTTAGGTAATATGACCTCACATAATAATGGCACTTTAATGTCAAAATGTAACTTTGTCTTGGTCTACATGTTTTTTTTTTTAATACTATGTCGGTGGCAAACAAGCATACGGCCCGCCTGATATTAAGCAGTCTCCGTTGCCTATGTAGTAAGTCCTGAGAAGCTACATACGCGTTGCCGACACACCCTGCGGTTTTGCACATTTGGCTTGAATTAACTAAAGAAAAAACTAGAAAAATCGATTTTTGTAATACTATTTTTTTTTATTACGAATACTGGAACACCGGTCCGTCGCAAGTTCGAGTCTTGGCAAGCAGTGAAATTTTCCAATTTTCGTATAATATAAAAAAAATGAAACGTTGGTAGCCTAGCGGTAAGAGCGTGCGACTTTCAACCCGGAAGTCGCGGGTTCGAGCCGCGGCTCTTATCAATGTCAATGAGTTTTTCGGAATTTATATACGATAATAATATCCCAGGTAGCAAAGTGACGTCAGCGACGTCATAATGACGTAATAATGACGTTATTATGCCGTCATAATGACGTCGCTGACGACATAATGCCGTAATAATCGTTATTATGGCGTCATAATGACGTCGCTGACGACATAATGACGTATGAATGCTGTTAGGGATAAGTATCTTCAATGGGATACCGCTGTTTAGCCAAAATATTTTTCGCCAAATTTCACTTCCCAACAAACTTATGGCATCAGTCTCATTTCCCAAATGAAATTTTACCAAGTTTTTATTTCGCAACCATTTCATTTCGCAACCCCATAGTTGGGAAATGAAAATCACGTACAAGTTTGGGTTAGGTTAGGTTGGATTATGAAAATTTGCGAAATGAAATTTTGCCAAATGATAATTTGTTTAAAATAGTTTGGGAAGTAATACTTTGGGAAACGATTTTTGGCAATACATTAGTAAACCATCTTCAATATATACTAGCTTCTAAGTAGTATCACCACAAGTCGAGCCATTTCCATACTTCTGTAACTAATATCGTAGCAACGCCGTAACTGTAAAAGTTCCAAGTATGCAAATCTTGAGGTTGCAAACCCTACTTTCTCTAGAACGTTGTAACCGACATGCCATTCTAATGTAAATATGCCTTTTTAGGAAATAAAGGGCTAACTATGCTCGAAGTTTAATATCGAGTACGTAGTCGTTTTCTCATCGGAATTATAGCGGTTTATTAAGAGCACGACAGTTTTCAGGTTTGTATTTATTTAATTATACCATTTATGTACCGAGTAACTTAATACCTAAGGTCAATGCTGAGAAGACTGGTATATAATATTTTTGGTTGGGAAGACCGTCTTAACTGTCATAAATCAAGACCTCTCTACGTACGTTTTCTGAGATACAGTAAGAAAGGATGAACTTCGCTCCTTCTGCTCTACCGACCTTTAGTAACGCTGCGTCTTATGTAAGCGAACAACTCACGAAAGCGAAGCGAAGCGGCGGACTCCACTGTCTGTCTGTCGGTCTGTCATCTGACCGTATGTCCGTATGTCCGTCTGTCCGTCTGTCCGTCTGTCCGTCTGTCCGTCTGTCCGTCTATCCGTCTGTCCGTCTGTCCGTCTGTCTCTCACCAGGCTGTATCTCATGAACCGTGATAGCTAGACGTTGAAATTTTCACTGATGATGTATTTCTGTTGCTGCTATAACAACAAATACTAAAAAGTACGGAACCCTCGGTGCGCGAGTCCGAGTCGCACTTGGCCGTATTTTTTTAAATATAGAAGGCAAACGAGAAGACAAATCGCCCAATGTCAACATGTAAGTTTAAATTTGCTTCCAAAGCGTTTGTGAGAGGAAATTCTTTGGAAACTGTATCATGCCTTCTCCTTAACTAGCTCACCACACGCAAGTTCGTCCTTAGCGTTATTACAAAGGCTATGCATGTGAAGATAAGCGAGTCCAAAACGACATAAACCAGTGTGGCTACCACCGCCAGTTGTGGCACTGAGATAAACGCTATCGAGAACGTAAGTTACTTTCTATGCTCACTGTCATCGACATCAACATTGTTATTTATTTGAAAACACATTTACATGACATTACAGTGTAAAACTAATGCGCCATGAAAGTTAATTACATTTAAATTACGACTAGTACTATTCAATTCAATTCAATTCAATTCAATTTTATTCAATAAAGATAACATGATCTTAATTTTTGTTAGTATATTCTTAAAAATAATGTTAGTACTTAAAAATTAAATTTGATTTTACATTTAAAATTATTTCATTAATTACAGGACAACACACATGATCAGCAATCATCTTTAGGATGCTGTTTGGGCTGTCCCTCGTTCTGCTCAGCAGAGACGCTGCATTTTTGCGCAAGATTGCTGCAAACCCATCGGTGCGTGACTCCGCGAACATGGTGGATGCGCTGCAGAATTTGGGCAGGCCAATCAGCATCCTAAAAGCATTGTTGTACTGCACCCTAATAGCATTGTATGACTTTTGGGTATATCGGACCCACAGGCTGCCAGTGTAAAAAGAAGAGCAGTATGATACACTTACAACACTAAATTATTACAGTTGAGCACCTATCATCCATCCCCTCACAAAACCTCAGACATTCACTGCACACAGCCGTCCATCGCCACGCAAACATATCGCAGTCAGTAGCTGATGTCAGGAGCGCATTCAATAGTGTGAGAGAAACATGGGAGAGTCTAGCCAGTCGTCCACGTTGGAGGCATATTGTGCAGACGCAGGTGCGTCAGTTTGAAGCTAGGCGGCTTAGTTCTGTAACTCGACGCTAAGCGCGACGAGCTAAAGGCCAGACCACCTGTGGTCATACTTTACAATTATATCGGAGGGCTGACCTGCAGCGAGTGTGGTCGCACATTCGCTGCAAAAATGGCTGTCAGTCACCTGAGAGCGCACCAGCGACGCTCTCAGCGGTAAAACGCAGTCGCTGTGACCGAAATCGGCTAGATGATGGGTGATGTACCTCACTCGTACTCGTTATTTTTGATTAGGTGAAACTCGTTCACACAACAATATTTCACGACACTGTTAATGAAAAACACACAACGGTGATATATTATTGGCCGGTACTGTAACCTACCTATACTTAATAAAGTTATTAAATAATTGTTATTGCCATTCATTCATTCTCCATTCATTTATTGGCCTCCTGGGTTAACAAAGTTAACGCTCGACTGTTCTACTTGGCAGGCAATGTTAACACATCTTAATAAACTAGGTGAAACACACAACAATACTTTACGACGCAGTTGATGTAAATACTTGATCAACTATGTTAATAGATCTTATTTTACAATGCATATTGCATAATTATGTTAACTGCTACTTTTATGGGTCTATTCAATTCAATTCAATTCAAGTAATTTATTTTAGAACTAGCTGACCCGGTGAACTTCGTTTCTCCTAGTTTATTTTAGAATAAAAATTCCAAAAAAAATTAAAATTCTATTGAGGCTTTGTGTTTTTTCCGTGTTCGAATAAGTTCTGAATTTATGAAACTTTTTATTCATTTTTTGTATTTCAGAAACGGTTTTTGTTTAAAGTAATGTTTTAACAACGTAATAAAATTAGAGAATTAGGTTTTTCGCTCGATATTATTTCTACACTTAATTATAAAAAATTGTTACACACATTCAATGTTATCATATATTATCAAACTAGACATTTGCAATTTATATTAAACACAACTTGTCTAAGTCAATAAGTGGAAAATCAGTATAAGAATTCAGTGTTTGTGTGTGAGACTGTTTTCTGTAATGAGGTGTATACTATGTATACGGTAGTACTATTAGTTATTCTGTGATAATATTTAGTTTATTAAAAAAAGTAAATAAACGAGTTGGTAAGTTGATTTCGCGACCACCACTTTGCCACAATGTCATAAAACATTAATAGCATCGCCAGACAAAGTTCAACTACTTTTATAAAGTATTCCAGGCTTTAGGTCCATTTAGTGACGTCCGCTTGCAGCTATTCAGCGTGAAGCGAAATAAGCTGTCACGACGAGATAATCTGTTGTCGCTGCGACCATATTTTTTCAACTGAGTGGGTTTTGAGCAAATAAAAATGTTTGAAAATCTAAGCCTGATTACAGATTTTCGTGTAAAATCTGCTTTTAGGAGGTTAAAAATGTTGTTTGTCACCCTGAGGCCAATTCAAACTTAAATTTTGACATCAAGATGCTATCTAAATGGTCTCACAAGCCTTATTGAGCTTAATGTGTAACATAAATTTGTGTAATATTGTCCCATATATTTTATTATAATTTATAGCTAGTAGGTTAATACTTACATACATACATACACATACATACATATAATCACGCCTATTTCCCGGAGGGGTAGGCAGACCACGTATTTCCACTTGCTACGATCCTGACATACCTCTTTCGCTTCCTTCACTTTCATAACATTCCTCATACACGCTCGCCGGTTTAGGGTGCTCTTGACCTGGCCTTTCTTCAGGATTTCCCCGATCTGATCAGAGAAAGTCCGTCGAGGTCTACTCCTTCCAACTCCCGTTTCTATCTCTTCCTTATACACTCTCTTTGTTAGCCTTCTTTCACTCATTATTTCCACGTGTCCAAACCATCACAACATACCTTTCTCAATTTTCGTCACTACATCTTCGTTCAGTCCACACTTCTCCCTTATCACAAATCTACTTACAAACAAACAATAGGTGTATCGTGTATCCATATCGTTAGCAGAAGGCATGGTTTATGTCAGTTGACAAGCCAAGTTACAGCGTCACAAGCCAGCACGGAAGTACCTTACACCATTCACAGAGATATTTTAGCCTCGAGCTAAGTTGCAAGAGAGCTTCGTCTCCGTCCTTTAGCTTTTAAGCTTGAAAGAGTGGTAAATTAGTTTCTTTAAAATACTTTTCCTTTGAATTTATTTTCTTAGTGTTTTTTCCTAAAAGAGATAGGAATAGACAATACCGTAGCCCAAAACCGGGAACAGTGTAAAAGGCAGACAAGGAGAGCCGACCCCAGATAATGGGATAAGGCTTAGGACAAGAAGAAGTGTTTTTTTCGGTTGCGCCCAAATAGGTACATTACTAGATATTTACATAAATTGACCATTTAGAACTATTTGCTAAAACGTTAAGTCAATTCGAAAGTTATCTGGTGTATATCCCTCATAGGAATAAAAGTGGTTTAAGAGCTCAATTGCTTTTTTATACCACGTTAAACTATAATAGTAAATACAATTACAAATACTTGGCAGTAAAATTAAGTTCTAGGGGTAAACATGTACTGTTGTAGAATATCTAAAATCATATTGGAAAGTTACCAAGTCTAAATTTATTTTTAGAATCAAACTTTTATTTCGTCAAATAAAAGTACTTCCCAAAATATTTATAAGAGTTAATAGGTGGTGTATAACCTCGGTGGCGGGTTATAAAAACATATTTTTCTATCGTAAAACAGCGCTTTAAACGCTTGATAGGATCTTAATGATATTGCGTTGGAAGCCTTTTTTACATTTGCTTTAAAATCCCAGTGCGAACTCAGATTATTTTACGAAGAAATACCACTTGTCTAATTTTTGGACTACAAATTTTTTAATAACAAAACTTCCGTGAGACACAGACATATTAAACATATTAATAACGGGTCACTCACGTATTTTAAGTCGAAAAACGCTCGACATGTTTCACTCCGTACCGAGGAGCGTCATCAGGGGCTTGCGTTGACGGTGCGTTTTTCGACTTAAAATACGTGAGTGACCCGTTATTAATATGTTTAACTAATTTTTTGTGAATACAGGAGCTCTAGTAGCTGGATGCCAATTTACACGTACATTTTGATATCTAAAAGACGTACATTTTGTTATCGTACTTTTTCGTACAATCGGGGACATTTCTTGGTGAACCACCTTAAGGGCAAAAATCGTTTAAACGTCTTGCAGACGGTCAGGCGATATCATAAAAGTGATGACCAATAGCATGGCACTTAAAAATGTGGGTGTTGAAAAAAAAGGTCAGCTCTGCCTTCCATTGGCTTTGTGACGACCGACATTTGCAAACTAAGACAAGGAATCCAAAATGCATACATCCACTGGCGCGTTCTAGACTCACGGGCTAATGATAACAAACAGATATGGTTTTGACGTCAATCTAATTTGAATCGGCCTCTTGGATAATTTTATTGTTCCTAAGTATCTTTCTTATAGCCCTAGGTTTCTAAATCTTTAGATACGTTTTACTGACAAAGTTAATTAAAAGGTAAGAGCCAATATTCCTAGGTGAAATCTGTAACTAACAATATACTGCAAAATGTTATTATAATAGCACGTACACCAAGGTTTACAGGCATAATTAAAATATAATCCATAGGGCTCCCTTGTGTATCGTAACAATTTAAGTTACGCCATTACATTTTAATAATTAAATGTATTTTAATGACATAATCCGTCGGTCTCTTGCCACCATCAATGTACCCGCTCTTCTTGAGCCGACTGGCATTATCAGAGATGATGGCAAGAGGCCCGATGGGATGTCCTTGGTTCCTTGGAGCTTGGGACGGATGTTGGTGTGGGATGCTACCTGCGTAGACACACTGGCACCGTCCCACCTCCAACGGACTAATGTAAAAGCGGGCGGAGCGGCGGAAAGCGCCGAAATTTTAAAACGTAATAAATATAAGAGCCTCGGTAGAGAGTATCATTTCGTTCCATTTGGAGTTGAAACTCTAGGTCCATGGGGTCCCAGCGCGCATAAGTTGTTTGCAGAAATCGCGAAGCGTCAGGTTGACGTAACTGGTGACCGAAGAGTTGGCGGCTTTCTCGCACAACGTATCAGCATTGCGATACAGCGGGGAAATGCCGCCAGCATCCTTGGTACAATGCCTCAAGGGCCTATTTTAGATTTAAGCTAGTTATTAATTTTGTTTACGTAGTACCACTGTATATATAATGTATTTAAAAGATGACGAGATGACTTGAATTCTGCAATAAATGGCTTAAACGTGGAAGCTAAGTGGGAAAGTCAAGTATAGTCAGCTGCAGAGAAAAGGTACCCCACGTCCATACCAATTTGCAGAACTTTGTATGCAGGGGGGTTCCTTTTCTCTGCAGCTGACTACCTGTACCTAGGATTTTTTTTTGGAAAAATAAAGTCTTGTTAAAACATGGAAGGTATTTCGCCTTCAATAACTGTTAACAAGCATGTGGGTATTTTTGCACTTTGTAATTTTTCCTCAGTCACCCGTTGACCACGAACGCTGTAAAGGGTTCGAAACGTCGGGATGTATTATAAATATACGCGATATAATCCGTTTTTATAGTTTTATTTCATGTTAACAAGCAGTTGATAGTTTGTTAAAGACAAAGACTGATTGGTCAAACGTTTGGACTAGGGACTCAGGGAAAGCTTAGAGCCTCGTGTTGATAATGCGTAAAGCGTCAAGAACGCGTTAGCGGCGCGTACGAGTAGTTAAGTGACATGACGTTGGTACACGTTAAAATAATTATACTTTCATTTGCTAGTTTGTGTAGCTGTTATCTTTAAAATATCTAAGTAACATTATTTTTTAATACAGTTGCTCAAAAAGTGCTAGTTTTCGTGGCTGTTTAGCGTGCGGAAAGTTGGTTTTCGCGAACTAGTGCTTTTTACTTTTACAATTTTTTTAAATTTATTCTTGTTCCAATTCATGATTACTTATTGATGAGTGTTTATATTAATTTCCTTTAAACGTCGTAATCAACATAAAAACCTACTGTTAATGTAAGAATACGAAAAATATGCACATTTCCTATTTTATTACTTACCTCTTCATCATTATAAGTATTATAACACGTTTATTTTTTAATGTTGAAAAACCGTTCTTAATAAGTTGTCTAAATGGAACGGAACACCTGTCAAAGAAGTGTTTTTTTTACTGCGAGAATGTTTTAAGTTTCCAAAGGCAACATTCGATACACAAATAATCGTAAATAACGATATTTAGGTAATAATAGTACAATGTTTTATATTTACGATTGTTTCTGTCTTATAAAACATGCATTTGAAAAAAAAAACTTTGATTGCAGTGGGTTCAATAATAATAACAAAATCCATTGTAGTCGAATAAAAGCCAAAAAACACCTCTTCATAATGTCAATGTCAATGATGTCACAGAATTAATAATATAAAAGTTTCGAATTCCTTACTTGTTGTTTTTCTTATTTTTTCGCAACTGTATTAAAAAACGTCGTTTGATACACGTGCGGAAATGTCATTCTTCACTCGTCCCGAGTCTTGCCACTCGCCTACGGCTCGTGCCAAGATATCTCGGTACTCGTGAAGTAATGACATACTTTCCGCACTAGCATCGAAATGTACTATTTCATTAGCTCCCATTTTTTTTCTGTATTTAACTTGACCTTGTTTAACGCATTCACTGCCAGGGGGCGTGGCCTAGGAACAAACTCGTATGACGGTGAACGCACATGTGCGTTGGGGGCAGTGAATGTGTTAATAATTCAAATTATTTATGGATTGGTACTCTGTAGTACTATATTATAATTGTTTTTATTTTTATTGTTTATTAATTTTTACATTTTATGATTTGTTATTTCAATATTTTGACTTGACTAATATATTGTGATAGATCTATAATATACCATTGTATATTAACTACTCCTAAAGAATACTTATAAATTGTAATTGATTTTTTTTTGTATCCTAAGATCGCTATAGGACAAGTAATTGTTTAATTGTATTGTTTTATTCCATTACATTAACAACGAACATTGCATTGCGAAATAAATAAACTAAACTAAACATTCGGACATTTAATAAATAATCTATCAGTCCGTAGTCAGTCAGTAGTGATAATGTTCTATTATAATATAATATAGACGACTCAAATGATTTTATTTTGCTATACCAAGCCATATGAAAGCCTCTTATAGATGCGAGATGTAGCGATTGGAGCGTATACTTATAAATTTCTTGATTCAATTTGGACTAAAGGGGCCCACTGACTATCAGTCCGCCGGACGATATCGGCCTGTCAGTTAGAACAAAAATTTGACAGTTCCGAACAACTGACAGGCCGATATCGTCCGGTGGACTGATAGTCAGTGGGCCCCTTAAAATAATGAAGCATTTGTCGTTATGAGAGGCTTAAACTCAGCAGTGGCGACAGAAGGCTAAAATAATACATACATACATATAATCACGCCTATTTCCCGGAGGGGTAGGCAGAGACCACGGATTTCCACTTGCTACGATCCTGACATACCTCTTTCGCTTCCTTCACTTTCATAACATTTCTCTTTTCCATTTTTTTTTTCATTTTTCTTTTTCTAAAATAAGAATGAAAATGTAACCCTGCTGTTATTGTAATCTGTTCCCCAAGTTATCTCAAGCCAGTTTTTCCTTGAAAATTTTCAGACTAACTTCCAGTCTCGCTAATTAGGTAAAGAAAAATTGATTAGTAAGAAAATTAGTTCAAACGGAGTGATGCGGATTTATTAACGCAGTGTTTAACAAAGTGAAGTTTTTCTAGAACTTTTAGATCGCGTACTTTTGTAAGTGTAATATTTAAGCAGAGCAATATTGTTTCTTGCATTTACTAACAAGTTTTGGTTTTTATTTGATTATTCGCATTCAAATGCAAGTGTTGCAATTTGCAACATAGTCACATTTCTTGCTGTGCTATAGATTGACCCTTTTTTGTACTACGTCGGTGGCAAACAAGCATACGGCCTGCCTGATGTTAAGCAGTATCCGTAGCCTATGTACGCCTGCAACTCCGGAGGAGTTACATGCGCGTTGCCGACCCTAACACTCCTCTCCCTCGAGCTCTGGCAACTTTACTCACCGGCAGGAACACAACACTATGAGTAGCGTCTAGTGTTATTTGGCTGCGGTTTTCTGTAAGGTGGAGGTACTTCCCCAGTTGGGCTCTGCTCTAGATCTTATACCAACTGCACAAACAAAAAAAAAAGTAGATTTAAATATGAGAATTTTAATTTGTTTTGACAAGAGAGCAAAGCTGTTTAACCTCTCGTGCTAATATTGATACCCGATTAAGGGAAATTTCAAAAATTATACCACGAGCATAACGAGTGGTATGAAGAGTGGAATCTTGAGCGTTGTAAGGGTTTCAAGGCACGTTGGTTAAACAAACATTGCTACTGAGTGAAACACAAAGTTTTTCACCACACCAACTTGAGGAAAATACTAACTGTAAATTATTAAATATCAAATCCAAGTGAATGATATTTAATATTTATGATTCAAAATCACCAGTTAAATCACTTCCATTATATTTCTATTGTTCTAGTGGGTAGTGACCCTGCTCGTGGAGCCGATGGTCCTGGGTTCGAATCCCGGTAAGGGAATTTATTTGTGTGATGAGCATAGATATTTAATTTTGTTCCTGAGTCATGGGTGTTTTCTATGTATTTAAGTATTTATATATTATATACTTATATCGTTGTCTGAGTACCCATAACACAAGCCTCCTTGGGCTTACCGTGGGACTTAGTCAATCTGTGTAAGAATGTCCTATAATATTTATTTATTTATTTTTATTATTTATTTAATTCCACCAGCCAACATGAGGAAACCGCTCAAAATTTGCATCAAATTACTTTGTCACACTTGTGATAAAGTACAATTTTATCATCAGTATTTGACGAATAAAGGGTGCCTTTACGAGCTAGTGTTGTGAAAATTGTTTTTATTGTTAGCTCTTGTGACAAAATAATGATAGTTGTTACATTTGTATATCCATATTTGTATAATATAGATATTAAATGTTCTAAACTTCCTTGTTCAACCTCAATACATGATGATGCTAGTCTCTCCTGACCGATTTCGGCCACAGCGACTGTGTGCTCTGGAGTAGGCAATATTTAATTCTCGTTATTAGCGTGTAACTGGTCCGCTCTCTGGTGCGCCCTAAAATACAAATACAAATTTAATGAATTTATTTCATTACTTTTAGGGTTCCGTACCTCAAAAGGAAAAAAGGTAACCCTTATAGGATCACTCGTGCGTCTGTCTGTCTGTCCGTCTGTCACAGCCCATTTCTCCAAAACTACTGGACCAATTAAGTTGAAATTTGGTACGTATATGTAAGTTTGTAACCCAAAGACGGACGTGTAACGTAAACCAATGAATTTTAAACACCGGGGCCACTTTTGGGGGGTAAATGAGAAAATGGAAAAATAAAGTTTTTCAAACTATATCGTGTTACATATCAAATGAAAGAGCTCATTTTGAGAATCTTAAATATATTTTTGGTGTAATTTTAAAATAAATATTTTAGAAGTTATTAAAGAAAATAGCCAAAAAATTACCATTCCTCCCCCCCTGTTTCTCCTAAACTACTGGGCTTAAAATTTTCAAAAAAATACACAAAATAGTTGTTTTCGGAGTCGGACTTAATTACTTAGTTTGTGATCCGACCCCTACGGGTTTTTTAAAGACATTTCACTTACGTTACCCACGTTTCACATAAAAAATACATTGTTTATTATGTTTAAATTGTGTAATGTACGGAACCCTTGGAACGCGAGTCCGACTCGCACTTGGCCGCTTTTTTTCTCAGGTTACTATAATTATGTTGTTACTCAAATTTTTTTATTGACTTATGAAACAGTAATAATAGAAGACATGCTTTTATTGAATTATAATCAAACAATTTGGTCAGTTTAATAAATATTTCAATAAAATTTTGCGAAACTTGAACTTATATTCATGGCCAGATTTTTACTTTCAATTTTATCTATAAAACTTTAGTGACAATATTACATAATAAATAACTCAGATAAGGACGCATCAAGTACTCCTAATCTAATCGAGTTACCTTAAGCGATATAAAATTACCTTAACCCCTAAAATTTATAGCATACTCCATAACACAGCTAACTTAAGTTTTATTATGTGCACCTGAAGGTGCTTGAAACTCGGTAAAATGTGCCAAAGTTGGCAACTTGGCTATCATTTAATTAGCCAAGTTGGCAAGTTTGTGATCGATCAAGCTTAGTAGGATACCTACATGTAAAATAATAGACGGATTAACGGTGCTTCGATGGGGTTTTGGGTTTGAATCGAAAGCTTTGATGGCTGGGTAATGAACGTAGCACAGTTACTGCATTTAAATTTTAAGTGAAGTATATATTTTGGAATACCCGACTTGAAAACTCGGAGTAAACTTTGTCCTTCTTTACTCTTTACTCTTATTAGTTAATAGTACATTATGATACAAGTGTGCTAAGTTGGTTATTACACACGAGGCGATATTGTGCGCGCGAGCTGTAAGCGAGCGCGCAATAAGAAAGCCGATGTGTGTAATGACCAATGCACACGCGTTTCATACGACGTTTTTCAACACACTTGCGAGAAAAAAAAGAAACATTCATATTAATCAAATTTTAATAGTTAACAGTTAGTATTGTGTGTTGCATCTGTCATACTGCCGGCCGCCCCTCGCCCCGGCCGCGGGCGGCGCGGCGGGCGGGCCGGCCGGGCCGCGCACCACGCAGGCGGTCGGGCGCGCCGGTGCCCGCCAGTCCGACCAATTAAAGAAGGCTCCCTTTCCATGCATATTATTAGCAATCAGTTACCTTCTTAACTCAGTCGGATAATATAATGAAAAAGCACGAGTGGAAGTATACACTGAAAGAGCACGCGTGTTTAATATCTAGGATTATGAGCCAAAAATCGGTGGAATAAATACGTCGTTTTGAGCAAGTGCGTTGAAAAGAATATTGAAAAATACTTACCATGATTTAGCACTTTTGTTTGTTCACGACAGACTGTCGTGTGTTGACACTGTTTTATAGCGTTATTAGTAGGTACAAGGCCAATCCAAACTTAATACATAGTGACATCAAAATGATATCAAAATGTTAGTCTCGCTCGCGTGCATTTCGCTCGTAGGGGAGATCGGGGCTAAAAGTGCCGGGGGTAAGTTGTTCCGATCAGAATAGGAACGCAAGTAAACAACGGAGCGATTCGTATGATATTTATCGCGATTGTCGCGAAAGGTTAGGATACTATGTATGTCATTCAGGAGCCGCTTTAGTTGTTTCCATGGTAGAAAAGTAGTTGCGGAGAAAAACAAAAATGACGGCACAAATTACTCCACGGAGTTATTTATTTTCAAATTTGTATGTGTATTTTATTTTAATAACTGTTAATAGTATTAAAAAATCACGTGTTTCGATGAATTGCCTTACCTTTTTTTAGCGTGTGGGAACCGAGATTTTAATTTTTGAGTTGGAATTTGAATCGACGGAATAACCCGCCCCATAGCGGGGTAAGTAGTTCCGTTCCCACCGATCTCATAAAAAATGTTGTGGTGAGAAAATATTAAACGATGAACAAAACAATATCACTTTTCAGAAACGCAAATAATCATTTCTTAAAAAAGCACAAGCCACACAATCTAATCACACTGAATTTGTACGTCAATTTTGTAAAATAGTAACTTCTAGCCCCGTCCTCCCCTATTTATCCGGAGACGCACGGGCGACTGACATCATTTAGATATCATTTTCATATCACAATATAATAATTATTGTAATATGTCTATCAGTAGCCATGACATGATGACATGGTACCTACATTAATTATAGGTATGTGTTTTGTTGCTCATTAGGCCGAATTTTCACGTACGTAAATACCATTTATAAAAACAACAAAAATTCATTTAGATTAGATTAATATAATTCATATTTAAATTTAATACTTATTATGAAATCAATAAATCTAAATCTAATAATACAAATAAATTTCCATTTTAATCAAAAGCACATTTCAGAAATAGAGGCTCTAAGCCTAACAATCAACTTGTTAGTACCAGGAGCACATGAAAGGGGAAGATATTAGACGCTGCATTTACCATAACTAAGTCTCAAAAGGTCGTATCTCTATACGAACTCCGTACTCACATACGACTGTTTAACGTTGAGTTAATGAAATGCGTTAACACGCCTTAGCGCACACCTGCCGGGCGTGCAAAATTACTTTCAGCTAGCTATCTAGTATTCGCTGTTTCTGGAAAGCGTTCTGTTTATGAAGCCTTGAGGCATATAGTGCTGTTTATCTCGTAATAAACTCAACCTTATGGCACAGGGCTGACACGCTATACATCAAAAAGAAAAAAAAAACCCGGCTAAGTGCGAGTCGGACCTATACGGAAAAAAACAGCAAAAAAATCACGTTTGTTGTATGGGAGCCCCATTTAAATATTTATATTATTCTGTTTTTAGTATTTGTTGTTATAGCGGCAACAGAAATACATCATCTGTGAAAATTTCAACTGTCTAGCTATCACGGTTCATGAGATACAGCCTGGTGACAGACAGACAGCGGAGTTTTACTAATAGTCCCGTTTTTACCCTTTGGGTACGGAACCCTAAAAAAGCGCTACTACTTCAAAAACTGCGTTTCCGGACCCTACTACACCTTAAAGGTACAGTCGCCATCAGATATATCGGAGCGGCCAAGGCGCTCAAAAATATCTGGTCACGCCTCTATTGTCAAGGCGTCAGTGCGTGTTCAGATATTGTGAATACCTTGGCCGCTCAGATATATCTGATGGCGACTGTACAGAGGAAAGACGAGTACGAGGAACGAGCCAAATTGATCCCGTTCAAATAATAATAGTTCCTGACTCAAATCAATCCACTCTTCACACGTTCGAATACAGAAGGAAAATTCAAACGTCCGTCGACATCTGGAAATCAAACCCATAAACAAAGAGACAGGAAAGCTAATAGAATTCCCCGTTGTACCATAGAGCATGGATTGAGTCTTTCCGCGGTACAGTGAGTAACAAAAGTGGATGCGCGTCTACGCGTCAATACTGTATGTACCTTTCTCTAGCGCCATTTTTTTTGTCGATTTTATTTTTAGGTTTCCGTTCCCAAAGAGTAAAAACAGGACCCTATTACTAAGACTGCGCTGTCTGTATGTCTGTATGGCTGTCTCTCTGTCTGTCTGTCCGTCTTTCACCAGGCAGTATCTCACGAACCGTAATAGCAGCTAGATAGTTGAAATTTTCACACATCATGTATTTCTGTTGCCGCTATAACAACATACTAAAAACAGAATAATATTAATATTAAGTGGGGCTCCCACCCATACAACAAACGTGATTTTTTTGCCGTTTTTTTTCGTAATGGTACGGAACCCTTCGTGCGCGAGCCCAACTCGCACTTGGCCGGCTTTTTTGGTCAGATTTTGATAAAAATTGGTAGATTTGAAAAGCTCCTTATTCTGGTCGGAGTAAACACGAAATCCAAATCTAGGAAAAAAATAATATTTCGTATATTGATTTTGTAGGACATACAGTGAAATTGCGCTTATGTTGTACAGAATCAGGAACAACAAATTTAACCAAAATCTGAGAAAAATTAAAAAATGTACAAAATTAAAAATGACGCTGATAACTACAAAAAGAGACATGTATATGAAGGACCATTAGACTATGGCAGATACTTTTCAACGGGACCTAGCGATATATCTCTAGATATATCTCTATTGGAGAAGTATTTCAGGATGGCAGATATTTTTGGCGCGTTGTTTCAACAACTGATGCTGACGGTACTAGAAAGGGTCCAATTTAAATATTTATTTTGCGCTTACATTTGAAGCCGATGACGGATGGGTTTTCTATTTGGAATGCGAAAAATCGATGTTAACAATTTTGTTCGATATTTCCTTTAAGTGGGTGAAAAGGGGGGTGGAAGTTTGTATAAATCGAGAGAGAGATTGGATAAAAAGAAAGCTACCCAAATTACTAACTCCACGCAGACGAAGTCGCGGGCAAAAGCTAGTATGCTATAAAAATGAGTGTTTGGTGATTTTAAATACCATAAAACCAGGGTTTTAAAAGTGACACAGGAGACCGTAACCATGGCAATGGAAGAAAATATTCACACATCTGCACATAAGAGGTGACAGTGAAAACTTTATACTTTGCATCAGGCATCGTAAACTGCGAGCGAAATCCATTGAAGTACTAGGGTTGTTGTCAAGTCAAAGTACGTCATTTCAATGGATTTAGCTCGCAGTTTACGATGCCTGGTTATACATGGGTATTACAGATTCAGTAAGACCAAACCCTTAACATCCAAATATCATCCCCACTATGACCTGCAATTTTCTTCTATCACTTTACACGAAAACTTTGGCCGTATTAAGACGATTCTCGCTGATTTGGCCTTGAGCGTCTCAGCGTCTCTGTACCCGCACCCCGCTCACTGCGATCGTACGTGAATTTCGTCTCGGTGCGGCGACTGCGGCGGAACGAGGTTCAAAGAATAACCTACAACCCAGAGGCGCGCGGCATTTGGCGCTATACCTCGTATTTGTGTATCTTTTGCAGATATTTTGTTGCTGGAGTATGAGTAGATCATGCGTGTAGTGGAAGTCGTAAATTATAATAAAATATATTACCTTAATGCATTATACTTTACAAGCCTCAATTAGTTAATTTGTGTTTTATCTGTTTCATACAAATAAATACCTAAGTCAAATCGACGGATTAAGATTTATAGCTAAAGCTACAGACAGAGTTGAGGCGTAAAGTGCGTTTATTTTATACAGTTTTTTTTTATCCGTAATAAATAAATATAAATAATGCCATTAATAGTTAACTTCATATACTACTACAAATGTGTTACTACAAAAAGTTCGAAGTTTTCTCAATCATTACGTGGGAATATCATCATTATTAGGGTTCCGTACCTCAAAAGGAAAAAACGGAACCCTTATAGGATCACTCGTGCGTCTGTCTGTCCGTCTGTCACAGCCTATTTTCTCGGAAGCGACTGAACCAATTAAGTTGAAATTTGGTGTATATATGTAAGTTTGTGACCCAAAGACGGACATGTAACGTAAACAAATTAATTTTAAACACGGGGGCCACTTTTGGGGGGTAAAAGAGAAAATTAAAAAAAAAAGTTTTTCAAACTATATTGTGTTACATATCAAATGAAAGAGCTGATTGTGAGAATCTCAAATGTATATTTGTTATAATTTTAGGATAAACAGTCAATTCAATTCAATTCAATTCAATTCAATATATTCTTTATTCAAATAGGCCTAGCAACAAGCACTTTTAAATTGTTTAGAAGTTATTCACGAAAATAGGCAAAAAATGAGCATTCCCCCCCTTTATCTCCGAAACTACTGGGTATAAAATTTTGAAAAAAAAATACACAAAATAGATCTTTACCTATAGATCACATTTCATTTATCTATAGATCACAGGAAACTTATTAGAAATGAGCAGTCAAGCGTAAGTCGGACTTAATTATTTAGTTTTTGATCCAACCCCTACGGGTTTATTAAAGACATTTCACGCACGTTTCACATAAAAAATAAATTGTTTAATTTGAGTAATGTACGGAACCCTTGGAACGCGACTTGGCCGGTTTTTATTACAAGCGCGCCACAACGAAATCAGCGCTTTGCAGTCATTTATTTTTTTGTGGTTAACGGCTATGTATGATGAACCCCTGTGGACGTCAGCTGCCGCTCCGTTGATGGGTTGAGGAATGGCAGCCATCGAAACACGCAAAAAAATTTATTATCGCCTCCCGCTTGATACTGTGTCAGATGATAGTTTAGATGCTATTGTGAATTAAAAAAATGGTCAGCCGGTTTTATCTCGGTGGACCGTCAGCTGGTCACATGAACATGTAAAAAAATCTTTTCAGTCATCGCATCCCATTTCATACTTTGTCAGATGGTAGTTTAGATGATATTGTTAATAAAACAAATCGTCGGCCGGTTGTATCGCGGTGGAAAGACCGTCAGCTATTAAAACATTATTGTTAGTTTAAAAATAATTTATTTTTGATTGATTGATTGATTTAGCCGTTTAGTAAAAATAACCAAAGTTAGCCGCAAAATGGCCTGTTTTATTATTTTTATTACGGTAAAACTATAAATATCAGGAAATAAGTTTAATTTTATAATTGTTGAACAATAAATGAAGATTCATATATATTTTTTTCATAATTTTTTGTTTACCCATTTAGAAGACATAATACACCAAGTTGACCCAATGAAATAATTACTGAAATCCAGAAGGAGATACAAATAATAATAATATAATAAAACGTTTATTAACAGGCAAGGATCACCCATGAAAAATTTACAGACATAACTACAATTACACTAATTACTACTTAACTAAACCTACAATAAACTTAATAGTAAGTTTTTCCGTAAATAAAAATACGATAGGCCGTTTTGCTAGTTCTTGATCGATTAAAATTATTTTTAAACTACAAAAACAATGTTTTTTAACAGGTACTATTCATACATACAACGTAATAGGTAATAGGTAGCTTATGTTAAATCAATTATTTATTGTTTCGAGATGGAATGGAACATTATTCAAAACGTAAAACTTGAATGACATTATAATATGTCGGTTAGAAAACATTTATTTATTTATTTCAAATAAAGTTTTCTCAACATACGTATATTATAGTATAATATATACGGATATTATCATTACATTCATTGTAATAGACCGCAAAATACCGTGTTGCGCTCGCTAATGCGCGTCGCAACCAAATCAGCGCTCTGCAGTTATTTATTCTTTGGCCACAATAACTCCGATATTATAGCACTTTGCTTGTGCATAAGCGAACATAGTGCAAGGAAGGCACGGAGCCACGAGCGACACAGCCTCCTCGTCTCAAAGCTGGCATACGACTGCCGGCCACGCCATTTTCAGGCTGCATACGCATGAAATGTGGAAAAACGTTCAATTTCTTAAGAAAATATTTTTTGATTGAGAAAAGCTATGTTGCATTTGTAGAACCTGTTAAAACATTTTTGTTAGTTTAAAAATAAATTTAATCGATTAAGCCGTTTAGAAGTTATAAGCAAAGTTAGCCGCAAAACGGCCTGTCGTGTTAATTTTTTTTCGGTGAAACTACAAATTTCAGGAAAAAAGTCAAATGTTGCGATTGTTGTCCATAGAGTGAAGATGCATATATATTTTTTTCATAATTTTTGGTTGACTCATTTAGAAGTTATAAGCTCTAAAAAGTAACAGTTTTTGGCCAAAAACTGCGCGAAGCGCCTTAAATATAAAACGAACACGCACCGGAATTGAAGCCGTAACCCGACCTGACGACAAAAAGCCTCGCTCCCTCGAGGGCCTCACCTTGTCACCAATACGTTGTGTTCAAGCGATGAGAGAACAGCGGTTTGTTGACATATTAATTACTAGCTTTTGCTCGCGATTTCGTCTGCGTGGACTAAGTAACAGCAGCTAAAGTAAGTATAGCGCCTGGAAAAATTCTCATAGCAATCATTCAATTTGAGCATATTATGCACACAAATTAGCAGGCACTTCATTAATTATCTCAATTCCACCCCGCTTTTTACTTTCTTAAGGGATGATTTTCGGGATAAAAACTATCCTATGTCCTTCTCAGGGACTCAACCTATCTCTACAAATTTCATCTAAATCGATTCGGCGGTTTAAGCGTGAAAAGGAACAGACAGACAGACAGACTTTCGCATTTATAATATTAGTATGGATAGCGCCACCCCACACTAGCGTGTGCTCGACGCAACGTTGACGCAGAAACACCATTTTCCATAGCGTTGACTGGATGCCGACGCTCAAAAGACGCTCATGACCTCTGAAAGTAAGCCTCAAGTAAATTTGTGTTCTTCTTTGTCGTTCTCTTATTGATGTGGATCGCGACCATATCCAGACCTTGGAGCAGCGAAGGCAACGGGGTGACTTAATAGAAACATACAAAATACTCACAGGACACTACAACGTACCCAGGTTAAGGACATTTTTACTCGGAATATGAATGACAGACTGGGAGGACATTCTCTGAAGCTGGCACGGACGCAGACTAGTAACAACCCAAGACGACACTTCCTGTCTAACCGTGTAGTGAAAGTGTGGAACAGTTTGCCCGAATCCGTAATCAGTGCGGTTTACTGATGTTTCGGCGAAAATTACTTGACAAACTTTCAGTTCCCAAACTATTTATCCCATATTTTTAGTTGGGCGAAATTTCATTTCGCAAATTTACATAATTCAACCTAACCTAACCCAACCTAGTACGTCATTTTCATTTCGCAAGTATGGGGTTGGGAAATGAAATGGTTGCGAAGTAAGGTTATGCCAACGATTGGTTTGCCAAATGAAACTTTGGCGAAAAGTTGATTGCCAAGTGAAATTTGGCGAAATAGATTTCGCCAAAAAGGAAGTACACCAATCAGTGCGCCTTCAGTGAACTCCTTTAAAAACAGACTCTACACAAGTGAAGGACATTGATATGCACGTATCAGCTATTTTAAGCTGCCTGTGCATTCGTATATAATAATAATAATATGTAATTGGTCCTCATTTTGTGCGGCCATGTGGACTGCACGGTACAGACTGCCGCCAGCTGACCTCTTTATAGCGTTCGACCATTTACGTGCACCCCGAGCACGTTTGCTATTTCTAAACTTAAGTATCAAATAGCGCACCGCACCGTAACCCGGCTATGACCCATTTCTTCACTTACCGATGATACATGTATCTATTTATTAATATTATGATCGATATACCTTTATTTAATTGTCTTCTTAGTTTGGGGATTTATAATATAGAAAGAAAAGTAAAAGACGAAATAAATAAAACCATATTATAGAAAACCTAACCTAGTAGCACAAGCTGTGCGCTATACGCGCCGTGTCCAAGATTACCGCTTTCTACTTCTGACCTATATATAGTATTTACAATCCAAGCCAAACAAAATATAATATAAAAAGGTATAAAGAAGTTTTAATAGCAAAACTTCCGTGAGACACAGACATATTAAATATATTAATAACGGGTCACTCACGTATTTTAAGTCGAAAACGCTCGACATGTCGTCGACGCAAGCTCCTGATGACGGTACGGAGTGAAACATGTCGAGGGTTTTCGACTTAAAATACGTGAGTGACCCGTTATTAATATATTTAATAGGTATAAAGGAGGCCTGTATTGACTATTTTCAAACACAAGCGAGTCCACCAATAAAATACTTTACTTATATCTGATTAAGAATAAAAAAATACGTCATTCCACGCTTGTCTCTTGAACCACCTTTAGATTTCTGACAAATTGAATCTTGCTGGTAGCTCCGGGCAAGACAAAGGCCCCCGTCACATCCTATTTGCCCCTAATGACCCCGAGCGCCTCATCTCAAAGCCAACGCCTCCCGCATTAAAAAAAAAAAAAACAAAGTGACAAATCACGCGGATTCGATTGTGTTATTTGTGATTGTAAAATTTGATTAGCTTTCGGAGATTACTGCAAATTGTTTTCGTTTTTAACACTGTAGATAACAATGTCGTTTGGTGGGATGTTATTGAATTAGTTTTTCGTTTGTGATTAATTATTTGCTCGGCTTTTGGGATTGCTTGGGATTTGGGACGTGATACGAATATGAATTTGTTTTTCGCTCCTAACTCTTATGATAATCAAACAATCTAAAAAAAGAAAGGAAAGAGCATAGCTATGTTTAATATACAATAAATTGTGTAAAAATATTTTCCATAATGACAATATCTAGAGAGGAAAATGGGGACTACGTTTGTATGGACAAGCGGTCATCCTCTTAATGGTGAGATTCTGATTGTGACTGCTTGACTGGTGTGACTGATGTTGATGCTGATGTCACTTCCAATATTTTTGATGAATTGCGTTGCTGTCGTTACGGTATTTTTATCTCAATTATAATGTTCAATCTTCTTCCTCGCGTTATCCCGGCATTTTGCCACGGCTTATGGGAGCCTGGGGTCTGCTTGACAACTAATCCCAAGAATTGACATAGGCTAGTTTTTACGAAAGCGACTGCCATCTGACCTTCCAACCCAGAGGGAAAACTAGGCCTTATTGGGATTAGTCCGGTTTACTCACGATGTTTTCCTTCACCGAAAAGCAACTGGTAAATATCAAAATGATATTTCTTACATAAGTTCCGAAAAACACATTGGTACGAGCCGGGTTTGAACCCGCGACCTCCGGATTGAAAGTCGCACGCTCTTACAGCTAGGCCACCAGCGCTTCAATTATAATGTTCAATACGTCACTAATATTATCTGGGAGATTAGCAACGCTGCATTTATATCAAGCTATAACAGCTCACCTCAGAACACCATGTCAAACATATGAAAATATTCATTGTTATCATCAGTCCTAACTTAAATAAACTTTATCCTTCTTTCACGGTATAATAAAATACGTACTGCATTTTCGTCCTCATCCTCAAGCATATCTTCCAAACAAAGTCACGTTCCGAAGTTAATACTTCACCTTGCTCATAACATGCAAATTTAAGCCCTAGAAGGAAAAAATGTTCATTTAAATGAAATATTCAGTAGGCATGGCGAGTCGGGTTATAACGAAAGTTTGTGTGAATTGCTGAAGAGGTTGGAAGATTTTATGGAGTGCAGCTTCATGGTTTTGGGGCTGATTTTTATATAGTTGCCAATTTATTTACGTTAGATTTAGATTTCTGAAAGCCTATCCATGAATACTATAAAAAAGAGGACGAGGAAGATCGATAACATCGTGGACGAAAACTTTTGAGAAGATATGGAAAGCCTTAACTTACGTAAGGAAGATGCTCAGAATAGATAGTTCTCTTCTCTTGGAGACTCAGAATAAGACAAGCCGACCCGTATAACAGGAAAAAGCGAGGAGAAACAATTAAGGAAAAGAGGAGTTAGATTTGGATACAATTTGACAGGTTTGAAAAATTGGACAAATAACAAATTGTATGTACGTTTTCGTAACTCAGAGGAATATTTTTTTAGGACATATGGTAAAATTGTGCTTATATTGTACAGAATATTACAGCAAAATGGGGCAACAAAAAATAAATTTCCAGAAGTTACCTACTAAACCGCCTACAAGTTATCTGCTTTGCCCGAAGGTTGATTGGTAGAGAATGCCTTGTAGCATTAAGTCCTTTTGTACATTTGTATTTTCTTTTGTGCAATAAAGATTAAATAAATAAATAAAAAACACAAAAAACGAAGAAAATGGGGTACAAAACCAAATATCTAACTTAAATTGTTACTAAAACGAACACCAAACACCTCCAACCTCCACCCCCTTTATGAAAACTTAGCCAAGTCCCATTCCTCAGGGCGCCTGTTATCAGTTGTCATACGGTCCGACGGAGTTACACTAAGTTTTTACACTAGTGCCGGAAAGCACGGTTTTCTGGCCTGACGTAATAGACTCGTGGCACTCTATTACGAAAGTTTGCGATAGTTATCGGGTGCATGATAAATGCGGTTGGGACTGTGAAATGCGATAGGCGTTTTGAGAAAAGGTTTGAAAAGCTTTGTGATAAAATTGAGATGTTTGCGATGAATTCTAACAAAAAGACCGCTGTTTTCAATTTACAAATAGGTTCTAAAGGGTTTTTTTTTTTTTTACTAGCCTAATTTAGTGTCCCACTGCTGGGCAAAGGCCTCCCCTCGTTTCCTCCTCTCGACCCTGTCGTTTGCAGTTTCCCGCCAATCCAGATAAAGTACGTCCAAGTCCAAGTCCAAGTCCAAGTCCAAGTCCAAAACGTCCCGCCATCTTTATTTATATTTATTTTTATTATTTTTATTTAAATACTTTTATTGTGGAAGTCGTATCAAAATTTTGTGCCTTACTCATCGTTACATATGGATGTTTCCTATGAATATAACTATGTATATCGTCGTCTAGTACAGTCGAGTTCATAAATAAGTATACATTTCTTCACCTTAATCCATTGCAATAAGGTGAAAAATGTGTACATATTTATGAACTCGACTGTACTCACAGCGCTTACTGAGATTACTGTGGGACTATTTTTTTATACAACGTCGGTGGCAAACAAGGCCCGCCTGATGGTAAGCAGTCTCCGTAGACTAGGTAAAACTGTGTAAATGTGTAATGTGTAATTTTTAATATTAAACTTGCATAGAAATATTTTCCTGTACGGCTACCATCAGTTTGGCACTGACATAAACGCCATCGAGTACGTAATTTACTTTCTATGCATCTCGCTCATACTCGCATATGTGGTATTTTCTATAAAAAGGGACCTTATTGTCGATGGCGCTTACGCTATTATTTTATTTATCTTATGGCATATGTACATGTCACTGGATTATAATTTAAAAACAAAACTTATGTTTAGTTAGAATTTCGCGCTATTATTAACGATCCTCCGATATAAGTACAATGCCGCGCGACGCTGTGCGGCGTAAGCTCCATCGACAATAAGGTCCCTTTTTATAAAAGCCCCATATTACTCTAAGAACAAAATAAGGGCGCCACAAGCCTTCGGGAATTGTGTCATATACTTGGAAATTTCGACCCATGCCACCGTGGCCGGATAGCCGAGCGGTTCAGGCACCTGTCCGGTAAACGGGGTATGCTGGTTCGTTTCCAGCTCTGGACACTGGAGGCTTTGGTCATTTTTTCCTTCGTATATGATATTTATTTCAGTTTATAGTTTAAAATAGTAGTGTGTCTACTTGAAAAACCACAGATTAAAATATTTTCATAGAAAATAATTTAATTTGTTCTTAGAGTATTAATGGCAGCGCCATCTCTCTTCGCTAGCCCGTAATCACCTGAGTTGATTCAGTTAGAAGGTCGAACCATACTGTTCTACCTTAGAGATGGCCAGGGGGCGCCACAAGCCTTCGGGAATTGTGTCATATACTTGGAAATTTCGACCCATGCCACCGTGGCCGGATAGCCGAGCGGTTCAGGCACCTGTCCGGTAAACGGGGTACGCTGGTTCGTTTCCAGCTCTGGACACTGGAGGCTTTGGTCATTTTATCCTTCGTATATGATATTTATTTCAGTTTATGCCCCATATTAGTGCCAAACTGATGATAGCCGTACTGGTACATTTTCATCTATTATAAAAATCTTGAACTCGTATCAACTGACCTTGATTTCTACTGAAATTTCACAAAAAACAGCTCAGCAGGGCCGATGCAAGCGTCACGTCTGGACCGTATTTCATGACTTGAGTCTGATAGGGCGTTATTTACCGACGACAGACCGTTACGGTGACGACGAGCGGTAATGTGCTTGCTTAATAACAGGTAAGAATAATGAAATAAAACTATGAAAACGGATTATATCGCGTATATTGAATTTATAATACATCCCGACGTTTCGAACCTGTTACAGCGTTCGTGGTCAACGGGTAACACCCGTTTTATTTCATGAGTAACTATCGCGGTAACCGAAGACAATATTAGGTGAGAATACATACATACATACATATAATCACGCCTATTTCCCGGAGGGGTAGGCAGAGACCACGGATTTCCACTTGCTACGATCCTGACATACCTCTTTCGCTTCCTTCACTTTCATAACATTCCTCATACACGCTCGCCGGTTTGGGGTGCTCTTGACCTGGCCTTTCTTCAGGATTTCCCCGATCTGATCAGAGAAAGTCCGCCGAGGTCTGCCCCTTCCAACTCCCGTTTCTACCTCTCCCTTATATACTCTCTTTGTTAGCCTCCTTTCACTCATTCTTTCCACGTGTCCAAACCATCTCAACATACCTTTCTCAATTTTTGTCACTACATCTTCGCTCAGTCCACACTTTTCCCTTATCACACTGTTCCTAATTCTATCTTGTAATCTCACCCCACATACACTTCTCAACGCTCTCATTTCCACTGCATTGACTTGGCTTTGGCTTAGGTGAGAATAATCCTTAAAAATGTATCGTTGGTTGGTTTTTTTATCGGTATCTGGTCTGAAACTTTCTCATTGGGCAATTATAAACAAGTCTCCAAAAAATCGGAGCCAGCTTTGACGTAAACGCTAAATGTATAAAGTTACTGGGTTAATGTGGCTTTACCTCCTAAGTCCCAGCTTTTTTTAAACGACATAGTCCTAGAGGCCTCTTGTTCTTTTTTTTGCACATAATAAATATTTACTGTCAGTCCTGAACAGACTATTTACAATTCTATGGACTGCCAGAATACTCCGCGCGAGCATTCAAATTTGAAAGCGAGGGGCATCTAAACATTTTGTACCGAAATATCTATCGGTGATTATTACTATAGTAATTTACTTAATGCTGGGACTGAAGGGTGACTTTTATTATGTACAAATTTGGTACCGCAGGACTTAGGAGGTTAAAAATATAATTATCATATCTTATAAAGTGGCCAGTTTTACGGAGAGTAGGCAATAAACTCTAAATGAGTTGTTTCATAATAATATAAAACTAAGTTAGGTACTTGAACCAAAATTGGGTTAAGCACTTTAAAAATCCAATACTATGCATAACTATCATAATAATATTATTATCATAATAATATTATACCATAATAATATTATTAGGTATCAATGCGACGCGTCCTGTCTTCATGGTTTGCTTTTCAGGATACCTATCGAACCTAATTAGATTTAGTTAGAGCAAATTCCAAGTTCTTAAGTCCGTAATAACTCAATTAAAACTGGTTTAGTTCATAGTTAAGTTACTTAATTATGTAAGGCGAAAATGCGTTCTTCTTTTCATTTACACGAAGAAATGGACTTTACCTACCAAAATTGTCTTGTAGTCTAAAGCTTTCACTTTACATCCAAGTCAACATACTCGTAAACTTCCAACTCTCATTATTTCTGTCAGTTCCCATTCATACCTGAAAGACCCAGTCAAAAAGCCTGCTAATTCTAGGAAAGCATCCTATCTCACAATTTGCGATTTTCTTTGAATTTGCCAATGCTGCGAGCGCAAAGGGCCTCGCCTTACGCGCAAAAAAGAAAATCGGGTCTCCTTTTTTCTTTCAAGCGCTTTTCAGGGCATGAAAGGGGTTGTAAATATTTTGAGCCGTGTGAATGGGATGTCAATGAGAGCTTGAGTATAGGGTGCGGTTTTCCATTTGGGGTTTATGTGCGTTCGGGGGCCGGAAATTTATTGTTTATAAAAAAAAGGGAATAATTAAGGGATTGTTAGTTACGTTGACTTATACATATAATAACAATACTTTCGTGAGACACAGACATATTAAATATATTAATAACGGGTCACTCACGTATTTTCGAGTCGAAAAACCTCCACGGACGGTACGGAGTGAAACAAGTTGAGCGTTTTTCGACTTAAAATACGTGAGTGACCCGTTATTAATATATTTAATATACATATTATAATACAAATAATTAGAAATGATCATTATGTTACATAAAGTGCGTCACAATCAGCCAATGCTTGGCATACAATAATATATTTTGTTTCTAATGCACCTCAACAACGAGACGGAGAACATAGGACACAATCGAGGTCACCACTCATAATCGCTCCCGTAAAAATTTAGTATGGAAGCAAGCGCGGACGACCGATTATTTCAGTTGTGCCTACAATTACGACCAGTTCATGTACCTAAATTAAAGTTAGGCTTTAGGGATGTATTATAGTATTAATACGAATACGACTCAGTTGTGCTGCTCAATTTGTAATATTTGACAAGTGAAATTGCACGTATGTGTGGTGACCGCATGCTCTTTTAAACGCTTCAAAATTTGGTGTATGTTTAGTCTACGGTCCCTTGTCTCATATAGAGATAGCTCAAAGTCAAACTGATGCAGCAATAACAACAATACTATTCTAAATTGACATCATTTTTCATATCCTTACATTAAATTATAAAAATTACAAATTTTACAATGCATTCAATGACTATTCATTTATTATGTTTTTTTATATATATATTTGTATACATCTTATTAATATTTATATGTCACTCCCTAAGGCCTTGGCAGAATAACAACGTTGGAATTTGCCTCGCTTGCAAATTGCAACAATATGCTGAGACAGGGCCTCTTCCCTACTGCACACATTGCTGGACCCGTGTGTAATTTTTATGTTTTTTATGTTTTTAATGTGTAAATAATTTAATTTTTTGTTTTTGTTTTTGCTATTATTTTTATATTCCCTTTTTTAAACATCTTTTTCCTTTCATTGTACTGTCCTGTGTATGTGTGCTTTATGGAATAAATGTCTTTCTTCTTTCTTCTTCAATGGCAATAAAATCTAGAATTCTCCATTCAGGTCTAAAGCATTAATGTGTGTCGACACAAGCAAGATATTGTGCCTTAGTGTCGAACCCTGTGGAACACCGGCCGCATCTCGGCGTCTCCTTTAGAGCTAGCTCAAAGCCAATTAGATGCGGCGACAAGCGCTGAAAGAGACGGATAGTTAGCAGATCCTGTTATGATACTCAATACAACCTGAGACGTAACATGTGAAGACTAATTACGAGAGTAGTTAATTAGGGGTTTAACTGCTATTATGAGAGTTGACTTTATCAAATGCCTTTTGAGAGACGTAAAATTGGCATATATCATGAAATAGGCTTTTTACTCGATTATTACTAAATGGAGAGTATTAAAATAACTTGAGACCGTAGCCAATATGGCAATGATTTATCGACTAATCTCAATTGCCTGATTGATGGTAACACCAGATGGGTTGTGAGGGCGTTGCCGGCATTTAAGTTTGTAGTACGCCGTTTTCTTGAAGTACCTCGATTGATAAGGAAAAATTATGAACGAAAACACAATATGTGATCATTTCCAAACATTGTCACTTTGTTAGGACGCTAATTCTATTAATCACAGTTTTTACAGCGAACGAGTTCTTACAGAAGTCTAATACAAAGAAGTGTTCAAAAATATCAAATACAATCATGTACAGTCAAGGGCATAAATATATATGCATTCCCAAAGTTTAAAAAATATGTGTACGCTCTTACACCTTAGACAATAAAGTCGCGTTCACATATTTTTGAGCCATTTGTCTGGATCGATAATTTAATTTAATTTATTTTATATTTTTTAGTATGTAACGTTTGAAGATCATGATAAGAAGATAAGCATAATTTTGACATTGATGCAAATTTATAGTGTAATTTTTATCCTGATATAAATAATTCTAAATCTAAATCTTGCCTTTGACTGTACCTACTGAACAAGTGCGTGTCATATATTTCTCCGCGCCATTATTTGCAACATAATATTGCAGTTTACTGCACTAATAGCGAAAAGCTGTATAATAATACTATATTTTTTTAAAGGCCCCAGATGAATTTCAATATCACATTAGGTAGGTCGCAAAAGTAATATGCAACAACGCAAATTATGTAATAAAACTACAAAAAGCTTATTACGTCACACTTCAGGCACACGCCTACGTGAAGGAAGTGTAATTTTACACCGGCAGATGCTATCAGCTGAATAATGAACATTTTCCCGTTACCCCGCTTTATTGATTGCGTATAGTATTGCGTACAAAAGGTACGTTTTACAGCGCCTATTCAGAACGGCAAATTTTATTCTAAACTTATTTCCGGAGTGCCCATGTCCAACCAATTATAAAATAGCGACCCGCCCCGGCTTCGCACGGGTAGTTCAATTAATTTACACAAAACCTTTACAAATTATACATATGAACCTTCCTCTTGAATCACTCTATCTATTAAAAAAAACCGCATCAAAATCCGATGCGTACTTTTAAAGATTTAAGCATACATACCTACAGATAGCGAAAAGCGATTTTGTTTTATACTATGTAGTGAAGAAAGACAAGACGAGCTCGAAAATACAATAGTCAATTATATCAAGATAGAGTTGGACTAAGCTAACTCTGCATGGTATTTGCAATGACAAAGTGTGGCGATGTCATCATTAGTGACAATCAATCAATCTTTATGTAGAATGGCTCCATCGATACTGTAGATGATTTCGCCAACGTCAAAGTGGGATCCACGTGGGATCGAGTTATATTTCTTCAATCTTGATGTAAATCAGCCAGTGTACGGTAAAAGTATAAATAATACAATTATGGCCTCTAGGGCTCTATCCAGATACGGTTAGAGGTAGAAATACCAAATGCTCTTAGAGCACGACGTTGTTCGGTAGTTGTGATATTATGAGCTCTTGTATAGCGATAGCGACTATACAAGGGCCACGTGGAGCTACTTGGCGTTGACGCCAAAACGGTGGATAAACTCGTATCTAGATTAATTCTTCATTATCCGCACACGTCTTCATTAGTTTACTGCATAATAAGCTATCAGTATTACACTTCAAACAACGTTAATGAGCAAAAACAAAAAATTAATCCCGACTCGATGTCGCCAAGATGGCGGTCGTCAAGCAACTCTAGTGACAATTTTATATGAAAATATAACGTATATAATGACACATCCTAACTTTGTTCTGTTCAATTCGGCTGTAAAGTTAGCTTACACGGGCTTTAACATTCGTGCAATTTTCGTGCATATTTATCTACACATTATATCATGAATCATCTATGATGCGTTCAAAACCTCAAATTACGGTAGTCTGTTTTGTTACATTTCTTATCTATTCTATGAAAATTTTATTTTTATTTAATAATAACGTCGATATCGGTTTAATAATGGCATTCAAACCAACATCTCTGAAAAACAAAGGAATTTGATTTAATTTCATTTCTAGTTACAGTCCACATGTCGTTTCATTGTGTGATCAAATGCCGCCATGGCGGTCGTAACATGTGGTTACTGAACACATCTTAGAGCTTATAATATGTGTGTAGATAAAGTAGTATGTGTAACTTAATTAGGCATTAAATCACTAGTGTGATCCTTTCACGAGACTCAATTCGTTCGTTTCATAAACCCACACTCGAATTTTAATGCCTTTCATTATGTAGCAGCCACAAAAACTACTATTTTATGTCACTTGGAAATGAGTCGCCCTCAGTCATACTCGTAAGAATATGATTATATGTAAATTTTATGACAAAAGATCACGTCGCGGTCCCTTTAATCAATTCAAAAAAGTGTTAGGTATATTAATCACATTTAAAATCGGGTCTATCGCGAATTTATTTTGTTATTCATTTACCGACGTTTCGACACAGGTTTCACTCCCCACACAGGTTTTCAGACCCGATTTTAAATGTGATTAATATGTGTTTTAAATGTTATAAAGTGGTAGGTATGTTTTATTTATTACTAGCTTTTGCCCGCGACTTCGTCTGCGTGGACTCAGTAACCGCAGCAAGAGTAACAATAGCGCCTGGAAAAAATCTCATAGCAATCTAAATTTAGACAAATTATGCACACAAATTAGCAGGCACTTCGTTATTTATCTAAATTCCACCCCGCTTTTTACTTTCTTAAGGGATGATTTTCGGGATAAAAACTATCCTATGTCCTTCTCAGGTATTCAACCTATCTCTATGCCAAATTTCATCTAAATCGATTCAGCGGTTTAAGCGTGAAGAGGGAACATACAGACAGACAGACAGACAGACTTTCGCATTTATAATATTAGTATGGATAGTATGGATTGGCTTTTAGGTCGTATTTCGAGCGTATTTTTGTTAAAACTAAAACATCAACAAAAGAAATGAAAATATAAATTTAATGCTTTATGTCGCACGAATATATTACATACAAAAAATAAATAAAAAAAAAGCTTGCTGCCACTCAGCATCGGATTTTCGTTTATATTTATAACTGTTCCTAGTAATGCCTTAAAATTTATCACATATCAAAACAGTCATAAACCAGCGAAAAACCAGTCATACCTGCCAGCAAAGTTATGGCATACAGATTTTATTCGACGAGTGTAAAACATGATTGGGTGTCGCGACCCGCTTTTATAGTTTTTTACAAATAGAATTGCACCGAGGTTTCATCTGTGTTCCCTTTGAAGAAATTCTAATTTTACTTCTTCGTTTATACTAAAGGTTACATTATGTTTGCTACAGCAGCAACAATAGCTTAAATTATGCAGCATTAAGTTACCGTCCGGATTCTGAGCATTGCCCGTAAATAATTAATCTCATTAACGGGTCTAACGCGATAAAATTTTATTATTTCTACCTTTTTTCCGCAGCCGTGGACAATAAATATTAAACAGAAACGGATAGATATATTTATTTGTCTGCACCAAACATTATAAACTAATGTCGGGTAGTTTATTGTTGTTTTCCAATATCTCAATTGACATTTTGCTGGGACGTCAGTCTTCCGTGACCACAGCTAGTGCAACCTAGCTGAAACGTCGGAAAAAAGGTAAAATAATGAAATTTTCTCGCGTTAAACCCGTTAATGACATTAATTATGTATACAAACCGCGAGTTTAATGTTATATTGCCCGTAAATGTCATTAATCCGGGCCCCATCATTTTTGACATTTGCAACAGCAGTCATCTCGCGCTGCAATACTTCTGCAATAATGCTACCTACTACATTACTGCAGGAAACGTCATATTGAGAACTGGGCGCGTAGCCAACGTGCCAATCGATAACGCTCCGTAGCGTATCGTAGTAATCTCTCTCTATCACTCTGTGATCACTCTTCCCCACTAGTGCGACAGTGACAGTTGGGTTTCGTTCGCCACGGAGCGTTAACGATTGCACGTTGGCTACGCACCCTGGTCGAGTGACCGCGGATCGTGCTCGATGGCGTCAAAGGAAAAGGCCTCTGATGCAGCGTACTACGTAGGCGAACACCACGCGAACGCGAAGCGAAGCGACGCGTGAATCAATCCTTTAATACCTATAGAAGTGTCCTACGATCTCGTTGCGAACGCGAACGCCGTGGGCCCGCCGCGCCGCTTCGCTTCGCGTTTCGCGATTTGTTCGTTTACGTAAGACTGCGTGACCAGCAGTAGACAGGATGCTAATGACGATGAAAGCTTTTATACTTTTATTAATAAATAGACCAGTTGTACACAGATATTAAGATAAGATAAGATAAGATAAGATAAGATAAGATAAGATAAGATAAGATAAGATAAGATAAGATAAGATAATTATTTATTTGCTTAAACATGGTAATTTTAAGTTCACATAATCATTATAAGCAGTATCATGTTTAGCCAATGGCAGCATGCAAATATTAATCTTAAAATTAAGCTATTACATTATTATTATTGGATCCGTAGTTTTATATTTCAGATATGCTTCTAGTTATCTTTTATTTGTGAAATCATAACAACTATAAACGTGCAATCCATTTTATTTGAGGTATAGTATATTACAGTATATTTGCAATTGGCTCGACTTCGTTTGATAATCGTACAGTCGCCATCAGATATATATGAGCGGACAACGTGTTCACAATATCTGAACACGCACTCTAACGCCCTGACAATAGAGGTGTGTTCAGATATTGTGAGCGCCTGAGTCGCTCCGATATATCTGATGGCGACTGTACGAGTATCGCAATACAAACAAGGCAGCCCTTCAACTTTGCACAAGTTATTGCGGCTAAACAACGGGGCATTATTATATCAGGAGGACTCGCACCAATAATACATGTACGGACAAGTACGAACGATATGTCATAATTGATAAATCATTTTGATGTCACAATGTCAGGGTTTTAAAGGGTCGGCAACGCGCATGTAATATCTCTGGTGTTGCAGGCGTCCATAGGCTACGGTGACTGCTTACCATCAGGGGGGCCGTATGCTTGTTTGCCACCGTCGTGGTATAAAAAAAAATTGGCCTCCACATGTTGTAACAATTGAGTAATTTTCAGTATAATATTAATAGAAAAACTAAAACACCCTTGGCATAGATTGGTATAAAACCTGATGGTGTATTTAATATCAATTGCGATATTCCTTTGTATGCCAATTCCTTATTCTTCCGTACTTTTTTGATAACATTTTATTTTTAATTAGCACGAAATTTATCTTTTCGACTGCAATGCGGCGGGCAGCATTATGGCTGCAGTATTGCAGCACGACATTACTGCCGACTGCATTATTGCTCTAAATGTCAAAAATTAGGACATCAACCTCGATTTCGACATTTACGGCAGTAATTCAATCGACAGCAATGCTGCAGCAATAATGGTACGAACGGTATTTTTACTTATTTCGGTTATTATAATAAGCACTTACATGATATTGATCCTTTTCACACTTCCCTGTCTAGTCTTAGAATGAAACTTAAACCTAAATTATTTTAATAGTTCAAGTATTGAATATAAATATAAATAACTAAATGTATAAATGTAACATTCCGGTTGTCCTACCTACCTAGGTAGGTTTGGCTTATGTTTTTATTTGATCTTCTTTTTATCTCTGCTGTTAGTACGTATGTTAACATTATCTACTTAATAATGAACCTCCAGGTCTGTTTCTTAAGTATGTTAAGTACATGTGTACTTCAAATCCATTTGTATATATGTGACTGTCTGTGTTCTAAATAAACTAAAAAAAAATCGCTTAAGATCGCAACACCCAATGTCGAATGAACTTTTACGAATGGAGCCGTGTATGGAAATAAAGTTTTTACTGCCACAGTTCTATATAAAAGCTATTTAGTTTAAATACAGCTTCGGCAAATTCAAACCTATCATTTTGGATTTTATTGACGTATTATTTTAGAACGTTATATTAAACCCCATTAAGAGGATAGTAAAAGAATATGGATTTTTATTAATCTGAAATAAATATTATTCATTCATTCATTCATTAAGAGGAAGAGGAGAGGAGAGGAGAAACGTAGTCCCCCTTTTCCTTCCTGGATATTGACCTCATGTAATAATTATTTCTACACTATAAAAGCTAGGAGAGAAAAACAAATGTCATTTGATTTTTTTCTACTTCAGCACTCTTATTTGTAGATTAAATGATTGCCAGTGAGATTGAAATCAGCTTATTAAGAAGGGCCCCGCAGCGCAGTGTTATAAGGATCCTGACAGCAGTGTTCTTAGGGATATTCATTCAATATTATGCAACTGTTGTTTTATTTTTTTTATTTTGACTGCTAGGCCAAGATCTACAAACCAATATTAGTTTACTTTAATTTGTTTCTACTTTTAGGTGTTTGCCGCTGTCTTAGAAAAAATATTGTGTGCAACGGTACATAAGTAGGTCTTAAAATTCTCTGGCCTGTCTTTACAAAACTCAACTTCGTTTCATTTTGACAGTTTGGCCCTTGAATTTTAATAACACTTATTATGTACCTGTGCACAAAATACTATTAAATCTCCTAGGAGATTAATAGTATTTTGTGTTAGCTCTTCCAATTAGCAAAAAAAGACGAAAAAATAAATAAACGAAGCAGCAAAGCATATGCATAAAAGTATTTTCTGTAATGTTAGTATCCTTTCCTAGGCCAGTGTTTTGATTTGCTCGAAAATTTCAACTTCGAAAACTTGAAGGCTTTTGATTTTTTAGAAATACGAATGAAGAGGTTCTGATTATGGTAGGTGAAGGGCGATGCTTATTAAATACCATAAGAAATGGAAGAGGCAAGATGTTAGGACACCTGATACGATTCGATGACTTTTTCCTAAACATTCTGGAAGGCGAAATTGAAAAACTGGGAGGCAGTGGAAAGCCTAGAATCACACATCTCAGCCGAGTGAAAAAACTGTTGCGTCGTCTAAATGAGTTTTAATTTATAAGATTATAATAATATTTTGTATGTTAGTATGTCATTTGCTGCTTGACAATATTTTTTTTATCGACAGACACGTAGACGATGCACTAAAACATAAAATATATAACTAAAACTTTAATTTTATATTATTGTAGAATATTTTACTGAATTTGTAAGCTATTTATTTTTGAATAACTCCCCATACTTAAATAAAACGTTTATGCACAATAATTGTGCCAGTAAAACAATATGCAAAGACCCCGTCAGTGACTACCGATCCATTCGTTCAATGCTCAATGCATTCACTCGCTTCGCTCATCCCATTCGTTTGTTTTTGGCAGTGTTCTTGACATTTGGAAAAATCGGTGAGATGACTGAATGATTCTGTTGTTCCGTATACTAAATACGAAATAATAAAATAAATAATACGTTATTGGCCAACCCTTTTCAGGGTTCCGTACCCAAAGGGTAAAAACGGGACCCTATTACTAAGACTCCGCTGTCCGTCTGTCCGTCTGTCTGTCACCAGGCTGTATCTCATCAACCGTGATAGCTAGACAGTTAAAATTTTCACAGATGATGTATTTCTGTTGCCGCTATAACTACAAATACTAAAAAGTACGGAACCCTCGGTGGGCGAGTCCGACTCGCACTTGTCCGGATTTTTTTATGATATCACTTAGGCATGTTAAGCAGATCTTGAAAAGAGAAGAAGCTTTTTTTAAAATCAAATCTTACCACCGCCGTGGCTGGGTGGTTCAGGGCGTTAACCGCGTATGCTAAAGACGCCGCTTCGAGTCCGGCCTCGGCCACCGGAGGGCTTAGGCACTTTTTCTTTAGTATAATGCCTATTTTCAGTTGTCAAATATTGTTAAATATCCCAATTACGTCACGCCGACAGCATCAAAATTACGATTGCATTTAACAGAATGATTAAAATCATAAACAAAGCAATATCTCATAATCTTCAATATAAAAGAGATAAACGTTACCGGAATCCTAAAAAAACCGTATCGGAGCGAAACTCAATTAAACCGCGTCCTGCCCCGACCGGTCAGCATCACGCGCAAATTGGACGATAACGACACGATAACGAGACGATTACGCGACGATCTTGCAAATTGCCGACCACCTAGTTTATACGAATGAAACATGTGCGTGTATTTAAATAATTTAAATACGCTGCGGCCAGCCATGGCATTACGCTGAGTGGTCTTTTTTTCGTCCGCTCCTTTTATACACTCTCTTATGTAACCTACCATCATGTGACGTTAATAAATACTGTATTCTATTCTATTTTACACAGATTATGATTCTTACGCTTAAAGCATGGAGACTATATAAAGGAGCCAAATCTCTATGTAAGAAAAGTGTCCATCAAAAAACAGTAATTAGGCGGCGCCACCATACACCGAAATACTACCAAAATCAACCTACGTAATTTGGTCGGGTTATTTATTACCTTATGTCCCAGAGCCTAACTAGCGCCACCGGAGAGATTAGGAACTATTATTTAAAGCTAAAAGCGATCACTTTTGCAACAATTCTGCCTTAAGAGATTTGCATCCTTTCTATACCATCCATAGCTTAAAGATAATAAAAAGATAAAAAAACCCGGCCAAGTGCGAGTCGCACTCGCGCACGAAGGGTTCCGTACCATTACGGAAAAAACAGCTAAAAAATCACGTTTGTTGTATGGGAGCCCCATTTAAATATTCTGTTTTTAGTATTTGTTGTTATAGCGGCAACAGAAATACATCATCTGTGAAAATTTCAACTGTCTAGCTATCACGGTTCATGAGATACAGCCTAGTGACAGACGGACAGCGGAGACTAAGTAATAGGGTCCCGTTTTTACCCTTTGGGAACGGAACCCTAAAAAAGGAAAGCCATGAACATTTCATGCGTGTAAAAGAGGCAGACTACAGATGAAAGCACGTGGCCACTTTTGAGCTTCATAGCGGCCGCTAGCGGTGGCTTAAATGTACCAAGCGGTAAGTAAAGGCTAGCGGACTGAAAAATACAAAAATCTGTATTAAGAAGATACGATGGGTGGTTATATCTTGGAATTTTAAAACTATTAGATAACAGAAAATCGTAAAGAAACAGTATGCCATAACTGTCAATATAAAAGTTACGTTATTCCCGGAATCCTCTCAACTCAATTAAAACCGCGTGCTGCCGCGACCAATATTGGTCAATGGTCTCTTCAATTCCAGTATTGTAAATATTGTAATGTCATGAAAATTGGTCCTATATTCCAGTATTTCGGATTTCCAGAATACCGGTATGTATGCTCTCTACTCGGAATCACTTTTAGTAGTCGCACGTCGCGAATGTACCTACGAGTATTATACCGCATCCATCATTAGGTGGTTGTCACACTGCCGCCGCATCTCGTTGCGAGACGCGGAGCAACGGGCTCGCATTACGCAGACTGATTGAACTCCGTTTATAGGGACACCTCCTTTAGTGTCTGCTGGAGCCGCCAACCGGTTGATAGATCGGGTTGTTTTGTAAGAAACTTATATAACAGGCCAACTCAAACTTAGGGTAAATTCGCATTATTTGGTAACACGCCTAATTCGGTGATACAAGTTTTGAAGCATGACACTGAGGAAAGCTAGTAAATTAGGGCCTTTTAAATGGGCCTCACGTCAAAGCCGCCGAAGCCGTGAAGCCGTGAGGTCCCATTTAAAAGGCCCTCATTCTCTAGTTCCTGGGTGTCATGCTTCAAAACTTGTATCACCGATTTAGGCGTGTCACCAAATTATATTTACCCTACATTGTGACATAAAAAATATATCTAAATGATGTCAGTCACCCGTGAATATCGCTTGTACTTGTCCGTACATGTATTGGCGCCAGCATGACGTAACGGACGACTGACATCATTTAGGTATCATTTTGATGTCACAATTTAAGTTTGAATTGGTCTCTTTATCTCGGAATCACTATTGTGGTCGCACTGCAACTTCGCGAATGTATCATATCGCATCCGTCATTACGCAGAAGGTGTGAACTCCGTTTATAACGACATCTCATAAGTGTCTGCTGGAGCCGACAACCGGTTGATAGATCGGTTCATGCAAGAATACAGGACGCTATTAGGAAATATTTATTTTTATTTTTTTACTTACTTCGCTGGCTCAGCGACCCGAAGTGGATCGTGGCCTCCAACACTAGATTTCGCCATTTGTTCATCCCGTGGGCCTGACACTCTTTGATAGAGAAAGATAGTCTTATAGCGATACCTATAAGAGGAAAGAGAAAATAGTGCCATGCTTTGTCCTTATCACCGACCGGGTGGCATCATAGGTAGGAGGCGATGGCGAAATACCGAAATTTATAAGAGTGAAAGAGAAAAAATCCTATGCTGTCCAAATTTTATATGAATATTCTTTCTCTTACCCCCGGTCGCTCGGTGGCGCGTCTATAACTACTTGTATATACTATATTTATGATCCTGTGCGATCTGACGCCATTCAGCTACCAAGGTTTTTTTTATGAAAATATTTTGATTTGCATTATTTCCAGTAGAAACACTACTATATAAACATGTCATATGCGAAAGAAGTGACCAAGGCCTCCAGTTTCCAGGGTTGGAATGAAAATTAGACATAATTTCGTGATTTTTATTTTGTATCGCGGCTTTTACTTTTTAAGGATTTAATTGGTTGGAGTCTGCCCTCGCTAGCATAGTCTAGTTTTCATATGATTTTTTCATGGAATTTGCCATTGATTAAAACGTGTGAAAATTCAATTTACAGGGTGGAAAAAATTAATGGGCCCTGGAGGGAAAGTGCCTTAAAACCTTAAGTTTGCTCATTTTACTTAAAGGAAACATTCTTTTTTTTTAAGAAACAAAACTGCATTCATAGATTTTTCATTTTTTTTTTCGCTTGTCTAAAAATATCCTTGAGTAAGTACTAACTATTCGATATATTTTGTACGACAGACGAGTGTAAGACCTAATGTTTCTCGGAGTAATGTTATCATTAGCATTAACTGTATCGACTATTTAGTCTGTTCGATTCTCAGGCGAGACAAGCGAATTAAAAAAATGTGAATTCTTTTGAAGAATAAAATAATGTTTATTTTAAGTAAAATGAGTTAACTTACGGTTTCAAGGCAATTTCCCTCCAGACCCCATAATTTTTCTCACACTGCATAACTAACTACAATAAAATTTTGCGTTAGCCTCTTAAAACTAAAAGCTAAACCTAATAGTGCCAAGTAACAAAAGGTCTGCATCCTAATCCTTTGAGCGAGACTGGGCAGACCGGCAGACACTAGCCCGCATTTTAAATAATAAATTGCATTTTCTTGCAGTTGGGTGATTCGTTAGTCTTATTTCAGGAATATTACAAATTGTGTAGTCACAGTAGTGACAGCGTGGTATCGAGGCACACATTTTTATTTAGACTAAAGACACAATCATTTAATAAGCGGTAACAGGCAAAAACAAATTAAGTTTATTTATTGGTTTCAAATATTGCATGGCAATAAAAAAAAACTTCTTTAGTGTTGTTTATTTTTGGAAATTTTGTAAAAAAAATTTTTTGGGAGGGACGACTATAGATAGGGACAGCTTATGCGTTGTCAGCATTCCGCGCATTTGGGTAATGAAGGACGAATGGTTGCCTGTGTGTGTCATAAACACAGAGCTGTTACATAAATTTGAACCATATAAATAGGACGGTAAAATTTCTTTTTAAACGAGTTTGTTCCCGTTCAGTCAGTAGCGGTAGCATTGGTAACTGCTAAACAAAAGAAACAAAGGCTTTTGTTTAAGGCGGTTCCCTGAGCCAGAAGGCGAAAAATCTCCTTATATGATCATGTTTCTCTAAGAGACGTTGATTCTCGTAGACGTGGAAAAAATATATGTAGTTCTTGACTATATTATCTTTAATAACATATCTTCCGATACACGAATTATGACACTTCGCTCGATACAATTAATTCCCAAAATAACCTCTAACTCGGACTTTTAATCCAACTTTACTCGGTTATTTATTATGTGATACTATAAACAAAGAAAGAAGAAAAAACAATCTTAACTTAAATAGTAATTTCATACCTTTCGAATTTCGATATTGTATGGTAACGTTTTTAAAATAAATAAAAATCGACAAAATTCGATCAAAATTGACACTTGGCGAGCATGATCTTTCCCGTTCTTTCTTGCAAAATATGACAGTGACAGCGGCAAACCGATGGAACGGCCTTAACAGATCAGGGTGTGAGACGTAAAAATCATTTGAGCAAATGCATACTATACCTGGGCCGCCTAGCAGGAGGAAGTCCTGTCGGACGCCCTAGGGTATCGCTGGAGCAACATGGTGGTACGCGCGAACTCAATAGGGGGTATTACTGCAATGTTCTGCCACCAGAGTGCAGCACTAGCCCGTTTTGTAAACCTTAGAGTAACTTATACATACTGTACCTTTAACAGGTTTTTGACAAGTTTTCAAAGATAATAAAATTATGACATTGATGCACCAAGGCGGTTTGTTTACAGAGAACCTACCGGGAAACGCGAATCCGAAATTTCGCTATCTGCCTCTTTATCGCTCGAATATGCAAGAGTGACAGAGATGTTAGATAACGAAATTCCGATTTTCTTGTTGTGCGATAGAGCCTCAGATTGCGGTAGTGGCGCCCCCTGCGCAGAGTTTCGCGTAATATTCCCTATTGGCGAGAAGTCGCACAGGACCGAGAAAAGTGGCGTTGTCTTGTGTCACAGGTCAAGTCTCATTTTAGGTCGTTGAGCCAAAGTAGTAAGTCTATTTTTTTAAAACGGCCCTCAGTAATGCAGAATCCCCCTCCGGCAGCCATCTTAATTCGTGACCCGCTCCATTTGCATTTGATTTGTCCCGCGTCTGTTTACTTCTGTCTTCGGGCTTCTACGGCAGTATATACTTTAACTATTAAGGCATAAAGCCAGGAAATTAGAACGAAACGAAAGATATGTGGCTTTCCATCAGAGAAGGGTCCTTACGCTTGTTTGCACATGTGCAATAAGGACCATTCTATCAAAAAATTATGTTGGAATTTCACTTAAATCATAAGGATCCTTTTGTGCTGGAAAGCTACATATAGCGCGCCGTTTTGTCTATGGTACGGTTCCTACTAGCGAACATGGACTTTGAACCTTTGAACCCATTCACACTTATAATAGTATGAAATTTTGAAAGAAGGCAAGCTTAAAGCTACTTTGGCGCAGGTATCCTATTTCACTTAATAAAACATCGGACTGTCAGCATAAAAATGTGAACAAATAGGGGATATTACTGCAATGTTCTGCCACCAGAGTGCAGGACTAGCCTTTTTAGTAAACCATAGAGTAACATACATACTGTACCTTTAACAGGTTTTTGACAGGTTTCCAGAGATAATAAAATATGACATTAAATTAAAATTAAATTAAATTCTTTATTCAACGACCAACTAGGATCAATCAGTGTTAGTAATGCTTATGGGTAATCTTATACTACGGTTAGTAACAGCAAAATTAATTATATTATTATTATTATTATCAAATCCGTATTATATATTTATTTACAGATTTAAATATTTATAAGTTCCTGCGCACATGAATGAGGCAGCAGTTGTTCAAATAAACACCGTCAACCCTGTCTGCAATCATGGTCAGGATGCTGTTGGAGCTAGCCCGGACTCTGCGCACCAGGGAGGTTGCTCTTGCGCATAGTGGTGTAGAAGCAGTCTACCCGCGCCTCCGCGAACATCCCTGACGCGCTACAGAACCTAGGCAGCCCCATCAGCACCCTGTACGCGTTATTATATTGAACGCGCAGAGCGTTGTACCGTTTACGCGTATAGTCTGCCCACAGACTGCTGGTGTAGAAGCAAGTACAATAGGCTCTAAAGAGACTGAGCTGTACCTCCCTCGAGCAGTGAGCAAATCTGCGGGCTATCATATTCGCTCTGACGGACAACGCTCTGCGCTCGCGCTCAATGTCGTCGTCGTCTTTTAGGTCGGATGTCACCACATGACCTAGACATTAATGCATCAAGGCGGTTTGCTTACAGGGGACCTACCGGGATACGCGAATCCGAAAATTCGCTATCTGCCTCTTTATCGCTCGAATATGCAAGTGTGACAGAGATGTTACATAAAGAAATCTTGTTTCACACGATAGACCCTCAGATTGTGGTAGTGGCGCCCTGGCGCCCCCTAAGCAGAGTTTCGCGTAATATTCCCTATTAAAAGTGGAAAAATCTCACTGTCTTGGGTGAGACTTGAAGCCACGACCACCGGATAGCTAGCCCGGTGCTCTTCCATCTGAGCTACCAAGACCCTTCCCAATACAGCGAATATTTCCACCATATATGAGCCTTAAGGAGGCCCTAGCGACATCTACACCGTAAGAGTGTTATACTACTTAAAGGGCTACCGGATTTTAATTTGTTTCTAAAGGGGCCCACTGCACTGAATATTTTATTTATTTATTTTTAAACTTTATCGCACAATTAAAACACGTACAAATGGCGGACTTAATGCCTCAAGGCATTCTCTACCTGTCAACCATAGGGCAAAACAGAAATTCTCGAATGTGGGTGCGTTGTGAAAAATAATTAGGAAAACAATATTTTTACAACTATACTCGTAACTAAGCTAAGCTAAAGCTAAGCTATCAGTACACTTACTGACACCATAGAGTAACTTATACTAGAGCGCTACTGTCATAGTAAATTTTGTAACCCCAGTAAATTCACTGCCATCTGTCGACACACTTTAAAACTAAAAATAAATATTTATAAAAATACGATAAAATGTATTTAAATATGGATAAATGTTTTTTTTTTATTTGCATTAATTATTTTTATGATTTTGACACATGTTCTTTCACTGATATGCGTTAAAATTGTTAAATAACAAACGAAACCGTCAACGCCATCTATATGACAGTAAGCCAAAGCTAGTAGCGCCCTCTGAACGAGAATCAAATTTTCTTGATTTTCGAGGCACGTTTTTTCCTTAGACTGTATCCATCTATTATGGAGTTATATCTATCTTTGCTGACACTTAACTGATAGGCCGATATCGTCCGGCGGACTGATAGTCAGTGGGCCCCTTAAGCTTAATAGCATCGTTCGCAGTTCTGCTTGATACAAAATTAACCCCGTAAGTCCCCGTGTACTTGTACAATTACAAATTAAATTCGAGTTTTGAACTCATCCATACTAATCCATACTAATATTATAAATGCAAAAGTCTGTCTGTCTTTCTGTCTGTGTGTTCCCTCTTTACGCTTAAACAGCTGAATCGATTTAAATGAAATTTAGGATAGAGATAGGTTAAGTCCCTGAGAAGGACATAGGATAGTTTTTATCCCGAAAATCATCCCTTAAGAGGGTGAAAAGCGGGGTGGAATCATGGTGGAATTGGTATAATAAATGAGTTGCCTAATATTTGTGTGCATATTATGCTCAAATTGAATGATTGCAATAAGACTTTCACCAGGAGCTATTCTTATTCTAGCTGGGGTTACTAAGTCCATGCAGACGAAGTGGCGGGCAAAAGCTAGTATAGAAATAAAAGGAAGTTCCAAATTCAAAAGCGCAAAAATTGACATGGGACTTATTAGGTTAATAAAAATGTAAAATAGGTAGATGGGCAATACCAATACCCCACCCTGTAGCAATAAGGAAAGAAGCGTATCGCGCCCTAAGAAAACTGAAAAATAATACTTATTAGAATGTCGTTTAAATTGTTCATTTTCCTCTTGTATTTTCGTGGAATTTCTTTGAAAATACACGAAATAAAGTGTTTTCCTTTGGAATAAGTAATGTTCATCTGCTTACGATACGGTGTTTTGTTGAATTTAGTTTTAGTCTAAATACGACGTCTAAAAGCCCTATACTAATAATATAAATGCAAAAGTAAGTGTTTGTTTGTCTGTTACCTCTTCTCGCTTAAACGCTGTATCAAAGATAGATATAACTCCGTAATAGATGGATACAGTCTAAGGAAAAAACGTGCCTCGAAAATAACGAAAATTTGATTCTCGATCAGAGGGCGCCACTAGTTTTGGGCTACTCTCGTATAGAGGGCGTTGACGGTTTCGTTTGTTATTTAAAATTTTAACGCATATCCGTTAAAGAACATGGGTCAAAATCATATAAAAATAATTAATGCGAATAAAAAAATAATTTATCCATATTTAAATACATTTTAAAGTATTTTTATAAATCTTCATTTTTAGTTTTAAAGTATGTCAAGAGATGGCAGTGAATTTACAGTGGTTACAAAATTTACTACGACAGTACCGCTCCATCTTATTATATCTTCTTTGGCTGTATCGATTTAGATAAAGTTTGGTACTTCCAGTTATGCGCCGCTCTTTGTCTGATAGTACCTCTTTATATCAAAAATATATCTAATCCTCTTTCAAAAATGTTAGATAAATCTCCTATATCCTGTGACCCATAATGGCCTGCTTAAAAAACATAATCCTTCCATAAAAACCGTCATAATATATAAAAACTTTCAATATCTTCCGATATTTATCGCCCTCTCAATCCATTAGCTAGCGGCATCCGGTTTCCGGTGGAAGAAACGGAAATGCTGGAACCACAGATCTCTTACTAGACGGAGCATTAAAGACCGCGGTCACTATAAGTATAGTGATAAAAAAGTTATAGGAACATAAAACATAAAAACATACAAAAAAAACATATTTATTCATCCAACTCGGGCACAAATCAAATTATTTCATGAAATACTTTGATTTGTGTTTTTTAAGTAGTCAAAAGCGCGTAGCCTTTCAAAGATAACATACACCAGAGAAATTGGGACGGGTACCGCTGTGTACGGGTTCGCTTCCCGCCTCGGCCACCGGTGCACTTGGTCACTTTTTCTTTAGTGTATGATATCTACTTCAGTTTAGATTTATTCATCTTTACAAATTCAGGTTAATACACAATACATTAACGAACTGTACAGGTATAGAATTTGAAAGTATAAGGTATGTCATGTTCCTGTAGGAACAGAGATGCAGAGGTGTTTGTCAGAGGTGTGTGTGCGGGAGAGAAAATGGGTGTTATAACCAGTTTATAGAATTCCTTCCAGAAGGCTCTCAGTTTCATCATAGGTTAAAGTGCATAGCCATTCGTGAAGTACAGTATTTAATTGTTTGATGGTAAGGTTTTTGATTTCCAGTTTGCTGCTTACTTTATTGTATATAGATGGACGGGTGAAGATGCGAGCTAAACCTTCTGGCAAAAATTATTACATACTGTGGCAAGGGGATTTTGAATATACGTTTCTCTAGAAGATTGGTGTAATTGGGAGACCTCAGAACTAACCTCTTTAGCGTTAAGCGCATAATGAATAGAGCCCGGACGCTGAGGACGTTCATGTCTTTGTATACGCAAGTAGTTGGATACCTGATTCCTTTTTTGAGTATGATCTTCAAGACTACTCTTTGAGATCTTTCCAGGGTTATCATGTTTGTTTTTGCAGCTCCCCCCAGGTGGAAATACAATAGGTCAGGACAGATTGACATATGGTATGGCAATGTGTTACTAACCATCTAATATGAATCTCAGTTAATTGAGATAAGTGATTATTGAATTGAATTGTAAACGCTTAATACAGAGTCTGCAGGAGGAAGTCTCTGCGAAACACATGTTGGGCCCTTGACACCCGATATGGCATCGAAAACCGGTTGTCTGGTTAAAAGGTTCGACGAACAAAGTGGTAGAGAGGTTGTTTTTGACAATTTTTGCAACTGATAAATTCTTGGTTGATAGATGTTATTTATCCATGAGGCCCTAAGCCGTCGACTATACACGGTGTTACTTGAGCCACTGAAAACCTGTGACACCCCAACAGTTTTTTTTTATTTTGAACTCATCTTGAGTATTTATTCTTTAATCCGATACATATTTAAAAAATATTCGTTATTGATAATGTCGCATTACAAACTTGTAAAAAATGATAAAAAATTACCCCCATTAAAATATAGCGCAATCGATTCTAAACAAACTGTTTTTAGGTTTTCAGTGGGTCATATGAAACACCGTGTATACATCTCGTTACGAATGCTGAAACATATGGAGGGTAGAGGATAGAAGTAGGGAGAACACTCTGTGTATGAAATAGTGTCCGTCAAAAAATCTTAAATAGGTGGCTCCACAAAACCTACAATATTTGATAAAAAAAATCAAATTACTGACAGCCAAGCGCACTTCACTGCGTCAATCTAGTGCCACTTTAGAGATTTGGAACTATTATTTATAGCTGGCAGTGACAGTTGGGCACTTTTGCTATTGTTATCCCATAAGGCCCCCTTGCACCATTCCACTCATCATTCAGTGAACGGGGATCGCCAACTCTATCACATAAACGCCGCCCCAAGTCTCTTACTAACTTTTTCGCTTCCAAACACCACGGCCCGTCATTATAATTTACGCACGAGCTGTCATGCACAAACTTGTAGATAACGTTTGTTAAAACAACTTATCTTTCTACGAGAATTATTAGCATACAGGGTTGCCATATATATGTCAGAATTGGGTCTCTACTGTTTGACATAATTATTGAAAGTCATAATGTAATGATTGTCATATTATGTTTTTTTCTCAGAAACGCGTAACTTTTCAGGATTGCCATAAGACAAACCTAACCTAACCTATATATATAGGATAACCCGAGGAAAATAATGAAGAGTTAACGGTTTCAGAATTATGACTAATGATAATATGACAATAATTACATTATGACTTTCAATAATTATGTCAAACAAAGGGACCCCGTCAGAATTTCCCGTGACATGGGGTTTTGGTCCTTTATCAGGATTACGGAGGACTTGGCGAGTGTCATGATTTTATTATGTTTATTATAAAATTTAAATCTGGCAACAACGCCAATATATTACTAGACCTATACCCACCTATAGACTAACATACATATTTTCATAAACATAAAAAATAAACACTATTTTGGAGACAGAACGACGTGGCTCCGTTGAATAGATTCGGCAGTTTTCCCCTGAACCTCTGAATGACACCCTTCAGCCAGAAGTCGGCGCACTCGATGGTCCCCTGAAGCGGTCGCCGCACGCGCACGTTATTGATTAACCTCAACTAAACACTGTGGTAACGATAAATTGTTGACGATATCGTTTTCTTTGGCTTCGAGGTCTAAGTTAAGAGAACATTGGAGCTATTTATGTATTTGTTTATTTAACCTTTATTGTTCAAAAGGAAAAGAAAATATACAATACAAACGGCGGACATAATGCCATAAGGCACCAGCCAGCCTTAAAAAAAACGTTTATACAAGAATAATGCTTACAACTCATTACATAGATTTTTCTGCCAAACCACAATCTCGTACTCGTACTCGTTCGTCACTTCGTCGTTCATTCACTCACTTAGTCGTCACTTGTGACGAAGTAGACGTAAAGATGTAGATGTATCGTTGTTTAGCTATAAAGGGGCCCACTGACTATCAGTCCGCCGGACGATATCGGCCTGTCATTTGTTCGGAACTGTCAAATTTTTGTTGACAGGCCGATATCGTCCGGCGGACTGATAGTCAGTGGGCCCCTTAAGTATCAGACTGACAGAACAGGCGGCCTTGTAGCTTAATAACCTTTCAATTAGAAGAAGAAGAAATGGGTCACAATAGTAGCACAGTCAGGTCACAATAGTAGCACAGTTATGTTTGTCAGAAGAACTCTTGTCTGGCGTTATATTGTCATGCTTCGTAGATGGCCCATAGTGGGCTACCACAAAAATGCATGATTGATTTAAAGAGTGACCCAGGCGACCGTAACCATGGCAAGGAGTTACAATAAAAAGTTTATTCAGCCCGTTGTTTTGATTGTAACAATTACCTATTGTAATATTTCAATAGACTACTTAGTAAATAGACCATGATTAGTAATTAATATTAATGGACATTTCGTCCCAGACTTAAAAACCATAAGTTGACTTTTAAGAGCGTTATATCTGAGGCCATGTTTACATGCATATTTCTTACAAACTTAGCAGTATTTCAAGTCCTCCCGGCGCCGGCGAGTGACTCAACTAGTAGTTTAACCAAAAAAAAAAACAAAAACCAAAATAGTTTTATGTTTAACGACTTCTTTGCAAGCGAACTCGTGGGCAAATGGCCAATTTGACGAATTTGATGAATTTGGTGAATTTGATGGCAAATGAAATCGAGCCAATTCACAACGCTGTGACTATAAGCTCTAACGGGTCAGTAGGTGCCGATATATTACACGAAGAACTCAAGTTATATCACTCAGGAATTGTGACAGTAAGAGAATTTTCAGGACATATTCTCACCGCTTACCAAGTACTCGACTCAGTCATTACCATTATAAATTATCAGCCGAAAGACGAATATTGCTATCAAAAAAGATAAAGCTAAAGGTCGCTTTCACGAGCTAATAAAACATATAAATGTGACATCATAATATGTGACGTTTTCAACCAAAAGGTACCACATTGTCGCTTGTTGATAAGGTTGATTTCAAATTGAAGCTACCTATATGGAAATAGCGCCTTATTGACAACCGACACTAAGTACCCTTTTGGTTGAGAATGGCACGTATATGGACATAGTTTGAAAGCGGGGTTTTAAAACTTAAGCTTAATAAAAATAAATGAAGTATCATCTTTACCATCACGGACGTACAATATAATTATGACTAACCTATAACTAAATAACTAAATTAATACATGCATGAACTATTTAATTATCATAATCGTCAAACTCTTTCATACTGTAGAAGACTCATAACTTCATAAGCAATTTAAAAAAAAAAAATTTAAATTGTTTACTTTCGACATGCAGACTTTATTTCAACATGCAACTTGTTAAAAACTTTTATTGCTGCAATGTAGGCACTTTTATCGACCTAACCTTTGGGATACGATAATTTATATTGCATCGAAAGTTATCGTTAATCGAGGAAAGTTTCGTGAAATACTCTCCATTGCGCTCTCTTAGACTTTTGCTTGGTGGGGATGGGAATATCATCACAAATTACCATGAGCAAGCATGCGATAAATAACATAAGGGCGTATGTGATAAATAACATAAGGGCGTATGTGATAAATATCACAAGGGCGTATGATATAAATATAGAAAGGCCGCATGTGATATATCGAAAGGTCGGCTCTGAAATAGACGTTAGATTTATTATGAGTAAGTTTGTTATATATTTTATGTGAAAGTTTTAGTAGTCAATTATTTTTTGGGTCATAGTTTGTCACTTTTGCGGACATATTTTTTTATATAAATCCAGTTTTGGAGTTGTTTGGTATTTCCTTTGTGCTACGACATGGGATTCTTCAAGAAGCGGGTATTTAGGGTTCTCAAGGGTCGGCAATGCTTAAGTGGCTCCTGTGATGTTGCTTACGTCCATGGGCGACGATGACTGCTTCCCATCAGGCGGCTCGTCTGCTCGTTTGCTGAATATCACATAAAAAAAAAAAAATATATATATATATATATATTTTAATGAATTTCCAGAGTAATAAATTAAGACGCATACAGTAAGTCGCATAAAAAACTATTGGAATTTTGATAAAGATTGATATATGTACGATATTCATTCGGTCATTTTTCTAAAAGTCAGAAGTATTATTTTAAATAGAACAATAGCTTGCTTTCATCGATAAAAGTAAAAAAAAAACACAATACGTTTTTAACTATGTCAATATGTGTATGTCTTCTTCTTCTTGTTCGTGTAAAGGGATCAAACTTTTTAAAACTAAATTTTTGTCTGCCAATGTTTTGCCACCTCTAACCCTCGGGGTGTGGCCCTCAGGAGATCTTCCTCGGATATGTGTATGTAATATGTATTTGTGATGTGGTTAGTTGTCACCAATAAGGAGTAAGCTGAAAATCAGCGCTGCAGCCTCCGTGCTAGCACAATGCTGTGTAAGCCTTTTTGCTGGCAGACTGAGTAAAATTAATCCTCGCATAGAAGAACTTCCTAAACAACTTAGTAAATGTCCAACATCCGCAATAACCTGAAGCGACAATTCTGAATGTAAATTAGAAAAACTACGAATCCCCAACTACCCCTTACTCAGTTATAAACTTTTGGGCTCCATAAAACTAGGGGCAGTTAATCAAATACACAGTTTTGGGTCCGCCCTCGTAATCGAGTGGAGCCTTTATCATAATGTGAGAGTTAGTAATGTAGACTGGACACTGGGAAACTAATCTACAAATTTAATGTTTTAGTTTTATTTTCAGGGTACAAAGTTTTTGGAGCTCTGTCCGTTGTTTAAAAACTAGTGCATTAAGTAATTAACAGTGACAGCGCCCGCGTCAAGGCCGCAGCAGTAATGCAGCTGCAGTTCCGAACGTCATCTAAAAGGGATGGTAACCCGCTAGGCCAGAAACAAGTCCGTCTACAATAAAATTTCCTGCCCTCGTGAGACATATTTCATAATATTTGGATCAGTACGGTTTCACTCACTATTATTTCCGCCCCATCAGCGCGCGCGCAACGAGCGACGAGGCGGGCGGCGCGGGCAGTGCACGGAGTACAGCCGCCGCGGACACTCGTGCCTGAGGAAGGATTCCCGACGAATCCGAAACATGTCGCCAAAAGCGACTAAAAATAAGTGAGTGAAACCGTGCTGATCTAAATACCCTCAAGGAATCCTATCATACCTTTGATATCGAGTAGGGCATCGGGGAGATCTCTCGAACACCCGAGATGTTTCCCTGTATGGAGCCACTCCGCTTTCGAGCACCAAATGAGAGGCTGTCTCTTCTGTCTTCATGCACCCTCGGCATAGGGGATTGTTTGTATCACCCAAATTAAAAATATGTTTGTTAAGGCGGTTCCCTGAGTCAGAAGGCGAAAAATCTCCTTACATGATCATGTTTTTCTAAGAGGCGTTGATATTAGTAGACGTGGAAAAAAAATGTAGTTCTTGACTATATTATCTTTAATACACGAATACGAATACACGAATTATGACACTTCGCTCGATACAATTAATTCCCAAAGTAACCTTTAACTCGGACTTTTAATCCAACTTTACTCAGTTATTTATTATGTGATACTATAAACAAAAAAAAGAAGAAAAAACAATTTTAACTTTAATAGTAATTTCATAGCTATCGAATTTCGATATTGTAAGGTAACGTTTTTAAAATAAATAAAAATCGACAAAATTCGATCAAAATTGCAGATGCACTTGGCGTGCATTATCTTTCCCGTTCTTTTTTGCGAAATGTGACAGTGACAGCGGCAAACCGATGGAACGGCCTTAAATGGTCCATAACCTGTTATGATACTGATTACCCCTCAATCGGACATTGACAAGTTGAAGAAGCGACTTTGTTAGTCTTCTGTTGATGCCGGTTCCCCATCTGTAGTTACTATTCTTCCTCTAATACTAACAAAAACACGTCTCAAACGGCATAGTCCTAATTATGTATGTTGTAATTAGTTCGTTGTTACATTTGTCGTGTCTTATGAGAGTTGGTACCATTGTTCAGGATAGCTATTATAATGAGTCTAATTCTATTTTATTTAGTTTAAGATTTCAGTTTGAGTTAGTTCATGATTTCCCCCTATATTCATAAATCGAGGTTTAGACTTGCAAGAACTTGCATGCAATTTAAGTTACATTGCCGACTACTAAAGTAAACTGTATTCAAAAGGTTGATCAGATACCGCAATGTAACGAAAACCTCGCTTAAACCTCGCTTACAAACCTCTGTTAAATTTTGTGTTTTTCTAAACGGAACCCTTCGTGCGCGAGTCCGACTCGCACTTGGCCGGTTTTTTATTTTTCTAAATGTAAGTAGGCTTTGTGGCACATCAGTTATTGTTCTCCGATATATTTAATTCTCACAAAGAAGATGGCCTTGTTATCATTATATTCGACAGATCTTTCAAAGTGTACCGACCCCTGCTCTAACGGAATCGGGAAGGTACCCATTAAGGCACTTGTAATTTAACTGTCAATTTGCCATATTTGTGAGAGCCTAGAATGCAAATAGCCTTTCAATAGCGTCGTATTAAATTCAAATTTGACGTCATTTTACGAAACGATATTACAAAGGTACTTTCTCATTTTGAACCTTAGCTCTTTAGCTTATGATGTATATTAGCTTGGAGTGTTATGATAAAATGACAGTGAAACGCAACGATTTTGAAGATAATTGTAGCGTACCCCAGTTATCACGTCCGTACGCGATACTTATTTTAAAAGGGCATAATACACTTAGGTTTTCTTGTCGCTTAAGACTTTATTCTAATGAGTGGGTAATGTATTCGCCAATCTTGTAAGTTGGCAGGACATTTATATCGCACGTAAACGACCAATTATTATCGAATAGGTATTTATTAATTCGGAGAAGTTTGATCATGACGTATGGATAAAAGTGTTGTTTATTGGGTTTTTAATGTTTTTGGATATTGCAATTTGTAGGTAGTTTTATTACACTTGTATGATAATATGGTTTTAATATGTGAGCTTATAACATTTTATTAAGTGGATTATTGTACAAAATGCCAATAAACTTAAGAGCCTCCGGCAAGCTCGGCCGAATTACACCTTCCTAATACAAACGTAGTTCCGTTCTCATTTTAAAACTACGTGTTGGATTGTAATAAAACTTTTCACATACAATGATTTGATGTATACATAGGTCTGAAATAAGTTTATATAGCTCTAGTTTATAAAAAATTGAAATAGAGCAGAAACAAGTTTTGTATGAAAAACTTAAATTAGCTGTATTTTTTTTGCTATGGTATCTGATACATAAACCAATTTCAGACCTAAATATACCTTATTCTATTGTAAGTATAAAGTTTTAGAAATAGAAATAGAAATAGTTTATTCGTGGCACATTATAACACAAGAAGAACCAAAAGCAAACTTACACATAACATTACAACGCATATTTAACATTTCATTACATGACATGACCGATATTAGCCACGAAATGGTCCCGACTCAGCATGGTGTTAGCCAACGCTGGTCTTCCGTCGGGGCAACGAGTGAAGTACACAACATAAAAAAGAATAAATGAATAATAAACAATGGCAGTAAAACAAACAAATTAGAAAGAAATAAATAACAGAGCAATCTAGCTAGTCGTTTTCAATGAGAGCGGAACTACGTTTGTATGGAGAACCGAGCTTGCCGGGGACCCTTAAGGCGGTTCCCTGAGCCAGAAGGCGAAAAATCTCCTTATATGATCATGTTTTTCTAAGAGGCGTTGATATTCGTAGACGTGAAAAAAATATATGTAGTTCTTGACTATATTATCTTTAATATCATAGCTTCCGATACACGAATTATGACACTTCGCTCGATACAATTAATTCCCAAAGTAACCTCTAACTCGGACTTTTAATCCAACTTTACTCGGTTATTTATTATGTGATACTATAAACAAAAAAAGAAGAAAAAACAATCTTAACTTAAATAGTAATTTCATAGCTTTAGAATTTCGATATTGTAAGGTAACGTTTTTAAAATAAATAAAAATCGACAAAATTCGATCAAAATTGACACTTGGCGCGCATGATCTTTCCCGTTCTTTCTTGCGAAATGTGACAGTGACAGCGGCAAACCGATGGAACGGCCTTAAAGCTAAATCACTGGGCGGAGACGCCATACTAGAGTATACGTGTGGTATTTAATCGCATTAAAATTATTATAGGAGCGTCGAGCGCCACTTGCGAAAACTATTTACATTTTAATACATCGCTTCTTGATCGCTATATAATTTAAAATTAATACTCTCTCTCTTGTTAAGGGTCTGCCGCTATTACGGGCTACGTACCTTGCTTCGACCCAATCTTAACTAACAGGCTAATTCGAACATACAATAACATTAAAATTATATTAAATAATTTCACGGTTTAGACTCACTTGTTTTAGTCACTCGCGCGACGTGTTCCGGAGAGCCTAGGTCTCCATTCGCAAGCGCAGCGAGCGACGCGGTGCGCGGCAGTACGCAATACACGGTCGTCGTGAACGCTGCTCGCACTATTAGTGCTTTAGAAAGGAGACCTAGGCTCTCCGAAACATGTCGCGCGAGTGACTAAAACGAGTGAGTCTAAACCGTGAAATTATTTAATGTTAGTATGTCTCACGTTGTGTTTAAATTCGATTAATATTATATCATTTGAATCATGTTATTTAGCTATCGCGCGTCTCGCCCGCGCCAATACATGTACGGATAAGTACGAGCGAAATGTACGATATTTGAATGACATCAGTTAGATGTCATTCTGATATCAGTGTTCGTTCGAATTGGCCTGGAAGTGAGAACTTAGTGAGAAGCGGGACAGTAACATAAAGGACATTCCGTTCTATTTGTAAAGGACATTAACAAAACAAGTAAAATTCCTACGAAAACATACGTTTATAGTGGCACTCCCACACTTTGTCAATACTCCTACTCACAGCTTTATCTCTATCGATCTTATCCTGTGAAATGGCATACCTATATTGATAGGTTGATTCCGCTTTTATCCAGCTTCACTATTACACAAAGTTACTTTGTCAGCTTGTGACAGTCATGATGACAGATGAAAAAAACGCGATAGCTATACTGTCCGCGCGCGAATTCCGTGCACGGCTGAGGAATGTTAGGAATGTTGGGCGTCATGACAGAGTAGTGTATTTTTGTACGTACGGGCGCGGCTCACACCCTCCCACTTCCTCGACCTCCGAATGCACGGAATTGGCGCGCGGACAGCGTGATGATTAATTAAAACTATAGGCCTTACGGAGGTAGCATAAGCACGTACGTCTTTTTACAGCGGTTAAGTAGTGATACAGCAGCTATACAGTAGCGATTAGCGATACTGTCACTGGCCAAATGTCATACTCGTACACCCTCGCACTTGTAAACATAATTTTGCATCGCTATTATCGCGCTAATGAATCGCTGCAAAAAGTCGCCGTGTGCTACTTCCCTTCATGGGTAACTTTAACTTGAATCCCTTCATGGGTAACTTTAACTTGAATCCCTTCATGGGTAACTTTAACTTCAACTTAAATAGGTATTAGCGGTCATCCTATAAACGAATTGTCCTTGCTAGGCTGTGAACCCTTCACCAGTTAAAGAATATTATACCAAAACAGTCTAAAACAGCCTTCCGTTATGTTGAGCATTGTTTTGTTAAATCAACAGCGCCTTAAACAAGTAAGCGGGGCGTGGACGTCGTGACATCGGAATAATGAATATCGCGAATTTATTGAGAGACAAATTTATCTTGTCGTGCATCGAGACGTGGGTGGGCCGCCCTTAACAGCGACGGGGCGAGAAGCGATCGAGTTGGTTTCTTTAGGCTACCCCTTAAGGCTTAAGGTACTAGAGGACACAATAGTCAAATGTTATGCAAGGGTGCAAAGTTGTAGTTTCCCCGCGAGTGTTTCAACACACGAGAAGTAAAATACATTTGCACCCGTGTGACCATGTGTAACACAAAATTTTTCACCTCACTATAGCGAGGAAAGAAAACAGCTCAAAAAAAAGTCTTTATTTGTACACATTATAATCATCATCATCAATAAAAGTAAATATTTTTGTTGGCAATGTTGACATTTCTGACGATCCGTTTTGAAATTGCATCGACGACTTGTGCGTTCAGAATTATATTCAACATCATTTTCTCTGGTTATTCTGCCTGCATGTGTCCATTTCATTCCAGTACTTATTGTGCAGTTGCCTTTGATGTAGATCTAGTTGGTTGTGTATGTAAGATATTGGTAGGGGTATAATGGGCTCGGTGCCGGTGTTTCTGAACCTTACCTGGCCAGTTCATCCGCTGCATCGTTTTCTCTTGATCCACTATGCCGCTTTAGTGGAAAGGCAGCCTATAAGATGACTATTAGGCCCAGGTTTGTTCTGTTTTTCAGAAAAGAGCAACATTTTTTTTACAACAGATAATAGATAATATTTAATAACCTATGGTACTCAAACATGGTCATTAACTGAGGCGTTAAAGTCCAAACTCAAGGTTTGCCAGCGAGCGATGGAGCGCAGTATACTAGGTGTTCGCAGAACTGATAGAATCAGAAACACGGAACTGCGCTCCAGAACTCGAGTTGTAGATGTAGGTGTCCAGACCGCTAAGCTTAAGTGGGACTGGGCTGGGCATGTCTGCCGCATGCACCCTGAAAGGTGGGCCAAAATGGTTACCGAGTGGGACCCACGGAACACCATAGATGGTGCTGGCCGGGGTGCAGGCAGGCCGAAAAGGAGATGGCGGGACGACTTGGACGCATTTTATCCGGATTGGCGGGACACTACAAACGACAGGGTCGAGTGGAGGAAACGAGGGGAGGCCTTTGCCCAGCAGTGGGACACTAAATTAGGCTAGTATAAGAAAAAAAAAAATTTAATACAAAAATTCTTGGTAGTGGTAAATCTACGTAAAACGGTAGAATGCGGGCACGAATCCCGGACCAATATCGTAAGCCTTTGTGTTCTTTTTGTAAGCGACAGATAAATTCTGGGGAAGTTCTTATCTGCGGAATTAATGCCCCATTTATTCATACAATATTTATACCGTTAAGTGGCTAGGGAATTATGCTCGGGTTTGGTTCAATTGTTGATATTAGGAGAGAATAGGGCGTGTGAGAGACATTAATAACAGGGCTCGGGACCGGATTTTTTGAAAAACCCAAAATAACACAATATTTTGAATTATAATATTGTCTTCGGTTACCGCGATAGTTACTCATAAAACTATGACAACGGATTATATCGCGTGAATTGAATTTATAATATATCCCGACGTTTCGAACCCTTTACAGCGTTCGTGGTCAACGGGTGACTGAGGAAAAAACTACAAAGTGCAAATATACCCACATACAAAAAATAATGAACCATAAACTATAAACTGTAAGGCTTTAAGGTTTATAGGATTTAAGGCTTTAAAACGATATATTTATTTATTTATTTATTTTATTGGTATTAAGGATAACAACAGCCGTAAATATAACTAAGACATAATTATGTTTACATAAAACAAGGCCAATAACAGTCATCCATTGAGTTACATTATGTAGCGATTAAAAAATAACAAAAAAAAATAACAAAACACGAGAATGTACATTATATAAACACAAATGCTCGCTGCGCTAGAAATACTACATATTGGTTGTAAAATATTTAAGTAATATAGTTTAATTTACTTCTTAAAATTATTTTAATTCCACTTAATCTAATTCTGATACAAAAACATGAAACATGAAACAAGTCAGACATCAGCCAAAATCCACAGAATAAGCACCTGGACCTAAAGTTTTATAACTAATAGAATAAGTAGGAATTAGAATTTAGAAAGGTATCTTCCTATAACGTAGGTACAACTAATTGCATAACAAATTGGATTATAATCCGTTTTCATAGTTTTATTTCATTTTGAATTATTTTATGGTCTTTACGTAGGACTGAATCGTAAACTCAACTAAGTTCAAAGAAGTTAAGTTAACTTACTTAACTTTACTAAGTAAGTTAAGTTAAGTTAAGTAAGTAAGTTAACTTAGTTTTTTAGTTCGTAGTTCGTATTGTTAGATTGTTCTATTAAAATGAAATAATAAACCAATGAACGAAAAAGAACGTAATAATCCGGTTTTATTGTATGAAGAAAAAGCCGGTTCCGAGCTTTAATTGATAAATAAGAATAAAAGAGCGGTTTTTTAAAGTGTATTTATATTAATTTCAGGTCTAATAAAAACTGCCGTGAGTCATATTGACAATAGGCGGGCCGTATGCTTGTTTGCTACCGACGTGGTATTAAAAAAAAGCTAATTTTACGTTTTAACTCACACGTGCGACAGTACGTGAAGCGCAGCTATCTTGAACGCTATTACTCATGCACTGTTAGTGCTTGAATTTATTTATAAGTGCTAGAAAAGAAAGACCTAGGCTCTCCGAAACATATCGCACTGACTAAGAATATGTGAGTTAAAGAAAATTTTATAATACATAAAACTTTAGGATATTTATTATTGTCTAAATATAATTTTCAATTGTGCATCAACGGTAAATAGAGCTCAACGAGGGTGCGAAGTATTAGGGTCGGCAACGCGCATGTAACTCCTCTGGAGTTGCAGGCGTACATAGGCTACGGAGGCTGCTTAACATCAGGCGGGCCATATGCTTCTTTGCCCCCGACGTAGTATAAAAAAATATCCATTGATTATTTTACTCAAAATAAATACGCGTCAATAGCAGAACCACATTAAAAGAAATACCCTAAAATACCCTTTTTTTTGACGGAGTGGGAATGCACTTTCGAACGGAGTGTTAGACTCGCCGCTCCTTTTCCTTAGTTGGCCCTACCAACTAAACCCACTCCGGCGTTTCACCCTCTTTGCCGTTCGTGAGGGCGCACTGGGATCGATGACATTGCACCACAGCGCCCTCCGGCAGCCCCAGAGTCGCCAGAGCACCTTCACAATGGAGGGGGGATCAGAAACGTTTCCCCCCCTCAACGTATAATGCAGGTTTGGTACCCGCTGGCCCTCCTAGGGCTAGAGGCGAGCATATGCTCTCCGCCTTCGACCCTGCCGCCTGCGTCGGAGAGGAAACGCGTCAGCAGCCGCTTCTCGCTCCCACTCTGATCCCAAAATACCCTGCAAAATTATTGTCATTATCCACCCCTTATACAGCGCTTATAGAGCATTAATAAAGCTAATCAGAGAATGTGCCAGATGGCCCTGGGGCACATTAGGGCCATTTTACAATAATTTCAATTCACTAATTGAGGCAACGTAATCAGCAGATTGGATAATTATATAATTTTAATCTTTTAACCTATCTGATAAGGGTCGGCCATTATACCGCTTTGTATTGGACAAGGGATAAGCGGAAGCGATTTTTTATTTTATTTTTATTTATGATCAATACAATTGTAATCAAGATTTGATTGCAGTTACACCTATGTGTCAACGATATTGAGAATATGAAAAATGGGGCAAATGGCCGAAGCCTCTGCTCGCTTCCTCTTTTAAGTTTGCAAAAATGACTTTTTATATGGAAACAACAATAACGACATCTTTAGTGTACCTTCATTGTATGGAATACTGGAATAAAAGTAATTGCAACAGGTGTATTGTCTCTTCCAGAAAGCACATTTTATCAATAATATAAGTCAAATTAATGGCGATTTCTATTGGCATTGTACTACGACAGTTACAGTCATTATCATTAAATGGTGATCAGCGAAATCCAGTACATAGTGTAGCGTGAACTAATCATAATCAAGCCGTGGGCGAAGTCGCATCTGCGAGACCCTTTTCTTTCAATGTGTATACCTAAGGAAAAAACTCGCTTTCCTGTAGAAAAAGGTCGGTCCATCCTCTTGAGAGCTACGATGCCTCAGACAGACACACAGACAGACATTGGTGTCAAACTCATAACATCCCTCTTTTGCACCGGGGACAATAAAAAAGTTTACTCCCGCGTGCGAGGCCGTGGGCGAGAGGCCGCTTTGCTCACGCCTAGTCGTGGTACTGTCGAAATCCGCCACCTCCTTTGCCTTGCACTAAAATGTTTCCTCGCAAATTAAGCTTTTCGCTTATTACGAATATAATTTGTCCCTTGTGAGCTATAATGGTTTGTTGATTGTGCAGATGTTTGGGATCAGTTGATTCTGAAGTTTCTCACAGTTCAAAGTTTTATGTGGAGTCTCATTTTAGTCGTCTATTTTTGTCAGATTTTTTTTAAATCATCCGTATTCTAACATGTACTTATACAAAACTATATTGTGTGAATAACTACCAAGGCTCGGACTATTATTATTATTCTCAACCAAGAAATATTTGAGTTAAGTAAGAATATTTTTTATTATACGAAATGATGCAGTTATATAACGTTTTCCGAGTATTAAATAGTTTTTAATATAAGGTCTAAGGAATAACATACTTTATTTTGATCGGGAAAAGAAAAACCGTATGAGGAAATTAATTCTATGTTAGTATATTTAAGTAAATTCTATTTATGAATTAGCTTTATTTTTAGTATTATCATTAAATAGTTTTTAATATCTTTGAGTATCTCTGTTTATTTTCCCTACATTTCAGCTGTTACCCTACCAGTCGATCTTACTTGAATTATTCTTCCTCTACTTCTTCCTTCAAAAGACACATCTTCATTAACTCAACCCCAATTTTCTAATGAAACAAAAAACGCCCAAATCCACAGCCTCCACTAAATCGGGAACCCTTAACGATCCCTCAGAAACCATCTGTCTCTCCAACTAGTACAAGATTAACCAAGTTCCACGGAAACTCTCTGGACACAACCCCTAAACGACTCTGAACTTTAATAGCCTGTTTTTGGGTTGAGATTGGCCTGCTTGTTTATTCAATAAGTTTGGGTGATATTGATTAGTGTCTATTTAGTTTGACTGTGAATAAATAAACAGTGTTTAAGTTCAGTTGTTGGAAACATGATCAGTTTTAGTAACAAGACTTTAGTCGAATTTAAACTATCGTGAGACATATTAACTTAACTAATAATTTAGCGGTTTCACTCACGTATTTTTAGTCACTCGCGCGACATGTATTTTTAGGGTTCCGCACCCAAAGGGTAAAAACGGGACCCTATTACTAAGACTCCGCTGTCCGTCTATCCGTCTGTCACCAGGCTGTATCTCATGAACCGTGATAGCTAGACAGTTGAAATTTTCGCAGATGATGTATTTCTGTTGCCGCTACAACAACAAATACTAAAAAGTACGGAACGGGCGAGTCCGACTCGCGCTTGGCCGGTTTTTTAATGTGTAATTTTTTTACACAGGTTCAGCAATATCTCGCTCAATTTACTAATTATGTGAATTTTATACCATAGTTTGCAGATAATAAACCGGAAACCTCTGTAAATGTCATCGGCCGGTTTTTTGCCCGTCTGGATTACGGCCCTACTATAGTAACCGCAAAATGATCAAAATAGTCAGAGTTTTGAATGATTCACGGTTAGTTTCACTAGACTTATATTGACCGGGATATAGACCGTGATTACCTTTTGTATTATTTGTGAGCTCCCGATATTTCGACGCAGTTACATGCATCATGTTCACGGGTGACTGAAGATAGCGGGTGGGTGTCAAAGTTGTGTAGACAGCGCTCGGTCTACCCACATTCTTGCGCGTCGGCTGCGTTCACTTTCAACGTTACCATCGGTCGCATTCACACGTCTTGTTGGTCCGGTCGCGGACCATGGTCTATATCCCGGTCAATATAAGTCTAGTGAAACTAAGCGAGTTTAAAACTTATTATTATTTTTACCAAAGTTTCCATACAACTTATTATAAGTAAGCATAGCCATATGTATGAGTGAGCACTTACTTATTTATCTGTGATTCGGTACAAATGCATTGCATACTTATGTAAGTACATTTGTTAGCAAGCAAAAATAAATATTCAGTATTTAACTGAATACAGAGGTCCTATCCGTAATAATTTGGGAATGAAATAATTTTAATTGAAATATTCTATTATAAAATGAAATTAATATGAGCTTTAATACCTATAATTTAATATAATTAAAGCTAGTGAACAATATGTAGTACAATTTGAAATGTTCATATGATTACGAATAATTAAAGCTCTAATGTTGCTATGCCCTTGTCATGGTTGTAATACAATTTACTAGAAATTAGGCGATCATTATTCACGTAAATGATAAAAAATAGTTTGTTAAAAAATCCAAGCTAAGTTCAGTCAGTATTAAAAGTAGCGTATCAGACTACGCGTCAAAAATATCTACCATTCACAAACAGCTTTTCAAAAAGAAATAAATCTCCAATTTTAGGACAATTAGACTAATCGCACTTAAACTATCGTGAGACATATTTCAAAATATTTATCAGTACGGTTTTTACTCACTATTATTTTAGTCGCTTTTGGCGACATGTTTCGGATTCTTTGGGAATCCTTCCTCAGGCACGAGTGTCCGCGGCGATTGTTGTTATTGTGGTTGTGAGTAAAAACCGTACTGATAAATATTTTGACAATTAGACTGTAACATATACTCTTGGATGAGAACTGTACAGATTTAATCTATTTGGTTACAGATGATTTTGGTATCGCGACTAACGCAGCGTCTTACGTAAGTGAACAACTCGCGAACGCGAAGCGAAGCGGCGCGGCGCGGCGCGGCGGGCCCACGACGTTCTCGTTCGCAACGAGATTGCCCACGTAGGACACTTCTATAGGTATCAAAGGATTGATTTACCCCGCGCCGCATCGCTTCGCTTCGCGTTCGCGTTGTTCGCCTACGTAGTACGCTGCGTAATAATGCTGTATCTATGTTTACTTTGATAGTCCTTTCCAATAAATTCCTTAACTTTTAATTATTTAACGCAAAATAAATATCTTACAAACCTAATTAATACGATTTTACAATATATTAATATGAAATTAAAGTCAGCCAATTTAACCTAAAGAACGTTAGTTAATGAGGTCTAATAATTAGACCGGAATTCGGGATTACTTTAATTATTTAAAAGGAATTTTTGATTCCACATTTTAATTTTCTTGTAAAAAAGAGACTAATTTCGTCAAATAAGCCTATTTTAATTGATATAAAAGAATATTTGAAATATAATAAAACAGGATTTTGATCATCATAAAAAAGTTATTACAAAACTTTCTAATTATAGCTATTTAAATTTTTATCATCATTATTTGATGAAAGACCATTGAGTTATTGCTTTTCTTTTATACCTACTCGTCCTTAATAAGGATTTTGGAAACAATGGTGCTATATTTCTACCTTTTTCTAACCCTGAGCTTGGAAGCAACAAGACCTGAGGGCCCAGCCAAGTGAAAATCGTTTGTAGAAAAGGCTAATCGAGAAATAATACTATTAAAACAGATTATATCGCGTATATTGAATTTATAATACATCCCAATATTTCGAACCCCTTTACAGCGTTCGTGGTCAACGGGTGACTGGTGACGGGGTTTTATTTCATGAGTAACTATCGCGGTAACCGAAGACAATATTACGATAATCGAGATTTAAATAATGCGTGGCACCAATCTTGTGACTTTTCGTTCTCATTTTTCATTCCAAAACATCAATTTTTGATTACCGGCCCAATATTCTAGAAATTGAATATATCTAATCCATATCGGTTTTAGACCTAATATTTGACATAATTTTTTTTTTTTTTTTCATATATCTTTATTGCGTCCATGTTCATTTTACATAGGATGGTATTGAAACATTATAAAGTCGGTACATGGTACCCTGTTAGGGCATGGCAATATAATCTTAATACTAATGGTGACTATATACAAATAATACTAGACTTGATGTAACATAATTTCAGAATACATTGCAACATTTCATTGTAATAAATTATATAAATCCTGTATAAATCTTAATTTAATAGGATAGGGATTTATGCGGTATTACTTATTTTATAATTGTACAATTCATCATTATAAAATAATTACAAATTAAATGAAAAAATTAAAATTATAAAATTAAAAAAATATATATATATATAATTTAAATGTTTGCGAAGGATTATGTCCTATTGATACCAATTTGGCAAAGCGTCATCATTTAAATATTCTTGAATAGTATAATAACATTTCTCTTGAAGTAGTTTATTTAAATTATCTTTAAATGCTTTGTCGTTTGTTTCATGTAAAAGTTGTTGGGGCAGCTTGTTTGCTATTGTAACGCATCTATAATAGGGACCGTTTCTGTACATAGCTAATTTTGAAATCGGTAACGGTACTGAATTTTGTTTCGTCTATTTGAGGTGATTTTATTATATAATATAATATTAGGTCTAGAAACGATAGGGATTAGATATATCTAATCCATGTACACATTGACACGTTGACATATTTATCTTAACCTCGTGAGTCTAAATATAATGTACATATTCATGAGCCGTGGCAAAATGCCGGGACAACGGAAGATGATGATGATGATGAGGAGGATGATGATGATGAGGATGATGATGATGAAGAAAATAGCGCGCACTTATAATAAAAATAAAGGAAATATTTATTTGCCTCTAAACTAAAATGAATAATGGGAACTATTACGCACTGGACCTTTTTAAATATACATAGGAATACACTACAACGTCAACCGAAACAGACATACCAACAACATTATTCACGATACCCGGATAAAAGAAACAGTTCAAGGCAAGAAAGGTCCGTGATTAATATGTAGTCGCGCCATAAGGTACCCGTTTTGTTTTATAGCAGAAAGCAGGCTTGACGCGGGCCATTAGCCGCTCCCACCCATTCATTCTTCCCTTCATTCGTTCTTCGCTCACTCATTCGTTCAACGATCACCTGGGGACCAGAGCCGGATTATCGGGAAGATTTCTTGGTTTTTTTCCTGCTATTTACTTTTTACATTAGGAATTTGGACTATAATTCGACGTTGAGATACGTCGCTTCTTGCCCGGTGACTAATGTGCTCAAGTTTTTAAATTGTTTCGAAAATGGAATGCTTTTTCCGAGTTTATCTGTAAAAGCCTGTCCAAGTACGAGGAAACGCGTTTACGTTGAGTTTAACGCTAATGATCCAGCGGGAGGATTGTTTTTGTATGTGACATTCCATTTTTTATTGTACCTAATCAATCCGAATAAAAATTTAAATTATATACCTAATTAATTGACTTGAAGACCCTTCAGGAAAAAAACCGGACAAGTGCGAGTCGGACTCGCCCACCGAGAGTTCCTTACTTTTTAGTATTTGTTGTTATAGCAGCAACAGAAATACATCTGTGAAAATTTCAACTGTCTATCACGGTTCATGAGATACAGCCTGGTGACGGACAGACGGACAGCGGAGTCTTAGTTATAGGGTCCCGATTTTACCCTTTGGCTACGGAACCGTAAAAAATTACATCGATTTTATACGAATAGATCAAGTGGGAAATATCCGCTTGTACTAATAAGGGTTAAAGTTATTATTAATAAAACACAAAAATTATTTATCTTCAGGCAATTAAAGTCCATAGACCTACATATACCTACATACAATAACAAAAATCTTAAAAGCTAAAAATAGGTAACACATTAACTACTTTACTTATTTAGTACCAAGAGGGCTTCTCAATTTAGGTCCTAAATTTTTCATCACGCGTCTAAACACGCAAACTTGGAAAATACATTTCTTTTCTAAATAAAAATCATTGAATAATTTCTATGAAATACAAGGTGTCGGCAATAAAACAGGGATTGCCGTAACGTCATAACATCTATATGATAAATCGTCCAATCAATTTCTGGACTCAAACGGTCTAATTTGACATGTCTGTGACAGTGATGAATGGTCAGCTTTTTCTATTCCATTCATTCTTTCTGCGTTTTTTGCCAGTTTTCTTAAGAACGAATGGAAACTTAGTTCGCGACTTATTAGTCGGTCATTAGGTTTTGTACGTAGTGCGGAGTTGGGGAGGGCAAAGGATCATTCCTTTGGTTTGGTTCAGCATTTTGTATTTTTTTTATGTACAGTCGCCATCAGATATCGGAGCGGCCGAGATGCTCAAAAATATCTCAACACGCACTCTAGCGCCTTGACAATAGAGGCGTAGAGGTTGTGAGCGCCTTGGCCGCTCCGATATATCTGATGGCGACTGTACTATGTAATGTTAGTGTTCATTAAACGGCTTCCTAGCCTAGTTGGTAGTGACCCTGCCTAAGAAGCAGAAGGTTCCGAGTTCACATCCTGGTTAGGGCATTTATGTGTGTGTTCGTCACAGATATTTTTTCCTGAGTTATGGATGTTTTCTATCTATTTAAGTATTTATCTATAGTGTGTGTGTGGCCGATAAATTAAACCAGATATTGAATTTGTTCCTGTAATCTCTTTTAATGCGGATTAAGGCTCACATCAGCGTAATTTTTTGTGAATACATATGTAATCAGTTTCCTGCAATTGCTAAATTGAATGACTCAAATTTATCGAAATTTTACTATGTTTAAATTGTAAGATGTTCGGCTCGGACATTTTCAATCTCCTGGTTTCTGTGGTGTCTCCAGGTGTCCTCTCCACTTGTGGGTCCTAGAGTTTTTCGGATTTCGGACGGAATTTTTTGGAGAAACGAAAGCCGCCAGACTCCGATGGCTCGGGCACGTAGTCCGGATGGGTGAAGATAATGCAGTCTGGAGAGCGTAGGTACTCCGGACTACCAAAGGGCCAAGGACCATCTGGACGCCCTAGGTACCGCTGGAGAGACGAAGTGCAAAAAGATCTTAGCGAACCCGGCGCCGTTGACTGGACAGAAACGGCTTTGGACAGAGAAGCATGGCGGTCTTTGGTGTCGGAGGCCAAATCCATTTCGGGTCGCTGCACCACAGCAGTTAGTAACTAAGTAAGTTAATTATTATAAGGCGGTGATCTTGGACACGGCGCGGATAATCCGGCGGTTCCTCTCTCTGCGGCCCTGACCACCGGCAGCTTGGTCCCTGCCCCGCTGCTGGCGGCACCCTAGGTTAGGCTTTTTATAAGGTGTTCATACCTATATATTATGTATTCTGTATTGTTTTGTAAGCGTTTGTTTAAATTTTACTTTTATAAGATGTTAAATGAATAAATGAGATAATAATAAAAAAAACCTGCCAAGTGCGAGTCGGACTCGCGCACCGAGGGTTATAGCGGCAACATAAATACATCATCAGATCTGTGAAAATTTTAACTGTCTAGCTATCACGATTCATGAGATACAGCCTGGTGACAGACGGATAGACGGACAGCGGAGTCTTAGTAATAGGGTCCCGTTTTTACCCTTTGGGTACGGAACCCTAATAAGTGATAATGGGGAGGAAGGTAATTGCTTACGATCAGGCGATTTGTCATAAAAAATAACACTTTTCATTCCACTTGCATTTGGCAAGCTACTAACAGTACAAATTACTTTGAAGTTTCCGTTGAAGGTAAAAGATTAACGCCAAAAAACCTCTCATCTTCCCCACTTCTGTTAAAAGTACCTGTGCGATTTTTTCCAGAATCAACAATTCTCTAACATTCCCCGAAGACAGTTAAAGAACACTTTACTTTTACGATACCCCCAATAAGGAAGCGTACAAATTTCAAAGTAGATACAAAAACCGGATATCCTCCGCAATCCCGCCAACACAAGTACCAACATAACGGGGCCTGAGTTTTTCCAAATGGCGAACTACTTCCGGTTGCAGGAAACCCCCTGTGGGGGGCTGATTTTTATTATCTTCTACTCATTGGGAGGATCAAGAATCTTTTTGTCTGTTTTAGTAGTAATTTGGGGGATAATTTTGGGGATAATAAGCATGATAATGATATTTGTTAGTAATTTATTGTGGTTGGTTTGTTACAAATAAAATATAGAAATGCTATGAACTGAAATATATGTCATAATATTGTATTCGGTTACCGCGATAGTTACTCATGAAATAAATTCATCATACTCATGATTTTGCATGTACAACCTTTAAGGCTGGACCAGCCTTTGGGCTATAGTCTATGATGGGCAGGCATCGTAAACTGCGAGCGAAATACATTGAAATGACGTATGACAACCAGTTACAACCCTAGTACTTCAATGGATTTCACTCGCAGTTTACGATGCCTGATTGATGGGTCATTATTTTTTTACACGACTGCCCAAAAAAAGAGTGTATTGTTTTGTATGTGGGTATTTTTGCACTTTGTAGTTTTTCCTGTCACCCGTTGACCACGAACGCTGTAAAGGGTTCGAAACGTCGGGATGCATTATATATTCAATATACGCGATATAATCCGTTTTCATAGTTTTATTTCATGAAATAGATGTCATATATTACAGAGAAAGTGACGAAACCCAGTGGTGAAGGCTGGATTCGAACCGACGTCTTTACACGAAAAAACATTTGGATGTTTCATACATTTTGGCTGGTCCATTTTCTATTGGAGGGTAAATTTTTTTTTCGCGATTTCGTGGTTGGTCTCGTAGTAATAACGATAAAAACGGCCCTATTAGGTACTAAGACTCCGCTGTCTGTCTGTCCGTCTGTCACCAGGCTGTGTCTTATGAACCGTGATAGCTAGACAGTTGAAATTTTTTACAGATGATGTATTTCTGTTGCCGCTATAACAACAAATACTAAAAACAGAATAATATAAATATTTAAGTGGGGCTCCCATAAAACAAACGTGATTATTTTGCGTAATGGTACGGAGCCCTTCGTGCGCGAGCCCGACTCGCACTTGGCCGGTTTTTTAAAAGTTATTTATGTAGCATATTTTTCTTTTTCTGGATTGACAGTCCTTTAAGACAGGAGTGGAGGGGAGTAAAGTATCTATCATAATATACCCGAAGTGCTGAATCTTAAATAACCAAGTTATCACCCAAGTTTCACGACAGCTAATACACATAAAGTATTATTACCCCGTAAATGTTGATAATGTTAGTTTTAGTGCGGTCAGTCGTTAACCGCGAGCAACACCCTATTGTTATCGCTAATTAATATAATTAGTGCTTTAGTGAATATTGTATCACCCCGTGAATCGAATTAGTTAAATTGTGGTTGTTTTGTGGAAGCCAATACAAGTATTACAAATAAGCACTAATAATGTGTAGCTTATTTTTTTTCGCAAAATATCACATCGCACACAATCGAATTTAAACTATCGTGAGACATACTTTTGACGACTGGTCTGGCCTAGTGGGTAGCCCTGCCTGCGAAGCCGATGGTCCTGGGTTCGATTCCCGGAAAGGGCATTTATATGTGTGATGAGCACAGATATTTGTTCCTGAGTCATGGGTGTTTTCTATGTATTTAAGTATTTATATATTATATATATCGTTGTCTGAGTACCCATAACACAAGCCTCCTTGGGCTTACCGTGGGACTTAGTCAATCTGTGTAAGAATGATAGGACATATATAAAAAAAAAAATACCAACTTAGCCAACTTAGTCCGTCGTGACCGCTACTTTATCAGGCACTGTTATAGTGCTTAAAAATGGAGACTTAGGCTCTCCGAAACATGTAGCGCGAGTGACTAAAAATACGTGACATCGCAAACAATTTTGTTCTCATCATTTTATGATAGGGAGCCCAAAAGAGATTTTTTTGGAGTTACTCGAGCGTGTCAGATTAATATTTGAGTGATATTTTGGTATCCGTGGAGCTCCTTAACCATTATTAGCCGTCTATGTTGGTAGGTTGGTTGGTAGTTGATGGTGGGCAGTAAAAAAATCGTTTAGTAGATTAAGAATTTGGTAAGTTTGGTCCATAATAATGCTATAATTTTGCTAATACTTAATCTGACAATTACTTGTACGCATTTTCTTAATCTGACGGTCACAGGTTGGAAACCCGATTTTCACATTTTAACCTAATGAGAGGATGGAATTGCAAGATCATGTGTGTGTGTGTGTGTGTGTGTGTGTGTGTGTGTGTGTGTGTGTTTGTGTGTGTTTTCTTATTAATAAGTTTTTTTGTATCAGAATAGTACATACTATCCTACTACATAAATCATAGTTAAAACAAATACGAACATTTTAAGTTAATTACTTTAAAAAAAGTTTTACTCCGGACCGCAATATAGAGTATTTATCTGGAAACACAGTGTATAAACCCGAACTATACCCACCTTATCTCTGTACCGCCAATCAGAAAACTTCCTTAAAAGAAGAGCGCAATCAAAAGAAAATTAGCGTGGACCTCCTTACAATTTCAAATGGAAAAAGTTGGACGTGGCACGGTGTATAGATTTAGGTCAGTGAAATAGGTATTTAATACCCGTTAAACCCTTTTTAGGGTTCCGTACCCAAAGGGACCCTATTACTAAGACTCCGCTGTCCATCTGTCCGTCTGTCCGTCTGTCTGTCACCAGGCTGTATCTCATGAACCGTGATAGCTAGACAGTTGAAATTTTCACAGATGATGTATTTCTGTTGCCGCTATAACAACAAATACTAAAAAGTACGGAACCCTCGGTGCTCGAGTCCGACTAGCACTTGGCCGGTTTTTTTCATAAAGCTTATAAAAGCTTATAAAGGTATATTTTATCCCTTTCTTAGAATTCAAATGTCAAAGGGGCAGTAGAAAAAAGATTTAAAGCACCGTTTGGATTCAGACTACACCTGCAGCAGTATTGCAGCGCGACATTACTGCGACTGCAAGTGTCAAAAATCCATTGATTTTGCGGCATTGCAAAGAGAACATATATAACCTCACGGTTTGTGTGAAGTTGCGCCTTATGTCAATGCTAATAAAGATGGTGACGACGGCAAAAAATATATTGATTTACGGAAATTAAACGATACTATATAATGTATTTTTATTATGTATTTGTAATTCCCGTTTCATTTACACCCAATATTATATATATATATATTTTTTTTTTCTTTTTTTTTAATAAACAGTTTAATTATTTTCTTTTTTTTTATCTTTTTCCGTGATAAAATGCGTATATAATTACTGTAATAGTCTGTACCATATACGTGATGGTTTTTCTCCGGGCCCAAAATCGACGATCTCCTTTCCCCAACACTTTATCTAGTTTGTGGTGTCCGAGGGAATCTGACTTCCAATCAAAAGATCGCGGGTTCTATTCCTGGCCTGTACCACTAGCTTTTCGGTAGAAAACATCATCAGGAAACCTGATGCATACATCCGCGAAGAAATAGATGTGTGTAGTAAAGTCGCAACCCGCATTGAGCCGGAGTGGGGAAACCCTCTCTCGCTTGAGAGGCGGCCTGTGCCCATCAGCACTCAACTGGGATGTATATAAGCTGAATTATTATTACATTATTATGTACGTACTTAGTTTGATTAGAATTAGATACCTACTGCAAATGTTCGGTGTACTGCGGCACTAGAACCAATTAGTGGGCCGCGGGGACACACTTGGATTAATTAAAACAAGTTTAATTCCCATAATTGTGTTGTGGGTTCACTACCCACCACTTTTTTGCAATCAACGTAAATTACTTTTTACCGCACCAGCTTGTAAAACCGCTCTCTTTATTCTTCAAAAACTTATGACAAAGTTGCATTTTATCCACAAAAGTCATTTCATGCAAATGTTGGGTTGTTTCTTCATGTTAGCTGGTAGAATTGACTTTAAAGTCATGATTTGAATGATAAATGTTTAATTACCTTCATCCGAATGTGTTTTAAAATAATTTTACATAATTTAACTAAAGCTGTAAATATAAAAATAAATTAATTAAAAAATTAAAAGCACGACTGCGGAATTTTAAGCGAACTGAAAAGCTAAAAATAATTTTGATGTTAGTTACATAACTTGATAAATTTAAATTAGAATATAAATGACTGACTGGAGTCACCCGTTGACCACGAATGCTGTAAAGGGTTCGAAACGTCGGGATGTATTATAAACTCAATATACGCGATATAATCCGTTTTCATAGTTTTATTTCATGAGTAACTATCGCGGTAACCGAAGGCAATATTAGAATATAAATGTACACTTACGGTTATTTACAGTAAATACAAAGGTTTTGCAACATTTATGACATCTACCTGTGTATTTTATTTCGATTGCACTACGAGTGTCTGATGTCAAAATTGGATCATAATAATTATGTAGACTGCATATCGCTCCTGCAAAATTCATAATTCAGAAATTGATTCTCCAAGTACGCCTCAAGGGCACTTTTACAAGTCAATACAACATGTATAGTGAATACTTATAAATACAACAGCCAATACTTGGTTAAACATTTTTATAATAATCTTAAAATAAATACTATATACAATATAACAGAGATGAATAATTCTATATGTTTCACAATGCACCACAATTGATAGTTTGGCTGTGATTGCCATCTATCCCAAAAGCAATATGGTTACCACATCACCTCTCACCTTTTATTAATTTCTCGAGTCAAATCGAGCCCAAGGCGAGGCGTAGAGAAATGAGTATTTGAACTACAATTCACATTTCCAAGGGGCCAGTTCGATCTGTAGCCGGAGATCTCGAGTCAGCATAATGCTTTATTCAAGAGCTGTAGTATATGTTGTAGGCACAGAAGTGTTTGAGGCAGCGTAGCGAGTAGGTAGGTATAACATTCAAAACAATTTTAAATACTAGATGTAAACGTTTTGACAAGATTCGCGTTCGGCAAAGCGCATTTATCATATATCTGGAATTGCAGGCTGCTTCATGCTTGCCATTATTTATGCGTCTGTTTTTTTGTATAAATTTTTATTGCTCGTTCCTCATTTATACCAAAATGATATTAAACGTGACCTGCAGGTAGGTAGAAACAGAGCGCAGACTGGACCGCTGGAGCCGCTTTTTCTCCCTTCTTGGGGGGTTGCCAAGTGTTAATCTCGTGGCTAGGGCAATCGTCTTCATCATTTAAAAGTTAGACTCTTATAGGTGGAGCGATTTCCATGTATGTCGGTCCTCTGCTTTCTCCTTGACAGCCTGATACGACAGGACGTTGAGTTTTTCCTTTACTTGATCTATGTACGTTCTTGGTCTCCCCCTCCGTCTCCTTGCCTCAACTCTCCCTTCAATTATGTTTTTGATAAATTCGTCGTGTAGCAGGTATCCAAGCATCTTTCCTCTTCTATTTTCTATGGTTCTCAACAAACTCCTCTTCCCTCCTACTATGCGTATCCCTCATTTGTTTTCTTCTCCGTCCAACTGACCTTTGCCATTCGTCGCCAGCACCACATCTCAAAAGCCTTTCCCTATTACGTTTCATTGTCCACGTTTCGCTTCCGTATAGTGCTATGCTCCAGATGTACACTTTTATTTAGCTTTTATGGCTAGGGCAATAGATCAGCTTAATATGAGTCAATGAACAATCGTGCCAAGCGGCATAGCCTGAGACAAAATGCATACTATTCCATTATGCACTTACTTTCCTTACTATAAGCTGGGTAGCATGCTCAAGAGCGTTTCCTTTGACCTCTTCCGGAGCAGAATTTCCGATAAATTGCTAACGGGCGCTCAAGGTTCTTAAATTACGGATTGATTTTCGGAGAATGATTAATAGACGTCGTTGACAATCCTTTTCTGGTCTTTTAAAGGGATTGTAAAGCTGTAGATAGAACTATAGTTTGTCAAAGGACTGTCTCATTTCAAACATAGACAATCATACTATCTTCGTCTTACAGTAGTACTAGCACCCAAAAAAAGGATGAGTATAGTTTTTTTGGTTCTTATTTACTGACAATTTGGTTTGACCAACTATAGTTAAATCCTACCGTACGGAGACTTTAAAAATTTCAAAGTGGATACAGTTACGTGATAGATTCTCCGTAAAAACGTAGTTTAAACTCATTACGTTAAAATGGCTTGAAGGAAACGACCAAAGAATATAATACTCACTAGGAAAAAAAAAAACGACTCAAGTTGCCGAAATTGTTTTTTCCGCGACTAAAAAAAAAACCTTTGCGAAAATGTGAATCGAAGATTTCCTTAGTTATAATTTAAGTAATGTTTTTACACAGGTTCAGCAATATCTCGCTCATTTACTAATTATGTGAATTTTATATCATAGTTTACAGATAATAAACCGGAAACCTCTGTAAATGTCAACGGCCGGTTTTTTGCCCGTCTGGATTACGGCCCTACTATAGTAACCGCAAAATGATCAAAATAGTCAGTTTTGAATGATTCACGGTTAGTTTCACTAGACTTATATTTTGACCGGGATATAGACCGTGATTACCTTTTGTATTATTTGTGAGCTCCCGATATTTCGACGCAGTTACATGCATCCTTTATCCTACCCTCATTCTTGCGCGTCGGTTGAAAGTGAACGCAGCCGACGCGCAAGAATGAGGGTAGACAGTCTACACAACTTTGGCACCCACCCGCTATCTCCAGTCACCCGTGAACATGATGCATGTAACTGCGTCGAAATATCGGTAGCTCACAAATAATACAAAAGGTAATCAGGGTCTATATCCCGGAAAATATAAGTCTAGCAAAATAGTCAGGGCAATTTATAAAAAATATTATACACATTACGAGTACACGCCATGGGCCTAACTAGCGTTCCAAACGTTGTTTAAAGCGATAAATATAACAAGTTCACACTTTTTGCGGTAAATATGGCCGCCGGGGGTAATTATCTGGGATCGCATCGCGGTATTATGCGCGCAATTTCGCTTGCGCTTTTACGGGTTGAGTGGGCTGGGAGGCGGCGGGTTAAAAATTAAGTTATTTTGAGCGTATTTTGTTTTGAGTTGTTATTATATCTATAATTTTTTAGGGTTCCGTACCCAAAGGGTAAAAACGGGACCCTATTACTAAGACTCCGCTGTCCGTCTGTCCGTCTGTCCGTCTCTCCGTCTGTCCGTCTGTCCGTCTGTCCGACTGTCCGTCTGTCCGTCTGTCTGTCACCAGGATCTCATGAACGGTGGTAGCTAGACAGTTGAAATTTTCACAGATGATGTATTTCTGTTGCCGCTATAACAACAAATACTAAAAAGTACGGAACCCTCGGTGGGCGAGTCCGACTCGCACTTGTCCGGTTTTTTATGGCGATTGGGGAAGTCTGTGTTAAGCATTGGATACGAAGTAATGGCTGATAGATAATTTGTAAAATTCGTGTGGTATTTAGTAACGATTCTCAAACTATATTTCTATTAACCTGTATTTTATTTGACGACCATTATAAGACTATGGCATGTGTACGTCTGTCTGTATACTTATTTACCCATAATGCTTAGCGAAAGGTCTTAGAAATTATGCATAGAATAATAACTAGCTCCCGCTTTAACCGTTCAAGGAATACTTACGTCACAGAATATCGTACCGAATTAAGCGGTATTATGGTATCGACATGTACCAGTATTACCGACTCTTGATGGATTGCGAAAGGTAGATTAAAAACGTGTGAGAGAGATTACGCTCCATATGAGGTGTTAAAACCGTTTTAATGACTAGGTTTAGTAAAGATGCGTGAATATATCGTATGTTATTATTCACAACGACGGGACTTAATCGCGTAAAATAAGTTTTAAATTTACCTCCGACGTTCACGAGTTCGAGTTCGAGTCTTCTCCGAGACCACGGGGACAACGCCGTCCTCGAAAAGTCGGAGGTAAATTTAAAACTTATTTTACGCGATTAAGTCCCGTCGTTGTGAATAATAATGAGTAAAAATCGTGAAAGTTTAAATCAATGTATATCGTATGTTGTTTAAAGGAGGTGTTTAATATTAGCGATATAACTGTTCGACCAGTTTCGGTTTTAGTTTCGTTTTCGACAGGTTTCGGTATAAAAATCATGTTTTGGGCAAGAAATGCCGAACCTTTCGGCCGCGCCGACAAACAATACTTTCGGATCGCGCTTAGCTAATTTTCTATACTGATAAGCTTAACTTATTTCGCTTGCAATGTTTGTATGTGTGTGTATGTATGTTTGGGGCAAATTTCAAGCTACTTCCCATTATTCGATTGTGCAGAAACTTACTAAAATCGGAAGTCGAGAAATCGTTCCACCCCACAAAATAAATAGATAAAGATTCCACCACGACTGCAGAATTAGATATGCATACATACAAAGTACCTATCTTTAATGCAATACTAATATTATTCACTAGTTATGCTCTATATATCTTAGAAAATAGATGTCATAAAAATTCATTGCTTCCTTCGATTCCTTCCCGATGGTTTTCTTTTCATAATGCGAGTATTATTTTATGCACCCCTAGTGATGGAATAGATCCAACAGGGCAGGGTGCCTAGCAAAGATGCCGATCGTTTGTGCTAGGACATCGAAACGCTATCTGTCCCTCCATCGTCACAGAATAAGTAATAGTATTATCATACAGAACGGCCACGCACCGCCCCGCCCCGACTCGAAATACCTCGCCCCGCGACAGAAATCTGGCGGACTTCTGGCGTGCTCTCAGTACTATTTTTAAGCAACTTACTCACACCATGACGCATGACGCGTGTACGGACGTGCCGTTCACACATAGAAACGAGAGTGATTTTTGATATATAGCGTGTCCGCCCTGTGCCATCGCACTAATATGTGATCAAATGCCGCAATGGCTTTTGTAACATGCGGTTCCTGAACACATCGTAGACTTCAGCTCGTTTCATAACAGCACGAGTGCGTGTGTGTTAATACTAGATTGTTAACCAAGGGATGAAATGATGCCTTTCACCCGAGTTAAACACTCTATTTTTCATTTCGAATACGAGGAAAGTAAAATGCATGTGTTTTTTTTAAAACACGACTAAGTATAATTTTTTATAGTATTTCTTAAGAGTACTTTTAGTTAAAAATTTTGGTAAAAGTATCGTTATTTATGGAATGGAGAGTCAAATATCAGAATGGAAATTGTATAACAAATCCATTAAAACTCAAATTTCAATTGCTTATCTTAAAAAAATTAAAAAATCGTACTTCGAACGTGAAACGCTCTGGTGCAGACACGTATCATTTTCTGCGCACCTTTTAGAACAATAATGACCCTCTTTCAGAACATGAGAAATGAAAAATATGCTTGTCATTCTGTCTTCTATTATTTGTCAACGTAATACGTATTTAGTGGCCACTGCACAAGGTAAATTCTCTAGAACCCCTAGTCTAAATTTTATTCGATAGCGTGACTAGCGTGCGCGTTTGCGTTGTCTATTTTTGTATTTGATTTTGATCAGCGCGCCAAGCGGGACCTTTTGGAAACTCAAAATTCCATACAGAATGACACAACGCAAACGCATACATCACGTCACGCGATCGAATAAAATGTACACTAGGGGTACTGAAACTGCAACCCTATGCAGCAACGTTTCATTCAGCAAGCTATTGTTAAATAGGTGTCCTTAAAACAAACATTCCAACCGTTCCGCTGCCCAGTGGACCAAATCGGACGTCCAATAGCTGTCCGTAGCTTCCGCACGATTACCAGCTGCATTGGAGGGTTTAAATTGTATAGGGGAGTTCGCGATCGTATTTATAAGACTTTATTGTCTGGATACATTTTCTTCGGAAAGTTGTTTAGAGTATTTTTCTAGTTTCGTTTCAAACTAGCTTCTGCCCGACTTTTGCGTGGAATACTGATGATGATTATTGATAAAAACTATCCTATGGTCTTCCTCGGGCCTCAAACTATCTTCATACCAAATTTCATCTAAATCGGTTTAGCGGTTTAGGCCTGAAGAGGTAACAGACACACAGACAGAGATACTTTCGCCTTTATAATATTGATAGGGATTGACTAGCGATAAAGGAATCTCACGTGAATCTCATACACATAATCTGAACTTAGATATCTTAATTTAGGATCTAAATAAATGTCCAGAAATCAATCATATACCTACCATAATGCCTATGTATATAGAGGCACTGAAAAAAAAAGGTAAGTACAAACATACATACATATAATCACGCCTATTTCCTGAAGGGGCAGGCAGAGACCACGGATTTCCACTTGCTATGATCCTGACATACCTCTTTTGCTTCCTTCACTTTCATAACATTCCTCATAAACGCTCGCCGGTTTAAGGTGCTCTTGACTTGGCCTTTCTTCAGGATATCCCCGATCTGATCAGAGAAAGTCCGCTGAGGTCTACCCCTTCCAACTCCCGCTTCTACTTCTCCCTTATACACTCTCTTTGTTAGCCTTCTTTCGCTCATTCTTTCCACGTGTCCAAACCATCTCAATATACCTTTCTCAATTTTTGTCACTACATCTTCGTTCAGTCTACGCTTTTCCCTTATCACACTGTTCCTAATCCTGTAATCTCACACCACACACACTTCTCAAGGTAGAGATAAGTAGACCGTGATTAAATCACTCGTTTATTCAACATTACCTACAAGTGAAATTGAGTTAGAGCACCAAAAATGGGCTCCCCTTAGCATTGTTAAGAATCAGCCATTTAATCTCGTTCCGTCTAATCTGATGAGGCGGGTGAGGTACTCTGCGTATTGGAGGGGACATACGGACTGATATAACAAGCGGGAACGTACACAATAGTAGTTTATGTGACTGCTACATAATGAAATGCGTTAAAATACGAGCGTGTTTATTAAACGAGCTGAAAGCGAGTTTCTTTAAAACATTACACTAGTTTTTTAATACTAATTAATGCACAGTTACATACAATGCTTTATTTACATACATATTAAAAGTTATCTATGATGTGTGTTCAGGAACCGCATGTTACGACCGCAGTTGTTTCAGTGAGCACCAAAAACGAGTTCCCCGTAGCATTGTTAAGAATCGGCCATTTAATCTCGTCCCGTTTAATCTGATGATGGTACTGTGCGTATTGGAGAAGACATACAAACTGATATTACAGGCGTGTATGTACAAAAATTGTTATGTATGTTGAATGTATGAATGTATGTTAAATCGGTCTTAATTACCCGACGTTCCTGACGATCTATTTATATTGTGATGTTGTGGGAAAAGCATTTCGTAAGAGATTTCTTCGTGGAATTTGAAATTCTCCTAGAGAAGAACAACAACCAATTTTTAAGAGTCTGTAGTTTCATCATATCCCGTCTAAAAGGCAAGGGAAAGGTACTTGCGGACTCTTAAGATGATAACTAGACTGGCCACGCAACTTAACTAACTTAACTTTGCACAAACTTGGCAGTAAGCTCTTGCTCTCAAGCTCTCTATACTTGACGTCGCAATTGGCATGGAAACTTAACGTGGTTCGACAATTGAGTTATTATTACTATAGAGAAGCCATACCAAACAATGAAATTGTCGCAATCGCAACCTGTACCACGCGACCAAAACGTCGTAAGCACCGCGAAATTCACGGCGCTTACGCGTTTAGGTCACGAGATTCACGCTCTGCTTCTATGGTTTGTTGTCAAAACAACATCACTCTAGGCGTTATCTGTGCCGGTTCTATACGTTAGTAATAATAATATAGGGTGGGCCAATGATAATGACCTTTTCGTATGCATTTAGGTATCATTGGCCCACCCTATAGTTCAATAAGTTCGACTTTACCTATGTAGGAGGAGGACATTAGGTACATTATTCGGCACGATTCAGATTTATTTGGCATGGCGGTAAGGTCCGTCCCTTAGCCCGTATGTTTCTAAAGGTCCCTAGGTACCCATTCACTGGATCGGGAAGGAACTCACCGGACGAATGACGACCGTTACCCGCCAACAGACCCCTTTAATTTTTGTATGTCCAATTGAATGAAGGTTGCCCGCTGTCAGATTTATTATGTCTCATTTATTTAGAAGGACCTAAAACATTTAGGTTTCAGGTGGGAAATTGCGTGTTTTGATAACCCTTGTGAAGCGTATCGCGGCTGTTAAAAAAGGTCAAGTAAATAAGTCTGCGGTAGCCGAACATTTGCAACAGTCGGGACCAAACCACTAGATTGAGCTCCATAATCCCAAAGTCGCAACAGAATGTCTTTACTAAATACAGCAGGAAAGTACGTAAAGCAATTGAAATTTAAAAACATCGAATTTTTAATCAGACTGTGGGATTTAACCTTCGTCGAATCCAGTGATTAGCAAATGCAAGGGTGAAAAAACATCCCATCACATACCATCGGATATCGTGAGTGTTGTGTGTAGGCAAAGTGACAATCCTAGCGTACAAAATAATCTAGATCAAGTGCGGGTAGTTCGCGAAACCCGCGCAGCAAGATGTTGATACAATTCCTCGCCAGTCTGCCTGTGACCACGAACGTGTCACGTTCGAAACGTCAGGCCATAAATAAACGTAAGTTTTTACGCGATTAAGTCCCGTATTAGTTTAAAATTACAACCCTTGTGAAGTCAAATAATATAACTGATAAGCGACTGTTAAATAATTAGGAATTATGATGAGAATTCTTTTACTAGCCTAAAGGAGTGTCCAACTGCTGGGCAAAGGCCTCCTCATTTTCCCGCCATTTGGTCCATTGCACACTCCTGCCGCTCCTTACAAAATGTAAGGTCCAGGTCCACTAGGTCAAAACCAAGGTCGTCTCGCCATCTCCGTTTTGGCTTACCTGTGTCCTGAGATCCATCCTGTGGGACCCAGTCTGTGACTAGTTTGGCCCTGCTTCCCGGCGTGCATTTGGTACATAGAGAAAAGTGAGAGAGTGTCATAACATCATATTTTCCTAGAAATTTGATATTAACGATGACATGGCCACACTTTGTTATTGCAACATTACCAGTACATTGCCAGTTTTTAGCAAGAGATTTAGCTTGGTGCTACACCATACCCGTACACGTACACGTACATTTCGTAAATATTAGAAGAAAGAAAGAAGAAAGAAAATACATTTATTTGACGCCACAACATAGTACATAAAAAAAAGAAAAGCATGCAGACAAAAAACATTTGGACGCCAAAAAGGATCCCCACTCAGCATAGTGCCGCGGCAAACCGTGGCGCTGGTTTTCTGTGGGGACCTGGCTTAATCTAAAAAATAATAATGGCGACACGTACGCCAATGACACACAAATAAAATTTACATTGACATAAAAATACAAACATTATTAAACAGAAAATTAAGACAAACAAAATATTAATAACCGCCTTTTTTAAATATATTTATAACGAAAGTTACAGAAAAACCCAACACCAGAACGAACTAAACTTAAGACTAAAACTAAAACAAAGACTAAAACTAAAACAAATCATCAAATTGCCGCGGAAATGTAAAAGTGTGTGTGATAAGTGTGCGAGTGAGTGACTGATATGTTACTGTGATGTCTGTAATTGAATTTGTAACAAGTGTGCACGACATTTCGATTTGAAGCCACTTAACGACTTCAGCGAACGGATTGGTGGAGGCAGGTCATTCCAGATCTTCGCAGCGGCGTGCCGGAAACAGCCACGAAAGGCCGCTGAGTGGTGACGAGGGCAGACAAGTTGCAGGTACCTAGATGACCTGACCTCCGAGGATCTGTAGTTATGAGCCCAGGTTAGCTTATCGTATCGTATTACAGATATATCACAGAAATATATGTAATGCTCTTATCAGAATTCGAACCCAAGATTACCATTTTCGTAGCCAGGGTAGAGCACACAGGCCTACCAACTAGGCATAAGACTCCAAAGAGTGTTTATTTTTACCAACAATAGCTAAAACTATAAACAAGGAAGAGTCTTCTAAAAGGATTTGTCCGATTTCATTTTCGCAAAAGCCAATTGTCTTCCAACTCCAGACTTCATACACTGCCATAGACAAAAACCGGATGTGCTCCCGTTAGCGGCAAATGGGAGAATTCACATCCGGCGGACGCCGCGGGCGGATGTTTACTTAGCCGCTGCGACCGACCCGACGTTCTTCCGGCTGTGAGATTACGATGTTGGTGGGTATGCGATTGGTCGTTGCGATTTTTTATCGTAGTTGGTAAATGAAAATTGTGATATGTGAAATCCGAAATGGCAGAACACCGTCAGAAAGCAAGACACATTATCAGTGATCGGAATAGGCAGAGTATAAATACCTAAACTTGGTAGAACAAAGTCATAAAGTGGAGACTGCCTTGCGATAATATTTTTTTCCGTAACTAAAGTCCCGGAAACGTACAAAGTAAATAGTATTGTAATAAATACGGTAAATAAACAATGTATTCCTCGTTTTTGTCCAATGTAATGAATAGGCGTAAAATAAACCAACCAATGATTTTTTTAAACTAGCTATATATATTTCTTAAATCTAAATACACATAATCTCGCTATACTTAATGTAAATACAAAATTATTTAAATTATATATCGTCAATTATATTTTAGTTGTGATATGATCCTGATTCTGACGACACTGACGATATATAATGCAAATAATTTTGTATTTACATTGAGTAGCGAGATTATGTGTATTTAGATTTAAGAAATATACATAGCTGGTTTCAAAAAATAATTGGTTGGTTTATTTTACGCCTATTGATTGTATTGGACAAAAACGAGGAAGGCATTGTTTTTTACCGTATTTATAACAATATTATTTACTTCGTGCGTTTCCGGGACTTTAGTTCCGGAAAAAAATATTATCGCAAGGCAGTCTCTACTTTATGACTTTGTTCTACCAAGTTTAGGTATTTATACTCTGCCTGTTCCGATCACTGCACATTATAAATAATTTATAGTAGTAATTAATACTGCGAACTTCGGACAAAGAGAGTCGACCATACACGGCTTGCAAAACCACATTTGGATTTGCAAGCCACGCTTGCGCCCATGCACGTAATAATTAAGACCCTTTTTAATTTGTGAACTGAAATAGATATCATACACTAAAGAAAAAGTGACCAAGTCCATCGGTGGCCAAGGCGGGAATCGAAACCGCGTGTTCAGCTTACGCGGCTAACGTCCTGATCACTAGACCACCCTTTTTAATTTGTCAGAATTCAGGATTTAGCCGTCGACGGATACATCGGATACGTATGTCTGGGAGAACATCATCATGACGATGAATGTGTAAAAAACCTACATTATTCATCAATGATGGGTTGACTAGAGACAAACATTACAAACAATTCAGGAAACAAAATAGAGTAAGTACGTCGAAGAATACGTTAGTTTTGGACAAAGAGGCCTCCTTATCTTGTCTTTCATTCTGTGGCTCCTCTACACACTAGTCTATCGGCGATGATAAACGATGACTGGCGGGCACGATAGAGGGCATACTCAGCAGTCTCCGCCAGTCATCGTCTATCATCACCTGCGACCCGTCAGTTGTCGGTTTTTTGGGCACGCATCAAAAGGGAATCGCCGGGCTTGCAATGATCTTGCCGATGATAAACGATGATACAATCAATGATCATCGCCGATAGTGTAGAGGCATAATAGTTTAGTTTGTAGCCAGCCTAAACGCGTGTAAAGTGAATACTCGTAAGGTGCCCGGTTACGCTAAGTGGTACACAAAGAAAAGCTTTCAACATTAGCGATGGCCTGATGAATGTTCGTGGTTTATAACGCATGGAAATGTTGGTTCCTTTCAGTTTTTCCTTCCTTCCGTTTGGTCTAATGTACGGTCACACGATTACACTTCTCAGTCTCTTAATTGCCTTCCACTATACATAAACTTCAGCGCGTAAGCGTAAATTCTAAAAATATGATGATCTAATGCGAAAGAAAGCGTTTCACTAATATGTCTGTGAAAATTTTGTTGAAAATTATAGTTTAGTCAATAAAATTTCAAATTAATTATTTAACTTGTGTAAAATATAGTGCCAACGTTTCGAATGTATCTTTCGCTTGCAAATGATTATTTAGCATTAAAACGCACGCACAGCCAGCATAGACATAGGTAGGGACGGAAAATAGCCGCAGGGCTCGATTTGCATAAAATCCGAATTGTTGAGGATGGCCTGATGAGAACTAAAATTAAACTAATTCTATGCAACTGTTTTGTTTCTGTTTTCTTCATGGGTCTTGTGTGATTCATTTTTATCTCTCAAATATTATTATGGACCAAAATTATCTTGGATATCTTTTTTCAAATAATAGTGAAATGGAATGAGCCGATGCCGAGGTGTTCCTTATAGTCTACAGTATGGGGTTCTTGAAAACCGTTGTACAGGTTTTTAAAGGGTCGGCAACGCGATGTAAAACTACTGGAGTTGCAGGCGTCCATAGGCTATGGTGACTGCTTACCATCGGTATGCTTGTTTGCGATAGCAAAAAAATTATTACGCGTTTTTGAGGCAAAATATTTTCATAAATAAAAGAAAAATAAATAATTTGTGACCTACGAACAATAGTTGTAGCATTGGAGAGTTGGGTGGTTTTACCGTTTAGAGTTTGAGATCTTCTGTTAAGAAGTACTAAACTTTTGTAGTTGAATTTTACGGAATCAAGAAGTACATATTGATTATTTTATCTTGTGTGAATATCAAAGTACCAGAGAAATGTATTGGGAGCGAAATTAGTTCCTAATTTCCAGGTTTTTTTTAATGCAGATGTAGTGATATTGTCTTCGGTTACCGCGATAGTTACTCATGAAATAAAACTATGAAAACATCCCATCATTATAATACATCCCGACGTTTCGAACCCTTTACAGCGTTCGTGGTCAACGGGTGACTGAGGAAAAATTACAAAGTGCAAAAATACCCACATACTAAAATAATGAACAATCATAGACTATAAACTTTAAGGCTGGTTGTACATGCAAAATCGGTTCATAAGGCTAGTTATACACTACAATTATTTTCAAGTAAAGATATATATATATACGCGATAAAAACTACGCCGGCTCCAACCCTACACCACGGACCCGAGAAGATTTAATTCCCTCCTAAATTGTAGGAGGGTATCCCAATATGGGACCGGCAACAAACTCGGCGGGACACATCTTTGATGACACAGATGTAGTGAATATGTCACGTTACTCCCTCCTCCACGTATATTGGAGGAGTGAGTAACGGAGCTGGGAGTGAGGAGGTAGAAAGGAAAGGATAGATATAACAGGGGTAGGTTCTTTATTTATAGCTATAGTCTAAATATGACACGCGAACAGATGGTTTAAATTATAAAAAGAATAAAAATACGTTTATAGTTGCGCTAGTAGCACGCGCAAGGCAGGAGCACGCACACGGATAGGCGCGCTGATAGCACGCGCAAGGTGAGGCGCGCTGGTAGCACGCGCACAGTAAGGCGCGCAGATAGCACGCGCAAAGGTAAGGCGCGCAGATAGCACGCGCCAAGGTAAGGCGCGCAGATAGCACGCGCAAGGTGAGGCGCGCTGGTAGCACGCACACAGTAAGGCGCGCAGATAGCACGCGCAAGGGTAAGGCACGCAGATAGCACGCGCAAAGGTAAGGCGCGCAGATAGCACGCGCAAAGGTGAGGCGTGCTGGCAGCACGCGCACAGTAAGGCGCGCTGGTAGCACGCGCACGGTAAGGCTCGCTGGGTAAGGCGCGCTGATAGCGCGCGCACGGTAAGGCGCGCTGGGTAAGGCGCGCTGATAAGCACGCTCTTCGAAGAGGCGAGGCGCGGTGACAACACGCGCCTGTTGAGGCGAGTCGCGCCGATAGCGGGCGAGGCGCGGTGACAGCACGCGCCTGTTGAGGCGAGGCGCGCCGATAGCGCGCGCCTAGGAGACGAGGCGCTCCGCTAGAGCAACCGCAAAGCACCACCGGACTTGGGCGCGTGCAGAGAGCGCCAGACTTCGCCAGGAACACAGGTAACTTTTTAAGGAGCGCGAGCGAGGGTTTCTTGATGGTGCGGGGCCTGGCTTGGCCCCGCACGGACCCTTACAACTGACGTTCCTTTATTGGGAACTAGAAGCAAACTGAATTCAGATGTCCGCTGGGCCGCTTATATAGCTAGCGATAACATTTTCTAGAATTATTGTTTACTTTGTTATTATTTTTGAAAATATTTGAAAATATTTGTTCACCAGTAACAATTTTTAGATAAAATTTAGAACAAACTACTTGAAAACTATACGACCTAAACTTCATGCTAAGGAATTTAGAGTAAATTAATAGTTTGACGGATTATGTCGAAACAAAGAAACAAATATGTCAAGGAAAATTTATAGTGAATTTTAGGTCGATTAGCTTTGAAATCATTATAAAAACATGAAATGATTAGAAAAACAGCAAGGTAAGTTTCAGGAATTATGAAACAGCAAGCGGGGCAGAGGTTTCAGACTTCGCACGCGACAGGAAAGTTCGCGAGAGCTTAAAGCATCTCCGTAACGTTATCCTGTGATTTTCAGGCGCAGATCAAGAAAATAGTAATTTAATTGGAGCCAGGGAATGCAATTTTAAAAGGTTCGATCAATTGGATTCTTACGCTAGAAACCAAAGAAGGGAGGAGTTACAGAGAAGTAATCCAAGCATGCAAGGTAAAACACTACATTACCCCAAAAACCACGGAAAAAAAAACTTTTACGTTAACTTCAACGGGAAAGTTTTTTTTAAAATTTTTATTATTATTGTCTAATATACGTAAAAGTAGTGCAAAGTAAGTTGTCCAGGATTCCACACACACACACACACACTGGAGCACACTTCTGTACGGAGCGGAATCCTGGACAACTTACGCAAAACAAGAACGCCGGCTGAACACCTTTCACATGCGCTGTCTGCGGAGCATACTTGGCATCACATGGAAGGATCGCGTGACAAACGAGTCTGTTCTAGGCCAGGCACAGCTCCCTAGTATCACAGCCATACTAAAGAAGAGACGACTGAGGTGGCTTGGGCATGTGCATCGTATGGAACGGACTCGTTTACCACGTCAAATCCTGCTAGGAGAGATCGCAGACGCAAAAAGACCGGTCGGGCGGCCAATGCTGCGCTTTAAAGATTGTGTCAAGCGTGATATGGTTGCCTTTAATATCCCATGCAACCAATGGCAGAAACTGGCCGAAGACCGACCCATGTGGCGTCGTGTTGTCCATGATGGCCAATCCAAGCACGACGATGCCTGGTTTACCTACTTGAAAGAAAAACGCTTGGGGCGCCACGAGCAGGCCTCCAACCCCCGCCCACCTGGGGGAGCATACACCTGCCGCGTGTGTGGACGAGGGATCCTCTCCCGCATAGGGCTACACAGCCACGAACGCAAGTGTCGTTACCGGGATGCTGCTTAAAACATCTGGCACAGATGAAAAGGCCTATTATAGTGCAAAGTGAGGTGAAGTGCTAAAGAAAACATAGAATTAATTATTAAAGAAGAATTAGTGCAGGGTATGAGATGAAGTGCTAGAATAAAGTTAAACAAAAATGAAGTAGGGAATTTCCTGTCCGTTCATACCTCTCTTTCAAAAATCACGCGATTATCCATCTCTGACATGAGTAAGGGGTTGTGGTTCACGTTCGATGACTCACACTCCTAAGGAAAAACTCTCAATGACCTATGGCTTGTTTTTCGGGAGTAGTCGGCCGCTCCACTGGAAAAAATGATGAAAACTATATACAATCTAGTCGGTTTAGAGCCGACGAGAGTAAGAAAAATAGAGTTAGTATCTACTTAAGTTGTGGTAGGGGTAGACCTACCACGAGTATTGGGCATAAATAGAATGACCAAGTAGCTTAATATATATATATATATATTTTTTTATATTTTAGATTGGAGAACCGCTCCGGAAGAAGATGCCATGCGAGACATTGAAGTCTAGTCGCAAGCTGAAGCATATTAGATGCCTGGAAATATAAGATAAAAAAATAAATAAACCTAAGATGAAGTGATGAATAATAATTTAATTAGGTATTAATAAAAATTAAGTTTTGAAGTCCTTAATGTGCCATTTATTTCTGGACCCATTAGGATCTTCAAGTATATAGACAAGAGGTGAGAGTTTTTGGATAACTCTGCATTTGATATATTTAGGGGCCAGTTTGGCACTAAAATAGTTGCCGGCATTGCTGAGGACGTAATTTTTCCTCCAAATTATATCGTCAACCTCAAATTCCTTAAAGGATTTTCTAAGGTCGTATCTAGTGCTGTTTTTAGAGTGTGCCTTAAATAGGGCGACTTGAACTTTATCGAAAATTGGGGATAAGAGCGCCAGGTTATTGGCATAAATATCTCTAGGAAGGAACACTATTTCGTCAAGATTTTGACAGTGTGAATAAATAGAACCACAAGGAATAGTTTCGCGTCCGAAAACCAAAAATGAAGGCGTGTAGCCAGTTACTAGGTTAGTCGAGTTATTCATAGCAGACTGAATCGTTGGGAGGTGAGTATCCCATGATCTATGATCATCACCAACCAAGGATGCTAGAGCAGTTATTATGGTTCTATTATATCTTTCTGTCGGGTTAACCTGTGGACAGTAAAGGGGATTAAAGTTAGCGAAGGGTATTTTATATTTATTAATTAAGTTGTGGAACTCACGTGAACGGAATTGAGGTCCGTTGTCCATGATTAGCGTTTGTGGGACTCCAAAAACTAGAAACACGAAATTCTCTAGGTAGTAGATTATGTCTGGAGCTCGGGCACGCTTTAAAGGAAAAATTATACTGTATTTAGTAAAATAACAGTTTATGACTAGTATGTATTGATTTCTTTTTCTAGTCATAGGTAAAGGGCCTAGAAGGTCAAGGGATATACATTGGAAGGGTCGTGAACAAATTTTTGGTTTGCCCATAGGACCATAGGGTGAATGATTGGAGTGTTTGTAGGATAGGCATGTTTCACATGTAGATATGAGTCTAGCCACATCTTTAAACATGCCTGTCCAGTAATAGTGTTGTGAAAGTTTCTTGTAAGTCTTGAAGGTTCCCAAGTGAGGTGCCGACGGAAGTCCATGAAATTTTTCAATCAGCGACTTTCTTTCTGCAGGAGGTGGAACTTCTTTCCAAATGAAATCATTCGATAAGGAGTCTTGATTGCACCTCTGACGGAATAACTTGTTGTCTTTGAAGTTGTAGTTTGGATAGCTGTCGGGATTGTTTTGACAATCTGTAACAAGTCTGTTATAAAGTTCTTCGTCGTTGTTTCTATGCTGATTTTCTTGGACTATAGGTGCTGTATGGTGAAAATCCGAGTCTTTGTTATTGAAGCGTGATAGTAAGTCTGGGACGACATTATCCTTACCTCGTTTGTGCTTTAGAATGAAGTTGAAAGTTGAAAGTCTGAGAGTCCATCTGGCAAGTCTTCCTGAAGGATTAGATAAATTTGAGAACCATTTGAGGGCTGCATGATCGGTGTATACCGTGAACTGTCTGCCGTTGTCGACGTAGCATCTCCAGTGCTCCAATGCAGTAATTACAGCTAAAGTCTCGCGTTCAGTGGTTGAGTAGTTTTGCTCGTGCTTGTTTAGGGTCTTGCTCATATATGCGATGACAGCTTCTTTATCTTCATGTTTTTGAGTCAGAATCGCGCCGATTCCGTAATTTGAGGCATCACAATGGACGGCGAAGGGTTCTTCAAAGTTAGGGCAGGCAAGGACGGGAGTTGTAGCCAAGAGTTCTTTGAGTTTCAGGAAGGCTGTGTTAGCTTCAGAAGTCCAAAGGAATTTAGGAGCGTTCTTACCCGTAGCTGCTAGCTTGTTCAGTGGTGCTGCTATAGTGCTGAAGTTAGGTATGAACCTTCTAAACCAACTGCAGGTGCCGTGGAATCTTCTGATTTCTTTCTTCGTGGTTGGTGTAGGATAGTCTAATATAGCACGAACCTTATCAGGATCAGCCCTTAAGCCTTGTTCGTCGACGATGAATCCCAAGTATTTGAGTTCCTTTTTAAAGAATTGACTTTTTTCGAAGTTAATTGTTAGGCCAGCGTAAGTTAGTTTTTCGAGAACTTTTAGTAAAAGGGAGATATGTTCGTCAAAAGTTTTGGATACGATAACGATGTCGTCCAAATAGCAAAATACCTTATGTTCGAATTCTGGGGTAAAGAGTGTGTCCATAAGCCTTTGCTGCGTTGCAGGAGCGTTGGTGAGACCAAAAGGCATGACCACAAATCGGTACATTCCTCTGCCGGGAACGTAGAATGAAGTTTTGTCCTTGTCTGGAGGATGTAATGGAACTTCCCAGAATGCTTTAGCGATGTCGATGCTAGACAGGTATTTAGCTTCCCGCAGGTGATCCAAGATCTCGTTCATGAAAGGAAGGCTGTAGGCGTCACGACGAGTGATGGCGTTCAATTTCCTACTATCTACACAGAAACGCCACTCACCATTCTTTTTAGGGGTTATAATAACCGGTGATGACCAAGGGCTCTCGCAGGGTTCGATTACCTTCCAAGCGAGCATCTTGTCCACTTCGTTGATCAGCGCCTTTTGCTTCTCAGGAGAGAGTCGATAGCAGCGTTGTTTTATTGGAGGGGAATCACCGGTGTCAATCTTGTGGCAAACCAGGTGAGTTCTTCCAAGTTCGCCCTTTTCTTCAAAAGAAATCTGCCGAAAACGAGTAATTATATCTTTAGCGATGTTTTTCTGTTCAGACTTTAAGGCTTCGAAAGTAAAGATTTTTTCTTGTTCTAGTGTAATCGTGTTACACTTTAAGTCATCAAGAAAATTAGGTTTTAGTAAATCAGGAATCAAGTCAAAAGCTTTCCAGAAATCAACTCCAAGAATTATAGAAGGGTGTATTTCCGGGAATACGTGAGCTCTTATGGCGTGTGTTTTGTTGTTAAAAGTCATGAGCAAGTCTATATGGCCAATTGAATGTAGTTTATTCTTCTTTTTGGCTGTAGAAACTGTAGTTGGACACGACTTAGATAAAGGATAACCCATTTTCAAAAGGCTGAAATGGGAGTTATTGCCCAGAATGGTTAATGAACTGCCGCTATCTAGTAAGCCAGAGAAGGGAATGTTATCTATAGTGAATGTTAAGAATGGTCTGTCACTATCTTGTTCTTCCTCATAGAGAACTGAAGAAATTTTATAGACAGTGAAAAAGTTACGAAGATAAGACAGCCAATCTTTCCAATCATTTGCATTAAAGTAATGAGCTTTATCTAAGTCGCGCTGAGTTAGTTTTTTGGAGAAGAACTATTTGAAGGATTGCATTTAGGGCAATCAGGGGACTTGTGACCTTTCAGACCACATTTGAAGCAAATAGGATAGTGAGGTTGGTTACAGGTGCTAAGGGAATGTCCATTGCTACGGCATCGGACGCAGAAAAGGTTAGCAGTAAATTTATTATTAATGCTATTTACTTGCTTTGAGAAATTATATCTGCCAGGTCTAACCTCCGAATTGAATGCAGGTTTAGAATTATAATTAGAAGAGAATTTGGAAGTTGATGGAGTAGGCATATAGTTGAACTCCGAAGCCAGTTGGTCTACAGCTGGTTTGGGTTCTGTGAAGTTGCGGTCTCTGTCCAAAATATGTTCATAATTTTGGCATGCCGCTAGGAGTTCATCAATAGAATTTATTTTGTTGAGTGCAACAAAAACTGAGTAAGAAGGACGTATGTTTCTCAGGAGGATTGCCAGTTGTTCAGATTCCAGCAATTGCTTATTAAGGCGAGAGAACATGCCGTGCATAATGGAGACGTAGATAACGATCGCTTCAGTTTCACCTTGCGTTCTAGCGTGAATAGCAGTCAAAAGTTTGTGATCGTAGTCCGTATTTCCGAAATCTCTAACTAATAAGTTAGAAATATCGTCCCAGGAAAGATCTGGTTTACGGATTTTTTGAAAGCGTATCCAATGAAGGGCTTTATCAGTGAAGATTTCAAACACTAACTCAGCAAGACGTTCCTTTTTAAGGTTGCGAGAGGTGCTGAATTCTTGTACCTTTTGAAGAAAAGATTTTGGGCAAGAGTCACCATTATAAGCAAGTTTCCTCAGCTCAGAGATTACGTTCGAAGGAGAAACAATTTGGAAGGTCTGTTGGCCGAGAGGAGATTTTAGTTGTTGGGAGTTAGAAGTAGCTAATGATGTCTCAGAGGTCTCGGGCGCGGGAGCGTGTTGGGAAAACTGAGGGGTAGATTCCGCTGATTCAAATAGTAAGCCTTCATAACTGTTCTCCAAAACCTTGAATCTTTCAGAGAGAGTGTTAAGATTATCTGCAAAAGGAGAGTCATGATCTAGATCAATACGATTAAATCTATAATGTAAGTGATTGATAAATGATTCCAACCTTTTAGTTGCATATAGCGAAGGTTTCGCTTGAAGCTGCTCAATTTTTGCTTGTATGAAGGTAAGGCAAGTCTCAATCTGTAATAAATCTTCCTGTGGAGGAATAATGGAATTAAGTACCTCCGATGCGGGTTGCGATTGACCCAAAACCTCTGCTTGCTTTTTCAAGGCAACCAAGTTTTCCCTAGGTTCCTCTAACCTAATGCGAACCTCATATTCTAGCTCTGCTTTGTTTAGATTAGCGTATTTAATGGTGCGTGCCATATTTGACTAAAGAAATAAAAATAAAAAAAAAATTAAACAGAAAGAGGCCGAAAAGTTATTTAAGATTTAAAGACACGGATTCTGTCTATAATTTAGAATTTAGTGGGTTAAGAAAGCCGGTAAATTTAAAAGTTGGGCGCCAAAACTGTCACGTTACTCCCTCCTCCACGTATATTGGAGGAGTGAGTAACGGAGCTGGGAGTGAGGAGGTAGAAAGGAAAGGATAGATATAACAGGGGTAGGTTCTTTATTTATCGGCTATAGTCTAAATATGACACGCTAACAGATGGTTTAAATTATAAAAAGAATAAAAATACGTTTATAGTTGCGCTAGTAGCACGCGCAAGGCAGGAGCACGCACACGGATAGGCGCGCTGATAGCACGCGCAAGGTGAGGCGCGCTGGTAGCACGCGCACAGTAAGGCGCGCAGATAGCACGCGCAAAGGTAAGGCGCGCAGATAGCACGCGCAAAGGTAAGGCGCGCAGATAGCACGCGCAAGGTGAGGCGCGCTGGTAGCACGCACACAGTAAGGCGCGCAGATAGCACGCGCAAGGGTAAGGCACGCAGATAGCACGCGCAAAGGTAAGGCGCGCAGATAGCACGCGCAAAGGTGAGGCGTGCTGGCAGCACGCGCACAGTAAGGCGCGCTGGTAGCACGCGCACGGTAAGGCTCGCTGGGTAAGGCGCGCTGATAGCGCGCGCACGGTAAGGCGCGCTGGGTAAGGCGCGCTGATAAGCACGCTCTTCGAAGAGGCGAGGCGCGGTGACAACACGCGCCTGTTGAGGCGAGTCGCGCCGATAGCGGGCGAGGCGCGGTGACAGCACGCGCCTGTTGAGGCGAGGCGCGCCGATAGCGCGCGCCTAGGAGACGAGGCGCTCCGCTAGAGCAACCGCAAAGCACCACCGGACTTGGGCGCGTGCAGAGAGCGCCAGACTTCGCCAGGAACACAGGTAAATTTTTAAGGAGCGCGAGCGAGGGTTTCTTGATGGTGCGGGGCCTGGCTTGGCCCCGCACGGACCCTTACAACTGACGTTCCTTTATTGGGAACTAGAAGCAAACTGAATTCAGATGTCCGCTGGGCCGCTTATATAGCTAGCGATAACATTTTCTAGAATTATTGTTTACTTTGTTATTATTTTTGAAAATATTTGAAAATATTTGTTCACCAGTAACAATTTTTAGATAAAATTTAGAACAAACTACTTGAAAACTATACGACCTAAACTTCATGCTAAGGAATTTAGAGTAAATTAATAGTTTGACGGATTATGTCGAAACAAAGAAACAAATATGTCAAGGAAAATTTATAGTGAATTTTAGGTCGATTAGCTTTGAAATCATTATAAAAACATGAAATGATTAGAAAAACAGCAAGGTAAGTTTCAGGAATTATGAAACAGCAAGCGGGGCAGAGGTTTCAGACTTCGCACGCGACAGGAAAGTTCGCGAGAGCTTAAAGCATCTCCGTAACGTTATCCTGTGATTTTCAGGCGCAGATCAAGAAAATAGTAATTTAATTGGAGCCAGGGAATGCAATTTTAAAAGGTTCGATCAATTGGATTCTTACGCTAGAAACCAAAGAAGGGAGGAGTTACAGAGAAGTAATCCAAGCATGCAAGGTAAAACACTACAAATAATAAAATTATACTCCATCGTATTTTCACGGAAACGTTACGAACGTGTCTTTCTATTTCAGTCAGTATCGGTACAAAAATAACTGACGTTGACTGAAGTAGCATGACAAATACGAACGTTTCCAAGAAAATACGAAGGAAAACAATTATACACTACATCTGTACATTTTTTCCATTAAAATTACAATTTTACACGAAACGCCCGTCCTAGCTAAAACCAATTAAGAAGGGGCCGCAGTGAAATACGTGTAAAACCTTTAAATACGTGTCATGGTATGCGGCCGATAACAATCAAATTAAAGCGTGCGTTACGTATTTAATAGAACCCTACGCACGCAAAATAGAAGGTACAGATTAAATAAAATCGCAGCCTACAGATGTGCAAGTTGCCTACAGATGTCAAAGTTTATAGTAAGTCGGAAATCTCGGAATTTCTCGAAAATTTCGCAGAAATATAAGAAATTTCCATTTCACGTTTCGGGAAGTTTCAATTTGGCAATACAAAAATGTGAGTTATTTCTGAAACTTTCCTATGTGGAAAATTTCGCAATTTTGGAAAGTTTCCGTCGTCGCATCATTCGTAGAGACACTACTGATACTGAGGCTTCTGCAAAAAATCACGTTTACCCGCCAAGAAGCTTCTAGAATACTATTCCATTCCATTGTATTTTGAATTTAAAATTTCATTCGTACAACATGGGAACAAATTAAATTATTATATTCAACATTTTCTGACTTGTGTGATATATATAAATTATAAATAAATAATAAATAAATAAAAGAATTTTATTTCGGACATAAATCCATAGTTGTTATAAACTAAAATGGATATTTTAAAATAAAGTAAAAACCGGCCAAGTGCGAGTCGGACTCGCGCACCGAGGGTTCCGTACTTAAACTTCCAAATATCATCACTGAATTATCTGTTAATAAATTTAAAAAATATGTAAAACTTAAACTTATCTCTAAAGCACTTATCTCTATCTATGTTGCACTGCCTACAAATTATCTGCTTTGCCCGAAGGTTGACTGGTAGAGAATGCCTCATAGCATTAAGTCCGCCTTTTGTACGATTGTATTTTCTTTTGTGCAATAAAGATTAAATAAATAAATAAATAAAGCCTATTATAGCACACAAGACTACATGAATGATGAAACACCGTGGGATTGTGATTGAAAATAATTATTTATTTATTATTGTGTTAATAATGATGAAATTGATAATTCAATGAATACCTATATTAGGTAATCTGTATTTTTTGACATTTAGATTTTTATTCTAGAAAGTTTCTAGACTAGTATTTTTTTATACAATTTTGGTGTTTGACGATCCTTTTGTGAATTCTTATTATTAAGTTTGACATATCTATAATAATTCAATGTTTTTAAGAATAATAATAACTCATAATAAATTGCTCTGTAATTTAGATTAAGGTAATATTTAAAACTTGACAATTTAAAAGTGCTTGTTGCTAGGCCTATTTGAATAAAGATTATATTGACTTTGACTTTGACTTTGACTTTGACTTTTAGTATTTGTTGTTATAGCGGCAACAAAAATATATCATCTGTGAAAATTTCAACTGTCTAGCTATCACGGTTCATGAGATACAGCCTGGTGACAGATAGACGGACAGCAGAGTCTTGGTAATAGGGTCCCGTTTTTACCCTTTGGGTACGGAACCCTAAAAATGAGCAAGCCCTCCGGCGGTGGCCGAGACTGGAATCGAACCGGCTTATTTGAGATGGGTACCGCCGTGACCTGGTAGTCTAGTGGTCAGGACATATATTTCAGCCTATAATAGTCTGAAAGTTTTGATTTGTGGATGGATAAAGGTTAGTGAAAATTGAACACTTGAAATGTGTTACACGGGAAAACATGATAAATATACAAACGTATAAGTTAAGCTTAATAAATAGATTATAGTTGTTCTGAAATTATAAGAAGCGGACTTAATGGGGCCGATATGTACAATAGTATAAAGGTCCTGTAAAAAAAAAAAAAAAATACAAACGTATGCCAAATATACACAGAATATGTAGAACAGTGTAGGTATGTACACAAAATGCCAAAATTCATAAAGAAACTTCAATAATGATGAATTTTACAGTTTTTTAAATTCAAGTAAGAACAACCGCATATCATTAGAAACCTCAAGTATTAATTTCAACATAGGTAAGTGTTTGGACTTGAGCGCAGATTTTGGAGAGGTGCTTTTTTAGGGTTCCGTACCCAAATGGTAAAAACGGGACCCTATTACTAAGACTCCGCTGTCCGTCTGTCCGTCCGTCTGTCTGTCTGTCACCAGAAAATAGTGAACAGATGAAATTTACACAGATGATGTATTTCTGTTGCCGCTATAACAACAAATACTAAAAACAGAATAATGTAAATATTTAAATGGGGCTCCCATACAACAAACGTGATTTTTTTGCTGTTTTTTCCGAAATGGTACGGAACCCTTCGTGCGCGAGTCCGACTCGCACTTGGCCTGTTTTTTATTGGCATATCTACCACAGTATTGAGTAATCTGTGACAAGTGTTGTACAATATTCAGGTGAGGCAGGCAATTTTTTAAGCCCGACCTTTACTTTTACATTGAAAGGCGTCTTTTCTTTGTAGCCACGAAAGGTTATTGTATTGGAAAACTAGCATTTTGAGGGTAGATGTATCGGTCAATTTCAGACATACCTAGGTAGGTATAGTACCTACTATACCTAGGTACTTTGTGGGTTTACCCAGTGTTCTAGAGCTAAAATCGACGCAAAGCACCGGGACTAATTTATTTAGGTGCTTCGCAAACTGATCGCTTAGGCGACTTAAGAACAAATTAAACTATTTTATTAAATATTTTTTGATTTGTGTTATTTAAGTAGTCACATTTTTTTAAATTATAAACTTTTGCCGTGGACAACAGTGGATCACCGTCCGATTAAACGAAACGATATGAGCTGCTGCATTGTTTGAGCATTTATCCATTAAAATATATTATTTTTTATGATATATATATGTGCAAAATTTTGGTCATAACCGTTGATCATAATTTTTCATAGCGTGCGATGATTTTAACTTATTTTTTGCACACTGGCTACAACTTGAAGAACAAGGATTTCACTCTTTGCTTGGAGGGGGATTTATATTAGTCTTGTGCTTCTATTATCATGATTTTTTTCCATAAAAGAAAACTTAATTTTCATGCCCGTGTTTTCTTTGATCCACTGTGAACCAATTTCATATTCATATTCAATTTCATTTAAATTTTTCTTTTTAAATGTTTTAACCTCATATGGAAATATTTTCTGGATTGAATTTCATTCATACATTCATATGATCCACTCTTCCCCATTGATGGTAGTTTTAGAGGAACGTAGCTGGGTGAGAAAAAGGTACCGTTGACGGGTAGACTTAGACTGATTTATTAAATCATAATCAAGTGTTTTATACATCTCTAATCTACGGCGGTACAGACATTATCTTAATCCAATCAGCGCGTGCTCTAACCTATACTAAGTTATCGACACGCGCCGATAATATTTTGCTGACCGCCATAGTACTCCCCCCTTAGTCAACCGGTAGGGTTGACGACCAGGTCCTTCGCAGGAGCTGTCCTGAACAGGATACGATTATTGCCTACGATTACGATACGATTATTTCACTTCCACGACGTTATAGCTTCAATCACGGCTCCGCGACCGTGAACTTGAAAATGAATTGCTGCGGCATGTCTCGACGCGTGCTGCGTTGACAATAATTTCCTCGCGCGTGTCGCGTATTGTGCTTGCTTGCATTCTTGAGTGCGGCTTCAAAACAATTATAATATGTAGCTGGCATGACTTCATTTAATTAATTTGCAATTCGGCGTGAATTCCCTTGAATATATTCCTGATGCGTTGTGACAGTCCTCCCCGTTGCATCATTTCCTTAAACTTGTCGTTCTTGGAAGAAACGGAGACGTGCCTATGTCTTCTAATACGTCTGGGCGGACGTATGAAGTGCAGCCAGGGTGCTCAGAGCCAGCGTGGCGAGCGGAAATGCTCGAGCCAGGGTGGCGAGCGGAGAATCTCGAGCCATTGTGGCGAGCGGGGTGCTCGGAGCCGACAAGGCGAGCGTTGAGGGCGACGACTAGTAGTGGAGCGTTGAGTAGAGTAGTCGGGTCGCTAGGTTTGCTGCGTGCCACATCAGGATTAATCAGGATCCTCTTGCCATAAAGCGTTGGTGGATATCTGATGTCATGGTGAGGTCATGTCAGGCTCGTTGTAATTATCTCTTCTTCCTTCTGAAGATATTCTGTGATCCAAGAATCCGGAAACCGGAATATAATGGGAGTAGCCGCTTTTTTCCTGCGATGTTATTTGGTGGAAGGTGGCGAAATCAAATTTAGACGAGATCACTTTGTCAGTCCTTCTCGACCAGCAATTGAATGTCGCAGTCACTTACTTCCGAGGCTTCTTCACTGGAGCTCTTCGTGTAGACATCTCAGTAGGTGCGTGTTCCTTCGGCGGGTTACCACTGTAGGGAAGTGGCACCCGTGCACGTCGGTCCCCGTAGGGACCCCACTCGGGGTCACCACTTTAGAGGAACGTAGCTGGGTGAGAAAAAGGTACCGTTGACGGGTAGACTTAGACTGATTTATTAAATCATAATCAAGTGTTTTATACATCTCTAATCTACGGCGGTACAGACATTATCTTAATCCAATCAGCGCGTGCTCTAACCTATACTAAGTTATCGACACGCGCCGATAATATTTTGCTGACCGCCATAGTAGTTGTATAAAAAAATCACTTTTCTTACTAGTCTATTATGGTGTCCCACTGCTGGGCAAAGCATCCCTTTGTCTTCCACGACCTCCGATATAGTACCAAAAAATCACTTAGGTAATAAAGGTTTTTTTACATTCGAGGTTTTTCCGAGGGACTACAGTATAGGGTTCTTCAAAAAAGGAGTGTACAGGTTTTTAAAGGGTCGGCAACGCGCATGTGATATCTCTGGTGTTGCAGGCGTCTATAGGCTACGATGACTGCTTACCATCAGGCGGGCCGTATGCTTGTTTGCCACCGTCTTGGTATAAAAAAATAAATAAACGATTTATCATACATGGAAACCGTATTTACAATAATGAAAGAATTTGTAATCACAAGCGACAAAGAAAACAATACTTTTGAAAATCGTCTAAAAATATAGTTTTGCAGCTACTTGGTAGCCGATGCTCAATTATTGCGAATTTTAGTTCTGATTATGAGATGGTATCTAGTTAGGCAAACTGACGGGCATAAAAGCGGTAACGTCGTGAGCGCTTACCCCTTTACAAGTAATATTAGTAAGTTGGATTTGTCCATTGGACCCGGGTATGTCCATAAACTACGTCCGGACCCGGGTATGTCCTTAAACTATGTCCAAAAGAGAGGTATGGGCACTGTGAATGTCATCTCGCTTTGTGTGGTAGGGCACAGCACAGCGGATGTCATTCCAGATCTAGAGCAGAGCCCAACTGGGGAAGTACCTCCACGTTACAGAAAACCGCAGCCAAATAACACTACCTATAGACCCTACTAATAGTGTTGTGTTCCTGCCGGTGAGTAAGGTTGCCAGAGCTCGAGGGCGAGGCCCATGTAACTCCTCTTGAGTTGCAGGCGTACATAGGCTACGGAGACTGCTTAACATCCGGCGGGCCGTATGCTTGTTTGCCACCGACGTAGTATAAAAAAAAAATTAGTAAGTTATTGCTAAAGATCCACTGTTACCCGTGACCCACTGTTACCCGTGACCCACTGTTATCCACCACTCTCCCTGCCTCTGATACCATACGGCTTTTTGGTTGCGGATTTCAGGATCTAATCTAATAAATAACACTAGACCCTACTAATAGTGTTGTGTTCCTGCCGGTGAGTAAGGTTGCCAGAGCTCGAGGGTGCGGAGTATTAGGGTCGGCAACGCGCATGTAACTCCTTTGGAGTTGCAGGCGTACATAGGCTACGGAGACTGCTTAACATCAGGCGGGCCGTATGCTTGTTTGCCACCGACGTAGTAGAAAAAAAAACTGTATTGCGGAGGATTTCTAAGAGATCTTGTACCGAACCTTTCGCACTTTCTTCTTTCTATTTTTATGTTTATTTTTTGTTTTATTTATTATATGTAATTCATTTCGGAATTTTTTAACACCACCAAACTACACACTTTTGACACTACCGTACTTTTTACCATCTTATTTACCCAACAGTAAGGTGATCTGGGTTCCGGCAGAATATCAGTGCTTTGCTCAATAGAGTGCAGCGTATAGCTGATTCGGAACCATTTTGTTGCTACGATGCACACAGCGTACAGCGAATTACTAAAAACTAATTTTTCGCGTTTGTTTGTTTTTTTTTGTTGTGTTTTAGTTTCGTTCTGATTGTAATGTACCTATTTATAAAATTGTGTGTTTTATTTTAGTAAGTATTTTCCTTGCGTTGGGTAGTGCATAATTCTGTGTTTTGGCCTCATGTAAAACAAATAACTAATAAAGAACCGTATATTGTCAACCACTGCAGTCCGGAATTTCCTACTTTAATTCCATTTTTCCGGAAAATTCCAGTAAATGTACCAGTAAAACAATTAAGAGTGTAGCGGCTGAAAGAGAAACTGTACCATTAGCCTTATCCATAAAACGTTTTCAACTCTTCCATGAGTTCCTGGTATAACTAGACCTTAGGATTCCTACAGATAATATAGAATTGAGGGTCAGAATATATTGGTCTAGGCAAAATTGGTAAACGTTGTGAATCTAGGAAGCTGGACTTTAGCTTAACGGGCAATGTTTATTCTCTTGGGACTTAAAACCTAGTATTTAAGTCATGGTCTTGCTAAGTCCTGCAGCAGAACGCAGCCAGCATTTTACGGGCATAGAAAATAAGTAACCTTACTTATTTCTCTAAGGTACGAGTAAAGGTACCGTCGCAAATGCCTAAAATCTCGGCATCGACATCGCTTTGGCATTTGCGTCAGCAATGCAGTCGGCAGTAATGTCGAGCTGCAATATTGCTGCCGTATTTAAGCTGACTGTATTGCTGCAGGAAATGTAAATTTTTTTATTTTATTTACTTTATTAGGAACAGATATCGTGCAATATGTGGTATTTCCTATAAAAAGGGACCTTATTGTCGATGGCGCTTACGCCATTATAAACGATGCTCCGATATAAATACAATGCCGCGCGACGCTGTGCGGCGTAGGCGCCATCGACAATAAGGTCCCTTTCATAGAAAATGCCCCATATCATGAGAAACATACAATTCACATTATGGCTTAAGAACTAGCACGAAATCCAAAATAAGTGTACACAGCGGAAATGTTACAAGTTAATTGAACTATCACAGTTCAACTATCATAATTTAATGAAATTGTCACGATAAAATGACCTTTTTGACGTTTTTGTAACAGTTTGAGTCATAACCCTGTCATCAATGTGCAAACTTTGATTTTAATTGAATTGTAACACTCATAACATAACGATATCAAACCTTAAAAAAATATGAAATATGAAGCCCAAGAGCAAGAAAAACAAAAAACTTAAATGATAAACACTCGTAATATCCGCTCAAATGAACTCCATTTTACTTACAGACTTATAATTGTCCTCAGAACAAACCCCATCCTCTTTTAAAACTAAAACTTATAATATTAAATGAAACATAAAACGGCCAGTTAAACAACTAGAGGAACGAAAAGAGGAAAAAGCGAATCACAACGAAATAGTACTTTAAAAGTATTCAGGAGGAGAGATAATGAAAAAAGTTGGTCAAAATGATCACGGGAAGCGGGTGAGGTGCTCGCTTCTGCGTACTTTTAGCTGTAATATTCATTATTGTGTTTCGTGGTTGGTACTTAATGGGAATTTTTGATGAGATAAAAAGTCAAGGCGGACCCCGTAGGCCGTTCTAAATAGGGTTGATAAAGACTGGAGTGTTGGGAGTCCTCTTTAGGAGGCAGAACGCGGCAGTGCAAAGCGCAAGTGACAGCGAAAACTGTAGTGTTAAGATTCATGGGGTCAGAGACGTGCGTGCGTTTAACTTCACTAGAGTTGCAGTTGTTCATCGGCTGCGGTGGCTCTTTGTCAATGCCTCCTCTACACTATCGGCGATGATCGCTGATCATCGTCTATCATCGGCAAGATCATCATGTAGCATCCACACTATCGCCTGTAGTAGCAACAACCCGGCGCCGGCGATTCCTTTGCATGTGCCCCCAAAAACCGACAACTCACGGGGACGCAGGCGATGATAGACGATGACTGGCGGGAACTGCCGAGTATGCCTTCTACACTATCGTGCCCGCCAGTCATCGTCTGTCATCGTCTATAATCGCCGATAGTGTAGAGAAACCGGGCCGCATGCTTGTTTTCAAAAAAAAAACTATCTTATTAATTCACCAAAACGTACATTCACCTCTACTTAAGGCTAATTCGAACATATATTTTGATGTCAAAATGATATCTAAATGATGTCATTTGTTATCATTCGCGCGTGCATTTAGCTCATACTTGTTCGTAGGCTGACACGAGCGAGACGCTCGGGCGAATGATAACAAAATTATATTATTTAAATATCAAAATGTACCCAAGTTCGAATTGACCTCCTTGTCCGTTTCTTCGCAGGCTGTCCGGAGTGTCCGGATTGTCCGGGCTGTCCGGCCTTTCCGGCACGCCAACCGGAAGTTTACTTAAAGGGGATGGAAATATATGATGCGGTTTGAAGACAACCGATATTAAAACGTGATGAAAATTATTTAATAATTAGATAATTCTGTCTTACAGAGACCTACAGAACTTGGCCGAGGACCGCGAAAACTTCACCGACAAGAGCCAGGCCACAGATTATATAATAGTTCTTACGAACAGATACTTATCTCTCAAAGAAAATGCAAATACCTACCTTTTGATACCTACACAAAAATACAATGGAGTGACCTTCAGCGCGCCGCTCCCCGCACCGCGCGCACCGGCACAACGCTAGGGTTGCCGACGCTTAAAATGATAAACACCAATAGGTATTTTATCATGAGAATCATTAGAAATGATAAATACCAATAGGTATTTCTCATTTTTAACAGCGTCGGAGTGAAATAAAATGAAATATAAATCTTAAATTATGTATTTTAGTCATTTATTAACAACTGTTTTACTTTGTAACTATAAATTTGTCGTAATAAACACTACATGTTTAATGAAAGAAATTCAATAGTAAGTACCTACGTAGCTTGTAACTATCGTAAAAATTGCAAGTGCGGCGCGCGGTGACGTGCGTGCGTGAGCGCGTGTGGCAACTAACGGCTTGCTTTTCTACCGTGAACGGGAGGCGATTCGTAGGTATAAATCCGAGCTCGCGCGGAGAGTTTCATAGGCCTGGTCAGGCTTTTAAATAATGATGATGATGATGATGAGATAAATAAATTCTTACGAATGTATAGTTACTATAGTTAGTCACACAACGAAACAGTATGAGGATTGCCTACAAGTATTTCTCTTGCCCGAGTGATCCTTTTATCCCATCTAACCTGTGTCTGTAACCTATCCGGATAAGTTATAATAACTTGTGTGTCTTTTGATTGCGATGTATTGGTTTATTTAAGGTTACTAACTCCCAGAAACCGACCGGAAACCAGTAATCCGACACTTCCATTTTTATCCAAGAAATTAAGGGTAAGGAACCGGTCTCCTAATACGACATATTAATTAAGAAATCGCCATCCTACCTAGCGTTGAAAAAACCGGGAAAATTGCGAGAAAATTTCAAAACGGCTCGTTTATTTTCAAGTTTCTTTCGAAAAAAACAATATATTTTTCAATATACTTAATTAGGAATTTAAACAGGTAGGTTAAGGTTGCATGTCTAATGTGTTTGTTTATGGCATTGACACTGTCATCACTCATCAGTGGCATTGTGTGGGACATATTTAATTTTTCTGAATAGAACTGGAAAAAAATCGAAAAAAACGAAATTTTGAAAAATTCCCGAAAAAACATTTGATTTTTGCCGGAATTTTCATCCCTTCTACCTTTATTTTCTTGGATAAAAATTGAAGTGTCGGAAAACCGGTCCCCTGTCGGTCACTGGCGCCAGTGGCGCCACTACGTTAGTTATTTCACGGCAGTGAATAAAAACAAGAAATTTATTTTACGACCGTTTTTGCGTCTCACAATAGTTATAATAGTCATATACTCATCTTGTCACGCGACGTGTCGAACCTGAGTTTTGTGAGCAAGTAACATTGTGACCAGAATGTTACTGCGTGTAGGTATGTTGGTCATATTATTTGAAAGTGGACTTCCAGATAAAGTAAGGACGCTAAACACGAAGACTTCGTACATCAACCCACCATTTCCTATCTCTATCGCATAATTATTACGTCTTTTGATTGCGAATATATTAGTTACTTTAAGCTTAATATTTATTTTACGTTGGTGAATAAAAACCTGTCAAAAAAGCTATTTTTCTGTCGTTTTTGAGTAGTGTGGTTATTATAAATCCCTCCCGTATCGGTTCTCACAATAGTCACACACTCATCTCGTCACGCGACATGTCGAACCTCGCCCCGGAACACCTGAGGGTTGTGACCAAATAACATTGTGAACAGAATGTTACTGCTTCTATACTTATGTGTGTAAGTGGACTTCCGGATAGATAAGATGTGTCTTTAGATCTAGTATATTGGTTTTTAGGGTTCCGTACCCAAAGGGTAAAAACGGGACCCTATTACTAAGACCCCGCTGTCCGTCTGTCCGTCCGTCTGTCCGTCTGTCTGTCTGTCACCAGGCTGTATCTCATGAACCGTGATAGCTAGACAGTTGAAATTTTCACAGATGATGTATTTCTGTTGCCGCTATAACAACAAATACTAAAAACAGAATAATATAAGTATTTAATTGGGGCTCCCATACAACAAACGTGATTTTTTGGCTGTTTTTTTCCGGAATGTTACAGAACCCTTCGTGCGCGAGTCCGTCTCGCACTTGGCCGGTTTTTTAAAGCGATTATATGTAGACTGAGAAGAACCCGTGCTACCTATACTATTTCGATAGTGATATTAAATATATTATGTATTTCACGTTGTAAAATACCTAATGTACCTAATAGTGGCCGCTGTACTAGATAAAATACGGCGTTTCGTGAACCAAGATTTCCTTTGGCAGGATTGGTCCTTAGGACCCAAGGATGGATGTAAGAAGTGAAGCCACCAAAATTTTTGACGTACATTTTTAGAGGGGGGGTCCCAACTTTATCTTGGTACTTCATCAGTTACACTACTAGGCGGGGATGGAAAATTCATTTATGGTATCATATCGACACTGTTTAGAAGTAAAAACGTAAAACATTTAAAAAAACTTTTTTAATTCCCTGTCTTTTACCTCTTCAGCCGCCGCTACCGCTTAAACCGCTGAACCAAATTGGTTAAAACTTGATTTAGTTGAAAATGACACCAAATTAGACTTATTTAGGACCTAAACTTAAACAATTATTAAACTCAGTCGTCGCCGAGGCTGAAACCCCCTCCTGCATCAAAAATCAGGGTGGCTCCACTTCTCAAATACATGAACACAAAGATTAATTCCGCCAAAGGAAACCTTTGGTTCAAAGAAAACCGTATCTGATATTTTTATCTCATGTACAGTCGCCATCAGATATATCGGAGCGCCCGAGGTGCTAACAAATATCTGAACACGCCTCTATTGTTAGAGTGCGTGTTCAGATATTTTGAGCACCTCGGGCGCTCTGATATATCTGATGGCGACTGTACAAACGCAACTATACGTAATATCTCTTTGCTTGAATTGGAGCGAGAGATTTGAAGTGTTGCTTCAAAAGATATCTAGTCGCCCCTAATACATAAAGTACTATCTATTTGTGAATTGCGATAAGGACTGAATGGGAATGGAAGCGACGTGCCTAACGAGGCCGGGAGGCCAAACTTACATCGTGACATCGAAATGATATCTAAATGATGGCAGTCTTGCGTGCATTTCCGTCGTACATGTTTGTACATGAATTGGTGCGAGCGAGACGCACGGGCGACTGACATCATTAAGATATCATTTTGAAATCACAATGTAAGTTGGAATTGGCCTCTAGTTCTTGTTCAAATCGAATGGCTGAATATATTGGTTCATTTGGTAAATATCTGGTATCTGTACTATGTTCATAGTATTCTAATAGCTCATAAGAACAATGTTTGTATTTTGTATGGAATTTAATATTGCCATCTCAATAAATACGCAATATACATAGCAAACCAACACAACAAAAAAAACGGCCTTTCTACTACTACTACGACTAGAGTTTTGAATGATTCACGGTTAGTTTCACTAGACTTATATTGACCGGAATAAAGACCGTGATTACCTTTAATAATACAAAAGGTAATCACGGTCTATATCCCGGTCAATATAAGTTTAGTACTACTACGACTTTCTACGCAGGAGATTCTGTAGATGACAACGGTCTGGTGTCCAGAAACTCGTGTATTCCCATTTGTCCCCGTCCCACGTGACCGTCGTCATACATGAGGCGAGAATTATCTCTTATTATTATTTTCGCTATGGGATTTTTTTATTTGAATGCACCTATTGCTGTGCCCGGCGGGGACAAATAGGAATATAGTTATAAACTGACCACCCTTCCCTACCGTACAAATGCAGATGTGAGTGAGATGAAAGTCAACGTTCAACTGTTCATCAATAATCACATCCTATGGTTAACTATGGTTGATCGGACTATTAATTATAAGCCCAACCTGGATGGCCTATTCGAACGACACTTTGATATCAAAATGATGTCATTTAGTTATCATCCGAGCGTGCAACCGTGCATTTCGCTCGTACTTGTCCGACTGTCCGTCCGTACATGACTGTATTGACACGAGCGAGACACTCGGGCGAATGGGAACAAAATGACATCATTTTGATGTCAAAATGTAAATTAGAATTGGCCACCTGTATGTTTTATGTCATTTTCTATATTTCGTCGTATCATATCTCGACATTCGATCATTAATATTATAAGTAAATCCTTCAAAAACGCGATCACGAACAATAGCACCTCAAAAGTTCCAGAGCTATTATTGGCACCATTATAACACATAACAAATACGTTATTTTGGTTGCAATATTCCGAATGACGCCTATGTAATGGGAGTATATTATGTTAGTTTTGACACTGTCAGTGACTCATGGTACGGGTACTGTATGTTTTATGTCATGCTATTTCTATATTTCGTCGTATCATATCTCGCCATTCGATCATCAATATTATAAGTAAATCCTTCAAAAACGCGATCACGAACAATAGCACCTCAAAAGTTCCAGAGCTATTATTGGCACCATTATAACACATAACAAACGTTATTTTGGTTGCAATATTCCGAATGACGCCTATGTAATGGGAGTATATTATGTTAGTTTTGACACCGTCAGTGACTCATAGTACGGGTACTGTATGTTTTATGTCAAGCTATTTCTATATTTCGTCGTATCATATCTCGACATTCGATCATCAATATTATAAGTAAATCCTTCAAAAACGCGATCACGAACAATAGCACCTCAAAAGTTCCAGAGCTATTATTGGCACCATTATAACACATAACAAATACGTTATTTTGGTTGCAATATTCCTAACGACGCCTATGGGAGTCAGTTCTCATAGAGTTTGTACGTGTAGGTTTTTTAAGGTATGGTTGCGTGTGGCGGTCACTCTAGGGCAATTTCACTTGATAGGGTGCAATTAGGGTGCGTTCTTGGCCCTTGTCCGTCATAGATTTACGCGTTTTGGATTTATGTTCGACATGAGGTCAATTTATTTTTAGCCTACCGCAATATGGTTTTGTTTGTGACCTTTAAGATAGACGACGACGGTATTTTTTAAACAATTTAATGTATATTGACCATAGCTATGCCCCTTTGTATGAGGTTTTTAGATTTTTTTATTTTAAGTTCATCATCATCATCTTAACCGAAAGACGTCCACTTGACTGCTGGATAAAGGCCTCCCCCAAGGATCTCCAAAACGAAGTCATTCTGCCCTTTATGAGAGTTAGTTTTTAAAAAATTGTAAGGAATTCGTTTTTCGTCCTAACTTAAAATAATAATAAAAAATCGGCCAAGAGCAAGCGGGCTAGGCTCAGTGAAGGGTTCCGTAGTACAATACCACCACCACGGGGTACCATTCGGCCAGAACAGGCTCAACGGGGGCCTAAATGCCTAAGGTACTCTCTTATGGTTGTAATGTACTAATAAGTAAGAGAGATTACCTTTGCAGCGCTTTGTAAGTCTTTTTACTAAGAAAATAAGACTTTACAATAATTCAAAAACGGCTGGACCGATCATGTTCGCTATAGTTTTCGTAATTAAAAATAAAAACTTGATATTTGTTATTGATGTGAACCACACTGACGCATCAATATGCGCTGCCAAGTTCATTTAAGATTAACAAATGAAGTTGTTATTTTTACACCCAATAGCTTGCCAAGTTTTCATGAAACCTGGTCTGTAGGAAATATGTTACACGAGCTTTTTATATACATGTCAATCGTCAGAAAAAAAAATTGTCTTAAACCTTTTACCTTTCTCTTTTAAATTAAGATAAATCTCTAAAATTTCATTTCCGTTCGCTCACAATAAATCAATTAACCGTATGCATAGCCCAAAGTCCCATGCTTGAAACAAAAGCGAACCACAAGGGTTCTGTCCTTGGCCCGATTAATCCGACACGGCTTACGTCGGTAAATCACGGTTAAAAGCGTTACCTGTGTTTTCATTAACGATAAGGATAGAGGGCGATTTCAATGACGATACGATGCGTGCATGCTTGTTTTCGTTACGCGACATTATTTAACAAGAATTACGGTTTAGACTCACTTGTTTTAGTCACTCGCGCGACATGTTTCGGAGAGCCTAGGTCTCCTTTCTCAAGCACTAACAGTGCGAGCAGCGTTCACGACGACCGTGTATTGCGTACAATCAGTACGCAAAGCTGAGAAAGGAGACCTAGGCTCTCCGAAACATGTCGCGCGAGTGACTAAAACAAGTGAGTCTAAACCGTAAAATGATTTAATGTTAGTATGTCTCACAACAGTTTAAATTCGAAGAATTACAACATTATAAGTAAGTACCTTAATCTAATGTTCGCCAAACTGTGAAACAGTTTGTTGACGGTGCGCTCTAAAATAATCTTAAACTGAATAGGTACACTAAAAATTAAGTAATCAGTTAAGTAGGTATAGATATATAAACGAATTAATATTATCATATTTAAATCTACTTTTTTTTTGTTTGTGCAGTTGGTTTAAGATCTAGAGCAGAGCCCAACTGGGGAAGTACCTCCACCTTACAGAAAACCGCAGCCAAATAACACTAGACGCTACTCATAGTGTTGTGTTCCTGCCGGTGAGTAAGGTTGCCAGAGCTCGAGGGAGAGGAGTGTTAGGGTCGGCAACGCGCATGTACCTCCTCTGGAGTTGCAGGCGTACATAGGCTACGGAGACTGCTTAACATCAGGCGGCCCGTATGCTTGTTTGCCACCGACGTAGTATTAAAAAAAAGTAGGTATAGCATTAGGAACATACTTATACGTAGGTATCTTAAATCTATCATGCGAGACAATATCAACTGTCCATGCATAGATCCTATCTCGTTGAGATAAGGTCTACGTTCAGTAACAATATCAATGATTAATTACTAATTATTATGTATGTATTCAAATTACACTTTACGGTCTAGTCTAGTAAGATTTGATTCAATTCGAATGTGGATAAGACTGTTTATAGGGGAAGACCGTCTACAGGCTCTTTCGTCGCTTTTAACGCTTACTTTTGTAAACATACTCGTATTCCACTTACAGAAGGTGCTTCCTGACTGTCAGGTTAATTCAAACTTTCACTGATATCAAAAAGATATTGGAATCATACCAGTTCAATATAAGGTGTCATTCGCGCGTTCATTTCGCTCAGACTTGTACGCACATTAGTATTAGTGCGAGCGATAGGTAACTGATATGATTCCAATATGGTTCAAATATCGGTATATGACAGATACTACTGCGAGAGGTAGAAAGGGCCAAATAGAGATTACTCTCACCAGGCGGGTGTTATGCCTGGGAACCGAAGTCAACTTAGAAGTAAGATGAAGAAGGAATATAATTAGAATTAGAATTTAAAACTCCGTGAGCGCAATGTAGGTTTCTAATTGCGTTCTAAGTAGCTAACGCCATCTGTTAGAACATTGTGGTACGACGTCGATAGTGACAGAGGAGACGCCACAGAGGCAAAACTAAGTCAAAAGAAAATCCGTCTTAAAAGTTATCTTGAATATCTTTAATATTTGCATGGAACTGCTCATTAAAACTTGTGTCGGTCGGTGTTTGACTCACTCACTAACTGCTAATAACTTGCACTTCTGTTACGGTTCCACAGGGAAATAGTTTTTATACTTTACGGGATTTTTTACTTATTTTTTACTTATTTTTTATAAGTAAGGGTAAAGAAAGGGAGAAGTAGAAGCGGGAGTTGGAAGGGGTAGACTTCGGCGGACTTTCTCTGATCAGATCGGAGAAATCCAGAAGAAAGGCCAGTTCAAGAGCACGAAACCGGCGAGCGTGTATGAAAAAACTGAGGAATGTTATGAAAGTTAAGGAAGCGAAAGAGGTATGTCAGGTTCGTAGCAAGTGGAAATCCATGGTCTGGTTACCCCTCAGGGTCCTCCTCCTCCTTGCTTCGTTCTCCTCAGTGCTGAAGGTCGACGTGGAGAACATGATTGCGGATGAAAGATTTCCAGGCATTCCGATCTCTTGCGACTTCTAAGGCATCATGGACCTTGATGGATAGCGATTTGCTAACCTGGTCGGACCACCGCGTTGGACTGAGGCCCCTTCTCTTTCCTTCCAGCGACCAGTGACCAGTCTTCCTGGCTATGTGACCGAAGAAATCAAGTACTCTCCGGAGACATGTATATATTTAGGGTAGTGTGGCTGTTTACACATTGATTAGTGTATTAATATCAGCACATTTGCTATACTTACTTGCATGGCCAGTCTTCCACAAATCTCTGTTAAATACTTATACAAATCATATTACGATTGCCGCCAAGGTTACCCGTGGAACCAGATTAAATTTTGAGGTAACCATTCGGTTGTTTATAATACCCCCAAAGTTGTAACTAAGAAGCAAAGTTGTACATATTTCCTACAAAACTGTCGCATCGGATCCGTCTCGGCTGTATCAACAAGCCCAGGGTTAAGTTTATCAAACTCAGCGTTTGTACACAATCTTGTACTTTTTGGATTATAGTTCGTCTAGGATTTGAGCTTAATTCGGGAGTAGAAACTACGGTATTAATACGCTACAGGTTGGATAATGTTAATTTATTAATTTACTTGACTAAGAAACTATTTTTTATCCCACTGCGTGCGTCAGGAGGGTAATATTTTTTATTTATACGTACGGATTTGTTCAAAGAAACCTGGCATGGAAGCGCGGCGTACAGAACACTTTGGAAAGACATGAAAGAGGCATATGTTCAGCAGTGGACGGAAACATGCTGAGAAGAAGAAGAAGAAGAAGAAGAAGAAGAAGAAGAAGAAGAAGAAGAAGAAGAAGAAGAGACGGATTTGTTTATAAACGCGATTCGCCGTGCACAGCTTCGGCAAACCGCACCACCGACGCACCGTACCGTCGTCGCCGCACGCGAATTACATAAGAAGTGGCGCCCTCAATTTTTTCTACAATTTCTTGTCGGACTATATCGTCGCTGCGCGTACAAAAGTCGCTATGTGATTTTTAACGATTTTTAGGTTTTAATGCCATTTTGAACCTTATTTCCATACGCATATGCTCCAAAAACAGCGTGGCGCTTATTTCAATATTTAAGGATTTATCAAATGTAGGTATGTGACGGCCATACTTTGAATGCTCTTCCTATAATCGCTAACTGGAATAAATCACATAACTAGATTAGTTTATGTTAATAGCAGTTACATACGTGCGCCTGCTATGTGATTCTTAGCACATAGCGATATTTTCTACAAGTTATTAAAAAAGATATTCGATGCTTGCGCCCGCTATGTGGTTTCTCGCACATAGCTATATTTTTGTACTAGTTGGAGTCGACGTTATGTTTCTAAACTGCGCGTTCTATAACACATAGCGGGATTTTCTTATAACAATCCAGCCTACCGTATGTTATACTTTTATGTACCCTTAAGTTGTACACTAAACATGTTTATTTTAAAGTGAATCATTATTGATCTGTCACTAACAAATCATCAAGCAACATAATTACGTGTGTGTACAATAAAATGAGTTAGTGTGTTTTCGTTAAATATTGCGGGCAGTTAAAGGTAAGTGAATGGAAAATTACGTACTAAACTAGATAAAAATATGAAATATACCTATTAACGGAATATGTTTTATAATATGAACATGTAGTGCGTTTATACAATAAAGTCAATTGCTTATTTTCAACTTAGCTAGGATATGTCGTGTTTTAAATTTAAACATACATTTTTGTAATTAAATGAAAAAAGTAGTAATCTTCTGACAAATATTTCGGATGGGGCGTTTATACGCCCATCCATCCTATGATCAAAAATGTAAACTATAGGTTTACCTACTCTTTAAACTGACCAACATTTATTTGTTCAGCTACTTTTGAAAATAACTTGTGTTTTGATTTTTATTAAACTTCAAAGTTTATTCTAAGACGAATTTATTGCGAATTTTGCTATGTTTAAAGCGTGACAAGCAATGTAAATTAGGTACAAGGATGATGGCGTACATTGAAAGTAATATTTAATTTATATGAGAAATAGAAAATAATTCATAGATTTCTTAATTTTTCAAAGTAAGTTTTAATTATATGCGCGTGTTACTTCATGTCTTCAAAAAATTATAATAAATAAGGTAGGAATTATTCTCTTAATTTGAACTAATATTTATTTATCGGCTTTTCCAGGTTTCCTTAAATGATGTCTAAATTTCGGAGAGGCAATCAGTTTGTCTCATTATGCATTGTCGAACAAATATCGATAAGCCAACTAGCTATGGAGTTAGAAGAAGAATCCTCGTTATTGTTTCCGCCAAATACCACTCCACACAACGGGGGTGAGTGTCAAGACTTTGATGGTAACATTAGCTCAATCACTGAATTTCCCAGTAATTTTTCGCTGTCTCTTACGGCCACAAATTCAACTTCAATTGTATATACTACAGAACCTACTGCAATACTTAATCCAATCCCAACAGATAACACTCGTTTGTTAGAAACACAGCACCAGCCTGAACCATTCAACAGCAACATACCAACACCCAGTGAAGAAATGCAGTGGCAACTAAATGAACAAACGGGCTTTTTTGAACCAATAGTTTGCCAAACAGAGTTTGTTAATAATGAGGAAGATGAAGTTCCTCTCAGTGAAACCAAGAAAAAAAAGAACAATCAGAAAAGGAGGCTATTAGGTAAAAATTACACAGGGCATAAGGTTCTTAAAGTTGATGATAATATTACATTAGTGGAAGATTCGAAGCAATTCAGAAAACTGAGAGATATACCCTGTAATCATGGAGCAGCTCAAATATCTGACAGAAGTTTTTCATGTGCTGCTGTAAATGATAATATCCGAAATAAATCGAGTACTTTTGGCAATTATCGACATGGGGCGCTAAGAAATCATACATTAATGGACTGATTCAAGTACGAAACATATTGCGACGACGAAAAATTTCCACTGGTGTACATCAAAAGATTACATTTCTCGGATGGTTCAAGCCAGGCCTTCACAGCCTTTTATTAACAATCATCTAGATTTCACCTTTTTCAAAAATTATGAAGCTGTTCCAGGAGGTTTTACGAGCATCAGACCCGGCAGAAAAACTGGCGATCCTACTGTGGCAGATATTCGAGGCTTATTATATGGTAATGGGGAGGTCAAATAATTATAAGCTTCGTCACCCTGATAACTGGGCACCTCTACCGCAGAGACGAGCAAATGTAATTGAAAACAGGGAGCCTACAAGTTTGTACAATAGTTCACTAAAACAGATCCTACCAAATTTAATAATTTACAGTCTAAAACAATATATGCATCGTGATTATCACCCATTTTTTGACAGCTTAAATCATTAAAATAATCTAACTTAACTGTGATTACAATGTTTTGTATGTGTATATTTACTTAAGATGTTGATTATTTATTAGCTATTAAGATTACATTATAGTAAATTAAACAAGAAAAAATAATTTTATTGAACTTCCACATCACTTTATTAAATAACCATGTGACGCTAAAGACCACAAATTGTATTAGGTCCTTAATAATTAAATCTAACTAAGTGACGGTAAGACACTTAGAGGTTATTTATGACTCAAACAAAAATCGCTATGTAACATATTTATGAAAAAGTATTTTTTTTTATATTATTAAAACAAATATATTTTCGGGTATATCCTAAATATATCTAAAAATGCATATACTTTTGTCACAAAAATATTGATTTATTTATATTCAATAATTATCGAAATAAAAAGTTTTTTGTGTCTCCTGTAAAGTAGGTTAAAAACACATAGCGACTTTGGTACGCGCAGCGACGATATGTTAGTATACTATTGTTTTTCAGAGGTGTTCGAAATTCGAATGTCATTAATAAATCGATATCGACGTTACTAACGCAATAGTAACATTTTTACAGATAATAATAGTTTATTTTTATGCTTGTTGTTGTTGAACGCGTATATAGTAACGTATCATTTTCTGCACACTTTTAACAAGAACAATGGACCTTCTTGAGAAATGCATTGATGAATTCTTGCATGAGAAATGAAAAAGTATAGTAGAGGGTTTATGATATGTGTGTAGATAAACACGTAAACAAAGCGTAGTACGGTAAAACCTAGAGCAGTGCCCAAGAAATCTCATTACGGGTAAAAATCGGTCCGCTCGCGTGCGGGCCAGAATTGAATTAACATCTGTAATCACGCGTCGCACGGAACGCACTTGGACAAATTACCAACGCTAGGGTTGCCACACTCCTGTACCCATAGACATAATATATACAAGTAGTTATAGACGCGCCACCGAGCGACCGGGGGTAAGAGAAAGAATATTCATATATTGGGCAGTATAGGATTTTTTCTCTTTCACTCTTATAAATTTCGGTATTTCGCCATCGCCTCCTAATGATGCCACCCGGTCGGTGATAAGGACAAAGCATGGCGCTATTTTCTCTTTCCTCTTACAGGAATCGCAATAAGACTATCTTTCTCTATCAAAGAGTGTCAGAACCTTGCTTGTACCCGTACCATGAGTCATTGACAGTGCCAAAACTGACATATACGCTAACGTCTACGTAATTTACTTTCTATACATCTCACTCGCACTAATATGCGAGTACGAGCGAGATGCATAGAAAGTAAGTTACGTTTACGTCAGTACCAAACTGGTGGTAGCCACACTGAAATAAATAATATAGATAAACGCCAATTTGAACATATACGTACACTGACATCAGAAAGGCATCTAAAAGATGTATTTCGCTCGTACATGTATATGCGCTACCGAGACGCCGAATAACTAAATGACACAATTCAGGATATCATTCTGGTGTTAGTGCCCGGGTATGTCCTTAAACTGCGTCCGGACCCGGATATGTCCTTAAACTACGTCCAAAAGAGAGGTATGGGCACTGTGAATGACATCTCGCTTTGTGTGGTAGGGCACAGGACAGCGGATGTCATTCCAGATCTAGAGCAGAGCCCAACTGGGGAAGTACCTCCACCTTACAGAAAACCGCAGCCAAATAAGACCCTACTCATAGTGTTGTGTTTCTGCCGGTAAGTAAGGTTGCCAGAGCTCAACGAGGAAGAGGAGTGTTAGGGTCGGCAACGCGCGTGTAATATCTCCGGTGTTGCAGGCGTCCATAGGCTACGGTAACTGCTTACCATCAGGCGGGCCGTATGCTTGATTGCCACCGACGTGGTATAAAAAAAAGTGCATGTTCGAATTGGCCTGATTATAAGACAATCTTACATAAATCGATCTAGAGGCCAATTCGAACTTACATCTAAATTATGCCTTTTTGTTATTATTCGAACGTGCGTCTCGCTCGCGCCAATTCTGTACAAACAAGAACGAGCGAAATGCATGCGCGAATGATAACGTAAAGTTCGAATGTGAATCTCACAGTAAGATCAATAAGGCTTAGGTTATAAGTAGGTACCAGAAAACGAAGATTCTTGCTTTTATAGAAAACGCCAATCAACCCTTAAATAATCTATGGCAGTGGTGTACAGACTGGGAGCACATGAAGTGGTCTGCGAACTTATAAACAGAATAACCCTTTAAACTGCCATATACTAAGGAATAGTAGATTGTTAACCAAGGGGTGAAAGGCACTCATTCCTGCCGAGGTTGTTTGGCGCTCGAGCGCAGTGAGAGCGCCAATAGTCCGAGGCTAAAATGATGCCTTTCACCCGAGTTAAACACTCTACTTTTCATTTTGAATACGAGGAAAGCAAGATGGCATGTTTTAAAAAAACATTACTAATTATACATTTTTATAGTATTTCTTGAGGATACTTTCAATTAACAATTTAGGCCTTACAGAAAAACGCAGCCAAATAACACTAGACCCTACTCATTGTGTTGTGTTTCTGCCGGTAAGTAAGGTTGCCAGAGCTCAACGAGGAAGAGGAGTGTTAGGGTCGGCAACGCGCGTGTAATATGTCCGGTGTTGCAGGCGTCCATAGGCTACGGTAACTGCTTACCATCAGGCGGGCCGTATGCTTGATTGCCACCGACGTGGTATAAAAAAAAGGCAAAAGTATCGTTATTTATGAAATAGGGAGTTAAATATCACAATGGAAATTTTATAACAAATGCATTTAAACCCAACTTTCAATTGTTTATCATAAAAAAATCGTACTTGGAACGTAAAATGCAGAGACGTATCATTTTCTGCGCACTTTTAACAACAACAATGACCTTCTCTCAGAGCATGAGAAATGAAAAAGTATATAAAACCTAGTCACAAAAATTCCTCTTCACATTATAACACTTTAAACTATCGCGTTTTGTACACATAATTAACGTCATTTCCTGGTGTAACGTGATTAAATTTCATTATTTTACCTTTTTTCCGACGTGTCAACTATACTCTGATTTGTAATTAGATTCCAAAAAACTAACCTCACTCAGATCCTTTTTCTTTCGTAATAATGGAAAATATGTAAAGAAGTAAACTCAAATTTCCCTTTTGCATGCTCTAGCATTTAAAATAAATATATACTTATGTATCCTTTTAACTTTGTTTAGTTTCTTAAAACATACGGAAAAGAGAAAGAGTGAGGTTAGTTTTTTGGAATCTAATTACAAATCAGAGTATAGTATACTAAGAAAACATTTAATGCTCTGCGCGTCCAGTATAACAACGGATTCAGGTTACTGTTGGGGCTACCACGCTTTTGTAGCGCATCAGGTATGTTCGCCGAGGCATGCGTGGACAGCTTTATATCAATAATACGCAAGAGAACCGCTTCCCTGATGCGCCGCGTGCAGAAGAGTACCAACAGTCTCCTGAATCTGGTGTCACAGTGCCCGACTAGTGCAGTCTGGCGGCACTGTAATTCCATTCATATGGAGTCAACATATTTTAAGTAGTCTGTAACTAACATTGTTACTAACATTTCTATGGACTAATTACTTATGTCTGATACAAATAAATTGAATTGAATTGAATAGGTAGGTTGGTTGCGTTGGACCCGGTAATGATCTAATTATCTTATCCGCTAATAATTATGTGTGTGTCTTTACACTAAGTAACAACATAAACTCACCTGTGACACCCCTAACCCAATTCAACCCTTGCCACCAACGCGAGCCACACCAGTCCGAGGATTGCGTCGGTATAATCCGGTTACCACCGCTGCGCCCAAACCAAACGGATTTTCACGATCGTAACTGATTACGAATTTTGAAAATCGAAGCTTTCACTGGGAAGGGGGGGGGGGGGTTGTGGAACGATGGCCTGACCACCGGCAGCTTGGGCCCGCTAGAGTTCGACCAAGATAAGTCTGCAACGATTTTGATAGCACTCGCAGTGCAAGACTAAGTGCCAGTTGCACCATCCGCACTTTACAGACTGATCATCGTCACCCGACGCGCCGCGGCGGTTTACTATGACTCTCCATATAATAGATTTTAGCGAACTCTTTAACGATCACAAACCGACCCTAAGGGCCAGTTGCACCAACCAATTTTAGCGAACTGATCAACGTCACTCAGCAGTCAACTATGAAACTTCCCATACGATAAAATTTTGCGAACACTTTAACGGTGACAGACGGTTTGGTGCAACCGACCCTAAGTGTTGTTTTAAACGTCAAACTTCTATTAAATTATGACGTATAAATAACACTTGCACTGCGTATGCTATCAAAATTGTTGTAGACTTTTCTTGGTCTAACTCTAGTAGTGAATACTTAATTTATTTACAAAATATCCGTAAAAGGTGGTTGAAAGCTAGAATAATAATTCAAAAAATAATAATTCATTTAAAAATACGACGACACGGCTTGATATTTCTAATACATTTAACAGCATGTGTTCAATATTAATTAATGCGACATTTACATTAACTGACATTAATAAACTATCGACCTATTTTAGGTAAAGCGTGTATCGTGTATATACCCCCTCGAAGCCCGAAGCCCGAAGACTGGTAGAGAATGCCTTGTAGCATTAAGTCCGCCTTTTGTACATTTGTATTTTCTTTTGTGCAATAAAGATTAAATAAATAAAATACTGCAGAACAAGGAAATGGGTCATATTGTATCGATATTCCTTTTGCAAATTGACTGGGTGTTTTATTTGCTTTCGAGTTTGTGATGTACCTACAAAAGCTATTATTGTAGAATGTAGCTAAATGAAAAATATAAAAGAGTGACTTGAATAGTGTGAATGTTTTGATATATGTACATAAGTTATGTTTGTAGCTGAATAAAAAAATTAGTAGTCCGGGAGGTGTATTCTGATTCTAATAACAGATGAATTTGATCTAGATTTGTTTTTGATATAATCTGTCAGTGTATAAGGTAACGTTTGTGGTTGAAAGAATATATTTAATTATAGGTTTTTTATATTTATTAAATCAAAATGACAAATTATAATACGTGTCAACTTTATGCTTAATAGACAAATTTAAAATACGGTTGCGTGAGTGGGTAACACGGCGTTGAATTAATACTAGCAATTACTTGCTTGCACGCACAAAATGTACAAATTGCCAGTGTGCGTGTACCAGGACGAGGCGTGGAGATAAGCGGAGCGGGTAGCGGATACAGAATGTCGACTTTTGGGTATGGTCCGTAACATTAATATCTACGGGGAAGTGTCTCTGTCTCGTGCGAGAGGGCCCACCGGGAACATCGAAGCTTATTTTCTGCCACTTTTTCTCTTGAATATCAAAGTTGGATAGATGTCGCTAGGCGCCTCCTAAACGCGTAGATTAGATTAAATTAGATATTTATTCTCATAATATGAAATTACATTATAAATTATGCTAGACTAATCTACATTAATTTATATTATGATCGTCATTCACTATAAAAGTCATAAAGTCGTATAAAGTATATACTAACCCCCTTATTCATAAACGTCTGCTAAAGTTGACAATCCGCTAATAATTGTTTGTCCCTTTCCATCATACCAATACGTCGGAAAGGGACAAATGATTATTAGCAGCTTGTCAACTTTATTAGACGTTTATGAAGGGGGCACAAATATTTCCTGGCACTTCCCACGTTACCCACAATGACTTTAATGGAATTGAATAACAAATTGATTTCGAGTTTAAATTTTATGTTTCCTTGAATTAATTCACTTAATTCCGCGGGCTTTTAAGGGTAAATCGCTTCCGCTTCGCTTGTTATTATGCCTATACACTTTTGATTAATAGTAAATGTATTATGCAATAGTTGTTCATACCAAATTGTCAGTAAATAAGAACAAAAAAAAACTATACTTATCCTTTTCTTTTGGGTGCTAGTACAGAAATTCAAGGGCCGAAGTCACAATAGTCTTAATAATAGGGTAAACGTTTTGATATGTTTAACGGGTGGAATAGTTTTTTAGGGTTCCGTACCCAAAGAGTAAAAACGGGACCCTATTACTAAGACTCCGCTGTCTGTCTGTCTGTCCGTCTATCACCAGGCTGTATTTCATGAACCGTGACAGATAGACAGTTAAAATTTTCACAGATGATATATTTCTGTTGCCGCTATAACAACAAATACTAAAAACAGAATAAAATAAATATTTAAGTAGGGCTCCCATCCAACAAACGTGATTTTTTTGCCGTTTTTTGCGTAATGCTACGGAACCCTTCGTGCGCGAGTCCGACTCGCACTTGGCCGGTTTTTTATGCACGCCCCTCCACTGCTCCATAAATAACTACACAGTTCCCTTCCGTTCATAAAACTACACACTTATTGTAAAGTTACGAGGCACATAATTTCTATAACAGTATAAAGGCAATCATTTTTACGTCGCTTTTGATAAAGGGTCGATAAAAATCCAGTTACGATTATCGAGAATGATAATAAACTTAGTGAAGCCGGGGGGAGCCTGAAGTAACTTTAAAAAAAACCGTCGGACTCGCGCACGAAGGGTTCCGTACCTTACGCAAAAAACGGCAAAAAATCACGTTGTTGTTGATGGGACACCTTAAATATTTATTTTATTCTGTTTTTAGTATTTGTTGTTATAGCGGCAACAGAAACACATCATCTGTGAAAATTTCAACTGTCTAGCTATCACGGTTCATGAGATACAGCCTGGTGACAGACAAACTGACAGACGGACAGCGGAGTCTTAGTAATAGGGTCCCGTTTTTACCTTTTGGGTACGGAACCCTAAAAATAGGTTACAATTTAAATTAAAGTTCATCATCATCTCTCTTGTCGGGAGAGATGAAGTTAGTATTTGAATGAGAAGAGTGGGGTTTTGGGTGCGGGAATGACTTCGTGTGTTTATAACTCTGTTTGTTCTAAAATAATTACCAGACTATGAATTAAAAATAGGTATTTGTATAATGCTAAAATATTTCTGTTCAACAGTTTTTACCTATTTTCGTACTTTTTACTGCTGTCTACTAATTATAAGGTTAGTTCGTAAGTAAATTAAAAATGTTTTGAATGATTCACGGTTATTTTCACTAGACCATAGAGTAACTTATACTAGAGCGGTACTGTCATAGTAAATTTTGTAACCCCAGTAAATTCACTGCCATCTGTCGACACACTTTAAAACTAAAAATAAACATTTATAAAAATACGATAAAATGTATTTAAATATGGATAAATGTTTTTTTTTAATTTGCATTAATTATTTTTATGATTTTGACCCATGTTCTTTCACTGATATGCGTTAAAATTATAAATAACAAACGAAACCGTCAACGCCCTCTATACGAGTGTAGGCCAAAACTAGTGGCGCTCTCTGATCGAGAATCAAATTTTCGTGATTTTCGAGGCACGATTTTTCCTTAGACTGTATCCATCTATTACGGAGTTATATCTATCTTTGACTAGACTTATATTGACCGGGATATAGACCGTGATTACCTTTTGTATTGTTTTTGAGCTCCCGACGCAGCCGAGGCGCACGAATGAGGATATTGAGGATAGACCGAGTGCGCAGTCTACACAACATTGACACTCACCAGCTATCTTCAGTCACCCGTGAACAAGATGCATGTAACTGCGTCGAAATATCGGGAGCTTAAAAACAATACAGAATTATTATTCACAACGACGGGACTTAATAAGTTAATAAACAAGACCAAGTGCGGGTAGTTCGAATAACTCGCGCGCCTAGAAGATGTTGATGTCAACTTTAGCCAGTCTTCTCCGAGACCACGGGGACAACGCCGTCCTCGAAACGTCGAAGGTAAATTTAAAACTTATTTTACGCGATTAAGTCCCGTCGTTGTGAATAATAATGAGTAAAAATCGTGAAGGTTTAAATCAGTGTTTAACAATACAAAAGGTAATCACGGTCTATATCCCGGTCAATATGTCTAGTAAATTAAAAAAACCGGCCAAGTGCGAGTCGGAATCGCGCACGAAGGGTCCGGACCATTACGGAAAAAAACAGCAAAAAAATCACGTTTGTTGTATGGGAGCCCCATTTAAATATTTATATTATTATGTTTTTAGTATTTGTTGTTATAGCGGCAACAGATATACATCATCTGTGAAAATTTCAACTGTCTAACTATCACGGTTCATGAGATACAGCCTGGTGACAGACAGACAGACAGACAGACAGACGGACAGACGGACAGACGGACAGACGGACAGACGGACAGACGGACAGACGGTTAGACGGACAGACGGACAGACGGACAGACAGCGGAGTCTTAGTAATAGGGTACCGTTTTTACCCTTTGGGTACGGAACCCTAATTATTATTAGTGTGTGGTAGGAGTTGCAGTGCCCTTACAGGGTTCATAGCTCATCTTTATTCTTGTGTATCACCTTATTATGTAAGGAAATATAATGACTGAATACTGAAAACTTCTAGATTTCATAAGATTGCGTCACATTTTCTTCAAAACCGCTTTGAAATGGGCATTAATCAGGTAAAAATTAACCCAACTCAGGTGCTCCGAAGTTGGTAATCAACTCTGAACTCGAATTCTCATCAATCATCAGAGCGACGAAGTCAATAAGTTTTGTTTCGTCGTAAATTCGACGCAGACTGATGACCTGTTATTTAACTTTGGAAAATGATTTTTGAAGGAAATGGTATAAACAATAAGTAGCTACTGGCACCTAAACGGCTACCATGAGTTCCGTAAATGACAGTCAAAAGTGAGAAAGTTAAGGAAAATGTATGGAGTAATTGTACAGTGCCTCTACCGGTCACGTAAAAAACTAAAAAAGTCAACTGGCACCATGAGTCACAAACGTTTTAACGTGAGTTTTTAATACATGCCTAACTTCACACCTAAAACGTTCACTTTCTAACTATATAACGAAAACTGAGCCAGAATTATTTTAGGTAAATACGCGAATAAACGTGACAGATGTCATTGAAAAAACGTGCGTTTCCTTTTTTTTTTGTTCGTCCATCTGGACAGGCTAAAGCTCTAAGCCATACTGCCTACGCTAGTGTACTAAATAAACTGTTATGTAACGTAAACTGTGCCTGCTTTGTTCCCCACTGGGTAATTGAACAATAGTTGTTATATACACCGTGAAATCGTTATCATTAACCAAATTGAAACACAAGCAAGAGCGTGAAAAATAAATCTTTCTGTATGAAAACTATATCACAACCTCATTTAAGTGTTACAACATGATATTAGTGATAATTAGGCATTTATTTACATACAAGATATATACAGTGGTACTACGTAAACGAAATTAATAACTAGCTTAAATCTAAAATAGGCCCTTGAGGCATTGTACCAAGTATGCTGGCGGCATTTCCCCGCTGTATCGCTATGCTGATACGTTGTGCGAGAAAGACGCCAGCTCTTCGGTCACCAGTTACGTCAACCAGACGCTTCAAATGATAATTTAGGTACTTTAAATCGGCATATATACAGGTTGGCTAAAAAATAAGTGCATTCTCGTTACCAGGGAGGTTTTGGGATTATACTGAGCAACTTTTACTACGGAACCAACCACGAAATCACGAAATGAACTTTGTACTTACGATAGGATAAGGTATATCTATGTATGTAATTAGTTTATGTAGCTTCAGATAACATACTTAAAAAAACCGGCCAAGTGCGAGTCGGACTCGCGCACTGAGGGTTCCGTACTTTTTAGTATTTGTTGTTATAGCGGCAACAGATATATATCATCTGTGAAAATTTCAACTGTATCACGGTTCATGAGAAGATAGATACAGACAGACGGACAGACGGACAGCGGAGTCTTAGTAATAGGGTCCCATTTTTACCCTTTGGGTACGGAATCCTAAAAAATACAGCGAATTTAAGTTATTCATACAAAACTTGTTTTTGCTCTATTTCGTTTGTTTTATAAACTGGAGCTATATAAACTAATTATAGACAGACTAATTATAGACCTTTTGTCATTGTATGTGCAAAGTTTCATTACAATCCAACGCGTAGTTTTGAAATGAGAACGAAACTCCGTTTGTACAGGAAGGTGAAATTCGGCCGAGCTTTCCGGGGACTCTTAAAGAGATAGACAAATTGTGTAGCCCTTAACAAATTGTGGGCCTCGGTAATCCTAGTCCCAAATGGATGCGATTCGGCCTCAGATCGCTTTTAGATCTATTGTAATTAATTCAGATGTACCTTTGCGTGGGTGATTTATTTCGTTGAAATTTGACTGATTTGTTTTTTATATGGGTCACGGGAATGGAAATGATTTTGTATATGTGTTATATAAATGGCGTTATAATTTTTTGATCAATTACTGAGAAACGGTGGAATAAAACATTTTAATTAATATGTATTTTTTACCTATATTTAAACGCCGCGTTGAGTTTGCCGTAAAATGGGCCTGCTTTGCTTTGACAAATATTACTCCAAAATACGTTTTTTTTATTTCAATTTTTTAATTTTGGTAGGTATGGTGATATATACACCTATTTAAAGTAGATCATCTCTACAAAAAGAGAAAATGTTTTTCCACTTCTAAATATTTTCTATTCTCCATGATTTTTTTAATCGATATCGATAGCTGGATAATGAAAGAAAAAAACGGTCAACCAAATAAAAATAAAAATTTTATAAGAAAATTTACATGAGGTTTTTATTTGGTATATGCTATTGATAGGAGTAGATAATCATTAATTTCTCAATCTTCTCTGGGAGTGAGCAGTTTCGATTATCACTATAAAGCCACTTATGTATATTAATTGTATCTGTTTCTATATAATTGTATACAAACCTCACAATTTTTTTAAAAATGTTTTTATTCGTTTGATTGTCTTTTTCATCTATTATACAACTATCGATATCGATCAAAAAATGTTTTAACTCAAGCAAGATTGCAACAGTCTTTTGTTCTGCCGCGAAAATGGGGTTGGCCGGTCGAAATTATTAGCAGATGGCGTCAGCCGTCAGCGTATAAAGGAGCCAAATCTCTATGTATGAAAAGTGTCCATCAAAAAACAGTAATAAGGCGGCGCCACCATACACCGAAATACTACCAAAAACAACCTACGTAATTTGGTCGGGTTATTTGTTGCCTTATATGGTTCATGTTATACTCATGTCCCAGAGCCTAACTAGCGCCACCGGAGAGATTAGGAACTATTATTTAAAGCTTAACGCGGTCACTTTTACAACAATTCTGCCATAAGAGATTGCGATCCTTTCTATACCATCCATAGCGTCAGCATAGCTTGCCCTGTCAATACCTATAATTGTGTCAAATTTTTGTTATTTTAATGCCCTGGATGCCAGCCCTTTAAGCCAAATCTCATAGAAAAGGGGCAAGCTAAATGGCGCCATCTCTGCAAACCTTTGACAGTTGCCAACCCCATTCCGGGCTCTGCTCTTCGTCATAGACACAAAAACTACAGGTAACAATGACTAATAATTGCAATATTCATTCAACCATTAATCAATACAAGCAAATTGTAAACAGGCCACAATTTTTCTGTTTCAAACGCCAAAAAATGTTAAAAGTGTCTGCCGCCAGCTCTATCAGTTTGATCTACTTTAATCGGCAATGTACGAAAAGACTTAAGAATTGCTATGAATTTATGACATTTTGTCATTGTGAATTTGTCCCAATAAAGTCTTTTCGTACATTGCCGATCAAAGTAGATCAAACTGATAAAGCAGGCGACTGTTTTGTAACTTTTAGTTACCAAGTTGTACTTTTGGACTGAATTTTTGTCAATAAAGAAAATGCTGCGATTTGTAGATGTGCATTGTCATCAGCATCTTTGTTTTCTACCTCAGCCGGATTTGGTATAGCTATAGGCTCGATATAGAATAGAATAGAATAGAACAGAACATTTTTATTCAACATCACATGAAATGGCAGAGTTAACAGATAGCGTAGTACATTTTTTATAGATAAACCTTAAATTTAGACTTACAAAACTAAGAAATTGAGTTGCAAATCAGAGAGATATTTACTACAACGCTGGTTTTCAGGCAGACCCTTGATACATTATCCCTTACTCGCTGTTGATATATACATGTATATACCGTTGCGGGAAACCGTTGGTTGAGGGCAGCGAATGACCATTCGTTGTGGAGATCCTTGGGAAAGGCCTTTGTCCAGCAGTGGACGTCTTTCAGCTGAGATGATGATGATACATATACTGTTTCATTTAATTTTATGTGTCATGGAGGTAAATAAGTAAAAGGACCGGCTTAGTGAGTTGATTAAATCACTATCAGATCTGCTCGCCCTTAAAAATTATTAGCGCAGTGCACTACCTGTTTTAAAACATTTTTGTTCTTTATATCCTGCTACCATAGGTTATCTGGAAGAGATGGCTTACAGTGATTGTAAATCTGGTTTTAAAATTTGTTTTCTTTGTGGTGCAATTGAGAATATTTTACTTAGTTCACCTTTGGACCTTTTAATTCATATAAATAACACTGCGCTATAGCGCTCATCAATAGGTTATCACCAATTATTAGAAAGAACAATGCCACGATATGAGTATTGCGTAACGTACGTGACAAATATCTCTCCGTAAAGATGAAGGAAATTTTAGAAAAGGAACCTAACAATTTAACAACTCGATTCTGATCTATTCTGGAAAGTTCGTATCATTCATCTTCCTTTACCGTCGCAAATGGACACACGCAACACTGGAGGGGTTGTACGTACGTTGCCGGCATGCATTTAACTCCCATCTTAAATGCCTACGCTCTCTTCTTGAAGGTTTGAAGGTCGTAACGGTTCGAAAATACCGCAGGTGGCAGTTTATTCTCTGTTTCTCGCACTATCCCACCTTTTTGCCACTCGTGGGAGCCTGGGGTCCACTTGGCAACTAATCCTAAGAATTGGCGTACTCATTTTTACGAAAGCGACTGCCATCTGACCTTCCAACCCAAAGAGGAAACTAGGGATTAAGGATTGATCCGGTTTCGGCACGATGTTTTGCTTTACCAAAAAGCGGCTGACAAATGTCAAAATGATAAATTGTACATAAGTTCCGAAAAACAAATTCGAGTCGAGGTTTGAACCTGCGAACTCTAGATTGAAAGTCGCACGCTCTTACCGCTAGGCTGTCAGCACTTTGTAAAGTTTATATGTGGCTTTCTAATATAATAGAATCCTCTTTTTTAACAGAAAGTTAACAGATTATTCCGAGCCCCGGTTTTAGCAGCAATTTTCATGTTAATAGCTTTTGTGCAAAAATAGTTACGAATTTTTAGTAGTGCGTTTTAGACTTATGTTCGTGATTTTTTTCTATCAAGCGAAAGTTGTTGTTTAATCATGTTATTAATTTATTAAATGGAATGTCAGTATAACAAAAAAAATAACAATACAATAACAACTTAAGACTAAACTTAAGCCTAGTCAAAAAGTCCCCCCCCCCCCCCCCGAGTTGTCCCTGGCGCAAAGGTGCCCATCACACTAGCCGCGTTACCACGTTGAATTGCGATGGACAACCTTTGCACCAGGTACGAACCCGCGCGGGCGTCAGACCCCTTCTCCCTAATGCGACGTCCCACTTCCCTAATAAAAGCAATATTTATTAAATTACTAGGGAAAAGCCTCAAGATTGCTATTCATATTTTTTGGCAACCGTATTATAATCCGAAACAGCGCTACAATTTTTGAAAAACTGCTGGCTGAACCCACTGCACCTTAACCAGGCGTGGCTCACTCCGCGATTTCGTCGCGTCGCTACAAGTACGTGCGAGCCACACCAATTTTGGTGTCTAGCCATAGCCATAGCCATTGCCGCGTACCGCTACGGAACGGACGCCTGTTCGCGCTTGCGCCACCTAGCGGCCATATTTGTCGTAATACACGCATTTTGTTAGAGACTCTAACAATGCGTCTATTACGACAAATAGAGAGTGAATCTTCTGTGAATCCTCTAATAGAGAGTGAGTCTTTTGTACCTAGTACTATCTATTATTTATTCTGTGCCTTAGCCTTATTCTCAGATCACTACCGCATCTATCTGGCTATCCATCTATATGCCCCACCTACGCACGGACGTGAACATAAATATTAATCGCGCACATTGTGGTGTCACTGCGCAGCGTTACGATGCTCTGGTGTCGCTTAGTTTTCGGGTAGGAGTAGAAGAAAAAGAAGATTAGTTTATTTTACAATATTTTGAAATAAGTTTTTGTCAAAAATTTTATTTTGATAATTACAAGCTTTTACCGCTGACTTTTCTTTCAATATACTCATCGAGGATTTTGAACATACCTAAACATAAAAAAAATTGCGTTGTTTTATCACAGAGTTATGGGTATTTTATGGCCACTCCCTAGTGTCCATCATCAGTTTATCTCGTAGAACTTTTGCTTTGCTGTCCAGGGCATGAATGCCGGAATCGCAAAATACCCGAATATATGGCCGATTTTTACTACATTTCATTACCGGAACTAAATAGTGGACCAATATCAAAATATAGGAATTCCGGTATTGGAATTTTTAGTTTTGCTGTGTAAAAAATGATACGAAAACTGAAAAAAATTATGAAGAAGACGGCTGTTGGTACAGAAAAAGTTTTAATTATATTACTATTGACTATTTGACTGATTTGACATTTGAAAATATTTCCAAATGGTCAACTTCAATACGATTTTATTAACGGAATTCCGATATTGATGTCCATATTGGATTTTTTGGATTGGATGTCAAAAGTGCTTATTAATTTATTATTAAGCCTACTTGAATAAACGATTTTTGAAGTTGAAGTTGAAGTTTGTCGCTTTTCGTGCTGTCCATACAATATACGTGTACAGCAATATCTCAAAAGATTGAATGTTATATAACAATTGAATTGAATCTATATACGTACAAAAGATTCTATCATATTTGTCGATTAAATGTTTTGAATGATTAAGATACGTCGTGATGAAATCTGAAATGATAAATCTATTCAAGCCTCAAAGCAAGAAGCTATACTATGAAGTTACCACATGTGTCCCGTGGGGGACAGAACACGCAATGCGACGAAATTAAAACACGTTTTAACATTTCTGGCAATATACCTAAATCAACCTACGTTAGATCACAGGGCGGACACGCTATACATCAAAAATCACTTGCGTTTTTATGTGTGAACGGCACGTCTGTACACGCGTCATGCTTTAAGCTTAAGTTGCTAAAGAATGGTAATGAGCGGCCGGCAAACGGCCGTCAATCTGCTGTCGCGGGGCGATGTAACTGCGGCGGTGCGTGGTACTTATTCTGTGGTTAGGTATTTAGTCGGGTTCATTGCACTTGGCTGGTTTGTAGAGCTCCGTACAAAACTGTTCACAGAGCTCTTAATTAGACACAAGTAATATTGAAAAAAATCTCTGACGGTATTGAAAAAATCAATGAAAAGATTACAAGATAAGAGAGCCAATGTCAACAAGAAATTGTAGAAAAACCGTACTGTTCAAGCAAAGGCATGCGGGTACTGATTAATTATATAAAGGATCTGAACGTTGTTTCCGTCCACTGTTTCTTCAATAGCTACTCACTGATCCGTTGTTTCTTACAGAAAATTTAGGTCCCATTATAATATCTTACTATTTTCACTAGACTTATATTGACCGGGATATAGACAGAAAATTTAGGTCCTATTATAATATCTTACTATTTTCACTAGACTTATATTGACCGGGATATAGACAGAAAATTTAGGTCCTATTATAATATCTTACTATTTTCACTAGACTTATATTGACCGGGATATAGACCGCGATTACCTTTTGTATTATTTATCGCGGTCTATATCCCGGTCAATATAAGTCTAGTGAAACTAACCGTGAATCATTCAAAACTCCAATCTTACTATTTTACTAAAAAACTCACTAAAGTAACGTAAACTTGGTCAAAATTATTGCATACCGTTCCGAATAATGCCTGAATTCCTGAAAAAAAATAGTGATTATTTGCCAAATGGCCACTTTTAATATATTTATATTAATATGTGTTGGTTATCAATTGTGTGACATTATCAACGACATCAACCATGGTGGCCCTTTGATTTGAAATTGATTCAGTGAAATTTCATGGAAATCAAAGCTAAATCCTATTCCGAGACACACAGCGTATAAATACCTATTACATTACAGGTTAAATAAAGCTAACATACTTCATTTCCAGTATATTTTCAAATAAAAAATTCTACAGAATAGCAATATGAAATTCTATGGTAGGCAAACGTACAAAAGATCTAACAGAGCGACCACACGACGAAAGGAGGAATGACGTGCTATCAAATTTGACCGACAAAACGCGTAATGATTAACTGCCATCGTGTTAAAACTTATTCTATAAATTAATTTATGCCATTTTCAACCAAAAGGGTACTTATTGTCGCTTGTCAGTAAGGCGCTATTTCCATATAGGTTCAATTAGAAATCAACCTTATCAGCAAGCGATAATGTGGTACCGTTTGGTTGAAAACGTCACATTTTATAAAAAGCCTTTTGACTTTCCCACGGCATTTAAACCCTTTATCAAGCGCTAATAAGTATAGTCTTCTCATAAATATGTATACAAAATGTTACATTACTCCAAAGACATAAGATGAAATAGAGTTTACATGTTTTTGACTGCGGCTACAATAACATTATGATAACGACTTTGTAATGCCATTTGTCATGACACAAAAGCTGTCACGGTCTTAGAAGAGATATAAAAGTCATATAAGACTATAGGACATAAGACTTTTAGGGGAGTATATCAGAAAGGTCTCAAATTACCTAATTGATAGAACTATAACTTAGATTGAGATAAAAACTGGTTTATTTTTTGTTATGGAATCGAAATAACAAATTCTTAGCTGTAACTAGCTACACTTTATGTAAATGTTTATCTAATGTATATTTAGCGTGCAATAGTTTTCGGGAAATTTGAGTTAAGATAATATTGTCTTCGGTTACCGCGATAGTTACTCATGAAATAAAACTATGAAAACGGATTATATCGCGTATATTGAATTTATAATACATCCCGACGTTTCGAACTCTTTACAGCGTTCGTGGTCAACGGGTGACTGAGGAAAAATTACAAAATGCAAAAATACCCACATACTAAAATAATGAACAATCATAGACTACAAACTTTAAGGCTGGTTGTACATGCAAAATCGGTTCATAAGGCTAGTTATACACTATAATTATTTTTCAAGTAAAGATATATATATATACGCGATAAAAAACGATGCCGGCTCCAACCCTACACCACGGACCCGAGAAGATTTAATTCCCTCCTAAATTGTAGGAGGGTATCCCAATATGGGACCGGCAACAAACTCGGCGGGACACATCTTTTCAAAACATCAGAATGTCCAGCATCATCCAACACTACGGTCTCACAGTCTATGTCTCGCTTGCTCCTTTATCAGGTGGACTACAGGATCCCAAGCTGGTGGTAGAGAAAAGCCATCTTCCCTATTAAAGTTTGGATATTTCTTAATCTCAATGGCCTCGCGCAGCATTCTGGGTATGTAACGCTTCTCCTTGGCAAGAACCAGAGGCTTATCAAACTTGATTGAGTGATTGGCTTTATCCATGACATGCTCAAAGACAGCAGACCTAGGTCGACGGTGCTTGACATCAGCTATGTGTTCCTTCACCCGAGTGGAAATGCTCCGTCCACTCACAGTCCAGCCTGTACACTCCTGCAGTCTGTAGAGGGGTATTGCATTTTACAGGCCTCAGGAATTGTGACATCTTCTTCATTGGCTTGAAATATGTTTTTATAGAAGCACGCTTCAAGATGTGGCTGATCCTGTCCGTGACCCCCCTGACAAAAGGCAGAATGGCAGGCCTGCGCTCAACTGTGGGGATCTTAATGTGGGACCTCTGGTTGACCCGCGGTATCCTGAGCTCGTTTGCCTGGAGCGCGCGCCTGGCATGCTGGAGCTCCGCGGCCAGATGCTGGTCATCACATATCCTCTGGGCTCTCTGAAACAAAGATTTGCCTACTGTAACAAGTTGACTGGGATGGTGATGCGATTTGCCATTTAAGTACCTATCAGTATGAGTAGGTTTCCTATACACAGTGCGACCTAGGGTGTTATCAGGATTTCTTTTTACCAATACATCTAAGAAGGGGAGAGAACAGTCTTTTTCCAACTCCATAGTAAATTTTATTTTGCTATGGATGGAATTTAGGTGATCCAAGAAAGTTGAAACACTACTTTTTGGAAGTATAGTAAAAGTGTCATCTACGTATCTTTTAAATATCTTCGGTCGCACAGGAGCCAATGAGAGTGCCCTCTCCTCGAAGTCCTCCATAAAGATGTCAGCGACTACTGGAGACACCGGAGACCCCATGGCCACGCCGTCGACTTGAAGGTAGAATTCACCATTCCATAGCAAGTAGCCAGATGTAAGGCAATGTTCCAACAGCTTAGCATATTCCTCTGACATGTTCTGCTCACATAACCTCTTCTTGACAATTTCAATGCAGTCTTGTACCGGTAGGCTTGTAAATAGCGACTGGACGTCAAAACTGACCATGATCTCATCATCAGTCAATGTTAGGTCTTTAATCTCACCGATGAAATGGTAAGAATCCTTTGTATGCGTGCTAGTGTTACCACGTAATGCTGAGAGGGCTCCCGCGAGGTACTGAGCCAATTTATATGTGGGAGCATCTATCTGGCTCACTATGGGACGTAGTGGGGCACTAGGTTTGTGTATTTTTGGCAACCCATACAACTTTGGAGGCACGGGGCAGTCAGGAACTAGACTTGCAACATTCAGATCAAGGCTGTCCGAGTAATCACTAATTAGTTCTTTAGTGGTTTTCAATACTTTCATAGTCGGGTCCGTCTTTACATGTTTGTAGGTTGTAGTATCCGCTAATAATTCCCTAATTTTCTGGTTATAATCTGAAGTATTAAGTACAACCGTCGCATTTCCCTTATCCGCTCGAAGAATAGTAAGGTCTGGATCATCGCGTAACGTTTTCAACGCGGCCAATTCATCTCTAGGCAAATTCCTTTTCGGAGGCTTGGCTTTCCGTAATAATGACGAAACATCCTGCCGTATAGCCTCCAAATCTTCCTTCTTTACCTGATTTTTCACCAGACAGTCTTCTACACTAACAATAATGTCCTCAAAAGGGATCTTTCGCGGAGCCACAACATAATTAAGACCTTTTTCTAATACTGAAAACTCAGACGTCGACAATTGTTTACTGGATAGATTGACAACCGACCGATTTGACACTGACAGCGACGTTCCGTTAGCGCTATTATTCTGAAGCCCTCCGTTATCGCTGCGTCTCGTTTTCGATTTTAACTTGTCAAACTTGGCACTTTGTCGTTTCTTGCATTGTTCAAATGTAAATGCGTAACGTTTATTACCTTGTTCAACAACATCATTAAAATCGGTGCTTGTCAACACTTCCTGCAATTGACCGGTGCCTACCTTAATCTGTTGCTCAAGTCTATAAGCCGTGTAACGGTTGTTATGGATGGTTTTGCACAGTAATCTCTCACTCGCCCGGCGAAATATGCGTTCACTGCCGATAATGTCCTTCTTCGGAGCTATCTTCACGCATGTAGGAATAAGATTTTCATCTCGACACCTCTTCAAGAAATGCAGAGCGCAACGAGCGCGTGCGAGCTTATTCCCAAGGTCTTCATGTCGCCGGATTTTGGTTGCAACTTCCAGTCCGTACTGGTGTACATAATATTGTCTTCGGTTACCGCGATAGTTACTCATGAAATAAAACTATGAAAACGGATTATATCGCGTATATTGAATTTATAATACATCCCGACGTTTCGAACTCTTTACAGCGTTCGTGGTCAACGGGTGACTGAGGAAAAATTACAAAATGCAAAAATACCCACATACTAAAATAATGAACAATCATAGACTACAAACTTTAAGGCTGGTTGTACATGCAAAATCGGTTCATAAGGCTAGTTATACACTATAATTATTTTTCAAGTAAAGATATATATATATACGCGATAAAAAACGATGCCGGCTCCAACCCTACACCACGGACCCGAGAAGATTTAATTCCCTCCTAAATTGTAGGAGGGTATCCCAATATGGGACCGACAACAACCGGCAGGCGGAATTTGCCTAGAGATGAATTGGCCGCGTTGAAAACGTTACGCGATGATCCAGACCTTACTATTCTTCGAGCGGATAAGGGAAATGCGACGGTTGTACTTAATACTTCAGATTATAACCAGAAAATTAGGGAATTATTAGCGGATACTACAACCTACAAACATGTAAAGACGGACCCGACTATGAAAGTATTGAAAACCACTAAAGAACTAATTAGTGATTACTCGGACAGCCTTGATCTGAATGTTGCAAGTCTAGTTCCTGACTGCCCCGTGCCTCCAAAGTTGTATGGGTTGCCAAAAATACACAAACCTAGTGCCCCACTACGTCCCATAGTGAGCCAGATAGATGCTCCCACATATAAATTGGCTCAGTACCTCGCGGGAGCCCTCTCAGCATTACGTGGTAACACTAGCACGCATACAAAGGATTCTTACCATTTCATCGGTGAGATTAAAGACCTAACATTGACTGATGATGAGATCATGGTCAGTTTTGACGTCCAGTCGCTATTTACAAGCCTACCGGTACAAGACTGCATTGAAATTGTCAAGAAGAGGTTATGTGAGCAGAACATGTCAGAGGAATATGCTAAGCTGTTGGAACATTGCCTTACATCTGGCTACTTGCTATGGAATGGTGAATTCTACCTTCAAGTCGACGGCGTGGCCATGGGGTCTCCGGTGTCTCCAGTAGTCGCTGACATCTTTATGGAGGACTTCGAGGAGAGGGCACTCTCATTGGCTCCTGTGCGACCGAAGATATTTAAAAGATACGTAGATGACACTTTTACTATACTTCCAAAAAGTAGTGTTTCAACTTTCTTGGATCACCTAAATTCCATCCATAGCAAAATAAAATTTACTATGGAGTTGGAAAAAGACTGTTCTCTCCCCTTCTTAGATGTATTGGTAAAAAGAAATCCTGATAACACCCTAGGTCGCACTGTGTATAGGAAACCTACTCATACTGATAGGTACTTAAATGGCAAATCGCATCACCATCCCAGTCAACTTGTTACAGTAGGCAAATCTTTGTTTCAGAGAGCCCAGAGGATATGTGATGACCAGCATCTGGCCGCGGAGCTCCAGCATGCCAGGCGCGCGCTCCAGGCAAACGAGCTCAGGATACCGCGGGTCAACCAGAGGTCCCACATTAAGATCCCCACAGTTGAGCGCAGGCCTGCCATTCTGCCTTTTGTCAGGGGGGTCACGGACAGGATCAGCCACATCTTGAAGCGTGCTTCTATAAAAACATATTTCAAGCCAATGAAGAAGATGTCACAATTCCTGAGGCCTGTAAAATGCAATACCCCTCTACAGACTGCAGGAGTGTACAGGCTGGACTGTGAGTGTGGCCTATCATATGTCGGGCAGACGAAACGGAGCATTTCCACTCGGGTGAAGGAACACATAGCTGATGTCAAGCACCGTCGACCTAGGTCTGCTGTCTTTGAGCATGTCATGGATAAAGCCAATCACTCAATCAAGTTTGATAAGCCTCTGGTTCTTGCCAAGGAGAAGCGTTACATACCCAGAATGCTGCGCGAGGCCATTGAGATTAAGAAATATCCAAACTTTAATAGGGAAGATGGCTTTTCTCTACCACCAGCTTGGGATCCTGTAGTCCACCTGATAAAGGAGCAAGCGAGACATAGACTGTGAGACCGTAGTGTTGGATGATGCTGGACATTCTGATGTTTTGAAAAGATGTGTCCCGCCGAGTTTGTTGCCGGTCCCATATTGGGATACCCTCCTACAATTTAGGAGGGAATTAAATCTTCTCGGGTCCGTGGTGTAGGGTTGGAGCCGGCATCGTTTTTTATCGCGTATATATATATATCTTTACTTGAAAAATAATTATAGTGTATAACTAGCCTTATGAACCGATTTTGCATGTACAACCAGCCTTAAAGTTTGTAGTCTATGATTGTTCATTATTTTAGTATGTGGGTATTTTTGCATTTTGTAATTTTTCCTCAGTCACCCGTTGACCACGAACGCTGTAAAGAGTTCGAAACGTCGGGATGTATTATAAATTCAATATACGCGATATAATCCGTTTTCATAGTTTTATTTCTTGAGTTAAGATGTCTGTTTTTATGAACTGCTTAAAAATGCTCAGAAAAATAGTAATTGATACATAAGGCATAGAATAGTTATTTTCGATACAAGTGCGGAAAAGAGGAAATTCGAAACGAGTGGCGATAAATTAAAACACGACCGCAGGGCGTTTTAAATCGACACGAGTTGCGAATTACCTATTCGCACGTGTATCGAACAACGTTTTACAGTACATATGGCCCTTTAAACTTTCGACATATGCACAAAAAGTGCACTTTCCGCACTAGTGCGAGAAAGTAGCACCATGTGTACTGTAAAAAATATTTCTTCGGACGCACAGACTGACATAATAATGAAACTCTTTTGCCATTATGGCTACCGAACTCTAAAAACGTTGTTACGTTCTAAACATAAATAACAGCAGCACTGGAACAGTTAGGAACAAGATGGCGCTAGTGGATGAAGGATGCGCGTCACGTCACGACACGGCTAACAAATTGGTCGGCATTTGTTGCTGGACGAACGGGGCGGACAATCCCCTTTCGGATGTTTCCGATATGAAATGAAAGGAAAAATCTTTTTTTCACGCCCATAGATGACCTTAAAACTAGCATATATATTATAAAAAGATATATCTTAAAACTAAAAACTAAACTCATCTTTGGCCAAAACTCATCTTTGGTAAAGGCTAAACGTTCAGTCAGAACACTCACCAGAAAACCCAGGTAGCAAAATGACGTCAATTTACGTAATTTTGCTACCTGGGAATAATTGTGTCGAGATTCCAACTTCGCGACCTTACTTTACGAATCCAGACTTTACTTTTAGTGTGTCCCAAGATACAGGCTCAGCCTAGTTTGGGACACACAGGAAAACATTTGTGCAACTTATATCATGTTTCTGTTAAAATAATAAATTATTCTTATTCTTATTCACTTGTACATACTTAACGATGTAGTCGACCTTAATAAAGCATTAAGTACCTATGATTATTTTTGATTTAAATATAGGATGTATTTTGTCCCACTGAATATAATATCTTTAAAAAAGTATCATGTTTAAGTGACGAATTATAAAAAAAAATGCTTTTCGTGAACAGAAGCCTACAAGTAAAATATTGGACACTGTAGGTAATGAAGAAAAGAAATTGTAACCATAATTATATTATTATTTGCATCACTATTTGTTTCATAATAAATAAAATAAAAAACAAGTAAAAAAAATACATCTGGAGCCTAATCCACCTGAGCTAATGTAATAACTAATAAAGACTGTCCAATAGACCAGGAGACGAAGCGAGACTGCCCCGAACCAATCCTGAGATTGATTCAAATAGTCGAAATTATTTTGTGCACGGCACGCATTCGAAATACGTAATTCGTCTTTCAATACAGATTAAGATACGGTGTATCTCAATTATAATTAGTAAAGGAGAAAAGAAAAGTTGGAATTTGACAATTGCGTGAGAATACGGTTGAATTGGTTGAAATTTGAATGAGTTTTCTTATAGGCGGTTATGGTTGTTATGGGTAGGGAATGATCGGATCCATACTAATATTATAAATGAGAAAGTCTACCTGTCTATCTGCCTGTGTGTTACCTCTTCACGATTAAACCGCTGAACCGATTTAGTTGAAATTTGGCATAGAGATAGTTCGAGTCCCGGAGAAGGACATAGGATAGTTTTTATTTCGAAAATCATCCCTTAAGAGGGTCGAAAGCGGGGTGGAATTGAAATAATTAATGAAGTGCCTGATAATTCGTGTACATAAGCAATTAAGCATATGCTCAAATTGCATGATTGCTAATTGCACTTTACCCAGGCGCTATTCTTACTCTAGCTGCGGTTACTAAGTCCACGCAGACGAAGTCGCGGGCAAAAGCTAGTAAGTTAAATATCAGCAGCCGTGGAAAGTTGTCTGGCTCTACCAAAATGTAATACTTATATAATCTTAAATAAATAATGACGGAAATTTAACCTTTGGGCACAGAATAAGTAATAGTATTATCATACAGAACGGCCACGCACCGCCCCGCCCCGACTCGAATTACCTCGCCCCGCAACACCAGATTGACGGCTGTTTGCCGGCCGCTCAGTACTATTTTTAAGCAACTTACTCACAATATGACGCATGAGGAGTGTACAGACGTGCCGTTCACACATAGAAGCGCAAGTGATTTTTGATGTATAGCGTGTCCGCCCTGTGCTTTGGGTACGAAACCCTAAAAACGATGGGCCTTCTTTACTGCATGTACCTCACATTTACAAAGTTACCACAAATGTGGTGCGCATTGGATGCGCATTGCTGAAGCTGTAAAAACTGTGAGCAATGTTCATTCCCTTAATACTAAGTTGGGCGTCGTAAAATACACCTGGGAAACCGCGGAGCCTCGTAAAGGTGGGGTCGCAATGATGGCGGCAAGCGTCCAGGGCGTTACACCACCCGTTCTTTAATTGTGTATCTGTTGCTCTTTTGACATGAAATCATTATTTATATGAATTTAAAGTAAGAAAATAATGGAAAATTTTTGACATTCTAATTATTCTAGTCTATATTATTTTGAATCTGACATATTAATTATTGTCTTCGGTTACCGCGATAGTTACTCATGAAATAAAACTATGAAACGGATTATATCGCGTATATTGAATTTATAATACATCCCGACGTTTCGAACTCTTTACAGCGTTCGTGGTCAACGGGTGACTGAGGAAAAATTACAAAATGCAAAAATACCCACATACTAAAATAATGAACAATCATAGACTACAAACTTTAAGGCTGGTTGTACATGCAAAATCGGTTCATAAGGCTAGTTATACACTATAATTATTTTTCAAGTAAAGATATATATATATACGCGATAAAAATAAACTATGCCGGCTCCAACCCTACACCACGGACCCGAGAAGATTTAATTCCCTCCTAAATTGTAGGAGGGTATCCCAATATGGGACCGGCAACAAACTCGGCGGGACACATCTTTTCAAAACATCAGAATGTCCAGCATCATCCAACACTACGGTCTCACAGTCTATGTCTCGCTTGTTCCTTTATCAGGTGGACTACAGGATCCCAAGCTGGTGGTAGAGAAAAGCCATCTTCCCTATTAAAGTTTGGATATTTCTTAATCTCAATGGCCTCGCGCAGCATTCTGGGTATGTAACGCTTCTCCTTGGCAAGAACCAGAGGCTTATCAAACTTGATTGAGTGATTGGCTTTATCCATGACATGCTCACAGACAGCAGACCTAGGTCGACGGTGCTTGACATCAGCTATGTGTTCCTTCACCCGAGTGGAAATGCTCCGTTTCGTCTGCCCGACATATGATAGGCCACACTCACAGTCCAGCCTGTACACTCCTGCAGTCTGTAGAGGGGTATTGCATTTTACAGGCCTCAGGAATTGTGACATCTTCTTCATTGGCTTGAAATATGTTTTTATAGAAGCACGCTTCAAGATGTGGCTGATCCTGTCCGTGACCCCCCTGACAAAAGGCAGAATGGCAGGCCTGCGCTCGACTGTGGGGATCTTAATGTGGGACCTCTGGTTGACCCGCGGTATCCTGAGCTCGTTTGCCTGGAGCGCGCGCCTGGCATGCTGGAGCTCCGCGGCCAGATGCTGGTCATCACATATCCTCTGGGCTATGTGACCGTAGTGTTGGATGATGCTGGACATTCTGATGTTTTGAAAAGATGTGTCCCGCCGAGTTTGTTGCCGGTCCCATATTGGGATACCCTCCTACAATTTAGGAGGGAATTAAATCTTCTCGGGTCCGTGGTGTAGGGTTGGAGCCGGCATAGTTTATTTTTATCGCGTATATATATATATCTTTACTTGAAAAATAATTATAGTGTATAACTAGCCTTATGAACCGATTTTGCATGTACAACCAGCCTTAAAGTTTGTAGTCTATGATTGTTCATTATTTTAGTATGTGGGTATTTTTGCATTTTGTAATTTTTCCTCAGTCACCCGTTGACCACGAACGCTGTAAAGAGTTCGAAACGTCGGGATGTATTATAAATTCAATATACGCGATATAATCCGTTTCATAGTTTTATTTCATATTAATTATTATTATTATATTCATTATTTAAATTTATTGGATTGTGATTTCATTGTTGAAAGTTTTGTTTTTATTTTTAATGTATTTACTAACACATAGCTATAACGATGGTACTAACAATATTGTATGGAATTTTGAACGTTCCGAAATAAAGATATTTTATTTATTTTATTTATTAAAAATTAACGTTGTTTGGCTTAGGAAGAAAGGGGGGCCCAGTTCTCCACACAAACGTAGTCCCCATTTTTCTCCCTAGATATTCACTTTACGGAAAATATTTTTATATAATTTTGTATATTCACCATAGCTATGCCCCTTGTCAGAGGCTTTTTAGGGTTCAAAGGGTAAAAACGGGACCCTATTACTAAGACTCCGCTGTCTGTCTGTGCGTCTGTCACCAGGCTGTATCTCATGAACCGTGATAGCTAGACGGTTGAATTTTTCAGAGATGATGTATTTCTGTTGCCGCTACAACAACAAATACTAAAAACGGAATAAAATAAATAATTAAGTGGGGCTCCCATTACAACAAACGTGATTTTTTGCCGTTTTTGCGTAATGGTACGGAACCCTTTGATCGCGAGTCGGACTCGCACTTAGCCGGTTTTTCGATTTTTTTTTATTATAAGAATTAGGAGCGTAAAACAAATTCCATGCATATTTTTATTTATAGCTCCTTTATTAGAGCAAAAACTGAAAAATTCACCGCCTCCGGCAAGACTCGAACTTGCGACCTTTCAGAACACCTGTCCGATCGCTACTTCCAACTGAGCTACGGACGTGACCAGAAGCACGCGAATCATTTTTCTCCTTCCTCTATGTTATACACGCCTTACATCATTTAGTCATCATTTTGATGTCACAATCTAATGAATTGGCCTCCAAGCCTCTACAACTGGGCCCCCACCCTTTCTCTGGCCGTTTTTAAACTCCTCTTTACGAGTTGAGGAACTTTAATATCCTGTCCGAAGGCGGACGGTCCTAACTCCTAAAAGATTTACCTTCGTAATTATCGGTGCTTACGCAATATCGTCTTAATGGGTTATGGCAGTCTTAATTAAGTATCCATTTTGGAAAGTTAAGTTAAGTTTAGGTTTTTGTATTTGACAAAGTAAAAGTAGTAGAATAGAGAGAGAGAGAGAGTAGTAGAGTAGTAGTAGACTTGTTATTATTCACAACGAAGGGACTTATACGCGTAAAATAAGTTTTAAATTTGCCTCCGACGTTTTGAGGACGGCGTTGTGCCCGTGGTCTCGGAGAAGACTGGCTAAAGTTGACATCAACATCTTCTAGGCGCGCGAGTCGAGTTGAGGCGCTGAGTAAAAATCGTGAAAGTTTAAATCAGTGTTTTGTAGTATAGTAGAAATTATTTCTTTAAAAATGCATCTTAGTCAACTAATTATGTCGAATGGAAAGAAATTCGTTTGTAAAATCAAAGAAAAACTAAGCCTTCTCCATTAGCTTACCCGCTTGGCTACCCTTCCCTGCACTTTTTTATTTTTTCAGTAGGTAGTTAAGAGTCCCCGGCAAGCTCGGCCGAATTGCACCTTCCCATACAAACGTAGTTCCGCTCTCATTTTAAAACTACGTGTTGGATTGTAATGAAACTTTGCACATAAAAACATAAGGTATATCTAGGTCTGGAATTAGTTTATATTGCTCCAGTTTGTAAAACAAATGACATAGAGCAAAAACGAGTTTTGTATGAAAAACTTGAATTCGCTGTATTTTCTTAACTATGGTATCTGAAGCTACATAAACTAATTACAGACATAGATATACCATATCCTATTGCAAGTGTAAAGTTTCAGAGCAATCTAGCTAGTCGTTTTAAAATGAGAGCGGAACTACTTTTGTATGGAGAACCGAGCGTGCCGGGGACCCTTAAGGGTACGGGATTCTTCAGAAATGGGCGTGGCCCGACACGCACTTGTCCGGTTTTTTACTCACATCGCGTGAGTAATGTAGGAATGTATCTCATAATATATTCACCATACTTGGAAGATAAAACGACGGTTAAACGCTATCGATTCGTATTGTTGAATATTCATTGAGATTGTAACATTTGTTGAGCATACACGAATATTTGGAATATATTTTAATTATTTCATCGATGACCCCTTTTTGTTAGAAGAATAGATTTAAATGAACCTTTTTCATTTAAACAGGATTTCGTAAATCAGAGCCAAGTGAATGCAGTGGAAATGAGAGCGTTGAGAAGTGTGTGGTGTGAGATTACAAGATAGAATTAGGAACAGTGTGATAAGGGAAAAGTGTGGACTGAACGAAGATGTTGTGACAAAAATTGAGAAATACCTTTCTCAATTTTTCTGTTGAGATGGTTTGGACACGTGGAAAGAATAAGTGAAAGAAGGCTAACAAAGAGAGTGTATAAGGGAGAGCTAGGAATGGGAGTTGGAAGGGGTAGACTTCGGCGGACTTTCTCTGATCAGATCGGGGAAATCCTGAAGAAAGGCCAGGTCAAGAGCACCATCAACCGGCGCGCGTGTATGAGGAATGTTATGAAAGTCAAAGAAGCGAAAGAGATATGTCAGGATCGTAGCAAGTGGTAATCCGTGGTCTCTGGCTACCCCTCCGGGAAATAGGCGTGATTATATGTATGTATGTGTATGTATGTATGTTCGTAAATTTTAGTTTTAAGTCAAAGGACTGTTGCTCATTTGACTTGTTTAACTTCTTCTTTGTTTAAACATACTTCGAACATGAACATAACACATCACCATAACGGCCCGGCCACAACATCGCGCGGCGGCGGCAGCGGCGAGCGGCGGCCATAGGTTTGTGCGAGACACAGCGATCGGACCTTTCGTTCCCACCTATGGCCGCCGCTCGCCGCTGCCGCCGCCGCGCGATGTCGTAGCCGGGCCGTATCAGTCCAGCTGTTTTCGACCCTTTAGGCGGACTAGGTCACTTTCTTAAAAGGCCAGTTTCGAGTTAGGTCATGTTTCGGGGACGTCACTTTTGAGGTAGGTCACGTTCTGAGGACATTGCTTTCTAAGGACAGCACTTTCGACTGGTTTTCGACAGCACAATCGGTAATGCGATCGATAAATTATTTCATCATAAAACGAAAATAGCTCCATTTGACCTAATTTCCTGGACGACTTATATGAAATAACCTAATTTAGATGAAAGTTGAAGGACCTCGATCTTTTATTAACCTCCAGAACGTAAACCGACCATGATGGATACGTCATTACAGTTTATTATAGAGCAAGAGTTCCTTTATGACGGTTTTATACGGCTTTCATGTGACCATTTCTTTTCAAATAGCGGAGAGCAATGAAGAGTGTTTGGGTGTTCATTTATTAAGTGACGTTTATTTTAATATTGTCTTCGGTTACCACGATAGTTACTCATGAAATAAAACTATGAAAACGGATTATATCGCGTATATTGAATTTATAATACATCCCGACGTTTAAACCCCGCTGTAAAGGGTTCGAAACGTCGGGATGTATTATAAATTTAATTAAATGAAATGAAATGTCATTTGTCACAATATGAGCCATAAACTCTTTATTGTAGAAATATACATATTAAAAATTACATGGTACAAATAATAAGATGTACAAAGGCGAACTTATCCCTTTGAAGTATCTCTTCCAGTTAACCTTTGAGTAGATGAGAAGAGAAAGTGAAAAGCGGGTGACAAATGCAGCAAAATGTACAACAAGGTACCAGAAAGACAAAGGATATAGATACATACAAAATTAATAGGATAAACATATAATAATATATATATAATATATTACACAAAAAGGAATAGGGAAAATACACTAAAAATTGGAAAGAAGTAGAAAAATATAAAGCAACATACAATACAAATACTGGCACATTAATCAATCAGATAACCATAGCTTCTTTAACCTCTCCTTGAACGACGCAAGCGATTGCGCCTGTCTGAGCGAAACTGCCAGCTCATTTCACAGCTTCACTGAACGCACTGCGAAGGACTTGTTGTATCCACGAGATTTACGAGATATAGTTGCACTTTAATAAAATTGTCTATTGTATGATCTCATTATTATTCACAACGACGGGACTTAACCGCGTAAAATAACCACATGGAACCCAGTCATTAGTAAGTGTAAGCGAAAACAAATATCGAAAGTTGAAAAATCGAATATTGTGTGTTGTGTGTCGACCCGGTGACATCCCTAGTGCGCAAAACGTTCAAGTTAATAAACAAGACCAAGTGCGGGTAGTTCGAAAAACTCGCGCGCCTAGAAGATGTTGATGTCAACTTGAGCCAGTCTTCTCCGAGACGGGGACAACGCCGTCCTCGAAACGCTGGAGGTGAATTTAAAACTTATTTTACGCGATTAAGTCCCGTCGTTGTGAATAATAATGAGTAAAAATCTTGAAAGTTTAAATCAGTGTATTGTATGATCTATCTATAATCTATTGTATCATACATTACAATGGCACGTAGGTACATAATTATACCTACGTAGTTTTAATAGCTACTATGAATCAGAATAGCACGAGGGGCCTCATAGCCGAGGTCGAAACAACTGTAATTACCCTCTGATTGCAAAAGTTCCGGAATCGACACAATGTGGGGTTCAGCAAACGAAGGTTTTTGACAAAAAAAAGCAGTTCAAAACACGTATTAAAAAATATCTAGGTTACCTATAAGAAATCTCATTTTAGCTGACATTCAATTTTGAATAGTCTAATTAACCATGATACAAATCAGGCAACTGCATGATACTAGTACCCGGACCATGAGTCACTGACAGTGTCAAAACTGACATATACTCGTTAATTTACATTCTATACATCTCGCTCGCACTGATATGTCAGTACGAGCAAGATGCACAGAAAGTAAGTCATAGTACTTATAGGAAAATTAATTTCCTCTTTAACGAGAAACATGAGTGTGACGTCTTTAAGGGTGCCGAGCGGCAAGCTCGGTTCTCGATACAAACGTAGTTCCCCTCTCGTTTTAAAACGACTAGCTGGATTGTTCTGAAACTTTGTAAATACAATAGGATAAGGTATATCTATGTCTGTAATTAGTTTATGTAGCTTCAGATACCATAGTTAAAAAAAAACTGCGAATTTAAGTTTTTCATACAAAACTTGTTTTTGCTCTATTTCGTTTGTTTTATAAACTGGAGCTATATAAACTAATTACAGACCTAGATTATACCTCATGTCAGTGTATGTGCAAAGTTTCATTACAATCCAAAACGTAGTTTTAAAATGATAGCGGAACTACGTTTGTATGGGAAGGTGCAACTCGGCCGAGCTTGCCGGGGACTCATAAATCAAAAACGAAAAGTGAAACGTAACGAAAAGTGTTATGGCGCGGTAGCTTATATTTCTGCATCTATAACACCTATATGCATAGATATATGTTACCTTACCTAATGTATTATACACGACCAACCAATGTGTCCTGCCCACCATGACATACGGCGCCGAGACATGGACGCTCACTAAGGAGGCTGTGCATAAAATCCGCGTAGCACAGAGAGCCATGGAGCGCGCCATGCTCGGTATTAAGCTTCAAGTTCGAGTAAGGAATGTCGAGATCCGTCGACGCACCAAGGTGCAAGACGTTGGTTTCGCCATTACAAAACTGAAATGGAGTTAGGCGAGACATGTTGCTAGGCAGAGTGATGGCAGGTGGACTAAAATGTTAACGAAATCGTGGCCGCTTTCGAATGAAAGAAGCCCCTGGCGTCCGTTGGCTCGTTGGGTGGACGAAATCCGGAAGATTGCGGGTCACTTCTGGATGAGATTAGCTCAGGAACGGGACAAGTGGCGTACTGGAAGAGGCCTATGCTCAGCAGTGGGCGATAGAGGGCTGATATGATGATGGTGATGATGATGATTCAACACGAAATACAGTAAGTACTGTATGTCTGTATATCTAAAGAACCCTTCCAATAATTGTCTAATCACATTGCATCGGAACCCACGCGTGCTTCAAACTTAAAACTCGATCAGATATTCGAGTATTGTTTTCAAACATTCGCTCTTTTGTTTTTATTATCGCTTTTACAGGTTTTATTAGTATAGGTAAGTGTCGTTAAAAATCGTCAATAATAGTTCACTTCGTTGAAAACGCATTTTGCGAATTGTGTAATAGTTATTTACGATACAAGTGCGGAAAAGAGGAAATTCGAAACGAGTGGCGATAAATTAAAACACGACCGCAGGGAGTTTTTAAATCGACACGAGTTGCGAATTACCTATTCGCACGTGTATCGTACAACGTTTTACAGTACATGGCCCTTTAAACTTTCGACATATGCACGAAAAGTGCTCTTTTACGCACTAGTGCGAGAAAGTAGCACCACATGTACTGTAAATATATAAAAATCCTTTTACATATTAAATAAGGTAAGACGTTTAAAATATGTTTACGTGCATGATAATGAGTACTGACGTCCATCTCTTTCAATCACATGCTGTTCAAAAGTGACGGGTGTTTCATCACATGGATAACTGCGTCCATCATACACCATAGAACATTTCTGCAAATAGGCGACTTGACCTTGCCTTGCCTAAGTACTTAGTCAAGTCGCCTATTTGCAAAAATGTTCTATGGTGTATGATGGACGGAGTTATCCATGTGATGAAGCACCCGTCACTTTTGAACACCGTGTGATTGAAAGAGATGGACGTTAATACATTATCATGCACGTAAACAAGTCCACATCATATTTTAAAATTGTCAATTCATTTGGCTTTTGGCGTCGTGACGTTGCGCTGTTTTGGCGTCGTGACGTTACGCCGTTTTGGCGTCGTGACGTTGCGCTGTTTTGGCGTCGTGACGTTGCGCTGTTTTGGCGTCGTGACGTTGCGCCGTTTTGGCGTCGTGACGTTGCGCTGTTTTGGCGTCGTGACGTTGCGCTGTTTTGGCGTCGTGACGTTGCGCCGTTTTGGCGTCGTGACGTTGCGCTGTTTTGCCTCGCACTGTGTCGCTTTGGAGCTTATTGCATATCACGTTGAAGCAAATCAGTTTATATCACTGTGCGATAGTCAGACGAGATATCCAATTTTGCTATTGACGCGATATGATAGACTAACAATGCATTGTTATGCTTTGCTCATTAAATCGGCATACTTTTTGTGCGTAAATACATAATTATCACTTATAATACTTTTCACATCACCAATTGGAAAAAGGGCTTTTTCTTCCCTGCTAGGAGGGATCAAATTGGCACTTTTCTTCCCTGCTAGGAGGGATCAAAGTAACACTTTTCTGTTCTAGGACACTATTTTTTTTTTAATCAATATCATATATATATTTTTTTGTGTTTTATATCTTTTTATGGTGGTACTACGTAAACGAAATTAATAACTAGCTTAAATCTATTAAAAAAAATTTTTGCACATAATTTTTTTTTAGCCTAAATAATATTTTTAAACATCATAATTACCTCATAGGTGATGTGACAAGCGGTATGTGTCACATGGTAGCAAAATTATTTCCATCTTGGGCGTAACACACTTGAATCCCTCACTACGCTCAGGATTCTACTTTAGAATCCCTCGTTACTCTCGGGATTTTATTATAGAATCCTTCGCTTCGTTTAGGATTCAATGTACGCCCTCGCGGTAAATATGTCATTTTGCTCCCTTGTAACACAATCTACTATTTCGTTTAATCTTAGTTATGCATTATTTCCAAAGGAAATTTGACAAACGAAAAGGTACAGATCAAAGTCAAACGTAGGCGTACTCCCTAGGTGGTTCTACCCCCCATAGCTTTACATCCAATCCATTAATCCATATAGACCCATCAAAATATTGGATAACATTAAAAACTAACGTTAAATACATTTAAAATTGACGGTTTTAATTATTGACAATACTGAGCATAAACAATGGAATCCCTATAAATTACGCCTACGTATTGATCTTGGGTCTAAAATGTGTCGTTCTCAAGTAAAAGGTTGAAAGGTTATTCGTATAGAGATGCAAGCAAATTTCACCCTTATGGTAAGCGACAATGTGGTACCTTTTACTTGAAAACGACACAAATAGCTTAAGATTAGTTTAACGGCCTCCTAGCCTAGTCGGTAGTGATCCTGCTTACGAAGCAGGCGGTCCCGGGTTCGAATCCTGGTAAGGGTATTTATTTGTGTGTTTATCACAGATATTTGTTCCTGAGTTTCAGATAGTTTATACTCTATGTAAATATTTAAATATTCATCTTTATCTATATATTATACCAAAGATAGATATAACTCCGTAATAGATGGATACAGTCTAAGGAAAAAACGTGCCTCGAAAATGAAGAAAATTTGATTCTCGTTCAGAGGGCGCTACTAGTTTTGGCCTACAGTCGTATAGATGGCGTTGACGGTTTCGTTTGTTATTTAACAATTTTAACGCATATCAGTGAAAGAACATGGGTCAAAATCATAAAAATAATTAATGCAAATAAAAAAAATCATTTATCTATATTTAAATACATTCTATCGTATTTTTATAAATCTTCATTTTTAGTTTTAAAGTGTGTCGACAGATGGCAGTGAATTTACTGGGGTTACAAAATTTACTATGACAGTACCGCTCTAGTATATATAAGTTACTGTATGATTATACATATCGTCGTCTTATTGAGCTTATTGTGGGACTAGGTCAGGTAAGAAATGGCGTTTGTTTCCCTAATCAAAAAAAAAAATAAGATTCTCAATAGCATCCTACCAGTAAAAATTGTGACATCCAAAACTACGTGTCATGTCATACATTGTACGATTAACATTTAGTCATCATCGGATATGGCAATAATAAAAATGCTTTTATTTAATGATTCCATCTATATTCAAAATATTTGTATGTAAATAGTAAACCTTTGTTTTTTTTTATGAAATAGGAGGCAAACGAGCAGACGGATCACCTGATGGTAAGCGATTACCGTCGCCCATGGACACCCGCAACACTAGAGGGGTTGTAAGTGCGTTGCCGGCCTTTAAGATGGGAATACGCTCTTTTCTTGAAGGTTTGAAGGTCATATCGGTCCGGAAATACCGCAGGCGACAGTTCATTCCACAGTTTAGCTGCCTTTGTGCCTAAATAAGTTCAATATGTCCTAAATATAAAACTTTTCGTAACATATTTTTTCGCTTCTTTTCTCTCTCCTGCAAACGAATCAATGTAAGTGGCGTATGGCACCCTTTCATGTGGATAAGTGTTAAATAAGAAAATTACCTTTACAGCCCTTAACTTTTGGGTACGTCTACAGGAAATACGTGAATAGTTTTGTGTTTGACTCCACTGCATAGGGCATAAAGTATCCTTCATTAAGGTATATTGGAAATCCAATTATAAAGGTTAAGCCATAATTTAACTTGTAATTAAAACAACAAAATACTCAACATAAAAGCCATTCAAATCCCTACATATTCATCCATAAATAATTTTAATTTACCCGAAATTAAATCATGCCTTTTGATTACCTTAATTAATTCTTACCACGAACCCATCTAAGCTCGCGTATGGCAAAATACTAAATGTGCCCATTTTATGGTAAATTAATTAAAACAAGCTGTTATTGTGAGGTAAATTACATTAAATGAACGCGTGGGTTACAACATAATGATTTTAAAAACGCAGACTGGCTCGTAATAGTTGTAATATCACAGATTATATATAATAATTCTTACGAACAGATACTTATCTCTCAAAGAAAACACAAATATACCTACCGTTTAGATACCTACACAAAAATACAATGGAGTGACCTTCAAAGCGCCGCTCCCCGCACCGCGCGCGCCTACTTAACGCTAGGGTTGCCGACGCTTCTTGACTTTCAAACACTTAGATGTCTTAGGTAGATATAAATGTGTCATAAAAAACATTACCTACATCTTTAAAACAATTTAATAGTACCTACGTAGCTTGTAACTATCGTAAAAATAATAATAGTAGGTGTAAGTAACTAAATTGAGAATGTCTACTTACTTTCCTTATCTGTCAAGAGGAAAAAACTATATTTTTTATTTGATTTGTTGTTTCTGCATCCATCCACACTACAAGCTGTGTTATTTGTTCGTTACGAAGACATTACTTTGGCATAGCGCGCGGTTACGTGCGTGCCTGAGCGTGTGTGGCAACCAACTGGCTAGCTTTAGTACCGCCGGCGGGAAGCGAGTCGTAGGTATAAATCCGAGCTCGCGCGGAGAGTTCCATAGGCCTGGCAATATTAACATTGGGTTAATGTTTAACTGGCTCCTGGCCTAGACTCGGACCACGGTAAGTTTTCATGACAAGTGCTACGTCAAGTAAGGAGTTTAAATATAGGGATATGTGACCACATCTCTAAGAGATTTGGTAGTCGCGCAGAATATTAAAATGGCAAATCCATTATATATTTTGCCTAGAAAAATTCAGTCATTGGATCAAATCTCTATTTCGGTTTTGGTGACGTGTAGTTCCATAAATAACGATATTTTTACCTAAATTGTACATTCAAGAAAAACTACTAAAGTTATAGCGTTTTTTTAATGCACATGTATTTTACTTTCCTCGTATTCAAAATGAAAGTAGAGTGTTTAACTCGGGTGAAAGGCACCATTTCAGTCTCGGACTATTTACGCTCTCATTGCGTTCGAGCGCCAAACTACCTCGACAGAAATGGGTGCCTTTCATCCCTTGGTTAACAATCTACTATAGGCAAGCTTCACTGTATATAATTGTCAGGAGTATTCTTATTTTAAAAACAGGTTAAGAATTAGATCCTGGATTAGATATGGACCTGATCTGTTAAATTAAATTAAATTAAATTAAATAATTATTTATTTCAGAAATTCAATTTCAATTTAGTAGTTAAAGTCAAAAGTGACATTTCTTCAACAAAAACGTCACTGTTGACACTGACAGATCAGACCATATCTAATTATTAACCTATTATTGGTCTTCCGGTTCGAACGCCATCTTGATAGTAGCCTCGTGATTAATTACTTTGTTTTTTGCTCATTAATATTGTTTAAAGTGTAATATCGATAGCTTTATTATACAGTAATCTAATGTAGTAGTGTGCAGTGAATGGAGAATTAATCTCAAAGCGTGTTTAACCACCATTTTGGAGTCAACGGCCGGTAGTCCACGTGCTTCTCGTAAAATCCAGCTATCGGTTTTACGAGTCAACTACAAATAATAACTACCGAACAACGTCGTGCTCTAAGAGCATTTGGTATTTCTACCTCTAACCGTGTCTGGCTAGAGCTCTAGAGGCCCATTATTTTATTATTTACCGTACACTGGCTGAAATATTAATTCGATCCCACGTGGATCCCACTTTGACGTTGGCGAAATCATCGACAGTATCGATGGAGCCATACTACCTAAAGATTGACTGATTGAACCTATTATTAATATGCACCGGCCAATAGTCTTCATAAAGCACGTGCCTTTCTAAACCTTGACGTTGGCAGAATCATCGACAATATCGATGGAGCCATAATACCCAAAGATTGATGGATTGAACCTATTATTAAAATCAAAATACGCCTGTATAACTAGATATAAAATCAAAGGTAGCGGGGTTCGAATTCCGCCAAAGGCAGATGTTATAAAAAAGTTGTTTAAAACTCTGAAACAATTCCATAAACAATTTTTTTAATTATAAACCACCTGCCGCTCACCTGTTTAAATTCAAAATTAGAACAAAACATTTCCTTTCGACGTGTCATAAAGAAAGAAAAATAATAACATGACACGCTCAAGCTACTTTAAACCTTACGCGAAGTAGTTAAGGTTGTAGTTTGTGTATCACTTGGTTTGTTTATGAAGTTAGTTAAAAATGCATGTATATGGAAATGTGATGTGTCAATGATAAATATTGTGAACAAATTGAGAATGTAACTGTCTGTGCGAGAGAGTTATAACCACAGACCTGACCTGCTAGCATGAGTTGCGGTCTCGCGCGCGACTTCAAGTATGGACTCGCGCGACTTTAAAAGTATAGACTCGCGCGCGAGAACGCAACTAAATTCTAGACCGCCAGCCCGCGCAGCATGGTTCCCCTATCACTAAGTCCGTCACTTTCGCACTCACATACTTGTTAGAACGTGACAGGCATGGTGATAAGCGTACCGTGCTACGACGCCTGGTCTAGAATATGTGACAAGCAATCTTGTACAGAGTTTAGTGCGGAAAGAGATGTCGTGAATGTAGACATAGACATAGACATAATTTATTGGTAATAAGGTATTACAGGTCACAATTTTTAACTTATTTCTACACATCTTACATCTTTTATTTTTTTATTCTTTTATCTTGTATGGGCCCATTACATGCCACGACTCTTCTCTTTCCGAACACTATCAAAAGTGCGACGAAAATCGGAATTATGTCAAGTGTAATTAGAAGTATTGAATTCAGAAGTAATAGGTTATCATGATATATTTGATTTTGTAAGTGTCCCAGGTTGTATTTATACGTCATTTATTTATTTGCCTGAAGGCATTCTCTACCAGTTAACCTTAGTAGTATTCATTATGACGTCATTATACGTCGCTGACGTCACTTTGATACCTGGGGTATTTCAAGATATAATCACCCACCGTATCTCCTGAATAAGGAAAGCTTTTCGTATTATCCAATCCGCTAACCTTACGTTTTTGTACATCCAGGAGGCTACCTAGCGGCGCCTATGAGGTTTAAAAGTGGTAACGTAGTCTTGTAGTCTGTCTCTATCGCACTCATGAAATATTCACGTACCTACGTGATGGTTTCCCTTTTGCACACTTGAAATTATCTTTCATAAGCGTCATTGTATATTTGTATTTTGTATTCCTATAGTGTAAATTTCATTCGATAGTGTGACGTGACGTACACGTTTGCGTTAACTGTCATTTCTCATGGGATTTTGAGTTTCCAAAACGTCCCGCTTGGCGCGCTGTTCAAAATCCCATACAAAAATAGACATAACGCAAACGCGAACGCTCGTCACGCTATCCAATGAAAACGGGGTCAATTTGTTTGACATAATTATTGAAAGTCATAATGTAATGATTGTCATATTATCATTAGTCATAATTCATAATTCTGAAACGGCTAACTTTTCAGGAATTTCCTCAGGTTATCCTATAGATAGGTTAGGTTAGGTTTGTTTTATGGCAATCCTGAAAAGTTACGCGTTTCTGAGAAAAACCAAATTATGACTAACGAAAATGTGGACAAACAATACATTATGACTTAAAACTATATGGGAAACAATAGAGACCCGTCGCAAACACTAGGGGTTCTGTGGTGAGCACTATAATATACATATTGGTGTTCCAGAAACTAGTTATCTAAGATGAGGCAAGTCTAGCAAATGATGTACGGTAAACAATGGGCTAAGTGTTTCCGATATATCTATTTTCAGTTTACGACCTATCTGAGTTAACCGTCCCGAGAGACGGTCATAAATGAAGCGGTACTACGGGTAGGTGAGTTGGGATCGAGAAGAAAGTGAGAAAGTGAAAATATGACAATATACACTGACTTCCTGCCTATGAAGCCCCTGGCGTTTTTTGGCTCGTTGGGTTGACGACATCCGGAAGATTGCGGGTCACTTCTGGATGAGATTAGGTCAGGACCGGGACAAGTGGCGTACTGGAAGCTCTCTTGTACCTACGTGCGATGCCGTACCTACAGTACTGCTGTACCTACTTGTATGCCGAGTGGGCGATAAAAGGCTGATATGATGATGATGCTTCCTGCCTCTCACAGTTAAACTGTGTAATGTACTGACGCCTGCGGTATTTCCGGATCGATACGACCTTCAAACCTTTAAGAAAAGAGCATACTCCCATCTCAAAGTCTTTCATAGGAGTCATAGGCCGGCATCGCACGCAAGTACAACCGTTTTGGTGTTGCGATGCCTATGCTCAGCAGTGGGCGATAAAAGGCTGATATGATGATGATGGTGATGATGCTTCCTGCCTCTTACAGCTAAACTGTGTAATAAACTGTCGCCTGCGGTATTTCCGGATTGATACGACCTTCAAACCTTCAAGAAAAAAGCGTACTCCCATCTCAGTTTCAAAGGCCGGCATCGCACGTAGGTACAAACGCTTTGGTGATGCGATGCTCCGCACTAGGTATTGCCGGTCCTTTGACTCGTGCTAATAATAAAAACTGACAATATACGGAACGGTTTTTTTTTTTTTTTCCGATACTGCATTAATTCTCTAGTGGACGTGACGAAAACTTAGTCATGAAATTTATATGAACTATTACCGTCACTTGTTTTTTTTTTTTTCGTATAGATTTTATATAATTTAAACGATCTACCGTCTTTAACATTTATATTTTTAATTTTAATTTGATCGATTGTTTTGTTTTGATAGATCTCTCACAAGTTTCACAACTGTCAAGTGTCAATGTCAACGGTTGCGTTTTGTAACTGCTCATATTAAGTTTTTGTTTTCTATTAATCTTTCTGTACATGCTTTATACATCCCTTATATTTTAGTTACTTTCTGTTCTTAAATATCGGTTAACTATGTGCATTTGTACTGAATTATTTCGTTTTAAGTATGTGTGTGTAAAAGGTCGACTGGCGGGGTAAACAGAACCAACTAGGTTTGGAATTGCTTTGCAATTTTTATCAGTGCTATTTTGCACTTCGTACGTTATATTTATTTGTATTTATTTTATTTATGTACCCACTAGTGTAAATTATTATTATGACCGACGATGACGATGACGATGAATCTTACCATTCAGCTTGCGACATGTCTTTATCTTTCCATTCTATCGATAGTACTTTATCTGAACCGGACACATTAGGCGACTGCATTAAACGAACTTTTCCTAGCCAACATAAATTGCTTAACATATGTCACATAAATGCGCAGAGTATACCCAGTCATTATAGCGACCTACTAGACACTTTCACTTCTTGCAATGTTCATGCCATCCTCATTTCAGAATCCTGGCTCAAACCTAGTCTTCCCTCCACTTCTTACGGCCTTCCCGGCTACGTGTTACTGCGGAATGACCGTACAGGCAAAGGTGGCGGTGGTGTTGCCATCTACCTCCGCAGTAACATTCCCTGTAAAATTATTTCGTCATCCCCGTCTCATTATTCAGGTTCCTTAGAACATCTGTTCTTGGAAGTAAATGTCGGGGGTACTAAGGCAGCTCTCGGAGTTGTCTATTGTCCCCCTACCATTGATTACTTTGATGCCCTAGATATTGTTTTCTCTTCACTCAGCACTGAGTATACACATCAAATAATTATGGGCGACTTTAACACGGACCTTTTGAAGGACAACCGTAGGACACGTAGATTAAACTTGGTTTTGGAGGCGGCTGATCTAAAAGTGCTTCCTCTCAAACCAACTCATCACAATGTTGACGCGTCAGACTCCTGGCTGGATCTTATCTGTACCTCATCTGTTGAACATGTCAAACAATGCGGTCAATTACTGGCTCCGGGTTTTTCACGTCACGATCTAATCTTTTTGGGCTACCAGATCAAGCCTCAGAAACCACCTTGCACTTTTTTAAAACTTCGCAGCTTTGCGAGGCTTGACATGGAAGCTTTACGGGAAAGTGCGCGTGGAGAAGATTGGTCGGCGGTGCTGTCGGCACAGTCAGTGGACGAGGCGGTACTGTCTTTAAATAATAGTATCCTTAAATTATACGATGCTCATGCGCCCGTTCGTTCAGTAAGACTGAAGCGCCCACCCGCACCTTGGATTACGAATGGGGTTCGCATGGCCATGACTAAGCGGGATAGGGCATTCCGAAAATATAAGCGGGATCGTTCTGAAGAAAATTGGCACCTGTTTAAGATTGCAAGGAATCGGTGTAATCAGATGGTGAGAGCAGCTAAACGCAAACATATTTTCAATAACATCGTTCCATCATCGCCTAAGGAAACTTGGAAATTTTTGAATTCAATCGGTATTGGTAAAAAACAGAGTCCGAGCATGTCCTTCTCCACTTTCTCTTTAAATGACCTGAACTCTCACTTTTCTAAATCGACCATTTTAGATACTGTCACTAAATCTCATAGTCTCTCTCTCATTTCCGCCCTGCCCTGCCCCTCTAGTACAACTTTCTCATTTACGTTGCCCACTGATGATGAGGTTGCTAAGGTTATTAGGTCTATTAAGTCTAATGCTGTTGGCCACGACGAGGTTAGTAGACTTATGTTAATATGCATCTTGGAATGCATACTCCCAATTATAACCCATGTTATAAACTTCTCACTTTCAACTGGGATTTTTCCGTCGTTGTGGCGTAAAGCACATGTCATTCCTTTACCAAAAGTTTCTAACCCCAGTACACTAAAAGATTTCCGTCCCATCTCTATTCTCCCTTTTTTGTCAAAAGTCTTGGAAGCTATTGTACACAAACAATTATCTGCTCATATCTACTCCAACCTTGTTCTCACTCCATTTCAATCAGGTTTTCGTCCAGGCCACAGCACTACCACGGCATTGCTTAAGATCGTTGAGGATGTGAGACTAGCTATGGAATCAACGCAGCTGACGGTTTTGGTGTTGATTGACTTTTCAAACGCATTCAATGCAGTCAATCATGAACTCTTGTTAGCTGCATTGAACCACTTAAATATAACGTCATCAACGGCTAAATGGTTCGCCTCATATCTTCAAGATCGACGTCAGATGGTTCGTGTGGACAGTTCCTCTTTTTCCGACTGGTGTGACCTCACTTCCGGTGTTCCGCAGGGCGGCATACTCTCTCCACTTCTTTTTTCCGTTTTTATTAACTTAATTGCGTCTCACTTAGCATGCTCTTTCCATCTTTACGCCGATGACCTGCAATTGTACACCCACAATAGCATTAGTGATCTGGATTGTGCCATAGCGAAGATTAACGAGGACTTGAATCGCATCTCTGTTTGGTCGCGTTGCTTCGGCATTTCTGTTAATCCGTCCAAATGCCAGGCTATTGTACTGGGAAGCCCCCGTTTACTCTCCGTAGCTGACCTTGCTCACTTGTCTCCTATCGTGTACGAAGATATACCTGTGCCGCTGGCATCGCAAGTGAGAAACCTGGGGTTGATTCTTGACAATGGCCTGACTTGGGAACCGCAGGTATCTGACGTATGTCGCCGGGTCACTAACACACTAAGAGCCCTATACCGGCTTAAACATTTCCTTCCGACTGGCACTAAAGTTCTCCTTGTTCAAGCTCTTATATTACCTATTGTAGACTATGCTGATGTGTGTTACACGAATATCACAGAAGTCTCTCTGAGCAAACTAGATCGGCTTCTTAATAACAGCATCAGATTTATTTTCGGACTCCGTAAATATGACCACATATCTGCATATCGCCGCCGACTTAACTGGCTCCCTATTCGAGAACGGAGGTCCTTGCGTATTCTGTGCACACTATATTCTATTTTATTTGATCGGAAAGCGCCCGGCTATCTTAGTTCGAAATTTAATTTCATAACCGCCCGATCAGGTTGCACCCTCCGTGAGTCCCGTAGTCTCAAGCTTACTGTTCCTTCTCATCGCACCGGTTTTGTCTCTAACTCCTTCACCCTTCACGCGATCCGGCTTTGGAATGATCTCCCACTCAACATCAGACAGGCTCCAACCAAGCTCTCGTTTAAGCGCATGTTACGCAAGCATTTTTTCGACAAGCTCACTGGTTAGTTGTCCATCGTAGGCATAGTATTATTTGCACTGGGTACATGAAATGAAGTAATATATATGTAAGTTTATTTAATTATAGTATGTATAGTATGTATATGTAAGTTTATTTTCGATAGTGTGTATTATTTATCGCTATATTTTTTGTTTTAAGTTACCTATTCTGCTTTTTTTTTGTTCAATGCCTGCACCTATCACTGTTTCTGTTTAGCCTGGTGGTTGACTGGTAGAGAATGCCTTTAGGCATTAAGTCCGCCATTTGTACTTTATTTGTTATATTGTGCAATAAAGTTTAAAATAATAAATAAATAAATAAACGGGGGGCATGACGAGCGTGGCGTGCGGCATGACGAGTAACGTTCCCTTCCCACATACGTCTACCTACTTCCCTCGCTACTTCCCATCCTAGGTATCAGTAACGTCAGCGACGTCATAATGACGTAATAATGACGTCAATATGACGTCATAATGACGTAATAATGACGTCAATATGGCGACATAATGATGTAATAATGACGTCATTATGACGACATAATGATGTAATAATGACGTCATTATGACGTATAAATGCTACCTAGGATGCCACTCAACGAGTGTGTGGTGGCGGGGGTAGGTACACACATGGTATCGAGTTCCACTAGTACCGTATCCATAAAGATCCCTAGTGATAAATTAACATTTTGAATGGCGTCCGGGCGTCGATTTACGTATAAATTAGTCCAGTAACGACATTTTGTCATTTCCGAACGGCGTAAACCGTTGTTTGCTTTATTTTTGTTGCCTTCGGATAACAGTGATATGTGAAATTTAATTGGTCTTTAAGTTCATGTTATCGTCGATTTAATGACCTTATGAGTTTTTAATATTGTCTTCGGTTACCGCGATAGTTACTCATGAAATAAAACTATGAAAACGGATTATATCGCGTATATTGAATGTATAATACATCCCGACGGCTCGAACTCTTTACAGCGTTCGTGGTCAACGGGTGACTCTGACTGAAGAAAAATTACAAAGTGCAAAAATACCCACATACTAAAATAATGAACAATCATAGACTACAATTTTGCATGTACAACCAGCCTTAAAGTTTGTAGTCTATGATTGTTCATTATTTTAGTATGTGGGTATTTTTGCACTTTGTAATTTTTCTTCAGTCACCTGTTGACCACGAACGCTGTAAAGAGTTCGAAACGTCGGGATGTATTATAAATTCAATATACGCGATATAATCCGTTTTCATAGTTTTACTTATGAGTTTTTATTAAAATTCGTTAAAAAAAACTGTTTATTATAATTCGAGTTGGTACACAAAGCTTAATCTTTTATATTTGTGTCGCTTCCAAGCAAAAAGTCCCACTTTGTCGCTTGCAATAATGCCACCACACAGATTATTACTTTAAAGATACAAGCAAATATCGTCCGTATGGTAAGCGACAAAGTGACTTGACTTGAGTGAGTGAAGTGAAGTGTCTTGTTGTGGTTTTTTTTGATTAGACTTCAACACATTTTAAGATTGTATCGCTAAGCACATACATAGGGATACAACCCCACTCGATATAAATTGCGATAAAACGCCTGTCGAAAAGTAAAATTGTGTCGATATGAATATGACAGATGGTGCTAAATGATTTGCATACATTATTTAAGTTTAGTTTGGCGTTTCCTACAAATGAAGGGTACACCGAAAGAGAATGTCTTGTCACTGATATGGAATGTGAACCGGTTTTTAATTATATGGGAAAACCGGTTAATAACCGGCTTTTAACCAAAATGTTGTATTCCCTAGTCACTGACAACATTTTGAGTTACCGCGGTTTGAAAGGAACGATGTACATAAATAACCATATTATTTTCGTGTATAGGTGTTTTTAAAGTGAGGAAAAAGGGTTATATTTATGGTTACAGAGGTAACAGAAGCTGTAACTAATATCCCTACACGGGATACGGGATCGGGATCATCGAGAACTTGAAATTAAAACCTCATTTTTAAAAAAAAGTGATGTTACCATGGGCCAGTTGATTCCGTTATACACTTTTTTTTTATTTGGACTTTTTTATGTTATTTTTTCTTAAAATCTCGAGCGATTTCGATCCTAAAAAAGTGTCTTCAGATTTTTATTTACATTCCGTTACCGTTTTTCATAGACGCAGAAAGGAAATATTAACAACAGAAATTTTAGAACCCTTTTTTCTCCTATTAGAGCTCGAACATTAATAAATTCCCAGAATTGAAAAAGAAAAGTGTACCTAGTGTATCTTTTAATAAAATGGTCCAAATATCTTCTTCTTCTTCCTTCCCTTATCCCACCTACGTGAGGTCGGGTCTCCTTGTCACTTTGCGCCAGAGTAGTCGGTTCTGGGTTGTCTCTTCTGCTATGTTCAGGTTCTCTAGGTCGGTTCTAATATTGGACCACCATGTGGATTTGGGTCTTCCTCTTCCTCTCGGTTGTTCCGGAAGGTTCAATGCAATATTGACGACATGGTCCTTTCCTCTTCTTTGTATGTCGGCGTACCATCTTAGTCGGGTTTCAAGGTGTTTCTCTCTAATTGGGGCTACTTTGAAACTTCCGCGGACGTATTCGTTCCTTATCCGGTCTAGGTCTCGTGACACCACCTGCCCAGCGAAGCATCTTCATCTCATTGACATGCAGGAGTTGCTCATGAGATTTCTTTACAGCCCAGCATTCCGACCCATACAAATGGTCCAAATATGAACAACCAAAATTCTGGCGAATGTTTCGTTTCATTCACGAGCTACAATCCTACAATAATGGTTTATTATTACACTGTAATTAATAACACGGACAGACTTTGATAAAATTTATTACTTATGCTGTGTCCAATCCATAAATTATTGTGTCACTTAAATTCGAGGCTATGAAAGCAACGGATTGGATGCATACGGTACAATCAAATAATTAATTCAAAGAGTATAAACCCAGGTAGCATTTATACGTCATTATGACGTCAGCGACGTCATTATGATGTAATAATGCCGTCATTATTACGTCATTATGACGTCGCCGACCTCACTTTGCTACCTGGGAAGTAAGTATAAACTGAAATAGATGTATGAATACTAGAGCAGAGCCTGCCAGTGGCGTCAGCTATAGCTAGCCATACACGCACGGATTTGCCCGTCGGATCTGCCTGAAAGATGTGTCTGGCGGACACATCCGTCAATGTGTGGCGAGAAATAGACACAGATGGGCAGCGGACGGGCATCCGGCGGACAAATCTGTGTCTATTTCTCGCCACACATTGACGGATGTGTCCGCCAGACACATCTTTCAGGCAGATCCGACGGGCAAATCCGTGCGTGTATGGCTAGCTTATTGCAGCTAACGCAGCGTACTTCGTAGGCAAACAACACGCGTTATATACACGATGTTTCCTGTAACAGGAGCAATAAATTAACCTGGAGGCTGTACGCCTCAAACTGACCAGCCACTTTTTTTTTTCCTCAAACTGACCAACATTAGTTCAGCAACTTTTAAAAATAACTTGTGTTTTGATTTTTATTACACTTTAAAGTTTATCCTAAGACGCAATGTATTGCAAAATTTGTTATGTTTAAAGGGTGACAAGCAACGTCAAACACACAGATGGCAGCATACATTGAAAATAATATTTAATTAGTATGAAAAATTTATAATCTAAAAATTTAAAAATTTTAAAAAGTTGCTGAACAAATGTTGGTCAATTTGAGGCGTACAGCCTCCAGTTTAATTTATTGCTCCTGTTACAGGAAACACCCGGTATATCGCGCATTGTCGTATTCGTCGTAAAGTAAATTGACCTAGGGCGATACCGCTATCCTCGTGGCCCCAAATTCCTCGGAAACAAACGAGCACACCTCTCCCACTAATTCCGTGATTAATTGCGCCAGCGATGACGGTTTAATTTCTTTCTCGATTAAATGATTGAATTAGTAGACCACGTGTTTCTACATTCTAAGTGATTTTTTAATGTAATTGCTAAATAATTAAGCTTAAGACGATAGTGGACGACCGATTTTCCATACAAACATAGTTCTCATTTTATTCCTGGGTATTGACATTATAGAAAATATTTTTACACAATTTAATGTACATTGAATTGATTTTTAGGGTTCCATACCCAAAAGGTAAAAACGGAACCCTATTACTTAGACTCCGCTGTCCGTCTGTCTGTCTTTCCGTCCTTTTGTCCGTCTGTCAGCAGGCTGTATCTCATGAACCATGATAGCTAGACAGTTGACATTTTCACAGATGATGTATTTCTGTTGCCGCTATAACAACAAATACTAAAAACAGAATAAAATTAATATTTGAGTGGGGCTCCCACACGACAATCGTGATTAGTTTGCCGTTTTTTGCGTAATTGTACGGAACCCTCCGTGCGCGAGTCCGATTAGCACATGGCCGGTTTATTTTTCGTTTGATTTTAATAATAAGTTTGCTTTCTTAATTAATTTTGGGTCTAATCTAAATACTTTTCGTGTGCCCCTCGTCAAGTTCGAATGCCACTGAATATCATTTACAATATCGATATCGATATTACCAACAGGAAAAGCTAATCAGTGAAATTTAATTAACTGATGCCAAACAAAGCCGGCTTAAAGCTGCGCTAAGCTTAATAGGTACGTAGGTTAATTAATATTAACATTAGTAATTAACGCTTTCATTGCTCGTATTTTGATATTAATAGTGTATAGTGTACGGTATTTAAATAATCCGTATGTAAAATGGGCTTAGTTATTGGTAATGTGTTAATGTATAATTGCAGTGGAAAGCTAACATTTTGTTTCGTAAAATGTGCCTACATAATTATCTTTCGTATTTTAACGGAATGGAAATGGGCAGGACACAACCGAAAGGAAGAAAGGTAGGTACCGTAGCATGGAAAGGACCCAAAGAAAAAGGAAACCGGGGAAAACCATTAAGAAGGTGGGTCGATGACATTAAGGACATAGCGGGAGAAAAATGGCAAACAAAAGCAAAGGACAGGAAACAATGGGCAAAATTGGAGGAGGCTTTTACCCTACAGAGGGGTTCTCATTTGGAAAAAATATAAATTATTTTCAGTGCATGAATTAATAATAATAATATAAAATTGTCTTCGGTTACCGCGATAGTTACTCATGAAATAAAACTATGAAAACGGATTATATCGCGTATATTGAATTTATAATACATCCCGACGTTTCGAACTCTTTACAGCGTTCGTGGTCAACGGGTGACACGGCGGGTGACGGGTCACCCGTTGACCACGAACGCTGTAAAGAGTTCGAAACGTCGGGATGTATTATAAATTCAATATACGCGATATAATCCGTTTTCATAGTTTTATTTCAATAATAATATAAGTAAATAAATAATTAAATGTTTTGTCACAATTAAATTAAGTATTATAAAAGTTATAAATACAAATAAATAATTAATAAAAATGTCACTGTAAATTGAAATGTTTAAAGTAAATATTTATTTGTTTGTTGCATGTAAATGAAAAAAATGTTATGCATGTACGAAAATGAGAAAAATAAAAGGCTTATTTAATTTTATTTTATTTTAATTTTATTTAAGTTTAATGTATAATTGCAGTGGAAAGCTAACATTTTGTTTCGTAAAATGTGCCTACAAATGAGCATAATTATCGTTCGTATTTTAACGGAAACGCACGAACGTGTCTTTCTATTTCAGTCTCGGCAGAGGTTGATTGAAGTAGAACAAATACGAACGTTACCGAGAAAATATGATGGAATCATGGAAAACAATTATGTACTACATCTGTACTTTGCTCGGACTGGGTGGGTGGGTGCTCTCCCAGGTAGCATTTATACGTCATTATGACGTCAGCGACGTCATAATGATGTCATAACGACGTCATAATTACGTAATTATGACGTCTCTGACGTCACTTTGCTACCTGGGCTACAGTTTTTAGGGTTCCGTACCCAAAGGGTAAAAACGGGACCCTATTACTAAGACTCCGCTGTCTATCTGTATGTCTGTCACCAGGCTGTATCTCATGAACCGTGATAGCTAGACAGTTGAAATTTTCACAGATAATGTATTTCTGTTGCCGCTATAACAACAAATATTAAAAAGTACGGAACCCACGGTGCGCGAGTCCGACTCGCACTTGGCCGGTTTCTATATATGAAAACTATTTATACCTCAACCTCATTTACGTGTAAGAATATGATAGTAGAGTTAAACCACAAAAAGTCTGCAGAGATTTTAACAACATACGCAGTGCAGGCAGGGCTCGGAACCGGTATTTTTAAAAAACCCCGAAATAGCCCAATATTTTGAATTATTTTATGCTCATTACGTAGGACTGAATCATGTACCTATATTTAGGAAACAATTTTGCATTATTAAAACGTCCCATTAAAAATGAAATTATAAACAAAAGAACGAAAAAGAACGTAATAATACCGGTATTTTTGTATGGAGCAAATACCGGTTTCGGACCCCTGAGTGCAGGTGTTATTTTAAACGTCAAACTTCTATAAAACTATGACGTATAAATAACACTGCCACTGCCGTGCGTGTGCTGTCAAAATCTCTGCAGACTTTTCTTGGTCTAACTCTAGTGATGGGCTATTTTAAATCGGCATATATAATGTACAACAATATAATTTTTAAATTTCAATAAAATTTCAAATTTTGGAGCAAAGTAGGCATATTTTATGGTCGCACGTGTATCGTACAACGTTTTACAGTACATATGGCCCTTTAAACTTTCGACATATGCACGAAAAGTGCTCTTTACGCACTAGTGCGAGAAAGTAGCACCATATGTACCGTAAAATATTTATCAGTACGGTTTTTACTTACTATTATTTTTAGTCGCTTTTGGCGACATGTTTCGGATTCTTTGGGAAACCTTCCTCAGGCAATGGTGTCCGCGGCGGTTGTACGTCGTGCACTGCAAGAATCCGAAACATGTCGCCAAAAGCGACTAAAAATAATAGTGAGTAAAAACCGTACTGATAAATATATTTTATGGTAGTGAAAATTCAATGTTTGTCGTCTTTTTGGTCTCATACTTAAGTATTGTTAGAAAAAATGATGCTACAAGCCAGTTGTTATTACTGGTCTATTCCTAAGCAATAGATGTATAGTCGAGTCCCCAAACATTTTTACACAACGTTCCAAAAATATTTTCACATGCTCTTAATGCTGAGGTCGTGTAAGGGTTTTTCAGAAAAAATGGTACCATTTACTTTTTTTCGAAAAACCATCAACTTTTGAGTTGTTCAGACTCAGAATCATAAGACTATTGAATGAGACAAAGAAAAAAAGTGTCCCCAGTTTTTCATACAAATTTTGGGTGTCAGTTTTGTAACGGTCTATACAAAATGTATTTGGAAATGCCTTACAAAAATGACATATTTTTGGGAACATATTTTTTTTCTTTTATATCCATAGTCCTCTTGATTCTGAGTAGAAATAACCGAAAAGTAGATTGATTTTCGAAAAAAACATGGTACACTTTTAAGTGAAAATATTTTTGGAACGTTGGTTTGTAAAGATGTTTATAAACTCGTCTGTACATGTAATTTCAAGCTAAAATCCACCAGCCAAGATATTCGCGACCAGAGGGCAAATTTTACAATAAATTATTTGTTTCTTAGAGGCCAATTTAAACTTACACCTGACATCAAAACGATACCTAAATACCTATAATGTCATTCTGTTCACATTCGCCGGTGCGTCTCGCCCGCGCTAAGACTTTTACGGAGCAGTCAGAGTGAAATGAGCGCTAGGAATGGTAACTATCTGGCATCACTTAGACATCGTTTTGATTGTGCACGTTCGAATTAGCCTGTTTAATAAATTTCAATCGTCCTTTCTAACCTTACCTTGGGGGGGAGGGGGTAGTAGGTACGCTCAGGTATGCGACGCTGAGCTATTGGCCAACACCCCAAGTCCATCACACACGTCCCTGTCGTCCCCCCTGGGCAATGCTAGTGGTTAGTACGGGCGTCGCTATGTTTACCAACATACCCCGGACCACTAGTAGCAGAGTGTGAGGGCCTCGCCTGGTGTGGGCCACGCCGAGTGATGTGGCATCCCCACCCGCCAGGTGTTCCTTTTCCCTTCCCTAGAATTCCCGTCTTTAACCTCTCGAACGCCGGAGCAGGGATCCGCGCGGTAGGCATTGGATTCCAATTTAATTAATAATTGGAGTTCGGTGTCAGCTAGTGTGGGTCCGCGTTCCGGCTTTCGAGAGGTTAACATCCCGTGTTCCAAACAGTCATTTCCTGTCTTCACTCCTATCTTTATCCCCTCTACCCCAGTGGCATTCTGGCACGGCGTTCTGTTGGGTCTCTGTAAGTAAACGGAAGCCCAGCAGGGTGCTGGCCGGAATGCTACTGGGGTATTTTCTAATTCCTTCCCTTCTCTATCTCCCCCCTTTCTTGCTCCCTTATCTTACCCCTTTTTCCGACAATCCAAGGTGTCATACGTACCGTGCCGATGGATGCGTGGCTGGTGGCGAGACCAGTCTCAAACGGCGTCTCTACGAAACCGGGGCGAATCGTAGCAGTATTCAGTCCTTCAGGCGGCAAGCGGGGCTCTGCCGTACTGTGACCACCATTTCCCTTGCTACTCGTGGGACGTTTTATGGAAGATACAAATATAAATACAAATCTAAATAGCTTTGACGCCATGTCCTCGGCTCTGGACGGGATCCAGGCCGAAGGTAATATCGGAGCGAGGGAGGCTGTAGAAGCCTCCAGCACGCCCGAAGTTTGCTCCCAGGGAGGGGAGGGGAAAGCTGAGGTCGACAGAGACGACATCGTCTCTGGTGCGCCCAACGACAACTCCTCTGCCAAAGAGCTGCATGTTTCTAAACGCTTGTCGGGTGCTGCTCGCAAGAGATTCCGCAGGCTGATGGGTGACGGGGTAGCCAAAGAGCAAGCCCTGTCTATGGCCCGTAAGCCCTGGGCGGAGATCACTGTGGAGAAGCCGGCCACGGAAAAAGGCCCTGTAAAAAGGGTCCGATCTGAGGACGAATCTCCGCAGGGATCAGTGAAAAAGGCCCCGAAACTCCGCGTTGAAACCTCAGGGGAGTCTCGGCATCCGAGCTTTCGGGAGGTAGCGGGGTCCTCACGAGTAGGGATCCGTAATTCGGACCCTATGAGTGAGGACCAGATGAAGTTGGTCCACCGGCATCTAAATCTCGCCATGGTCCAGCAATGGGCAAATGCGAAGGGCGGTGCACCACAGTTTCTGGGCTTCATTCACAAGATAGGCTGGATACTTGTGACCTGTGTTAACCAGGTTAGCAGGGACTGGCTTGTGAATGAGGTCCCGAACTTAAAGCCGTGGCCGGAGGCCAAACTCTCCGTCATCCCGGAGGGTGAATTACCCAAACCAGCCACGGCTATCACCTTTATTCCGGAGTCTGAGGCGGCCTCAGTGGAGGAAGCCTTGGCGCTGATCAGGGTCCAGAACTTTGGCCTGAACACAGAACTCTGGAAAGTTCTCGGGGAAAAGGCTGAGCAGGGGGGCAAGGTGGTCACCTTCGCTCTGGATGAGCCTTCCTCCGAAACTCTTAAGGCCAATCGTGGAGAGGTAGCCATTGGCTTTAAGAAAGTACTGTTCCGGCTAAAAGGGGGGCCAAACGCTCCCCCAGCACAGCAGACGGAACAGCAACCTCAGTCCCTCGCCGAATCTACTCCAGGGCCAAGTACCAAGGTACCTGGCGGCCGAACCATACCCCAGGGCTCTCGTGGCCGTGGGGGCGGGCTACCGGCAGCCAGAGGCACAAGGGGCATGACGAGGGGCATGGTACCCGGTAGGGCCAGACCCATAACCTCGGCGACAGGAGGGCCTCAAGGGACTCCTATTGCGAGAGGCAGGGGTGGGCCACAACGGGTCACCAAAAGGGCCAAATAAAAGGCCTTGGACCTACGGCACCCGCGAGGGTCCTGCAAGCGAACATCCATCATGCGGCAGCCGCCACGGCCATTGTTGAAAGCCGGCTTGCAGGACACGTCGACCTTGCACTACTTCAAGAACCTTGGGTGCGAAACTCAACCATACTAGGACTGAATTCGGTTGGTAAAGTTTTATGCAATACTAATGGAATTAAGCCTAGGGCCTGCATTGTTTTTGGCAAGAACATTGACTTTCTACCTGTTCCAGAGTTATGCACAGACGACCTGGTAGCAGCGTATGTAAATCTCAAGGGAAGGAGCGGGCAGAGAATTATACTCTGCTCGGCATACCTCCCTGGAGACAGGAACGACCCCTCTGCGGATCTCACAGCCGTGGCCGAGTACGCCCGCAGACACAACGCAGAAATGCTGGTGGGATGTGACGCTAACGCCCATCACACCAACTGGGGAAGCACCGACATCAATGATAGGGGTGAGTTACTACATGACTTTCTTCTATGCAATAACTTCCAAATTCTAAACATGGGATGTACACCCACCTTTGTCACTAGGGTCAGGAAGGAGGTTTTAGACTTGACTTTTGCATCTTCAAATCTAGCCAGGCACATTCAGAACTGGAGGGTAAGTGATGCGGAATCGTTGTCAGATCATAAGCACATCTGTATTAATATAGCTTTTTCTCTCAGCGTTCAAACGGTCACCTTCAGGGATCCCCGGAGGACGGACTGGGAAGGCTACAGGAGCAGCCTAGGAAGTAATCTGGAATCCGCAGCGAAGGTAATCAAAACGCGGGAGAGTTTAGAACTTGCGGTGGAGGTGGTCTCAAATGGCATTGTAAGTGCCTTTGAAGAAAACTGTGCTCCCAAGTTCAAATCAACCAAACGTGTGGTCCCATGGTGGAACTCCAACCTCAGGAGGCTCAGGGACAAAACATGCAAGTTATTCAATAGGGCTAAGAGGACACAGGAGTGGGAGGTCTATCGGAAAGCCCTAAATGAATACAGTAAAGAGATTAGGAAAGCTAAGAGAGCGTCATGGAGGAGGTTCTGCGAGGAAATTGAAAATACGCCTCAAGGAGCGAGACTTCACAGGATACTCTCCAAAGCTAGAAGTAATCAAGTAGGCCTTCTCAGGAGGCATGATGGCTCCTTCACTGCTAGTGAGATGGAGACTTTGGAGCTCTTGGCTGAAACTCACTTTCCGGGGGCAGGACAGTCACACGAGCCCCAGCTGGTCAGAGGCCTGCATAGGCCTCGCCCAGAGGACTGGAGGCAGGCTGCCCTCGTCATAAGACCTGGGATAGTGAGGTGGGCTATAAACTCCTTTAAACCTTACAAGACGTGCGGCCTGGACGGAGTAAGCCCTGTGCTAATGCAGCGAGGAGCTGAAGTCCTAATCCCGCATTTGGTCAGGATCTTCAGAGCTAGTTATGCCTGGGGACACCTACCGGAGCAGTGGAACATGGTTAAGGTATTATTTATACCGAAGGCTGGGAGGAAGGATTACGCTTTAGCCAAGTCCTTCAGACCCATCAGCCTCTCCTCGTTCCTCCTTAAAACCTTGGAAAAGGTAATTGATAAGTATATCAGGGAGAGCTGTCTTCTAAACAAACCCATACACGACACCCAACACGCTTACCGTAGGGGCAGATCTACAGAGACTGCCCTGCTGGAGCTGGTTGACAGAGTGGAAAGGGCTTTGGAAGACAAAGACATAGCCCTGTCGGCCTTCCTAGATATTGAGGGCTCTTTTGATAATACACCCACTCGGACACTGGTGGAAGGGCTCAGGGCCAAGGAGGTGGACGGCACCACTATCCACTGGGTGCAAAGCATGCTCTCAAGTAGAATGGTTAGGCTAGACTTGCTTAACACTACACTGGAAGTGGCCACTGTGAGAGGCTGCCCGCAGGGGGGTGTCCTATCTCCCTTGCTCTGGACTCTCGCGGTGGATGGACTTCTGCATAAGATGGCGGAGCTCCGAATCGACACTCAGGGGTACGCAGACGACCTTGTTGTGACGGTGAGGGGCAACTGTCAAAGTACTTTATCAGACCTTATGCAGAGGGCTCTCAACACCATAAATACATGGTGCAGAGATAATGAATTGTCTATCAATGCGGACAAGACAATTATAGTTCCATTCACGAACAAGCGGAAACTAGACAAACTTAAGCCGCTTGTCATGAATGGTAAAACTATTCCGTTCTCAACAGAGGTCAAATATCTGGGGGTAACACTGGACCAGAAACTGACCTGGAACAAGCATGTGGACGGAACTATACGAAAGGCTAGATCAGCTTTGGCAATATGCTGTCGTTTAGCAGGCAACCGATGGGGTCTAAAACCCAAGATTGCCTTGTGGCTGTACACGGCTATAGTGAGGCCGATAGTGTCTTACGCCTCCGTAGCATGGTACAGGAAAACGACGCAGAAGGCAACAGTGACGAGGCTTGGCAGCCTGCAAAGAACTGCCTGTGTCATCGTCACTGGAGCCATGTCATCCTCCCCGACGGCAGCCCTAGAGGCCATACTAAATCTACCGCCCCTTCACCTGCATCTGGAATTGGAGGCGAGATCTAGTATGCTTAGAATAGCGGGCGCGAGGAGAGGTAATTGGTTATCGCAAACTCTGAGACTGTTTAAGGAATCAGTGTACGATATTCCTGTTCTTGGGATGCCGTCCGACACTATGGCACCCAAATTTTGTCCACTCAAACTCTACTCAGTGGAACTCCCCAAAAGATGGCTCCAAATCCGGATCTGAAGTAGGCTGCGGAGTATATGGTGAAGCGCCCAGGAAAAGCATCAGCTTAAACCTAGGGCGTTTTTGCTCTATTTTCCAGGCAGAGGTATACGCCATTATTGAATGTGCGTCAATGAATCTGCAAAGCAACTACGGCAACCAATCTATATCCATTCGGATAGCCAGGCGGCACTCTTAGCCCTAACCTCTGATGTCACCACATCGAGGCTGGTTGAGAACTGCAGGCAATTATTGAACAACCTTGGAGCCAGGAACAAGGTTGTTCTACGTTGGGTCCCGGGGCATGCGGGTATCGTTGGAAACGAAAAGGCCGACGAACTCGCGCGAGCAGGGGCTAAGGGGAAGAACTACAGTCCTGAGCCGTTTTGTGGGATTCCCAGAAGCCTAACGCGGCTCACCCTAAAGACCTACTGTCACTACAAAACCATTCAACTCTGGAGGGAGAAACCAGGGTTGAACCATTCCAAAGCGCTTATCAAGGCCTTCAGCAAAAAGGCGTCTTCGAGCGCCTTGGCGCTGCCTAGGAACCAACTGCGCAACTTGGTCAGGGTGCTTACCGGGCACTGCGGCCTAAATAAGCACATGCACACTATGGGGAAACGTGACATGGGGCGGTGCAGACTCTGTATGGAGGCAGAGGAGACGCCCCTACACATCCTCACAGAGTGCCCCTGCCTAATGCGCACTCGTGACTTGATCCTGGGTGGACATATATTGCGCCCGGAGGAGTTAAAGTCTCTCGAAACCAAAAAGATCCTGCAGCTGTTTGAAGTTGCAGGTTTGGATCGAGAGTTGTAGTAGGTGGCGATCACAATAGGTCAGAGATGGTCGCAGTGATACATAGGCTCTGGAGCCTTACATAGCCCCTAGAAAAAGAAGAAGAAGAAGAACCTTACCTTTACTTTAGATGAATTTTTGCTATATACACACACAACACAACACAACACACACAACACAACACAACACAACACAACACAACACACCACACACAACACAACACAACATAACACAACAGTTTAAATTCGATTTGCTATATAGCAAGTTAGCTACTGAATCCAAATGTAAAGAATTATTCTTTTTCTTCATACGTGGTGGCACTTACGATGCGTCAAATTTTGAATAAGATTAAATCTAATCAGACCGCACATTCAAAAAAACTTTCAAAACTAAACATTAAAATTCCTACATACTAATTGAATCGTACAAGTAGCCATTTTACGAGCTGCCGTATTTTTATACGTTTTCGTAAAAGAAACGTTAAACTTCAATATAAAAACTGTAGTAAATCTTAAACAGCATCAAACTGTAACTAAGAGGCTGATTCTGGTCAAAAAAAATTATATCATTTGTTTTGATACAACTTGGATCTGGAGTGGCGTCCGCGTACCGGAAGACGAACTGCTGGTAGGCCTCCAACGAGATGGAGCGACGACCTGGTGAAGGTCGCGGGAATTCGGCGGATGCGAGCGGCACAGGATCGGTCGGAGTGGCGAGCCTTGGGGGAGGCCTATGTCCAGCAGTGGACGTCTATCGGCTGACATGATGATGATGATGATGAACCTGGATCTTCTTCCTTGCGTTATCCCGGCAGTTTGCCACGGCTCATGGGAGCTTGACAACTAATCCGAAGAATTGACTTAGGCACTTGTTTTTACAAAAGCTACCATCTTACTACCATCTGAACTTCCGGCCTTATCGGGATTAATCCAGTTTCCTCACGACCTTCACCGAAAAGCAACCTGGTAAATATCAAATGTAATTTCGTACATAAGTTCCGAAAAACTCATTGGTACGAAAGTCCGGATTGAAAGTCCAACGCTCCTACCGCTAGGCCACCAGTGGGCACCAATGAACCATACCGTAAATTTTGCTCTAATATTCGCTCCAAAATTTAATTAAAATATATTCTATAATTTCAAAGTTCAAAGTGTTTTTATTTGTGAGTATATGTCAAACTGATTACAGTGGCGGTCAATAAATATTTGTAGCACTATACCCTGCCTGATGGCGTACAAAAACTTGAATAATTTCATTACATACTAACATGCGAAATAAATTTACATATCTATATAAATACCTAGTTATTATTAATTTATTTTGTGCTTAGGTATGTTGATGTTGATATGAGAACAAAATGGCTATTTGTACTCCTAACTAGTTCAAAAAGGGCGCTCTTTACTTGAGAAAGAATGAAACAACCATTAACAATAACATTCACAAATAAAGCCAATGTATTAAAAGAATTTTCGAACCTTATATGTATATAACTCGATAGGAATATCGTTAGCTAGTTGTACGGTCGGGTCAGCGACACCTAGCGTGAGGTTTGGTAAACCTTTTTGTATGCAGTTACTATACGGACGCGAACAATGACATACTTAATTTAGATTTTGATACTAAAATGTAAGTTTGTATTGGTCTCGTAATGTCACGAGTCAAGGTAGTATCCAATTTAGGTGAGACCCATATCAAATTGGTACAATAGAATCGGCTTAAAAAGTATAAAACTGTAACACAGGGGGGTAATGATATATTCTATCACTCGTATATTTTTGTGACACATAGCATTCAAAACAAATTATAACTACAAGTTTATACGAACCAAATTCTACCTTATCTTCATTCGGCTAAGACTTAAATTTGATTTAAATTCAAGACGTTAGTAACAGAAAGTTATGTAACGATTATTCTATTTTAGAATTTTAAATTTAGAATTGAAATGTATGCAGTAAAGTTTTCTTTTGATGTTATTTGTTCGTTTTTGTTACTTTTAATTTATTTGACATTGACGGTTTTGTGACATATGGGATTGTTTCAACATACATAATTATGTTTTTGTTACCCATGTTATGGTATTATGTTTTTTACCCCCAATAATATAATATATAATAGATAAAATAGATGATCTTTCTGTATGTGTTTGTGAGCATCAGTATGTGTCTATGTGAGCATGTTTTCGTTTAATTTCGAAACAGATTGACTAATTTATTTGACTTTTCCGGTAATGGGTATGAGATGATAGAGTACGTCTAAATTAACTTTGCATTAAAGATTCGGTTAAATTGTTTTTTGAAAAAAAAAACAAACTAAGTATAGCCAGCTTAAGTGAATGTAGTATTGCCTTTGGGTATGTTGCTTTACGCACACTTACTAGTGTCCCATCCCCTCCCCCTGACGCAACCCCCCCTTTTAGCATGAGATATGTCCCAGTTGACAATTTTTGGGTAAAAACGGGACCCTATTACTAAGACTCCGCTGTCCGTCTGTATGTCACCAACTTGTATCTCGTGAACCGTGATAGCTAGACAGTTGAAATTTTCACAGCTGACGTATTTCTGGTGCCGCTATAACAAATACTAAAAAGTACGGAACCCTCGGTGCGCGAGACAGACTCGCACTTGGCCGGTTTTTATTTTATTCGTATATAGTAAATCTAAAAAAATCCATTGTTTTTCTTGCATAACTTATGCATTGTTTTCCTCCATGATTTAGTAAACAAATATTCTCCAAAATCAAATATCAAGTAAACCAATTAACGATGTTTGCGTCCGTCCCAATTTTCGCTCGATGGAAAACAGTTTGATCAAATTACGTCGCCTATCGGATTATGCTTTTACAATAATATTATTATTTTTGTTATGTAAGTTAATTTGTTGATAGAAATAATTGTATATTTTAATTGATACTTTTAAGATAGATAAGTAATTGATTATATCTTCACAACTTACGGAAAAAGTCAAATTATTTTATTAGCGCTAAGAAAACGATCAATAAATCAATCAATCTTTAATGTCAAAAACACATGTCAAAAATTGCAATACAAATAAATTTAAAAATACACAACACACAATATAGTTATATAGGTATATACAAATGTGGTTGGAATTCGGTGGTTGCGAGCGGCACAGGATCGGTCGGAGTGGCGAGCCTTGGGGGAGGCTTATGTCCAGCAGTGGACGTCTATCGGCTGACATGATGATGATGATGATGATACAAATGTCAAAAATAAAAAACCATTAAAAATCAAAAATACAAATGTCAATAAAATAAAATACACGATAATAACCAATTTCACTCTGTACCGAATACTTGTATCACTTTCGTTTCACAACATAAGTACTTACTTTCTTACTTTTAATACCTAAGAAAAAAAAAACTCATTTCTACGGTCAAATCAATGTGGGGAAGACCGGCATATAAAATACCCTATACTACCTAACCTATGATGATAGGGCAATATCTCTTGTATTTGTATACTTACCTCGCTCAGACTCAGTCAAAAGAAGAGTTTCGCTCCTTCTGCTCTACAGACCTTTTGTAAGTGGAGTATGTGTACAAACGCAATAGTTATAGAAGCGACGAAAGAACATGTAGACGGACTGACCTGATAGACGGTTTACACCACATTGACATAACTACTACCCTACCTTTTTCAGAGTTATGTTTATTTTAGTTCAGGGTCATTCTCTGAGAATATGTATGCGGTGGCGTCAAATAGCCACAACTCGTTTCATACATTTTGTATGGGTCGCGGCAATTAAATGTTATTCTGGGATTAGGAATATTAATAAAAACTTCATTTAATAAATGCTTGACATTGTATTTGGAAACATTTACAAGAAACGATCTCTTTTCAACAATACTTCGTCATACTCAGTATGACCGACAATTGACGCTAGCCTAGGCCACTCCGTGGCTTTTCACGGATATGCCATGGTAATTAGGTTGTGTTAATTAGTTATGGTGGTGATGGGCTCTGAACTAAAATAAAACAACAGTTCAAAAAACTAGGTCCAAACTAACTTTGCATCGACAGGAACGGAACAAATTTGATGATCTAGAGTCCGGTAAAGCTAACTCTGCGCCAACTTTGCGTGATAAAGTTTGGAAACGCCTAAATGAACGTCATATTTTCGTAGTCATTTGACGTTTAAATGTCATCAATACACACTGTCACTGCAAAGTCTGTGCAGAGCTAAATGCAAGAATACTATAGAGTTGCCACACGCCGAGAGGGACAGAACGTACATAATGCGACGAATTAAAAACACGTTTTAACAAGCCGCGTAATTCAGTTAATTGTAGCCCACCAAGCTTTGGTGGGGAAACAAATACGTCTAGCGTTTTGACGTGTCACTTAAGACTTTTAGAAGAAGGCATAAATGAAAAATGAGATTATGACAAGGACAATTAATAAAACCCTCCCCCCACCTCTATAGTATTTTTTCTCTGAGGTGCAAAGTTAACTTGGTCTGACTCAAGGTAAGCTATTCTATCCAGTTAAAGGCGTCGGTCTTAAAACTTTAACTTTGGTTTTAATTTAACTGGGTTAGTCTTTTTTTTTAACAAATGCTACCTAGTAATTTAAGGCGGTAGTCAAGATTATAACAAGAGCTGGATCCGACAATAAATTTTGATTATACAATACTTGTAATAATTCATATAACCAGAGGCCCGTTTATCAAAAGCTTGCAGCTTGTAATACAAGTGGAAGTCCCTTTTTGTCAGTTTTTGTTAGAAAGGGACTTCCACTTGTATTACAAGCTACAAGCTTTTGATAAACGGGCCACAGCTCTTTATTGGGCATAACTGTATTGTGCATAACAAGTGTCAAATAAAAAAAAAATAAAAAACATTAAATGGACGGTAGCGGCAATTGAGACCGTAAAATTTTACCGTGACTAAATAACCGTGGCTAGTAAAAGACGTGGTAACAATGGAACCACGGTAAATCGATGTGTTACGGGTTTTTTCTTAGGAACATAACGGAAGCTAATTACCATGTCATTGCCGTAAAAGGTCAGGAGTGCTGGTAATTATAATATACAGTACTTAGCACCTTTAGACCTAAATTAGACTAGACATTTTAATTTCGTTACAATTTTAATACTTATTTACAAATTTACATTCATACAAAATTATTAGTGGTTATAAAGAATACAAAAAAATGACAAATTTTTATTGAGTGTTATTGTACAAAGAGGTCCACTAAATCAATATTTTGTACAAATCCAAAGAGAGCACTTTAGGTATTGGGGTATTCTCTTATTAAAGTAGGATTTTTGTTAAGACAAGTTAGAATGTGGTGTTCTAATAGAAAAGGGACGTACCATAGACGCTTTACAGTTAATACTAACATTAAGTCCCTTTTTTACTAAAAACCTCAATTCATAGTCCAGTTTACTTAACAATACATTTTATAAATTAATCTTTGATTAGTTTATTCTTAAATTAAGATAAAAATTAAAAATATTCCTATTGTCTATCATAAATAAAAATAGTTCTCTACTGATTATAGCCAGCATGGTTGTTAAAATAAAAATAAGGAATTTCCCTTAGTCGTTTTGGTGACACAGGTGACAATAACAGTGAAAATGTCAACGTTCTGTATCTTGCCGCGATGTCATGTTTATCATTTTAAGTTCGGATTGGACTAGGTATTCAAATACTTATTTATTTACAATAATTTTTTGGAACAGTTACATACAATCTATTTACAAAATTGAAGGAAGTAGTACAATTCGATAATTTCTCGATGTTTTGTAACAATAAACGACAAAGTAATATTGGAGAAATTGTGGTATTTTCTATAAAAAGGGACCTTATTGTCGATGGCTCTTACGCCATTATAAATGATATAAATACAATGCCGCGCGACGCTGTGCGGCGTAAGCGCCATCGATAATAAGGTCCCTTTTCATAGAAAATGCCCCCATTATGTTACATAAAATAGGTGAATAGAATTCTTAAGTTACGAATTACGAACACGGTAATTGTATGGCAAGATATACGAGTATTATAATCAAAGCAACAATAAATAAATGATTTGACAAGCGAAAGAATTCTCGTGCTTGGATTATTATCTACAAACACAGGTTTTTTACGATTGTAAACATTAGTGATCGCAATTACCTATTTGTATTTTATTGTCATGGATTCATGAGTAGAATTGGAATATTTTTATTCACTTAGTTACCATAATAATTAGATTAACAGGCGTATTCTAACTTTAATTATAGCATAACTCATCACTTTTGATACTGACAGATCCGATCCACATCTAATTCAGATCGAATTTATATCCTATAATTAAAATTAGAATTAGCCCGCAAAAATGTGAAACCAAGTATGTGAAAAGCGCGAGGTATAAGTTTCTCCGAGTTAATTTTTCATTACATATTACTTATAAACCTATTATTTGAATTAACTATCACAAAAAGTTTAAAAGATTTTTATGTACTCCTCTCAATATCTCATGTGAAAATATTACAGCATTAAACTCAAGTCATAACTATACCATGAACGTTTTTCACGCCCTTTTTAATACTGTTTGACAAAAGCTCACTTTGCCCATTGTCAGTTCAAACCTCATAAAACTCCGTTTAAAGTGTAATGTGTATTTACACCAGTTTAAAGCGTATGTGTGAAACTTATAACCTGCGCGGCAACAGGCAACTGGGCTAACTGGGATATTGAGTTAACTGGTAGATAAATGTTGTCGTTCGATTTAACGGCGCTTCGCGTGTGGCCGTCAAGGCGTGGGTGGGGCTAGGAAAAAAGCGGGCGGCCATTTCAAAATGATATCTATATTATCTTTTTATTCAGGGACCATAATTATATACCCGCAAGTTCCGGAACGCAGACTTCGTCAGGTGTATACAAACTCGCGATGAGCTAAGTTCCCGTGCGTTTCGAAATGCACGCGTGAATGATAACGAAATGACATAATTTAGATATCAGTTTGATGTAAAAAGTACGATCAAATCGGCCTCCGGTTTAAGTTTTGAACTATGCACAGATCTGCAGACCTGTTAGCGAAAAAGGGCTGTTGACTTTAGTTAAAATACATTGCTTCACATCATGCGCGAAATATAAGCACTAGAAATTTGTTGGAAAACATGTGATTAATTGACACTTTTTTTATTTAATAAATCTTAAAGAACGAGAAAGAGTAGGTAATTCGTCCGTGACAAGAGTGTTTCATACAATCTCTATTATATTATAGTTGTTACTAAGCGTTTTGAAAATTCAAACAAAAGAAGCCGTATTACAATTTTTATAATAAAGGGAACGTTCATTGCCTACAACATGATTTGCATGTTATTCCATGAGTAAATTTTGGAGCATCTTCATTAATAACTATTTGCTCACATTATAGGTATAAGCTTGCGAGATATTTTCTTCGTTCCAATGGTTAAGGAAAGTTATTGTTCTGTAGGAGTAATATAAGATTGTCAAAAGAAGAACAGAGCCAACAAATTTTGCAGGGAAAATGTTGCCTTATTTGTTTTTTATTGAATTTATTTATTGGACAATCCGCATATTTCGAGGCCCGCCACAACTTCTTCTAGATCGATCTGCAGGGTGTTAAACTAAATTACATTTTCGGCCTTCCCCGTAACGAAGCCTTGACCGGCGTTAAATATTTGTCCAATTTATTATCTCCTACGCTTTGTTACCTATCATTAACTATGTTTGTTTTTCTTTTAACTCTCTGAGACATTTGTAAGTTATTCATTTGTTACTTTAATGTGTTACGTTTGTTATTTCTAATAATGGTTCTAATTTCGAGAATTCTTTCATCCATTTTTCATACGTAAAATATTTAGAAGCTTTCTTATTTGATTGTGAATTCGTGAGTGTAGTTAGAAATTACTTTATTTATTGTTACTTTGTCTAGACACTTCGTGGAATAAATTAAATGTAAATGTGACATACCTTGTTACTTTTTTCTGGAAAATGAATACAATTTTTAGAGGCAGTGAATTCATCATGCAAATAATTATGATACAGTAATTTTAGTTTTATTAACATTTGAACACATTAATATGGTTAAACGAATAAGCGAAATATAATTTAAATTATTTCCAACCATTATTAATCTTAGATATATTTTTAAGCATTAGTTACTTGAAAACATTCGAGATTACAAATAAATCAAAACGGAACATGATCTCATCTCTTAGGTTATTACAATTGAGCTAATGGCGACTTAAACAAAGTTTACAAAATTCTTAGGCCTCATATAAAAGTTCTATAGCATCGAAACAAAACGTATCACACTCTTAAACTATCTATTAATTTGTACACAAAATTCGTTAAAAGATTACAATAGGAGCTCTAAAGGAACACAGTCAAATACTTATTTATACAGAGAATTTACAACGGAGGGAACTGCAGTCAGATAGATAACTTTTATGTTAAATATTTTTAGGATTCTGTCCTTAGGCATATAATTACTCCAACTTGCATTTTATATGGTCACGGTAATTAGACAGCGGATACTTTTTAATAGATCGGAGATAAAGATAAGATTACCTTAAAAGATAATAATATAGATAACACTTTGATGTTTAACATCTTTTCTTGCAAATTATTTACCGTGACACATTCATTTTACATTGTATGGACGTGGTAATTAGATAACAGACTTTTTTAAACTGAAGATTAAACAAATAACGCCTAGACGCTTCATTTGTTTTTTGTTCAAGTCGATGCAAAAGATGATAACTTTTCTAATTACCGCCCATGTTTTATACAAAATATCACGTTTTGCTTTAGCCTGGATATTTTGCGTTAAAGGCGGTGGTCGCTGCGTTGCGATACCAGACTTTATTGTTTTTTAGGTATTTAGCTTAGAATAAATTTAAAAGTGGAAAAAATACTGCCTTGGGGGAGACTTGAACTCACCCAAGCAGCTTAATAGCATCGATCGCAGACGTTTCTGCATGTTAAAAATTAATTTTAGGTATTTGTTGGTTTTGTTTACGGATAATTTATTCAGATTTTTGTAAATAATTAATTAATTACCGTTATTCAAGATCTGACTGCAGATTTAATTTGAAGGGAAATGGCGCTAACATGACTATTCCCATATTCATATCAATTGAGCAAGACATTACAAAACTCCATAATTATTTGCGCGTTCTGCTGATCTTTGTGCATTCGTGACTTTAAATTGGACTTTGGAGCCGGGGTATTACTTAAAATCATGGTTGATATTTAAACAAAGAATTTTAATTTTGATTGCCCTCCAGCCGCCCAGAGGTCTATAAAAAGTTCTCCCGTTCTATTCTAATTTGAAACTTTATTTTCACAAATTAAAATTGTATTTTGTCTCCAGAGGTTTCTTCTCTTAATTAAAACAGGTTTCTTTCTCACATAATCCAGTGCAGTTACTTTTTTCATTTTCATAATAAATATATCCTGATTTGGCGTTAAGTAATGGAGTTAATATCGCTGCTAGTGACTGATTGGCGCGGTTGCTACTACGGTGTGGACCCCGGGCTCAAAATGATTAATATTACCACTATCCTGTTGCCCTGGTTGTAGATCTAATATAACATTGCTATTTTATGGACTGTGCTTGACACTACGATCACCGATGTACTTAACCCTATCAAGTGAGATAAGTGACGCATGTCACTGACGATAAAATTCCATCATACTATACTTGTACTATACGTACTGGAAAACAAGAATCTTTTTTTTAAATATTTTCCCTGTGATAGTTTTTGGAAGTTCGGCACATTATGTCCTTTTGAAATGTAACATTTTAGTAATAAATTTGGTGAAAACTACTCTTCTAGTATTTTTTAATTAATCTCAACCAAAACAGACTTGACGAAACTGTCATAGACTATTACTCGACGCGAGAGAAATACAACAGGATAGTGACATTTCTCTGTGATATTTTCACTGTGTCGCGCTTTGTTCCATCTATCAGAAGAGTCTGAACAATCGAGATGAAACAGAGTATCTTCCTGAACTCTTTCCTAATTAATTCCTCGGGACAATTCCCAAAGACCTTTCTGAACCAACTATTTTCAATTTACACTTGCAAGCGCCATACCCTAACCTAATCTACTTATATACAGCTTTCTTGTACCCGATGCGACGTCGTGACGACCTCGGGCCGGAGTCGGTGCGCCGTCAGAGATGACGTCACGCCCGTGGCCGAGGATGGACTGCAGGCGTTCACGCCTTTGTTCACTCGTCCTAAACTATGATACGACTGCAACAATGGAAAAAGATTAGTACAAATCAAAAATGGAACTATCATAAGACCCATTGATGGGTTTTATGGGTAATTATGTAAAGCAAAAGTCGTCTCTCCTCTAGATAATAGCTAACAATTTTTACTAGTTAACAACAGTAGTGAATTATCACACAGGTTAATAAAACATTTGTATTACTTTATGAGGGATGTGGGTTCTATCAAAGCCTAATTCTCTGATAGGACCCACATCAACAAAACAATTCTTCTAGTATTTTTTTATTAATCCCAAACAAAAGAGATTTGAAGGAACTATAGGGACCAACTTTTTTTTTTTTTCATTCATGGGACCATCATCATAAATGTTTACTGATTGACAATAATATTTTGAAATTCTGGTGAGTATCTTATAAATTGTCACAAGACTTTGTCCACGTTGAAGACATTAAACATTTTCAACCTCATTTTCACCCATTTGCATTTTAAAGCATCCGTTTTAAGGAGCTCTATATTAGATTATTTTAAACCGGGTCACTCACGTATTATTAAGTCGAATAGCTCGACATGTTTCGGTCCAATTTACGAGGACCGTCTTCACGGAGACACGACACGTCTTCACTGGTCGAGGGCGCGGCGTGTACTGCGGGCCAAAGCCGTGTCGTGTCTCCGTGAAGACGGTCCTCGTAAATTGGACCGAAACATGTCGAGCTATTCGACTTAATAATACGTCAGTGACCCGGTTTAAAATAATCTAATATGTTTGAGTCTCACGGGAGTTTTATAGCTCTATATTATTTGAAGAATATGATTCTTTCGAATTACAAAGTTCTACCTTGTACAAGTCAAGCTACTGTCCGCGCGCCAATTCCGTGCATTCGGAAGTCGAGGAAGTGGGAGGGTGTGCGCCGCGCCCGTACGTACAAAATGACACCACTCGGTCATGACGCCCAACATTCCTAACATTCCTCAGCCGTGCACGGAATTCGCGCGCGGACAGTATTACTTATATGTTGTTTATCAGTACTTAAATAAGAGAACTGTATAAAAACTGTTTTTTAGCTTCAAACAGACGCCACAAAATTCAGCATAAAAAATATAGGCTGCTTTTTGCTTTCTGGGGGTTACAGCCTATACTTACACTAGTTAAAGGTATTCTATAATCTTTCTTCCTCAGGTCCGCGTAGTAGGCCCCGTCGGGGTCCGCGCGGATCTCTTCCACCTTCGGCATCTTGGAGGCCGAGGGAGGCCGCTGGAGGCTCATGTAGCCGTTGGAGACTGGCCTCCGTTCTAGGGACAAAGACGTAATTAGAAACTGTGGACTTTTTCACAGATTTTGAAATCAGATTGTTCTATAATGAAAGTCAGACACTAAGCAAGATGCTTTAGTTTAGTAACTTTTTCTCTCCTGTGGACATTAGTTAACAGTTTGTGGGCATGTAGGTAATGATTTTATCATACTTATCCAAATAACAGGAGTACCCTTTCATAAAAAATGTGATTTAATATGTGTTCAAAACGCAAAAGATTCATATGGTTTAAGGTTAATTAAAAAAATTAAACTTTATAAAATTAAACTTTATAGCCCTTAACATTTAGGTATGTCTACAGGAAAGACGTGAACATAGTTTTGTGTTTGACCCTTATATCGGTAGCCCGATACACGTTGACTTTCCTCGATCCACGAAGAAAAAATGCACAAATTCCACATTCCACAAGTCGGGAAAATATTGCAGTGGATTCTCACCATATAAACAAGGTATGATATCAGGATCAGCGTCGTCTTCTCTCGGATCAGGCGCATGTAGCAGCGCCCCGCGCACCCCGCGCGTCTCCCCCCGCGGCTCTGTGCTGCTTGCGCGGGATTCCGCTTCTTTTACGGGGGTAGGAGTGTGTGCTGGGCGCTCCGTGTACATTGCCTCGCTAGGGGCAAAAGGAACGATATTAACGGCGCGGCCACAAAATTGCGCGGCGGCGGCAGCGGCGAGCGGCGGCCATAGGTGGGAATGGAAGGTCCGATCACTGTGTCTCGCTCCAACCTATGGCCGCCGCTCGCCGCTATATTGACCAGGATATGACCGGCACAGATATTCGTTCCTGAGTCATGGGTGTTGTGTATGTTTTTTTAAAGTTTAGTCAATAGTCAATAGTCAATATATTCTTTATTCAAATAGGCCTAGCAACAAGCACTTTTTATTTGTCAAGTTTTAAATATTACCTTAATCTAAATATCAGAGCAATTTATATTTATTATATAATTTATTAATATAACAATTACGTATGTATATCGTAATCTGTGTTCCACAACACAGGCCTTCTTGAGCTTACTGTGGGGCTTAGTCAATTTGTGTAAGGATTTTTTATAGTATTTATTCATTTATTATTTAAAACAACTAACTAGTTTCCTTCCATCCAAATTGGAATAGTCAATATCTACTCAAACAATAGGCTAGATGACAAATTTTCATTAATGGTATCAATTGATCAGGTTTGTTTTTAGGATCAAATGTCTATATGGGACCCATTGCATTAAAGCAATACAAAAGTCAGAAATGATAGTCAAAATCTGACAGTCGTACTTCAATCGCGAAATGCTTCTAACAAAACGATAAGTGAACGTGACATCAAGGGCACTGAGAGCCCATCTTGAATGTATGGAAAATAAGTAAAAATGCGATTTTGTCGGTGAAATATTGCGTTTATGTATATAGTTGCTATACAATCTTTTTTCTAATAAAATGTAAGGAATCGAATGGTACATTTTTGAAACTTACAAGTCCTGTATTTTTGTATTATTTCCATATATTATTTTAATATCCACATTAGTCATTTAGTCATTTATTCAATATTGCATTGTCATGTACATAATAAGGTGTTACATTTTATATAGCCAGTTCATGACACCCTGTAAGGGCACACAATAGTACAGTTTTTCTATTCTATTAATTCTTATTTACACATTGCAATTAAGGTAACATAATAAAATTAACATATTAGCGTATCAGTGGTTTAGTAACCTATTAGTTAGTCTCATACATTAATTTAGTAACTTCAACAATAGCAACGTCAACAATGCACCGATACAATAATTTCTGATTGAATAAGAATAAGAATAAGAATAAAAAATATTTATTAGCACAAAAAAAACAACTAAAAACAACATAAAATAACATTTGATTGAATTAACTTGTCAAATTATTATAATTATTATTTATTTAATGAATGTCAATTAATATTAAAGTGATGGCAGCAATATGTCAAGTTAACAGTCTTGCACTAATTGTAATTATTGTGATAAATTGCTCATTTGCTATCTATTTTACTAGATTTTGTTAAAAAATTCAACATGTGTCATCATTAGACTTATATTGACCGGGATATAGACCGTGATTACCTTTTGTATTATTTGTGAGCTCCCGATATTTCGACGCAGTTACATGCATCATGTTCACGTTCATGTTCGACCCGTGAACATGATGCATGTAACTGCGTCGAAATATCGGGAGCTCACAAATAATACAAAAGGTAATCACGGTCTATATCCCGGTCAATATAAGTCTAGTGAAACTAACCGTGAATTATTCAAAACTCTAATGTGTCATCATCTCTATGCACTTACCTCAATGGCGCGTGTTTCGCCGGCAATCCCCGATGTCTATTAGCGTGTCTTCTATACAGAACCGCCAGCACTCCACACACAGATGTAGCCAGCAACGCAGACATGGCGGCTATCGAAGCTAACACTGGCGAGACGCCGAGCGTGTTGCTTTCACCTGCACCAAAATAGTAGTTCATGTGACTGCTACCTGCTACATAATGAAAGGCATTAAAACACGAGTGCGGGTTTATGAAACGAACGAAATGAGTTTCATAAAAGGATCACACGAGTATAAAAGTCGAAAACTTGAATTCGCCCTTTTATTTTAAATACGTTTGTATTTGATTTTATTCAATTCAATTTCAATTATTTATTTGATTCGAATCATTTTGATCCATATAGTGTTAGTAAATACAACAAAACTTAGAATGAAATAAGGTTAGTGACATACAATTACAATTACAATTCACATAGTGCTGCAACTTTTTTTCCAAACCACTCCTTATCAAGGAAATTGACAGATACAGCGGCGGCAACAACGACGCTGCAACCTTAATACAGCTACAGTGTTAACTCGAATGGAACCTTTATGCCATAGGTAATGTGATGTGAGTTATACAATTATTTCAGATAATACTCTATATAAGTTAATAAATTATATTGTTTACTTTCTATTTTGCACTGCGATTACAGGTAAAATTCATACGACAGGCGAAATAATACTGTTTTATGAAAATATAATAAAATAAATAAAATAAAATAGCCATTTATTTCGACCCCATATTAAAACTTTTACATTTCTTGTCAAGTTTTAGGAAAAAAAAACATGTCAAATTCTTAATTTAAACATAATAATAATAAAGTTCTTTGTCGTATGTTATTCGGTATTTTTATTGACATCGGTCGACTTGCCTCCCGGCATAGGCGTAAATATAGTATGAATCATTAAAACAAACAAAACTCACGGAAACAGACCCAAGCTAAATAATCTTTTGGGTAATCCGACGTGCGAATCGGATCTGTGCTAAGCGCCTTACGCCGCACCACAGTATTTACTGTATGTGGTATTTTCTATTAAAAGGGACGTTATTGTCGATGGCGCTTACGCCATTATTAACGATGCTTCGATATAAATAAAATGCCGCACGGCGCTGTGCGGTGTAAGCGCCATCGAAAATAAGGTAATTTCATAGAAAATGCCCCATATATATTCATAGTCGTATCGAGCTAACTGCTTTGTATTGGCAAGCAGAGTGTAAGAGTGACACCATAAACGTAAAATTTCTATGAATATAATGTATGATGTTCTTAGTGGCGCACCACATTTTGATGTAATAAAGAAATTTCAATCTGATGTATTTAATACAACTGTCTTTCCTAAAGCGTGATCACATGTACTTAGTTTTCTAAATAAAATCGCTATCAAAGAAGATCTAAGAATTCCACGCAAAACGCACAAGTGTAAACAACGATTTCCAAATAACGCATTAAAGGGAACTAGGTAAACAGTTTTATAATACCAAACAAATATGCTTAATTACCAGACACTTCAAAGCATGATTATGTAACTAAGAAGATTAGCTTACTGACGAGGCATTTATATTGTGGATTTTAGCAGAGGTAATATACATGTAATATGAACCGCTAACACAATTATTTATTATGTATTTATCACAATATTCTAGAATGAAATGAAATGAAATATTCAGTTTTGTCAGTGTTATGGCATTTCTGAGTGAAGCAAAGGCAAATATTGATGAGGTAGGGAGATAGGCAAATTAACCCACGAGTGAGTTATGAACATAAATAATATCATCACAATAATAAATAATAAATTTAAGATATGTGTATGGAGGATGGATGGGTGGACGGATTAATTTGTTGATAGAAATAATTGTATATTTTAATTGATACTTTTAAGATAGATAAGTAATTGATTATATCTTCACAACTTACGGAAAAAGTCAAATTATTTTATTAGCGCTAAGAAAACGATCAATAAATCAATCAATCTTTAATGTCAAAAACACATGTCAAAAATTGCAATACAAATAAATTTAAAAATACACAACACACAATATAGTTATATAGGTATATACAAATGTGGTTGGAATTCGGTGGATGCGAGCGGCACAGGATCGGTCGGAGTGGCGAGCCTTGGGGTAGGCCTATGTCCAGCAGTGGACGCTATCGGCTGACATGATGATGATGATGATGATGATGATGATGTGTATTTTTCTGTAACGACTACCTATGTCACAAACTTCAAAGAGAACAAAAAATCCCTCAATAATTACGTATACCTGATCTATTAGCACTAATATTGTAAATTATATTTCAAAATAACACTATCATTTATTTCTATCTTTCATATTACTTATAATGATAAAATGCATCACTCCACAAAATTATACTTCAGAAACCGAATTCACAAAAATACAATTGTGTACCAAGACAGTATCACAGGTTAGTTTGATGCAGTTCTGTTTAATTAATTTACGGCAAGTTATAAAATAGAGACTGAAAACTTTACAATCTAAATCAACAAAGGAAACTATACTTTAAATACTAACAATACGGTGTACGATCAGTTGGCAGGTAACGTTTATTGTATGCAGTTTTTAATGCAGTCGTCTTCCGGCAAATGTCGGAAAATAAACGTAGCTCTGACGTTTATTGCCTTTGATGTAGTTAACATTTCTTGTACTAAAACGGGAAATTAGTAGAAAAAGAATTAAAAATATGTGAATTTACTATGACATATCGTTTGTTATACAGATGTTTTCACGGAGATAAATAAAGAATTGAACAAGAGAACAATAAACGCTGAACGTTGATGAGACTAAACATAAAACAATGTCTATAAATACTAGTGTTATATATTATTTTTTTATATAAATAATACATTAATCAGCACATGTACGACATGGCCCTCTATGTCATCATGACATCTCACCGGCAGATTAGATGGCGCTGATCGCCGCCCATTCGCCGCCGCAAAGTCGCGTTCTGTGTTTTAAAATAGGGCCGTGTCGTACAGCTGCGTTCGTTCGTGGCCCTCAAAATGGTTTCGCCGGAAGATCAGCGCTGACTTTTGGGTTAGCATTATGCTGAGGCGGGACCATTTCGTGGTAAACTATTTATTTTTATGTTTATATTTCTTTGTTCTTTTATACTTTTGTATGTCATAGTTTATCACGAATAAATGCGATGATTCTGATTCTGATTCTAATGTTAATTGTAAGTGTCTCTGTTTGGCCCTATGGTTGACTGGTAGAGAATTTCATTTGGCATTAAGTCCGCCATTTGTATATTGTTGTATATATTTTGTGCAATAAAGTTTAAATAAATAAAATAAATAAATGTTAGTTGTTTTTGGTTGAATGTTGTTCCGCATCAAACTTGGTTCGTATTGGATGTATTTATTTCTAGCTTACATAAATCCTAATAAATTCCTATAAATTCTTGTCTAACCCAGTAAAATATAAAAAATATTAATTGTGAAAAATTTATAACCACCCCCTTTTATAATTTTTTTCGTCACTTTAATGTAAAACTTATGTTAGTACACAACTTACACAAGCCTAGCATGATCGCTTCCGATTTAGACCCAGTCGATCCGAACACCATTACTCTAATCATACTCAATTACATTTTATAGGTACTCGACCTTCTAAAACGTGCAATCTCCCTATCAGGTGATTGAGTAAAGTGTACCTTATTATTAAAGGATTAAAGTGTATTTCGAAAACAACAGGTAAAAGTTAAGCACCGTGTCAAAGCACTCGAGCCTCGAATTTAAAGTCAACTTTAAATAATCACACAATTACAAGCGTAATCACTCACTTCTCAAACGTCGTAAGAACCATCAATTTTCTAGTTAAATAAGCGATTTTATATACTGGCACAGTATTTTAGTGCAAATGTTTCTCAAATTGGCGGTTTGCTCGGCCGCGGGTAGTTTATTCGACTGCAATCAGGAAATACGGCACGACCGCAGTTGACTTCATTAGTGACTTCGGGTTTTAACATACCGTATAAATAATATAGGGATTTCGAATCGGTTCGGTGAAATATTCGTGCAATTTTTCAGATATACACGTGTATTCTGAATTAAAATATATTTGCATGACCAATAACTTTAAGTTAATGGCCGAAATTAACTGTTATACAAGATAATGTTTTTTTTTTCGGTTTTATTAACGCATGCGACACTAAAGGTTAAAACTATGATGTAATTATGGAGGCTCAGCTCTTTTATAGATACGATTTTGCAATTGTATTAGAACTTGAACATTATCCATTATAATTCAGTTATAAATATTTATAATTAACGTTAATAATATTCTAAAAGTAAGGGTGTACCTCAGGGCACTATCTTGGGTCCAGCTTACCAGTATACTTGGCTTGACCTTTCAGGGTGACAGTTTCAATGGTTGCCACGTCGCTTCGACCCTTTGCGTTAACGGCGTATAAGTCGATGCGGTAGCTGACGCCGGGCGGCAGTCCTTTGATCTCGAAGAAAGGGGGTGTTCGGTTAGTTGAGACGTTGTAGCGGACCTGTTGAAAATAATACATTGTTAAAAAGGACAAAAGTGATATGGTATGGTTGGGTTCTAAAAACAAAACATTTCAATAATCTGAAGTATTCTCCATTGGCTAAGATACATTAAAATAGCAAAATACTTTATTGTACAAAACAAAACATAAAAAAATACAAATATATAGAATGGATTATAACAAACTTATCGCTAAACAGCGATATTAGCGATTTTATATATCTTTTAAGATAAAATTTCAGACAACGTCGACCATTTTCTTTTTTTTTTTTCAATACACTATTAATAACAGACAATTTTATGCCTCTATTTTATCACGTCTAGCTCAAACTTATATCGAAGCTCTGATGAAATTTTAAAGACGTAGTAAAAGCAAAGTTTGATACATAACTCTACGAAACTAATTTAATCTCCACTATGTACAGCGGGTGTGTTATATTAGCTACCTATATTAAAATATTATAGACAAATTTTAGCTTGTGTGCTAGTTTTAGCTTTAAATTTAATTTAGAATAACTAATGAATGGTCTCAGGAACACTGGAATCGGAGTATCGAAATTCTAAACAGTTTATGTAATGTAAGTTTGTTAATTCATACCAATAATTAAGTATTAATTATGTAGATATTGTAAGTAATAGGGACTTCAATATCAACGAAAGCCAATATGGTGATTATGAATAAGTGTAAGTAACAAAGAAAACTGTATTAACCAAAACGGGAATTCCATTCACAGTAAAAGCTTCTCTAAGAACAAATTAAATTACTTTCTTATTAAAATATTTTATTTGTATTTTTTACAAGTAGTCACTCTAATTTTTTAACTATACACGAAATAAATATCATATACAAAGGAAAGCAAAAGGCAAGGTTGTTGTTGTTGTTGTTGCTCTATTCTATTATTCTACGAGTATTAAGCCCATTTACTCTGAATGATACCTCTCGCGTCCTATGATTGTCCCTATGACAGTTCCAGTGTCTTTTGCCTGAGCTTAATTTAAAAAAAAAATTGATGAAATATGTTTGTACATTGGGTTCTGTTGTGGGCCACTTGCCTCCATTTCAGGCCCGCTGTCAGTTTAAGTTAGTTCTCTCATCTGGCTCCTTTGTCATTGTAGTGTAGTGTATTATTCTACGAGTATTAAGCCCATTTACTCTGAATGATACCTCTCGCGTCCTATGATTGTCCCTATGACAGTTCCAGTGTCTTTTGCCTGAGCTTAATTTAAAAAATAATTGATGAAATATGTTTGTACATTGGGTTCTGTTGTGGGCCACTTGCCTCCATTTCAGGCCCGCTGTCAGTTTAAGTTAGTTCTCTCATCTGGCTCCTTTGTCATTGCAGTGTAGTACCAAGTGCCCGGGGCTGGAATCGCACCAGCGTCATTGGTCATTTTTTCCGTTGTATATGATGTTTATTTCGTAAACGCTTCTGTTAATTCTATAACTATGTATGTTTTTTTATACGTAAATGATAATTATTTGAGTGACAATATAAACAGTATACGTACTACATGATACATTTCTGAATCAATACCGATATCATTTTACGCCAAACACAGCAATTTAAAAACGAACGGAAAAGTAGTTTTGCATAAACAAGATTACCGATACCGATAGGATACTGTACCGATAAACCGCCTGCTCATGTTGTATCGGCGCGATCAAATCAACGCGATGCCTCTCGGGTTGAAAACAGGACCATTCATATACAACCAGCATGGGCGAGTCAAAGGCACAAAAGAACCCGTATTATTACGCTATCTGGATAAATACAATTGGTCATGGAATCTGGGGTCATGTTTAACTGGTTAGGGTGAAAAATCGACTTGTACATATTTCTGAAAACACTTAGTGCCATTGCAAATTTTTTTTGTCGAACGCTATCAAATGATTGTGGAACGTTTTTGTTGCATTGTTTGTTTGTCAAGTATTTGGACAGTTTCGCGAATTTCGCATTCAGTTCGAACCAATTTTATTGTATTTTTTTAGTTTTTGCTTTGTGTGCGGTTTTATTTGAAAATCAAATAGTTACAAAAACCGTTGAAAAATCTAACAACGGGAATGTTGACATGAATATATTTAGTACTGGTACTTTTTTAGAAACATTAAATTTATGTTTAAAAGAATTTAGAAAAAATCATATTTCCAAAAGCATTCAGTTTCAAACAACTATTTCAAACATCTTATACCTTGAGCAAATAAAAACCTAGACAAAGTTAAACTAAACAAAGCTAAAGACAGACAAACGACAAAGCTACATTTTGCATTATTTTTGCAAATGGCTAAAATGTATTCAATTTGCTGTGTTCTTGACATGACATTAAAGATATTCCATTTCTTCCGAATCCTCCTAAATACGGAACTAACCTGTTAAACCAAAGTCAAATATAATCTGATTTCACTTATCAAAAGTAAAGTTTAAATAATAACTATTCCTAAATTGAGAATAATTTTGAGGAAAAAATTCCTAAGCCCGAGAAAACTAATACTCACAATCAAAGATGGCAGCTCCAGCAACTCCATGAGGAAGGTCTGGGGAAGACCGCCGTCGAAGTTCTCGACACACTCGACGTATAAGGAGTCGATGCTCTGGTTCGCCACCGTGCAGTTTTGCAGGTGGAATGGACGTCCTGGGAAAATAACTCTAATATAAATACTTATTATAATTCTCAGCGTAATCATAATACTCATAATCTACTACTATTAGAGACAACCAGTACTAGGTTTCTATGATTTTCGACTGAAGCTTTTCATCTTGACAGTTTATCACTTTAACCGCCAAAGACGTCAAGATGCGCTTGGCGATAGCTGATATTGTGCATTCTGACAAGGTTCACGATGATGGGCTTAATTAAGAAAAAGTGTTAAAGAGTTAATTATCACTTTTTCTCAATTGACACAAAAAAAAATGGAAAAGGCGACAAATGGCAATAATTTGCGGGAAGGGCGAGCATAACCTATTTTCACGGTCACAATAATCTTCAGAAAGTTTGCACTTGACAGCTTACGACATAATGAATTAATAATTCTTAACATTCAGCCGAGAGCCTCTAATCTAAACCAAAATATTTTACTTGTACTAGTCAGTTCCTAATTAGATCTATAAGAAATGCCGATCGGCTATTAGATTCGATTATGTACAGTCGATGTAGTCTGTAGACTCCCTCCTCAACACCCTTCCTTAGACGCTGCAACTATCATTTGCAAATATGCTGTAGACCAGCTTCACCGACTCACCAGCCGCCACTAGCTGGAATGAGCACGGCACCTTCTGCTGGCCCACAGAGTTCTTTCCGTAGCACATCAGCGTGCCGTACTCCATGTCGGTGGTTGGCGTGTAGTTCAACGTTGACTTGTGGCCGTTGCTGTTGAATAACCTGAGAAAAGAATACGGCTTTAGTGTGGAACGCGAATTTGACAATAGTTGGGAGGTTTATATCAAATGTTTAGTGCAGATAGCCCAAAGATTGTCAAACCTTGACAGACAACTGCTAACAGACGGGTTAGACATTACCCTTGACAGATTAGGTGATGAGAATTGGTTGAGACATTAGCATAGTATGTCAATATCACAATGAAGCCACGAACGTCAGCAGTCACGGACCGACTACTTAAGGAGAGAGGGAAGGGTCGTGTAGACTATGCGAGAACGATGTCTAATAAACTTTGATCGAGTTTGTTGCACCTCGGTAGTCTGCACGAAAAAAACACAAACATGAGAGACCTCCGCTTCCTTTCAAACAATCTAAGGATTAGGTTTTTAGGTGAGCATTATATTACAATACATATGCTGGGGAATGGATATGGAGATATGTAAGACGAAAGCAAAACCAAGGAAAAAAGGAGCAAAGGTGTGAGAGATAATAGGAAGGAAGGATGAAGGTGAATGATGAGATGGCAAACGACACAGGGGTATGGAGGAAAAAGACATTCTGCCCCGACCCCAAGTGAAGGAAGAAGGGCAAGCGAATGATGACATACTTAGGCGCTAGATCAGTCTGCTCTCCAGAATTGTTGAACGTCCAATGAAACGACGTGACAGCCGGGTTAGCGTCGACCGAACAGTGTAACGACACGGTTTCATGCTTGAGGGCACCGAAGAGCTCCCCATCTCGTTGTTGGGCGCATACTGGTGCATCTGTTGACAAAAGGTGTAATTTAATTTTAGGATATTGGTAAATCAATCGGCTACTTAGCTGGTTACTCGACCGAGACTAAGATGATTTATGGTCATACCATACATGATGTATGTAGACATAGTAAAAAGATTCAAGGAAAAATACCGTTGCTCATCACCTTACCCCGGTTTGACGGGTGCAATTTGGTTTAACGTTTAAAAAGTGCGAGGACAAGTGAAACTCATTATACAGCCGATGCCGATAAAATTGTGGTGTATCACGATGGTCGACAGAAGATTCCCAACGGAGGTACGCGATATACTCGTAATCGATTTGACATACCTATAAAGACTCAACGGTACGAGAGTTCAGATTCTAACCCGCTCACCACACCTTACCTTTGAGTTTGTAGGGAAAACCACAACTTACTAGCTTTAAAAACACTAATTATCCTGTTGTCTAATTTTGAATTTAAAATTCCGCAAAAACTGATGCCCGATTCGGATCTCCCACAGATGAAAGAATATTAGAACGTAGAAATTCTCTTGACAGAACAAAAAAAAGCAGCACTAAATCTCTCCTAAAATCATTCGCAGATTCTTAGAGCACTATAAAAATTCTGAAAACTTTAGTTTATCGCCAATAACCTCTAGCAATAGTCACCAATTTCAGTTTCCATTAATTTCTGCCATATTACTTTGAAAAAGTTATACTTATCCTGGTTCATGGCACCAGAATAATGAAGAATAAGACTGAAACTCTATAATGATGAAAATAGCAAGAAAACTATCAAAGTTTGTAGATTTAATCTAGATTGATAGCGCCAAGTTTGCCAAGATAATAGCTAGAAGCGTTTAATGAGAAAATTTGAAATTATATTTATATAGGTAAGGATAATATTATATTTAAAGAGAAATTAATCAACTAAAGATGGACTGAATAATTTTATATCAGAGCGAGACGTCTCATAATAATACTACCATGTTCGCAGGCATTTAAATTTTCGATTTTTTCCTGATTGTTGCGATGTGAACGAATTTGCTATGGTCTCATCATTGTATTAGTTAAAAAAAATAGTGTGAAATAAAAAAAACTTCTTATCATTACTAGAAATATTTGTAAAAGCAGTAATAATTACATACGTACACTCAATTATTTCTGATACTCTTCGTCTTGGATTCCGGTTCGGATGTCGCGCGCCGGATTTCGGACACAGCCGAGCGTGCAGCGTCACTTTTTATTGAAAGAGCAATATTTCTACGCGATACGCTGCGATTTGACAGCGTCAAACGGATACCAAGGCCTTAGTTCCCCAAATAACCATGAAGCGTTTTAATGAGAAAATTAATAATAACCAGTGTGTCCCTTATCCCGTTACCTGGTAAATTAATTTCGCCCCGAGCCTTTACGCTGCATTCCACAAAAGCGCTCGGGAATTTAAAGCATTTTCAAAGAAAATGCTAGTTTTAAACCCTACTATGGGTAAAATGCGGGTAAGTAAGCATGTTATATATTTTAGCGAGCGTCTTAATAACGGTTTAGAATGTGAGTATTTTAAACTAAATAGGAAGGATAAAGATAATACATAAATTAAATATTGTTTCATCATATCGTTATTTATGTTAGTAGGTGACGAAGCCTATAGCTGATATGTTGTTGTAAGCACTTGACGAAGCCTGCGTTGCTGATCATGAACTATCTATATTCGTTTTTGATATACATATATGAATAAATGATTTTTTTATTTGTAAAAAAAAACAACAAAAAAATATTGTTTTATTATCGCATGTATGACAATAGATATGGCCCCCGTACAGAACTTGCGACGGAAAAAATAGCTAACGTGCGAGTTTTTACTTTTTATCTCAATTACTCTGAAATTATGCCTCTCATAATATTTTTCTTCTCCAAACAACAGAAATCAAACACGTTGGAAACCTAATATGACACGAACGACTCATATATGTGACACTCTAAACGTTGTCAGGGTTTAAGCATTTAGCGACCAATTTAGGCGTCCGACCGAAATCCGTCTAGCGTCCGAACTCCACAGATATATCTGAATAGAACATGTTAATGCACTCGAAACGATTCGATTCCCTCACCACGTCACTACACCTAATAGATGAAGGTCAGGTTGGGTCACTAAACTGATGTAGATGACGCAAATTCAGTAGAATTTTCCAGTGTAGTAAATTCAAGTGTGGTGGTGTGGAAGGGTCCTGAATTATCCCCTGGGTACCTTCCCCCCACACAGCCTTATCGCTCTACTGCTCTAAATTCTAAAAGTACAAAGCCCAAGTGAGGTCAAAATTATAAAAAAATCCTGGTGTTCACCATTCGTTCGAACATTTCCACAGACCGTAAAATGTGCCTACTTTGCTACATGTCCGTCATCACGACGTCCAGCCAGCGCTTCTAAAAATTTAATTTAATTTTGATTTTAAAATTATTATGTAGTAGGTATGTTGATTTAAAGTATTTAAAGTAGACCATCAGTATTATCATGTTGAATGAGGTTGTGAACTGTTGAAACTGTTAAAGTAGTCATGTTGAACCCAGTTCGGAAAAAAATTAGGCACATTTTACGGTTCTCACATGCGACATCTATTCAGATATATCTATCATTCAGGGATCACAGATCGTCCAACTGGCGAACGTCGACTTAAACCGTCAGCTTACGCAGTACTCTAGCTAAAAATTGCAACGTAATTTGGATTTGCGTTTGGTGTGAGAACGTGGTGGGTTTTATATAGACAGTTGACATTTTCTTAACCCAGGGGGGTTACACCTATTACAGAAAAATGTCAAGGCAAAAGTCTCACGCGATGGTCAGGTCATGTAGCCGCACAGCTGGCGATTACTGAATCACACTATCACAACTCAAAACATTTTTTGTGAGATGTTTAGTTTGACCGAATGCATTTTTTTAAATCATCAGTTTATCAGAAATGTCGCAAATTTAACCTACTTCTGCAGAATACCAGTTCTAAACTAGAAAATGATGTAAGTGGTTTTTGAATAAAATGTGGGTCAATTTATTTGGCAAATGAAACATCGACACAACATAGGATAGCAGATTACTGTCAACACCGCATATAACCGCAACGAATAGTGACAGCTGCTTCGTGAACGGGATCAAAAGCAGTTATGATTTTTTTTAAATATGGTCGGTAATTTATGATTATCATGGATGTAAAATCTTTATTTTACCAGAACCCTAAACCCTGAATACGAAGATATGGCTCAATGGATCAAGAAACCGCTTTCTGAAGAACACGCACGACGGGTTCTTGAGGTTTGTATTTAGCACAGCAGTGGACGTCTTCTTAGACCAGATGAACCAATGATCTGTTTAAGATTGTAAGAAACCGCTATATGAGGAAGCACAATTGGTTGTAGATGAGACCCTGGATAAAAGGAGTCTTGACTTACATCTGACCAGCAAGGACACGGGATTGCTAGTGCCTTTGCCCTCGCTGTTGGCTGCCATGCAGGTGTAATCTCCAGCTGCAGCCCTGGTTACCCTCTGGAGCACCAAACTCTGGGCGCTGAGTATGATGCCGTCAGCTTCGTTGTGGAGGATCTCGGTGTTCTAGAAAAAAAAATGCATACTAGTAAAGGGGTCGTCAAACCGCGGTATGCGAGCATGCTGCTCTTATGGAGGTACAACTGCGGGTTTTCTAGTCACTCAAAAGTACTAACACTTGGAGTTTCCAGACCTTGGTCTTGAAAAACAACAAATGAACTTGGAAAACAGCAAATTCTATATTAAAGGAAAAATTTATAAATTCACCGCTTCTGGCAAGACTTGCACTTGCGATCTTTTGGAACACCGGTCCAATCGCTCTTCCAAAAGGTCCAAAAGGTCGCAAGTTCGAGTCTTACCGGAAGCGGTAAATTTTAAAAATTTTTTCTTTAATACAATAATTTGTAGTCTCGCTCGCGGACGTATCAGCATGATGAAAATTATTTAAGGAAAACAACGTTTGCGGCTGTTTGAGGTTCCAGTCGTAATTTTTTGTGCGGATGGCTCTTCTTTTAAATATGCCAAAAAATACAAAAAATATACGATTAAATCATACTATGCTAAAAAAGTTACGTACTCAAAAAATAACGCCTTCAGAAAGTCACATTCCCAGATAATGACCTACATCGAAAGTGACGTCCTCCAAAAGTAGCATCATAAGAAACAAAATATAGGTCCTCAGAAACGTGACCTATATCGAAAGTGACCGGAAGTGACAAAAGGTTATTTTGCATAATGTATACAGTGTTGTAAGAATAACAACAACAAAATACAGAATGCAAAAAAAAGAACGGATACCTACGAATAAGAAAATGTACACGCAGATCTTAAAAAAACACAATGTAGGTAATCAAATTGAGTCAGCTTCCGTCAGCAGTATCAAAAGAACAACATTAATTTGGCAAAAACTTCCCCTTTGAGTTTCATAGGACGGCAATTTTTTGCAGGCTTGCAGGAATTTATTATAGCCCTCAAAAGGCCGAGCGGTAACTGTTATTTTTCCTTCAGAATAAATAGAGAATACTTTACGCACAAGTTGGGTAAAGTAGTTTCATAATGTGTGATTTACCAATAACAAGTGTATTAATGTTATGGAGGATTTTCAAATTATTATTTTACAATCAGCGAGTTTTACAATTTCCAAGTTAAATTACAAGAAAAGATTAAAATAGCCAGCAAATTAAAATTAGTTCAAGTAGGCGATGAAACCCTATAAGTATCTTATGACTAATAAATTATAAAAAAAAAAAAACATTTTGGTACACTGCTCAATTAATAATAATACGCACTTTTAAGTTTTGTTCTCAAAAGGCTTAATGCGTGAATTCGTTTAGATATCATAATATTAATTATGGTAGAAATTAAAAATATTAAAATGTTTATCTAATAACTTTTTAACGAGTCTTATTAAAAATGATTCTTAGAATTGATTAAATAACCAACAACGATATTGAATTCAGTCAGTTATTATTAATTTTTAACAACTTTTTCAAAGTTAACATATACAAAACTGAGGAAAAAACGAAACTCCCGAAAGGGAAAAAGTTTGACCCCGTCAAACCGGGGTATGATTATTAACTATGATCTTAATCGGATCATCAGTATTTATGAATGTTTCTTTATTCAGGCAATAGACCCATTACATACAATACAATAAAACATAAAAAGAAATACGGTAAAAATAAAATAGAATAAAAATAAAATAAAACTCACTAAAAACTAAAAAATTAAACTACTTACGGTTCGGTTGCTGATGCGCGGACAACCAATTCAGGAAAAACGCATTTTGGTAAATGTTTTCATTTACTGTCACAATAAGCCTATTATTAGAAATGCGTACCCTGTTCCAGAACGACGCTATTCGGTTTCTAATAATGGCAAAGAAGTCAGGTACCCTGGCTTCAACAAACATCGCTGACGCACTGCAGAACCGTGGTTGTTTGGTCAGAATTCGCAAGGCGTCATTGTACTGTACTCTAAGGATGCTGTAAGCTTTTCGTGTATATTTCGTCCATAGTTGGCAAGTATAAAAACTTTGGCAATATGCCCGAAATAGCACAAGCTTAACTTCCTTAGAGCACTTAGCGAACCTGCGCGCCAGCATATTACTACGTATTGCCAGGGCCCTTCGTTCACGCGTCATGTCTAGGTCGTCCTGCATGTTATCGCATAGTATATGTCCTAAATACTTGAAGTGTTTTACAACCCGCACTGATTCACCATTTAGAAATACCGGTGCCACTCTCTCCGGACTTTATGTGGCATTTTTTATTTTCAGGATAGTTTATTAAGAATAGAATTCGCGTACCTACAGGTTTGAATGTCATTCATCAATTCATCATTCATTACGCTTGATCCAACTTCAATTAAATCTTGTTCTAGCTAAATACGGCCTACGCATTGTTCTATTCATTCACTGTCCACTCTGGAACAGACTGGACAGCATTTGACCAAAATTCCCAGCACTAGATGCTCACTGCAATATGAGACTTATCTACTTTCAATTTAAGTTCATGTTCCTTAGTTATCTTTGTTGTAGTTGGGACCTTTTTATTTGACGGTTGGGGAAGGCTAGTGCAGCCTGCGTCAAAATTGATAAATTCACGATGTAAGTGACCAATTCCAGAAATTTGTCCGAGTTAAGCTTAATGAAGTTACGAGAATAGATTTTGACTGACTACTTATTTGAATTCATCTAGAAAGAATCATAATTTTATAATATTTATAAGTTCATTCAGGAATTAAAATTTGTCCTTAATTCATAATATTTAGCAAAAAATGCCATTATTTAAAACATGACGAACGATTGAAAGAAATAATGAAAAGTCAGATACAAAATGAGTAAAATTACACATTAAGACAGTTAAATTTTAAATCTGATGAAATATTTAACTAATAAATAATACAACTTGTGCGTATACTGTACTAGGTCAGGCAACGGATGCTCAAAAAAGTTATAGAGGGAAATGCTTGGAACACAATTTTTGACTTCGTAACTTTGTTTGGACTAGTTAGAAGGTAAACATATTAAATTTTTTTAATTTAAAATCCCATACAAACGCGTACGTTTGTCACGCTATCGAATGTAATTGGCAGTAGGGGTTCTGATTAAATTGCTACTACAAAGGTGTTTTATCTTAATTTATTTCTTGGCTCTACCCTTCCCATTCATATTATAAAAAGTCTGAATCTTTTGTTATATACTGTAAATTTACTTTATCTAATTTTAAACGTGTAAGATTTGCATACTCACATCATGGAACCACACTAGTCGATGCACTTTGGGGTTAGCCCGCACGGAGCACTCGAAGTACACGTCATCCCCCTCCTTTATCTCGTCCGGGTTAAGACTGGAGCCCATCCTGAGATCCACTATCGGAACGTCTGTGAACAATAATGGTTAAACGTAGCGTTGCGCCTTTGACTGTCCTTCAACCGTACGAAGCTTAAACAGATTGGCTTAGGGGTGAACTCAGATAATTCTTGATATGTGAATTTTAATGTATTATGCATGTGAAATTCATTTCATGAGTAACTATCGCGGTAACCGAAGACAATATTATGTATTATGCATGTTTAAGAAGTTCGAGCTTTACTTTAATCCCTTTACAATCAAATTGATATATCATCTTATCGCGATATCGATGTTTTGAACAAAACGTTCATCCCGAAACCGATTTGTCGATCAAACGATTATCGCGATTCCGATTCTGTTGAGCAACAGTTTATCATTCCGATCTTTCGAATAAAAATTCGTCGCGAAGCCGTTTTATCGCAATAGCGTTTAATACACAATACAGTGTGTGAATATAAACTAATCTTGATGTGTTCATTTTAATTGAAATATGACTTCATGCGACATTAATAATCATATAGTACCACGATATACACCAGTCAAATTTTAGGCAACATAATACCGCATTGGTCGATAAATAGCTAGGCTTGGTTCCGATCTGGGAAATCTAAGATCTATCTATTCTATTCAAATATGTACAATATGAACAAAGCATTTTCTATTCGTTAAAGAAAGATAGAATAGAATTGGACCTCATATAAGTGTGATTTAACATTTTTGGCATTTTTTATGTTACTAAGGGTCTCAAAAAATGGCATCTTACATACTAATTATGCGTCGTTTATCTTTATCTTATCTCTTATAAAACTTTATCTTAACTGACAATACAATGCGACATTTTTTGCTTGAAAACGTCACCAGCTACATCCCGCGTTGCGTCGGCGGTCGGCAGAACAGGTCAGTAAAGTCATTAATAAATCTACCAAGGAATCCAGCGCAATGAGAGAAACACGCGTTTAGTGCAAGAACTCACAGTGCACATTAAGCCTCCATTTGTCTTCGATGGCCGAGTCTGGAATGTGCTTGTTTTCCGCCCGGCACATAAGGAACTTCCCGTCGTCTTCTACGGCCGGTACGAGACTGAGGACGCTTAGTGTTTCGTTGTTTTCTGAGAACTGCAACAAACAATATTTATTTTAGCAAACAGTGATTAGTTTATTAGTTAACCATTTTCTATCTAAAGCTAGGACTCTATACAAACGTATCCCCCATTTTCCTCCATAAATATTGACATTCTGTAAAATACTTCTACGCAATGAATCTTAATAATTTCTTCTTATGAATTATATCGAGTTCGCATTTCGCAAACATATTTACAAGCAAACGTTCCAGAAATATATTTACACGCTTCTAAGACACTGAAAATAAGGTCGTGTAAATATATTTTTGAATGTTGGCTTGTAAATCCATACTAATATTATAATGTGAAAGTGTCTGTCTGTCTGTCTGTCTGTTATATACCTCTTCACGCTTAAACCGCTGAACCAATTTGGTTGTGGTATAGAGATAGTTTGAGTCCCGGGGAAGGACATAGGGTAGTTTTTATCCCAGAAATCATCCTTTAAGGGGGTGAAAAGGGGAGCGGAAGTTTGTATGGGGAATCGATAAAAAGTAGGGTAAAAATAAGCTACGCAAAATCAAATCTTTCTGTTTGTTGGTCAACTGGTTATTATGTGCTGTCCTAAACTGGGTTTATAAAATACTTAGAACATGGAATGATCTCAAGAAATACTCTAAGCACATTAAAAACTACACAAACCACAGAGTCGTACAAAATAGACTTAAATCCCAGTACATTAAAGCAAACTACGGAAGCTCTAAGAGATAAAACACAAGTATAGACCAAGCCCGTGACAAACGGACAAAGGAAGTGTTTTTGCCTTTTAAGCGGCGATCCTCTAAAAAGAATCAATTAATTAAAACACAAAGGAGCAGGGGACAGCAGGAAACAGCTCACTTGGTGGTCTGATTTGGGAGTTTATTGAGTCGAAAAGTACATAGATTAAGGTAGTAACACGAGATTAGTTTGAACACAAGCAAAACTTGCGGCTTCACGGACTTTCTGCGCGAAGTTTATTGTATTTAAAATTCTATTCTGTGAATGTGTGTTCGAAATAAAAGTAGTAGGTTACTAGCAACAACGAAGTTCGCGGTGGGAGGTTGGTCTCATTAACTTTACTGCATACAAATATACGCAATTAAGTACAACGGGTTAGCATTAGCACTGATTTGACTATCACAGTTCAGTTTTTTTTATGTAATAGGAAGCAAACGAGCTGACGAACCGCCGCCATGACCGCCGCCAGCAGTCATCGCCGCCCATGGACATAAGCAACATCAGAGGAGCCACTTATGCGTTGCACACCTTTGAGAACCCTAAATACCTGCTTCTTGAAGAACCCCATGTCATAGCGCAAGGAATATGGATTTCCGCAATTATAACGCCTTATTTCATTAGAAATTTACCTGAACTTTGTATTCTGTTATTTTGCACTTATCTCCCGGCACATACGTTTTTCGCCATCCGCTTCAGCTGCCTCTTGTTCTTCCACCACGACACGAAGGCCTTAGGCCTCGAGCCTGTCGTCTTGCACTCGATCTCGTACCTCTTGTCTGCCGATACTTGCTTCTCTTTCGTTAGTATCGACACTGTGATTGGTTTTTGCTTAACCTTTGTGTTCTGTTATTTTTGCACTTATCGAACACTTACGTTTTTCGCCATCCGCTTCAGCTGCCTGTTGTTCTTCCACCACGACACGGAGGCCTCAGGCCTCGAGCCTGTCGTTTTGCACTCGATCTCGTACCTCTTGTCTGCCGATACTTGCTTCTCTTTCGTTTGTATCGTCACTGTAATTGGCTTCACTGCAATAAAGCAAAAGGGTTTATAAGTAAAGTCTTTATTTAATTTATCTCCTATCTTATTGTGTCCACATCATTACAATATAAGGTAAGGTCGGGTAAGAACATAGTTTATTTTGCTCGGGGCAAGACCAACAGTATGAGGATTCCATACAAGTGATAGTCTTAACCCGGTGATAGTCTTACCCCACCTTACCTTAGTTTACGATACGAGGTAGCTACAGTGGGATCTTTAAAATTTTCAAATATAAGTAAGTCGTAAGAGGGGTCGGAAAGGTTTTTAGGCGATTCACGGGATATAACAAAAATTCGATTACATTATATGCATGTTTGACGTTATTATGAATCAAAGGTTTTTTTTAATGATATAGGAGGCAAACGAGCAGACGAATCGCCTGATGGTAAGCTATTACCGTCGCCTATGGACACCCGCAACACCAGAGGGGTTGTAAGTGCGTTGCTTGCCTAAAATATTTGCAGGTCAAACCTCGACCAAATCTTACTTAAATTTAAATTATTGAATAAAAACGTCAATTGTAAAGTCAAAGTATCGTCGATATATATAGTAAACACATGTATAGTCCGACAAAAAATTGTAGAAAATTATTGAGGGCGTCACTAAACTTCCTATCTAACTGTCACATTTTTGAAGCAAAATGCTTAAACATGGCAACAATTTAGTATGGAATATTTTGGTTTCATTTTATTTAATTTCTACTATTTTATATCGCACTATACGGTATAGTAGTAGGTATAGCAAGGCAATCATGAATTGTTTAATAGGGTAGTTAAACTACTTAATATAGCATTTTCTTGATTTGTTACAACGTAAAAATGCACTGGGTAAACAAAATTGTACGTAGCGTACTATCATACCGTAAAATATAGCGTATCAAATCAATATAGATGTCAATTTTGGTAGACCAAAAATCATTCAAGCGTAAAACTGTATCCGATTGGTGAAATATCCATTGTTCAGTTCTACACTAAATTGATGTTTTTACTCGAGTACCGCGTGACCCAGATTTAGAAGTAGTTCAAAATCGTGCCTTTAACGTTAAAATTCTTGCTTCCTTTCCTAATGATTTACTTACTTAAGTTATGCTCTTACTACATACTTTAAGTATAAATGCGAGCAGTAAATGAGCAGTCTGTGAGATAATAGTAGCTGGTGTTTTATTTTAATTGGACTAGCTCGGATTTCAATTGTAGTTTCAAATAAATTCGTTGCTGTCATCCAATTAGCCTGAAATTGGCAGCAATCAAATAAAAAAAATGTCTACATTTTGCGCTCTAGCGAAAAGCGTACTCAGGTATTTAAAATGCACAATTTACTTCGGAACAGTTTTTCTCTTCTTGGGTAAAAATCTCAAATGTATGCTTGAGCGATGTTTTAAATTAGCAACGCGTGTTTTTGCGGACAATCTGAAGACAAGTGTAGTGTAGTAAATCAAAGTCTTCGGTGTATAATAACAGAATTACGTTTATTCACGTCAGTCTCACGTTAACATTTCTACAGTATCTTACACAATCGTAACTCAAGATACTGTAGCCTTAGTAATTGATCTTGCTGTTCCAAGCTCCATAGCGAAAATGAATCTCCTCCGCGCCCGCCACGCTTTTATGTGCTTTTATAATCCCGATCTGCGGGTAAGCCAGGAAGGTCATTTTCGCGACTACCTACATTGATTCGATTACCAGTAAGGTTAACACAAATTACATTTTAAATGAATATCTACCAGATATAATATTTTATAATCATCGGGTAGGTGAGAAGAATGTTTTCTGCACCTACCGGCAGCTCAATTTACAAACAGGGTAGATACAATGAACGTCTTGACTTACTACCTACTTATTTTAATTAATTTAAATATGCATGAATTACTTTATATTCGCAGAATGTCATGAAATATCACAGTAGTAAGTTTTTACAAACTCGAATCATACCTTCCTGACTTCAGCAAATTTGTTGTTCACGGTGTAAGTTATCAGCTCAATCACGACTACGCTAAAAGAGAAAGAATGGAGAGGAATACTCACAGTTGATATCCAATATGAGCACTTTAGTCTGCGGCGGCGCCAAGTTGGTATTGGCGGCCTGGCAGACCAGTCGCGCGTTCAGGTGCTGCCGGCCCACGTTGGGGAACGTCAGCGTGTTGACGGTGACGCCGTCGCCTCGCTGCTCGTAGGAGTCGTCGATCACTGTGTTCTCGAGGTACCAGGTCACCCAGGGTCTTGGACGGCCTGTGAAAGAGTTGTTAGTTAGTGTGTGCCAAATATATAGGTACGTTAACTCGTTTGGTGGACAACAATCGGAAGATTGTGGAGAGTAGAGATGAGCTCAGGACCGGGACAAGTGGCGTACTTGAAGCAAAGCCTATGCTCAGCAGTGAGCGATATAACGCTGTTATGATAATGAGGATACACCAGGATGATGATATTCTTGATGCCTTTGAATAAAAGATAAAGGAAGATTTGATTAAAATTAAAAATGATTAAAGTTAAAAAAAGAGTATAATTTGAGCACTACACCCCAATAGTGAAATTAGAAGAAAAAATAACGTGGAAAGATCGCGGAGCACTTCTGAATGACACTAGACCAGGACTGGAATGTGGCGAACACGAAGAGAAGCTTATTACTCAGTAGTGAGCGACTAGAGGCTAAAATGATGATGATGATACCGTACATTTTTGGGGAAGAGTACACGAGACTAATAGCCAGTTGCATCAACCACAATTAACGGACTGATCTGCAGTGTACTATGAAATTTCACATAAGGACAATGTCCTTATTTATGATATAGGAGGCAAACGAGCAGTCAAATCGCTTGATGGTAAGCGATTACCGTCGCTTAAGGACTCCTGCAACACCAGGGGGGGTGCCTGACTGACCTTTAGTCATTGTAAAATTGTTGTATGTGGGATATTTGATTGTAATCGTTCCCTGTATTGATGGCTGTTATGAAGATAGTAATATTTTGTTCTCTAAAACGTTCCGCAAACTCATAAAAATAGAACAAAACCCTTTAGATTAGGAACACAGAATAAAACGAAGCCTTGATTAGTTTGTTGTATTGTTCCGCAGAACGAACAAAAGGATAGGGAAAAAGAACAATATTTATGTTATAAATGTACGTTACTCTATCGCACTGAGAAGCCTGAATATTAGTTGGATTTTGTACTTTAAAACATGGAAACAAGGTTTATAATATTTCAATAGTTGATAAAGTAAGCTTCGTATATTGGTAAACATGATAGGAGTTATATTGTTATATCAACAGTTATCGAAACTTTGGACAGGTTGATCGATGTTACAATACGGCTTAGGTACGTATTAAAAAGCATTTTCTGTAAAGCATTTTTGTTAAAACTTCTAAAATAATTACCTACATAGCATAATGCTAGTGTTTTGGGGTTGAACAATAACTGGATGTCAAAAGGCTACGTGTTGGCTTCGGCTCTGCGCACGCCTCTCAAAGGTCCGGAACACCATTGTTCCGTGATGGTAAAGACATTAGTTATTATAGTATAGTATAGTATTCCCAATCTTTCTGTATGGTATGGAGACATGGAATATCCGAGCCAATTTGACCAAGCGTATCAACGCGTTTGAGATGTGGTGTTGGCGCCGGCTATTACGAATACCGTGGACGGCAATGCGTACCAGTCAGTCCATCAGAGCTGCGCATAAAACGCCGGCTGTCAACGATATGCCAGGACCAAATGCTTACTGACTTCGGATACCTTTCATGTCGTTCTCCGGATAGCCTGGAAAGAGTAATAATGACGGGCAAAGTTGAAGGCACGAAACCTTAGGGCCCTCCTCCCACTACATGGTGTGCTCAAATTACGGCACCTATACAATTAAAACTGCACGAGGCCATGCGCTTGGCGAGGAACAGAACCCTATGGAGGAACCTGGTCTTCAACAGAAGGACATGATGTCACGATCCTCAGTATTGAGGGACCGACTGAAGAATAAGAAAGACATTAGTAAATATATCAGGTTCAAAATAAAATAGACTAGATTAGAATGCCACAATAATTGACTATTTTTATCCATATAAATAATGATTATAGTCATTAAGTAGGTACCCAATGATAGTTGTAAAGCTACAAGGTGTCGTGTCCAGATCGCGATAGCAGCAACAGCACTAAATATAGAAATGACAACTTGTCAGCAAGATTAATGGTTCGGCTGGAATTTGTAAGCTTTCAAGGACGCTGGTCGAACATTTATCGAAATATCGGACGAACTACTAGACTAGCCTGTAGTGACCCTGCCTACGAAGTAGGAGGTTCCGGGTTCGAATCCCGGTAAGGGTATTTATTTGTGTGTGTTATCACTAATATTTGTTCGTGAGTTATGGATGTTTTCTATGTACATATATTTTCGCGCCGTACATTATATATAAGCGCCAACCGCCATAAGGTACCTTTACCCGTGGGACGGCACATATCTTTACTATTTCATACTTATTGAATTTCTAATTCATTTCCCGAATCGCGGCGTATAAATATGAGAGCGATAGGTACACTGCAAATGATCTCAAAATTACATCAAATTGTGAAAAAACGTTTTCTCTTTCACTTAACTAACTAGAAATTTCATCTAAGACAAAATTCAGACTAAGTTTAGCGTGTGCTTAAAGCTGCTAACTAATGCGTATCAATCAGTGTAGCATGTCACGATTATCTAGGTATTGGGTTTGAGCTAGAATTACCTACTCAACAAACAGAAACGCCTTAGATTGACTGTGACTAATAAATGAAGCAGATAACGGAACCACAACAGTTTGATTAAACCTCGTAAGACCCACCATACAAAATGTTACCTTTGTGTAATTTGAACCTTATTGTATACTTAATGGGGATGAATTTCGGATGAAGCATTAATCAATAGAAATGCAACTTTTTTGTGTTTGTTACAGGTTCTAATTTGATTGAAACAGTTAAGCCTAAGGAAATTACTTATAGGGTGAAAGTGGACGACCAAGCGAATACGCTTTTCCATACAAACGTAGTTAGCATTTCCCTTTTTAGGATATTAACATTACAGAAAATATTTTTACACAATTTGATGTATATTAAACAAACCCATGCCCACAGCCATGCCCCTTCGTTTGATTTGATCTTACTCGTGCGTTTGGTCTGACTTTTCTATCTTATAATACATACTGTCAGCGCGTCAATTCCGTGCATTCGGAGGTAGAGGAAGTGGGGGGTGTGCGCCGCGCCCGTACGTACAAAATGACACCAGTTACCATCACTCTGTCATGACGCCCAACATTCCTAACATTCCTCAGCCGTGCACGGAATTCGCGCGCGGACAGTATCTGCAATCAGTCGCAAGACTATAATCAGATTGGTTCAGGAAGCTATATATGACGTTTCCAGAATGATAGGGCCCTACCTTTCCTTAAATATCCAGCACATCAGCTCTTTTAAGTCGCCTGACATACAGTCCGGTCGGCCGCTGTCTCTGTCACATTTCGCAAGAAAGAACGGGAAAGATCATCTGCGCCAAGTGTCAATTTTGATCGAATTTTTTTATTTATTTTAAAAACGTTACCCTACAATATCGAAAATCGAAAGCTATGAAGTTAAGATTGTTTTTTCATCTTTTTTGTTTATAGTATCACATAATAAATAACCGAGTAAAGTTGGATTAAAAGTCCGAGTTAGAGGTTACTTTGGGAATTAATTGTATCGAACGAAGTGTCATAATTCGTATATCGGAAGCTATGATATTAAAGATAATATAGTCAAGAACTACATATATTTTTTCCACGTCTAAGAATATCAACGCCACTTAGAAAAACAGGATCATATAAGGAGATTTTTCGCCTTCTGGCTCAGGGAACCGCCTTAAGTAATGGGATGGTCAGTGGATTTGGATGTGGTCAAGCGATCCTTGTAGATATATTATCGTTTTTCTTTTCAAGGACAGTCGGCACTAGGTACTAAGTATTCGTGAATTTCACTGTTACGAGTGAACCAAGGTGGTCAAACATAGAAAAAGATCTCATAAGATCCTAGATGTCAAAAGAGGCCACCCAAAACAGAGTAGCTTGGCGCAGAAGAGTGAGGAGGCCCGACCCCAAATAAAGGGAACAGGGAAAGAAGAAGAAGAGACGAGTGAACCAAGGTGTACCGGTGCTTAGTTGGACTGACTTTAGTAATACTATTTGTCTGTAGTTCACTTTCCATTATCAAATACTTTAAGAGATCCATTTAATGAAATAAATCACATTTGTACTACTATCATGTTTAGTGATTAGTCTATATCTCGTAAAATAAAGAATTCATACATAAGTACATATACAACAGGCACGTATCAAACCAATTGGCTGTTATAAAAAGAAACCCAGAAGATTGCGTGCCACGCTGCAGTAGCATTATCACAAATACGTCTCGTTAAGGTCCGCATGCGTTGCTTTAATCGTAGCTGGAGTATTAGGGATATTTTCCTTTGTAAATGCTTTCTATATGACTGTTTATATAATATTACAATATCATCATGAAGTATTTTTTTACAAACTGTCCAATGATAGGCCTCAGCTGCAGACAAATTAAAAAAATTGATAAATAAAATGGTGTCTCGTGAAGCACTCAGTTGAAACGAAGTACCTAAAGAAAGGCTGGTGACGTGCTGATGCTTATGCTATGTTATGTTATTGTTGTTATTCGTGTCCGTGTCCGTGTCCGTCATCCACATCCTCATTTTCATTCCCAGTAATCTCATTATCATTACATATTTCGCAGTAGTATGGCGCGCGCTAATATGCCAATATGCCAAAATAAGTGTCATGTCAGTCATGTCAGTAACAAGCTCGTGGTAAGGCTACTGATCTTAGAATTGGTTATTTCATGATATTATTGCAATCATTTTATCATTACATATTTCGCAGTAGTAGGACTTATGACGGCAAAATTTGACACATATCGCAATAATATGGTTTGTGTGTGGCAAAATCTTACTTTTTCACGCCTAAACCCCATCCGCAAACCGTCCGATAAGGAACTTCGTTCCAAGTTCTAATAAAACAGTTTATCTTTATAACGCATCATAGAGAGTTGTGATATGGTGATTTGCGTGTAGATAAATTATAATTATAATAGTAATTTCCACGGTCAACTATGTAATAATCGATATTTTATTACTGCGCCTACTTTGCTCCAAAATTTGCTTCAATATTCGAAATTTAATTTAAATTATTATTATTGTTGTAGGTAAATGAGGTAGTGATATAGTTTTCATATATATTATTTTTATTATTAGGGGACATCTCACACAGACCAACCTAGCCCCAAACTAAGCAAAGCTTGTACTATGGGCGCTAGGCGACGATATACATAATACATACTTATATAGATAAATACATAGAAAACACCCATGACTCAGAAACAAATATTTATGTTCATCACACAAATAAATGCCCTTAACGGGATTCGAACCCAGGACCATCGGCTTCACAGGCAGGGTCACTTCCCACTAGGCCAGACCGATCGTCAAAAAACTGTTGGAGCAGAATTATCCAGTGGGAAGTAAAGTAGGCACATTTTAGGATACTAACTTACCTCCTTCCACTTCACAGGTTAGTTGCACATTTGATCCTTCGTTATAGGGCTCCACTAGCTTCGTCCTGTCTCTTCTCTTGGAGTCGTATATCGTAGGTCGATTTGGAGGTACTGCAACCAAAAGCAAGGATTACTAAGTCTTCCTAACCATAGACATAACTATGATAATCTTAATAACAAAACTTCCGTGAGACACAGACATATTAAATATATTAATAACGGGTCACTCACGTATTTTAAGTCGAAAACTCTAACGAGTCAAGTCGATAACGAAGTGAAACGCCGAGCGTTTTTCGACTTAAAATACGTGAGTGACCCCGTTATTAATATATTTAACTATGGTAATCGTTGAAACAAATATATTATTTACTCTGCTAACCTGCGAAATAATAACGTGCTTATTTTACTTATCAAAAATAAGGAGTGACATATTCGTTCACTCGAAAAAGCCCTTTAATAAAGATGAAAAAAAAAAAAAATACGCAAAAAAATCTAACAAACCACCACCAAAAGTACAAAACTCGACACGCTTTTCGCCTCTGCGAGTCACAAGGGCCCGACACTCTTTGATAGAGAAAGATAGTCTTATTGCGATTCCTATAAGAGGAAAGAGAAAATAGAGCCATGCTTTGTCCTTATCACCGACGGGTTCTTTTTCATGGTCCGGTTATGGTAGCATAGGTTGGAGGCGATGGCGAAATACCGAAATTTATAAGAGTGAAAGAGAAAAAGGATTATGCTGCCATACATTAACCTGTCAATACGTGAATATGTCTTTCTCTTACCCCTATGGTCGCTCGGTTTCATGTCTATAACTACTATACTATGTCTATGGCGAGTCATCATCATGAGATGCTAGAAATGTCAACATCTCTGGTCTGGCGTCCGGCAACAGAATATTATTGTTTTAATTAACAACCATTTCCGCATAGTAACGCCTGATTCCATTAATTATTTTAATCGAATCTGAAGGCGCATAAGAGAAAGATATAATATATTCCTCTCAAAAACAGTTTACACAGTTAGTTTTCAACATACTCTTCAACCCCTGTTCCCCATCTTACCTAACCGAGAGATTTAACTATCTGGCTGAAGGAAGTGATCACCGCTTACGTTCTAGTGCTAATCTTACGCTTGCTATCCCTTCGAATAAGTCTCGAACGTACGCAAATTCATTCACAGTGCGCGCGGTGAAGTTGTGGAACGAGTTGCCCCTGTCGCTCAAACGGTCCCGGTCTGTAGCATCACTCAAAGTTAATCTGAAAAAGCTTTGGCTTTCCCACGAACTGTGATTTGGTTGAGTGCTAATATATATATATATTATTTATATATTATATATATATATATTTATTTAATATTTATTTAGTACTATATATTTATGTATGCTAGTACATATTTATTTTATTGCATAATGCAATTGATGTATTTTAGTTATTCGTAGACGTTAATATTGTAGTTTTCCTTCTTAAATATTATTGTACGTTCTGTAAGTTTGTCTATCTATCTAATTCGAATTTTCCACTCATTTACTCTAAGGTTAGCTGGAAGAAATCCCTTATAGGGATAAGCTCGCCTTTGTACCTAAATTTATATGAATTTCATGTTATCAATTTTTGTTTTGTACAATAAAGTGATTTACTACTACTACTACTACTACTAAAACAGTTACCTGCTGACCGTATACCTCTTCTTTGCATTTCAATCACGTATTTCTCGAGACCTTTCTAATAAGCCTGAATTCAATGAGTTTATTTCTACAGCGGTTCCGTAGTCTGCGAGTGTGGATTATATCCAGTGGTTCCATGGACTTTTTATTTCTAATATTAATTCAATTAAACAGTCACTGTTTATAATGAATTTATTTCCAAAATAACAATGTATTATTATAACATGATATTTCGTCACTGATTAGGTACATATTAGACTTATATTGACCGGGATATAGACCGCGATTACCTTTTGTATTATTTGTGAGCTCCCGATATTTCGACGCAGTTACATGCATCATGTTCACGGGTGACTCCAGGGTGACTCCAGTCACCCGTGAACATGATGCATGTACCTGCGTCGAAATATCGGGAGCTCACAAATAATACAAAAGGTAATCACGGTCTATATCCCGGTCAATATAAGTCTAGTGAAACTAACCGTGAATCATTCAAAACTCTAATATTTAGGTACATATTGTTTTAAATAAAATAAAAATTATTGAACATAACGATTTTATTGTAATTTTTAATTCTAAACATATTTGTTTAATATTTCTAATTACCTATTTAACACTACAAATTTATTTTCAGATGCTGACTATGCTGACATATAATATTTTAAGAATATTATCAATAAATGAGTATGAGTATAGAATTTGTTACCTTCTGACTGCATTATCAGATCAATAATACCACCTATGTCATGACATATGAGTTATGATTCGAACATAATTCTTATATCGGTTTGATGTCAATGCACGTTCGAATTGGCCTTCGTGTCGTTTTCTCAGAATACCTAGTGTAATTAGAGACAGATGCTGCAAACGAATAAAAAATAAACATTATTTCTAGCAAAACATCAGCTTCGTGGAATCTGAAATTCAGTTTTTCTCTTTCCATTTCTAGCTTGTAGTTAGAACAAATCACTGGAAAATTAACCGAACCGAACACGTTAATTAAAAAAAATAACTAATCTTGGCTCTTGCTATTTCAGTCAGTTTCGATACAAAAAGTACTGAGGTTGACTGAAGTAGCATGACAAATATGAACGTTTCCGAGAAAATCCGATGGAAAACAATTATGCACTACATACTACTTATGTACCGATTTCGTTGTTACAAACCGACCGGTGTAACACCAAATATTTTGTTACTGTTATGCAACAATTTCTTTCCGTAACCATAATTGTATTCAATTCTAAGATATGAGATTGTATATGAGTGTAACCTACTTATACCTATATACACCAATATATATAGTTATATAACTAATATCATTTGGTAACTGTGGGTGTACCGCGAAAAACGAAAACCGAAATTTCGTTGCCTACTGCCTCTCTATGCGAAGTAATTTAGATTTTCGTTTTTTGTGGTAGGCACCCTGACGATATCTACTTACTTATAACGGTAAAATTGACTTTAAGGTTCCTGGTAGGAGAATTCTTAAAGTCCACCCTGCATCGATAAAGTCCCGCGTCCACCGCTATGACATTGTCGACCATCAGCACCGCCGGCGTCGCGCTCGCCCTGAAGTACGCGCGGTTCCCGAACACCGATGGGGACGACCAGAGTTTTGGCTGGTTGGCGGTGCGGCCGCGGATGTCGTAACTGAGAAAAAAAGTCAAATAAAAAAAATAACAAGTGCAACCAAGGTGCAGTACGTTCAGACAGCAGTTTTAAAATAGTTATTTGTGCAACATTTGGTTTTTCTTGCGAGTGTTTATTTTTCAAAAACACGAGATGTAAAATAACTTTGCTCTACACTCACATATAATTTTTCGCCTCAGTCATATTAAAGGTTAAAATGTATTTCGAATTACAAAGAATAATACCGAGAAACAAAAAAAAACCGGCCAAGTGCAAGTCGGATTCGCGCACCGGGAGTTCCGTACTTTTTAGTATTTGTTGTTATAGCGGCAACAGAAATACATTATCTGTAAAAATTACAACTGTCTAGCTATCACGGTTCATGAGATACAGCCTCGTGACAGACAGACAGACTGACAGACGGATAGATGGACAGCGGAGTCTTAGTAATAGGGTCCCGTTTTTACCCTTTGGGTACGGAACCCTAAAAAATAACAATTGCAACCGAGGTAAGTACTTAAGGTGCAGAATGTTCAGACGGCAGTTTTTGAAAAATTGTAACGCTCTTTTAGATCATAATACTATTTTTACTACTACTAACATTATACAATTAATTTCGTCATCAAAAAAAGGTACGTCCTTTTTACAGGACATTCCACCACCTAGTAAAATAACACGTACTTCGAAATAAAACTATCGTGAGACATATTTCCAAATATTTAGATCAGTACGGTTTCACTCACTATTATTTTTAGTCGCTTTTGGCGAGATGTTTCGGATTCTTCGGGACACTCGGAAGGATTCCCGAAGAATCCGAAACATGTCGCCAAAAGCGACTAAAAATAATAATGAGTGAAACCGTACTGATCTAAATATTTGGCAACACATACTTATTATTAAGTCTTATGATTTACTTTTTCGTCAAATCAGGCTGCCAAAACATCTTAACATCATACGAAAGAATCAGGAATAACATCCGAATGTTATGACGTTAAAATACGGCTCGAATGCCTCGAATACACTGTCGCTCAACATTACAGGCCAATTTGAACGTATCTACACTGATATCAGAATGATATTTGAATCGTTTTATTAAGTTATCGTACGTCTCGCTCGCGCCAATACATGTACGAACAAGTACGAGCAAAATGCACGATAGATGAATAAAATCAGATGTATTCTGGTATCAGTTTTCTTTCGAATTAGCCTGTAAGTCTCGAATACGCCCCGTCGCTCAAAGACATCCGTATTTCCGCATGGCTCCGGAAACACTCGTAACAATGTAGTTTATTTTTATCCCATAATAAACGATACAACCTTTCTGAATAATGGAAATACATTTTTCTCCGAACAGCTGAAGTGGATATATAAGAGTTACCTAATAACGTTGTTCGGAATGGATGGCATGAATAGAATTGTTGCTAATCAAAAAAGGAAAATTAAACATAAAATAACATTCGAGATTAAACTATCATCGTGAGACATATTTCAAAATATTTAGATCAGTACGGTTTCACGGCAGCGCACGCGGCACGGGCGGCGCGGGCAGTGCACGACGTACAGCCGCCGCGGACACTCGTGCCTGAGGAAGGACTCCCGAAGATTCCGAAACATGTCGCTAAAAGCGACTAAAAATAATAGTGAGTAAAACCGTACTAAACTGAATATTTTAAAATAATATTGTTGTCGTTTTTGTGTTCATGGCATATCCTTCGAACTAGCTATTTTATACAAAGTATAATTATATAGCTGTAGTAAAGTATGTAGGGTAACGAAATACAATTGAAATTAATAAATGAAAATTACATGTTTTGTGTTTTTTTTTTCTTCAAGCCAACTTTAACCTTTTAAGCCTGCCCTTGCATAATGTACTTTCCGTATTTTGTCATGGCATTCGCCTTTCTAAAAACGTAACAATTCAATATTTTTAAAATCATGCGTTAGCCCCTCTTGTAGACAGCCGGTATCGACGGCAGAGCTCTAAGTTTATAGTGAATTATCTCTCTGTAGCTTTATTCACATTTTACTTCATTCATGCCTCAAGTAACATCTATCGAAATCGGAAATAGGTAGGTAACCACAGAAATAAATATACTATAGAAGACGTAAATGCATCTACTTCGCGTGTCCGAACCCCGAACAAGCGTCGAGGAACCGTCTCTACAGTCCAAGCGCGTCAGTTGTTGCAGCCGGACGTCCGTGATAATTTAAAAATGCTTCGTTGTATGATAATTAACTGCAATAGCCCAAAAATTGCGAGCACCCAAAGGCAAGAACATATTTCCCATAACAGATAAATAATTTCAAAATTATATTATGCGTAAATTTTGTATGAAAAAGTCGGCACGCTTTGTTTCATTACAGATCGTGGTATTTGCGTCATCTAGGGTATATATTAAATCTGTGTAGGTAACCTACCTATACCTACACGGAGTTGGGGAGGCATTTCTATCTCCATTCAGATTCAGACGGGTGAACCCTAGCATTCTCCTCAAAGGCATACAAAGCATTTACATAATACACTCGAAGTATCTTATTCATAAATTAAAGCTTCTATTGATAGAGTAGTGCTTGTAAGCATTTAAATTAGCTAGAAATAGGTACACTGTTAGATACGAATGTAGAAATGAAGATTTCAATGCGAATATTCTCCATTATGAGAATTAAATTTTCGCCTCGCTACATATACATAGCATCCATAACAGTCACTGGATATCCAGTTCTAATTTGGGATTTGATTGCGAGAAAATGCAGGAATAAATTAAATGAGTATTAATAGAAAACAAATTAAATATTTTTATAAGAAAATATTTTGGTTTGTATTTAAAGTTGAACCTACTGTATAAATTATAAACTTAACCAACGTCCTCTGCATTCGCGAATAGGCTTACCTTTGAAACATATTTATTACTCATATTAAAGTTCCCTATCGCTAATTAATTTTATACTTTCTCGTTGCATGAATCCTCGCAGTTCCATAGAAAAGCCATCTTTTTTAATATAACTTAGATACCTCCTTACACTAACGTCTGTTGAGCGTCGGCAATGGCGTCGCTGCGCAATTGCGCCAACGTTGCGTCAAGCAGCAGCCATAGAGATGACTAACTCGGGAGACGCTAGTGTGGCGTCCTTACCTGTACAAAGGTTCCCCGCCGCTCTCCTTAAACCAGAGCACCATGACCACTTCGTCGTTTTGCTGCAGCGGCGCGATGTCGCACGGGAGGGACGCTTTCTTCCCCAGCACGCCTTGCACGTCTGATGTGGGCACTGTGGAAGAAAAAAAACTTTGGTTAGTTAAAGAAATACAGACAAAAGGCCATTGATGGGGGGGGGGGGGACTCGCCGCTCCTGTCCCCTCTCGCCAGTTGAGCTTGGCCCTACCCACTAAACCCACTCTGGTGTTTCACCCTCTTTGCCGTTTGCGAGAGCGCCATGGGATCGAGTATACTCAACCATGGCGCCCCCATGTTAATTGTCAACTGGTGGTAGCCGTACTGCAATATTTTACGATGTGAACATGTAGATCATACTGACCTACATATTCACAACTTTTACTATGGGACCAACCCCGAAATCGCGAAAAAAATTTACTCTTCCATAAAAAATTATATATCAACATCGGACTAGCGAAAATATATCAAAAAGCAAATTTTTTCGGTCATTTCAGGGTTTGCCCCATAGTAAAAGTTGCTCATTTACAGGATCGATTGAGACCATTAATGAGAACCTCCTTTTTTTTTAATTCGGTTAAAAAACTAGTCGTATATAGCATAGGTAACCTATTACCATCTCACTGACCAGTTATGGAACATCGCTTTGGCGACTGGTCTGGCCTAGTGGGTACTTAGTGACCCTGCCTAAGAATCCGATGGTCCTGGGTTCGAATCCCGGTAAGGGCATTTATTTGTGTGATGAGCACAGATATTTGTTCCTGATTCATGGGTGTTTTCTATGTATTTAAGAATATCGTTGTCTGAGTAGTACCCATAACAAGCCTCATTGGGATTACCGTGGGACTTGGTCAATCTGTGTAAGAATGTCCTATTTAAAAAAAAAAACCATCAACCTCAAGGTCAAAGATTGATGACGATCCATCCGTACTGTCATCTATTGATCTCATCACTTCGTCATCGATCAACGATTTTGTAGGTCATCGTACTGTAACCATGTCCATGTCCGGTTGGGTTTTTTGAGGCACTTCGGCAAAGTACTTTTTATGGTTCCATGCCCAAAGGGTAAAAACGGGATCCTATTACTAAGACCACCCATAAAATGCGCGTGCGTAAAAGGCCACCTATGCGATGGACCGACAAAATCAAGTCTGCCATGGAAGGATCTCTGAACGCATTTGCCAGAATGACCTCCAACCGCGGAAAATGACGAGATATCGTACGGCAAGCAACATATCCGATGGTGACTGTACGAAATGGTACTGAGATTAAATTCCTTGACCGAACTTTGCAAAACACATTAAATGAGTTTAAACCGTTTACACCCAGAAAACCGATTAAAGCAGATAAGCCTAATTGCACATATTATTATGGTTTTAAAGTGTTGCCGGACGTGGCTCACTCGTCATTTCATCGCGTCGCTAGAAGTACATGCGGCCCACACCAATTTTGGTGTCTAGCCATAATAGTTGCCGCGCACCGCTACGGAACGGACGCCTGCTCGCGCTTGCGCCACCTAGCGGTTATCTGTCTTAATAGACGCGTTATGTTGGAGATTAAATATTCTGTACCTAGTACTATTATTTATTCTGTGGTGTTGCTGAGATATAACAAGCCTATAAAATGAGGTTTAGATACAACTAAAATGTGTCTGCGCAGGTACTGCTAACGTCAAGAATTTCAAATAAAATATATGTTATATTAAATATATTAATAACGGGTCACTCACGTGTTTTAAGTCGAAAACGCTCGACATGTTTCACTCCGTACCGAGGAGTCCGTTATTAATATATTTAATATGTCTGTGTCTCACGGAAGTTTTGTTATTAAAATATATGTTACTTATTAAGATTTCAATGAAAACAACCATAGTAAAACTTTTAGGTTATAAATAAGTCAAATTCTAACAAAATCTGTCATATTAAATTGTGTTTACATTATTTGCCAATTCTATTAAACTCCACTTTATATTACAATGCTTTAGGTGGTTTTTCCCGCGAAGCAATACAAATAAACAAAATATTTTGGCAGTTTTAATATTTTGACCACCAATTAAATATGTTTTTTTGGCGGTTAATTTAAACGCGGCGGTGCTCTTTAACGTTTACATTATTTCTGATTAAAATATGGAATGCATATTATCGAAATGAATCATTATGTCGAATGTGTTGGTATGCTGGTGTGGTGTGTGGTGGTATTATGTATAGGTATTACTATTTTAAAATGCCTAATAGCTATTTTAAGCCAATTTAAAATTAATTACCATCGCATCGTAGTAAAATATGATGTGTTTGAATATTATTATAGCTGAATACCTTTTATTGTAAAAAACCGACCAAGTGCGAGTCGGACTCCGGAGGGTTCCGTACCATTACGCATAAAAACGGCAAACAAATCATATTTGTTGTATGGGAGCCCCACTTAAATATTTATTTTATTCCGTTTTTAGTATTTGTTGTTATAGCGGCAACAGAAATACATCTGTGAAAATTTTACCCGTCTATCACGGTTAATGAGATACAACCTGGTGACAGACGAACAGACAAACAGCGGAGTCTTAGTAATAGGATCCCGTGTTTACCCTTTGGGTACGAAACTAAAAATACTCTTTTAGTACCTACATCAAGCTCATTTCGTTTATTAAAAAAACTGTAATATAAAAACTTGACGTTTAAAATTCTAACATCAGCTCGTCTTTTCACTTTTACCATAACTTGGCGACATAATGTACCTTACTCATGTGCTTTTAAACCAGAGATCGAATACCGGTATATTTTTATACAAATGAACCGGTATTCAATTTCGGTATGTCGGTTGTTTATGTATATTTTCCATTTCATTCAGGTGATCTGATAACTCATTGTCCTTACCTAAATACCATTCTACAATATTAAAGAAATATTTCGAATGCTACGTGATATTTTGATTTTAAGTTATACCGGTAACGTAACGATACCTGTTTTAAACTATAAATAAAACTCGATTAAAATTTCCAAATAAGCATAAAATGCGCATACGCGCATACTTATAACACTACCAAGAACTAAATTCACATTGAGTTCAAGTCATTGCCACATTATCATAAAAAAGAGTACATGAGCATCTCCGGGTGTAAAAACCTGTTTATATTACCAACTTTACTTTGCCGGTCAACAAATAGATAAATACAGAAAGCACATATAAATTTCACGCGGACAGCGAAGATTCGACCGCATATGACTTTGTGTAGGTAAATAGATTGTGACCTCACATGCGGTGGCATTTCCGTTCTACAAGACATTATTATCTTAAATAACGTGTTTATAAGACTACCGAATTGTTTAAATACGGAAAACTTGTTTGGTAAACGTAAGCTAAGTTAGGTGATGTATTTAAATGCTTTGATAGTGTTATTTGATAGCAATTTAAAAAGTAGCCGACTTTTCCTAAAACTGTGTGGATGTGATTAATCTTTTCGCGAGAACAGACTGCGTAAGATATACTTCTTAAACGTGTATTTTACGGTAGATGTCGCTAGGTGGAAATATTGGTGGAAATATTCGCTATTGTCTATTCGAACCTAGATATAGAAATGTAATGACGTAGGCTAGTCCTGTAAAATTGCATTTTGTTTTAAATAAATTGAATTGAATATTTAGTGATAGCTGTATTGCATGGGTTCTTGGTAGCTCAGATGCATGGAAGAGCACCATGCTAGCGATGGTCGTGGGTGCAAGTCCCACCCAAGACAGTAAATTTTCCTTTTTTAATCTTTGTTTATTTTTTACCTGTACCATGAGTAGTCAATGAAGTTATACTTCAGAATTAATTATTTCGGTGGTCGTGAGTGCAAGTCCCTCCCAAGACAGTGAATTTTCCACTTTTAATTTTTGTTTACTTATTTTTTAACAAAACTTCCGTGAGACACAGACATATTAAACATATTAATAACGGGTCACTCACGTATTCTAAGTCGAAAAACGCTCGACGCTCGTTTTTCGACTTAAAATACGTGAGTGACCCGTTATTAATATGTTTAATATGTATCATAAGTAGTCAATGAAATTATACTTCAGAATTAATAAATAAATCCAAAGCTTATTATTACGCTGCTGTATTCGAGGTTGTACAGTCGAGTCCATAGATATATACATAGATTCACCTTAATTAATTGCAATTAGGTGAAAAAATGTGCCATTTTCAACCAAAAGGGTACTTATTGTCGGTTGTCAATAAGGCACTATTACCATATAGCTTCAATTTAGAATCAACCTTATCGACAACCGACAATGTGGTTCCTCTTGGTTGAAAACCTCACAAATGTATACATATTTATGAACTGGACTGTGAGTAGGTAAAGGCCAGCGTTCCGTGCTCGTAAATCAACGCCCTTCGTTACGCGCATGTACAGAAATATAGCTCCGCGCCAATTTTCAGCAATGCTCATTTCCTTCACGGGTCACACCAAGTGATTTCCGGGTTGAGGTTATTTTGTACGTTGCGAAAAGCTGGCTTTATATAGTTATACACGGTGACTCAAAAATAAGTGCATTCCCGTTGCCAGGGAGGTTTAGGGATTATACTGAGCAAGTTTTACTATGGGACCAACCACGAAATCGCGAAAAAACTTTCAAAATGATTTACCAGTATCCATACTATAATATTATAAATGCGAAAGTGTGTCTGTATGTCTGTCTGTCTATTACCTCTTCACGCTTAAACCTATGAACCGATATAGTTGAAATTTGGTATAGAGATAGCTTGAGTCCCCGGGGAAGGAAATAGGGTAGTTTTTATCCCAGAAATCGTCCTTTAAGGGGATGAAAAGGGGGATGGAAGTTTGTAGAGGAATCGATATAAAGCAGATTGGATAAAAAATACGCTACTCAAAGTACTCCACTCAGACGAAGTCGCAGATTATAGACTGAAATAGATGTCATATATTTAATAAAATAATTTCATTTGTTCCCAAAGTTGTGTTACCACTATAATATAATGTATATGAACTACTAGCAAATGACGTCACGGTCAAGTTACCTCTATTCTTTTGTGTCTAAAACAACTGCTGTCTACGTTTCTCTATTAGTTCTGGTGCTTAATTTCATGCATGATGTGAAATAATTAATTTTAAATACGATCAACATCCCTATTATGTGACTTTCTCTTTGAAAACTCTATGACCCTTGAGATAATAATGAGATACAATCAAACATCGTCTAGTGTGTATCGATTGCTACAAAAACCTACAGTACAGTCGCCATCAGATATATCAGAGCGGCCGGGGTGCTCAAAAATAACTGAACACGCACTCTAACGCCTTGAAAATAGAGGCGTTTTTAAGATATTTGTGAGCACCTTGACCGCTTCGATATATCTGATGGCGACTGTACAATGTGCAAGCATGCGATGTAGGTCAAAACGATAGGATAACAAGTGCTTCAATCGGCAGGGAAATACTAAGTTAATATTTATTCCTCGTTCAATGTTTTACCTTAGGCATTACGTATAACAGACATACTTAATTAGTTGACGACCGGTCTGGCCTAGTGGGTAGTGAGCCTGCCTGTGAAGCCGATGGTCCTGGGTTCGAATCCCGGTAAGGGCATTTATTTGTGTGATGACCACAGATATTTGTTCCTGAGTCATGGGTGTTTTCCATGTATTTAAGTATTTATATATTATATATATCGTTGTCTGAGTACCCATAACACAAGCCTCCTTAGGCTTACCGTGGGACTTAGTCAATCTGTGTAAGAATGTCCTATAATATTTATTTATTTAATATTTAGTTCTACGAAAAACGAAAGCTCTATAATGTACAACCTATATCTTACCTATCACGGAACAATGGTTTTCCGGACCATTGGGAGGCGTGCGCGGAGCCGAAGCCAACACGTAGAGGTTTGAAAATTTAATAAAATGTAAGGGGTACACCGAGCGGATGATGCCCTTGCCCGTGTCATGGGACGCACGCAGAGGCAGCACCCGCCATGATGTAAGGACTATTGGGAGTTGATTAAATGTTAATCTATATTATTATTATCAAGGGTAGAAAAAACTATTTTTTTTTTCTAACCGGAAATCAATTTCAGAAAACGTGTAAAAAGCCGTAATCAATCTGTTGTCTATTCCTTTTATTGTGTATCATTTAAGGTCTAGGTGGATAAGACCGTCTATCGGGTAAGATCGTCTACAAACTTGTCGCTTCTAACTCTTGCGTTTGTGTAAACACTCCACTTTACTTATTTCGGTAGAGAAGAAGGAGCGAAGATCTTCCTTCCTGAGTGTGTCTGAGCGAAGTAACTACAAAATTTCAAATACGAGAGTTATAATATTGCCCTATTACGGTCTTCCCAACCAAAAATATTATAAATGCTGGTCTTATGAGTCTTATCAACACTGACCTTCACTTTCTAATGTTTCTTTATTTTAGGGATGTACAGTAAAAATACTACGAGAATGAACTAAATTGAATTTGAGATGTTTACGCCGCGTAGTGTGTACGCCGCGCGGCGCAGAGATATCTTATAAGTTGGGTTTAAGTCATACTCTTTGAAGCGCAAACGCATTTTATTGCAAAAATGGAAAGTCTTAACAATAAGGAACTATTTGTTCGCTCGTTTACCACATTTACATACAACCCGTAACATGACACTTTTACGATAAAGGTAATATTTGCGCTTGAGGCCAATTTAAATTTACATTATGACATCAAACTGATCTAAATGTCAGTCGCCCGTGCGTCTCTTTCCCGAGAATACATGTACGGACAAGTACGAGCGAAAAGGATCATTTGGATATCATTTTGATGTCACAATGTAAGTTTGAATAGACGTATTGGCGTGTTAAACCACAATATTCGTGTAACAGGTCTCGTAAGCAAACTTTTTCCTTAGGTATTATGAGAAATTCGTGTCGTGTGTAATTGCCTTTATAACGGTGATTCCTTGAACGTGAAAAGGCAGTTTATATTGTTATAATAAATCAGTTTGTAGAAGACCTAGTTTTGCGAAATTTTGTTTCCTACTTAATTTTTTTAGATTACTTATTGGCATGCACTATCTGTCTGTATCTCAGTGGTCAAGTTTCTTTTCATTTGTAGTCTGTATATAAGTGGCTTTCCAACACAGGGTCCTTATGCTTCATCTGCAATAGAAATTCTGATACAAAGGTCCTTTTATAAGAATTTCTATGGAAATTTCAGATGGAAACGTCCTTGTAACATTTAATACTTATAGATAGAAAGCCACATATATTATATCTGTGCGTAATATTCCTAGCTGCAAATACATTATACACATTCAGGCCAATTCGAACAATGAGATACACTAGTTCTAGAAACGATATGGATTAGATATTTCAGTATCAAAAATGACGTTTCTTCAAACATAAATGTCATTTTTGACATTGACATCTAATCCATAACGTTTCTAGAACTAGTAAATGACGTATCCCATTGTTCGAATTGGCCTGATAGTCCCAACCTAAAATTGTATATATTACTCCCGGTATCCCTTACCTTTCACAACAAAAGGATTGAAGTCCACTACCCAATAAAAAAAATATCACGACCATCTCTCACTCGTCCAATTTAGGGGTCCTATTCTAGATTGTTTCAATCCGTCTGTCATATTTCATATCGCATACATTAGTCACCTGCCCGATGTGTTCCTCAGGTGCTCTTGTACGAATTTCGGATGTGCGGTGATCGAAAAAGGCGAATATGACACTGCCGTCGCATGCCGTTGCGAAGTGCGAAGCGACGAATTCGCGTGCGGCGACGACGGCACGTTTTCTCCGTATCTTCGTCCGAAGCTGCGATGCGCGACGAATAATTCTTACGTCTATTGAGCTCGGTGTGGCATACCCTGCGGTGCGCACCGCATCTCCTTTCGTCCGCGATTCGCATCCTTCGCACGGAGAGGCGGAGCAAATGTGTTGCGGTTTTTGCATACAAATCAAGATTCTAGAATACAAAGTTGAAAATCGCAACACCGGACGTCGCTCCGAAGTGGGAAGCAGTGTGATAACCGCCAAAAAGTTGCATATAAAATATTTAATGCAGGAGTTTTAAGGTGCAGTGAGTCCTTCTCCGAACGCAATCTATTCATATTTTTTTGGCAACCCGTTGTTTTTTTTTAAATAGCTTATCATGTTTCCCAGTGCTGGGCAAAGGCCTCCCCTTTCTTCCACCACTCATCACGGCTTGGTGCATGCTCCCGCCAGTCGCTGCAAAAAGCGTAGAAGTCATCCCGCCATCTCTTTTTTGGTCTGCCTCTGCCCCGGCTAGTCTGCGGTGTACATTCGGTAGCCAGTTTGGCCCACCGACCCGGGTGCATACGGCAGACATGTCCCGCCCAATCCCACTTATAGACCGCGGGCCAGGAACAGAAAACTGCCATTCAACCCACCAACGGAGCGGCAGTTGACGGTCACGAGGGTTCATCATACATAGCCGTTAACCGCTATACGAGTTCCGTATTATGATCTAAAAAAGCGCTGTCTTCAATAGGTTAACTCAGCTGGCTGAACCCACTGCACCAAGGCATCCGAATCAAGTTAATACATTACTTCATCGCGTACAAACCATTAAAACATTTCACAAAAACGTGGTAATAAATTTGTACGTCCACGCTTTTAACTAATTTTCCACAAAACTATTCAAGTTTATACTGTAATTTGAGTAGTTAAAGGTTCAATTTAGCTCGTATAGTATTACAATAGGTTGTTGTCGTATTGTCAGGTCACTCTAAGGTTGTGGGTGATGATTGATAGATGTGGTCAACAACGAAATTGATGTAGTTACACAACATTTCCGATCACTATTGTATTCTAAAAAGAGCCTTATCACGTGGAATTATGGTTTGAATTCCAGCTTCGTTTTATAAAGTTATTTGGCAAAACGAGTGATTTCTAATAGAATTCTTTAACACATGGCACATAACAAAAAATCATTATCACCCAATATAACTTTATCACCTTCGAGGGTCAAGGGTGAATTTACCTAAATACTGATTAACTGCCATACACTCATAATAACTGTAAGTTACCTAATAAATTATGAATCGGGGATACAGTTTTTGTAAATCGCTTAGGACTGTTGTTACGTAATGGCGTTCTTGATGGGTCAGATTTTTGTACCTATTTCATATTTCAATAAAATCTGGTTAGCCATTATTAATTATTACGTGATTGAGTAAAATCCAACGTTTAAACACTTGAAGACCAAAAATATGGGTAGGACATATGATGATTTACAAAACCGACTTTTTAGGGTTCCGTACCCAAAGGGCAAAAACGGGACCCTATTACTAAGACTCCGCTCCGTCTGTCCGTTTGTCCGTCTATCTGTCTGTCACCAGGCTGTATCTCATGAACCGTGATAGCTAGACATTTGAAATTTTTACAGATGATGTATTTATGTTGCCGCTATAACAACAAATACTAAAAAGTAAGGAACCCTCGGTGGGCGAGTCCGACTCGTACTTGGCCTGTTTTTTCTAAAATGGCATCATTCGACGGTAATCTTCTAGTTTACTGTCAGTTCCGCTGTTTGATTAATTTGACAACGTAGCTACTTGTGCCTAATGCGCTAAACTTGTGTCATAGATAATCTGTAATATGTCAGTTTTATCTTTAACAGTGATGTATTTGAGTAAAGTAACGATATATCAAATTGGCAAGTAGCCTATTTGAATTTTTCGTACAGAATTCATTTATTTGATTCTGAAAAATAAAATAGACAATTATTGAGGGCGCCATTATCTGCCACATAAGGGCATCCTGTAAGCTGTTTTCTATAGCTGTGTAGTTGTTGACTTTATATGTGACGTTTTCAATCAGAAGGTACCACTTTGTCGCTTACCATAAGGACGAGATTTGATTGTACCTTTATACGAATAACCTGTCAGAGCGTCCTTATGTCAATCGACAACGTGGTACCTTTTGCTTGAAAACGACACATAATGTAACACCCATTATGTACATGGCAATACAATATTGAATAAATGAATGCATGAATGTTTACCACCTTGTCAATGTAATAATAATTGACTTAAATTAGACTCAAAACACATGAACTGTCGCCTGCGGTATTTCCGGACCGATATGACCTTCAAACCTTCAAGAAAAGAGCGTATTCCCATCTTAAAGGCCGGCAACGCACTTACAACCCCTCTGGTGTTGCGGGTGTCCATGGGCGGCGGTAATCGCTTACCATCAGGTGATCCGTCTGCTCGTTTGCCTCCTATTTCATAAAAAAAAACATAGTCCTAGTATTCCTACTCACCCTACATTCCCTACCCGTCCTTTACACTTGTAACATCATAAACTGGATATGGGTTATAACGAGCCTTAGGCTGCGTTTCCACCAGAGATGTTCGAGGATGCGAAGCGAGGGATGTGTTTCTTAAGAACCAATATAAAATTACCGACTACAGCTGCGCTGAGCGAGGATATGTAGTGATTTTATTGGTTCTTAAGGGTGTCCGGCAAGCTCTGTTCTCCATACAAACTTTGTACTTACAATAGGATAAGGTATATCTATGTCTGTAATTATTTTATGTAGCTTCAGATACCATAGGTGGACTAAAATGTTAACGGAATGGTGGCCGCTTTCGAATGAAAGAAGCCCCTGGCGTCCGTCGGCTCGGCTCGGCCTGGTTTCCGGATGTGGGTGGACGACATCCGGAAGATTGCGGGTCACTTCTGGATGAGATTAGCTCAGGACCGGGACAAGTGGCGTACTGGAAGAGAGGTCTATGCTCAGCAGTGGGCGATAAAGGGCTGACATGATGATGATGATGATGATGATGATGATGATGATGAGTTAAAAAAATACAGCAAATTTAAGTTTTTCATACAAAACTTGTTTTTGCTCTATTTCGTTTGTTTTATAAACTGGAGCTATATAAACTAATTTCAGACCTAGATATACCTCATGTCATTGTATGTGCAGTTTCATTACATCCAACACGTAGTTTTAAAATGAGAGCAGAACTACGTTTGTATATAAGGTGCAATTAGGCTGAGCTTGCCGGGGAATTAACGAACACATCCCTCGCTACGCATCTTCGCTATTCATGGTGGAAATGGAGCCTTATAATAATAACCAGCCTGGAAAGTGTCCAACTACACAGTTTACCAACGCAGCAGGTGCGCTCAATCGGGCCAGTACCCGTGTAAGTATTGATACATAGATTATAGTGTAAATTGGGGTAATGGTATAGGCTCGTTTCTTGATGGGTCAGATCAGCTGTAGCCGGCTAACTAGAGCGATAGAAAATGAAACTAGGTTCTTATAGTAAAACGATATAATAGTAAAAATATGTACAATAAATTAAACTAATTTCTATCAGTACGCGAGTCAAAACCAATAAAATATCGTCACTGGCCTTAACATTTTCGAATTCCAATTTTCGTCCAGCCGAACGACGAATTCCGGCAGCGGGTGCTACAGTAGCACCTGCTGCCGGAATTCATCGCAGTAACTGCGGGCTACGCGGGCTCACCAGGTGCAAGCAGATAAAAACTTCAGGAGCTAATATCCAGAAAATAAGTAGCTTCAATCATGCGTCTTCAGTTTTAAACCAAAAGAAAGGGCTTCAACAATTGTGCGTTCTTAATTTCCGGGTTGGAACCCAAGCCTTATTCAGTTACAAGAACCAGTGACGTACAAATAAGACTTGGATTAGGTTTAATTTAAACATAAACTTAATACTATATTGTACTTTAGACGCAGCCCTCGTATTACTATCGTAACTTTTAACACAAATCATAAGCATGGGGTCACATTTAATAAATATAAGTAATCAGATTTGTGGGTTATTTGCAACAAAATTCCAAGAGAAAAAACAAAAGACGGGCGTGTGGCTTAGTTTTTTTTTTAAAACCGGCCAGTGCGCGCGGTGGATGTACTATGTCGGTTTGCCATGATACACAGCATCAATATATTATATAAATACATCCTAAATTTACATAAAATAACTGAATAAATACATTGCAGAGCTCAACACCATTTGAAAACATCTATTTACCAGTAGTTTACACAAAATCAAGTTTCAAGCCCCATTTTGCCCTGTAGCGTGATTCCTCTGACCCTCCTTCCTAAATAGTGAAACTTGAACAATATCCACCCACTAATCCCTAGAATCAATATCCAACAATACAATTACTATACGCTTTCATACTTAACTGATATTACTATAAATTCCGTCTACCATCTGCCACAGGGTCCAATAATAAACGAAGGTGCTTTTGCTTTCATGGTTATACCCTCCAAATTTATCTAAACTGAATCCTATTCTAATTCCTTTAAAGTTACAAATTACAATGACGGGTCAGACAGAGATATTACTAGATACTCGTATGAAAGACATAAGTTTTTACGATTGAATAAATTTGGTCAGGATGTTAAATGAACGGATTTGACCGTTAAATTTTACTTACAAACGATATAGGTGCTTTATCTTTTAGAATCTATATTTTAGATTAATCGTTTTGAGGATGCTGAATTTGGTAGTAAAGGTTTTGTAATCTTTATTTTATTTGTCTGTCCACACATCACAGAAGAATGGTGTTCCGGACATTGTATATGTAATTTTAATAACAAAACTTCCGTGAGACACAGACATATTAAACAAATGTTTAATATTGTATATGTAATCTATTATGTTCTTCATCTTATTTGCAATTGTTCCAAATTAAATTCTCTTACATTTCTTCTTGCACCATTTTTATTACATCTCTGTTTAGCCCTATGGTTGACTGATAGAGAATGTCTTAAGGCATTAAGTCCGCCATTTGTAAAATTTTTTGTAGTTTGTGCAATGAAGTTTAAATAAATAAATATCAAATTTTCTATGTTGTGTTTGTGCCTATATTTCTGTTCTATGCTTTTTTAAATATTTATTTCCAGTCACAGAAGTCGTTCTGTTACAAATACAAATTATTTTCCCAGAACTTATGCTGTAGCAATAACGCAGCAGCAGTGCAGTGCCTTTGATATATGCTTCGTACCATAATAGCTTAGCTTAGATGAAAACATAAAGACTGATTCCAGCAAGAAATTGGGGCATATTAAACTAAGAGAGAGGCTTCGTGTTCCCGAAGTTATGGGCCAATTCGGGTAATTTAATACGGGCAATTTGGAAATTTAAACGAGGTACTAGTCTAGAATATAAAAGATCTATACGTGAAGAAGGCACGACATTTAGGGCGTCTGCGCTGACTTTTTTCGTTTTTTATTATTATTAATAAACGAATTTCATACAAATTTCAAAAGCTCCTATTATTAAAAATTTCAAGCAAAGCTTTAGTTAATAAACATCTAATTGATTAATAATATTTTCCATAATAAACTCTCGCGTTTTGTACACATAATTAATGTCATTACCGGGTCTAACGCGAATAAATTTCATTATTTTAAGTTTTCTCCGACGTTTCAACTATGTTGCACTAGCTGTGGTCACGGAAGACCTCCATGTGGTCTTCCGTAAAATAATGAAATTTAATAGCGTTAGACCCGGTAATGACATTAATTATGTTTTCCATAATGTCAATATCCAGAGATGAAAATGGGGACTACGTTTGTATGGACATCCGGTCGTCTCATTTCCTCTTACCATATAATAAAAAAGCCCAGCCGACCATTATTTGTAATGTATCAATTAGGGGAGACCGAAGTGAGTTAAAACAGAGCTAGGTTGAAACAACGCAAATTTTGAGACATCCATAACTATTATCAAGCTATTTAGATCAGTACGGTTTCACTCACTATTATTTTTAGTCGCTTTTGTCGTTTCGGATTCGGATGTTTCAAATTCTTCGGGAGTCCTTCCCTTTCTAATAGTGAGTGAAACCGTACTGATCTGAATATTTTGAAATATGTCTCACGATAGTTTAATTTCGATTATTATCAAGCTGAAAAAAATGCTTAGCCGCGTCTCACGGTCCGCTTGTATGTGTCCTTACCTCAAGATGATTATAAATATCGCAAAATTGACGTTGTTTCAACTTTCTACTTTCTAGTCCTATCCTCATTGCTGAGGGTCGTGATTACCACAGAGGCTTAGCACCACCTTCTTCCAGGCATTCCTATCCTGCGCCATTTGCAGACAAGCCTGGGCCTTGGGTCCTGCATATGCCTTTACTGTGTCTATCCACCGGGTAGGCGCTTTTCCTCTACTTCTCTTTCCTTCTACGTGACCGATCATCATCAATACTTCCAGACTATCTAGACTATAGTCTAGTAGGTCTAGTCTATAGTTCGCCTTTGTACACATTTACTGTATTCTCTCTGTGTTATGTACTTGTTTTGTGCAATAAAGTGTTTACTACTACTACTACTGCTGCTACTACTATCTTCGCTTCTGTCCGAAGACTCGAAGTATGCGCTATTTCAACATACCTCTGTTTTAACTCACCTCGGTCTCCCCTACCGCCACTGCTCTGATTCATCTACAATCGCGGCACCTAATTATTCATTCCAGCCGTCAAGATATAACAAATGTTTCTCATTAAGTCGGCCATTTGTGAATCAATCACGCGTGGCCTTGGCTAGACGTATTAATATTGTTTTTACTGTGAATTGTGTTGTTAGGTTGAACTCTGTAACATATGGTGAAGAACTAGGTTTTTAGGGTTCCGTACCCAAAGGGTAAACACGGGACCATATTACTAAAACTTTACTGTCTGTCTGTCTGTCACCAGGCTGTATCGCTTGAACCGTGATAGCTAGACAGTTGAAATTTTCACAGATGATGTATTTCTGTTGCCGCTATAACAGCAAATACTAAAAACATATTAAAATTAATATTTAAGTGGGGCTCCCATACAAAAAACGTGATTTTTTGCCGTTTTTTTGCGTAATGGTACGGAACCCTTCGTGTGCGAGTCCGACTCGCACTTGGCCGGTTTTTTTTACATCCGAATATTGTATAACTAATGGCTCTGTGAGCTGTAGATCTCGCGCTAAGATTCATAAGTTTCAAAAATGTAAAGACAAAAATACTTCTTCGAGTCACTATCACAGCGTACTCGCAATAGTCTTTAATGCCATAGACGCTAATGGCACTTAAGTTCTTTATGCCAATTTATACCATTTAGAACATTTTCCAAAAAACCCCGACCCGGACCCGGGTTGGACCCGGGTATGTCCTTAAACTGCGTCCGGACCCGGATATGTCCTTAAACTACGTCCAAAAGAGAGGTATGGGCACTGTGAATGACATCTCGCTTTGTGTGGTAGGGCACAGGACAGCGGATGTCATTCCAGATCTAGAGCAGAGCCCAACTGGGGAAGTACCTCCACCTTACAGAAAACCGCAGCCAAATAACACTAGATCCTACTCATAGTGTTGTGTTCCTGCCGGTAAGTAAGGTTGCCAGAGCTCAACGAGGGAGAGGAGTGTTAGGGTCGGCAACGCGCGTGTAATATCTCCGGTGTTGCAGGCGTCCATAGGCTACGGTAACTGCTTACCATCAGGCGGGCCGTATGCTTCTGAACCTGCTCACAGAATTGCACGAGAATCGGTTGAGAATTGCGACCTGTAGAGAGGAACATCTTGACATACGAAAGAAGATTGCCCGAGTCAAAACGGAAACTTCGGTCAACTAGGAAACTAACTAGGAAATAAATGATAAAACTAAAATCAAAGTTTTGCACACTATATCGTGTCATATATCAAATGAAAGGGTTTATTAACAATCTCAAATATATTTTTTTTATAATTTTAGGATAAACAGTAGAAGTTTTTAAGAAAATAGGCAAAAAATTACCCCGCCCCGCTCTCCCTTATCTCCAAAACTCTTCTTCTTCATTTGCCATGTCCTAACGGACGTCAGTGACCACCTTTCTCCGAAACTATTGGGTGTAAAATTAAAAAAAAATACACAAAATAGTTTTTTATTCGGCAAAGTTTCCCCTGATGGCAAAGTTGGCGATAATGGCGGTAGCTAAAGATGTCAGGGAAACCTATTAGAAATATACAGTCAAGTCGGACTTAAGATCAAAAATGCGGTTAGGTTAGGCTGTTTTAGGGACACAGCCGCAATGGTTTACGTGAATTGTGGTATTGTTATTCTGTGACGTAACTGATGCGAGTTCGACTCGCACTTAGCCGGTTTTTTTCTTTCCAATTAATTTAACTGTCAATTTATTTTGAACACCTCGCCCGCTCAGCAACTCCTTCTGACTATATTCATATAAAAACCGGCCAAGTGCGAGTCGGACTCGCGCACCGAAGGTTCCGTACTTTTTAGTATTTGTTGTTATAGCTGCAACAGAAATACATCATCTGTGAAAATGTCAGCTGTCTAGCTATCACGGTTCATGAGTTACAGCCCGGTGACAGACAGACAGACGGACAGACGGACAGAGGGACAGACGGACAGACGGACAGCGGAGTCTTAGTAATAGGGTCCCGTTTTTACCCTTTGGGTACGGTACCCTAAAAAGGAATAACTAATATAACTATATGACGTCTAATGTTTGACGTCATAAAGAGATTGTAAAATCCTATTATGAAAATAAACGATATGATATGATATGATATGATATAACTATGAATTAAAACAGTAAATGGTGATATAAGTAGGAACGTGCCTTCGTCCTGCAATAAGCGGGGATCAATTACACGCTAGTTAGCTAATCGATAGTGATGGGACATAATTATATCGATATTTATTTATGAGGTTATTTCTGCAGTACCAAAAAGGCATAAGAAAGGACGTATATTCTGTCGTATATTATGAAACTTCCAGTAACTTTTTCGTATAACATTTACTTTTGTGCTTCATGATTTTGCTTTTGGACAAAAATGCTAAAAATAGATATCGTAGGTTCTTTGATATATAAAAAATAAGTTGAAATTCTAGGTCCATGGGGTCCCAGCGCGCACAAGTTGTTTGCAGAAATCGCGTAGCGTCTGGTTGACGTAACTGGTGACCGAAAAGCTGGCGGCTTCCTCACACAACGTATCAGCATTGCGATACAGCGAGGAAATGCCGCCAGCATCCTTGGTACAATGCCTCAAGGGCCTATTTTTAGTTTTAAGCTAGTTATTAATTTCGTTTACGTAGTACCACTGTATATATCTTGTATGTAAATAAAGAGTTTTAAAAAACTAAAAATAAATATCACAACCTCATTTAAGTGTTATAACATGATAGTTGATGATAGTATTGATGGTTTACTTAAAATCGACATATTATGTATCAACATACATTCAGCAGCAGAAGATGTTAAGCGGGCCAGATGTTTAAAATGATCTTGACGCGACTTTATTGTTAAAAGAATAAGACCGTGTCAAGGTAATTTTGAACACCTCGCCCGCTTAGCAACTTCTGCTGCTGACCGTACCGTACAATAATTTAAAATTTAATTTCGAATTTTGAACAAATTTTTGAGAAGAGTAGGCACATTTTACGGAATGTGATTAAGCTTTGTCCATACCTTAGTCTCATTTGGGAAAGGGCTGACATAACGAAACCTCTCCATGATTTTATGGTAAAAATATGTGACGCCATTCCAACCCTTCAACATAATGCTGTGATAAAGTTCTAAATAGAACATTTGTATTCAGTAAGTGGCATTAGGGTTTTTCGACTACGGTAGAAATGCGTTATTTCAGTTTAAAAAACGCTGTTTAATATCAGATTTTGAGTTAGGCTACTAAATTATGTTTGCTATTTCTCATAAAATGACAAATGTGACTTACGCAAGACTGCACACCTTTTTATAGAATTACCTTTTTTACCTTTTATACTTAAAAATGGTAGATAATTATCTATATAAGTACGATTTATATACACCCCAGGCCAAAAGTATGAAAACAAGTTTGTATTTCAATAGAAAAGTGTGATCTTTTAAGCGATGGATTTTATACTACTAATTGACAATTTGGTAAAAATAATAATAGAACATTTTAAAAGTAAATTACTCTGGCTGTGATAGGTTGCCAATTCAACATTTTGTCATGTAATGAAATGGTAGGTATAATTATGTAACTTTTTCCTACTATATTTTTTTAGCTTTTTGACAATATTTTAGGATGTTTTGATATTAAGCGTGTATTTTTAATCTTTTGGGTTTGCCTAAGTCTTACTTTACAAATATATACAACAAAGATAGAAACATGAGACATTAAAGAAACCAACGTTGTTTCCATACTTTTGGCCTGGGGTGTACCTACTCGGTTTTGACTTTTTATTTTAATTGCCAGATTAGATTATCTTGTTTTCATAGAAACCAGTGTCTATTATTAGCTTGTAGTGTGTTATGGTGTGATACTTAGTTCGTGTGGTGATAAAGTTTTTAAACACCTACATATAACATTATTAAGTACTTTTAAGGATGACTCATGCTAGCACGGCTCGGGTGCGGCCGAGGCGTCTACAAAGTATCCGAAGTGTCATCCTTTCATAGACTACGACAGCAATACAATATTTCAGTTCCATTTTAAGTTAAGAAACCAACAGATAGACACAAACTCAATACCTAAGTCTTAACAATTGCTTTGTGCTACCGCAAGTTGCTATCTTTGATCACTCAGGCTGGGAATAGAAATGAACAAAATGTACTTTGCCCGTGATAGTCGCGAAAACTTTGTGTTGCCCCGCTGAGATTAAAGTCGAAAGCTTGATGGTCCTAGGAAGGCTAAGAAAGCAAGGAAATCTGAGGATTAAAAGGTTATCTAAAAACTTATTGTCCTTGTTTATATATCGATGAATAAGAATAAGAAATATTATTAGCACAAAAATAACATAAAACATTGATTCATTTATACGAACAGAATTGTGCTAAAAGGTCTTCACTCAGGTTGATGTCCCGAAGTGAATCTTAGCTTCTGAACTACGTGACGCTGATTTTCAGTAAAGCCTGATAAAACTAAAACTAAAACTAAAACTAACTAGGTAGCAGAAATAAGTTCAAAATTAAGCAAGTAACAAAAACATAAGGATCAATCGATGATTACATAAGCGTTTCTTGTAGACAATGAGTTATTCAAAACGTCATTTTAGCACTAATTATATGATACAGAACGGTGTTAATTAAAAAATAATAATTATAAGGACAATCTTACAAAAATGGATCTAGTCCCACTGTAAGCTTGTGTTGTGGGTACTGGACGACGATAAATATAATACATTGGTATATATAAATGATATACATAGAATACATTCATAACTTAGGAACATAAATATTTGTGACAAACAAACAAATAAATGCCCTTACCAGGATTCGAACCCGAGTTGAGTGCCTCTTAGGCAGGGTCAGTACCGACTAGAGTAGAAGGCCGTTAGCGTTGGGTTAGAAGGTATTCAGATGATGATCTGTCAGCAGTCAATAAAAACATTACTTAAATCAGAAATGTCACTGTTGAAAGCTGTCAGATTATATAAATAACCTTTTCATAACAAGATTGTAAGTAAAGTTTTAATCGCCCTCAATGTCTCGAAAATGGTTGTGTTTTTGTAAATAATAAACTGATCGGCGTTTGGGCCTATTGCTTAGTCACACCTGATGGAAAGTGAAGACAGAGCCTAAGATGGATCTCATCGATTAGTAGCCTATTCACTCTTGCTTTAAAGAAACCGAGGTCATATTTCTCAGAGAATACAGATGATTGTTATTTATTTCCTGAAAGTTTTTCTTTTTTAATATGAATGTGTGTTTTGTGGAAGTAAGATATCCGTGACTATTTTTACTTGAGGCGACGGTTAGGTTACAAAGCATTGTGTTACATTACTTTGACGAGAAAATCGCTATCGCTTGAAATTCCAGAGATATCACATACCAACGGTTTACACGTAAATAAGGAATTTATCCTTCTTGGGTATTTAATCAAAATAACTAATATATTTAAGCTGTTTTACTATAATTAGCATAAGGGAAAATTACGAAGCCTGTTGCGGATAGTTTTATTGTTCGTGTGTAATGATGACGCCTGTTGCTGATTTATGGTTGTAATCACCAAACAAAGCCAACGTTGCGGTTTTAATTTGTCATACCTTTTAAATTACCTAATTTTAATCTTGTCAGTAATAAATTATTATAATTTTAATGTTGTCAACTTCCTCTTTATTTTGAACTATTAGCGACCCGCCCCTGCTTTGCACGGGTGCAATGCTGATGTATTACAAATAAACCTTCCTCTAGAATCACTCCAAGTATCTATTTAAAAAAACGCATTAAAATCCGTTGCGTAGTTTTAAAGATGTAAGCATACATAGGGACAGCAGGAAGCGACTTTGTTTTATACTATGTACTCTATGTAGTGATGTTGGTCGTAATTTATCGATATCAGTGTATTGGTACAACACTAGCAGGAGGAATTATTGAAGAGATACGATACATCGTTGCGATTAGTGTCGGTCGATAGAGGAACCACGACCTAATGCGTAATAAGCCGATTTGATTGGTTTCTGCGATTCCATAATACTTAGAACTGCTATGAAATATTGCATTAAAGACATTCGTACCTATAGTGTTATAAGAATAAGATAGCATTCGATTGTAAAAATACTGTGATGCACAATATTTGTGCCATTTTCAACCAAAAGGGTACATATAGCTTCAATTCGAAATCAACCTTATCGACAAGCGATAATGTGGTACCTTTTGGTTGAAAACGTCACATTTAGCCGTGAAACTATACACGGTGGTTAAAAAATTTGTGCATTCCCGTTACCAGGGAGGTTTTGAGATTATACTGAGCAACTTTTACTATGGGACCAAACCCGAAATCGCGAAAAAAAATTTGACTGGAAAATTAACTCGAATATATTTTGGGTGATTTTCGTAATTTAGAATAGATTCGGCGCTTAGTAAGGAAAGCACCACATGATCACCTGTCATGTCATATAAAAGTAAGTGCCGGAAGCTCCGGCCCGGACACGGCCCGGTCTAACGTGAGTCATCCTTAATAGTCAAAAAGATGTGGGTGAATTATAATTCTGATACCATATTGCAAAATCAGTTGATTATATTTAAATTCATTAAAAATTTTCTATAGTTAAACTACAGACGAGAAAATAATAGAGACTGTTAATTTAATACTATTCTTCGCAGAAATATCACCTTTGGTACAAAGTTTTTGATAAGAATATTGACGGGAAATAATACCTACTGTTAGTGTAATTTAAAGATAAATACCACATTTAAAGCAAAAGAGCTGAAAGAGCTAAAACTCACTTAACGACGTTGTCAGTTTACGTTCAAATCGTTAATACACTAGAATTTACAGTAGAATTTCATTCGATAGCTCGACCTGTCGTACGCGTTTGGGTTAAGTGTCATTTTGTATGGGATTTTGAGTTTCCAAAACGTCCCGCTTGGCGTGCTGTTTAAAATACCATACAAAAATAGACATAACGCAAACGCGAACGCTCGTCACGCTATCGAAGGACGCTACACACACACACACACTCACACACACACACACACACACACACACACACACACACACACACTACACGTACACTAGGGGTTCTGTATTCTGTAAGCCTGCTTGTTTCTCTGTGCTAGTAGGCAGTTTCTGTCATTTACTCATCTCTTAATCATTGTCCACGGAAACAATATTTCTCTCGAAATATTCACAAATCCGTGTCATCTGGGGCATAATGAGCTACATTGTAAGCTTAATTAAACTTCGATGGCCCCGGAACAATTAATGGCAGTGGGGAAATTTATATAAAGCGATTCTTCACTAGAAATGGTGGGTGTTAAGGCAGAAGCGGAAAGCGGTTTATGTATCAATTGATTAGCTGTTAAATTTAATATAAATGGTTTGATGAAATGACTTTTAGACATTTCCTGCAGTAATGCTGCCGATTGCATTACTGCAGCTGTATTGCAGCGCGACATTACTGCCGACTGCATTGCTGCCGTAAATGTTTTGACATTCGTGGCAGCAGCCGGTAGCAATGTCGCTCCGAAATACTGCAGCAGTAACGCTGGTGCAGTCTGACTCTGTGAACGGTACCTCATCCCATACATCTTTTCCCACTCCTACTCCATGCCTGTCCTTTTGGTTGTTACGAAAAATGCATTTTCAGCACACCAGCTCGTAAAGGCTCTCTTGATTGTTGAAAAACTGATAAAAAAGTTGCATTTTATCTACATGTGAGACAAAGTAATTTGATGCTAATTTTGAGTTGTTTCCTTATGTTGGCTAGTAGAATTGACTTTTTAATTGATTTTGAATGATAAATATTTTATAACGTTCAATTGATTTGGATTTTATTTTACGGTTAGTATTTTCCTCGCATTGGTGTGGTGGAAATTTTTGTTAAAAATTTGTCTAGCCTTCGTGCCTTAAAACCCTCGCAACGCTCAAGATTACACTTTTCGCACCACTTGCTCGTGATTTTCGAATATTTCGCTTGCTCGGGAATCGAGGAGTTAACTTTTTGTTTAAACGACAACTCTGCTCCCTTGTAAAATACATAAAATTTTAAATATCCCTCTGCTTGTAACTTGCGCCGCTTTCTTAAAATATTGGACGCCAAAACCTTCTGTCAGTGTTTCGATAAAGACTAGAGAATAATGACCTGACGAGTTATAGAGCGATTGCGACTTAAAATAAAGGCGTAAGTAGGTAGACATGAAAATAGTAACAATAAGGGATGACTCACGTTAGACCGGGCCGTGACCGGGCCGGAGCTTCCGGCGCTTACTTTTCTATAAATAAAATAATAAATAAAATAAAAATAAATAAAGTTTTATTTCAGGCAACACGTACAGTAAAGTTGTACACCCATATCAACATACAATTTAAAAGTTACAATTCCAAAAGGAATACCTAACTAAAAACAAAACACTTAAAATAAAAGTTAAACAATTAAAATAGTATTACACTATTTTTTGTTCCCGTTTTGGTGCACGGAAAGCCAGTGCCTAAACATATGACAACTGATCACGTGATGCTTTCCATAGAAAACGAAGCGCCGGAACCTCCGGCCCGGTCACGGCCCGATCTAACGTGAGTCATCCTTAATAGGTGTATCGTATTATTCGTATTAGTGGTGATATTTATTTCATTCTTCTTTGTCTTTGTTTTGGTTAGTATGGTCACAGAATAAGTAATAGTATTATCATACAGAACCTTCATACACAGCATTATACTAACATATGTGACGTTTTCAATCAAAAGGTACCACATTGTCGCTTACCATAACGACGAAAATTGCCTGTCAGAGTGTCGTTATGCCAAGCGACAATGTGGTACCTTTTGCTTAAAACGACACATATACAGAGTACTTCAGAGAGCTGTAATTTAATAAGAGCGAGGATGCTTTCGAGCAAATCCCTTGTTATTAGCACTTCAGAGGGTTATTGTGGTACTTAGAATACGATATAACACCGTATTATGCTCAGAATATTGCTTCAAGATCGTTGGGAGACTGAATAGATACAATACGTATTGTTCATACTGCACTATGGAAATATTTGTATTTAATTAAAATTCGTACAGCAATGCTGCATTCTGGATAACTGCGAGAAATGTCGAATTAAATATTGATAAGGCTTTATATATAGGTAACCATATAAATTGGATGACAAACCTGAGTAGGAGCAAAGATTGATATAACTCCGTAATAGATGGATACAGTCTAAGAAAGAAACGTGCCTCGAAAATCAAGAAAATTTGATTCTCTTTCAGAGGGCGTTACTAGCTTCGGCCTACTGTCGTATAGATGGCGTTGACGGTTTCGTTTGTTATTTAACAATTTTAACGCATATCAGTGAAAGAACATGGGTCAAAATCATAAAAATAATTAATGCAAATAAAAAAGATCATTTATCCATATTTAAATACATTTTATCGTATTTTTATAAATCTTCATTTTTAGTTTTAAAGTGTGTCGACAGATGGCAGTGAATTTACTGGGGTTACAAAATTTACTATGACAGTACCGCTCTAGTATAAGTTACTTTATGGTAGGAGTAAACTAAATAATAGAGTATTCAACAAATTGTATTTCCCACGTAACTATTATGTTATTAAGGGTCTCCGGCAAGAATTGAACGATACAAACGTAGTTCCGCTCTCATTCTTTCTCAGAAGGCTAGAAACACTCCAAAACGCACGAGCAATCGTGCTCAACACGGGGTCGGAACCGATCCCCAATCACAGGTTTAGCCGCCAATTTGCGGCAATCGCGTTAGACACGGCTCTGGGCTTGCGTCTCAAACAAGCTACCGACATCTTGTTACCGCCAGATAACTCCAGGCCATTCGGACGTGCACTGACATCAAAGCGATGTTGTGATATTGGAAGCATAGATGTTAGCTATCATTCCATATGCATTGTAAAGGGTCTCTATTGTTTGACATAATTATTGAAAGTCATAATGTAATGTTTGTCATATTATCAAATCTAATCTTTTTAATTTAAGATTAGTAGTTAAGTTAAATATTACATGTGCTTTTTTATAAAAATAAACAGTTTAAATTTTATTTTTTATTTTTTTATTAGTCATAATTTGGTTTTTCTCAGAAACGCGTAAGTTTTCAGGATTGCCATAAAACAAACCTAACCTAACCTAACCTATCTATAGGATAACCCGAGGAAAATCCTGAAAAGTTAACGGTTTCAGAATTATGACTAATGATAATATGACAATCATTATGACTTTCAAAAATTATGTCAAACAAAGGGACCCCGCATTGTGAAACTTTGTACGATACACGTGAGAATAGGTAATTCGCAACTCGTGTCAATTTATCGATACACTTTGCGAATTTCCTACTTTTCGCACTTGTATCGTAATTAATCGAATTTAAACTGTTGTGAGACATACTAGCATTAAATAATTTCACGGTTTAGACACTTTAGACACTTGTTTTAGTCACTCGCGCGACATGTGTGTGTGTGTATTAGTGCTTGAGAAAGGAGACCTAGGCTCTCCGAAACATGTCGCGCGAGTGACTAAAACAAGTGAGTCTAAACCGTGAAATTATTTAATGTATCGTAATTTTAATTTGCAAGCAATAAAATCTATAATTGTGTGGCTATTCTCGTTCACTTCATTTGTTCTGTCACTTCTGTCACACATTTGTTACACACGTGACTGAAGGTGAAGTCAATCAGAAATGAATATTATCATCGTATTTGCATACTAACATGATTGACAAATTATAATCTCAACTTGTTTTGACCGCGACTTTACATTTATTATCTTCCTGTCTAAACGCAGAACGGCGTAAGTCCAAATAAGTGTGTAGATCAATCTAATTAGTACCTATAAAAAACCGGCCAAGTGCGAGTCGGACTCGCTCACCGAGGGTTTCGTACTTTTTAATATTTGTTGTTATAGAGGCAACAGAAATGAATCATCTGTGAAAATTTCAACTGTCTAGCTATCACGGTTCATGAGATACAGCCTGGTGACAGACAGACAGACAGACAGACGGACAGACGGACAGACGGACAGCGGAGTCTTAGTAATAGGGTCCCGTTTTTATCCTTTGGGTACGAAACCCTAAAAATTGAGGTAAGCGTAATAACATTCTGAGGTTTTAACATAGCCCGGTATTCCGAGGACAAAAACATCTTTATACGAAATTTTATCTTAATCGATCCAGCGGTTTTAGCCTAATGAGGTAACAAACGGCCTGTCAGTTGTTCGGAACTGTCAAATTTTTATTCTAACTGGTAATCAGTGGGCCCCTTACTTTCGCATTTTTAATACTAGTGGCTCTCTGAGCTGTAAACCTGAATAAATGTAGAGCTCCGCAATTTTTTAAAATTTCCTGAATCGAAAAAAATCCAACCTGCTCACAAAATATCACGACAATCAGTTGAGAATTGCGACCTATAGAGAAGAACATTCGGATATACGAAAGCATTTTTGCTCAATCAGAAACGGAGACCTTCGCTAGCGCTTCGGTCAACTAATAGCGATAAGAGATGAACTTAGAGATGGATTTGTTTCTTTCCATACCTACATAAAGATATGCTATCGCTTTTTCGGGACTCAAAATAAACACTCGCCAGAAAAACCAACTTTCCTCTCTTGTTGCACAAATAACTATATAATCACGGAATATGAAAAATAACTAAGAGAAAATTGGTCTACCACACTTATTTATAGGGTTTTACGCCTTTAGAGTTAGAGCAATCAACTAAACCAGATTGATAAGATTACCTGCAAAACCGGATATCCCCTTTAGTAAGCATTACAATCTCATTCTTATTCCCAATTAGATACGGCTGCTTTTTCAACAAATATTAAAATTAGATAAGGTGTTTGTGAAGTAGAATGGATTGACATTTAACTAAGTCCACTTAGCGGGATTATGAAAATGCTTTTAAAGGTAAAAAATCTGTCAACGCTGATCGATAAGTATCTTTAATCGCTGACAGCTCAGAAAAAAGTAGGTTAAGATAAATAATTAATGTAATTTTAATGATAGCTGCCTTACAACTGTTAATTTGAAAGGCTGCAAAGGATTTGGATGTTGCGTTTGCGCGGCATTGCGCTTAGTGAACAATCGCGCGCTTTATAATTAAATATTTAACGGAACTTCAAAGCGATATAAAGCTAATATCTATACCATAGCAAGCGAAAAATTCCAAAATTGAACGGATGCACGGGTTTCAAGGCACGATGGTTAAACAAACTTTTTTAATTTTTCAACACATCAACGCGAGGAAAATACTAACTGTAAAATTTGGCTATTAGGTTTGGTGGTTTAGGAACCCGCAAAATTTCGAGTGTTGCTCTGCCGGCATTCTTGTCCTCAATCCATAGCACGTCTGATCTCGCAGGTAAAATCCTTAAAGCCCTACCGGCATCAAACTGCGAGATCGCGTGTATGGAGGAGGCCAGGAGTGCCTGGATAGCTGGGCTCAACCTACCTATACCACCTAGACCTACGGGGCAGAGAGCTTGGGACAACATAGCTTCCGACGCCGTCCTGAAGGCTCTAATACACACGTCCTCGGGTAAGGACCGCGCAAGGCTCCTTGCTGTCTCCCGATCTGAGTCTGGACACTGGCTTCATGCATACCCATCACCAAACACGGGTACATTCATCGATCCAGGGACCCTCCGAATAGCCATCGGTCTCCGAGTTGGGGCTGATGTTTGTGTGGACCACAGCTGCGTCTCTTGTGGGGCTAACGTTGATCGCCTAGGCCACCATGGACTTGCCTGCTCTTCGGGCGCCGGCCGCCTATCTCGTCATGCGGCACTCAACGACATCATAAGAAGGGCGCTCGTCAGCGCCGGCGTCCCCGCTGCTCTGGAGCCCCAGATCGCGCGGGACGATGGCAAGCGCCCCGACGGGATGTCGTTGATCCCATGGAGGATGGGCCGTGCACTGGTGTGGGACGCTACCTGCGCCGATACGCTGGCAGCGTCCTACATTTCATCAACCAGCAGAAATGCCGCGGCGGCGGCCGACGCCCGAGAGCGCTTTAAAGCAAATAAATATGGCTGTCTCGGCGCCAACTACGAATTCGTAGCTTTTGGTGTCGAGACACTCGGTCCATGGGGCAGGGGTGCACGCGGGCTCCACAAGGAGCTCGGAAAGCGGTTGAGGGAGGCAACGGGGGACCCTCGCGCGGGCAGCTTTCTCGCGCAAAGGCTTGCTATCGCGATACAGCGCGGGAATGCTGCCTGCGTGATGGGCACTTTGCCAAGAGGTCAGGGTTTGTTATAGGAATTTTTTTTTTTTTAGGTAGGTTTAGTTTTAATCGTTTTATTTTATAAGTAGTCTTAATTTTGTTTTATACAATTAATGTAAATTTTATTTATCATCTTTTCAATAAAGCTTTTTCAACTGTAAAACATTATAAATCAAATTCATATGAAAGCTGTTAAATATTTATCATATTAAAATCATCATATAAAAGTCAATTGCCCCAGCCAAATTGAATTGATGAAATGAAGTACGAGCTGATGTGGTGAAAATACCATTTATTTTTACACAGCTTTGAGCAATTTGTTTGCACAGATGTAATTTATATTGAATATTTATATTGTTATTTATATTTAAATTAATTGGTGCAAAGGTTGTCCATCGCAATTGAACGTGGTAACGCGGCTAGTGTGATGGAAACCTTTGCGCCAGGAACATCTCGTGGGGGACTTTTTGACTAGGCTTAAGTTTAGTCTTAAGTTTATTGAATTGTTTTTGTTTCTGTATTGACATTTATTGACTAAACAAAATTAGTGTCCTATTTATATGGTTTCTGCTGAAATATTTTTGTTATCATCACAGTTTCTTTGTACATAATATACATTTGTTTACCTAATTTTTTTAGCTGAAACAAACACTGCACGCTTTCTTAAAACATTGCAACACGTATTCTTTTTAGAACAATAACAAGACATAAATCCGCTTTGATCTATGGAAATATTATGTTTATTAACGACAACACTGTGTTAAATGATGTTAGATGTAAACATGCTACTTTACTGATACTCGTTATACTGCAGTTTGACGGTAATTAATATAATCGATCGTTTATAAGTACGGCTTTATTCTGGATATTGATCCTGAGTATCCTGACTGCCCGATTCTTAAAGTTCGAATCGGGCCGTAAAGGGGTCCACTGATTATCAGTCCGCAGGACGATATCAGCCTGTCAGTTAGAACAAAAATTTGACAGTCCTGAACTACTGACAGCCGATATCGTCCGGCGGACTGGTAATCAGTTGGCCCCTTAAAAATGTCCCGAAGAAATATAAGTACTCACATTTTATCAAAATATTCTGTTAGGTGGCATTCATTAAAACGAGCGAAATGCACGCGCAAATGATGCCTCGTTTAGACATCAAAATGTAAGTTATCCCCCGTAAATGACACCCATCTTCAAAGGGCCTTACAGGTCAATTCGAACATGACATCAGAATGATATTTGAATCATGTTATTTTCAGTTATCGTGCGTCTCGCCCGCGTCAATAAATGTACTTAACGGACAAGCGATATGCACAAAGGGCCCTAGGCACAAAAACTTGTCATCTCCATTAGACTATCAGAACCCTCAAAAAGGTCTGACGAACCCCGGAGCCAGCCGCCTCAATACTCGTATCTTATTTGAAAATCAAAAAGCTACTTGAGAACGAGCTCACAAAAAGAGTTGAGAGACACGTAAACAACCCCGTACCACTGGAACGCTCGAGTTTGCTTTCTCATTTTGTTGCGGAAATGGACTGGGTTTGAATTTAATTTAACATTATTTGTGAAAAGAGTTTGAGGGAAAACCGACAGCACGCCGCCCGGTCGGGCGACCTAGGTATCGATGGGCATGTGGTGGACGCTGATCTGCGCGAGCTCCAGGTCCAAGACTGGCGAGAAACTGCACAGGACGGGATCAGTGGCGAACAGTCGTGTTGGAGGCCATTGACACACTGCGCCAGAGGAGAAAGCAGTAAGTAACATTATCGGCAGTAATGGTATCGGTCATATAAACATTTTTTTTTTTAATTGGATTTCTTTGATAGTAATGCAGTCGACAGTATTGTAGAACCACTGTAGTGCACTCCACATGTGCTTTAAGTAAATAGCTATGTAAATATGTACATAGTTAATAAGTTTGTGTGTGTACCTACTAACATTAGTTGTAAGATTAAAATGTGTTACTAACCAAATTGATCCTTTGTTGGTCTTAAATAAATTGAATTTACACAAATTATATTACACAAATAACACACAAATTATTAGTTTTATTTCACAAATTTAATTTAATTTAATTATTGCAGCGCGACATTACTGCCGACGTGCCGACTACAAAATGTCAAAAATCCGGTAAGCATTGTCAGCAACATTGATTTTGACATTTGCGGCAGCAATGTAGTCAGCAGTAATGGTGCAGTTTTAATCCTAACGTCACCGTTAGTAATTCATTCGCTTGCCCTTGTCCCATTCACTTGGAGTCGGCGCAGCATGTCTTTTTCTTCCATATTACCTTATGTCGCCCGTCATCTCATCATTCAGTTCGTTCCATTATCATCTCTCAGACAGTCCATCCACCTTTTCTTCGGTTTTCCTTTCCTCATACTTACCTCACTCCACATTCATTCGTGCCCGTACCACGCTAGGTGATTTGCCCTTACTTTTTCGGTTTACCGCTGCAGTATTGCAGCGTGACATTACTGCCGACTTCATTGCTGTCGCAAATGTCAAAATCGATGATGCTGTCCTGATTTTTGACATTTGCAGCAGCAATGCCGTTAACAGTAGGATGTCGCGCTGCAATTTTGCAGCAGTGGTTTCGAATAAACTCCAGGATCAATAGTAGTGCCCACAATTTTTCCGCAACCAGGTGTACTCGGCTCGGCAAACACGTGTCTGCGACATGTTTGGCCGGCATTGTGCGTCCGCTAAATAACGGCCGATTGCAGAAAAGGACTGGGATTGAGGATACTTTGAATGCTGTGCAAAGACTGAAGATTTGTGAAATATAAGTTAGAAGCTGGAAACTGACTTTGAATTATTTGACTTTGACTTTCACATCATTTGTAAGTAGATGACGAAGACTATAGCTGATTTGCTTTTGTGTCCACTTGACGAAGCTGATTACGAACTCTGGACGGACTTAATTGTTTCTATTTATATTTATTTTTTACCTAAATAAATGCGGTATTTTTATCTTTGAACATTAATCCGAAATTTGTGGGTTTTTGTTAAGGGGCCCACTGACTATCAGCGCGCCGGACGATATCAGCCTGTCAGTTAGAACAAAAATTTGACAGTGCCGAACAACTGACAGGCCGATATCTTCCGGCGGACTGGTAATCAGTGGGCCCCTTTAGTTGTTGTTGTGTTTTTAGGGATTCGAAAGGGAAAAAACGGAACCCTTATAGCATCACTCGTGCGTCCGTCTGTCTGTCCGTCTGTCATAGCCTTTCAATAAACTAATTTCGGGTAGTGTAGTATTTACTCTTGAATTTCCACCAACTAAGTACCGGCAACTTGCTGTAATGAACAAAACTCTTGAACTAATGACATACACGCAAGTTACAGATGTTAAACGATTTAAAAAAGTCTATTGAGTTCAGAAATCACATAATAGTTAAACATGTTTTGACAGATGATCATTGTTAAGATGATGAAAAGAAAGACAGTGCACTAAAATATTTAATAACGCGCTTATTTATTAGTGCAAGATAAGCAATATTAATAATAGTAATATTCAATATTAAATTACAGATTTTTAAATCTTAAAGTCGCTTCTGACCAACAGACAGTAAGTAATATTGTTCATTCAGAGCCTTTTGTTTTTCTTCTTCGACCTAGCGTTTTCCCGGCCTAGCTCCAGGGTCCGCTTTCCTACTTAATCTTCTCCACTTTGCCCGGTCTTCGGCATCCTCAGGTGTGACATTGTTCTCTTGCATGTCCGCTATCACGACGTCCAGCCAGCGCTTCTTAGGCCTACCGCGGCTGTAATCGAGGGAGATTCAGAGCCTTTTGTTTAAATAAAAAATATTATTTTACCATGACATACGGTGCCGAGACATGGACGCTCACTAAGGAGGCTGTGCATAAAATCCGCGTAGCACAGAGAGCCATGGAGCGCGCCATGCTCGGTATCAAGCTTCAAGATCGAGTAAGGAATGTCGAGACCCGTCATCGCACCAAGGTGCAAGACGTTGGTTTCGCCATTACCAAACTAAAATGGAGTTGGGCGGGACATGTTGCTAGGCAGAGTGATGGCAGGTGGACTAAAATGTTAACGGAATGGTGGCCGCTTTCGAATGAAAGAAGCCCCTGGCGTCCATCGGCTCGTTGGGTGGACGACATCCGGAAGATTGCGGGTCACTTCTGGATGAGATTAGCTCAGGAGCGGGACAAGTGGCGTACTGGAAGAGAGGCTCAGCAGTGGGCGATAAAGGGCTAATATGATGATGATGATTATTATTTTACCAAAAGCAGTAAAATACTAAATTGGCCTCACAAAAATCGCCATAAAGCGTAAGACATGATCACATAAGTTAAATACCACCACCACCACATCTCAACTGGATACGCCCGTCCTAGGTAAGCTACATAAATCTCACTCCGTCTACCAAATTCAAGAAGCCTGGACACTGGCCCACCTGCGTCGTAGGTAAAGAGAAGTTATGCGTTCAATATTGTTACGCGCGGATAGGTTTTTGTGGTGCAAGTTAAAGGAACTCGCGTTGAAAGTTCGAAAAATCGCTGATTTTTGCCACGAAGCTTTATTTGCCAACGTAAGTATGTACAGCCTGACCAGGAATATATCATGATGTGCAATGTTGCGGAATTTCACTGGATCTAATTTTATCATACTATACTTAAGTGTCATTCCATACATGAGAATAAGCAGCGCCCTCTTGACAATGATCATATATTGGTCAGGCTTTACGTTCGTAAGAGAAGTGAGAAGTGACTGTAGGTGACACATGCTTTCATCGCAACTTCAAGGCATTTTACAAGTTAACTGACGACTCTTATAAGTCTTGTTTATGACCGATATACCGTTATCATATAACAATATAAATGAAAATTAATATTTTACTTTCATCCATTTCTATAACGCGACCACAATCTGTCGCGGTGTATATTCATATTCATATTCTTTATTTGTATTAATCATACATTGTCATGGATGCGTAATTTACATTATTAACATTATTATGTAGGTACAATAGATATGTCAGAAATATATACAATTAAAATTATATAGCTATCATTGTAAACATTTGAAAAATAATAATAACAAAAAAAAAATTGTCAATAAACTCCGCTATAAAACAGCTATACCCCGTTCCAATACGTTAGAAATGATAGTATACTAGCCTCATTAGCCTTCAAGAAATTCCTTAACCGAATAATACGCCTTTTATACCTATATATTACCGTAAAAGCCCGTTTTTAGTGAAAACGCGTTTTTTGTAGTTAAGTAAAACTTTTCAGTAAGTCCTCGGCGAAAGTTAGTTTTAACAGTTTTAACTGGGATCTTTCAGTTAAAACTAGTTTTCACAGTGCCTTAGTGAAAACTAGTTTTGACTAATTGTGTAACAATATTATTCAGCACGCCTTTGTGTTTTCAGTGCGTTGTACAAAAACCTTAACGGACATTCCGAAACTCATTCTATTGTGTATCATTCGTGTAGTAAATTCCTAGTTCAAACTGATTTTCCAGTGTCACTTACAGTTAATATGTTGTGTGGTGCGAATTATCAACTGCAGCTGCATTACTGTAGCAGCATTACCGCTACGTCCTTAACGCGGCCGCTGTCAATGTCAATTTCCTTGCTAAAATGAGTGACGTTGGTAGATGGTTGGTAGGCGCTATAACATTCAATTTGATCCGTCACTATAATCAAGGAATTTGACAGTGACAGTATTCAATAATAAATTGTTCAATCCATTCAACTTTCCTTTAAACTTTTGCCGGCATATCGCGATGTTAATGTTGCCTACTTTTATTTGTCGCTCCCGCTCTCGCCTATGCCTTAACCCCTATCTTCCTGTCAGAGGCAAATGCCTCCCGGAGAGAACTTCCTGCCCTTCTAATAGCCTTTTGTTCTTGTGTCCGACACGCTGATACGATATTTTTTATTTATTCAGGACAATACCTCTGTATTTCAATTTAGTTCAGTGCCGTGGATTTTTTTTGTTCCGAATGATAATTTCCCGCGTTTTTTGAAGTCAGGAAATGAACTTCATTGTGATAACGTTCCGTTTGACTGTTGGGACTTCGTTAAAAATATGAATATTTTTAACTGTCAAAATGCTGAAGAGCGACAATTAACAGATATGGGTGTATACGTAAAATTTTAAGATTGTATATAAAATGATGTCTTTACTTTACGCATCACGGAACAATGGTGTTCCGGACATTTGGGAGGCGTGTGCCGAGCCAAGGCCAACACTTAGAGGCCCTTTTGACACCTTAATGAGATGTAAAGGGTGTACCGAGCGGATGCTGCCTTTGTCCGTGTCATGGGACGCATGCAGAGGCAGCACCCGCTGGGTAGGGTGAAAGGACTATTGAGAATTGATGGAATCTAAAATAAGCTAAATTATTGGGTGAAAGCGATGGATTAAATATTGGGCTATAGGATAAAAAACCGGACGCCTGCCTAATAAAACGGTATGCAATTTTATTTCCAACAGACGTTGACTCGCCTCCCCAAGCTTGGTCACATAAAAGTGACATCTAGAATGGCTCACGGGTAACACCAATGTGAGGGCTGGGAGTAAAAAGGTGTCACTGGACTTAAATACTGGGCTATGGGATCAAAAACCTGCCTAATAGTTATGAGGCCGTAGTCGATTTTGGAGCAAAAATGTAAAATTGATAGATTTAGTCGTTGAAATTATACACGTTTTGTTACGTAATATCTAAATAACAAGTATTGATTTCTATTAGCACTTCTCATCTTGCCTTTTAATAATGAGGTCGCGAGCGTGCGTCACCGGTAAGGCATGAAGAAAAGGGGCAGTTTTTAAAAATTCATCAAAAAATCATGGTGGTAAATTATACAAATTGATGTATAAAAATAGTTTCAGAAAATGTTGTAGATTGTTTAAGTATCAAAATTACGTTGAAATTAAGTCGATTTTTAGAGAAATTGTCACTTGTTTTGAAGTAATTTCTGGAGAAAATTGATTTCGTCTAACTTTCATTTACACTACTACAAAGTCATAATAATAAAAATGTAGTCTGATAACCGTCAAGTACAGGATATGTGTAATACAAAATTACCATGTTTAGCAGTCCAAACATTACGAAATTTACAAATAAGAGCGACAAAATCAGTGCTTTACGCGCGTTTACTTAAACGTCCATCAGATAATTTAGTGAGTCTGTTTTCAAAAAATTGATTTAATAAAAGGTAAGATAAGAAGACGTGCTAATAGAAACCAGTACTTGTTATTTGAATTAGGTAACAAAAGGTGTAAAATTTCACGGACTAAATCTATCCATTTTACATTTTTGCGACTAAAATCGACACCGGCCTCTTAAAACGCTATGCAATTATTATTTTATATCCGGCTGACGGTGACTCACCCCCACAAGATGGGGCCCCACAAACAGCGACATCTAGAATGGCGCACGGATAACACCAATGTGAGGGCTGAGAGTAAAAAGGTGTCACTGGACTATGGGATCAAAAACCTGCCTAATAGTTAAAACGGTATTCAATTTTATTTCCGGCACACGGTGCCTCATCCCCACAAGATGGGTCCCCACAAAAAGCGACATCTAGGATGGTTCAAAGGTAACACCAATGTAAGGGCTGAGGGTAAAAAGGTGTCACTGGACTTTAAACTGTAAGTAAACGGTAAAGTTTCTGATGAGTCGACAACCGTTCAAGTTGAAGTAGAATCCATTTCAACTGATTTTATTGTCATATTATCGCTCTCAGCTGTATTGGACTGTTAAGAGGGGGCTAACGCAAAATTGTAGATTTTTCATTATTTTTTACATGTTTTACATTAAATTCACGCGGAAACTCTAGACAGCATTTGCAAGGGTAAACTCCAAGAAAAACTTTAAAAGGTTAAAGCTATCTTGATAGAAAAAAAACACGAAAAAACTGTCTAATTTTCGATTATTATTAGTTATATATCGTTACCCAGTATATCATAGCAGTATAATTTTTTTTTGCTAGTGATATTGCCGAGGGATATGAACAAAATTTAAACAGAAGAAAGAAAGAAAGCTGAAGAAAGTTTTCCGAGTAATTGAGATAAAAGGAAAGAAATCCGCGCGATAGCCATTTCCTGGCGCAAATCATCTAGAGCAAATTTTGCGCGGCATCATCATCATCATCATATCAGCCCTTTATCGCCCACTGCTGAGCATAGGCCTCTCTTCCAGTACGCCACTTGTCCCGGTCCTGAGCTAATCTCATCCAGGAGTGACCCGCAACCTTCCGGATGTCGTCCACCCAACGAGCCGATTGACGCCAGGGGCTTCTTTCATTCGAAAGCGGCCACCATTCCGTTAACATTTTAGTCCACCTGCCATCACTCTGCCTAGCAACATGTCCCGCCCAACTCCATTTTAGTTTGGTAATGGCGAAACCAACGTCTTGCACCTTGGTGCGTCGACGGATCTCGACATTCCTTACTCGATCTTGAAGCTTGATACCGAGCATGGCGCGCTCCATGGCTCTCTGTGCTACGCGGATTTTATGCACAGCCTCCTTAGTGAGCGTCCATGTCAATCCTTGAAAGGAAATGGCGTTGGATCAGACACGTACTCCGTAGGCCGGACAGCCATCTGGCCAAGCAGGGTCTCCGCTGGCATTCGGCTGGCAGTAGACGGTCCGGGAGGCCTTGTACTGATCGCCTCAGTTAAGAAAGAGGCTGGCTCAACTGGACTCCACTGGAAAGAGCTGGAAGTAGCCGCTAAAGATCGTGACAAATGGAGGATTCTTCTGCGAGCCCTATGTCCCTAACGAGGGATAACAGGAACGCATCATCATCATCAGATACGCTTGACAACACTACTGACGCATCAAAAAGGTAAAACTCTCAGCAAATACGTGTTCTCATATTGTGTGAACGGATAACGGATCAAACAAAGAGAAAAGCCCTTAATTTATTTGTAGAGTACATACGGTGTAGGTCAGAGTTCCTCAAACTTGTAATCCCATTTACCCCTATTAAATTTTACAGGCAACTGCAAAGTTTCGGATAGGGCGTCCGCTAGATGGCGTGGTTGCATGGAACAGGTGAGCGGGCTAACGAAAAATATTATGAGCAAAGCTAACTGGCGCGGACGCGTACAACGGTTTTTACCTACTATGGCACCCGCGTGCGTGCGCTCGCTCCGTGCACCCGCGCCAGCTAGCGGACAACCTTAGGTATATTCTGATTGTTACTGCAGCTGTGTTAAATGCTGTATATTAAAAGTCTGGTCAGCAACATCGGTTTTGACGTTTGCGGCAGCAATGCAGTCGGCTGTAATGCGCTGGAATACTGCTGCAGTAATGCTGATGTAGTCTGAATCTGAACGGTATTTACATCGGGAAACGGAAAATGTCACTTTTAAACTTCTTGACAATATAACAGAGTTTAACGTTCCAATTGCGACAGCAACGCGGCAACGAAATAAACTCAATTTGTCAAGGAAATTGACAGTTGACATCGGCCGTTACGTACTGCTGTTAAAGCCTGACCAGGAATATATGATCACTCGCCATGTTGCGGAATTTCATTGGAACTAAAATTTTCATACTAAACTGAACTGTCACCACATACATGAGAATAACAGCGCCCTCTTGACAATAATCATATATTTCTGGTCGGGCTTCACGCTCGCAGATCTACAATGACGCTTGCGCTCAAATATATTGTAGTGTGCAAAAGGGAAGCCATCACGTATATGAATATTTCATGAGTGCGAAAGAGGCAGAATAATTTAACTATTTTTTATTTTTCATGTAGGCCAATTACAATGCGCTTAATAACGTCAAATAAAGCTAAAAGAAGCAAACGAAGCTCTCGACTCTGACCAGAGATTTTAAATCCCTCCTAAATTGCAAGTCCTGGTCCCTGGAGGAATTCCAATATCAACCTGGCAATAAATTTGGTGATATGTCTCACCCTGTTTCCACTCACTATGTTTTCAAAACATTACATCTTATAATAAACATACATTAAATAAATAAAAAATACTTTACTCAAGTAGATACGTAACTTTTTCAAAACTCATTATAAAAGTGTAATAGAGACACTTCAGTCACCCGTCACCTGTCATTATGCTCTGTCTTGTCCAAGGCCTGACACTCTTTGATAGAGAAAGATAGTCTTATTGCGATTCCTATAAGAGGAAAGAGAAAATAGTGCCATGCTTTGTCCTTATCACCGACCGGTTTTTTTTTTTCATGGTCGGGTTATGGCAGTATAGGTCTGGTAGGAGGCGATGGCGAAATACCGAAATTTATAAGAGTGAAAGAGAAAAAGGATTATGCTGCCATACATTAACCTGTCAATACATGAATATGTCTTTCTCCTTACCCCTGGTCGCTCGGTTTCATGTCTATAACTACTATACTATGTCTATGCAGTAAATAGACCTCAAGGGTTTCGTGTAACTTTGAGAACCAATGTTCTAGGTCAACACGCAACATAGAACACTGAGGACAATACTTTTGATCTCCTCACTAGATCACATAGATTTTTTGATGTCACAGTTCAAATACCGGCTTTGGCCAATAAATTTTACTAATTAAGACGCATGAATCGGAAGTTAAGGCAAAGTTATTACCGACTGAATATTGAAGATAACTTTTACTAAATAAAGGTACAGTCTCTCTCTCTCTCTCAGCTTAAATAGTAAAGGATGAAACAGCGCTCTAAAAATATCTGTCATCCTGGAATTATATAAGGTATTTGTTTATATTTAAAATAAATTATTTTACACCATGCATGAAATAAAGCACCAGAAGATTAATAGAGAAACGTAGACAGCAGTTATTTTTTGACACAATTTCTATTAATAGAAGTAAAAAACCGGCCAAGTGCGAGTCGGACTCGCGCACCGAGGGTTCCGCTTTTTAGTATTTGATGTTATAGCGGCAACAGAATCTGTGAAAATTTCAACTCTCTAGCTATCACGGTTAATGAGATACAGACGGACAGACGGACAGCGGAGTCTTAGTAAATAGGGTCCCGTTTTTACCCTTTGAGTACGGAACCCTAAAAAGATAAAATAATGAAATTTAATCGCGAGACCCGTTAATGACATTTATTAAAGGTTTATTTTTGACACGCAGTCTGATACGTTTTTATGCTGACTATACAATAAGATAGCCGAAAAATTCTAATTAACTGAATTACGCCCAATCCGGAAATGTCGATAAAAAACGGCTGTCTCCTTAGTATAGGCCATAAATTGTGGCCGTTTTCTTTAATTCCGTCCGTAATTCCGTCGTCAAATATAACGGCCGATATTTCAGTCTCAGAATCTATTAACAATTGAACTGCCGCACCGTGGCCGGACCGTGGCCGGACCAGTGTCGTAAATATTAGACGGTAGCGGGTTGCGTCAGCATGGGCAGAGTATATTACATAATAAAGTAATCTAACTAGGGAACGAATCAACATGTCGAGCGTTTTTTGACTTAAAATACGTGAGTGACCCGTTATTAATATATATTTAATATAAAACGAATCAAATTAAGTTTAATCTTTTTGATTTGTATTTTTAAGTAGTCTACTACTATATGTATATAATTATATATATTAAACAAAAATAGATGTCACATAATAAAGAAAAAACCGGAGTCGGACTCGCCCACCGATGGTTCCGTACTTTTGTTTGTTAGGTGAGGGTTCCGTAGTTGAAATGTTCACAGATGATGTATTTCTGTTGCCGCTACAACAACAAATACTAAACTGAACTGAACTGAATAAAATAAATTCCCATACAACAAACTTGATTTTTTTTGCCGTTTTTTGCGTAATGGTACGGAACCCTTCGTGCGCGAGTCCGACTCGCACTTGGCCGGTTTGTTTTGACAAACGGAACACTTATTTTATCTGTCATCAGCCGAAAAATCCGCTTTCTAGTGATTCTCACGAGTATTAAAGAGAAAGTTCTGTTAGTACTTTGGAAATAGATTACTCCCTGTTGGCTTTTCACTCTGATCTTGGAAATAAACGCTGCGTTCAGGGATCTTTGAATTGTGGACGACACTTCTTTGGATTTATTAGGCATTAAAAAGTATGCAAAGGACTTGATGTTAGCGAAAGCTATAAAAATGAACCGATTTGACGGGACGCTGTGTTGACTCGCGATTTCTATATCGCGGTGGCGGAATTATCTCAGATTTTGTATGAATGTTTTAGCTAAATCGTTCCCTGGAGGCAAAGTGACGTCAGCGACGTCATAATAACGTAACAATGACGTCATTATGATGCCGTTGATGGCAAGTAACTGCTTGTTTAGTAGCGATGGACGTTTTAAAGAACAATGTTTTAATGTTTTAACAATATTGTAGTTCCTCGAGAAAACCTCGGCAAGGAGTTTATTCTACAGTTGTTGGACAGTTCGCGGATATAAATTTCTCCGAAACTTCACGTGTGATGCAGCGTAATACGTAGGCGAACAACTAACGCGAAGCGAAGCGATGCTGCGCGGGGAATCAATCCTTTGGTGCCGTGGGCCCGCTGCGCCGCGCCGCTGCGCTTCGCTTTCGCGAGTTGTTCGCTTACATAAGACGCTGCGTTACCAGGATTCGAAACTGGAACCTCCAGCTGCGTAGGGTCACTACCGGCTAGGTTAAAAAGAGATAACCACAGCAAACAATCCAAATCGAATATTCCTAGTGTAAATTTCATTCGATGGGATTTTGAGTTTCCAAAACGTCCTGCTTAGCGCAATACACTATGGATTCTGAACTGTCTGTAAACTTCAAAAAGTAATCTATGATTCAATTACAAACATCGAAACAGTTTTCCGAACGAGTAACCTTTCTGTTCGTCCCCACGGGTGGCCTCGTGTTTTCATTTATTGAAGAATACGGGTGAATAGAACCAGTACTGCCTGAGCTTCGTAACAGACTTATCAAATCTTTAGGCCCAGTGGATTCATGTTCTTCTCTCACTATCACTGAGCGTAAGCGAGAGCGAGATGGCTTTGCGCGCGGGATCATGTTTTTGAAATTTATCTTTTGTCAATTACAAAAAAAAGAGCAAGTGATCAGCGTCCAGAGCTCCAGCTCAAAACGAACCAGCTTCCCCCGTTTACCGGACAGGTGCCTGAACCGCTCGGCTATCCGGTCACGGTGGCATGGGTCGAAATTTCCAAGTATATGAAAATTTTCCGAAGGCTTGTGGCACCCCCTGGGCATCTCTAAGATAGAACAGTATGGCTCGACCTTCTAACTGAATCAACTCGGGTTACGGGATTACGGGCCAGCGAAGAGAGATGGCGCTGCCATTAATACTCTAAGAACAAATTAAATTACATAAGGAGATAACCACAACAAACAATCCAAATCGACTATCCCTAGTAAATGTTTTTTTTTCTATAAAAAGTGACTAAAAATATTATTATTAGAAAATATTTTAAATTGTGTTTTGTGTTTGTGTGTTAGGGGGCGCCACAAGCCTTCGGGAAATTGTCATATACTTGGATATTTCCACCCATGCCACCATGACCGGATAGCCGAGCGGTTCAGGCACCTGTCCGGTAATACAGACGTCGACAAAACAATCACATCCGCACTCGCCAAGTGTCTCGAATGTGGCTGTTATACCTATTTGTACTACAATGGAAGAATTGAATAAACTCAATTGTAATATGGAACGGGCTAAGAATAGATTTGACATTTATATTGGAATGAATTGAGTTAAAAGTGACTTTGCAATCATATTCAAGTTGGTGCTAGAATTGATATGGGTGTCGTAACCTACTTGATGGATTTTATGACTATTTATTGCAGTTATGCTCTGAATATAATCATAAACTTCACTGTTGTTTTGCAATGTGGTTTAGTTATGTAAAGTACATGCCATAAGTATTTTGAAAAGGTTTTATTTTTTTCACCTCAGCAGCTCGAACAAGCCTACTTTCGTAAGTCGCAAGGAAAGTCGCACTTTCCTCACTCCAGGGTGTGGGACTTTTTAATTTAGTGAAGGCCATGAATTGCCACTTCATACTTTTTTTTTGTTTTTTTTTTTCTCTGTATTATTCTGTGTAATTCGAAATACATTTTTAACCTGTAATATGTTCTCACTACTGAGGTGAAAAATTATGTGTGCAACACGAGAGCAACGTTATTTTACATCTCGTGTTTTTGAGTCCCGCGCTACGCTCAAGATTCTAACTTAGAATCACTCGCTTCGCTCGTGATTCAATTATAGGATATTTCGCTTTCTCGTGACTCAAAATAAACACACGCAAGAAAAACCAACTTTCATCGCTTGTTGGACAAACAACTATTGTTTCACAGAAAAGTCTAAAAGCAATGTTATCAAGGTCAGTCTACAAAGTTCATCTCGCCTCGTAATACTACATATTAATAACCACTTAATTCAAACGCAGACTCCCAGTCCCCGGGTAAGGAGATTACAGAAAAAGGTTGTTAATCCTAATGACATTAATCTTCGCATTAAGTTCAAAATAGCAAGGAAAAAGTTCTAAGTCGAATTAGGGACAGGCGAGATTTGGAGTTTTGAAGAAACTTTACTTAGACTTTCTTCTATTAAGTGGAGAATTTACTGCCTTGGGTGAGACTTGAACTCACGGCCTCTGGATGTCGCTAGGGTCCCCTAGACCCATATATAATAGTGGGAAGATTTGCTGAGTATGGATGAGGTATTGGTGGCTCAGTTGGCAGAGTGCTGGAGTATCTATCCAGAGGCAGTAATTTTTCCACTTTTAAAATTCTAAGATGCAATTCTAAGTTGTTGTTGTTTATTCTAAGTTGTTATTATATTTTATTCGTTCACAGATGTTTCTGCTTGTTATTAATTTATTATATTGTGTTGACTTTGTGACATGATCTCAAATATACGTAGAGAGCAAATCAAATTATTTTATATAGTTTTTTGTTTTGTGTTTTTAAGTAGTCACACCTACTATAATTATGTTAATTATAAACTGAAATAGATAAAGAAGCTCAGAACTCCAAACTCGGGGTTTGCCAACGAGCCATGGAGCGTAGCATATTACGAGTAGGTGTCAAATTGGTGGATCGAGTCCGGAACACCACGCTGCGCTCCAAAACCCAAATCGTCGATGTAGCTCGGAAGGCGGCCAAGCTAAAATGGGACTGGGCTGGTCACGTCTGCCGAATGCCAAATGAATTGTGGGGCAAAATCGCCACAGAGTGGGAGCCCGAAAACTCAAATCGGGGACATGGCAGACCCCGCCGGCGATGGCGGGATGAACTAGACTCCTTTTTGAAGGAGTGGCCAGACACATCACTGGACAGAGATCTGTGGAGAAATTGGGGGAGGCCTTTGCCCAGCAGTGGGACACGTAAGGCTCCAAATAATAATAATAATAGATAAAGAAAAAAAGTGTGTGCGTGTAATCTTTACGCGCGAAGCAGTAAAACTTCTTTGACGATGACGTTTATCGCTATGTTGGCACTTTGACGTGTGTATTGTGCGTGTGTCACTACTGAGCGTTACTTCCGTCAGAAAAAAAATCTGAGTTACCCTCTAGTCGCGCCTAAAGAAGTTTACTTCAAAAAGTGACCAAGCCCTCCGGTGGCCGAGGCCGGAACGCCCGGAACCGAACAGGCGCCTTCAGTGGGGCTACCCCGAAAACCGAAATTCGCAAATTGCGGGGATCTTTCTCTTTTACTCCAATGAAGGCGTAATTAGAGTGACAGAGAAAAATGCCCGCAATTTGCGAAATTCGATTTTCGCGATTATAGCCCAGCTTACGCGGCTAATTTCTCGGCCACCGGAGGGCTTAGAAAATTAGACATGTTTTCGTAATTTTTCTATCGAGCTAAGTTTAACCTAGTATAATGATTTATTGTAATTTTAATTTTAGACATAATTCTCAATTATGTGATGATAATAATTTATTTTCTTATGTTGACATGTAATATTTTAAGAATATTATGAATAAATGAGTATGAGTATGGATTTGCTTCGAGTCAAATATAATCTGGTTTGGTTTTTTTTTCATGAAATTAGCCTATGTGAAAAACGTATAAAAATACAATACCTACCTATAAACTACAATTTTGCGTTACCCCCTCATAATATAATGTGCCTTCCACTAAGGATCTTTTTTTAGGGTTCCGTACCCAAATGATAAAAACGGGACCCTATTACTAAGACTCCGCTGTCCGTCTGTCTGTCACCAGGCTGTATCTCATGAACCGTAATAGCTAGACAGTTGAAATTTTCACAGATAATGTATTTCTGTTGCCGCTATAACAACAAATACTAAAAACGGAATAATATAAATATTTAAATGGGGCTCCCATACAACAAACGTGATTTTTTTGCTGCTTTTTCCGTAATGGTACGGAACCCTTTGTGCGCGATTCCGACTCGCACTTGGCCGGTTTTTATATTTATTTTATCCATAAAAACTAGATTATAGAGTAATGTAATATAATGTATTAATAATATTTATAGATATTGGCTGTTTCACATATTTTGGCTGATCAGATCTAATGTCGACGTTTTCTATGGGAGAGCCAATCCTCTTTTTTGCGATGACGGGATTGGTTCTATATTTACACATCTGACCACCATTATTATGTAATTCGTTTTAAATGTTTTAAACTCATATGTAAATATTTTCTGGATTAAATAATTTCATTCATTCATTCATTTCATTTCATTCATTGTCACTATCATCAGTCATACTCATAAAATTATGTACATACAGTGATAAAATTATGCACAAACCTGCATGTTAGTTAGAAGCCAACACAAAAATAAAAATTTCATAAGGCGTTTTCCTTAACAATTTGCTGAAATCCAGAAAGCCTTCAGCTTCGCTTATAATCCTCGTCTTTACAGCCACCTGAAAGTCGCTGAAAATAGAAAATGTAATAAAATCAAGCAGGATTTGAGGAGGATTTGAGTGACAAATTTTAACAAAGAACTCTACTCGACATTCTTATACGTGACGCGAAAATTTGTTTAGGTGAAAATGCGAGAATATTATTGTATTATTTTTATTACAGCTTTATTTTCCACTTAAATAATGTATTTTTCAATTTATACTTTATCTATATCTATGTCTTTGTTATGTGACCCCTCTGAGGGTAAAAGCCTCCTCCATTCTTTTCCACCTTTCCCTGTCCTTTGCCGTATACATCCAGCTTTTTCCTGCTGTGTTTATTATGTCATCGGCCCATCTTTTCTTTGGTCTTCCCCGCTGTCTTTTGCCTTTTGGGCCTAGCCATATAGTTGTTTGACGCGTCCATCTCCTATCTTCATATTTTGCCAAGTGCCCTGCCCAATCTAAGAAGATATGAGGTATATAAAGTTAAGTCAAGAAAACGGCAGAAGGTGGAACTGAAACGTTAGTTCCACCTGGGTAAGTTTTTTGACGTGCTTACCGATATTATCATCTTTCTTAAATTTAAAAGTAGTAGGTAAGTTCAGTACGGTCTTACAAATGTACAAAATGTTGTATATATATATTGCCACGTCGGTGGCAATCAAGCATACAGCCCGCCTGATGGTAAGCAGTTACCGTAGCCGATAGACGCCTGCAACACCGGAGATATTACACGCGCGTTGCCGACCCTAACACTCCTCTCCCTCGTTGAGCTCTGGCAACCTTACTTACCGGCATGAACACAACCCTATGAGTAGGGTCTAGTGTTATTTGGCTGCGGTTTTCTGTAAGGTGGAGGTACTTCCCCAGTTGGGCTCTGCTCTAGATCTGAAATGACATCCGCTGCCCTGTGCCCTACCACACAAAGCGAGATGTCATTCACAGTGCCCATACCTCTCTTTTGGACGTAGTTTAAGGACATATCCGGGTCCGGACGCAGTTTAAGGACATACCTGAGTCCAGGTATATAGTCTACATTATTCCATAAAAAAAAACCGTGCAAGCGAAGAATAACCATGTATATTTGTCATTTTTTAGGGTTCCATACCTCAAAAGGAAAAAACGGAACCCTTATAAGTAGGATCACTTTTTTGTCTATTTATGCAACAAGTGCGGAAATCATCTTTACGCACGTGTATCATACAATGTTTTACCATGCATTGTGCGAGTAAGTAAAAAAAACATATAATGGCAAATAAGTTTAATTATTAAAAAATTGAAAACAAAAAATAATAATTGAATTGGTGCGAGAAAGTAGCACCATATGTACTGTTAAAAAAAAATTGAAAACAAAAAGCACTAGTGCGGAAAAGTTGTACTTTCCGCATGATATGGCTCCGTAGGAAACGCACTTTTCGAACACATGCATTGTATACAATGTTGTACACTTAATTTTTACTGATCAAATCTATTCTTAACTATAAACTTATCAACACTTCAATCTAATTTTCATTTCGACACCATTTTAAACATCAAGTGATTATGATGGCCAATAATAAACTCTATTCCGTTGTAATACGGTTTTAATGTCCGCTTAATTCTTCGGTAGTTTGTTACACTAAAAATAAACCACCCAATTGAAAAAGTTATGTTAAAGCAGATTTATAAGTCGGTGTCGTATTTCATATACTCCATTTTTTGGGAATATAGTGTGGTGGTTTCCCACTTGCCTTCCACACCGCAGCTCAAAAACCGGTTTCCCGCTTCTTGATGCTTGGTCTAGAGCCCTACCAGAACCTGCTTCCTCGGCCTCCATCCCATACTGATGTCGCTGCTGCCCGACATCAGGGGAATGCTTATTTAGTGGCGGCATTTTCTCGCCACGTCACAAGATTGTCATCGGACTGTTGTAGTATTTTTTAGAGACACCTGTCCCACCACGTGTCTCACCACATCCTGATAATCATGCCGTTGCTTGGTCGGGGACTGCTTATTCAATATATTCGCAGCTAACCACCATATCTGGTGGCCGTTCACTATTTTTTAAAACTATCCTGGAGGGGCGGATAGGAAGGAAGCGGGGTAGAGGAAAACCCAGACGCAGCTTTTTAGATCAAGTGAAAGAAAAAGTAGGGGTCGTGTCGTATCAAAAAGTCAAAGAGCTGGCGCGGGATAGGGAAAGCTGGAAGATACTCCACCGACAAGAGAATAACTTAAGTTAATGATGATGATGTCGTATTTCATAACTGCTGCAGCTGTTGTACACTATCAAATGGAAATTTCTACGCAAATTACTGTTAAGGGCGAAATAAAATCAGTTTATAGCGCTTTAAAAAGTAATATCTATTACAATACCTGTGTCAGATGTATAAAACTCATAAATACACAATGGGCTCTAGCACAAGTCATCATCTATGACAAGTTTTTATTAATGGTATCAGCTAGTCAGGTTTGTATTGAGAACCAAACTTAGAGGATATAACCAAACGGAGTAGCCATTAACATACGTTCCGTTCTGTCGAAAATAGGCGGCCAATGGTCATACGCAATGTATGGACTGACGTTTATCTGACATGGTTATTTTTACGTAAACATATACATTTGACGTGCCCCTCCCCCGCAAAAATCGGCACTGTTTTGTACACAAAATTACAGACATGGCGTCTCCTTTTGTTTATATCCTCTGAATCAAATGTGTAAATGGGATCCATGTCAGAAATGATTAGTCAGAAACTTGGAGGATGTAACCAAATGGAGACGCCTTGTCTGTAATTTTCACTGCAAAACAGTCTGCCTATTTTTGGCGGGGGAGGGGCACGTCAAATGTATTAGAGGATATAACCAAACGGAGTAGCCATTAACAGGCGTTCCCCTCTGTCGAAAATAGGCGGCCAATGGTCATACGCAATATATGGACTGACGTTTATCTGACATGGTTATTTTTACGTACACATATACATTTGACGTGCCCCTCCCCCGCAAAAATCGGCACTGTTTTGTACACAAAATTACAGACATGGCGCCTCCTTTTGGTTATATCCTCTGAATCAAATGTGTAAATGGGATCCATGTCAGAAATGATTAGTCAGAAACTTGGAGGATGTAACCAAATGGAGACGCCTTGTCTGTAATTTTCACTGCAAAACAGTCTGCCTATTTTTGCGGGGGAGGAGCACGTCAAATGTATACGTAAGGTAAAAATAGCCATGTCAGATAAACGTCAGTCCATACAAAGCGTATGACCATTGGTCATAGTTTCGACAGAGGCTAATGGCTACTCCGTTTGGTTATATTCTCCAAGGAAATGATAGATGAAGTATTATTTTTATTTTTATTTAAGTATAACCTTAACCTTAGTTATAAGTAAAACATAAAATATGTAACTAACAATATGTGGATCTTGGTTATCTAAATAAATAACTTTTATTATTATTATTATAGGTTCAAACCTTTTCGCAGCTATTTTCTTCGTTTTCATAGTTACCTGAAACAAACAATATTTTGTGACTAGTGTACATAAAATATACGTAACTAATTAGGTAGGTGTAAAACACATCTTTACTCAAACAACTTAGTTAACTTGTCTATTATGATAAATTATCTATATCACGCACGTGATGTTATTTTTTTATAAATAATTTTAAAACGATTTTATTAATGCCTTATTTTTGATGAATTGATTTGATTGTATGTTTTATAATTGCTGGCATTTTTATTTATCATCATCATATATTTAAGAGTAAGTCTCTTGTCGGTGGAGCAATTTCCATGTATGTCGGTCCTCTGCCTTCTCTTTGACAGCCTGATATGACATGACGTTGAGTTTTTCCTTTATTTGATGCATGTACGCTCTCCTTGGTCTTTTTTTCTGCTCGGCATTTTTATTATTATTGACTTATTTATATTTTAAATTTTCTCTAAGAACAAATTAAATTACTTTCTTATGAAAATATTTTAATTTGTGTTTGTACAAGTAGTCACACTACTATGTAAACTATAAACGAAATCACTGCACTGGCACTGGAGGCCTTGGTCATTTTTAGGGTTCCGTATCCAAATGCTAAAAACGGGACCCTATTACTAAGACTCCGCTGTCCGTCTGTCTGTCTGTCACCAGGCTGTATCTCATGAACCGTGATAGCTAGACAGTTGAAATTTTCGCACATGATGTATTTCTGTTGCCGCTATAACAACAAATACTAAAAAGAAGGGAACCCTCGGTGTGCAAGGCCGGTTTTTTTTCCTTTGTTTATGATATTTATTTCGGTTTTCGGTTGGTAGTTTGATTCGGTTAGGAGGTCGAACCATACTGTTCTACCTCAGGGATGGCCAGGGGGCGCCACAAGCGCTCGGAAATTGTCATATACTTGGAAATTTCGACTCATGCCACCGAGCCCGGGTGGCCGAGCGGTTGAGGCATCTGTCGCGTAAACGGAGGACGTTGGTTCGATTTCAGCCCCGGGCACTGGAGGCCTTGGTAATTTTTTCCTTTGTAGTATATGATATTTATTTCGTTTTACTTTCAATTTTTTTATACAATGATTTTAAAATAATTTTATTTTTAATGACTTATTATTTTCAAACAAAATTTAATAGTATATATATTTTAATTATAAACTCTTTATTGTATAAAACACAAATATGGCACAGGATAGGCAGTATATTTAGTATATCAGGTTTTATATTTTAATGTTTTATAAATGTTAGTAATGTTCAAATATTTTTAAATTGCTGTTCTGATTTTATTTAATTTATTTTTCATTTATTTTTTAATTATAATTTATTACATTGAAATGTTTTAGACCTATGTTGTCTACCTATATATATATAAACGGATTAATTATAACGCTAATGCAGCGTACATTACGTAGATTTGAGCAATCTAGGCGGCCAAAAGTCCTAGTAAAATTCCTGGTTCTGGGATCTATTTTAATTTAAGGAACTGTTCGGATACAAATAACACCAGCATGACTGCAGAAGCATTGCAGCGCGACATTACTGCAGACTTCATTGCGGCCGAAAATGTCGAAATACCGGGCAGCAAAATCGATAAAATTTTGTCATTTGCGGCAGGAATCTTAGGCCGGCAACTCCACAGTTTTATCACATTGTCATGATTTCCAAACCTTTTTAAGTCGTGTCATAAAAAAGGTTAATTTAACCTCCAGTAAACGAGTTAAGCTCACCATTTCTTTGTATTCTCCATAATTTCCTTCGAGAGTTCTCGCCGACTCCACTACCAAAGAATCAAACGTTAAAAATTTCATCTCGCGCTCCACCATTAAACCGTGGAACGAATTTAAATATTAATATCTCGAAACGATCTTTATTTACTTAAAAGTCCATTAACTTGGCAAAAATGTCGTTTTATTTAAGTCTTTGTAGGTTCAGGTTTTATATTGGATTCATTTTCTAGCGCTTAGACAATTTTTGTCTTGTATATTTTTATAGTTGAAGATTATAATTTTTTGTATCTGAACAGCAGAAATGTTTAGTAGACGATGAAATTAGATTAGAATATAATCTACGTATTTCTTTCAGAGTATTTTTGAAAGTAGTGGTATTGATGTTCAAACTCAGTTTTTACCGATTTTCAATGAAGCAACAACTTGACAACAATACGCATCGCCCGATCATGTCATATCGACAAACCGTAAAGCAGCAGGCGTATTATGGATGGATTTATAAACGTGATAAAATAACCGTCACTTTTTAACACCGGGCGATTGAAAGTGACGGACGTCGTTTTATCACGCTATTACGTAGACAAGAATGACCATTATATCTGTGCAGAAGAAGTGAAGCTCTTCTTTTCTGACTGTGCCTGAGCGACATCGCTACGTACGTACATACTTACTTCATTGGCCTGAGTCACTGATGACCCAAAAAGGATCTTGGCCTCTGACACAAGAGAGCGCCACTCTGCCCTATCCTGCGCCACTTCACGTCAGTTGGGTACTCCGAGGGCGGACAGTGTACAGGTCTTTTAGGGCTTCGTCACTCCAGCGGTATGCGGTACACATGCGGTGCGGTGCGGTGCGGTGCGGTGTCCGTGAGGCAATCCCAATCTGTAGCGTCACTCAAGGCGCGGCTTAAAAAATTGTGGCTTTCCGATAGGTAATTTTGGTTTTCTCGATTAGTACTTCTTTAATCTCCTTTACTTTTTAGTTCGAATTCATATCTATTTATTTATATTATATATTGAGTATTTATTTATTTTTATTTAGGGTATATATTTATTTATGTATATATGCATTTCTTATTATTTTATTATTATATTTATATTTATGTTTATTTGTAGCAATGTGTATTCAAAACTTGATTGTACACTGTTGTTTTTGTTTGTTATTCGTCGTTACTTTCTGTTCAACTCATTTCCTCAAAGGTTAACTGGAAGAGATCCCATACAGGGATAAGTTCGCCTTGTTGTATTTCAATTACTCTGTGACTGTGTTTTTCGTGTTGTTATTTTTTTATGTACAATAAAGTTTATACATACATACATATAGTATGAATCTTCTCAAATGATTTTTACGTCTAACCCTAATCTGTTAAACAAAAGCCATTGTTTAACAGATCAGGGTCTTAGGCGTAAAAATCATTTGAAAAGATTCATACTATACATACAGTATACAAATACGAGAGTTCTCGCCCTATGAAGGTTCTTCAAAAAAGGAGTGTAAAGGTTTTTAAAGGGTCGGCAACGCGCATGTAATATCTCTGGTGTTACAGGCGTCCATAGGCTACGGTGACTGCTTACCATCAGGCGGGCCGTATGGTTGTTTGCCACCGTCGTGGTATAAAAAAATTACATCTTCTCCACATTGACCTTACTTCTAATATTAGTAGCCTTACCACGAGTTTGACACTGACTTGACACTGACATATTCGATAGCGTGTAACTTAGGTACTTTCTATGCATCTCACTCGTACTGTCATATTAGTGCGAGCGAGATGCATAGAAAGTAACTTACGTAGACGTTAGCGAACATGTCAGTGTCAAGCTCGTGGTAAAGCTATATAGCTGACTATAAATTAACCTTTTTAATAACAAAACTTCCGTGAGACACAGATATGTATATATTAATACCCCGGGTCACTCAAGTATCTTATGTCGAAAAACGCTCGACATGTTTCACTACAAGTATGATGACACTACTCGGTACGGAGTGAGTCGAGCGTTTTTCGACTTAAAATACGTGAGTGACCCGTTATTAATATATCTAATAAAGTAACCTTTGTTGTATCAGTAAAAGGTTCAGTTGCGACGCAGTTGAGAGGAATATTATAACTGCGCTAACTAGCAATTTACATGCTTCAATATCCTTGTGAGTACGACTGGTTTACTCTTGTATTAGTGAGGGGATCAATCGCCGAGATCTTTGAGAACAAATTTGCCGAGATTTATTTTAATAAGAAACTTGGTTTGGAACTTGGGTTAGTTTGGAAGTTGTCTGGAGGAGATCGCTTTTCAGCAATAAGACCGTTTGTTGTTTACCTCTCTCTGTGTTGCTGTTTTCTTTTGGATTGTTAAATAAACTAATAAATAAATAAATATTATAAAACATTCTTACACAGATTATATAGTTTATTTGTATAGTTTTTATTAGTTTTTTTTTCTTGTGTAATTTAACATTTATATTTATGTAATTGTTTTTTGTAATTTTGGATTAATTTTATTGTTTGTAAAAATTGACATGTAAAAGTGCCCCTGTGGCCTATTTGCTGAATAAACGTTTAATTTGATTTGATTTGATTTGATTCACTAAGTCCCACGGTAAGCCCAAGGAGGCTTGTGTTATGGGTACTTAGACAAGGATATAATAATATGATGCTCTCCTGACCGATTTCGGCCACAGCGACTGTGTGCTCTGGAGTAGGCAATTTCTAATTCGCGTTATTAGCGTGTAGTTGATCCGCTCTTTGGTGCGCCCTTAGGTGGCTCACGTACCCTATCTAAAATATAAATACACGAGCGCATTTTGGGCACGTCAGCGCACTACCTACATAGTATAATAATATATAAACACTTAAATACATAGAAAACACCCATGACTCAGGAACAAATATCTGTGCTCATCACACAAATAAATGCCCTTACCGGGATTCGAACCCAGGACCATCGGCTTCACAGGCAGGGTCACTACCCACTAGGCCAGACCGGTCGTCATAAACGTTTTATTTTATTCAGGTGTGTAATAAAAATATTTGTATTGTATTGGTTTGAAATTGGTTATACATTTTATAAAAAGTAAAATGTATTTTATAACGGTTGTCCTACACTGGTTGTTATATAACGCTATATAACATCGTGTGACAGGGACAACAATAGTGTTTTATTATGTCCTCCCTGTCAGACAATGTCATACTATTATGTGTAATTATGATGGATTGTTTGTTTTGTTGCGTTTTACTTGTCTTGTGTATTTTTCAAATATGATCTTGTATGTTGACAATTTTAATGTTTATTCCATGTCCTGGCGTTTGGCCTCCGCTGTGAGCCGGACATATTTTGGATGTTTTTGAAAATAAATAAATAAAATATAGCATTTGATAACATCCTGTGTGGACCACCATAACAAGTAAAATATTAAATCCAAATTATTTTTTCTTATATATATATATATATATATATATATATATATATATATATATATAATCTGTTTAGATGTTGGTTAAAGATGTAGCTTAAAATGTCTACAAAAGCGAAGCGCCGAAGCTCAATTTATTCAGGCATTTATATTTTCGGCTATTTGTCCCATCCCTAGTTACAAACAAGCACTTAACGCCGATATCGAGAATCGCACGTCCACCTTTGACACCAATTTAGCTAACCACTCCTGCGAACGAGAGATTCTGTATACGATACAATAAGTGCGGATAACATGAGTATTTCGCTATATATCTCGATATAGGGGACCTTTCATACAAAAAGGAAACTTATGGAGATTAAAGAATCGCGTCAATGCCATTAATATTAAGGTATGCGCCAATCATCCAAAGGTGCCTTTTTATGTAAAAGAATCCATTGTTAAGAAACCTTCTCGTATCGGTTTCAAGAAATAATTGTAATGGGTCACTGCATAAAGTGCTCCTACTTTTTAGGGTTCCGTACCCAAACGGTAAAAACGGGACCCTATTACTAAGACTCCGCTGTCTGTCTGTCTGTCCGTTTTTCGTACTTTTAGACTATAAAACATGGACTTTACTTCAAAACGTTGATAAGTCCAAAAAAAATAATATAAAGGCCTGCCAGAATTCTTCAAACATATATAGGAAAAATGCCAAAACGGATAAAGATATGGCTTTGAAAAAAATGTCGAAAACCTTACTATTAGCAATATTTTAGCTCTTAGCGCTGTAATATCTCAAGAAGCCTAAACCATATATGATGAAGCTGGTTAGAGGGAAAAACGAAGCATTTCTTTCTTGGGAGTCATGATTCTAGCGTCTATAGTTTGCGAGATATGGACGTTGTGTCAACTTATCTGTGGTAAAACCTACCTCGGTCTCCCCTACACTCGAAATCTATCGACCACTAACTGTCAAAACGGAATCCAGTTAAATTTGTGAATAATTTATTACGATCGACGATCGGCTTAAGACTAAGCCTATTATAGGCTTATCCGGAGTATGCTAAGATACTGTTTAAGCTACAATATAATTATGTAAAACAGTTTAATAAGACACAGTGAATGAGCATACGAAAGTTAAAATACGCTACATACATAGGCTACGGAGACTGCTTAACATCAGGCGGGCCGTATGCATGTTTGCCACCGACGTAGTATAAAAAAAATAGATTAAACCACGATCACACTTGCCTAGTTCTTTGTAATATAGGAGGCAAACGAGCAAACGAATCGCTTGATGGTAAGAAAAAATTCAATTCAATGCATTTATTTCATGTAACCAAGACCCATTTTATTAGTAACACACTAAGGGGTTAGAAGGTAGGTACAGCTAGACTTACATTTAAAACACAATAACACTAACGGGAGAATGCAATCCCTCACATCATCGTCACTCATGGACATCTGCAACACCAGAGGCGTTGCAAGTGTAATTTCAGCCTTTAAGATGGGAGGACGCTCTTTTTTTTAAGGTTTGAAGGTCGTATCGGTCCCAAAAAACCAGGGGCGACCGTTCATTCCACAGTTAAGCTGGATCTAACACCTAACATAACAGCTAACCTAACAGCAAATCTAACACCAGAAAACTATTCTGTCAAAAATTGAAGCCCGGTTAAGTTTTTTTCTTCAAGTCAAAATACTGTTCCAAAAATGTTTGTTGTATTAAGCTAGGCAAGTATTTAGGGACTTAAGCCTACACAAATTTCATACGTGTTGTTAACCTTTAAATGGCTCAAACACTTTATAACCCTTTGGGTTACGTAAGATTGACGAACAAGAAAGCTACTGAAAGTATAAAAATAATGTTTTTATATTTAAGAGGGCTACTAAAAGTACATAAAATACAAATACTCTTAACCGCGCACACCTTGAGTACCACCGGACTAACTCTGTGCTTTTCTGCTGGAAAGTTTGCCTGTCCAGTCTGGCATCGGTCCCCACTCGCCAGCCTCGTAACCGCCGCGCTTAACGACACCTGCCGCACCATCTCAGGTTGCCTCAAGCCGACCCCGCTCAACAAGCTTTACCATTTAGCTGGAGTGGCTCCCCCTGACGGACGTACAGCAGTATTAGCCTGCGCTATCGAAAAGCAAAAACAGGAGAACGACCAGCGTGCCCTTGCATGGACATATCCCGCCAGATGCTTGTCTTAAAAGTCGCAGGAGTTTCATGCGGAGCACCAGTAATGCAGGGTGAGCCACCCGATGTGCGCCGCTTGCTGTGGTAGACCCAGTGCCCTCCACCGGACGTGTACGTGCAGGCTTTGGAGTAACTACCGCCTGGACATAAAGAACCTTGGCCAATTTGGAAGTGTTTAAACAGGCTGTGTGGAGTGGCGAGCCTTGGGGGAGGCCTATGTCCAGCAGTGGACGTCTATCGGCTGACATGATGATGATGATGAAGCAGGCTCAGGTCCCAAGTTGGTCGATGTAAGCAAAACATGGTCAGATGGAGACTGTTCCGTAGCCCTTCGACTCAGTGTAACTGCGACACAGCAACGGAAACCATGGCACATTTACTGGCGTGCCCCGCATGCCCGCATCACTGCTCGGAGCTGGATCTGAGGGACGCGACAGTCAACACCGCTGCCTACTGAGCATCCATCGTAAAAAATGAAACCACGATACGAAAAGAAGAAGAAGCTAATAATATAACTGGATTAACCGGAACTCTACCCAGGTAGCAAAACGACGTCAAATGACGTCAGCGACGTCATAATGACGTAATAATGCCGTCATTATGACGTCGCTGACGTCACTTTACGTCATTTTGCTACCTGGGTATTTTCTACTTATTCTGCTTATAATTATTAGTTATAAATTGTTGAGCAATACACTTTTCGTCAGACGCGATATATGGGACATCTAGTGTCGAGTAGCAGTACTGATAGTTCCGCTACTTGACGCTAGATGTAGACTACGAAAATAATAGTCTTTTTAGTAACAAAACCGATGTATGGAGTGAGCACTCTGTCTTCCTAATTCTCTTTGCTGCCACCCTGGAATATCCCTCCAAAATTTAGATATAATTCTACAATTCGCTTACCTACACAAGAATCTGTCATAGTCTACTTATTGTACATAGAGAGGCATATCTCTTGTTGTTAAGTTATAAGAAGAACAGTAGATACTTTTGATGCGTAGTTTGACGCTGACTGTACATACGACCTTATTCACGTCTATTGGATATATATGTAAAATTAGAATCATAATTCACATGTACGAATCCGCCCCCAGTCCACTGCGTAATATCAAAGTGCGAAAAGCTTTCAAAAAACAATGGGTACATTAATTAAAAGGCAAAAGCTGCGCGTGATAAGTGAAGCTTTTAGAGCTTCATCGGGCGCAAATAAAAGCTCAAGGTTTATGAGGTAAAGAATAGCTCTGCAAACAATGCTCAGTGTGGCCAAAGTCTAGTAAGTAAATAAAGAATACTAACATACAACGCTGTGAGAATCATAATTTTAAAACTAATAGCCCTATCGGCCGATTAAGCCCCGACTTCATCGCGTAACATTTATTAAATGGCCTCACATTTCGAACGTGACGTTACGTTTGTGGTCACAGGCAGACTGGCGAGGAATATTTACTAGTCTTTGGTGAGGTTGAAGCAAGATTTTTACTTGAGGTCAAATAGTGCAAACGCCGGGGATGGGCCCTAACGGGTGACGGTCAAATCAGGATGTCAGAGAACCTAATGGATGAGGACTAGATTGTTAGTGGTGGAGATCCTTAAGGTACCATTAAGATTCAGGCTACACTAGCATTACTCTATACTGCCGACTTCATTACATTTCACAGCATAACAGTGATCCAAAGCACTGTGAAACCAATAGACATTTCATACACATAGTACACAAATCAAAATTAACATATAACAGAAGAAGGCCGTTCATTCCTCGTCTCGCAGAACCTTAAGCATTCATAACACACGTCCAACCATCCACTCGCAAACACATCACAGTTTGGTGCTGATTCGAGGAGCGAGTTTAGCAGGTGTAAGGCTTGAACAAGCGGTGATTTACGGCGGGACACAGTTCGTACTGGTGGCAGCGCTAACAAATGGCGACAACGCGGTCGAAACAGAAATCTAGTCGGTGAGGGAACATATAGACGCAGCAACTGAGCTACTAGTTCGGGGCAGTCAGAATCCCCACGTAAAATTCTACTGGCTAAAGTACACAGTCTGTAATTTGTACACAGTATGTAACATTATACTGTCGGCTGTATTGCTGTCGCAAATATATCAAAAATCCGGGCGGCAGCATTGACTTTGATATTTACGGTACCTGGTACCCAGGTAGCAAAGTGACGTCGGCGACGTCATATTGACGTAATAATGACGGCATTATTACATCATAATGACGTCGCTGACGTCATAATGACGTATAAATGCTACCTGGGTAATTTTAAGTCGTAATCTGCAGCACTAATGCTGCCGAATGAATTACTGGAGGAATCGTCAAAAGGTTATTTTGTGGTGACATTTATAGTAAATTTAACGTTTCCTGTCGCAATGGAATCGGCAGCATTATTGCTGCAGTATTGCAGCGCGATGACAACGATAATAATTTATAAAACTAAATTAGAGTTAGACCACGAAAAGTCTGCAATGATTTTGCTAGCACACGCAGTGTAAGTGTTATTTATACGTCATCCATACTAATATTATAAATGCGAAAGTCTGTCTGTCTGTGTGTTCCCTCTTCACGCTTAAACCGCTGAATCGATTTAGATGAAATTTGGCATAGAGATAGGTTGAGTCCCTGAGAAGGACATAGGATAGTTTTTATCCCGAAAATCATCCCTTAAGAAAGTAAAAAGCGGGGTGGAATTGAGATAATTAATGAAGTGTCTGCTAATTTGTGTGCATAATATGCTCAAATTGAATAATTGCTATGAAAATTTTTCCAGGCGCTATACTTACTTTAGCTGCTGTTACTAAGTCCGCGCAGACGAAGTCGCGGGCCAAAGCTAGTATTTTCATAAAAGTTTGACGTTTAAAATAACGCACTGCGTGTGCTATCAAAATCATTGCAGACGTTTGTTTGTCTAACTATATATCATATGCTAAAACACTTTTTTAGTTTATAGGTTGCACTATTTCAGTTTATAGGTTGACAATTTGTCATTTTCAAATAAAACAGTATTAATTTATAGCTGTCTTGATATTAAGTTCCATTATCAAATTAAGAAGTCCCAATTACTCTATGATTACAAAGTCAATGATTGATTTTCTTAATTTGAATATTCTAAATAACGAAGATAAATAGCGGAAATGCAAGCGATAAAAAACCGGATATCGTATTTTTGTCTATTAATTTGATAGCGAGAAATGTTAGTTTTAATTAATGTCAATTTCATATTACAATTATAGTATGAATATTCTCAAATGATATATAGGTCTCAGACCCTAATCCGTTATACAAAAGCCATTGTTTCTTTTATGGAGAAGCGCCTTAGTCGCGTGCCGAGCGCGTGTGAAAACAACCATGTCGTTAAAAAGCAACTATCGTGATAGTATTAAGGTTCAAAATTTAACAGCTCACTCTAAGAGTTTGGTAATAAAAGGACGTACGGTTGCCTGTGTGTGGCCTCAGAATACAGAGCTGCTACATTTTGAACCATATAAATAGGACGGTAAAATTTCTTTTTAAACAAGTTTGTTCCCGTTCAGTCAGTAGCGGTAGCATTGGTAACCGCTGAAAAAAATAAAGGCTTTTGTTTAACAGATTAGGGAGTGAGGCGTAAAAATAATTTGGGAAAATTCATACTATATTTTAAACGTACTCACGTATTACTAAGCACTTGATGTCGGCGGTCAATGCCACTGTGCGAGGGGGGTAACAATATAATTATGGGCGTGCGATAGAAATAGGAACAGGCGGAACTTTTCCATATCATAATTACGTTTAATTAACAATCGCTACGTTAATTATACCATATCAAACCTACAGTTCCGGTAATTAATATCTACAAACTATTCTGACAATGTGGAAAAACCGGCCAAGTGCGAGTCGGACTCGCCCACCGAGGGTTCCGTACTTATAAGTATTTGTTGTTATAGCGGCACCAGAAATACATCATCTGCGAAAATTTCAATTGTCTAGCTATCACGGTTCATGAGATACAGCCTGGTGACAGACAGACGGACAGGCGGATAGACGGACAGACAGACAGATGGACAGAGGAGTCTTAGTTCCGTTTTTACCCTTTGGGTACGGAACCCTAAAAACGGCAAGGCCATTTTTCAAAAACAGTTACATTGGTTTCACCAAACTCTGAGTTTGACATATCGCCGCGTCAGACAAAAAATAATGATGGGTCCGTTTGCGCAAGCGTGTAGGTTGTGCCTTCACAATCAGGCGTAGATCAGCGCCCACTAGATCACGCACTGCGCGAAATTGCTCTTAACTTATGGATGACTCACTCTTTAAAAAAAATTCGAATAGCGATAATTCATTCGTATCAAACTTAAAAAATACCTAGTCTCTGTTGCCTTTTATTCGTTGAATGATTTTTTCTGATAGGAATGGAATGGCACATGAGTACTGCATATTTAATACTAATGGTTAAAAATTGTGTACCGAATTTATAATAATGCATTGTAATTTTTAATTTAATGTATGTATAGGTATATGAAAAATAATGTAATTTAGAATAGTATTGTAATGTAATTACTATGACGTGTAAAACGTGATTGTATTGTATTGTATCGATGCTCGTATAGTCACCATGGGTTAATCGGAGCGGCAAATGTATACAAATATCTGAACAAAGCCTCTATTATGAAGACGTTTCGAGTACCTAGGCGGCTCTGATATAAGCAGGTACCAGTTGGCAACTTCACAACCGGTATAATACCATATACTCGCGGGGGGGAGGGGTCACGAGTTCACGACACCTTATTGACTCTAAAACTGTGTAATTTTTTTTCCTCCTAAACTATGTAACGAAACTACGAAATGTTTATTAAAATTATCAGCAAAATGCACATCAGTAAAAAGTAGTTGTCAACGTATTTTTATGCCTCCCTGTACAATTTTTTTTATACCACGTCCGTGGCAATAACTATACGGCCCCGCCTGATAGTAAGTTACCGTAGCCTATGGACGCCTGTAACACCAGATATATCACATGCGCGTTGCCGACCCTTTAAAAACCTGTACACTCCTTTTTTGAAGAACCCCATACTGTAACTCCTCGGGAAAACCTCGGCAGGGAGCTCATTCCGCAGTAGTGTATAAAAGTGAAAATTGTCTTATATGCCCCATCTAGTGATAGTAATCATTATTAGTCCAGATCAAGCGTGGGTAAGCTAAATTTACCTGTTCGATGATTTGAAACCTAATGCAAAGAAATAAGATACAAAATTGCTTACACATCGTTGAATCTCTTCGGTACTTACGTTTTTTTACTACAAGTATATCCGATATTAAGCTGTATTGGAATTTCTAATAACCTTTGATACTTATGTATATGGATTTAAGTCTAAAATCGTAGGCATTTTATGGACTTCAATTTTGAAAAATTTACGATTTCGATTCAAACAGAATCGAAGAAAGAGTTATGATTTTTCTATGCATGCTTAAGAAATAGCTGGTATCTGTCAAGTTTAGTTGTAGGTGGTTGTCTATGACATTATAAATTGTCATAAGTATAGTCAATTGCTAATCTAAACCATTGTTGTAATATATTGTTTATTGTGCATCATACAGTTAAAATTAAAGTTAGAGATATCATGGCCGCCATAGCGCAGAGAAAGTGGATACGGGCGGGGCACTGCGAGAATGGACAAGAGTCGCTGGACAAGATGAGTCCTTGAATTGAGGCCCAGAGCGGACACCCGAGAGAGCGGTATACCACCGCAGCGTTAGGTGGACGACATCCGACGACACGGAGGTCGGGACTGGATGAATCAGGCACAAGATCGACGGGAGTGGAAGAAGAGGGAAGAGGCCTACAAGATTGGATTACCAAAAGGCCACCATGATGATGATGATACAGTTAAAAATACACAGAAAATGAAATGCAGTTAACTAGATAACAACAGGCGAACTTATCGAGACGGTCGTGTCAAATATTTATTTATTTATTTTATTAACATTACAAGTATTTAATAAGCTCTCTCGACGAAAAATGGGACCCACGTAAAGAGATACGTACAAGAATAGAGATAGCAAGAAGCACATTCATGAAAATGAACAAGCTATTCACCAACAAAGACATAAACCTGAAACTCAGATGGAGAATGGTTTAATGTTACGTGTTATCTGTATTTATGTATGGCGTCGAAGGCTGGACCATAGACCGAACCATAAAGGCAAAAATAAACGCTTTTGAAATGTGGCTCTACCGAAAAATGCTTAAAATATCATGGAGAGATCGAATAACCAATGTAGAAGTCTTGCAAAGAATGAAGAAAAAATTGGAACTTTTGGAAACGGTAAAGAAAAGAAAAATCTCATATTTTGGACATATCTACCACAACAATAAATATCAAATCCTAAAGAAAATAATAGAGGGCAAAGTAGAGGGCAAAAGAGGTAGAGGAAGAAGGAAGCTAGCCTGGATGGACAATATTAAAAGCTGGACTCATATTAATTGAGCAGATTGGCACAGGATAGGAATAAGTTCCGAGAGATGGTCGCCGACTTCCGATGAGGACATGGCACAAGAACAAGAAGATTTTATTTATTAAGAAACAAACAGTCTCGTATATGTAATATTAGATACAATTGTAGTTACTAATATTGTAGACTTACAGTTTCCTTAATTAAATTTATGTTAACCTAAACATTCATCATCATCATCATCATTGGCCACAGCATCTTTACAGATGATAGTTGCAGCGACTAGAGGTATTTGAGGAGATGTCTACAGTCTACATCGACTGCGGTGACTGTAAAGACCAATGGCTGATCGGCATTTCTTGCCGCACCGATCACAGATGTGTCTTGACTCCTGGGGTGGTCCAGCAGCTCTGCGAATTCGTTTCTGGTTAAGGTGATCTAACCAGAGCTCGCCGTGCTTTGCCATGCCTTCCCGCAGGTTACGACGCCACTCGGGTTTCATCTCCGCTCGATCCTCCCAACGGTTAGTTGGAATGCTGAAGCCATTCATGTCGCGCTTACATGAATCCTTGAAGCGGAGAACGGGGCCTAAACATTAAACAATTAAATTTGAAAGTATTTATATAGTAAAATTTTTAAGTTTTGACGTTATTTAAGTATCGATTTAGTCAGCCTTTAGGCAAAGCAGAGACATTGTGGGCGGTACTATACTTTAACAACAACAACAATATATAATATAATAACATACCATAGTTACATACATACCTACATATAAATAATATTAATATATTACTTATAATATAGGTATACATACTTAAATAAAGACAAAACATATGGAGCTTGTACATACATTATGAATCTTTCATTCTGCTCCCAAAGAAAGCACGTAAAGATTTTTTAAATGCAAACTTTTTTCTCAAATTAAAACATTTGATGCCATAAGCGTTTCGTATGCCTTTCATTATGTAGCTGACACAAAAGCTATAAAAAGCGAAATAAAATATAACATATAGTGGCTTAAATGAAACACAAAACTCTCTATAAAATTGGCCCAGCAATTCATGCGCAAAGGTTTCAAGGAAAAAACTTAAAAAGAGAATCCCTTTTTTTAAACCACCGACAAAAAATACTGTTTGCTTTTTCACGAATTGCCGGTGGCAGAGACGGTTTTTTTATAGGCTTTTATGATTTCTGGGATAGAGGTTTCTATTTTGATGGAATACATACGTAGGTACAGTCAGTCAAAAGTAGCAGAACAGGGTGCTTACGCAGCGTACTACGTAGGCGAACAACACGCGAATGCGAAGCGAAGCGATGCGGCGCGGCGCGGAGCGGGGTGAAACAATCCTTTGATACCTATAGAAGTGTCCTACGTGGGCGATCTCGTTGCGAACGCGAACGCTGTGGGCCCGCCGCGCCGCGCCGCGCCGCTTCGCTTCGCGTCCGCGAGTTGTTCGCTTACGTAAGACGCTCCGTAGCGAACGATACGGTAGTCTCTCTGTCACTTCCATATTAGTGCGACAGTGACCGTTGCGTTTCGTTCGCTACGGATTGGCATGTTGGCTTCGCATCCAGACTACTCCGGAAATACCACAGACGACAGTCCATTCCACAGTAACTGTTTAGCTGTGCGAGGCAGGAAGTTGAGGTCAACAATTTTATTAAATCTTATTAAGAAATGACCCGCAATCTTCCGAATGTCGCCCACTCAACAACGGAGGCCAGGCGCTTCTTTTATCCGAACCCTATAGGTTCTCGATAACTAGCCTCAGCAGTTCAGAGCCAGTCAGAAATCGTAAAAAGCAAACAAAACGCCCAATCGAAAAGTTTCCAAAACTCAAATCTCTTTACACGAATTGAAAAGGTTGTATCAGACGGCGACAGTTATGACAGCATATTTACTTCGAGACAGATTTAAGTAATAAGTAGTTTTACCTAGGTACCGCTGGAGAGACGAAGTGCAGAAAGACCTCAGCGAACTCGAAACGGCTTTGGACAGAGTAGCATGGCGGTCTTTGGTGTCGGAGGCCAAGATCTACTTCGGGTCGTCGCGCCACAGCAGTAAGTAAGTTAGTTTTAGTATTTTCCTTCTTATATCAATAGTTGAATAATGGAGTTGCACAAATTTTTATATTAAAAGGAAAATGGAAAAATTCAACTCCAGACTCGAACGTGTGGCCATTGGAACACCATTGCCGGAGCCATTTGATCGATTGGACCATTGGATTACCGAAGGTGGTGTCCAATATCTGAAGTATTAGCTCCAGTTACATGCGGGTCGGCAACGCGCATGTAACTCCTCTGGAGTTGCAGGCGTACATAGGCTACGGAGACTGCTTAACATCAGGCGGGCCGTATGCTTGTTTGCCACCGACGTAGTATAAAAAAAAAGTTATTACAGTAGGGCGCGCAACGTGACGTAGGACGTAGTAGGGATTAGGCGGAGTACAGTGACAAGGCTAGACTTTAGTTATAGAACGCTTTATTTGATAATGCCTAACCTTTTATAAAATGTAGGTTGTCGCTGATACAAGCAAATGAATTGAATGAGGTGATTTTTTAAATTTTTTCATTAATATAAAAAAATGTAGGCGAAAAGTGTTAAGGCGGTCCCTCACTGGCGCTATGGGGTCGTTGAAAACTTCTCAAAACGGCCACCAGGTGTCTCCCAAGTTCCGAATTAGAAAGCGCAAACACTTTTATTGGCCCTTCCAAGTTTCAAAGGACACTTAGAGATAAAATTTGTTTGGTTAAACGATTTTGGATTCAAAAATCCTTACCTGTATTTGAAAAGAATTTTGTCAATTTGTCATATAAAATATTTTCTTTGTGAATTTATTTGAGGCAATTAGTATCATATCTTAATATTGTATGAGATTGGCAATGCAGGACACTGACCTTTTTGAATTGGTTATGTTTTTGTATAAGATGCCATGTTTTGGAATGCGGTATACCTATTTTAGATTTTCTCTTATTCATATAAATTTAATTAAGTTAAAAACATGTAAAATCCCGAATTAAATGTAGTTAATTCGAAGAACCTGCTGCCCTCGTCATTTCGTCAACCTGCCATCCACATCAGCGCAAATCCTGGCCATCAAGCCCCTGCGTATGTCTATACGCGCAGACTCTTCTTCTTCTTCCTGCCCTTATCCCACGTTATGTAGGGTCGGCACAACATGTTTTTCTCTTCCGTTCTCCTCTATCTTTCGTCACCTCAGCACTCACTCCTTTCTTTCTCATATCCTCTTTCACACAATCCATCCATCGCTTTTTGGGTCTACCATACGCTCTCCGTCCATCAACATTCATCCCTAACATTCTTTTGCCTATATGGCATTCACCCCTCCTCATCACATGCCCATATCATCACATGACTATATGTCTATACGCGCCTCCTCATCACATGACCATATGTCTATACGCGCAGACATTAGGTATAATATTTAAAATAAGCTCTACGGATCAACAGTAAACAATTCTAGTTCTGTGAAAGTAACACAAATCACGTTTCTCGGATTAAAACGTAAAATCCAATTCAATGGAAATCACAAAACATATAGTTACAGTCGCCATCAGATATATCGGAGCGGCCGAGGTGCTCAATAATATCTGAACACGCACCAAACGCCTTGACAATAGAGGCGTGTTCAGATATTTGTTAGCACCGTGGCCGCTCCGATATATCTGTTGGCGACTGTACATTCGTGGCTTTCCATCAGAGGAGGGTCCTTAGGCTAAATGGTTCAAAAATCGAAAAAAGTAAAACGTAGGTGCAAACGTAGGTGGGGATCAAATTATGATTTAGACTTATTTATTTCGGGACAAAAATTACATATAAATTTGCAACAATGTCAAAATTATGCTTATCTTGTTATTATGATCGTCAAACATTACAATCTAACAAATATAAAATAAATAAAAATATTTTTTTCTCCCAATAAGGATCGTCATTATATAAGTATGTATAAACAAATGTTAAAAATATTTTCCATAATGTCAATATCGCAGAGAGGAAACTGGGGACTACGTTTGTATGAAGAAGCTGCCATCCCTTTTCCTCTTAAACATGGCAACAATTTAGTATGGAATTTTTTTAGTTCATTTTTATTTAATTTTTAATATTTTATGTCGCACTATACCTATAGATCGAAACAACGAATCGGTTGACTGGCTAATGACAAAACAAAGCCTACCTCAGTGGGTTTAAATAAAAAAAACCGGCCAAGTGCGAGTCGGACTCGCGCACGAAGGGTTCCGTACCATTACGGAAAAAAACAACAAAAAAATCACGTTTGTTGTATGGGAGCCACATTTCAATATGTATATTATTCTGTTTTTAGTATTTGTTGTTATAGCGGCAACAGAAATACATCATCTGTGAAAATTTCAACTGTCTAGCTATCACGGTTCATGAGATACAGCCTGGTGACAGACAGACAGACGGACAGACGGAAAGCGGAGTCTTAGTAATAGGGTCCCGTTTTTACCCTTTGGGTACGGAACCCTAAAAAAGTGTCATTGCAGAACCGTATTCAAATTCAAATTTACATTTTGATATTATCGTATGTAAATTGGCGTGAGCGAGATGCACGGGTGACTGGGGGCATAGACAAGATTACAATTGTTTGCAGAAAACAAAACAAACCGCTAGTCTCTCTATCACTTCCATATTAATGCGGTAGAGACAGCGTTTTGTTTCGTTTCTCTGCACACGATTATCATAGCTAGGCCTCCTGACATCATTTAGATATCATTTTCATGTCACATTGTAAGTTTGAATTGGCCACTAAAATCATGTAGGTGTACCTACCACAAATACAAAGAAACGGTAAACCAAAGTTTACACATTAGTGTTTGTACAGTTTGTTTAGGCTTTAGCGGGAACAGACGGACAGTCCCCAGCTGCCGCTGCGTTCCTCTTGCGACCGGTTCTCGAAAACAATAAATTAGAAACTACCTCTATTTCTCAGGACGCCAATTCGAACCTAAATGACATACGATAATGATACCTAAATGACATCATTTTGTTATCATCAAATATGAAAACAATAGACAGACAGTTTTTAGGGTTCCGTACCCAAAGGGTAAAAACGGGACCCTATTACAACGGGTGACTCCCTTCGGGGGGTCACCCGTTGACCACGAATGCGAAGGGATAGATTCAGTAGGTATACGCGATATAATCCGTTTTCATAGTTTTATTTCATGACTTTCATGAGTAACTATCGTGGTAACCGAAGACAATATTATGTTGTACCTACTCGTATTATAATCTGTAGTATTATAAAGTAAGTATTAATTTTTTTTTTATAAAAAAAATTAATCAATTTTAACAAATTTCTCAAAATGTGTTTTAAAAACGCGCACTCATCAAGCTTACTAAGTTAACAGTTTTTTTACCAGTCGTTTCTACCAGTCAACCATAGGGCCAAACATAGACACATATAATTTTTGGATAGAGAGAAAAATAAGTTGAATGAATTTAAAAAAGCAAACTATACTTATAAACTACACAAATAAATAAAATATAGATAAACTACCACATATACCTACAATATATTCATCAATTGAATACAAAAAAAAGGTAGCGGGCTTGTTTCTGGACCTGAGCTCTGCATTTGACTTAGTGGACCATAACATCCTACTGGATAAACTGGAATTCTATGGAGTCAGAGGCAACGTATTAGCTTTGTTTCGATCTTACCTTCAGAACAGTAATCCATTTGTTAAAATAAAATGGACTCTTGATAACAAAGAAACGACTCATAGATCCAAAATGACAAGACTTACAAGGGGTGTACCGCAGGGCTCCATCTTGGGTCCAATCTTTTTCATCCTTTTTACCAACGATTTAATTGACTACATGAACAGTCAACTCTCAAATAGCCAGTTAGTGATTTTTGCTGATGACACCAATGCGGTAATATCTGCTGATAACGTCACAGAACTCAACAACGTAAATAAGGCATTGGAACTTTTTCATACCTGGTTCAGTAAAAATAAATTAAAATTAAACTGCAATAAAACAAATGCCCTGCTGTTTACAACAACCGCTAATAGTAAAGATAGGCTGCACTTATCATCTAATGGATCCAACATCCAGCAAGAACAGTCTGTGAAATTTCTTGGCGTATTTATAGATTCTAACTTAAATTGGAAATATGAGCTATCTGCAGTGGTAGGAAGCCTAAGAGACGAAATAAAATTGGCCCAACTCATTATGGTTTACTATGCGTTAGTCGAATCGAGATTAAGATATAGTGTTAAGTTCTAGGGCAACAGCTACCAATACAATTTTCATTCGGCTTTTGTGGCCCAGAAAAGGGCTATTAGAGTAATAGCACGAATATCGCAGCTAACGTCCTGTAAGAATTACTTCTCTGAGTTTGGAATTCTGACTGTACCCAGCCTGTACATTCTTATAGTGCTATGTGATTTGGTAAAGTCCTTGAACGAGATTGAAAACATAGAGCAACGGGAAGCTCGTCTAGCTTCAAGAAGAAAGGACTTGCCACTGACTGTCAGATCAAATCTCAAGGTATTTAACCACTCAGCAGGTCACCAGGCTATTGTCCTATTTAACAAATGGCCAATTGCTTTGAAGTCGCTCACAAATGCCAACTTGTTCAAAAAGAAATTAAAAGCTTTTCTACTAAAGAAATGCTTCTATTCAGTAGAGGAATATTTATTGGATGACGATACAAGATATTAGTTAATTATGCTAGTTTTGCATACAATAGACATATATGACATTATTTATATTAATTGTATTTGCACTTGTAATTGTAATAATATGTTGATAATGAATAAGTTGAAAATTAAATGTATGTAATTAATTAAAATAATGCGCATGGATTATTATATAATAATTAATTTTTAAGATAAGGCCGAAAAGGAGATGGCGGGACGACTTGGACGCATTTTATCCGGATTGGCGGGACACTACAAACGACAGGGTCGAGTGGAGAAAACGAGGGGAGGCCTTTGCCCAGCAGTGGGACACTAAATTAGGCTAGTAAAAAAAAAAAGATAATTTTGGTAAACCTTGTACTTAATGGAAGAGCGGAGCCTTCTGGCACAAGTATCTTTTTACTTAAAAGAAGGTTCTTGTTTCGATCCTAGTTAAAACCTGTTGTGTACCCAATAAATCATTTTTCATTTTCATTTTTTCATTAATTTTAACTATTTAATGTATTTTTTTAATTAGGTTAGGGTTAATTATAATAGAAATTCAAACACAATGTTTATTGTTATACTGAATAAATATATGAAATACCTACAGTACACATCACACATATGTATATCAAATAACGTAAAAAATTGCTATTATTATTACTTATTCTGTGCTATAGGTTATGTTAATATCCAGACAGGAAAATTTGGACTACATTTGTATGTAAAACCAGTCCTCCCCTTTCCTCTTAATAATTATAAACCAGATACTTAAAAATCCCAAGTGGAACATAACAACACATGTGATACGATAAACAGATCATTGTCTTGTGAATCCTGCGCATCTGTTTGTGCGCGTTTTTTTGTCCCTTTTTTGTCGGCCCTTTCGTTCCGGCGCTAAGTATCACGCTGAGCTTGCCTTCATTCCAAAAGGATATAAGTAACGTATTTAAGAAATTAAATAGGCTGTTTTGTGTTTATGACTTTTTTGTTGAAGATTCCTCTTAGAAATTGGTTTATTTTGGTCGCTTTTGAAGATTTCGAGCTATTAACGTTGCTTATTAGGCAATTTTGGTTGCTGCGTTCTTTTTCTAATTATGGACAGTATTTTAATCTTACTAACTATGTCGTTCTATGTTCAAAGGAAAGAAATTCTTATTTGTGCAAAGTGCGTGGTGGCGTAAAAAAATTAAAAGATGGCCACGGAAGGTTTGAAAAATAATAGATAATAGGTTAGATGACAAGGTTTTAAGGTTCCGTAACCAAAGGGTAAACGGGCCCCTATTACTAAGACTCCGCTGTCCGTCTGTCTATCACCAGGCTGTATCAGATCTCATGAACCGTGATAGCTAGACAGTTGAAACTTTTCTGTTTGTATTTCTGTTTCCGCTATAACAAAAATACTAAAAACAGAATTAAATAAATGTTTAAGTGGGGTTCCCATACAATAAACGTGATTTTTTTAACCCTTTGTGCGTAGGTGCGATTTTTTTCTTCTTCTTCAAGTGCCTTCTCCATCCCAGAGGTTGGCGACCTTATGACTGTATGCCGTTCTATCCGTTGTCATGCGAATTAGTTTTTCTGTACTGTCCACGTCTAACCAGTCTCTTATGTTCCTTGTCCATGATATTCTCCTTCTGCCACGTCCTCGTTTCCCTTCTATCTTCCCTTCAATTATTAGTTTTAACAAGTCGTATTTTGAGTTTCTATATATATGTCCGAAATAAGAAGCTTTCCTTCCTTTAATATTTGTTACGACTTCCACCTTTTTATTCATTAATAACATGACTCTTTCGTGACTAACTTTGTCGGTCCATTTTATCTTAAGCATTCTACGATAGATCCACATTTCAAAAGCCTGTAATTTACTGATCAAATTTTTCCTTAATTTTTTTTTTTTTTTTTTTATTAAGTATTAATAGTATGTCTAGTGTCTATATGGGACCCATTGCATTAAAGCAATACAAAAGTCAGAGATGATAGTCAAAGTGTGACAATCGTACTTTATGTATACTCACTAACGTAAACGTCAAGTATCAACTCGTGGTACAGCTATAGTATGCGGTCTATCTACTGAGCTCGTTCACTTACCTGTACTGACAACGGCATTCTGTTAAACAAAAGCCATTATTTCTTTTGTGCCTGAGCGCGTGGCCTTTGTGCCCGATCGAGTGGCTATTGTGTAGGAGCCTCAGGCACAAAGGCCACCCGCTCAGGCACAAAAGACATAATGGCTTTTGTTTAACATAATGCCATTGTTAGTACGTAAGTGAACGAGCTCAGTAGAGATAGCGTTAACTATACTAAAGTTTGACTATTGAACTAGGATTACAGGTTTTAGGGTTTGATGTTAATAAACGTATATTTCGAGAATATATCTTAGTGTAAAAAACAATTATAAACCTAAATCTGTTTATTAAATCACATTTACAATCAGGTCTATCGTAGGGCTCCCGGTATCCGTGTTACACGCCGAAACGTATACCCGTGTTCTTAAGCCCGGCGGTACTAAGAACCCGGTTTACACGGAACCGCCGGGATTCGAAAACGTTTCGAAGGAACGTTCCCAAGAAACGTATCTCAGACACGTATCTCCGTTTACACGGGTACTTAAGACCGTTCCGAACGGGTCTGAATACTCCGAACCAGTTTGAGCCAATGTACAATGGTAACAAGGTCCACTTTCCACTATTATTATGTTGACTTCAGATGAATTCGTTTGTCGTACGATTTTTAAAGTAAAACTTTTTTTCTATCGCCCCAATTTATTAAGTTAACATTAAAACCGCGATTTTAATACCGTAATTCGAATTAATTTCCGAATTTTTTTAGTTAAATGCCTACAATCCGAAAAAAGTTTCATTTGCATCGTGGTTTCATAAAACCGCACAATTACATTTTTTTAAATTGTTTTTAACCGTATTGATAAAACATAGGTACTGAGCCATCTTCCTATGTTTAATAGTAGGTATATAATTTTTATTTTAAACTATTTATATCATTTAATAAAACCGATTGCTTCTAAGCTAATTACATGAATTTGATATCGATCATAGTTTTTTTTTATAATTACATTATGGTATTGTATTTTTTCATTAATAATAGGTGTGCAGACAGAATACAATATTCATTAAAAATAACAGTTTAATTATTTCGTGGTTATTTTTATCTCAGGTGTATTACTGCTTTGCGAAAACAACAAACCTGCCAACGGCGCAAAAAAAGTTAGGTACACAAAAGCGGGATTATCGAGTAATCATGCTCAAATGAAAAGCAGAATTTTACCCAAGAACCATAAAACCCATACTACCTTGGATAACTTGCGATAATATTGCTAATTACATTAAGATAGATCTTTAAATTGGTAATCATTCATAATTCACTTAGGTCACTTTCTCACTACCGTTCAGGTAATAAACTTAAATGGTCCATCCATCCATTGTTTTCCAATATCCTTTTGTTTGTCATCGTCGAAAACATGTAGGTTCCCAAACTATTATCACAAGTGTCACCGCGAATTATAAGCTTTATGTCGTTGTAATAAGGTTAAAACATCTGCACAAGAAAATGTTTTCCATTGTTTTGTAGCCGCGCCGCACTAAAAAGCGTTTTATTATGGTAAGAGGTACCTAGAGCAAAAACAATTAGAATTTATTGAGAAGGTGCAATTTTATCAAGTTGATTTAAAATGTTTATTAATAACTAGCGACCTTCGCTTGGAGAGTCAAGCAAAATAAAATACATTCTGTAACAAGTATTCACATCGGAAGCCCAATAATACTAAGACTTCCATCCACCTGTCTGTCACCACTCACTAGGCTGTATCTCATGAACCGTGATAGCTAGACAGTTAAAATTTTTACACATGTATTTCTGTTGCCGCTATAACAACTAAAATTTAAAATAAAATTTTGTACGGAACCTTCGGTGGGCGAGTCCGACTCGCACTTGTCCGGTTTTTTTAGAAGTTAATAATGGGTTAATTATTCTTAAAATATAGACAGACAGCCATCGCGCACTTTTTTGTAGACTTTTTTCCACCATACATTGTGTCGTTATATCTCAAATAGATTGGGCAGCGTTTCCGATTAAGTCCTGGCCAGCGTGATTTTTTCTAACTTCATTAGTAAACATCGTCATATTTCTACCAATTTAAACAAAACCTTAACAAAATATACACATAAACATTCCCAAAGAAAAACTTCATTCATAGGTGAGGTCTGGTTATCGCGAACATACAGACAGACATACGGACGCGGCGGGGGACTTTGTTTTATAAGGTGTACCTACACTACATTATATGACAAGAAATATAATTTCATATCATGTTCTCAAATTAAACTAAAAATAAAGAAGCAAGTTAAAAATTAACTTTTTTATAAATACTTACCTAATGCCAATTTCGAACATTAGTTTGACTTCCTGCCTACATACTGAACTCGATGGTTCTAATTTTTTTTTTAAATAGGTACTAGCAGGTTTTTATTTTATTTTATTGCTAACCCGCAACGTAAAAAAAAGTAGCTATTTAAAGTGCTATATAAAATACTACTTTGATAAGAAGCGTGAATACTCGTAATACCTATTGCAAGCAAAAACTACCTGCTCAAGAAAGGGTTTTCTAAACCGTTTATTTAATTTCGACTCTACGACCTCACGGAATAAGGTTAAATATGACAGAAACACGTCATGAATCTTTTGTCTATTCATTTGTAGCTGGCGTTCGTTCCTTCGCTACTATCGTCAAGGACGTGTCCCGGAGCCACGGATAAATAAGATACGTATCTTCGAATACCCGTTTATCCGTGTACACGGGTCTTAACTACACGTTTCTTAATTAAACGTGCGGAACGGGCCAGAAAACCGTTTGCGTATTATTCGGAGACGGGTATTCGAAACGTGTAAACGAAACACGGATTCGACCGCGAGCCCTAGTCTATCGTGAATTTATTCTGTTACCTTTATTTACCGACGTTTCGACACAGGTTTCACTGGTCGTGGTCGCGGCTAAATCTGTTTGACAGAGATCCCATCCAACCTAAATTAAATCCAACCCTAAACAACCCTAATTACAAAATATCCAATACCATCCCAATTTACATAAATACCAGCAACGCGTTCAATTAAAAAAAACCCTTTTTCAAAGCGAAGTCGGACTAACGCGGCAAACAAAGGGGAAGCGATAAATTACAATTTTGTGAGGTCCACGGTGTATACTCGTAGCTATGTCTATTTAGATGGATTCACCTTGTAGAGTATAAAAGGTTTGGCAGCACGATCGCCATGTACGCAGAAATTTTGGTGGCCAGTTTTAGGTCGTGCGAGCAGAAGACCTTTGGAACACAGTTTTCCAAACGTTGCAGCCGCAGCTGAGCACCGATCCTGCTGTTGATCTCAGCGTCAAGGTCACACTTCGATTCTATAGTGCTCCCCAGACAACAGAATTTGTTTAAACTGTCGTGAGACATACTAACTTAGGTAATAACTTAGCGGTTTGACTCACTCGGCACTCCGCACCCGCGGTTAGCGGTTTTCTTTCTTTAGTGGTTTCTAGTCTCTCCGAAACATGTTGCGCGAGTGACTAAAAATACGTGAGTGAAACCGCTAAGTTAGCTAAGGAAGGGTTGATTATATTTTGATGCTTTTATAATACTGTTTTCAAATATTAAAATCCGTTTTACATAATTATGTCAAAAAAAACTAATGGCATTCTAATAAACCTACCTCCTACCATCTCATTTAAACCAAATAAATGGACTCGCCGGAAAATATGGCTTAAAATGGACTCGCCGGGATTATCGCAGGGAGGATGAAGATGTAAATTTTAATCATTATTTAACTAGCTGCAGGGTCTGCGTGGATTAGAATAAATTCGGTTTTTGTTGTCTTTTTAAATTTTCATTAGATACCGTTGTCAAAAGCGTTTTAATATTTTCCTCGTTTGATGAGATTTATATTAACCCGATATTAAGCCCAAAATGACAAAATAAATCATATTTTTTTTTCGATCCTGACGTACGGCGAACAAACAAGTTCCTGGCAAATATTCAGAAACATCGTTAAAGTATGACGTAAAAAAATCGGCCAAGTGCGAGTCTGACTCACGCACGAAGGGTTCCGTACCATTACCCTAAAAAACAGCAAAATGATCACGTTTGTTCTATGGGAGCCCCACTTAATTATTTATTTTATCCTGTTTTTAGTATTAGTTGTTATAGCGGCAACAGAAATATATCATCTGTAAACATTTTAACTGTCTAGCTATCATGGTTCATAAGATACAGCCTGGTGACAGACGGACAGACAGACAGACAAACAGCGGAGTCTTAGTAATAGGGTCCCGTTTTACCCAAAAAAAAATATCTCTGAACCCTTTAGTGTAAATTTCATTCAATAGTGTGACGAAGCGTTCGCGTTTACGTTGTCTATTTTTGTATGGGACTTTGAACAACGCGCCAATCGGGACGTTTTAGAAACTCAAAATCCCATACAAAATAAGTAGATAGAGATATAGTCGACATATTTTAAAGAAAAGTATATTTTCAGAGTAATTGATAATCAGATTTGGGCAAAAACTTGAATAAGAATAAGAATAAAAACAGAAATTTTATTCTTATTCCAATCAATTTGAATAAGAATGATTCTTGCATTCGTTATTTTAGAATAAAATGGAGGTGAATAAATCATGTGACTTTTATTTTAAATGAAGAATAAAAAGTGGAACAATTATTCTAGATGTAGGATTATTTTAAATAACGTTATATTTAATTAAAATGTTATTCTGAATTTAGTTAACTTTTGTAGTACATTCGGTTATAGCTTGTTAAATTTTTAATTTGATCTAATTGGTAAAAACCTGCGCGCCGGCCAATATCATCCGTCGCAAGTCGCAAGCAATTGCCTTAAGGTACATATCGGATTCAGACTACATTAAATTGGATGTATCCTGCAGTAATGTAGTCGACTGCAGCAGTGCTGCCGCGCGACTTTACCGCCAACTGCATTACCGCCACAAATGTCAAAAAAGATGTCTGTCCGGATTTTTGACATTTGCGGCAGTAAATGTCGCACTGTAATACTGCAGCAGATGCTGGTGCAGTCTCAATCTGAACGGTACCTTTACGGTTAAGATCCGCATTCCTACAAAAACTTTCATCCAATACAAAACCCTTTACAAACTAATAAAGTGGAAAAACCTTTCAGTTCAAAGCAACAATCAGCTTAAGAATTCTTAACGGAATTCCTAAGTAAAGGAGATCTACTAAATCTACGTACAAAGTAACGAGTTTTGTTAAAGTAACCCTTTTTCTTGTTAATAGGTTGACCCGTGAGCTTAAGTAATAAACAATATGACATTTTTACTGACTTCCACTTAAATCACAAGTTTTTTCTTTTCAATAATTTACCTTACTTTATCATTTTTATCAATAACTATTTTTTATTTTACTATTAGGTATTTAAACAGTATTATGCAGAATGCAGATATTTTTGGTGCGTTGTTTCATCCTTGAAGTGTGGACTGAGCGAAGATGTAGTGACAAAAATTGAGAAAGGTATGTTGAGATGGTTTGGACACGTGGAAAGAATGAGTGAAAGGAGGCTAACAAAGAGAGTGTATAAGGAAGAGGTAGAAACGGGAGTTGAAAGGGGCAGACCTCGGCGGACTTTCTCTGATCAGATCGGGGAAATCCTGAAGAAAGGCCAGGTCAAGAACACCCTAAACCGGCGAGCGTGTATGAGGAATGTTGTGAAAGTGAAGGAAGTGAAAGAGGTATGTCAGGATCGTAGCAAGTGGAAATCCGTGGTATCTGCCTACCCCTCCGGGAAATAGGCGTGATTATATGTATGTATGTATGTATGTATGTTCACTAGACTTATATTGACCGGGATATAGACCGTGATTACCTTTTGTATTATTTGTGAGCTCCCGATATTTCGACGCAGTTACATGCATCATGTTCACGGGTGACTGAAGATAGCGGGTGGGTGTCAAAGTTGTGTAGACAGCGCTCTGTCTACCCTCATTCTTGCGCGTCGGCTGCGTTCACTTTCAACGTTACCCACGGTCGCATTCACACTTGTTGGTCCGGTCGCGTTCACACTCGTTGGTCTGTCCAAACACACTACACTCACGGTGTCACTACGCGTGTTTGATTCGGATATCACTGGTTTTTTACACAAACAAATCACAGGATTCCACACATTTGACAGTTTAAACCCATCTTCACGATTAATTTTTTTTTTGTATTTGTGAATTTCAACGGCTTCTCTTACCAATCTTGGTATATAGTGGCGTTCTGTCGAAATGACCTTGGGACTATGCAACTCGATCCAGTGATTTGTACCCGACTCAAGGAGATGCTGAGCAATAGCTGACTTGCGAACGTCATTGTTCTTGACCGCAGCAATGTGTTCTTTAATTCTGCAGGCAATAGTGCGTTTGGTCTGCCCAATGTACGAACTACCGCAGCTGCACTCAACTTTGTATACACCAGGTTTTTCCATGGGAAAATTGTCTTTGGGCGACCGCAGAAATTGTGCAATTTTCCTGTGCGGGGTGAAGATAGTTTTTACACAGTAGTTATTTATTATTTTTGATATCTTGTCTGTCACACCCTTGACGTACGGCATAAACGCTGGCTGTCTCTCAACGCGATGAGTAAGGCGCTTGGTTTTTGTGTCCCGCTTGTCCATGTTAACTCTGTAGCCATTCATCCTCAGGACACTCTGAACATGGTTCAGCTCCTGGTTTAGATGTAGCAAGTCACACAGAGCGTGTGCTCGATTAGTCAGTGATGCCACAACCGAGTTTAACTGTCTGGGATGATGGTGCGAGCTCGCGTGTAAATAGCGGTCCGTGTGAGTCGGTTTCCTATAGACTGAGTGTCCCAGCATGCCACAACCTGTAACATTCAGTCTCACATCCAGAAACGCAATACTCCTTTCTTGTTCCATTTCCAATGTAAACGACATAGATCGGTGCATGCTATTAAGGTGTCCTAGCATCAGTTCAGCTTCCTGTTTACCACCCTTAATTATGCAGAACACATCATCCACGTACCTCTTCCAAATTTTAACGGGAACTGGGGGCGCAGAAAGGGCTAGGTGCTCAAAGTGTTCCATCCAAATGTTAGCCACCACTGGAGCCACCGGACTGCCCATCGCTACTCCCTCTGCCTGTATATAATATTGCCCGCGAAACAGAAAGTCATTTGTAGTGAGGCAGTGTTCAAGGAGCCTTACGTATTCTATTGGCATGCCGTTCTCCTGGATCTTGTTTCTTACTACCTCAATGCTATCAATTACAGGTACGTTAGTGAACAATGACTCTACGTCAAAACTGACCATCACTTCATCAGGTTCAATCCTAACGTCCTGTACGATCTCAATAAAATGGCGAGAGTCCTTCACGTACGATTCCGTCTGCCCAACCAACTGTTGCAGCACCTTTGCGACGTGTTTTGCTAAGTCGTACGTAGGAGAATCAATCTGACTTACAATAGGCCGTAAAGGAGAATTCATCTTATGTATTTTAGGCAAACCATATATTTTGGGCGGCAGCACATTTCGGGGTCGCAAAAGAAACTTCACTGTATCCTCGCTTAACACCTGTTCACACTCCTTGACTAGTGTCAATGTAGAGCGATTGTACCGGGCTGTAGGGTTGTAATTTATTTTCTTGTACGTAGCCTCGTCACTAAGTAGTCCATTAATTTTGCTCTCATAATCACTGACATCCATAATTACTGTGGCATTGCCCTTGTCCGCCTTCAAGGTCAAAATGTCAGGATTAGACCGCAAATCATGCAGAGCTTCCCATTCCTCCTTATTAAAATACGATGCTGACTCATTGCGACAAGATGTTGCTGTAGTTCTGAGACATGCAAAACCTCCTCGGAGTAATTTTAATAAGGAGGAATGGGAACTCATCGCGTTGAGAGACAGCCAGCGTTTATGCCGTACGTCAAGGGTGTGACAGACAAGATATCAAAAATACTAAATAACTACTCTGTAAAAACTATCTTCACCCCGCACAGGAAAATTGCACAATTTCTGCGGTCGCCCAAAGACAATTTTCCCCTGGAAAAACCTGGTGTATACAAAGTTGAGTGCAGCTGCGGTAGTTCGTACATTGGGCAGACCAAACGCACTATTGCCTGCAGAATTAAAGAACACATTGCTGCGGTCAAGAACAATGACGTTCGCAAGTCAGCTATTGCTCAGCATCTCCTTGAGTCGGGTACAAATCACTGGATCGAGTTGCATAGTCCCAAGGTCATTTCGACAGAACGCCACTATATACCAAGATTGGTAAGAGAAGCCGTTGAAATTCACAAATACAAAAAAAAAATTAATCGTGAAGATGGGTTTAAACTGTCAAATGTGTGGAATCCTGTGATTTGTTTGTGTAAAAAACCAGTGATATCCGAATCAAACACGCGTAGTGACACCGTGAGTGTAGTGTGTTTGGACAGACCAACGAGTGTGAACGCGACCGGACCAACAAGTGTGAATGCGACCGTTGGTAACGTTGAAAGTGAACGCAGCCGACGCGCAAGAATGAGGGTAGACAGAGCGCTGTCTACACAACTTTGACACCCACCCGCTATCTTCAGTCACCCGTGAACATGATGCATGTAACTGCGTCGAAATATCGGGAGCTCACAAATAATACAAAAGGTAATCACGGTCTATATCCCGGTCAATATAAGTCTAGTGAAACTAACCGTGAATCATTCAAAACTCTAATTGTATGTATGTTGTTTCATCCGCCACTACTGTTGCTGACTATACCAAGCAAAACCAAAAAATATACAAAACTAAAACCTTCCATTTTATACCAAATTCATCGTCAAACCTTGACAATATCTGCCCAACTTTCAAACATTCAACACGAGTAATAATTCACGCCCCGACACTCTACATGCTGAAAACACACAAACCTTTTTAGTTGAACTTTGTTTTCGAGAATTGCTTTTGAATTAATATTGTTTGTGGCTTGTCGACTTGCCTTGTTTAATGTATGAATTTAAATAGGTTTTGTAGAACATGATTTATTTAGACGACATGTTATAAGGCATTAACCGAATTTAAACTTGTGACGACCGGTCTGTAGTAGGTCGGTTGTGACTAGTGACCCTGCCTGTGAAGCCGATGGTCCTGGGTTCGAATCCCGGTAAGGGCATTTATTTGTGTGATGAGCACAGATATTTTTTCCTGAGTTATGGGTGTTTTCTATGTATTATATATATCGTTGTCTGAGTACCCATAACATAAGCCTCCTTGGACTTACCGTGGGACTTCTGAGTCAATCTGTGTACCTAAGAATGTCCTATATTTTTTTTTAACTGCTGTGAGACATACTAACATACATATGGCCGTCGTGAAAGCTGCTCACACTGTTAGTGCTAGAGAAAGCACAACTATTAGGCTCTCCGAAATATGTTGCGCGAGTGACTAAAAATAACCTAAACCGTAAAACCCGCCATGATATAGTTTGCAGACGACACCTCACTTATTTTCATATCTCAAACGACAGCAAAAGCTGTGCCTAACAATACGACGCTAAAAACGGTTAGTTGGTACATAGAGTAACTTACACTAGAGCGGTACTGTCATAGTAAATTTTGTAACCCCAGTAAATTCACTGCCATCTGTCGACACACTTTAAAACTAAAAATGAAGATTTATAAAAATACGATAGAATGTATTTAAATATAGATAAATGATTTTTTTTATTTGCATGAATTATTTTTATGATTTTGACCCATGTTCTTTCACTGATATGCGTTAAAATTGTTAAATAACAAACGAAACCGTCAACGCCATCTATACGACTGTAGGCCAAAACTAGTAGCGCCCTCTGAACGAGAATCAAATTTTCTTGATTTTCGAGGCACGTTTTTTCCTTAGACTGTATCCATCTATTACGGAGTTATATCTATCTTTGGTTGGTACAAGTATGCGAAGTCGTACTAAACGGACTGAACTGTAGGTATTTGGTGCTTTGCATCAATCGTAATCTACCTTCTAAAAAAAGTCAAAGAAAGAACATCAAAAAAATCCCATCTAAGACGCTACATGACCCCAAAGTATAACCCCGTATTTGACGAAAGAATAGATAAGTGCAGAACATTTGCAGTATCTCTGCCTTTAGCACTATTGGCTACATTTACCGCTTAAGCGAAGCCTTATCTTTCGGATAAAGCGTATCGGCGCATTTGAACGTCGTTTGCATGGATGTCTAGGAATCTGAATGAAATAGATGCAGTTTTAGAACTATAGTCGGTGAATACGAATAGCTGCATAATGTTTAATGTAGCTTTGGAGGGGAAAAACCGGCCAAGTGCGAGTCGGACTCGCGCACGAAGGGTTCCGTACCATTAAGCAAAAAACGGCAAAAAAATCACGTTTGTTCTATGGGAGCCCCACTTAAATATTTATATTATTCTGTTTTTAGTATTTGCTGTTATAGCTGCAACAGAAATAAATCATCTGTGAAAATTTCAACTGTCTAGCTGTCACGGTTCATGAGATACTGGTGACAGACGGTCGGACGGACAGCGGAGTCTTAGTAATAGGGTCCCCTTTTTACCCTTTGGATACGGAACCCTAAATACGGACCATGGCAGTACAGTTCAGTGACTTTAGTGTATATGTAAGATATGTGTTTGCATTACGTTTTACACGCTTTTAAGTAAAAATCTTCAATGCTACAGGGCTTCAAATTATGTAAAAAAGAACATAATGTGCGCAAATGTAACAATATCCGGAGAGGAAAATGGGGACTACGTTTGTTTGGAGAAGCGGTCATTTTCCTCTAAACTGTGTCAGTGTTTGACGCCGCGCAAAGTTTACGTTCTATAATTATTCAAGTACAACGGGGAGCGGTTTTCCGTGTGGTTCTCAAACAGAGGGTTGGTCTCAGAAGGCATATAACGTTGCACAGACAAGATTAAACATGCACCTCTGCTCTGTTTGGCAACTAACGGCCTGATTCGTAATTTAAGATACATAAAAAATTTGCTAAAGATACGATATGGATCGGATATGTTAGTGTGAAATGTAACGTTTTTGTTTGAATAAAGAAAAGTTAGAATCAGGCCGTAAAACATACAGCGTGTATTTTTGATACGAATATATTCAAATGAATTAATTTTCATATGTTTTACAAAGTATTACGACTATATATTATGACTTGTATTTTTTACTTATAGTATAATGCAGCTCGCAATGTATTAAAATATTAATTTATTATTTTAGAGGTCGTACTTACTAGCAAATAAGGCTAAAGAAAAAAATTGTAGTCGCGCTGCAATACTGCTGTAGTAATGCAGCCGAATGCATTGCTGTCCGGATTTTTGACATTGAAGCAGTAATGTTGGTGTATTCTTAATCCGAACCTTTATGTAGTTATTCTGTCATCAAATAGATATTTTGTTATGCACATATCTCATACTTCACTTACCTCTTTTCATTTACATTTGCGGTCGGCGCAGCATGTTTTTTTTTCCATACCTAATACTTCTCTTTCATTCGTCATTATGCACCTATCTACCTCAGGGACCGGCCCGCTATCCCTTATCGGGGTTTTATAAGGGTATTGCATAAGGCTTAACTCACCATACCCTTTGCCAGACGAAACCCTTTGTTTTGCTTTTAAAAACCCTTATATAAAGCTACCACATTTGAGTAATCGGTAGCCCAAATACCCTTACAAAACCCTTATCATCCGCTCACCAACACCTTGCATATTGCTTATAAGGGTAAGCCTTATAAAGGGCTTCCCTTTTAGAATATAAGCGTGCTAATTTAAGTCGTCTACCTTGTTCGTAAAGCACACATTACTTTGAATCCGAGCGATCGTCGGCGGCGACGGCGGCGTTCTTTGACTAGGCACGTATTTTCTTTCCTTTTCATACACTACCGTAGATATATACCAATACGCTTAAAGATAAGGGTAACCCTTATTAAGAGCTAGCCTTATTTTTGGTTAGCTTTTCGGTAAGGGTTAGTCAAAGGTAAGGGTATGAATGGGCTTGCAGTTCAAAAGGGAAAGTCTTTCAATGTGTTAGCTGTGTTTAAGTGTCGCCCATTGAAAGGGTTGTCCGGTCCCTGATCTACCTACTTATTATTTTGGTCTTTTAATTTGTAGTAACAAGTAAAAGAGCCAAGTGGCGGATAAGAGGGGAGGCCTTTGCCCAGCAGTGGGACACACGAACAGGCTATAAAAAAAACAAGTAAAATAAACAATAAATAAAGCCTTACAGAATTTTTTTACTACAATTAACTAAACTAAAACTACTATAAAACTAAAAATCTAAATCTAAAACGGGCCCCCGTGGCATGGTGCCGAGGATACTGGCAGCATTTCCTCGCTGAATCGCTATGCTCAAGCATTGGGCGAGGAAGCTACCTACTTCTTTTGTACCGATAAATATTACTTCCTTTTTGCACTAAAACTTATTGTTGTAAGAAACAACGCTTCCAATAAAACCCCGCACTATAATCAAAAAGTAAAATCCCCAACAATTATTTAAAAAATTGACAGCCACACATAAAAACAGCAATACCACGCCAATACTCATAAAACTACACAATCAGCCTGTTTTCAGTATACAAATATTTCAACTGAGCAAAAAGTATTGGGCGGAGCGCGGAGATTTACAATGACCAAATATGGCGCTCTTAAAGTACCGTTGTTAGTGCTGCGCTATTCCCGGATTATTTCCCAGGCAGGAATGATAATAATAAATATTATAGGACATTTTTACACATATTGACTATGTCCCATGGTAAGCCCAAGGACGCTTGTGTTATGGGTACTCAGACAACGATATATATAACATATAGATACTTAAATACATAGAAAACACCCATGACTCAGGAACAAATATTTGTGCTTATTTTTTATTTTATTTTTTTATCGCAGAAATAAATGCCCTTACCGGGATTCGAACCCAGGACAATCTGCTTCACAGGCAGGGTCACTACTCACTAGGCCAGACTGATCGTCAAACAGGAATGTTTCTGGTAACATTCTCGAGAACATTTCCGAATTAAGGAAATAAGTAATAGAAGGCAATTTTGCAGTTCACTGTATAGTCAAGTGTAAAAATATAGGTGCACACATCTTACTAAGAAATATTTTTCCCATTTCTCGTTGGCGAATTAAGAACTATGGGACATATTTTTGAGTAAGTTGTACGCACCCATATTTTTACACTTGACAAGTATTTAGTGTGTGTATCAAAGAAGTTTAAGCGATAAAGTCCCGTTTTAGTAAAATAATAATATTTTACTCATAAGAGTAGATAGTGTAAGTTTAAATCAATGGAAAATAAAGCTCTGCTAAACTGTGGAATGATGCGGTATTTCCAGACCGGTAAGACTTAGAAACCTTCAAGAAAAGAGCGTACTCTCATCCCCACTCGTGTTACAGGTATCCAAGGGCGACGGTGATTGCTTACCATCAGCGATTCGTCTGATAGTTTGCCTTCTATATTATACAAAAAAAGAACCCTAGTTACGGGAAAATTGAAGAACCAAAAATACTCTGCATCACATCACTATAACGTTGGCAGTGCGCCGCAGAGCCGCGAACAGTAGGTTTATCCCTGTACGGCTTCGATCTACCAAAAATACGGTATTGAAAGACAGAGATTTCATACGTAAAAGTTCGAGAAACAGTGAAAAATTCATTGGCTCAATGACCTAAAATAGCTTTGACTAGCACGTATTTTCTTTCCTTTTCATACACTACCGTAGATATATACTAATCCTGTCTCTTTCACGCAAAGGGAAACCTTTATAAAAAGCGCTTAAAGATAAGGGTAACCCTTATTAAGAGCTAGCCTTATTTTTGGTTAGCTTTTCGGTAAGGGTTAGTCAAAGGTAAGGGTATGAATGGGCTTGCAGTTCAAAAGGGAAAGTCTTTCAATGTGTTAGTCGTGTTTGTGTCGCCCATTGAAAGGGTTTTATCGCGGAAAGGGTTGTCCGGTCCCTGAGTAGTAGTGAACTATTCAAATAACTATATCTCCGATTAGCCTTATAAAAATTACCATTAGATATGAAGTCCGCCATTAAATTTGCACTTTTAGTGCAACTCAATTTAATAAAATAAAATCGATATTCGAAATTATAACGTAAGGTTCGCAAACAAATTGTATAGGTACTTGGCTAAAATATTCGAAACATGCCCATTTGTGATAAATAATTAAATGATATATACTTGTATACAAATTAAATTTAATGTGAATTGCAATTTTCATTCACCTCAGTAAACATCAGTAAGTAACCACATATGCAAAATGTACATAAAATCGCTGACCATTCAACGGTTGTTCAATAATAACTATATTTGCCGAATGACATTTATTGCCGGCAGCCATTGCACTGAGCCGCCAATTACATTGCCGGCCTAGTGAGAAATGAGCCGTTTTGTATGCATGTAGCTGTGGTGTTCGGTCGTTTTTAACTGGACTGTAAGATTTAACGGCGGTGCTGTTCGCTTTTAACTGTTCATTTGTACTTTCAGATTTAAAAGCTGTACGTAGCAAAATATCAGTGATGTTGATATCATAAATGTGATTATTATGAAGTTATTATCCGTTGTGTTTATTTGTAGCTTAAATCTTGGAATATTGTCGTATCCTCGCGTCGCTCAAAGCTTTTAACGTTTCGAGCCTTTTTATTGAGTACCTACTGAAAATACTTGATACATTGAAGCGGTTAACGAAATCAAGTTTCAAATGCTATCTATGCTACACTTCTCCCGATATTAAAAGAATTCGATTCAGTTGCTTCAAACAAAACATAATTAAAAGTCGCACCAGGGGGCCATGCTGCTTTTATTGTTTTTACTCGCTCATTAAATTGTATCATTATGTATTAGTACTTCTGCCGTCATAAATATGAATTTGTTACTGTATCCACAAACTTATTTCGTAATCTTAGCTTTTATCCTATATATTATTACCCAGCGCTATATATTTAATTGTAATAAATAAAAAAATATAATAAAAATAGTTTCGCGGTAACCGAAGACAATATTAAAAATAGTTTATTTACCAAAAAAAAAATATACATTGTTTTATTAACCTATGATCTCCACACTAGTCTTGTGGAGTCAGTTGAGACAATTCCAATTTTTAATTAACATCTTCCTACGCTGAAGTTTTGACATTGTGCTAATACTAGGTAATACATATAGCTTAAAGTATTATATAAAAATAAAAACTTAATCTATACAAGATAAATCACAATTTAGGTCTTATTGTAGATCTATCAATAGGTAATCTAGTAATCTGTGGACGATGTTGTTGGTCTAATTAAATACGTTATTATTCTTGTACTCTATTTCTGTGCCTAAACCCTGTGTGTTACTGTTTTTTGTCCCAAAAAATGAAGAAAAAATAATAATACCTATCTAAAACAATTCGTTGGCCTTGACTAGCACATAAAACAGTTTATTTATATTTTCTGTGCTGACTACACTTAACTCATAAATTTTTTGTCCACTCCACTCATGTCAGAAACGGGGTTATTATTTCCTATTTACTTACTTCCGTTAGAATGTTTGTAGGATTCCTACTTAAATTAACTGTAAATATCTTGAAATAAAACTATGAAAACGGATTATATCGCGTATATTGAATTTATAATACATCCCGACGTTTCGAACCCTTTACAGCGTTCGTGGTTAACGGTTTTCATAGTTTTCATGAGTAACTATCGCGGTAACCGAAGACAATATTATGTAAATATCTTATTAAAATTATATAAAAAAGTCAGTCTGATAAAATTTAATGTTTTTCGTAACTGTAGGTATCTTTACTGGGCTGCAAGACCAAGCCAACGGAGACGGGGGCTTAAGAGGATTGAAAATAAGCACCAAAATATGTTCTCACAAGTAATAAACAAATATAATAAATAACAATACCAATAACACGTCGTACATAACGCGTTTAAAGTCCATAAACGTCATAATCTTTTAGCCATTCGTCGTAAACAGAACGCATTATATATCCATATGGTTCGTTGTAATTTATAACGGGTTTTATTATCACTCAAATTTCCTTTCGGATACGCGAGGGAATGATATTATGAGAAGTTGGAGGTTGTACATTATCTTCAAGATGGGTTGTGGTGTGAGGGAAAAGATGAAAGAGGATTTTTGATTTACCCGTGTAGAATACCTTTCTAAGTCGTTGTGTAATGGACTGAATACTGTACTAAGATTGTGATCATTAGGGCAACTTTCAATTATCGTAAAGATCCTTAGATAAAATACCTATTCGTCCAGCAGTAGATGTATTTTAGGTAATACGTCACTACGTCAGTAAAAGTCGGCTCTACAGCTGGTTCTTGGACTTTGGATAGGATTGGTTCTGTCAAAATAAATTGTCCGTCTTTATCGATTAAAAGCAGTGTCAAAAAATGACGTTTGCTCCACTTTTTGATACTTGTTATGTTAATATTGTCTTCGGTTACCGCGAAAGTTACTCATGAAATAAAACTATGAAAACGGATTATATTGCGTATAAGAATAAGAATAAGATTAAGAATAAGAATAAGGATAAGAATAAGTTTAGTTTAATATTGAATTTATAATACATCCTGAGGTTTCGAACCCTTTACAGCATTTACTTTTTATGTTAATCATATTATACCGTTTAGACATACATACCTAGATAGAACTCAAATTTATTGGTTTCTCTTTTTTCCATACAATGCGCTGGCGCAGTGCTGTTCCTGATAGGTAATTGCCGTAAAATGTTGCCAATGTTTTGTGATACGGCAATATTTTTATGATTTACTCTTTAAGCACAGCAATTTAACGGGCTAATTCGACAATGATCTAGATATCAATTAGATATCCACTAGATATGAAAGAGAAACGATAACGAGATGTTTTAGAAAGTCATGTAAAATTTGACATTTCCGCGATTTCGAATGTCCTCTTGAACGATCTCTTTAAGATTTGCTAAGATATTACTTAGACATCCAATGGATATCTAACGGATATCCCAAAACGTCACAATAATTGTAGCGTGAAATGACAATTGGTTTCTCGAATCGAACTGCAAAAGATAACTAGTTGAGAACTCAACTTTAACGTATCTATTAGATCTCCTATTGTTCTCGTATCTAGAATTATCATGTTGTTCGAATTGACCGGTAAGACTCCGTACATGGCAAACTCAAAATTCGACAACAAAACTGCGTTGCCGTCAAAACGCTCCACCCTGTCCTAAACACCGCACCCCGAACCGTCATAAAAGGGGTGAGCAGTGAAAAAGACATCTCGAGATTCCACCCTGGGTGCGAAGTGTGATCACACATGACGTGATTATCGTTTACGGCGCTTTTACGACCCGAATCAACTGGTTATAACTGGTTAATATCGTCTCATCGGATTTTAATGGAAACTAGCATATTTTTTCTGCCTGTACCTATTTATTTAACTCCGAAACACCATCCTTACTGAAACAGACAAACATTATTTTACTCATAAATCGTGTATAGAGTTCCCTACAGGGTGATTTTTATTCGTCCATCGCTGTTTATCCAGTTAACGGCCTGTGGAATGGGAATTACTTTATTACGCCTGTAACGCTAACGCATTGTTTTAGATGTTTTGGATATCTGATTTTCTGATATGTGACTACATAACAAATATAGAACATTTATATTACATAGATGTTGAAATACTCCCTTAAGCTGTGAAAAACGCAACGAACGCAAGATGAAAATGAGATGACGCAAAAAAACTATCGCCTCAAGATTAATGTTTTGAAAACATTATCATATTCTAAACAAAAAGTGGTTAAGGCTACTATTACCATAGGCCGGATTTGAACCGGTGTCTTTAGCATTCGCGGCAGGCGCTCGAACACTTAGGCCACCCGGTCAGGCTCATACTTGTTTCATGATTACCTATTTATTGCCCGATACGATACCGTAACTGCCTACTTTGCTCAAAACGTGGTTCAAAATTCGAAACTGAATAATAATTTTCAAATGATAGGTAACATGTTGGCGATTTACAGTAAACCATCACTACTAACATGTTGTAAATGAGGTTGTGATATAGTTTTCATATATAAAAACTGTTAGAGCACAATTACGAAATAGGGAGCAAAGTAGGTACATTTTATTCTACTATACCACTTACGAGAAAATTCAACTGAAATATCGAATACTGGTACAGAAATCATGTTATATTTTTCGAATCTGCATAAATTAATGAACAAATGCATGAAAGGGACTGAATGTGTGACTTTTCCCTTTACAAAAATGGGAGATTTTAATGGATTATTTAGGTGGTGTCATGGGGATATTAATGTATCTAAATGCAGCCATTAGTGGGTACATTATCATCATATACGTACGTCCACAGACCTGTTTACTCTCAAGGGAGGGTTTTAGCGAGTCGTCGATACGGATTGGGGGTCAAAAACACTTTTAGTATGAGTTAAGGTTATGCGATGTACAATCAACAGAAAATAAAATACTGAACATCGAGTAAGTCATAAATAGGGTAGGTACCCTTAATAACTACACTACCCAAGTACCCCAATTTAATATCTCGAGTAACCAAGACAGTAAAATCCTCTTACAGCGCGAAATACAGATGTCCGTTTCATCTTAAATGCAAACGATAAACCGTAAGACTCTTAATAGACCAGTCAACACAGATATTTTTATATTCATATTATCGCTTTTGCGGTTATCCTCCAAATACAAAATTAACTACTTACAGAAATATTTTTATTTTTTCTTTTGTATTTGGATAATAACCGCAAGGCCTTACTTAAGGTACTCTTTACCAAGGCAATACAACATTTATAGTGACATCATAATTGTAGTGATATGAAAAAATACATAGCAACATTTATACTACCTACACAACAGACAATAGCTGGGTAAACATTATAAGTATTATAATTATTTTAAAATAAATACTAACAATATAACAAAGATCTGGTGAACATGTCTCTATTTTAAATGAATTCAATTTGGCGAGGGCTCCAAAGTCAGCTACATTACTGCAACATTACTGCCGACTGCATTGCTGCCGCAATTGTCAAAATCCAACTATCCGGATTATCACGCTGTAATGCTGGTGTAGTTTAAATCCGAACGCGCGAACGGTACGAAACTTGTCAGCAAAAATACTCCTAGACTTATATTGACCGAGATATTGACCTTGATTACCTTTTGTATTATTACGCGACCAGACCAACAAGTGTGAATGCGACCGATGGTAACGTTAAAAGCGAACGCAGCCGACGCGCAAGAATGAGGGTAGACCGAACGCTGTCTACACAACTTTGACACCCACCCGCCATCTTCAGTCACCCGTGAACATGATGCGTCGAAATATCGGGAGCTCATAAATAATACAAAAGATAATCACGGTCTATATCCCGGTCAATATAAGTTTAGTGAAACTAACCGTAAATCATTTAAAACTCTAAAAATACTCCTCTCTGGTTGGGGTAAACCATCCTTCCATGTCCAGTGCTCTACAGGGGGCAATAAATTAAAATCCCGTCAGATGTATTTACCCCGCGGACTTTTTATTTAACGGACCGCTTGGCAGCTCTGTCAGAGTGAAAGTGAACACTATTTAATAGTGATTAAGGTGGGATTTTGGATAAAGATGGGATAGCAATATTCTTCTTCTACTTCTTCTATCCGTGCCTCTTCCCATTATTTGGAGTCGGCCCTCCTCGTTCTTAAGCGCCTGGTCGGTCGATCCTGGGTTGTCTCTTTGTTCAACTGGCTCTGTTCTAAATCCATTAATATGGTGGACCACCACGTAGCAGGCTAGCAATATATATAGGGATAGCAATATTCAATCAGTGAATTTTGTGATAGTTGGTTTGATATATTAGTTAATATCTATTATAGAGGATAGTGGAGGCTTCTCCATATAAACGTACTAGTCCTTATTTTCCTCCATGAACATTGATATTGTGGAAGATATTTGTAGGGTTCGTTGGGGTAAGATTGAATGGGTTTTTCATGCGGGATAAGATGAAAAGTCGCCCGTAATGCTTCGGCATACGGACGATTTTTTGTCTTACCCCGGCGAAAAGATGAAAAAAAAAAAGTGAAAAGATGTGTCCCGCCGAGTTTGTTGCCGGTCCCATATTGGGATACCCTCCTACAATTTAGGAGGGAATTAAATCTTCTCGGGTCCGTGGTGTAGGGTTGGAGCCGGCGTAGTTTTTATCGCGTATATATATATCTTTCCTCTAAAATAATTGTAGTGTATAACTAGCCTTATGAACCGATTTTGCATGTACAACCAGCCTTAAAGTGTATAGTCTATGATTGTTCATTATTTTAGTATGTGGGTATTTTTGCACTTTGTAATTTTTCCACAGTCACCCGTTGACCACGAACGCTGTAAAGGGTTCGAAACGTCGGGATGTATTATAAATTCAATATACGCGATATAATCCGTTTTCATAGTTTTATTTCATAAAAAACCCTATGATTGATTATACATCAAATCGTGTAAGAATATTTTCTGTAATGTCAGAGAGGAAACACACTGTCTATAGTTTGGCAAAACTTTTGTATACGTAGATATGTATATTTTTTTGAAATAAATAAATGAAAAAAAAAAAAAAATATAGGACTGCGTTTGTATGGAAAAGCGGTCGTCCCTATCCTCTTAATGTAATTATAAAGTGGAACAGATGTCACATACGAAAGAAAAGTGACCAATGACAAAGTGACCATGCCACCGTGGCCCGGATGGCCGCGGTCTAGGCATCTGCCGCGAATGCAGAGGACGGTAGTACGATTCCAACCCTTGGTCACTTTTACTATATGACATCTATTTCAGTTTAAAATATTGGATAATATGATCATATGTGTCGTTTTCAAGCATAAGGTACCACATTGTCACTTGCCATAAGGACGCTCTGACAGGTTATTTTTGTGAAGATACAAGCAAATTTAATGTCGTCCGTACATATGATATCTATTTCAGTTTAAAATATTGGATAATATGATCATATGTGTCGTTTTCAAGCATAAGGTACCACATTGTCACTTGCCATAAGGACGCTCTGACAGGTTATTTTTGTGAAGATACAAGCAAATGTCATCCGTACATATGACATCTATTTCAGTTTAAAATATTGGATAATATGATCATATGTGTCGTTTTCAAGCATAAGGTACCACATTGTCACTTGCCATAAGGACGCTCTGACAGGTCATTTTTGTGAAGATACAAGCAAATTTCGTCCTTATGGTAAACGACAATGTGGTACCTTTTGATTGAAAACGTCACATATTTCAACATCATACATCATGTAACTTGTCGTCCAGCAAAAAGTGTAATTCATCAAGCCATCTTAATAAGACTAGCTCGGAGCATAAAACGGGTTCTTTCCTTTAGAAGGCAAAAAATCCCTTTGTTCGGACTTACATTGTCTGCGGCATGAAGTATGAACATCTTCAGGGACCAAATTGGAAGGCAAATTTTGATTAATCGTAGGGAAAGAACCTTAGTTAAAGTTTTTCGGGGACGCCATTTTCTGAACGACGTGGGTCGAATTTTTTATTTATTTTTGGAGTGGTTGGTTGAATTCTTTAAATGCTTATATATTATATACATACACTTTGTTGATAGGCATAAATCTATATACAAAAAAAATTAAGGAGCCGTAGGTTCAAAGAGCGGAGTTTTTGAAAAATTGTTCAGCTTTTTTATTTAGACGACGGACGATTGACAAAAATTAAATTTGCAATATTGAGGATTTTTTCTAGGATTTTCATCGGTTCGAATCCTGATGTTTTGACTTTCGTTCAATAATAGAATATCACGAACATAGGTCTAAAACACACAAAAATGTGTTACAATTTATGCACCTTAGAGTTGGTCTGCGGCGCTTAGCCTTTCAAATAAAGCATATGTATTTTAGATTTCTGGACGGGTACCGCCGTGACCACTGGTCTAGTGGTGAAGTCGCCGGTTTGATTCCCGCCTCGGCCTCACTCGGGTCACTTTTTACAAGCTTTTAATTGACTTGCAACGTACATATGTATGTATGTGTGTATGTATGTATGTACGGGTCAAATCTCAAAGTTAAATTTGACCCACTTCCCGACTTCCAATAAAGCTGAATATTTGCATACATATGTAAGTCGGGTGACAATGCAATATTATTGTACCATCGAGCTGATCTGATGATGGAGACAGGAGGTGGCCATAGGAACCCTGTGATAAAGCAACGACACCTAATTGTGTTTGGGGTTTTTAGAATTGTCTCGATGAGTATTAGTTACCTGTATAAAGAAAAGTACAGTCAGCGATAAAAGTTCGTACCAAAAATGAAATTTTTGCCAAAAACTTAATCTTCAGTTCCTATATGACATCTACATATTTCAATCTACTGAACAACTTCTGTTATAAACTAGTATAAATCATTAAACATGTTAAGCCACCTCAGGCCCCAAACTTACAAAGTACCTAACAGAACAATCTCTTATAACAAACAAAACTTTATAGTGAAATGTTCAGGCCCCGAAGTTGGAAGAATATAAACATATTCATAAAGGGGTGACAATGATTGAAAGGCGAAAAGCGAGTAGACATTACGAGATAAATGTCTCCTTTTGCCTCACGTTTTCACGATATTCAATGTCGTTATCTTGGATAGTTGTTATTTGCAGCAAAGCATTCTGCAGCAACGTTAATTGAAGGGTCGAAAGAATGTCTAGTCACTTTGACAACATTTTCAGTTATCGCGGTTTGAAAGGAACGATGTAGGTAATTGACCATATTATTTGCGTTTGTAGGTATTTTTAAAGTGAGACAAAAAGGAGTTATATTTATAATTGCAGCGGTAACAGAAGTTGTAACTAGTTCATTAAGGGCTCTACATTTTGAGATTAAAATCTCATTTTCCAAAAAAAGTGACTAGACATGTTCTTTCCGTGTACCCTTCAATTGGAATGCTACTTTTATATAGCTAGTTGTTTATGATTATGAACAGCGGATGTCATTCCAGATCTAGAGCAGAGCCCAACTGGGGAAGTACCTCCACCTTACAGACAACCGCAGCCAAATAACACTAGACCCTACTCATAGTGTTGTATTCCTGCCGGTAAGTAAGGTTGCCAGAGCTCAACGAGGGAGAGGAGTGTTAGGGTCGGCAACGCGCGTGTAATATCTCCGGTGTTGCAGGCTTCCATAGGCTACGGTTACTGCTTACCATCAGGCGGGCCGTATGCTTGATTGCCACCGACGTGGTATAAAAAAAGTACTCTTTCAGTTTTTTTAGTACCTACATTTAATACAACATCTTCCTTTTATACATTACCCTTCCAAAAATGAAATGTTATTAAAATTACCCTTCCACGTTGCATTGTTCTCTAAAATTCGACTGTGGCAAATATTTCCGTAAGCACTTAACAAATATAATTACGAGTTCCCTTGGAAGGAAGTCGTTAAAATCGCCGTATCCTCCGCCTTTCGCCACCGAAACTTCGAGCCAACAATACAATACAGAAACATCTCCGAGAAATTTCCTACACGCAACATACACAATACATGAGCGAGCTACTTCCAAAACGTCCTAACAATGCTGCTTTCCAAATTTGAGGTTTAGATACGTTTAGTTAATGTTGATATTGCCAGTTCCTAATCATGTGACCTGCTTGGAAATCATTTGCGAAAAGTCCAAACGCATGTTTTAAGATTTTTATATATGAGATCTACTTGCTTTGTGATAGGGTCGGAAATAGAATAATGCGAAGTTAGGGATGTTTGTTCTATTATTGTGTTGGATTTTGTATAACCCACGGAAGATGTATGCGTCACGTGGAGGTTAAATGATAACGAAGTCAAGGGCAAAAGTCCAGAAACTTGAACAAGTTGACTGTTACGAACAATCAACTTTTGCATCTTAGAGAGTTCCGCTTCCGTTTGTGTGTTGTTTTTAGTTCTTGTCTCTTTTAAGAAATTACCGTCGGCCACGGAAACCCGCAACACCAGAAGGGTTGTAAGTGCGTTGCCGGCCTTTAAGATGGGAGTACGTTCTTGAAGGTTTGAAGGTCATATCGGCACGGAAATACCGCAGGCAGCCCCCAATTATCTCCACTAATATTATAAATGTAAAAGCACCTAACTCTGTCTTTCTGTTACCACTTCATGCTTACACCGCTAAATCGATTTAGATAAAAGTTGGTAGAGACATAGCTTAAGGCCGTTCCATCGGTTTGCCACTGTCTTTGTCACATTTCGCAAGAAAGAACGGGAAAGAACATACGCGCCAAGTGTCAATTTTGATCGAATTTTGTCGGTTTTTATTTATTTTAAAAACGTTACCTTACAATATCGAAATTCTAAAGCTATGAAGTAACTATTTATGTTAAGATTGTTTTTTCTTCTTTTTTTGTTTATAGTAAGTATCACATAATAAATAACCGAGTAAAGTAGGATTAAAAGTCCGAGTTAGAGGTTACTTTGGGAATTAATTGTATCGAGCGAAGTGTCATAATTCGTGTATCGGAAGCTATGTTGTTAATGATAATATAGTCAAGAACTACATATATTTTATCAACGCCTCTTAGAAAAACATGATCATATAAGGAGATTTTTCGCCTTCTGGCTCAGGGAACCGCCTTAAGTGCCGAGGAACGACATAGGAGTTTTCATCACGATAATAATTAGGTATTTAATTCCACGTATGCAAAAAGGTGGGCAGCTGGTAATTCACTGTAAAGACAAAAAAGTTACACATTTAGGTACTGTTTGTGTTGCATAATAGTTAAAGGGTACTTTATGAAAATTACGTATCTATAAATTAGAAAGTAAAGTAAATAAAAATGTATAAGAATCTACAAGAAACACACACACACAACAGACTAACAGAATCATATAACTAACTATCATTTACTGCGAACTCAATAAAAGTTATAATTATATAAACAAAAACCTAACTTTAGAACTGTCTCATAAAAACCCACAGACACGCACGACAATTAGACTAATCACAACACCTAAAGATAAATAAGCCTCCAGTGTAACAAATGCTGATTGCCTCGACACAATTGCTCGGAATTACATACTTAGCTATAAATTATAAATTTCCATAATAACACAAGTCACAAAGCTTGTATACAGACATATGCCCTTTCGTAAACATGTGTATAATAGTCATTAAATAGATGTACTGCCTAAAAGCCGTGTCGTATGACACTTTCTCGAATGTATTTCTCGTTTATTGGTTCTTCAATTTGTGTTTACAAGGTAAGGATGTTGTTTAAGCTGCTAATTAGGAATTGCATTAAATATAATATGATTTAAACTTTCACGATTTTTACTCATTATTATTTACAACGACGGGACTTAATCGCGTAAAATAAGTATTAAATTTACCTCCGACGTTTAGAGGACGGCGTTGTCCCCGTGGTCTCGGAGAAGACTGGCTAAAGTTGACATCAACATCTTCTAGGCGCGCGAGTTTTTCGAACTACCCGCACTTGGTCTTGTTTATTAACTTGAACGTTTTGCGCACTAGGGATGTTACCGGGTCGACACACAACACTCACACACGCTTAATCGATTTTTACGCGATTAAGTCCCGTCGTTGTAAATAATAATAATAAATATAATATGGTCTACACAGTCGTGATAAAAAAAACCTAGTAGTTAGTTAGTAATTTGTTTAGTCGAATAAAACTACCGTGAGACATATTAACTAACTTAGCGGTTTCACTCACGTATTTTTAGTCACTCGCGCGACATGTTTCGGAGAGCCTAGGTCTCCATTTTCAAGCACTAACAGTGCAGTGCTAGGCTCTCCGAAACATGGCGAGTGACTAAAAATACGTGAGTGAAACCGCTTACTTACTTAAATTAGTTTAGTATAGTATTTAGACCAAAGTTTTAGTTTTATTATGTTCATTTTTTTTTCACGATAATGTTTTGCAATAAAGTTTTTATCTATCTATCGATATATGTTCTTCCCCGGACCTCAAACTAACTAGGTATGTACATACCAAATTTTATCATAATATAGGTAAGAGACAGACATACCGGTCAATTCGAACAACTTGATAATTACTAGATACGAGAACAATACGAGATCTAATAGATACGTTATAGTTTAGTTCTCAACTAGTTATCTTTTGCAGTTCGATTCGAGAAAACAATTGTCATTTCACGCTACAATTATTGTGACGTTTTGGGATATCCATTAAATATCCATTGGATGTCTAAGTAATATCTTAAGCAAATCTTAAAGACATCGTTCAAGACGACATTCGGCATCGCGTAAATGTCAAATTTGACATGACTTTCTTAAATATCTCGTTATCGTTTCTGTTTCATATCTAGTGGATATCTAGTTGATTAGATCATTGTTCGAATTGGCCCGGTAGTTACTTTCGCTTTTATAATACTAAATATAGTAGGTTGCGACTAATGGGGATTGGTAAAAAAACCAATTGATATTAGTTTCGAACCAACCCATGCGCATCCCTCGATTTAAAATCTGCATGCTTTACCGATCTACATAGCTTATTGGTAATATTGGTAAAGTCGCCATCAGATATATCGGAGCGGCCAAGGTGCTCAATAATATCTGAACACGCTTCTATTGTCAAGGCGTTAGAGTGCATGTTCAGATATTATTGAGCACCTTGGCCGCTCCGATATATCTGATGGTGACTGTACATACGGAAAATGTGAAAAGGACAAAGTTGTAAGTAAAAATTGTAATAAAACTATGAAAACGGATTATATCGCGTATATTGAATTTATAATACATCCCGACGTTTCGAACTCTTTACAGCGTTCTTGGTCAACGGGTGACGGGTGACGGGTGAATATACGCGATATAATCCGTTTTCATAGTTTTATTTCATGAGTAACTATCGCGGTAACCGAAGACAATATTAAAAATTGTAAGTTTGTTTTATTCTAAAATGTTAACTCAAAACAAATGAGTGAAATAAACCTCAGACGTATGGCATAGAATGGAATTGGTGGCATTATAAGTATATAAATCATACAATATTATGTCCCTAAATCCTCAGAAAGCCTAGCAAGCAAAGAGGCGGGTTAAGAGCATCAAAGTGCCCAGATAGTTTATCCCTAGCATTATCCTAATCCAAAGTTATCTGCGTATGCACTAGCTTTTGCGGAAGCCCCATCACCCAAAGGGGTAAGTAGATCTTGTTAGATTTGGCGATGTACATACATACCTATATAATCTGACACATATATACATAGGTACATATATAATCTGACTGTGTTTACGGAATATATATTACTTATTTCTCAATTTAAAGCTATGACTACCGCATAACTAACTATCGCGGTAACCGAAGACAATATTATTTCTCAATCTGTATGAAATAATCTTTATAACCTCTAGCCGCCCAGAGACCTATAAAAAGGTCTCCTGTTCCGTTCTAATTTGAATCTTTGTTTTGACAAATCAAAATTGCATTTGTCTTGTCAAGTTTTGACGTCTGGGCGGCTAGAGCCGCTAGAGGTGACATTCATTCGTTAACTGTAGCTGCATTACTGTTGCGATATACTGCGGTGGCGTTGATGTCGCCGTTGTATCTGTCAATTTCCTTGATAAAATAAGTAACTACTACCGCGATAATGACGTTCTCATTTTATCAAGGGCATTGACAGGTACTATAGCCATTCAACCTTGTCTGTGGTACTTTCCCGTCCATGTAAAAAAAGACAATATAAAGTTTCACAATAAATCAAACATTTACAATGACATATAGTCTGATACCGATACTACTGATACTTGGGTTAACTCTAGCCAGCAGATCCTGCAGCAAGGACTATTTAGGAAGAGGAGAATAGTACTAGTAGTAGTAGTAGCACTGTAAGCTCGCATGACTGCTGATTCAACCTAAGCGGCAGCGAGTCGGTGGAGTATGTCAGCGTCACACCGGCTAAGCCTCAAACGCGAAATCAAATTTACTATGTCATTCAACATGTCATTTACCATTTAGTTGAGGTTATACCGTGCTTGCAGTTGCAGGCAGTTTTAGTTTTGCCAGTAGCCGCTGGCGCTAGCAGCTGCAAGCTGGTTTTTGACAGATGGTATGGTCGCATTCATAATTATTAATTGTCTATGGATTTGTTTGTTTGTTTCTTGAATGTTTTTCTTTTGTTTTCTTGTATACTTGTTTTTTTATTTTTGTTTGTGCTCTTCATGTATATCTTTTTGGTTTGGTTAATATGTTTGTATATAATTAGGTATTCTTTGTGTGTAGCTTTGTAATGTTTTAATATGTATCTTTGTGTGTTATCTGTCGTGGCATCACCGAATGGGCCCTACGGAAGACCAGCGCTGGCTTTATAGCTAGCATTATGCTGAGTTGGGTCCATTTCGTGATGCACACTTGATGATCTCTTCTTTTCTTGCTGTTGTTGTCTGTACATGTTCGTACTTGTGTTGTGATCGTCACGAATAAATGTCTTTTATCTTTATCTTTAACATCATATAGTCCAACAAAAACTTCCATAACACGCTGCGTTTCATGCGCAAATCCACATTAGCACACCACAAAGGCTCACAACCCTAGCGCATTGTGCTCGCTATAATAGATCCTTATAGCCCCGTGTATTGTGACGGGCTAAACAGATTAGTGCTGACAATTGATGTGTTTTGGAATTTATTTAACGTGTTACAGAATAATGGGGGTTAAGATGGAGAATATCACATTTCATTAACGTCGAATGTCTTTGTCATTGGGGCTAATGCATGGATCGGTGACGCTATACAAAAAAAACTTCAAATAAAAAGCATGTGTGAATAAATTGACAAATTTGTGAGAAATAGCGATAAAGTAATAACGCTTGTAAATGTTCTAACCATACATACATACATCGCATTTGTATGTAGGTTAGGTACTAAAGTCGTAGATTTAAAATAAAATAAAATAAATAAATAAATAGTTTTATTTCAGGCAACACGTACAGTTGTACACCCATATCAACATACCTACAATTTAAAAGTTACAATACCAAAAGGAATACTTAACTAAAAACAAAACACTTAAAATTGCAGTTACTTAAGTATTGCATACACGAAATGGGTAACTGTTGAAAGAAATTGAAATTGTATCATGATTACCACCTACAAATGTACACAGTACTGCAATAAATCATTCTTATTCTTATTCTTATTCTTAAATAAAAGTTAAACAATTAAAATAGTATTACACTATTTTTTGTTCCCGTTTTGGTGCACGGAAAGCCAGTGCCCCTTTTTAAACCCCGGTCGTGTTGTATGTAGGAAAAACTCGTTCTTAGGAAAATTTGCAAGAGAATAAAAATGTGGTCAGGATCCTAACCAAACAAAGATGAAACATTGTGTAGTGCATGCCAGATCAGAACATAGGGATGTAACTTTGTACCCTCTTTTTTATTTTGTTTTAACCAAAATTATTTAGTTCAAACTCACTAATTTAGTTTTTTCGTACAAAAATAATCTCTAATACTTTCATTATCAATATAAAGTACCCCTAGTGTAAATTTCATTCGATAGCGTGACGTGACGTGGTACGTTAAGTCTAATTTTGTATATGATGTTGAGTTTCCAAAACGTCCCGCTTGGCGCGCTGTTCAAAATCCCATACAAAATGAGACTTAACGCAAACGCCTACGTCCGTTACTCCATCCAAAGAGGATTATAATAGGATAGAGCGGTATTGTCATTGTAAATTTTGTAACCACTGTGTGTTGTATGTAGGAAAAACTCGTTCTTAGGAAAATTTGCAAGAGACTAAAAAATGTGGTCAGGATCCTAACCAAACAAAGATGAAACATTGTGTAGTGCATGCCAGATCAGAACATAGGGATGTAACTTTGTACCCTCTTTTTTATTTTGTTTTAACCAAAATTATTTAGTTCAAAATCACTAATTTAGTTTTTTCGTACAAAAATAATCTCTAATACTTTCATTATCAATATAAAGTACCCCTAGTGTAAATTTCATTCGATAGCGTGACGTGACGTGGTACGTTAAGTCTAATTTTGTATATGATGTTGAGTTTCCAAAACGTCCCGCTTGGCGCGCTGTTCAAAATCCCATACAAAATGAGACTTAACGCAAACGCCTACGTCCGTTACTCCATCAAAAGAGGATTATAATAAGATAGAGCGGTATTGTCATTGTAAATTTTGTAACCACTGTAAATTCACTGCCATCTATCGACACACTTTAAAACTAAAAATGAATATTTTAAAAATACGATAAAATGGATGAACGATTTTTTTATTTGCATTAATTATTTTTATATGATTTTGACCCATGTTCTTGCACTGATATGTGTTAAAATTGTTAAATAACAAACGAAACCGTCAACGCCCTCTATACGAGAGTAGGCCAAAGGTAGTGGCGCCATCTGATCGAGAATCAAATTTTCGTGATTTTCGAGGCACGCTTTTTCCTTAGACTGTATCCATCTATTACGGAGTTATATCTATCTTTGCTCTATCGAATGAAATTTACACTTCATTCAAACAGCTATTTGTTTTACAAGGATCCCTATTGTGGATAAAATGCAACTTTCTTATCCGTTTTTGAACAATAAGAGCCTTTTACGAGCCGGTGTGGTAAAAATAAAATCTACGCGCATTTTCCCAAATTGAAAAACAACCTGATTTAAACTTAAACGATTTTTACTCATTATTATTTACAACGACGGGACTTAATCGCGTAAATCGAATATTGTGAGTGTTGTGTGTCGACCCGGTAACATCCCTAGTGCGCAAAACGTTCAAGTTAATAAACAAGACCAAGTGCGGGTAGTTCGAAAAACTCGCGCGCCTAGAAGATGTTGATGTCAACTTTAGCCAGTCTTCTCCGAGACCACGGGGACAACGCCGTCCTCGAAACGTCGGAGGTGGGTTTAATACTTATTTTACGCGATTAAGTCCCGTCGTTGTAAATAATAATGAAAAACAACCTTCCTGAAAAAGGAGGTAAACTCCGTACACAAAATCCCGAAAATTTCTCATCAACCCATCAGTTTTGATTTGTTTCCCAAGCTATGAGTTTCGTGAACAATTTTTTCTATTGTTGCCTTGCCATAACCGTTTTCTTATCCCCTCTTATTTACAGTTATTGTTTCCTACAGAAATATATTCTTGCATGCAGGTAATAATTTGCATATTTTCCGTGCCAGCCTGGCGTATCTGCTAAAGTGTTATGTAAGCTTGGAGGCCAGACATTTGTAAATATAGACGCCGCACTAGCGCACTACACAGAAGAATACGAGTACAAAAGTCTTCAATTCAATCATTCAAATCATTGGAACAGGTCCCTTTTTCGTGTCATGTAAGATTTAACAATTAGTTGTAGACCCGGTATAAATATTATGTTTACCTAATATGTGTACAAAACGCGATAGGTTTAAATGCAATAATTTGTTATGGTTTTGATCTGGCTTTGAACGACCTTGAAGATCGCTCACGCTGATTGATGCAAAATGAAGAGTCAGAGCTATAAACGCGAAAATCGAAATTCGCAAATCGCAAAAGAGAAAGATCCCCGCAAATTGCAAATTTCGGTTTTCGCGGTAGGCCCACAGGTCAGGCGTGAGATGCGCGCCAGTCGCTAAGACGATCGTCAATGTCGTATCAAAACCAGTTACGTCACATAATATTATGTATTTCTGCTCTGGCCCTTTGACTGTCTCGTAAACAAAGAAAGGAACAGCCTGTTTACTATCACAAATTTTCACAATTCAAAACACCCTTAGCGTTAGAGTGTTTCCACATTGTCCGATCCGGTATCGGATGTAGGATCCTACATTCGCGTAGTCAGGCCGCGGGGGCGCGTCCGGGCGCCGTCTTTAGTCAAGATCAACACTGGTTCGTACATTCGCCCATTTTTGTGTTAGAAAAACTCTATAGCTCTTATGACAGAATACGAATGAAAGGCCTCGTTTTGCACTATTGTAGTTACGATTTTGTATTGATATAATTTTGTATAAATTAATAGACGGTGCAGGCCGGGGTTCAGGCAGACCAAAAAGGAGATGGCGGGACGACTTGGACGCATTCTACCCCAAATGGTGGGAAAATGGCGATGACAGGGTCGAGTGGAGAAAACGAGGGGAGGCCTTTGCCCAGCAGTGGGACACCAAAATTGGCTAATAAAAAAAAAAAAAAAAAAAAAACAGCGTGTCGCTATGAAAATTGGAATTGAGCTAAAGGCGAATACAAACATTTTAATTTCGACAAAACTTCTGAAACAAGACCTCATTACAGAGCACGCCAAATAGTTGCGTTTGCGTAGTCTACTTATAAATTGTGTCTATGATATGGAGTTATAACAGAACAAAATATACAGAGATAGGCTTATCGAGGCACATTTATACTTGTAGCCTAATATTAGAACTAGGTAACTTAACGGTAAATAACGATACTTGGGTGTTGTAACCATGTAGCGCATTAAACCATAATAACTTCAATATAGCTCCCCCGCCCCCGCACCACCAGCGCGCGCGGCGCGGGCAGTGCACGGAGTACAGCCGTCGGGGGCACTCGAGCCTGAGGAAGGACTCCCGACGAGTCCGAAATATGTCGCCAAAAGCGACATAAAATACTAGTGAGTGTAACCGTAGTGATCTAAATATCACAATAGCTATTAAAGTAAGGACGATAAGCACGAAGAGTCTAGTATACAAAACTGTACTGGTTGTTTTAGTAATAAAAAAATATTTTATTTTACACTGACCAGCTATTTCCTATCTCGATTTGTTATAACCTAGTAGGTTAAAATTGGCTCAGTAGATAAAAATCACGTAACCATCGGGCTTATTCGAGCTTTAGTTATGCGATCTGATTCCGATACCATACTGATCTGTCAGTGTTAAAAGTGACAGAACGCAAAACGAAAACCTCGAATTGGCCCACATGTCTAATTTTCATTTAATTTTAATAAAATTGTAAATCGTTACCCTGCATACCACAGAAATATAATTTTAGTATAATAAAAAAAACCGACCAAGTGCGAGTCGGACTCGCGCACCGAGGGTTCCGTACTTTTTAGTATTTGTTGTTATAGCGGCAACAGAAATACATCATCTGTGAAAATTTCAACTGTCTAGCTATCACGGTTCATGAGATACAGCCTGGTGACAGACAGAAGGACAGACGGACAGGCGGACAGACGGACAGACAGACAGCGAAGTCTTAGTAATAGGGTCCCGTTTTTACTCTTTGGGTACGGAACCCTAATAGCTAGTGATATAACTGAGGGATTCGATAAGCAAAAATTTTGAACAGGAATATATATTCAGAGTAATTGAGATAGAAGTTAAAACCCGCGCGAACGCCAAATATTCTGTCGCAAGTTCGCGCGCCATATTTTTTATTTTCTTCTAATTTCCTGCTTTACGGCTCTCTTTACTTTTCTAGTCTAAGCAAAGTTAAAGTTATAGTCCTATATTAGTTTGCAGAGTCATATTATAACATAAAGTTGAAGTTATACTAAAAATAATACCTAGTTTTGTATCTTCCATCCAGCAAAGAGCATTTCTTTGCAAAGTAGTATAAGTTAATAAAGAACTAAAGTTGATGTTCGCGGCGTAACTTCTCGTGTTTGTCGCTTGTCGCGTTGGCAACTTTAAACAAAGTTTTAAAAATGGCGACCGTTGCTGCGGCTTCATGATAAACTTGTTCTTGTGAGTTTTATGTTATTAGTATCACAGCATACACAACAACGCAAAATTATTTGGTATAGTTTTGAATGATTCACGGTTAGTTTCATTAGACATATATTCGACCGAGATATAAACCGACCTTTTGTATTGTTTTCGAGCTCCCGATATTTAGAATATCGGGGAAGTCTATTTGAAATATATGTTTTTTTAATTTTTGATACAAGCACCCATTTCATTTTTTGGACCTTAAACTATCTCCAAAAGTATGGTCACTATGAATGTCATCTCGCTTTGTGTAGTAGGGCACAGCACAGCGGATGTCATTCCAGATCTAGAGCAGAGCCCAACTGGGGAAATACCTCCACCTTACAGAAAACCGCAGCCAAATAACACTAGATCCTACTCATAGTGTTGTGTTCCTGCCGGTTGCCAGAGCTCAACGAGGGTGCGCAGTGTTGGAGTTGGCAACGCGCATGTAACGTCTCTGGAATTGCAGGCGTACATAGGCTACGGAGACTGCTTACCACCAGGCGGGCCCGAATGCTTGTTTGCCACCGACGTAGTATAAAGACAATGCTAACAATTCTAAACACAATTAAGTTGCGTTTTTTATCACACAGTTTCTTTGACTCCATCATCATCTAGTGGTACAATAATATTACATTGTCACTCAACTTACATATGTGGGTATGTAAAGTTTCAGTTCAATCGAATAATTGGGAAGTGGGTCTAGTTTAGAATCCAAGATTTCACCCACACCAACTAACTAACATAGATACTTACATACTAACAGGGCAAGTTAAATAACTAACTATTTTGGGTCAGTGATTCAAAAAGAAACTTGGCCTCCGAAAAGAAAGGGTGCCACCTGTCCCGATCCTGCGCAACTTTCTGCCAGTGTTACTGACGCGAAGCTGCAGCAGATCCGCCGTGACACTGTCTTCACAGCGATACCTGGGCCGACCCACCGGACAGCTACCAGTTGGTCGTCCCAAGAACGCCTTGACAGCCCGATCCTCTCCTATTCTGAGTAGGTGACCGAACTAGCGAAGTCTGTGGGCTTTCGTTTCGCCGATGACATTGGGTTCGGTCACTAACTCCACGATCTCGTGATTTTTCCGGATCCTCCATGTGCCGTCATCTCTCTGAATAGGTCCTAGGATCTTGCGAAAAACTTTTCTCTCCGCTACCAGGAGCTGACTTTCTTCTTGGTTATCCAGGCCTCACAGCCAAACATAAATATAAGCTTGTAAAAATGAACTTGCTCTCCTACCGTCTAACTTACTCTACCTGACCTTTTAATGAAAATAGTTCTTAACTTAACAGGTAGTATCGTTTTGCAAAAAACATGATAACTTTTCACATTAAAGAATCTCTATGAAATATAAACTTTTAACTGGACCTAATAGCTTAGAGTAGTCGTGTTTTGTGAACTTTTGTACAAAGAAAGTTTAGTTAGGAAAAAGTCTTGTTCATATTTGAATTAGCAGTCTACTTTATGGAGACCTTTATAATTTATATGTTGAAGTGGAAATCCACCTTTTTAAGGTGCAGTGGGTTCAGTATCCTTACCAAGTTGACCCTGACATATTCGCTAGCGACTGCGTAAATTAATTCACAATGCAAAGTACAACAATGGGTTCAGGATGCTGTTGGGACTGCCTCGTTTTTGCAGCGCGTCAGGTATGTTCACGGAGGCGCGTACGGACTGCTTCGGTGCGATAATACGTAAAAGAACTGCCTCCCTGATGCGTCGCGTGCGAGACAGTTCCAACGGCCTACGGAGAGTCGCCTGCTTGCGCCTTCTGGAAACATTGGGACAATGTACATATGGGATCCAGAGGCTTAGTTTATAAGTTATTATAAGTTAGTATAGGTTTAACTAACATAGGCTTAAGGGAATGTACACTAACACTATGGACATTAGTCTGAAATAAAATATATTGATTGATTGATTGATTGATCTCCCTCGTGCTGACATTGGTACAAGCGAGATGCACTGCATTTGAGATGACGATGACGCAGTCGCTAGCGTTTAAGGCCGCGTAAAACTTATGGTGAGAGTACTGGTCCTTCTCCGAACGCAGCTCGCTGAGCACTTTTATAATTTCGGGTACAGAAGGAGCATTTATTTTATGTATGTGATTACATTTGCAATCACAGATAAGTTCTAATAACTATGTCCAATTATGAAACACAATTAAGCCAAATTGTAATCTATAAAATCCATAACAAGCCTTCTAAAATCTCATCTCATGCGCATTTGGCTGATTGGTCGAATCCCAATACAGCCGAAAGGGAGATTACTCGTGCATTAATATCGTCAACGATTAGTGGTTTAATTAACGAGTGGTCCAATTTACAAACTTAATAATGCAGTTCGTTCCGGTAATTGTTTGCGCCACATATAAAACCTTTATAGTAAAGAATATATTCTGACCTCCTTGTCGGGGCTTCAACTTTTTGACGGCAAGGCAGAAAAATAAATGTAACACATGTCAATAAAATTCTCTAATACGATCGGTCGATATCGCATGCAAATATAATTATAATATTTAAGAAAACCAAAAGGGGATCCCCAAGTACCGCCGCGTGTTGTTCCCAAGTGCCGCCGTGTGTTGACCATTGGGCGCTCCACAAGGAGTTATTAGAACCAGTAAATATTACATGGTAAGTTTTTCCGCATCCCCAGTAATTATTAATTATTACCTTTAGGTCTAAGAAGAGAATTTGCCTCCATGTGTGTGTTCTATACAACCCCAAACACAATTTGTTTGCGTTGTTTTATTATTTATGATAGAGATAGGGGATGGTGACGTCGGCGAGCACGGTCCGGCGCTGCGATCGGTCTATTAGCATGATGTCAGGCTTATTGGCAACAATCCCTGTCAGTGATGATAGACCGATCCCAATGGCCACCTCTTCTCTCCATCATCAGATCAGCTCCATGTCATCTTAATATTACCTTGTCATCCGATTTACGCATGCAAAATTTCAGCTTAATCGGAAATCGGACAAACTAACAAACATACGAACTGGGCAAGTTAAATAAAAGCTTGCGATAAAGAAAGCAACTCGCCAATCGCTCCCCACTTGCACACAAACATCCAATCATTAATATCGTTAGATATCGACCAATCGTTTCGTTCTCGGATTATCGTTTGCTTTGTATTGCAAATATTTCTCGACGGGGCAATAGGCGGGCAGATTAGGTGGCCATTACCGGCATTTGTCCCTTGGTAAATAGTTATGAGATATTCTATTATAGGCACATTGTTGAGACTTGGCATTCGGTTGAAGCGTCTGGCATTGGCTCGTTGGGTGGATGACGTTCGACAATTTGGATGAGACTAGCCCAGGACCGGGATAAGTGGAGGCCTATGCTCAGCAGTGGGCGACTGAAGGCTAAAATGATGATGATGGTGATGATTCGGTTGAAGCCGACCGCTGCGTCACTAGGATTTGCTCCCGGTACTGAGTTTGTATGGAGAGAACCGGGATTTCCCGGGAGCAAACCCTATGCGTCACTATGTTTAGGAAGACAGCAATGTTTATACCTACATATAGTAGAATGTTACAGTGTACGGCATCAGTTTAGCTGGTGCAAAATGTTTTATGTTATCAAATACACTGGAAAAACATTACAGATTATAAGTTCTGGTGGGTAACTGGTGGAGAATGCCTACATATTTTAGGCGTTAGGCTTGCTATTTATAGTATTTATTATTTCAAATATGCAAGTAGACAATATTTATACAATGTGCTTCAGCGCACATAACCTCCCAATGTATTCCTGATAAAATACATAATTAAAAAATGTATTCTGTAAGTAGGTCTCAAGGGCTCTTTTATTTACAAGTCAGTACAACATTAATATATAGTGACATGAAAAATACATAGCAACGTTTATACACACAAATATGCTTCAGAGCCTAAGGAAACGTTATCTATTTCCCCACATTACTCCCCGTCACTGGTTCCCAGAATGAACGTATGCATAATACAAACCTCAATTCTGCGCAAAATGACCTCCAAACTAAACTCATTTTTATAAACCACCAAATCTAATCAACTCGCATCAGTCATGTGGAAGTAATTGCATTTATTATACTATACTAGTATCCTTAACTGGATTTTTTTCTTCCACATCTTTGTATGAAACGACAAATGTCCATAGAAAATGCAGACGCTTACATCGTTCTTCATAGAGGTCGAACTACGTTTCCTCTGTCCTTTGATGCGGGCATGGGATATAAGTATTCTGAAAATGGGAAAATTGCTTATTCAATGTATTCTTTGATCTAATTTTGCTTACATTTTCGGCGTATATATTAATACGGTTTTTAACACGTAATTATATTAGATCTTTTTTTTTGTAAAGGATTGTGAATAACGCGAACTTACACTTAAAGGTGTCTTTTTTATAAGCTTCTATTTAACATGCCCTGTTAGTAAATATGTTAGTTTGGAATCTTGGAAGCTAAATTTGGGACAAACTTTCCGATTTCCAATTGAGCTAAAATTTTGCATATACGTAAATCGGATGACAATGCAATATTATTATGACATGGAGCTGATCTGATGATGGAGACAGGAGGTGGCTATGGGAACTCTGTAATAAAACAACGCAAGCTAATTATGTTTGGGGTTGTTAGAATTGTCGCGATGAGTATTAGTTGCATTTAGAAAGAAAAGTACAGTCAGCGATAAAAGCTTGTACCAAAAATGAAAATTTTGCCATAAACTTATTAACTATTAACCTTAAAATGGTCTTAAAACTGTCTAACTACATATCGAGTCAATCCTTTATGTCCATTTACCTATATTGTGTTTGGTTTCATACGTCACATAAAATTTGTACCCAAATCAGTTATTACTTAAGAACACTGTTTCAGATAAAAAGCTTCGCGTGATTCCTAATGAGAAACACGCACGATATATAATTAATTCCCGACTTACAGGCCGCATTACACGAATGTGGAACGCCGCGTCAAATTGGATGTGGATGTGATACACGGTCGGCTGCGTCGCCTGACCACAAGTAGGGTTTCAACCCTAAACGCTTCAACAAGGTGATGCTAAGAGCATTTTGATGCAAAATGCTCTTAGAAGCAGCTTATTGAAGTCATATTAAATCACATTTACAATCGGGTCTAACGCGAATTTATTCTGTTACCTTTATTTACCGACGTTTCGACACAGGTTTCACTGGTCGTGGTCGCGGCTAACTGACGTCTCAGCAAAATGTCAAAACAGATTTGTGTGACTACCCAACGAAAAGTGCATGAAAAAGTTTGGGGTAGACATCACATTTTCAAAATACCCACTACCCATAAATGTTAATTTGTGTCAATAATCCGACATGCAACACACAACATCCGTGCACTCATCCGAAGATAGATCCCTTGGCTTTAACTTCTGGATCAATGGTCCCGAAGTTGCTGATAAATTAAATCTGTCTTCCCTATTAAAATTTCTGGGGTGTTTCTTGATTTCAATCGCCTCTCACAACTCGAGGATAATAATGGCGTTCAGTGGAGACAACTTTTGGTTTATGAAGCTCAATCCAGTGATTTGCGCCAGATGTAAGAAGATGTTCGGCGTTCGCGGATTTATGTACTTGGCGATTTTGAAGTTGAATCTGGTAGTAGTCTTGCCAGGACTAGCATTATGAAAATTGTTTATAGAGAACATCAATCAAAACTGAATGTATGGAAACGATGAAGTGACTTTGTGACTAGCATCCCGGTACTTTTTGACCATGACTAGGCCCACTCTCCACGGCAATAGCGTATTCCATCAACTCTTACTAGCACCCTTGTGCTTGCAAGGACAAGACCAACGGTTATTCTGGCTGACAAGAGCTCTCCGGATGGTGTCATACATATTGGCGTGGCGTATAAAGAAAGGCCATAGTGGCCGCCACGCTTTGCGTAACATTTGTCACTAACCTTGTTTAAAGCTGCCTAGATCCTAACCTCTTGCATTTATAAACATTCTTCATTATATTAAAGAAAAAAGCCTCCAGCCCTCCAGTGTTGAAGGCCGGATTCGAACCGGCGTCTGTAGCTATCGCGGCTAACACAAATCAAAATATTTAATAAAATAATTTGATTTGTTCCCAAAGTTGTTAATTCTTCATTATCATCAAATATTTGGCTTTCGCCTGCCTTAGCCATTTACAGTATTGCCTTTAGCTTTTCTCTTATACTATTACCACACCTTAGGGCCATATAAAATGTCGTAAAGTGTACAATTGCCTTCCGCGTGAAATTGTTAACGCAAAAAGTGCGTCAATGTTTAAAACTAGACTTAGACAATGGCTCCTCGAGCAGACATTCTATGACAACAAAGAGCTATTTTTAAGTAAACTTTCCTATGTCATAGAATAAGAATAATATTATGTAATAATTTTACCTACATATTGTAGTACCTATTTGATATGTAATTTTATATTATTAATAAATGATGATTATGATTATAATGACAATTGTACATCGACAAAAGCCGAACGAAAAGAAAAAAAATATCGGGATGACGGATGCTACAAAAAGCATCGTGACCATGTCCATACATTATTTAAGTATTAAGTACAAGACTTGACTTTACAAGAGTTTTGGGCTGCAGTTTCAAGTACCCAATATTTTGGGGCGTCATGTTTGTTTACGTATTTATAGTATCCGTGAGTATCGCGTGTTATTTACTCCCTGCTCCCTTTTATTAGCTGTAGAGAAATACCTTTTCAAAGGTTAACATGTTACACTGCCTTTTTTATTTGTTACAATACAACGTTAGCTGAATTGGTGTTATGCAGTGTTGGCCGAAACGTTAATGCAATTAACCATTAACCAGTAAAAATTGAACAGGGAACTGTAACCGTCCGTTACGGTTTACGGTTCAATTTGTACTGGTTAATAGTTAATTGCAATTAACGTTCGCCAACACTGGTGTTATGTGTGCGTATGATCCTTTGATATTATAGTATGAATCTTCTCAAATGATTTTTACGTCTAACACCCTAATCTGTTAAACAAAAGCCATTGTTTCTTTTATTTAAGCGGCCGGCCATTGTGTCTCAGCGCGTGGCAGTGTATATAGTATGAATTTTCTAAAAATAAAAGAAAATTCATACTATGTTACACAACTGAATGTGACTGAGTTATTTTTAAAAGAAATATTTGGGAGTCACTATGTGTGTATACCTACATTACCTACATACACACATATAATATATTCAATCAATCCATCTTTAATGTCAGAAACACATGTCAGAAATTGCAATACAAATAAAATTAAAAATACACAACACACAATATAGTTATATATACAATGTCAAAAATAAAAAACCATTAAAAATCAAACATACAAATGTCAATAAAATAAAATACACTGGGAATAATTTCATGTTAAACTTAGTATAAAATTCTTTCACTGTGAAAAATGCCCTGTCAATTAAAAACGCTTTCAACTTTTTAACAAATAGCTCGTAAGAAGCCGCCTCTTTTATTTCACGGCTCAGGCTGTTGTAAATTTTTATGCCAACAACCCCCAACGAGTTGGACGATTTTGCGAGTCTGACCAAGACAGATTTAATATCACGGTCAGTTTGCCTCTGATCTCTCTGATATTTTGTAGAAGCTGGTAGTTATAGCATCCTGGACTACGTTTATTACGTAATAAATAATACATATTTGAGCCTACTTATTGGACGCGAGCGTTGCCGACCCTAACACTCCGCACCCTCGTTGAGCTCTGGCAACCTTACTCACCGGCAGGAACACAACACTATGAGTAGGGTCTAGTGTTATTTGGCTGCGGTTTTCTGTAAGGTGGAGGTATTTCCCCAGGAGTTGAATAGCATATCGGATATCATTCCAGATTTAGAGCAGAGCCCAATTACTGGGGAAATACCTCCACCTTACAGAAAACCGCAGCCAAATAACACTAGATCCTACTCATAGTGTTGTGTTCCTGCCGGTGAGTAAGGTTGCCAGAGCTCAACGAGGGTGCGGAGTGTTAGGGTCGGCAACGCGCATGTAACACCTCTGGAGTTGCAGGCGTCCATAGGCTACAGATACTGCTTACCACGTAGTAAAAAAAAAGTTAGCAACAATATCAGGCTGTTTCTGAACGGAAACATAATATACCTATATACTTATGACCGAATGGTTTTACTCCTGTATCCATTCACCGACTCACTCTATCTCTTCTTTTTCAACAACTTTCACTGTTCACATGCATCGCTCTGTAAATTCTAAAAGACCGGCCAAGTGCGAGTCGGACTCACTCACCGAGGGTTCCGTACTTTTTTAGTATTTGTTGTTATAGCGGCAACAGAAATACATCATCTGTGAAAATTTCAACTGTCTAGCTATCGCGGTTCATGAGATACAGCCTGGTGACAGACAGATAGACGGACAGACGGACAGCGGAGTCTTAGTAATAGGGTCCCGTTTTTACCCTTTGGGTACGGAACCCTAAAAATTAAATACATTGATTAATTTCTCCACAGCTTAAAAACTAGGTAGTACATTTTTGCGATTTGCTATTCGCGTGTTATTCCCTAATGTTCTGATAGCACGACTGAGTTAACTAGGTATTGTTTATAACTTGAAAAGGACTTACATTTGGTTTTATAATGAAGACTTTCTTATGCAAGTTTGAAAGTGTTGTTTTAGCTATGGTCATATCTTCAAACTTAGCTTTTCAATTTTATGAAGAATCCTACCATCAATAACCCTATCATGTTAGGAGAATTAGAGTTCCGAGGGCCTACCGCGAACACCGAAGTTCGCAAATTGCGGGAATCTTTCTCTTTTACTCCAATTAAGACGTAATTAGAGTGACAGAGAAAGATGCCTGCAATATGCGACTTCGGCGTTCGCGGTAGCCCCTCTGTTTCTAATTTTTCTAATGGGGCAGTCGGCATTTACAGATCTAGTTTGGTCACCTACAGAAGTCCAAAGATATTTCTTTGCGGTTTGAGCAGTTTTTTGGGGTCTCCATTGTTTCCCATATAGTTTTGTCATAATTTTCGTTAGTCATATTTTGGTTTTTCTCAGAAACTCGTAACTTTTCAGGACTGTCATAAAACAAACCTAACGTAACCTAACCTATCTATAGGATAACCTGAGGAAAATCCTGAAAAGTTAACGGTTTCAGAATTATGACTAATGATAATATGACAATCATTACATTATGACTTTCAATAATTATGTCAAACAAAGGGACCCCAGTTTTTTGCTTTGCTTTCTATCAATATCTTTAAAGAGTTTAGAAAATACGTCCAAACGCATATTCGATCATTAGGATCTTTACGTAAAACCTTTATTGAAACGGATCTATCAATCAATATTTCAATAACATAACATAATTCAGATCGTAGTGCATAGATATCCTACATCAATATTCTTGCGTTCGTTTCATTATTCACATTCATATTCATTTTATTCATAAAGCCATAGATATCAAAATAATGGATCAATCCGAAATTAATATTATTGTAATTAAGCGTGTTACTACTGTAAATAAATAAATATTAAATAAATATTATAGGACATTCTTACACAGATTGACTTCCCACGTAAGCCCAAGGAGGCTTGTGTTATGGGTACTCAGACAACGATATATATAATATATAATTACTTAAATACATAGAAAACACCCATGACTCAGGAACAAATATCTGTGCTCATCAGACAAATAAATGCCCTTACCAGGATTCGAACCCAGGACCATCGGCTTCACAGACAGGGTCACTATACCCACTAGGTCAGACCGTTCGTCTGTGTACTGCCTTGTACAATATTCTTTATTTATTCATTTTCATGAGCAAAGAACTCCTAGTAGGTGTAAATGTAAAACGGGCACTGGACAAGCCAATTTTTAAATCAACATAAAGCTATTTAAATTCAGAGGTTCAACGATATTTCAATACCAATCATAATACTTTATAAAACCTTGAGTTCAATACACAATTCCGGTAGGTACGCAGTTCTTACACATAAGCAGAAACAAAATAAACAAGTAACAGTTACTCTAGGCCGTCTGTGATGGCAGTAATAAAGCTACATTGTCCCATCAACAGCGCCACTAAGAAACATAATTACATACACATAACCTCTCCAACGCCCAGTTAATGTTGCGACTCCATTATTTTTATTAGCCAGGGGACAACTGAAGGGAGATAAAAAATGAGCTAAGTGGTGCGGTGGGAATGAACCTGTCAAAAATGGATGAGGGTTGTAGGTTTGCAGAAAAATTACGACACCATGACTTGTATTTTAGAAGTAACCTGAAGAGGATTTCTTTGTTTTATAGATGATTTAAATAATCTCTGTTATCATACTCCGGGGTTGTGGATGCGGGAATGTTTTACACAAGCCAAAAAATAGGAAAAACTGTAAGAAAGGAAACTATTTTAACATTTATATGCACATTTGGAGTTTACGTATTTTTAATTCATGCTTTGCGGTGTCAGCATGGTTCCATTTTTATCGCCTGTCACTATGCCTGTCACTTTCGCCTGTGACTTTCGCACTTACATATTTGTTAGAACGTGTCAGGTATGGTGACAGGTGATAAAAATACGACCGTGCTACGGCCGCTAGTGACTATTTTACAATAAACAAAGTTATAAATACACATTATGACAACAACACAACACAAACAAAGACAAGAATAAAAAAAATAATAAAAATTGTACTAAGAATTGGGGGCAAGGTGTGTGAGCCACATCAGTGTAAGTGTGGGGTAATGGTGGAGGCGGATGGACACCACGGGCTCAGCTGCTTGCGGTGTGTGGGTAGGATACCCAGGCACTGTGCCATTAACGATTTAATAAGGCGAGCTTTGGTGTCGGCGAACGTCCCATGCATCATGGAGCCCCAGGGTCTAAGTCGTTTGGACGGTAAGAGACCGGACGGCCTTACGCTTGTTCCTTGGGCGAAGGGCCGCAGCTTACTTTGGGATGCCACGTGTGTGAGTACTTTTGCTCCCACTCATCTCGCGCGCACGGTGAACAAGGCAGGTGCAGCGGCTGAAAGTGCTGCTAGGTTCAAGCATAGCAAGTACGCGAACCTTGAACAGGTGTATGATTTTGTCCCGGTTGCCGTCGAGACGGCTGGACCTTGGTGTGCCGAGGCCAAAGCCTTTATTAAGGATATAGGGCGACGCTTAAGAGAAAGGGGCGGCACACACATTCAAACACATTCAGAACTTCGGTCAAAAAACAAAAACCCTGCCTTTGCAAACCAAAAAACCTATAAAATACAAACATATTCCAAAAAGTTCTAAAGATAAACACATCCATGCACCAACAATTTTATCATGCAAATGTCCTTACAAGTTCTAAAATACCGGGTGTCAGGTCCCCGTACATTTGCTAACAGCGTTGCTCTAACTTAAAATTCAATATTCAACACGACGTTTCAGTGTAAACATTGCGTGACAGCGTTTTGGGGATGGTCTGAGTTAGAAACTTTTGGGGGACTTAGAATAGTTTTAGTGTTTTGACATTTTGCTGGGACGTCAGTTAGCCGCAACCACGACCAGTGAAACCTGTGCCTAAACGTCGGTAAATAAAGGTAACAAAATAAATTCGCGATAGACCCGATTATAAATGTGATTTGATTTAATAGGGGATAATAAGGGAGTATTCCTGAACGTTACATTGGCAATCAAAATTATAAACAAGTCATTTCATTAAGTATGTGAATAAATACTTCTGAAAAATGAAGGTACCGTTTGGATTCAGATTACACCAGCCTTGGTGCTATCGTATAGCAGCGCGACATTACTGCCGCAAATGTCAAAAAAACTGGGCAGCAACATCGATTTTGAAATTTGCGGTTACAATGTAGTCTAGGGTAGTTCAAAAAACCTTTTTTTTTTGTTTTCCGGCGGGGGACCTGGGTTTATTTTGTTACACTTTATTATGCTGATAAAACACACCAAGTTTTGTAACTTTATCTCAACTACAGGGGGGTGCTCAACCACTTTGGAATATTAATAACAAAACTTCCGTGAGACACAGACATATTAAATATATTAATAACGGGTCACTAACGTATTTTACAAAACTTGGGGTATTTTATCAACATAATAAGTGTAATAAAATAAAATAAGGAGTGCCGCTTCTTCCAGCTGATTTTACGCTCACGTGAATGTAGTTGACAGTAATGTCGCGCTGCAACAGTCTGAATCCGAATGGTACCTTTATGGTTTAATGATGAATTACCTTAATAAGTGCCAGCTAGTCCAAAAAAATTCTTCCAAATATTTCCAGAAGTATTAAAAGACTAGCTGTAGGTAGGTATATAAGACTCACCAAAGTTTATTTTAATCTCTAAAATAAAGTTTATCGGATTCTAATTGTATTGTGTAGAAGATACGTCAAACAATATAGGTACTATGCTACCGATACCTTTACTTTGAAGTTTGAACCTAATTCAACTTTTTGCTTTAACGCGCATCTTTACGCTCAAGTTTACTTACTTTCTTACTTTATGCTGTGGCGCGACGACCCGAAGTAGATCTTGGCCTCCGACAACAAAGACCGCCATGCTTCTCTGTCTAAAGCCGTTTCTGTCCAGTCGACGCTCAAGTTTGAAAGAATTAATAAAGAAAAAGATAACTCTCTCATAACTTAAACCACTTCAATTCCGACCTGTTTTGTTACGTCATCGATCATCTTTAACTCGTTTTTGCGTCGCGTGGAGTGTCGAAAATTACTTACAGCAAATATGTTGCTGTGTAAAGGCTGTGTAAGGGAAATAATTTGTTTTGCGAGATATAGTGTATTTTGCGATATTAAAGTGGGTTTTTGGAACGAATATTTTTCTAGATAAAATATAATTTATGGTTTTACCACTGACAGTACCCGTACACGATAAATTACTAGTCATTAAGATGATTATAACTAGTGATCGGTAACGTTTTAATTTAATCGCAGCGTGGTCAAGTTAAAGTAAAGGAAAGTAACAATTTTAAATGACACGGGCAATTAAGGTTCATATGAAGGTTATTAAACTTAACAGTTTCAGTTGAATTTTACATTCTTCTTCTCCTTGTCCTTTTCTCATTATTTGGGGTCGGCTCTCCTAGTTATATTTCGCCAGGCTTCTCGGTCCTGGGTCATCTCAGGTGGGATTTGGGCTTCTTCCATATCCCTCTTCACCTTTGCCTGCCATGTCAGTCGGGGTCTTCCTCGTCGCGATTGTGTGGGGAACATATCCAGCACCTTACGTGTCATGTGTTCGGGTTCTCGGCGCATGACGTGCCCAAACCATCGAAGTCTCCCTTCGGTTATTTTTTCGGGTAAAGGTCGGGTAAAGCTGAATTTTACATTACAGATTTCAAATCGTTTTCCATCTCATTAAACCAACAACAATTATTTACATATAACCACAGCGTGCATAAAATATTAGCGTAGAACCGCAATATAAATTCGGTCAAAAAAAGAAACAAGGGAATACGGAACCCTAGTTTATCCTCGTCGGGCGGGACCCTCGGGCTCATAAATTAATGTCCAGCTCATTCCGAACGCACTACAACATACAAGAGCAACCCATAGACCAGCGTAAGGGAGTCTAGCTGGCGCGATTGCACTACAGAATAAGTAATAGTATTATCATACAGAACAGCCACGCACCGCCCCGCCCCGATTCGAGTTACCTCGCCCCGCGGCAGCAGATTGACGACCTTTTGCCGTCCGCTCAGCACTGTCTTAAAGCAACTTACTCACACAATGACGCATGCCGCGTGTACAGACGTGCCGTTCACACATAGAAACGCAAGTGATTTTAGATGTATAGCGTGTCCGCCCTGTGGTTGCACGGAGCGGGTTAACGATAAATAGTATGAGCGACGCTAACTGGCGCAGACGCGTGTGACGGATTTGACGCCAGCTAGCGGATGCCCTGTGGAATCTACGTTCGATACCAGCCTTTTAGTTGGGAATACGCTCTTTTCTTAAAGGTGTGAAGATCGTATCAGTCCGGAAACCCGCTGGCGACAATTGGGTAGGTAAAGTTTTTTGAAGATAGGCAAATTATGTTTTTATCCGATAGTATTCGTCATAACGATCACGGAAATGCAGCTCTTTTATTTTTATTTCGTATTATTTATTAAATATATTTTTTTAAGTGACCGAGATGACGTTTGTGAAATTTAATAGCAGATCAGGCACTAATGCCTGTGCACGTGATTTAATTGATGAGATTTAAGTGACACTGACAGTTGACATCGTTTTTTTTTCTATCTCTAAAAAATATATTTAATAAATAATACGAAATAAAAATAAAAGAGCTGCATTTCCGTGATCGTTATGACGAATACTATCGGATAAAAATATAATTTGCCTATCTTCAAAAAACTTTACCTACCCAATTCATTCCACAGTTTAGCTGTGCGATGCAGGATGTTTCTGGAGAAACGCAGTTGAGGTCTGCCGACCATAAGTGGTAACTAATTCTCGGGGACCAATGGGAATAGTCAGCCCGGACATTTACCGCCCACTCTGTACGGACCGAGAATTTTTCACTAAAGCACAACCACGTGAGCTTTTGGGGGCTTAAATTTTATACCAGGATATTGCCCCGTTCATAATAAATGTTGGGCTTTCATGATAAGTAGTAGAAAGATAGTTTGGGTATGAATGGGGCAGTAAATATTTTCACAGTATTGCCTGTTTGCGAAAAGGACAGCCCGGCCCATATTTTTCGTACCTAATATGCAGGAATTTTCTTTAGTTTTTTTTATTAGTATTGTATGTTTATAAATTGTAAACTGCTACAAAAGATAGAATAATAGTTTATGTATTAACAGGCCGTTAACTAAGTTTTTTAGATTTCACTAAACTTTTTGATGCTACTTTATAAATGGATTTGTGTTTGGTTTTATGCGGAATAAAGGATTAAATTATTACTATCGTCCGTTTTACCCTCTTAAGGGATGATTTCCGGGATGAAAACTAGGTACCTTAATTATGTCCTTTCCTGCTACACAAACTACCTCCGTCCCCAATTTTATCTAAATTGGTTCAACGGTTAAAGCGTTAAACGGTAACAGACATATAGACATACAGACGTACTTTCGCATTTATGATATTAAATATTAGTATGGATGGTACACCGACCCTTGAATTCCTCTTTACATACACTACACATCGTATTTCAGGACTTCGGTAAAGCAAAGAAAACTAAACTACCTTTTCTCTGCCTTATCACATAACAGGATTTCATTACTATTATCAAGAAAGTTCTCGATCAATCCGAAGTCTTACTCAAAATCTAGAAAAGTTCCGTTACGAGGAAATTTGGAGTTGACAACAGAAAGTACGGAGCGTGATGAACGAGGTATTAATGTACAGTGGAAGTCAAATATACGTTCACAAATTTCCACCTTATTACAAGGGAGTAAGGTACATTATAATTTACGTCGATTGTACAGTTGGTACAGGTTTCAAGGATGTTTTGTGATTTATGGATTGTGAGAGCGCACGGCGTTAGAAAAGACTGAAAGCATGAGAACATACTGTTTATATTTTTTAATATCCTGCATTAAGACCACCGTTTTTGTGATATGTTTCTTCATTTGTGCGATTGAGATATTTGAGATTAAAACAATGGCATTTATTCGTGTGTTCATCACAGATATTTGTTCCTGAAAACAATAATGCACTACATATGTAATGGGAAATTACTTTTTCCTATTCTATAATATTTATGTGATTTAATTAACATATTATACTTTAACATATTATACCTCTGTCCTAGTTGCTTTCCATGATACAGAATAAAAAGGTCGAAATGATCAAAAAGTGCTAAAGGTATTTTGAAAACAAATATTACCTTTAAAAAAATATTATAATCCTCTAACGTACTTACGAATACGAATACGAATTACGAATACGTACTTATAATATTTCATAATAAATGATTGCATGTTGCAACAAATAACTGAATAAATTATGAGTTATTATAAAGTACCAATAAGTGTCCAGTTAAAAGAATTACCGTACAACTTGCAGTCAATTAATCAAACCCGTATTCCACAAAATGGCACCAAAAACAATAGGGACGATAAAATATTAACAACAGACGATCATGTCCACGTCAAATAAATGTTATAGGGTTGCGCTGATCCGACTAACTTTTATTAATGGTGGGCCAATGACAGCACCCTTAGGAACGCCTGGCCTTGATACCCTGTCCACCTAAAATGAAGTATGTGCATAGATAAATCATGGCGCATATGTCCTTTTGAAACAGGAAACGCCTTTTATAAATGTCGATAGAGCGCCTTCTAGATCGCTTTTGGGACATGATTTTGTCTTGTTAGTTGTTAAGGAGATTAGTAGCAGAAGCTATTTAAGTGATCAGAAACATACCTAGTTTGACAGACTCACATAACTCTAAAAAGCAGATAATTCAGCTAAATAACAAATGAAAGTTTACGGGATAATCTTGCACACAACAATTGATCAAGTAAGCTCAATAAAACTTGTGTCGTGGATACTAGATGACAATATACTGTACGTATTCTAAAAAAAACGTAATACTTATTGAGATATAAATGATTAGATTCATGTATTTGGTCTTAGATAATAAATGTCTAAGACAATATATTTATATATGAATTAAGTCCAACCAAAAGAGATTTGAAAGAACTGGGACTATCATTCAACGTGAGAGATATAAGTAGGCGACTACTACTAATGCAAAGGCATATACTAACTGAACTTATACCGTGGAAGAAGAAAAAATCGTTCGCAACGTTTCTAACAGAATGTCAAAAACTTACACTGCCGTTTTGAACAAATTTTTATAATTATAAAAAAAAACTTAAATGCATCAAAAATTCAGTCCTCTGATTATTATATCCAGTAACATGAAAATCTCCAAAATTCCCTGATTCTGCAGTACCTTGTTCAAAATTAAACCCCCTAATGCCGTCTCCATTTTAATGAGTTCCGGGATCCGCTTACGGGGGATTATTACTTTATTATTGTTGAATACCCCCACTCCCCCTTTTAATGAATTCTCACTTGTCATTAATACGTGGAATTCTATGTCGATCTCTTTTATTATGTTTTTCGACATGTGCCCGTGTATTTGGGGTTTACAAAACGGGACTTTGTTTGGCATCCATTTTTCTACTGCAAGAAGAGGCCTGTTATTATTAGAAATATGTCAAATATAGAACAGGAATGACAATGAGATGGTTTCGCAATTTTATATGAACATACCAACGTAGGATTCCATCAACGCATTCAACGCAGGATTAGTAGCAAACATAATTATAATGGGCGCTAATTGTTTTTATTGTTAATCTGTTAACCGTGTATATTTGTATTGATGTGTTGTCTGAACAAATGTTTTGTGTTCTACAGGGTGGGCCAGTGATAAATGCATTTTTTTTCAAATAAATAATCAATTTTTATGTTTTTAAATAAAAAATATAATTAGAATTTGGGATAAAGAAATAAATTTTACGTTTTAAAAATTAAATCATTAAGATGTCGTCCGTAGCGGTTGCGGCACTCTTCCAGTCTTGCTTGTAAATTTTGAAAGACTTTCGTTAGAAGTTGCGGAGATATTGATTGGATTTCTTGACGAATATTTTCCTTTAATCCTGCTGTGGTTGTCGGATTATTGGAGTTCACTTTACTCTTCAAGTAACCCCACAAAAAGAAGTCTGCCGAAGTTAAGTCAGGGCTCCTGGGAGGCCAAGCAATGTCACCTCGCCTCGATATCAATGTTTGAGGAAACATTTCACGCAAAACTTCCAGGGTCACGTTACTTATGTATGGCAGGTGGCCCTGTCTTGCTTAAACCATTTGTTGTTGTAACCATACGATTCGTGAAGTTTCGGAGCCAGGAAATCTCTTAACACGAAAGTCTTGTTAAGTCTTTCCAATTTACAAGCAAGACTGGAAGAGTGCCACAACCGCTACGGACGAAATCTTGATGATTTAATTTTTATAACGTAAAATTTATTTCTTTATCCCAAATTATAATTATAATTTTTATTTAAAAACATAAAAATTGTTTTTTTTTTTTTAATGCATTTATCACTGGCCCACCCTGTATATTAAAAGCGCTCTTATGGCTCATGAAATGAAACTATGTAAACGAATTATATCGTGTATAATGCGAACCTTTTACAGCGTTAGTGGTCAACCGGACACTGAGGAAATATATATTCACTCTCAAAATTACAATGTGAAAAACTACCTACATACAATACCAAAGAGCAAAATAGGGTTATACATCACAACTATTTTAAGCAACAATATAATATGCTAACTATGTTCACTATGGTCTATCAGTTCTATGTCTTGCTTGTTCCTTTATTTATTAGATGAATAATTGGGTCCCAAGCCGGTGGTAGAGAAAAGCCATTTTCCCTATTTAAGTTTGGATATTTCTTAATCTCACAGACCTCACGCAAAATTCTGAGAATATATCGCTTCTTTATGGTGAGAACTAGATAATCAAACCTTTTTGAGTTTACATTTTCATTCCATGAGTAACTGCGCTATAACCGAAGAGAATGTTACACTCTTATAAATACATTACAGGAAAAGAGGAATTAAATAAAACTTTAAATACATACATAACATACGTAACGCCTGCAGGTGACTTTCCAAAATGCATTGTACATACCTGGAAGCAAATAATTATTCATGAACACAATACATCCACCCAAAGGTTGTCTGGAAGAGATCGCTTTTTAGCGATAAGACCGCCTGTTGTTACCTGGTTCTATTTTTTCTTTAAATATTTCTTTGTAGTTTTACATGTATGTAAAATGTATAATTTTGGTGCAATAAAGAATATTTACTTACTTACTTACTTACATCAAAAGTAAAAATCTGTGCTGTAAAATTAATTTATCAAAAAACATTTCCTGGAGTTGCTTTGTGCATTCAATGAATAAAAATAACAGTCAATTTTTATAGTTTATCTGACTTTGAAACTGGCCATTCTTGTTCAAATGACAAACATGTTTATAAAGCAGCTTCTTCTTTTTACCATGGCTCATGCCTGGGGTAAGCTTGACATCTAATCGCTAGAATTGACTTATAGGCACTCGTTTTTACTAAAGCGACTCCCATCTGACCTTCCAACCCAGAGTGGAGACTAAGGCTTTACTGGGATTAGTCCGGTTTCCTCACGATGTTTTCCTTTACCGAAAAGTAACTGGTAAAATATCGAATGATATTTCGTACATGTTAGGAAAAACTCACTGGTACGAGCCGGGTTTTGAACCCGCGACATATATAAATATAATACATGTTTATAGAGCAGCATCAACGTTTTATAATCATATTTATTCTTTCTTTCGAGCAACCGTTTCCATTTCAAAGATACCATCCTTGTTTACTTAAACTCTTGTATTTCTCTAGTTATCAACTTTCTAATAAAAAGCTTATCCCATATTTATGTGACAGAAACTGTGCTGTGAATAATACTAGAGGATCTTTGCTCTGTAGGTCTCTTGCTCAGTTGAGTCATGTTATTAAAACAGCTCAACTTCTTTAGAATTACGATTGCACATTTCTATTTTTAGGGTTCCGTACCCAAAGGGTAAAAACGGGACCCTATTACTAAGACTCCGCTGTCCGTCTGTCCGTCCGTCTGTCCGTCTGTCTGTCTGTCTGTCACCAGGCTGTATCTCATGAACCGTGATAGCTAGACAGTTGAAATTTTCACAGATGATGTATTTCTGTTGCCGCTATAACAACAAATACTAAAAACAGAATAATATAAATATTTAAATGGGGCTCCCATACAACAAACGTGATTTTTTTTGCTGTTATTTGTCCGACTCGCACTTGGCCGGTTTTTTTATGATATAGGAGGAAAACGAGCAGACGAATTTCCTGATGGTAAACATTCACCGTTGCCCACGGATACTCTTGTTACATTACTGCTGCGACCTTGACGCGGGCGCTATCACCTTTTAATATAATTACTGCCGCGTTCAATCCGTCACACATTTTATTAAGGATATTGGTAGCCTCAGGTAGGAAATGTTTTTGGATTGGTAGCGATACTTTACTCCGGGGCCAAGACTGCTATATAAATTGCAAGTCAGACCCCATATGGAGTACTGCTGTCACCTTTGGGCAGGAGCACCTGGATGCCAGCTTGGACCCTTCGACTCGGTCCAAAGGCGCGCTGTACGAATTGTCGACGATCCCAAACTCACAAGCGGTATTGAACCTTTAAGTCTAAGGAGAGACTTTGCCTCCTTGTGTGTGTTCTACCGACTGTACAATGGGCTGTGCTCTGAAGAATTGTTTGACATGATGCCAACGGCCGCTTTCTATCACCGCACCGCTCGCCATCATCGGCAGGGCGTTCATCCTCACATGCTAGGACCTAAATGGTCGCGTACTGTGCGGTCTAAGAGGAATTTCCTCCCGCGTACGCTTCGGCTGTGGAATGAGCTCCCTGCCGAGGTTTTCCCGAGGGGCTACAGTATGGGGTTCTTCAAAAAAGGAGTGTACAGGTTTTTAAAGGGTCGGCAACGCGCATGTAATATCTCTGGTGTTGCAGGCGTCCATAGGCTACGGCGACTGCTTACCATCAGGCGGGCCGTATGCTTTTTTGCCACCGTCGTGGTATAAAAAAAAAGTCGTAGCAATAACGCCACCACAGTATTACTGATGCAGCCACCCAAATATCAACTTTAGATCGAATGGACGGTATATTGCCCACTTCCATATTCACTGTCAGATATAACCCCACAGTAAATGGTAACCTAAATCTCTGTACCCACGACATACAGTTATGTCCTTGAGTGGTCCTCAGGTACGGAGATAAAACAGATAAATCACCGGTGACGAAAACTACGTGGGCACCGGCGACCATGTTTAGTGGCGTCGTTACAGCGCTTCGAGGCCCTAAACCGTTGTATTAATAAGTAACGAGACTGCGGAACCCGGAGGACTTGGCCCAGGTTACTAGAAAAGGCGTTCTGGACTTCTGACGTCAAATATGGTTGACCGCAGGGACTGCAAGGCGCGAGTATAAACTGTGGTATCCGCCATCGTTCGACAACATTTACATCTTCCCACTTATGGTTGGCAGTCCTCAACTTTGCGTTTCTCCTGAAACTTCCTGTCTCGCACAGCTAAACTGTGGAATGAGCTGTCGCTAATGCTATTTCCGGACCGACACGACCTTCAAACCTTCAAGAAAAAAGCGTACTCCCATCTCAAATGCCGGCAACGGAGCCCTACGGAACCCTAAAAAAGAGGTAGACATGGCAACCGCGCGAGTAAGGGTTGTTTGCACCATACCGTCTATTACCTTTAAAACTTTCGCTGAATTTTATTGCATGGGGTGTAATTGTGAAGTTACTATTCAATCTGTTAATTAGCTCCATGCATGAATTTATTTTTATTTTTGGATTCATAATTTATATCGTTGGAACACCGGAAATGATAAAAATACTTTTGTAAACCTTAACATTATTTTATTAAAAAATATTCAAAATGTTGAAAATTTTTGAGCGGTTGAAACGCTCATAATTTTTGGCGCGAATTCGACAGAGCGTGATGACGTCACACGTTGGGCGGCCCAACTGACGTTTGCTACTAATGACACTAATCTGTCGAACGCGTGACGTCACGTGGCGTTTCGAGCGTTTCGCTCACTAGCTTTTCGCGGGCAAATTTTTGTACTTTTTATTTATAATTTTAAGTAATTAAATGGTAATTTAAAAACGGAAATGCATTTGTAACATGATATAACGGTAACAAACATCCGAATAAAACATATTTCGTTCAAATATAAACTTCATGCATGAGGCTAATTGTTGGCCCTGAAGTGTACGCTCTGGGAGTACTAGGATCAGTTGTTTGTCTTGGGGACCTTGGGATGTTTTCAACAACTTCAATATTTTGAGAGGAGGCGATAGGATCTTAATTTTTGAAATTCTTATATTTGGTGGTCCCATTGTCACCAGATGTTATGAAATGAATATGATCCTAGAAAAATTGAGAGGTTATGAATATTATAAGTACACCTACCTATTTGGTATCTTTTGTAGATATTCCTGCTGCTATTGGATATATTATAATAATCGAATTTAAACTATCGTGAAACATACTAACTTTAAGATAATTTTTCCACCACGACCACGTTTTTAAGACCACGATAAGTCTGCAGAAAATTTTGATAGCACACGCAATGCAAGTGTTATTTTAAACGTCAAACTGCGTGTGCTATCAAAATCGTTGCAGAATTATCTTGGTCTTACTTTAAGAGGTTTAAGGTGCAATGAAAAAAATGAATTTAGTGTTTGACTGGCACTCTTGTATCAAAAGGTCCTGCTTTAGACCTCAAATCTTGAAGATTCTTCAATATCTTAAAAGTCTCCGCCAGCACTTGTCCCTTACTCCTGATCCCAACCCTCAAAAGGGAGCAGTTTATGGTTTACGCCGCGTAGTTCGACGTTATTTTTTATTTTAACCAATAGCTTACCCTCTAACTTAGTGGGGCCCGGCGCTTTTTTGAGCTTGATAGTTTTACGAAGTAGGGTTCGCATAGTAATAGTAAATTTGAGAGCCTCTTGTTTGTTGGCGTTTTTTTGGGTTGGGTGTAAGATATTGGCCGTTTACGTTTGCGGTCTTTTGGGTTAGGATAAAGGATAGTTTTCGGAATTTTAACAGTAAATATGTGATCCTTGTACATACAAGCAACGAACTAGAATAACTTTAGAAATCTGACTGGAGCTCAAAAATTACCCCACGTATATTACGTGTCTCTAGGCGCGATAACGACTCCATAGAGCAACTGGTCGTACAAGGAAGAGTGGAGGGAACCAGATCGCGCGGCAAATAACCTATGCGCTGGACTGACCAAATAAAATCCGCAATGGGAAACCGCGTATTGTGCTAGATAGTCTGCCAACAGGGAAAGATGGCGGGAGATCGTGCAAAGAGCTGTGTCAAGAGCGATACGACAGAGAAGAAGATTGCGTGTGTATTTATTTATTTTTTACGGAGAAGGGATAACTGCCAGTAATAAATACGTATCAGATAAGTTTCAGTCATGTGGACCGTTTTTTTTAAGTAGGAAAATCTAAAATGTACTACTAGCTTCGTCTACTCGTATACGCATACAGGATTCATTATTATTTAGGCGAGCGCAAAATGTACAGTCAACTACAAAAAAATGTATTCATATTTTCAACTTATTGCTTTGGAATAAGGTCCCAAAGTGGATACATCATTTTGTAGTTGACTGTACTTCTCTGGGACTTCTCACAATAAGGTTTAAGGCCTCATGTTTGCCCTTACCAAGATTCGAATCCAAATTCGCAGCATCCTTAGCAACTTTGTAAAAGTGGTTGCAGTGGGTGTAAAGTGAAATTCACTTGTTCATATCATACTGCGAGCTATCTATTCTTGTCAAGCAACCAAACATTAATCTCCAAAATCCATCAGGTTTTAATAACAAAGTAGCGTAAACAATAACTTCCGTATTCGCAAGCACCAACTGTTTTCACCTTTTATCCGATGTTTTAGAAAACTAACTTTATGCTTCACAATTTAAGGTTGATTTTAAATGATAAGATAGAGCTAAATTCGACATTAAGATATCAGTGCGCTTATTAAGCAAGACCTTCTGCCGGTAATAGTCAAGCGCTTAAAATCGTTCAAGTAATTAATCGCATTCTAAAACACGATAGGGAAATTCCACTTGCTGGTACCTAACAGGCGGGTCTTTTATCTCGTAGACCCTATAGGGTGACATTCGGATTTCAACTACAGTTGCTGTTGCGACATTACTGCAACTGCACTGATATCACAGTTATATCTGTAAATTTCCTTGATAAATAAATTCGCCGCCGCATTACTGCCGCGATTATGACGTTCAATCCGTCGCTCGTTTTATCATAAGGAAATTGACAGGAGTCGTAGCACGGTACGCTTATCACCATGCCTGTCACGTTCTAACAAGTATGTGAGTGCGAAAGTGACGGACTTAGTGATAGGGGAAACCATGCTGCGCGGGCAGATATAGCACCCACGTCAAGGCCAGAGCAGTAATGTCGCAACAGTTATGCAGATGCAGTTGACATTCGAACGGCACCTTATGGCCGAACAACAATGCGGCATGGGAAAGTGCCCATCAAGACTGACCGAATGGATATCGTCAAGATTTGGTTAGATGAAGGCAGGATACGGCTGTGCTTTAAGGAGATCATATATAGGAAGAATTAGACCAGCGGTACCGTAAAATGGGGTGAGTAGGTTTCGCGGGGAGAGTTAGGTTATGAATGGGGAGAGGGTTTGAAAGGGGGGTGAGATGGGTTTTTAGGGCTACTGCTATAAAAATAATGTATTCCAATTTAAAATGGAGCTATAGTAATACTCATAATAAAAAAAATCGATCCAACAATCTTCCAAAATCACCTTTGTATGAAAACCCATCTCACCCCAATTACAAGGGACTACGGGATGAGGAGGTTTTTCCTGTTTATCGTCAAAGTTATGAAATGGAACTACCCAAAATAAAATAAAAACTAAAATAAAAACTTCCGGAACACTTATTATATAGGTATTCAGTTTGCATATGTAAAAATAAAATTTTATCTAGGTTTGAATGTCAGTTTTGCTCCTACTAACCCCATTTTACGGTACCCTTGCAATACCTAGTTAATATTCTAATTCAATTCAATTCGTTTATTAATTTGTAAGACAACAGTGATCTCACTTTGTTAGTAGTGGATATAAAATATAAAATAAGACTTAAAAAAACTATAAACTATAATGATGTCGCTGATAAAAATGAAAACGACTTTTGTAAAAAAAAACTCGAAGATGATCCATTTTATATTGTCACAACATTGGCAATTTAAAAAGGTGCAGGTACATGCCTATTATGTCTCGATGTATTGTTATTATGAAACAAAATAAAATATATTTAAATGTCCTACATAATCGCTTCCATTAAAACATCAAAATCCATCTCCCAAAATGAAACGAAAATAGAACAATAACCTAGTACATTATTCACTCGGAGTTGTGAGGCAGATAATCCATCATGGCATCTCGGAATTGTAGCATTAAAACATGCTGCTTATCAAATTTAAATCCAAACGAGGATTGGCGGGGGCGAAATTATGTTTTAATTTTGAACACCGTCAGTTCTGTGAAAATAATCGTTATATAATAACTTGTCACACCAATGATGTTTGGTTCAGCAACTAATTGTTCAATTTCGGCGTTTTCGGTGTTTTTAAGGCGCAAAGGCTTCGGTGGCACGGCCATCTGGAGCGAATGGGAGACGATCGGGCGGTGAAAAGAGAGTTTGAGGGAAAACCCGGTCAGGCGACCTAGGTACCGATGGGCGGATGTGGTGGACGCTGATCTGCGCGAGCTCCAGGTCCAAGACTGGCGAGAAACTGCACAGGACCGGGATCAGTGGCGAACTGTCGTGTTGGAGGCCAAGACACACTTTGGGTCGCTGCGCCAGAGGAGTAAGTAAGTAAGTATAATAACTTGTGGAGTACAACACAAAGTAGGTATGTAAACAGAATTTGACTTTGCTTCATCATTAACCTTCCTCGCGTTTGTCTCGGCTTTTAGCCACGGCTCATTCCAGCCTGGAGGCCGACTGCTGCCAACTAATCTTAAGAATTGGCATAGTACTAATTCCATCTAATCTTCGAACCCAACAAGGGCTTATTGAGATGATTCCGGTTTCCTCACAATGTTCTCCTTTAATTTAAAAGCGACGTAAATATCAAATATTATATTGTACATTCATGTCCTTTAACGTCTTAATAATAGAGGCGAGAGAATTTGTGAACACCTTGGCCGCTCCGATATGTCTGATGGTGTACTAAAACCTTCTGATCTGAAAGAGAGCTCACACATTTTCGAGTACCTAACATATACCACTTCAAGTCGTGAACGAAACACGTTGATGTGCCACGTACTACGGAGCATTGACGGCGATAAGCCCGGGTCTCGTGCAAGATGCAATTTGCACGGATTGGCTTATATACGTGAACGTCAATCGGGGGATTGGTTTATATGTTTCTTAGAAAATTGTACTTGAAATAGCAGTGCAAATTTAATATAACTCGAGTGTAGTACTTTTTAAAACCACACTTAAACTATCGTGAGACATATTTCAAAATATACGACGTACAACCGCCGCGGACACTCGTGCCTGAGGATGGATTCCCAAAGAATCCGAATCATGTCGCAAAAAGCGACTAAAAATAATAGTGAGTAAAAACCGTACTGATAAATATTTTACTTTTTAAAAGTTAAAAAACCATGTCAGTTTATTTTAATGTCTATATTTCTGGACCCCTAAATTAACTGACAGTTAATATTTTATAGGACATCATCGGTGTTCCTCTCATAATACAAAAAAAAAAAAAAAACAAGGAAAAATGGAAAAAATTACAGCTTTAGCTCTGGTTTCCTAGGATAGCAGTGCCGGTATATACCTACGTAGCGGCCGTAATATTACGGACGCAAAAAAGAATGTTCCTTCAATCACTGCCCTCTATGAAACCGCGCCATTTTGTACGCTCGGACTGATATAGGTGGAAGATAAAATGGGGCATTTATGCCCAAGTTATATACTCTACTTTTCACTTCGATTGTGAGTAAAATATACATAATTATAAAAATATTCAATATTTTAGGTTATTTTACCGTATTTATTCAAGACTAACGAAAATTGTACTCAGCCGGTCGGGGGCGCGAGGCACGCCGATCGGGAGCGCGCCGGCAGGGCTGGCAGTTTGTACAGTCGCCATCAAATATATCGGAGCGGCCGAGGCGCTCACAAATATCTGAACACGCCTCTATTGTCAAGGCGTTAGAGTGCGTGTTCAGATATTGTGAACACCTTGGCCGCTCCGATATATCTGATGGCGACTGTACTTATGGCAGATTAGTAGTCGTAATAGATGATTTTACTTTATGCTCTAGAACATAATAAGCAACTTTATGTCGTCTACGCATGACTTAAAGTCGAACTTTACGAGCATGAGAAGTGAAAAAGAACATTCATCATTTCATTTCACCGCCTGTAGTACCTACGGCCGCTTATATATTATGACGGCACCGCTAACCGAAATCTAGGAAAAAATTAAATGTAACACCATACCAGTTTGGTAGTTTAAACCATCATACATTTTGGTTTCTTTTTGCGGAACTGGAAGCTGAATAGGATACCAAAGCAATCATTAAAACTCTTGCATCAAATATACACACGCGATTCAGGATTGTACGAAGTGTATATATTTTCTACGTTAGCATTAGGACCATCGGGCTAGATCAATTAAGAAAAAAAGTGTTAGACGTTAGACATCGAACTTCAAAAACTTCAAACAATATTTATTCAAGTAAGCTTAAATATAAGCACTTTTGACAAGTCATAAGTGTACAAATAAAATATAACAAACATTCAATGAATTTTAAACAAGAAATAAATAAATACAATTGGTAACAATTAATAAATTACTAGAAAACATTCTGAAATTGTTAAGTTATCAATTGTTTACTTAACAAATTCAGAATGATGCCAAACCGCAGTAACATCTAATACACTTCGAAATGCGAACGCGAACAATCTACCGCTTCGTTGATTCGTGTTAAGACGAGATAGAGAAATTATCGCCGGCTCTCACTGCGTATTTAGAATTTTAAGCGCATTACCGCTTCAGTTTAATGGGACCGCTAAATTTGAAGTGGGAGCTTATGCAAAGAAGAGCAATGGAGTTAATGTCGTTGAGGGTAAAGCAATTTACATTATAACGGAAGGAGAACTACTGATATACAAACCCCAGTAATTCATAGAAAATAAAGTCAGTGTATGCAATACACATTGTCCTCAAGCTGTGACTAGATTATAATTATGCTTGTCCACCTACATATAAGGTAAAATGTATATAAAAATCGGTTCACAAAATTCCCGTAACCCTAGTTTAAATTTCATTCGATAGCATGTCGTGACGTACGTTTGCGTCAAGTCTCATTTTGTAAGGGATTTTGAGTATCTAAAACGTCCCGCTTGGTGCGCTGTTCAAAATCCCATACAATAAGAGAACGCAAACGCGTACGTCCGACATGCTATCAAATGAAATTTACTATGGGTTCGGTACAAATACTATTGATAGATTAATTTAGATAATATCGGATTTCTATCTTCGCAAGTAAAATCACTGAAAGCAAAAACAATAAGTATAATAATTCATCAGAGAACAAGAAATAAAACAAAAATACTACAGTTGATTACAGAAATAAGATTTAAAGCTGATCTAAAGAAAAATAATCCATTAAGCGAAGGTAGTATTATATCAATATAAGGAAGAGGAAGGTACTGAATAAATGAAAACTAATGTTTTTTTTTTGTTTCGTAAGATGTGTGTTTTGTTGAAGTAACAATAAGCCTTTATAGGATAAAGCAAAGTAATAGTTAATTCCGGATAATCCGGAAATCCGGATGCCCGTTTCAATAATCGCGTTTTAATTAAAGCTTTTTGTGTTGATACTTTTGTACCTAAACAAGCAATAAATGGGTTTTATTATTCAAAATCAATTCGCGGCAGCTGGTGATTGAGCGCGGCTTTGCCTTCATTGAATTTATGTATCAGTAAGGAATTTCAATTTGTGAATCTACAACTCTTAAATTGATATAATACACGTAAGGCCATAAACTCGCGTTTAAACTTTAAACCTCGGCGCTCAATAGCTTTGTGCCAAATTAATCTGTCAAGGTGATCTCAATAAATAATACTATGTGGTTTCTGCCCAGAACTTCAAGAATTAAATAGAAGTGTCTTTACTTAAGGAGATTGGTCAGAATCTAGTTCCTTTAACCTCTGAAGATGCCCAAAGGCCTATAAAAAGGTCACCCGTTCCATTGAATTTTGAATCTTTGTTTCGGCAAATCAAATTTGCATTTGTAATATTGTAAACCGACAATATATATGTACGAATAGATAAATGTGTATGGTTTTTTGATATAAAAAAATCATGAGTGTTACCAGTCAAGTCATTGTGATAATTTACGTGAATATCATAGCTAACAATAATGATGATGCTGTTGTAACGACTGGACTTTAACATTATTCCAAACTCATCAAACAAATTGGTTTCCTTCCCAACAATACAATAGAAGGCGAATATCAACAGAATGGCTGCTATTGGTATTGAGATTACGTTTAAAATTGATACAAGAATACTTCGAACAGATATTGCAAATGCCGATGTTCTGACGTGAGAAAGAATATTTTAGATATTGGTGATAGTCACAGACTCCTTCCTTCTAGAACGGATGCATAAAATTCAAAACTTCTAAATTCAAGTTTATCCTGTAAGTACTCTAGAGCTCTTTCACAAGTCAATACAACATTTAAAGTGACGTCATATAGTGACACGAAAAATACATGGCAACATTTATAAAAACAGCCAATACCTGATCGAATTTAAACTATCGTGAGACATACTTCAAAATATTTAGATCAATACGCCCACGCACGACGTACAACCGCCGCAGGCACTTATGCCTGAGGAAGGATTCCCGAAGAATCCGAAACATGTCGCCAAAAGCGATTCTATATATTTAGCCAATACCTGGGTAAACATTACATTATAATAATCTTAAAATAAATAATTACTACAATATAACACAGCTGTGTAATAGTATTTAGGGTAAATTAGGTAATACATTAAATTTGGAGATGGAAAAGGTAAAGGCCTGCTCGATGGCCATTTTTCCGTCGCAAGTTTAGCGCGGCGCGCCATATCTTTGTCCCCTTCTAATTTCCTGGCTTCACACCTCTTAAACCACTGATAACTACCTAATGTACGATCTATGAGAGGACATCTATGATAATAGTATAAAGGAAGCAGAGATACGGAATTACGGATGCCGGGTGAATAATTAGGATTATTGATAACGGTGTATCCGAAGCTTATCTCTTTGAAGCATGGCGGAATTGAGGTTAGAGAACAATTTCCAGATTTCGGAGTCAAAGTGGAACTTCTACTTAAGATTGTGTTTTATTTTGTGGCAGTTTTTTTTTTCAAATGCAGTAAAGGTTGTAACGGTTGTGTAAGGGAATTATTATGGGCTCGGTACTGAACCTGATATTTTTAATTGACTATTCCTGCTTCCGGAACTGATTTTGTAAAAAAGACTAACTTGTGAAAGAGCCCTTGAGCTTGATTCTAATCAGTTGTTTTTTTTTAAAGAAAACCAGTACCCAGAGCACACCATTGTACGGCCAAAGAATTTGATTTGTGTACCATTTCGTACCTTGTCTCAATGACAATATGAGATCTTTAGCGGATTTCATATTTATTGCCACAAAGTGCCAAGTGGTCATCATCATAACTCTTAAGAGCCTGGCTCTTGTCGGTGGAGTAACCGCCACTCCGTTCTTCTTTCTGCCACTGTTTTGAGCTCCTGATACGTCACTACGTTGATTTTCTCTTTGGCTTGGTCCACGCACGTCTCGGTCTTCCTCTGCCTCTCCTTTTTTCTATTCTTCCTTATTTCTTCAAGTGGTAGGGATGTCAAATTCTTTGGCATGATTCTCAATTCTAACTAATTGTGACGGAATTTGATTCATTTTTTTAATGGTGTGTTTAATTCTATGCGACGGTATGTAAATGAAAGTGTTTGTGATATTGTGTTAATTTATAGGAATATATTGGAATTGTATATTCAATCACTAAAACAGTTCAACAAGCATTAATTGGTTTGTTTCTGACAAACAAATCATTCCTTTGGTTTATTTTTGCAAAACCGAGCGACACAAAAATTTCAAGCGAATTTGCAGATTCACACAAAACAATCGTAAAAATAACGTTACCAAAATTCATAAAAAAACTTCCCGCTTTCCAAATTTCGTCACAAAACAGTGCTCGAAACATCGCGAAGTACAGTCGGGGGGTAACAAAGTTGAACCTTGCCTACAGTACACTCAGCGATATAACCATTACGAGTGCGATAGCGAAGACATCGTAAACTCGCATTGTTGGGCCGTAAGGTGAGCGGATAGAAAAGCGTTAGCGGGAGCGGAGGTCATGTTTTAGTAATGAAGGGTCTGCTTGGCTTCTGTTAACTCTCTACTCTCTACTCTGTATTGAACCCTCGATGACTTATATTATACGCACCCACCAGGGTACGTAGTTCAAGAGAAGGCCCATAGGTGGCGCTTTAATCAATTAATAGGTTTAAGATAGGAATAAGATGTACCTACTCGACCACTTTACCAATAGACACCATTCGATATACAAGCTGTTTCTCTCTCCGACTCCTGACTGACTCTTTCGATCTCCACCCACGTGCCAACAGCTGCTCTCTTTCTTCGTTTCAAGACAGTTGAAGAAATAGAAATGACATGGACAACTATTACCTCTCCTTCAATTCTCTCTTACTTACTGCTGTGGCGCAACGACCCGAAGTGAAGTGACCTCCGACACCAAAGACCGCCATGCTACTCTGTCCAAAGCGTTTCTGTCCAGTCGAGGGTGCGGAGTTCGCTAAGGTCTTTCAATTCTCTTTTAGTTGGGCTTAATTTAAAAAAATAATGGAAGAAATATGTTTTTATTACTTGAATGCACAATTTCTAAATAAATTAATGTGCTATCCAAAGAAATACCATAAACATTGTATGCGACTGTTACTCCATATAAAAATTAACTGTCATTGAGACCATCATTTAAGGCGACAGGTATTGGGTAGGTAACCTTCCAAAATGTCTCTCATACTGTTAAACAAAAATTAAATAAGCTATAAAGACTTGTAGTTCAAGTACACGTATCAACTATCACAAAAGCTTGTTCAAAAAATAAGAGCTAAATGAACTGCTTTGACAATAATAATATGATCCAAAATCCATTTTTATCTTAACATGACTGTGATCCATTTTTTCGACACTTACACTGACACGAGAGCCAACTAAAATACTCTCCACAGTTACCCTAGTTTTGTAGATACGACTGTGATAGATGCACATACATCGACTAATATTAGCATAGCGTTGCTAACTTTGCATTAAAGCTCAATACACTTGTAGCAGCTTTGAAACTCCGATAACTCTTCAAGACTTAATGGCCCCAAGGAAAGGGCAAACTTTTCTAATTTATTCATAACACGGAATCCCCGCTTGTAGAGTTGAAGAGTTTTTGTTAACAATACGGATGAGCGTTCAAACGGACCTGTAAGATTGTTAATGTTTTTTAGCGGGATAAGTTTAGATTGCCCTGCCGTACTTGAGTGGCTTCATTCTGATGTCAGTGTACGTTCGAATTGACCTGAATATGACTGTGAAAAGGTACGAAATAGTACAGAAATCAAATTCCTCTGTACAAGCGCTCTTGACGCTATAATTTAAACAATTCACGACGCTTTTAAGATTTTTGGTTTTCAAAGAAATTTAAAGAAGATTGTTTATGTTATCAGAAAACTTTCCTGATCTACCCTGTAAGCTACAATCCTCAAATACTTCCCAAAATAAATTTTAAACAAACGCATTATTCGAAAAGCTTACAAGCTAAAAATATCATCAGCCCAGGATATAACGTTGAAAAATACTTTCAAAAATCGTCCGCCGCGCCGCGCGGAGCTAACTTCGTAAATGTGGCAAAGGATCCTATAAAGGCAATTTGCAAGGCGGTGGTGGTAATCCCGGCGTGATTGGAGATGTTTTAATACAAAGAAAAATCGACGAGATTACGATTCACTTTGTATATTAATAAACCGGACAAGTGCGAGTCCTGAGTAGAGAATTGTGTAAGATTCACCAATTATATTGATTATAATTTCGTTCTATAAAGATGTTTATTGGTAACTTTTTGTAATGGAGAAATGACCTAGATTTACTATAAACGACTTTACTAAACTCTCAGTACGCTTAAAAAATTTAAACAACAATATATTTACAAGTAAAAAATATTCCTACTTCCTACAATTCCCTAATAATATTCCTACAATTTTTGTAGGTAATTATTCTATGAATGTTTTGCAAAAATAAGAACGCAAAGCGCTGTCACTTTAGTCACAATTTCCTCGTCCTTCAGTAGGTATTCCTGACGCCCGGAAACATTAAAAAATATCAAAAAGAGCTTTTGCTTTTCCTTGTCCATTTAGGGTTCTGTAGGTAGGTAAGTATTTTGGATAATTTTTATTTGAAGGCAGCAGATTGCGAGTCTTATCGTCATCACGAGGCAAAGATAGAAGGAATTTGTGAAGAATACTCGTCCGTGACAATAAAATTCTAATGAAGAATTTTGGAAGAGCACGTTTTTTTTATTATAGCTTATTTTGTGTTCTACTGCTAGGAAAATGCCTCCTCTTTTATCATTCATTCTTCGCGTTTCTGCTGTGAGTTGCGAAATCATCATGAGAAATCGATAAATAATTCAATTCTCCGGCTTTTATTTATATTATATATGTACTTTAAAGACGATTCAACAACTAACTCAAAACACCTAAAGTATTCAACTATATATATCCTTATACATTTTTATTTTTCACTCTATTTCTTACATCAACCTGATCCTATGACAAACAAGCTCAAGCTTGCCTCCATATTTTTCGCAGCAGCTTTGATAATTACGGCCTCTTAATTAACGTAGTGAAACTTGGTAGGTTTTTCTAATTCCCTCTTTAAAATACTTTTCGTGTTTTGACACTTCCTTTTTAAGCTTTGATTGTTTAAAAACTGCCAGGTGTTTATTTAATTTTGTTGATGGATTTCGTTAGATAAAAAATGTTACTTGTTTTCCTCGTTTTCAATAACTTAGATTTAGGTGTAGATTACCTACCTACCTATCTCTGCTTTAAATATTTATATTTATTTTACTCATAAAAACAAGCTTAACTTTCGATTTTTTACGGATAAAAATATATAATTATATTGTTTTTTTATGTTTACACTGCTGAGATAAAAATTTGTATGTGCTGCTGCCATACAAGACAATAGTTATTTACTCTTTTTGCATTTTGAGTCTTTAATATTTTCTCTTCAATTAAACCTAAAAGCAATTGCTTGCTTGGGGGTTCAAAATTAGCACTCACATCAAAAACAAACTTTGCCCTCTTTTTGCACGAATTAGGTACAAATACATTTTTACACTTTCGCACCTTACCTCAACTCTATCAAGAATTACACCTAATTCTAGATTTATTGTCTATCCATACAATTTCTATAATGATTATGTATTATAAGCTCATATCACTAAATGTATCGTTTGTCCAAGGCACTTATGTATTCAATATTTGTTAAACTATCAGTAAAAACAGTTTTTCCCGGTTCCCAGGATACAGGCCGCGCCTAATTTGAGGCCGACGGATATTCGCTTGTTTTTTTTGCCTTAATAATTTCTCTTCACTGCTTTATCTTCGGATTTTCCATTTAAGAGCCACGGACGTGTAGTGTGACATACTAAGCGAGTGTGTACTGTATTATCCGGAAATCGTTTTTTCCAAGTTGTGATTTCTGTCATTCGAAATTTTTACCACATTATTTTTTCTCAACTTCCTTTCCCGAAAGCACTTTCTAACTATTCGAATATTTTTCAATAGCTTATTTTCTTGCTTGGTCTTTCAAACCCATTAATTTTGCATTATGTTAATTAATCTGTAAGCTTCAATTTGTAAACATTCTGGTGGATAAATGGTCTGTATTTGTATTCAATTCAGGTGTCGGGTCGTCCCTCTATAAGAAACGGTTTCAAGCTTGTATAATCTTATCGAAGACTAGGTATCTTGTTGCAAGAACAATACTGTTTTGTCGCACAGAATATTATATTGGGGTTTAAATTTAACCCTTCGGGGCTATCGTTTATTAATTTATAAGCTGTTATTGAGGAGCGTTAGACTATTGGGACTACAGTTGGGGTTCTTCCTAAAAGGGACAGGTAATAAGTATGTAAATATTATTTATCGTGCACGATACACATACCTAATTCAACAAACTGAAGATATAAACATTTTTAAACACTATAAAATATATCATAAATAAACGCAAGCCTTAAATTGGCAAACACCGTGGAAGGCCGTGGGTTCAAGCCTCTTCGGAGCTATTAGAACTATAGCGGCTAATAATTCCGTTTCAGAAAAAAATGCAAAAAAAACGATTAAAAGTAATGTGCCTATGGTGCCCCGTTTACCAATTTCTGCGATAAGTAGGTAATGTGATTTCAAAACAATTTTTATATATGGGAAGGGATTTAGCACATCTGATATCTAACAGCAAAGCATTCCACAACCACGCACGAACAGTGAAAGAGTTTTAATTTATATTTTCAGGTTTATGTTTTTGTTGAAATTATATTAAGTAAGCATATGCATAGGGCCTATGCATCATGCATGCACTATAACATAATACATTATCTAGGAGATTTATTTCTTTAAATAAATATTCTGGTGTATTTATAGCCTAGACGGCCCTTTCCAGCTTCACTGGGATAAGCTGCACAGGGCGTCTAACTGAATCATTAGTTTTATGATATTAGTGTTAATTTTAGTTTTTATTGATTTGAATTTTAATGTTTTTTTTTTCTAATTTTATTGATGATTGTTGTTTGTGTAAATAGTTGTAATTATGGATCATGTATCTGAAATAAATGAATTTATTACTTATTATATCTGTCTAATAACCTGTTATATAACCTGTATATAAATACAGGTTGTCCTTAGCCATTTTACAGACAGAAATGTACATACATATAATATGCATTAGGGTATTTAGAATCAGTATAGAAAGTATCATAACAACCGGTGTAGCGGTTACGAAGAAATTAACAAATGACGATTTTTTACCTTGGAGCAACCTGTATGTGTTAAACTAGCTCCTGAGGTATTAAATAGTATGAAACTTTCTTCGATCTTATTGATTATCTTTTTTATTCATGACATTAATGAGATTTTGACTTTTGTCAAATCGTTGAGCACATCTTTGAACAAATTGTCAAAAACACTGCCAATGATTAATACAGTATGTTTCTTTTCATTGTCGATTATTGGAAATAATTTTTGTTTGAAATTTTTTTTTTATCTTTTGTTCTAATTAAAGAAATATTAACGTTAGAGCATCCCTGAGAAGTAATCCTACGTGGGATTTCGGGGTTTGTCCAATGGCTAAGGTCACCCAGTATATCGTCGTCTAGTTCCCGAAACAAGCCTTATTATTGAGCTTAAATATCAAATATCTTTATTTTGCATAAAATATGGTACAGCAGAGCTATGGTTACGGTGGAGCTAGTCGATTTCTGTATGATTGTTTTATAATATTTATATTTACTTAAGACATCCTGATTTCAACTGCAGCAGCATTGCTGATTTATCATTAGTGCTGCAAAATGGACGATGTCATTATCAATCTAACTACTAAATAAAATTAGTGGCAGATTGAATATTTTAATAGCGACCGCAATGCGGCAACGATAGCTACGCAATTTATCAAGAAAACTGATCAACAACGTCACAATCCGAATGGAAGCTTTAAGTGTAATATCTGGGAGCACGGCAGTGCCCCCGCCAAGACGAGGCAAAAGGCAAAACCTATATTTTCTCGGCACGTTTCGTCGTATTTTCAAATTAGTATTTATTCAGCTAGATGTTTAATGTCCGACACTATACTTCCTGTATCCGTGTTAACCAAAACCACAAACCACTACATACATAACGTTGAACAACGAACATAATAACTGAATGGTTTAAACCACACCTTACAAAGTAAATTTGTCCCAGCGAGACCTCTCTCAATTTTAACGCGCGGCTCGCACTCAAAATGCGATATAATAACGAATTTCACTGAGAGCGCGTCGACTCTGCATAAAGGGGTGGTGTAAAGGGAAATGGAAAGCGTTTTCGGAAGTTCTATTTAGAGTAGAGAAAATGGTTTGTGAATTGTGGCCAGCACGTGTGGAAATTCATTTAAAATAGACTAGGCTAAAGTCGTGGCGAGAAAGACAAGGACTGTGACTGGCTATTTATAATATCGTTATATTTGTGATATTTATCGTAATGACGATCAAACTTTTGCAAAATGACAGATATGAGAGAAAATGGCCTTAACCTACTATAAATATGATGATGATTTTTTTTGTCACTTTCTTAAGCTAAAATTGGTCGCTGCCGAAAGAAGTGGCCATAAATTTCTTTCCTTAGCCTTTTCCTTGATGGCCTGATACGACATGATGTTCAATTTCTCCGTCACGTGATCCATGTATCCCCTTCTTGGCTTCCCTTTCTTCCTGTTTCCTTTGACTTTCCCTTGATGGTTTTCATGAAAATGATGAATTCATCGTGTCGCAACAGGTGTCCCAACATATTCCTAATTATATTTTCGATGGTGCCTAATAAGCACCGCTTTTCTTTAAAAATTGGTGAAAGAACACAGGCTCGCAGAACAAAAGACGGAGTGACAAAATGCGCTGTGGAGGGTCGCAAGGTAAGTGTTGTAACGAGACCAGGCGGCCTAGCCAAGGTGACAATCGCTATCGCTTCGCCATCGAATCGCTTTGTGTCTCTCTATCACTCTTCCATATTAGTGTGACAGTGACAGTTGCGTTTCGTTCGCTACGGAGCGTTAGCGATTGGCATGTTGTCTACGGGGCCTGGTTCGCCGCACTCGCTGACGAGGCAAAAACGACGTCAAGGCGTTTCTGTATCGGTTTCCGCAAACTTCTCTTGTCAGGCCTGCGGTAGACCATTTCGGTCTCGCATCGATCTATTCAGCCACCAAAAACGGCGTCTCTCCGGTGTTACACCATAAACCGTCTATAGACGAAAGGGCCAACGAGTGATGAGTAATGAGTGAATCCCAATCCCGCTACCCATCGAATCGCTTTGTGTCTCTCTATCACTCTTCCATATTAGTGTGACAGTGACAGTTGCGTTTCGTTCGCTACGGAGCGTTAGCGATTGGCATGTTGTCTACGGGGCCTGGTTCGCCGCACTCGCTGACGAGGCAAAAACGACGTCAAGGCGTTTCTGTATCGGTTTCCGCAAACTTCTCTTGTCAGGCCTGCGGTAGACCATTTCGGTCTCGCATCGATCTATTCAGCCACCAAATCGGTGTCTCTCCGGTGTTATACCATAAATACACACACACGTATACGTAGAATTCCACGCCATTATGCGTAAAAAGATCATGTCCATCAGAAGCAGAATACAGGGGAGTGCCAACAGCATACTAAATATGTTAGCGGACAGGCCAGACAGTCTTTTACAAAGACATTGGATGTCCTCACTTATAAACCCCCATTCAGGGGATATATATTTTTTAAATTAGTGTGTAATAAAAAATAGTTTTAATATAAATAACCTAGCTTTTAAGTAACAAACTAACAAATTTGGAACACCGTATCTGAATAAAGAAATTGTTTATTTATTTATTTATTATTATTTGAAGTCCAAATTGAAGGTTTGCCAGAGAGCAATGGAGCGCAGCATTCTAGGTGTCACAAGGATGGATCGCATCCGAAACACTACACTGCGCTCCAGAACAGGCATAGCTGACGTAGGGGAGAAGACCGCTAGGCTGAAGTGGGACTGGGCAGGTCACGTCTGCCGCATGCATCCGGATAGGTGGGCTAGTATAGCCACCAAGTGGATGCCGCAAAAGAAGCGCGGACGTGGCAGGCCCAGGCGGAGATGGCGGGACGACTTAGACACCTTCACTAATAACTGGCCGGAAACAGCTCAACAACGGGAGTCATGGAAATCTAAGGGAGAGGCCTTTGCCCAGCAGTGGGATACTACAGGTTATTAAAAAAAATATATATATATTATTATTTATAAATCGTCTATAGACGAAAGGGCCAACGAGTGATGAGTGATGAGTGAATCCCAATCCCGCTACCTTTTCAAACTAAGACCACCACCCAAAGCGGTGCCGGGAACTTGTGTAATTTATTCATAGTCGAGTAATGACACTCGATTACTTTAGCGTCAACCCTTTACAGCGAGGTTCCGAGGCTTTTTTAAACTGCAACCAAATTACTGGCTCAGACAGGTGAGGGTTGAATATTTTTTTCTTAAATGTGTTTTGTTATTTTGATGGGTTTCTGAAAGTGTTAGAAAATTGTTCTTTTTCGTTGAAAAAGTTTAATTATGTTGTAAAGGTCGTTAAAAGAGGTAAAAAAGTGTTCATTTGGAACACCGTATCTGAATAAAGAAATTATTTATTTATTTATTATTATTTATAAATCGTCTATAGACGAAAGGGCCAACGAGTGATGAGTGATGAGTGAATCCCAATCCCGCTACCTTTCCAAACTGAGACCACCACCCAAAGCGGTGCCGGGAACTTGTGTAATTTATTCATAGTCGAGTAATGACACTCGATTACTTTAGCGTCAACCCTTTACAGCGAGGTTCCGAGGCTTTTTTAAACTGCAACCAAATTACTGGCTCAGACAGGTGAGGGTTGAATATTTTTTTCTTAAGTGTGTTTTGTTATTTTGATGGGTTTCTGAAAGTGTTAGAAAATTGTTCTTTTTCGTTGAAAAAGTTTAATTATGTTGTAAAGGTCGTTAAAAGAGGTAAAAAAGTGTTCATTTGGAACACCGTATCTGAATAAAGAAATTATTTATTTATTTATTATTATTTATAAATCGTCTATAGACGAAAGGGCCAACGAGTGATGAGTGATGAGTGAATCCCAATCCCGCTACCTTTCCAAACTGAGACCACCACCCAAAGCGGTGCCGGGAACTTGTGTAATTTATTCATAGTCGAGTAATGACACTCGATTACTTTAGCGTCAACCCTTTACAGCGAGGTTCCGAGGCTTTTTTAAACTGCAACCAAATTACTGGCTCAGACAGGTGAGGGTTGAATATTTTTTTCTTAAGTGTGTTTTGTTATTTTGATGGGTTTCTGAAAGTGTTAGAAAATTGTTCTTTTTCGTTGAAAAAGTTTAATTATGTTGTAAAGGTCGTTAAAAGAGGTAAAAAAGTGTTCATTTGGAACACCGTATCTGAATAAAGAAATTATTTATTTATTTATTATTATTTATAAATCGTCTATAGACGAAAGGGCCAACGAGTGATGAGTGATGAGTGAATCCCAATCCCGCTACCTTTCCAAACTGAGACCACCACCCAAAGCGGTGCCGGGAACTTGTGTAATTTATTCATAGTCGAGTAATGACACTCGATTACTTTAGCGTCAACCCTTTACAGCGAGGTTCCGAGGCTTTTTTAAACTGCAACCAAATTACTGGCTCAGACAGGTGAGGGTTGAATATTTTTTTCTTAAGTGTGTTTTGTTATTTTGATGGGTTTCTGAAAGTGTTAGAAAATTGTTCTTTTTCGTTGAAAAAGTTTAATTATGTTGTAAAGGTCGTTAAAAGAGGTAAAAAAGTGTTCATTTGGAACACCGTATCTGAATAAAGAAATTATTTATTTATTTATTATTATTTATAAATCGTCTATAGACGAAAGGGCCAACGAGTGATGAGTGATGAGTGAATCCCAATCCCGCTACCTTTCCAAACTGAGACCACCACCCAAAGCGGTGCCGGGAACTTGTGTAATTTATTCATAGTCGAGTAATGACACTCGATTACTTTAGCGTCAACCCTTTACAGCGAGGTTCCGAGGCTTTTTTAAACTGCAACCAAATTACTGGCTCAGACAGGTGAGGGTTGAATATTTTTTTCTTAAGTGTGTTTTGTTATTTTGATGGGTTTCTGAAAGTGTTAGAAAATTGTTCTTTTTCGTTGAAAAAGTTTAATTATGTTGTAAAGGTCGTTAAAAGAGGTAAAAAAGTGTTCATTTGGAACACCGTATCTGAATAAAGAAATTATTTATTTATTTATTATTATTTATAAATCGTCTATAGACGAAAGGGCCAACGAGTGATGAGTGATGAGTGAATCCCAATCCCGCTACCTTTCCAAACTGAGACCACCACCCAAAGCGGTGCCGGGAACTTGTGTAATTTATTCATAGTCGAGTAATGACACTCGATTACTTTAGCGTCAACCCTTTACAGCGAGGTTCCGAGGCTTTTTTAAACTGCAACCAAATTACTGGCTCAGACAGGTGAGGGTTGAATATTTTTTTCTTAAGTGTGTTTTGTTATTTTGATGGGTTTCTGAAAGTGTTAGAAAATTGTTCTTTTTCGTTGAAAAAGTTTAATTATGTTGTAAAGGTCGTTAAAAGAGGTAAAAAAGTGTTCATTTGGAACACCGTATCTGAATAAAGAAATTATTTATTTATTTATTATTATTTATAAATCGTCTATAGACGAAAGGGCCAACGAGTGATGAGTGATGAGTGAATCCTAATCCCGCTACCTTTCCAAACTGAGACCACCACCCAAAGCGGTGCCGGGAACTTGTGTAATTTATTCATAGTCGAGTAATGACACTCGATTACTTTAGCGTCAACCCTTTACAGCGAGGTTCCGAGGCTTTTTTAAACTGCAACCAAATTACTGGCTCAGACAGGTGAGGGTTGAATATTTTTTTCTTAAGTGTGTTTTGTTATTTTGATGGGTTTCTGAAAGTGTTAGAAAATTGTTCTTTTTCGTTGAAAAAGTTTAATTATGTTGTAAAGGTCGTTAAAAGAGGTAAAAAAGTGTTCATTTGGAACACCGTATCTGAATAAAGAAATTATTTATTTATTTATTATTATTTATAAATCGTCTATAGACGAAAGGGCCAACGAGTGATGAGTGATGAGTGAATCCCAATCCCGCTACCTTTCCAAACTGAGACCACCACCCAAAGCGGTGCCGGGAACTTGTGTAATTTATTCATAGTCGAGTAATGACACTCGATTACTTTAGCGTCAACCCTTTACAGCGAGGTTCCGAGGCTTTTTTAAACTGCAACCAAATTACTGGCTCAGACAGGTGAGGGTTGAATATTTTTTTCTTAAGTGTGTTTTGTTATTTTGATGGGTTTCTGAAAGTGTTAGAAAATTGTTCTTTTTCGTTGAAAAAGTTTAATTATGTTGTAAAGGTCGTTAAAAGAGGTAAAAGAGTGTTCGAGTAAGTTGATGAACAACACGTACGATCAAACAAACGTATTAAGTGTCATAATACTTTTATTTTTTTAAATTAATGTAATTTATTTGCGCTGGTGGCCTAGCGGTAAGAGCGTGCGACTTGCAATCCGGAGGTCGCGGGTTCAAACCACGGCTCGTACCAATGAGTTTTTCGGAACTTATGTACGAAATATCATTTGATATTTACCAGTCGCTTTTCGGTGAAGGAAAAACCGTACTAATCCCAACAAGCCCTAGTTTCCCCTCTGGGTTGGAAGGTCAGATGGCAGTCGCTTTCGTAAAAACTAGTGCCTACGCCAATTCTTGGGATTAGTTGCCAAGCGGACCCCCAGGCTCCCATGAGCCGTGGCAAAATGCCTGGACAACGCGAGGAAGATGATGAATGTAATTTATTCATTAAAAGCTAAACTGTGGAATGAACTGTCGCCTGCGGTATTTCCGGACCGATATGACCTTCAAACCTTCAAGAAAAGAGCGTACTCCCATCTTAAAGGCCGGCAACGCACTTACAACCCCTCTGGTGTTGCGGGTGTCCATGGGCGGCGGTAATCGCTTACCTACAGGTGATCCGTCTGCTCGTTTGCCTCCTATTTCAAAAAAAAAAAAGACGAATATACATATGTATATAAACTTAAAACTAAACAATATTTATGCAGCAAAACGGCGCGGTTCCGTCAAATCCCGCTCTTGTGTCAGATTCGGCAGTTTGCCCCGGAACCTCCGCAACACGACACCCTTCGGCCAGAAGTCAGCGCACTCGATGGTCCCAATCCAATGCCAATGACGTAGTAAATGTGAAAATGTTTCACATTGGGTTAAAAATCAAGTTCATCGATAGTATATTCATAGGTCATAGGCAGTAAATAATATTCCACATATTTATGTATAATATTTTCATTACGTACTAAGAATAACTCATCAAAGGAAATTAAAACATAAATGAAACAATGAAATGAAAATGAAAAATGATGAAAAAATGAAATATGATTAATGAGTAAACTGCGTCCTCCCTCGGTAGGGCTAGTGGGCTGGGGGCCCACATTGCACGGTCCTACACGTCTGGGGGGAGAATCAGAAGCGTCCCTGATTCTCCCCTCCCTTGGTGCGGGTTCCCCGGTGTAATACCGGGAAAAGGCGGGGGGCATGGTGGAAGAATGAATGCGCGAGCCCATGATGCCCCCATACAACGTCTGAGAGGGTGACGCCGCAGGGGATGTTAGTGGGTATTCTCCTCCCCATCCTCTGGTTAGAGGGTGTACGGGAGGAGCGAGTCCCACATACCACCCCCCCCCCCCGGCTTCCCCAGCCCGGGGGGTGAGATGCGTAAATGCATTTACCCCTGCGTAAAAAAAAAAAAAAGGAATAGTGTCCTGAGCCCTAAACTAGGTAAACCTGTCTTATAGGGATCAGGGAATAAACCACCGCCAGTTCTAGCAATGCAGCAAAGGTTGGTTGCTCGAAAGCTCTAATCAAAGGGTTCAACGGCAAAACTGCTAAGGAGCTTCTAAGGCTCAAAAGATATAAAACCTGCGCAGTGACTAGAATATTGACTGGAGTCTGGACACTGTAAGTTGAACAAACACATGTTCCGAATTGGGAAGAAACAGGATGCGACATGCAGGTTCTGCCAGGAGTCAGAGGAGACTGCAATGCACATTCTCTGTTCCTGTGGACCACTAATGTCAAAAAGAAGCATCCACTTAGGGCGGCACATACTGCAACCCTATGAGGTACAGAACATTACGGCCCAAAGAATCTGGAGTTTTCTGGACTCAACGGGCATTAGTAACGAACTTTAAAGGGCCGTCACAATAGATCACTGCTTGGTCGACGTGACACTCACAGGCCCACAACACCCCAACAATAATAATAATAAGGTTGGTTGTGTACACAAGTTAAAAACAGATAAAGATGGTCAGATCGTCAGAATAAAAAGAAGGAACTACAAGCAATAATATGTTATACTTATAATATACGGATGAATAATTAAATATGTAGTATATCAATCTGTGCATCCAATGTAGTGGCAAAGGCAAAGATATTTTATTACATACATATACATATAATCACGCCTATTTGCCGGAGGGGTACAGTGCAACAATTCTTTTAGAATGCCCAGCAGGTGCTCTGCATCGGGCATGTTTGTGACAGCTCGCACGGATAGTTTTGATACTATATTACGTAAAAATATAGTCTCATTACTAAGTCGTGTGAGATGTAGTCCCAACAGCATTCTAAGAGAAATTGCCTATAGGTTTGATTGTCCGATCCTCAAGCACTGGACCGAGCAAATTAAAAGTGTATTTTAATTTATAATATAAGTAGGTACCTTGTATTAAATACTAACACTAGATTAAGATTTTGCTTGTAGTACTAACACTCTATGGATGCATTTGTCCGAAATAAAGAAATTTTATTTATTTTATATACCGGGGGAGATATTTTATTAATAATATAATAATATCCTTATAGAATTTATCAGTAGCCAAGTTATTCTTGTTCATATTACATAATAATTCAAATTCGAGGGGTAGATTTTCATCTGTTTAATTTACAAAATTAGTCAACTAATTAAAAGGAATAACGAGCAATATTTTGACGTAATCGCTTGTATCTCCATGTTTTGTGTTTCATTTGAATATTTGGCATTTTCTATGAAAAGGGACCTTAATGTCGATGGCGCTTACGCTGCACAGCGTCGCGCGGCATTGTATGTATATCGGAGCATCCTTAATGTCGTAAGCGCCATCGACAATAAGGTCCCTTTTTATAGAAAATACCACATTTAGCTTGGAAACGTTAAGGAGGTTAACTGAGTTAGGCATTTGTTTGTATTACAATGTTTTTGCACCTGAAGGTATGTACATTAATTTGTAAAATATTTTAGAGTTTGAGTCTTGTAGAATTAATTAGCGCTCGCAAATAATTTATATTTAAAACAATAGGAATCAAGAAAAACTATGGCTTTAAAGCATTATTTTCAACGGACAGTATTTTTATAATTTTAGAGAAATGTATGAGTCTGGAAAAGGAACAAATCTAAATAAAATGTAAAAAAGATAGACAGTCATATTGAACATATTGCCATACATAAAAAATAGGTACTAGGTATTAACCTTCATAAAAATTTGATCGGGTCAAGATCGGGATACGTGGAAAGGGGGGAGGGAGGCCTTTGCCCAGCAGTGGGACACTCTAGGCTCATATAAATAAATAAATAAAAATTTGAAAAGCCTATAGTAACTTTTAGAGCATTCTCTCTTACATACTGACGGACAGACGCACAAGAGCTGATGAAACTGTATGGGGCTTTTTCAATCTAAGTTTACTGTGCACGGACTTAAGCAGAACAAAGTGATGTGTAACTAAGAAGACATATTATATTTTCAAAGAAATTCTACTAGACTTATATTGACCGGGATATAGACCGTGATTACCTTTTGTATTATTTGTGAGCTCCCGATATTTCTAGATTCCGATATTTGTTTAGTGAAACTAACCGTGAATCATTCAAAACTCTAAAAGAAATTGTACATAAAATATGACATAACCTCACTTTGTCATTGCAAATGCTATGCAGAGTAAGCTTGGTCCGACTCAAATGGCTTTACTGACTTGTGTCAATTGAATCCGTGACCCGATCGATACCCATTTAATCCGTTTAATTTCGGCGACGTGCCGAGAACGAATATTCGTATTCGTGTCAACGTGCCGTCAATAAAAAAACATAGCTTATAACGGCTTGAGTACTGAAGAAAAAACGCTGAAGGCCAATTCAAACTTACATAGTGACATCAAACTGATATCTAAATGATGTCAGTCGCCCGCGTTTCTCGTTCGCGCCAATACATGTACGGACAAGTACGAGCGAAATGCACCTCGCTACTTTAGTAATTATCATTTTTATCGCTATGTAAGTTTAAAATGGCTTCCTGATCTCTCAGGATGCGTATTGTGAATTTCAAAAATATGATTAACATGTTATGATTCTGGGTGCGTCGCTTTTGGACCTACCTATATACCATATTAGGATAATATTCGCGTGATGCACTAAATAAAATAACAAAACATGTTGTTATCATATATACAAATTAGTATCCAGTATTTTTAATTACCTATTAACTATAATATCAGAATATTTACGAGTATCTAATTTTAATTGTCTCAAAATCATCCGAAGAATACCTGTTTAAGAAGAAAGGATACAGTTGAGTAATTGACATCGATTAAATTAACTTTTATACAGTAAAGAATGTCAAAATAAATATAAACTCACTTAATCTACAATTCAACCAATTTCTTTGTGTAATAAAATCCTTACTCAAAATTGAGGTGAATCTTTCACAATTTTTTTTTAAATACAATTTACATCTTCTCAGCGCGGCAGTTTTTTTTTTCAAGAGCGCTTTCTGTTTACACATAGGTATGGCCCTCGTTATGTTGAAATGGCGTATTTGAATGCAAAACACGTAGATTTGTTTGCATCGATTTATAAAATTAACACGCGTTTCATTGGATTAAAATAATCAGTTTAATGAGACATTTATTAAAAAAGGCCTTCGGAATACCTTTGGTTTCACGTGTAACTTTATTAATTATTAGTCAAGGTAATTACTAAGTATTTAAACGGTACATAAGTTTTAATTAAGATTGATTTGAATAGTTTTCTATTATTCAGATGTTTGCAGCTAATCGAATTTAAACTGTCGTGAGTCGTACTAACATTAAGCTAATTTTACGGTTTAACTCGCGTGTTTTTAGTGACTCGTGCGACATGTTTCGGAGAGCCCAGGTCTCCATTTTTAAGCACTAATAGTGCATGAGTAGCGATTACGATAGCCGCGCGCCGCAGAGGGCGCTGAGCGCGCGATGTGATGGCCGGTTGGGGGTGCTTGTAAATGGAGACGCAAGCTCTCGGAAATATGTCGCGCGAGTGACTAAAAATACATGAGATGTTTCCAGATAAATAAAATGGGTAGTACTTAATTTCGTAATATATCAATTAAAAACAAAAAACTGAAAAATGTTTGATTATAAAGAGAAAACTCCCCTGTAACTCACTCTAAACATAGGAAAATGTTTAAAAACCTATTGCCTACACTTTTCATTACTTCCTGCGTCGCAATAAATAAATAAATAAATAAATATTATAGGGACATTCTTACACAAATTGGCTAAGTCCCACGGTAAGCTCAAGAAGGCTTGTGTTGTGGGTACTCAGACAACGATATATATAATACCTATACAAATACTTAAATACATAGAAAACATCCATGACGCAGGAACAAATATTTGTGTTCATCACACAAATAAATGCCCTTACCGGGATTCGAACCCAGGACCATCGGCTTCACAGGCAGGGTCACTACCCACTAGGCCAGACCGGTCGTCAAATGGCAATGGGTCGACCATGTCTTCTTTTGTCTTACAATAGGTAGGGGGGGGAGCCTTGATATTTTTACGTTCACAAACATGCACAAAGTTAAGATTACACTTAGAAAAAGCGCGGCCATCCGCGCGAATAACAATAAAGATTTTTTTCATAGAAAATCAAACTTCCTAAAAATGGTTCATTGAAAAATTAAAAATTAAACAAACCAAACGTATAATATTTTTTTCTTTATTCTTACGTAATAAATATTTAAAAGGAGGAAGAAGTCTGCCTCCTCCTATTTTTCCTTACAGGGTAGGAGGTCAAAAACTGGCATAAACATACATATAAAATGAATGGCGCCCAAGTCGAAGGCTTCCCTGTCAAAGCCAACCGCCGTGATGTTTTCTAAGTTAACCACACCATAAACTGAATATTCATGTTATCTAAACAGCTCTGTTTGTGCCCCTAACAGGTTACGTCAATAACCTCACAGCGTACATAGTTACAGATTTGCAAAAGATTTCTTGGACCGTGAATTTTTTACGCGTCGAAGATTTTGCCACCGACATTATAACATGATATTATGTGAATAGAGCGAGATATCTGTAAACGTATTGAGAATTTTTACGTGTAAGGTACCACAAAAAGGAAAAGTATTCGAGGATGGCAGATGCTTCTGGCGCGTTCTTTTAATGTTTGTTATATGGATGTATTCGTCCGAAATAAACGCTTTCATTTCATTTCAAATACCGCTAATATTGATGCTTACTGTACCAAGCATCAATAAAATTACCTATAGGCAAAAATTGTCTTAGTTATTATTGTTAAAAAACCGGCCAAGTGCGAGTCGGACTCGCGCACGAAGGGTTCCGTACCATTACGGAAAAAAACAGCAAAAAAATCACCTTTGTTGTATAGGAGCCCCATTTAAATATTTATATTATTCTGTTTTTAGTATTTGTTATTATAGCGGCAACAGAAATACATCATCTATCACGGTTCATGAGATACAGCCTGGTGACAGACGAACAGACGGACAGCGGTCTTAGTAATAGGGTCCCGTTTTTACCCTTTGGGTCATCATCTTCATCATCACTTAAGAGCGTTGCTCTTGTCGGTGGAGTAATTGCCAGTCCTTTCTTTCCTGAGCCAGTCTTTTGATACCCTTTGGGTACGGAACCCTAAAAACAGTGTATTCTCTGTTAATGTGCTCTACAATTATAATAGGTTTACTTTACTATCAACAACCATTCAAGTGATCTCGCTGAGCCTACTCTAGTCTATACACATGTACATTGTATATACGATGCTCACAATATGGTTATGAAACTATTGAACCTAACATTGAAGCTGAAGTTTAGGTAAACTACTAGTCCAGGCTCAATCAACATCAAGTTGATGACTACATGTTTGCTATTAGCCTATGATACCTATTAGGGTACTTTACCACAGAATAAGTAATAGTATTATCATACAGAACGGCCACATACCGCCCCGCCCCGACTCGAATTACCTCGCCCGCGACAGCAGATTGACGGCCGTTTGCCGGCCGCTTAGTACTGTTTTTAAGCACTCACACTATGACGCATGACGCTTGTACAGACGTGCCGTTCACACATAGAAACTCAAGTGATTTTTGATGTATAGCGTGTCCGCCCTGTGACTTTACCTTAAGATGTTAAAGCTTTGCTTGAAGATACCCGTTCCCGTTCTCTTACCTAAAACAAAATAAATGGTTTCAGTTTTACTTTAAGATACTCAATTATTAAATTAAAAGTGCCATTCGGATGCCGACTGCATTAGCACATAACTTAACAATGGCATCGCTCAACAGTAACATTGCAACAATAATGCTAAGGCCAATGTGGGGAAGACCATCTATAAAGGAAGACCGTCTTTAAGCTCATTCGTCGCTCTTAACTCGCGTTAGTACACATACTCCGAAGGTCGGTAGAGCAGACGGAGTTAAGCTCTTCGTTTCTGACTGTGTCTGAGCGACGTAAACAGTACGTATACCTACAAATACAAGAGTTTGACATATGACGGTTTTACCCCGCAGTAAATTTAATAATTTCTGAAATCTAGCACTAGACAAAAGGGAGTTTCTTTGAGAACGAAATTTCATTTATTTACGTAACAAATAATGCCAATAAAATAAAATATCAATCCCCAGCGCAGGCTTTGTCATAATGGATACACACAAAAAAAATAGTATTCACAACATGCTTCGTAAAAAAAAAACTCATTTAAGTCGTCAAAAATTATCTATTCTAACAATTAAGCCCCGAACTGTCCCTGCTTGGCCCAAATGTTCCAAATATGCTAGCTGCGTTGCCATGCTGAATAGCTAAAGATATTTGACCACTGTTATGTTTTTTTTTATTCATTCAATAAACTTTACTCTCTACACTAATTGTACGTATCTCTGTTTGGCCCTATGGTTTATTGGTAAAGAATACCATTTGTACATTATTGTATATTTTACGCAATAAAGTTTCAATAAATAAATAACTGCATTTCAAACATTTCTCCGACACCTACGTAAAGTAACGGACAGTTAAACAAGCGATATATCTGCCTGTTATCTGTAAGATAACAATAACGACAAGACTGTGGAGTGTTACAAGATCACACACGACGATCGGAGTTTATTGGGATTGGGGACTGTGGAAGATAAGCTACTCGTATATTTAGGTCTTGAACGGGACAGCCGGCGGACAGTGCGGGGTAGGCTTTCTTGTCAAATAAAGTGGAAGGACATTGTCCAATTCTCAAGATACTTCAACAACCTTGTTGCCACTTGTTGTTGTTGCAACCTTCAGCCACCTGGCTGTGTCGAAATTAAGTTTATCTTAACCCTAATCCAAACATACGCACCGCAAATTTTCGCATTGCGATGACGAGATTGAAGAGTACTACCTCCTAAACAAAGATTGCATGCAAGGAACATGGATGATTTAGACTATTGTGAGTCATACTAAAGGAGGAGGATGCTGGAAGAAATTCTGGGGATATCCTGGAACGACTTTCGGACTAATGTCTCCATCCTTAAAGAACTCCGTATCAAACAGCGCCTTTCGACTTTCGAAAAGACCAATCAAATTAGATTTATTCGAAGAATTAATTCCCAGCAAACTGGTAATCGTTTTATATCATCGTTGTTTTTTTAGTTTTTTTTTTCTTGTAGATCGAAAAATTGGGGATACGAAAGGTGCCTTAATACGAATGCGTAGTCTTAATTGTAAAAAATATGGCTGGCATTTTGAATTTCTTTATTTTTGGTAATATCTGATCCACCAAACCTTGCTGGTTAGTACCATTGTAATTGATGGTGGGTTTCTTCTACATCGAGTTGTTTGGCAATCCAACAAACACATTTCTCCTAAGGCTCCCAAACTTTATGAACACTTTCTGGGAGTCCTGGGATTGCGCAAACTCGGATTACTCGCTTTTAGGACAATTACAGCCAAATGAAAGTATTAAAACGATTTCCAGCATGTGGGAAATTAATTCCCCAAAACGCACTTACTACTTTACCATCAAATTCAGACACTCTTATTTATTTCAAGAGTATGCATTTTCTATAATAAATAAATAAATATTATAGGACATTCTTACACAGATTGACCAAGTCCCACGGTAAGCCCGAGGAGGCTTGTGTTATTTATGGGTACTCAGACAACGATATATATAATATATAAATACTTAAATACATAGAAAACACCCATGACTCGGGAACAAATATCTGTGCTCATCACACAAATAAATGCCCTTACCGGGATTCGAACCCAGGACCATCGGCTTCACAGGCAGGGTAACTACCCACTAGGTCAGACCGGTCGTCAAAAAATAATATATATCTACAATTCTAGATGAATTTATAGCCAACGATGAACCAGCAGCTTTTGTCCACATTTTTAAGATAGCTCGGCTTCGTACAATCTTGCACTGTGCCACGATTCTAAACTATCGATATCGAGATATAAGATCAGATAAGATCAGATAACGTTGTTTTCTAACAGGAGCACTCATTAAAGGTCCAATCTGATTCGAAACGGACATTCTTGTTTTATTTATGACATTCCTGTACATTATTAATAATTATCGTGTTAATGATTTGGATTTTGATATTTAAATGTATCTATTTAGTGTACTTTTTGTTGATAATGATGTTGGTTTTTGATACGGAAATTAAAAAAAAAACCTAAAGAATCTTAGCACAGATTTAAACTGGAGTTTTTACTTGACCCCTGTTTTTTTTTGATAGACCTCATATTTTTTCTATCGAGCGAAAGAAAAATATCAGGATTCGAACCGATGAAGTGGCTAGGGAAAATCCTACCGTATTGTGATCTGTCTGAGCGGTACGATTTTTCAAAAACTCCGCACCTTATGGCACCTTAATCTGTTTCTTTTTTGGATACGGCTTGTCCAAAAATACTAAATCCTAAGGTTACCTTCGTATTTAGCCAGAAACAAAAACCAATAAACACAAAGCGAGTTTAAACAGAACCTGGCACGGATCGGATGTAATTTTTCTCCAATAATCTTTGTCTAGCATTTGACGCAGTGCGGCGGTTCGTTGCAGAAGCTCTCTTTAATTACCTATTAGCTTTATATTTATCTTTTTATATTACTAGAATGGCGAATCGATTGGCCTAATTATAAATATAAGTTAACAATTACATATAACTTAACATAACCTATTACTATCCTAATATTAAAACCCTCATGCTATACTTAAATGCATATACTTAAATACTTATTTCCTCTGTACCTACTCTCAGATTATTGCATTGCATTGAACTGTTATCTTAACTATAACTTTAGTTTAGTTTAATTATAATTCAATTTGTTACTTTCTGTACCTACATAATTAACTATTATTGTATTGGTTGTACCCTTAACTTGCTGCTGGAAGAGCGGGGTCTCCTGTCACAAGTATTGCAATACTTACTAGGAGGTCCCAACCCTTTCTCAAATTGTAACACAATGAGAGTTTTGAATGATTCACGGTTAGTTTCACTAGACTTATATTGACAGAACGCCACTATATACCAAGATTGGTAAGAGAAGCCGTTGAAATTCACAAATAAAAAATTTTAATCGTGAAGACGGGTTTAAACTGTCAAATGTGTGGAATCCTGTGATTTGTTTGTGTAAAAAACCAGTGATATCCGAATCAAACACGCGTAGTGACACCGTGAGTGTAGTGTGTTTGGACAGACCAACGAGTGTGAACGCGACCGGACCAACAAGTGTGAATGCGACCGTTGGTAACGTTGAAAGTGAACGCAGCCGACGCGCAAGAATTAGGGTAGACAGAGCGCTGTCTACACAACTTTGACACCCACCCGCTATCTTCAGTCACCCGTGAACATGATGCATGTAACTGCGTCGAAATATCGGGAGCTCACAAATAACACAAAAAGTAATCACGGTCTATATCCCGGTCAATATAAGTCTAGTGTAACACAATGATTGTGACCAATAAACGATTTTTAATTTTTTTAATTTTTCATTATCCAATTTTCGTGCTATTGTACTGATTGTGTAGTTTAAAATGATTCTACAAATCGAGGAAAACTAATAATTGTGTTTTTGGCGTGCGTTTTACCAATGCGTGTCATGGATGAGTTTTCATTGAATGGAAGAAGTATTGTTTTTTTATATTTTATATTCGAATGAATGAATGTTTAGCCACCTCATAAAATAGCAATGCCACTAACAGTTTAACAATAAAGTCGAGTAACGCTTAATTTGACTATGGAAAAAGGACCCCTATACCTTTTAACCCCAACCAAAATAGAACTCACGATATATCTACAGATATTTTGGAGATCAAACATAATATGTAGATAAATAAACCTTGCGTCATTGTAATACGGTTGAAAATTGAATAATGTAACATAACACCTGGTTCTTGATGGGCGCGACAAGCGGTGTTGATCGATTTCCGGTACAGACTGTTGGAGGTACCGGATATTAGCGTATCGGTACACGTATATTTAGGGTTATGTCTTTATGGTGCTTTAACCCTTACATGCATGAAGTAAGTAATACTCATACTACAATACATTCTCACTTGATGGTCTCATCGGAAGATCAGCGCTGGAAGTCACCAGCAATATGCTGAGATGAGGCCATTTTGTGGCACTTTAATCTTATTCTATGTTTTATTGCTATATTACGTAATGTTTATTTGTGGTTACGAATAAATCTTATTCATATTCTATTCTATTCTGACAACCAAAGTGACAACCAAATTCACTTTGAATTCAAAAAATTAATCGTCATGTACTTAGGTACTAGAGATCGCTTCAAGTTTAGTTTGTAAAAAAAATAAAAAATAATATATTCGTTTTCTTTTTGTCAAAAGGATACTTCAAAATTTACTCGACAGAGTTTTTCTTCAAGTGTGTTTTTCCGAAAAACCATCCCGATTATGCTATTTTTTTCTACGCTAGTTAATGTTATAAAGCGGTACGAATAACTATTTCATAATACAAAGGTACTCATAACCTGGCAATAAATTGAATAATGCTTTGTGTAACCTACTTTAGGTATCATTGTCACCAAAATAATACAAAAAACACTTTCAAACAAAGCTGGGAGAGATCACTAGTATCGATAATTGAGTTTATCGATACAGGAACTCCCTGTCATTTAAAAAAAACCGCTTCCATAATTCCGATGTCTGAGAGTCTACCGCGAACACCAAAATTATTAGCTTGCGGGCATCTTTCTCTTTTATTCCAATTGAGGCGTAAATAAAGTAACAGAGAAAGATGCCCGCAAAATGTGAACTTCGGTTTTCGCGGTCCTCTGAATCAGAATCAGAATCAGAAAAACATTTATTGCCACAAAAAAAATACCTTAAGAACTCTGGTTGTAAGGTTAATCCTAAAACACCATCTGGCACTGTACTAAAGATATATCTTTAGCGCATATTATTACCGATCCCAGGTGTCAAGTTAAGCATTTGTAAAGTTTAATTTTAGGCGTCGTAGACAAAAAATCTTAGCACAGATTTAAACTGGAGTTTTTGCTGGACACGTGTCTTCTGTTTTTTTTATAGTGTTATAAAAATAGTGTATTCTTACGTTCTGCAGTAAGTAGAATCATTTAGAACCAAGTTGGGCCAAAAATACGTTGACAATCATTTCTTCAGCACACTTCGTAAAAGGTGTTTTTACACGTAGGCGATGCGGTCCGTAAATCCTAGATTTCGACCTAGGGCTGTAATGTATTTTATTCATCACATTTGCTAGGCGATGCGGTGTGTAAATCATTATATTTCGACCTAGGACTGTAATGTACGTCCAAAATTAAACAGGAGTATTTTTTCCCCATTTTTTCCTCACAAGTGAGATGAAAAACATTGTGCGTGCCAATGGCGGTATAGGAGTTACGAACTCGTCTTATTTAAGCCCTCGACTTCGGCTCCGGGTTTCAATTAACACTCGTTCGTAAATTCTTGTTGACTTCCCTTAATACACAATGTACTATTTCACATCACCTATTCGAAAAGGGAACTTTTCTTCCCTGCTAGGAGGGATCAAAGTGGCACTTTTCTGTTCAAGGACATTTTGTTGCCAGTATGAAATATTGACACAAAGACATGAAATTAGTATGCATATAATCGATTACAATTTCTTTATAATCGATTACGTGCATACAATTTTTCTAACTTAAATAATATTTTGTTGTAAATGTAAACAATAAATGTAATTAGCGTATTTTAAATTAATTAATAGCATATTTAAATTAAGTAAATTAATTAATTAGCGTAGTATATACAAAAAACATTAGTTTAATAATTTAATTTTTATTTTGACATTTTAGGTCTCCTTAAACGCAGCCATACTTGTCTATGCAATTTAAAAAGTTTATATTTAAAAAGTTTTGTACAAATATTTCACAAAGCATAATTATGCGGTTCTGTATTGTATATAAATTTGTAAATACTTAGTTTAAATCAATAACTTTATAATAATAAATATAAGTGATATCAGTCTTCATAGTGTTCTTTCGAAGATTTGGTTCAAAGGGGTAAGAGCTAATTTGTTACCAGAAAAATCTACAAAAATAATGTACTTGATTTTCATTGTATCATTTTAGGTGTTTGCTGCTGTCTGAAAAAATATTAGGTACGTAATTATGAGCTGTAGGTACTTTTAATTTGTCAGTACAGTCACGTCTAAAAATATCGATACGGACAGTGCCAGAAGTATGTACCAATACTAAGGTCGTGTATACATATTTTTGGCACTTTGTCCGTGTCGATATTTGCTTAAATTAGTAATGTTTTGAAATTTCCTCATAGGTGATGTGAAAAGCAGTATGTGTCACATGGTAGCAAAATTATTTTCACCTTGGGCGTTAACACTTGAATCCCTCACTACGCTCAAGATTCTATGTTAGAATCCCTCGCTACGCTCAGGATTCTATTATAGAATCCTTCGCTTCGTTTAGGATTCAATTGTACGCCCTCGCCGTAAATATGTCATTTTGCTCCCTTGTGACACAATCTACTAATTACTGCGACATTTGTTTGTGTATATCAAAGCTAAAGGAGAATATTTTGAAAATAATAAGTTTTGTTTTTCTTAAATGATTGTAGTTTTAATTTTGAATGGCACTTTTTAAATGTGTGAGTTAGAAAAATATTCATAAAAATATTTTCTAATAGGTAATTATAACATTTAAAGCTTTCGCTTAACTAAATAAATTCGCGATATGGTTATAAATTTCATCAATATATTTTCTAATAAACAAATTTTGCCATAGTCAAGTATTAAGTTATATTTATACAAAAGGTTATTAAAATTAGCGATTGTTACAGTTAAAATGGATAGCATACATATTTAATTAAACGTATTTTAAGAAAAATGCTATTAAACTCACTCAAGAAATGGTCCAACCTCTTTAGAAATTCGTGTATTCCCCATATCTGTTGAAAACACATTAACAACTCAATGCTGCAAGCGGAATGGGCACTAAAAGCCATTTCTTCCAGTCTACTTCGGTTACCGGTATTACTAACGGGGTTTGGCACATTCGCTTTTATCGTAAAGAACTTTTAGCAGGCAAGGCTCCTCCGCATCTATTTTATGCTTGAAAATAGCAATGGGTGTAGTTTAACAAACATTATCATAACGGATATCCATACTAATATTATAAATGCGAAAGTGTTTCTGTCTGTCTGTCTGTTATCTCTTCACCGCTGAACGGATTTAGTTTAAATTTGGCAGAGAGGTAGTTTCTGTCCCGGGGAAGGACATAGGATAGTTTTTATGTCGCAAGTTATCTCGAAAGAGGGTGAAAAGGGGGGTGGAAATTCATGCCTGTTAATTGGTGTAAACAATTAAGCATACTATGCTCAAAATTATTGCCTTTAAATTTTATACTTACTCTAACTGCTGGAACTAATTCCACGCAGACGAAGTACCGGGGCAAAGCTAGTACTTAATATAATCACTAATAGACTTGCTCAAATTGAAAACTTCGCTATGTTACTTACGCCGCGATTCGAGAAATGAACTGGAGATTCACTAGTGATAACCGATTATGTGGATTGCTCGGGTGCAGCCCTACTATACGATTGGTGTCGATGGTCACACTACGTGTAGCGCGTCCCGCACTGACAGACGAGCATCGCCCGCCATTACGGCGTCGGAGTGTGATTTACCTACCTTTCCGTGGTTTTATGTATTAAATCCTTTATTTAATGATGTATGGTGTTTTCTCCTCTAATACTAGATATGAAATAGTAAAGATATGTGGTACGGAACACTAAAAAGCTAAAATAAAGTAAGACTGCATTTTGAATGCATGTATCACTAACAATTCCACAAAATGCAAAACACAAATTTGCAAGTTTTAAAAATACCGCAAAGTTGCGTTGTCCTTCAAAAAGGACCAAATTTATTAAAACAAAAAATACACGCAAAAATACCCTGGAAAGTTAAAAGCTCTAAAAGAAAAACAACTGCACAACATCCGTAGAATTAGCGCGCGAAACGTTGATAATAAGAATTGAAACGATAGCCTAAATTCACTCATTACTGCGACATAATCTTAAGGTTGTTACAGATTACTAAATACAAAGGTAGACTGTTCGGGCATTGTAATCTTTTTAATATGAGGGTATGCCGTTTCGGAGCAAATTTGGAGGTAGATTCAACACCTCTGACTGTCAATCACTTCGGCTCGGGCGCGGCCTGCAACGCATGTTCCTCTGTGTGTTAATATTTCCAAAATTCGGTATTTCGGTGGTGTTTGCGAACAATCAGTTTACAAGTCGTGTGTGACGACCTCTCAAGACCCTGGAAGTGCTAGCTAGCTGAAGAAGGACCAGGATCCCCGAAACTCATCGGCGTGTGCTCAAGGTTAGTGGCTATCCCATATTGGTTGATTGCAATGCCTGTCCAAAGTTTTTAATACGCTAGGGAACCTAGGACCAGCTGAGTTATCGAAGGGTTCATAAATACGTGAACATAGGTAGACACTAGACACGCCATTATTTGTACAAGCAATGAGAAAGATACTTATTTATTTGTTCATTTCCTTGAATCCTTGATTCCAGGAGACCCTATGAGTTTTCAGCAAGTTGTTAAAAAAGGTTTATAAGTTATCCTTCAAAATTAGCGTTTCTATACAGTATGGCTCTGACCATGGTGGGGCTTAAAATTTCAGGATTTGCCACACTGGATACGTTCTGCGGTCAGCGGTCAGGTCAAACCCGCATTATGTATGAACAACATTGACAGCAACCTTTGAAGTTGAAGTTTGACTTGACCGCTGTCCGCAGAACGCATCCAGTGTGGCAAATCATTCAGGGCTCGGTTCTACTCGCTAAACTGAGCTACTTTTATTATGGAACCAACCCCAAAATCGCGAAAACACAAACTGCAGCTCACTGTTTTATAAGAGTTCTAGTGGCATATTGGACAAACCCTGAAATCTCACTTAGGGTTACTTCTCAGGAATGCCCTAACGTTAATATTTTTTTAATTAGAGCAAAAGATAAAAAAAAAATTTCAAACAAAAATTTATTCCAGTGATCGACCACAAAAAGAAACATACTGTATTAATCATTGGCAGTGTTTTTGACAACTTGTTAGAAAATGTGCGGCAATGATGACATTTGTCAACAGTTAGAATCTTATTAATGTCTTTTATGACATGTCAGAATATAATAATAATGATATAATCTTAATTTAATTTTATATTTTGTATTTTTATTAATTATTGGAGGTTTGAAATGTGTTGATTATTTTTATATTGTATTATTTTACTTTAATTTAATTAATGATTTTTTGAATGGGTTGAATATATTATGTAAATCCAATTATGACGTGTAATATGAAATATTATTATAAATAAATGAGTATGAGTATGAGTATGAGTAAATAAAAAAGGAATCAATAAGGTCGAAGAAGGTTTCATATTATTTATTACCTCAAGAGCTATTAACACATACAGGCTGCTCCAATGTAAAAATATGTAATTTGTTAATTTTTTCGTAACCGCTACACCAGTTGTTATGATACTACTTGGTATACTGATTCTAAATACCCTAATGCATATGTAGATTTCGGTTTTGTCCAATGGCTAAGGACACCCTGTATACCAGTTCTATAGTTCTAGATGGGATGGTAGACAAACATGGTGTATCTATAGCGTTATGGAATCTGTGGTTTCTTCGACAATGTCACTTAAGCACCCTCTTTCTACCCCTCTCAGCGAAAACCATAAAAAGAGTTATAAATGTGAATTGGTAAAGTTCGCCATATTATCTGCGGTGAATAAAAACCGTTATTTAAAGGGAATTATTCTTGAATATATATTTGACGTGTCGGTATGATATCGAAATCGTATTGACTTCGCGCGTTTGCTCTCTTTAGGCTTTTCGAAATACTTAACGCTGTATTTCTTTCTGGAGGCCATTTTTCCCTGTCACTCTAATAACGCCATAATTGAATCAAAAAGAGAAAGATGCCCGCAATGTACGAACTTCGGTTTTTGCCCTCAGGAGAATAAAAAATTACATATATGTAGGTCATACTGAACAATTACTTTTACTATGGGGTCAACCCCGAAATTAAAAAAAAATCCGCTGCTCCGAGAAAACATCGGCATAATTATATAATTCACCGAAATATATACAGATTTTGGTGGCTACATAGTATTGCACAGTATGATCAGGCTTCATAAAATCATTATAAAATTATAAAATTGTGCGCAAAACGTTCAAGTTGATAAACAAGACCAATTGCGGGTAGTTCGAAAAACTCGCGCAGCTAAAAGATGTTAACGTCGACATTGCGGGACTGGCTTCGGCTAAGGCGACAACCATAGGTGGGAACGAAAGGTCGGATCGCTGTCTCGCTCCAACCTATGGTGTCGCCTTAGCCTAAGCTATTCGCGTAATGTCGTGGCTGACTGGCGTTAGCCAGTCTTCTCCGAGACCACGGGAACAACGCCGTCCTCGAAACGTCGGAGGTAACTCTTAAAACGCGATTAAGTCCCGTTTATGTTTAAATCAGTGTATCAGAAAATAACCCTGTATTAAATTGATGTTACATTTTCTCGTCTGAATTCGGCTCTAGAACAAACTAAATTTATACGCTCCTGTAAGGTTTTAATGAAACTAATTTTCATGCGATTGGTTGGAGTCTCTGTTATCGGAGACTTGTTTGAGTTAATGCGATTTCCTTTCTGCGGTGCAGTTGAGTTAATTCCATTATTCCATCGTTACGTAAGGGACATTCGGACCCAGTTTTTCGATTTTCTGAGCCTGGTTTTTTGGCTTGCCTTTTTATAGTGTAATATTGGTATCATCTTAAAGCTGCTTGTTTTCTTAATAAACTGTTTGATTTACTTTTACTATAATACGCAAGTCGACAAAGTAATTCTAAAATAAAGCAAATATTTCGTAAGCGACTCGCATGAAAAATACACCAATACTTTGTCCTACACCTGCATCCTACATCCTACATTGCTTAAATAAAGAATTTTGTTAAAAAAACTAGATGAAAAACTTACCGTTTTCATGCAATGCCCCCATTAAAGTTTTTATTTCATTACAATTTCACTTTAGATGTACGCGGCTAAAGAAGGTACGGTATGACTTTACGGACCGCATCGCCTACGTGTAACACCTTTTACGAGCAAGTGTGACAAAAAACAGAAATGTACAGGAATTACGAACTAGTGTTAATTAAGCCCTCGCCTTCGGCTTCGGGGTTTACTTCACACTCGTTCGTAAATTCTTTTTTCTCAAAAATAGACGGCAAATTCGACGTTGTCGGTTAAAAAGTAGGTCGCGAAGTGCGTTGTTTATGGTCAGTCAAAAAATTTAAAAGTTAAAAACATTGCAGTCTCGATTTCGGGACTGCAATGTTGCATACAAATTCCATTATTTGTCGAGTTCCAAACTTTTAAAAAGTTGAAGTGGCCATATCAAATGAAGGCATAGGTCCGTTAAACAGCCAAACAGATGATCAGTACTTATTATTATAATGTTGGTACCGCGACTATTTAGGTGTCTCAAATAGGTTGGCGTATTTTCAGCAGCAAAATACACTTCTATTTTTAATTAAAAAAATAAATCGGCGGCAAAGCAAATCTTATTACTTTTTTCTGTGAAAATATATACATATAAGAACGTTGCTTCTGTAAAATATTTCTATTATATTTGTATTTGAGAAAAGCACTATATATGACTCGGCTGGAAGGCTAGCTGCTGGCTTCGGATTCAATTAAACGGACTCCCAAGGTCGTCCGTTTAAAACGAATCCTCAGCCAGCAAGTAGCTACTTCCGAGCCTCGACAATAATGTACTATTACCGTACGTAATACAAAATGTACTACAATGTACTGTATTCGTTATTCGTTAAAATAAATATCTCTTTTTTAAGTTTACATGCCATGCTCTTTATATAAATACTAAATCTATTTCAAAGATCACGTATAATTTAATCTACGACTTTTTAAGATGTCTAAAGCTAAACTTTTTTCAAATAATAATCTCCCAAAAACGACTCATGACAAATGAAATAAATAAAAAAATTATACGCCTAACATCAATAACCTTTAAAAATAAACAAATCCACGTATTCGTTTACCGAACAAACAAAGAATACATTAAATCATCTGAACTTTCGTCGACAACCCTATAATATTATGAATTATAACGTTTGTAATTTGTAAAACAGAGCTAGGGTTGAAACAAAAAGTCGAAACCATGGGAAGGGCATACATGAGTCGGGCATATATTCTTATACTTAGATTTTATGGGTGGTTGACACGCTAAGTACTTACTGGCTTATGGGCGCACTTGAATCGGATTTATTGACGTGGGTTCCGTATTATTAACATTATTAGTACCCTTCATAATATCGGAGGCGGCCGAAAATGCAAAGGTGGGCAAATACCGCGGTCTCGGTGCCGAATACAGGTTTGTTCCTTTCGGCGTCGAGACCCTGGGTCCGTGGGGTCCTGGCGCTCTGAGTCTCTTTGGAGACCTTGCAAAGAGACTCAGGGACGTAACTGGGGACATGAGAGCTGGCAGTTACCTCGCTCAACGCATCAGTCTGGCAGTTCAGCGGGGTAACGCAGCCAGCCTCTTAGGGACCTTGCCGCAGGGGCCTTTTTTAGATTTAGTTTAGTTTAGTTTACTTTTATTTTTATATTTATTTAGATTTATTGTAATTTTAAGTAGTTGGTATTTATTGTTTTATGCTGTATATTATGTTTTCAAATAAATAAATATATATATATGTAAATAACACAAAAATTAAAAATTAAAATAAATCCCCTTCATAATTAAATTATATGTCAATGAGACCAATTTTATTTGTTGTAATTTATTTTTTTGTGTTTTATGTATTCGTTTTTATATATTAAAATGTTTTCAGTGTTAGAACTTTTTTTATATAAATCTTCATTAGTTTTTCTCTGTCTCTCGATATAGGCAATACAAGTTAGGTACAGTTCTTGTATGGAGAATTAACTTTCCGATGCGTCACACATGTGATAGAAAATAGGGGAGATATCTGTATGTTACATTAAGGCACAAATAAACAATAGTCGCTACAAAACGTAAAGAAAATCGGAACTACTATAAAAAGTTTAGAATACAAAAATTTATGGAATTTGCTCAGAATGCAATTATTGCATTTCATGCTCAATAATATAACAGAGAACACAAATCTATTTATATGGAAGATAAAATAACACTGAAATGCTTTGCTTATATTTCCCATTTAGGTTGGGAAACATGCAAACATCATAATTAATTAGGTCATTACAACGCTGAGCTTAAATGTAATGAGAATAATTAATTCACATCTCTCTTCCATACATGGAAGTTTTCAGAATAATAAGTTGTTGAGGCGCATTTGAGGAGGCGAATTCTATTTGTTTAATTTACTGGGGTAAGTGGAAAAGATAAGTTGGTTTATGTTTTTTTCTTAATTTCTAAACTTTAAATTTAACCTACCTTTACCTTTTACCTTTATCCTACTAGTTCGGTAGTGACCCTGCCTACGAAGTAGGAGGTTCCGGGTTCAAATCCCGGTAAGGACATTTTTTTGTGTGTATATCAGAATTTGTTCCTGAGTTATGGATGTTTTTTTTTATATATCTTATACCTTTAAACGAGCAATTCTTGTATATATCAAAATATATATATATATAATCTTAGAAACAGCTCTAACGATTTCGATGAAATTTGCTATATGGGAAATTTCGGGGGCAAAAAATCGATCTAGCTAAGGTCTTATCTCTGGGAAAACGCGCATTTTTGAGTTTCTATATGTTTTCCGAGCAAAGCTCGGTCTCCCAGATATTTTAAGTATTTATCCAAGTCGTTTTTGAGATATATGGGAGCATCCACTCACAAACATAAAAACACACAAAGTGCCTCATATAATACCTAAATAAATATTAATACAATACCATAATACTATACGGCGTGGGTACAGCCGATGTCAAAAATATGTGGTATTTCCTATAAAAAGGGACCTATCAGTACGGTTTTTACTCACTATTATTTTTAGTCGCTTTTGGCGACATGTTTTTGTTTCATGTTTGGTGTTGTAATATTTTGAAATATGTCTCACGATAGTTTAAGTGCGAAAAAGGGACCTTATTGTCGATGGCGCTTACACCATTATAAACGATGCTCCGATATAAATACAATGCCGCGCGACGCTGTGCGGCGTAAGCGCCATCGATAATAAGGTCCCTTTTCATAGAAAATACCCCATATGTTTACACATTTGCACCTTACTCCTTTGTAATAAGGCGAAAAATGTAAATGTAAAATGTAATGTAATGTGTGTGTATATTTTATACGTCAACTACTTACTCATTTGTCAACAATGGGGCATCAAAAAGTAGGCTTAAATATATCTTCGCTATGCCATTAAATCAAGACCAAGAAATAATAGTATAATATCAAGAAATATCCTTAAGTTCCCAATGTACCCACGCCACGCATCCCTAATTCCGTCATACGCGTATTTTTATATCCTCAGATAATACATCAAAGGCTTAAAGCACGGACAACACGAGCCCTGATCACAACTGTAATTTACTTCTACCGACTTTTATTCGATATAAACATGATATGAAGCTGACATAATAGACCGCGGGCCAGGAACAGATTTCCATTTCCGGGCGAAAACTTGTATAGTGGTTAACGGCTATGTATGATGAACCCTTGTGAACGTCAGCTGCCGCTCCGTTGGTGGGTTGAGGAATGGCAGCCAATAAAATGACTATTAAAAAATTTTTTGTCATCGCCTCCCGCTTGATACTTTGTCAGATGATAGTTTAGATTGCTATTGTGAATAAACAAAATCGTCAGCCTGTTGTATCGCGGTGGAAAGACCGTGTGACGCGTTTCGGTAGCTGCCATTCCTCAACCCACCAATGGAGCGGCAGCTGACGTTCACGAGGGTTCATCATACAAAGCCTTTAACCGCTATACGAGTTTTCGCCCGGCAGGCGATGACTGACGAAATTTGCGCCTAGCTCGCGGTCTATAAGCAGTTACGGCTATAAATGTTTGTTTTAAGGCTTCAATAACGGTTTTTGGTAAAGATTTATCGACGGACAAAGCATAAATGCTTTATGTTCTATGTGAAGGACATAATTTTAATGATCAAAGTTTATAGTGCGTGGTACTACTTCAGCTATTTTTAGGGTTCCGTACCTCAAAAGGAAAAACGGAACCATTATTTAACCGGGATTTAATTCTCTGGAAGTAAGGCGTAACTTTGGTCTTATGGTTACTGCCTGTAGCATCTTGAGAGGAGCCTCGGACTGCCCAGAACTGGTGACGCAGCTGGTACGTTTACTTGTACCGTCAATAGATAAGGCCAAATTTAATTTCCGACCACGAATGCCTCAGCTAATGGCTGTACCAAGAACACGCACTGTATCCTATAGTAAGTCTCCCATAGTTCGCGCTCTTCAACTGCTTAACGCGCTCCTCGCATCAGCACCGGAATGTGATGTTTTTGCAAGTGACTGGTCTATTGTCTGTAGTGAGTGTATGAAGTTCTGTGAGGCGATGGATAAACGTGAGTCGTCTGTTATATATTAGATTTATATTTTTAAATGTCTCTGTTATATAATTGATTACATAATTGTATACACTTTATATAAATTCCACAGTGAATTGGTTTTAACTGTCATACTGTGTAATTTGTTGAATAAATAAATAAATTAAAAAATTTATATATAGGATCACTTTATCCTATAAAAACAAGGGTGACGCAACGGAGTGCGGAAATTACAGGGGCATTAAATTGACATCTCATACATTCAAGATCTGGGAACGCATTTTAAATAACCGTATTCAATCGCTTACGTCAATATCACCGAACCAGTTTGGATTCACACCCTCAAAATCCACCACCGACGCCATACAAGCTGTCCGAATAATAACCGATAAGTACCGCTTAAACAAAGAAGATCTGCATTTTATATTTATCGACCTGGAAAAGGCGTTCGACCGGGTACCGCGTAGACTTGTATGGCAGGCGCTTAGGGCTCAACACCTGCCTGAAATTTACATACAGCTTATACAGGACATGTATCACAATTCACATACGAGAGTAAAAAGTCCAGCAGGCCTCAGCGAAGCGTTCGAGGTAGGAGTGGGAGTTCACCAAGGTTCGGCAATTAGTCCACTACTCTTCAACTTGGTCATGGATCTTATAACCAGAGAAATCCAAGCTCCATTGCCGATGAATCTCCTGTACGCGGACGACATAGTACTCATGGCTAACACAGCAAGCAAAATGCAGGATACTCTACATCTCTGGGTTAACGCCCTAGAACAAGCGGGCCTCAAAGTCAGTCGAACCAAAACCGAACACTTGCAATGCAGGTTCACTGGCAGAACCCAACAAGCAACTGTCTGCTACCCCGACTTGACACTGGTGCCTAAAGTTACACATTTCAAGTACCTGGGATCGGTTATCTCAGAAGATGGCAAAATAGAGGAAGATGTGGCGCACCGAGTAAATGTTGGCTGGCAAAAGTGGCGCACGCTGTCTGGAGTACTGTGTGACACTCACATGCCCGTGCGAACTAAAGGAAAGGTCTACAAGATGGCTGTTAGGCCAGCGCTGCTTTATGGATCGGAGTGCTGGCCTATCAAGGAAACTAACGTGCAAAAACTCCATACAGCCGAAATGAAGATGCTTAGGTGGTCCGGAGGTGTTACACGGCTTGATAAAGTCAGAAACGAGTACATTTGTGGCAGCTTCAAGGTAGCCCCTATACCTGAAAAACTCACAGAGAACCGACTCAGGTGGTACGGACACGTGATGCGAAGGGGCGAAGAGTACGTTGCCAAAAAAGCTCTGAACCTGCCGGAGAAAAAGAGAGGCCAGGGACGCCCGCCGTCAACATGGTGGACCAGCATGACCCAATTACTTAAGAGAAACAATTTACCCGATCCGACAACCCTCGACAGAATTTCGTGGCGCAAAATAATTAGGAGAGCCGACCCCACCTGAAGTGGGATGGAGCAAGGAAGAAGAAGAAGATATATAGGATCACTTTGTTGTCCGTGCGTCTGTCTGTCTGTCAAGTCCCTTTATTTCGGGAACGCGTGGAGATATCGAGTCGAAACGTACTTATGTTCCTTGAAGCTGTGTAAAAATCAATCTTCTAGGTTACGTGAAAAAAAGATACGGCCGTTTATGCCGCAAAAAACGTATATTTCGACACTCTCAAAGGAATCAACATGTATAGGGTGCAGTCATGGGCATAAATATATATACATTCCGCAAGTTTCAAAAATATGTAGGTATACGCTCTTACACCCTAAACAATAAAGTCGTAATATTGTCTTCGGTTACCGCGATAGTTACTCATGAAATAAAACTATGAAAACGGATTATATCGCGTATATTGAATTTATAATACATCCCGACGTTTCGAACCCTTTACAGCGTTCGTGGTCAACGGGTGACTGAGGAAAAATTACAAAGTGCAAAAATACCCACATACTAAAATAATGAACAATCATAGACTACAAACTTTAAGGCTGGTTGTACATGCAAAATCGGTTCATAAGGCTAGTTATACACTACAATTATTTTATAAATTCGAGAATAAAGTCGTGTTCACATATTTTTGAGTCATTTGTCTGGATCGATATTTTTGCCTTCGAGTGTACCTACTTCCATTACTTCGCGTTGACCTAGAACTATGAAATTTGGCAAGTATCCTAATATAAATACACTACAAGAACACCGCACCGTAACCCTAAGTAAGTTACCTTGGGACTTAGTAAATCTGTGTAATTATGTCCTATATTATTTATTTATTTTTATTCTAAGTACAGGGAAAAATCAGGAAACTGTAAATTTGTAAAAAAATATATATAAAATAAAGACACGTTATATATTTGTACGGAACCCTCGGTGCGCGAGTCCGACTCGCACTTGTTCGTTTTTTTAGTATGATGTGGTTGCATGTTGCATACGTCTTCGCTTCTAATAATATATTTTGAGAGTATTGTGTTCACTAGTCCATCTACTGGGCCTTACTGAAAATCAGCGTTGCGGAGTGTGCCATGCTGGCTCACACCGTGACACCAAGCTGAGTAAGGACCATTTAGCGCAACCTCATTCTGTGTATTTATTTCTAGTCTTTTTTTTTATACTACGTCGGTGGCAAACAAGCATACGGCCCGCCTGATGTTAAGCAGTCTCCGTAGCCTATGTACGCCTGCGGAGTTGCAGAGGAGGAGGAGGAGTTTTAGTCTTATGTTATGTTGTGCTAATAAATGCTTTTTCTTTCTTTCTTTCTTTCTTTCTATTGTATCTAAACAGTTTTGAATGATTCACGGTTAGTTACACTAGACATATTGACCAGGAAATGGACCACGATTACCTTTTGTATTGTTTTCGAGCTCCCGAGCATGTCACTGCGTCGAAATATCGGGAGCTCGAAAACTATACAAAATGTAATCACGGTCAATATTGTACCTAAGTTCGATAATTGTAACACAATTACAACAACAACACAAAACACAACAACAGTTAGGCCATTTACCAGTGTTTCTGGGTTTCACGTGGCATGACAATAATTTTAGTTGCCTGGCAACCTCATGCTTTGCATTCAACGACCAACCATTTAAAGACTGTGAATGCGCCATAAGCCATAAGTTTGTACTTCCACGAAAAACCATGAATCTCTATTTCTGATGAATATCCGCAAATTCTAGTCATATTAACCTCGTGCTTACATTTGTCCCACCCATATCAAAAATCAAAATCAAATCAAATCAAAATTATCTTTATTCAGTATTAGAAAAGACATATATATGCAAAAAAAAAAAAAAAAAACTATGGTTGGAGCCGGCATAGTTTTTTTTTTTTTTTTTTTTTTTATCGCGTATATATATATATCTTTGAAAAATAATTATAGTGTATAACTAGCCTTATGAACCGATTTTGCATGTACAACCAGCCTTAAAGTTTGTAGTCTATGATTGTTCATTATTTTAGTATGTGGGTATTTTTGCATTTTGTAATTTTTCCTCAGTCACCCGTTGACCACGAACGCTGTAAAGAGTTCGAAACGTCGGGATGTATTATAAATTCAATATACGCGATATAATCCGTTTTCATAGTTTTATTTCATAAGAATAATGTGTTACTCTTGCATATACTACATGTTTACTCTTACTGCAACTAACCATCGGAATGCGGTTTTTTTGTCAAACGACCCACGTGTACGGCTAATATTTAACTTAACTAATAAAATTAAATGATTAAATGATGTTGCTTATTGACTGTCAAGTGTCAACACATTGAAAACAGAGGATGGCGAATCCTGTTTCCACCGTGATACAGTTTAATACTAGTACGGGGAACAGACGTAGCTTACTTTATTCATAAAATGTTAAAGTACCTGTATTATTTTGTAGTTATCTTTACTGGACAGTGCAGTTGACTGACCAATTGTAGACCTTATTCTAACGACTTAGGGACGTCGGTTGGTCACTTAACTGTGCTGCGCCTAGTGACCAGGGTCACTACACTATGTAGTTGTATAAAAATGTAAGCATATATATGTCTTTTCTAATACTGAATAAAGATAATTTTGATTTGATTTGATTTTGATTTTTGATATGGGTGGGACAAATGTAAGCACGAGGTTAATATGACTAGAATTTGCGGATATTCATCAGAAATAGAGATTCATGGTTTTTCGTGGAAGTACAAACTTATGGCTTATGGCGCATTCACAGTCTTTAAATGGTTGGTCGTTGAATGCAAAGCATGAGGTTGCCAGGCAACTAAAATTATTGTCATGCCACGTGAAACCCAGAAACACTGGTAAATGGCCTAACTGTTGTTGTGTTTTGTGTTGTTGTTGTGTTACAATTATCGAACTTAGGTACAATATTGACCGTGATTACATTTTGTATAGTTTTCGAGCTCCCGATATTTCGACGCAGTGACATGCTCGGGAGCTCGAAAACAATACAAAAGGTAATCGTGGTCCATTTCCTGGTCAATATGTCTAGTGTAACTAACCGTGAATCATTCAAAACTGTTTAGATACAATAGAAAGAAAGAAAGAAAGAAAGAAAAAGCATTTATTAGCACAACATAACATAAGACTAAAACTCCTCCTCCTCCTCTGCAACTCCGCAGGCGTACATAGGCTACGGAGACTGCTTAACATCAGGCGGGCCGTATGCTTGTTTGCCACCGACGTAGTATAAAAAAAAAGACTAGAAATAAATACACAGAATGAGGTTGCGCTAAATGGTCCTTACTCAGCTTGGTGTCACGGTGTGAGCCAGCATGGCACACTCCGCAACGCTGATTTTCAGTAAGGCCCAGTAGATGGACTAGTGAACACAATACTCTCAAAATATATTATTAGAAGCGAAGGCGTATGCAACATGCAACCACATCATACTAAAAAACCGAACAAGTGCGATTCGGACTCGCGCACCGAGGGTTCCGTACAAATACTGGTTGTCACTGGTTGTCATTGCATGCACCAGTGTCTCAAAATTGGGCGAAATAAGAGATATATTTATAATAAAAAGATATATGTATAATATTAATTGATTTATCGGAGACATGTTAATGATTTTACTTTTGACATTAAATTAAATTGAAATAAGAATACAATCAATAATAATATGTTTATATAATATTGTCTTCGGTTACCGCGATAGTTACTCATGAAATAAAACTATGAAAACGGATTATATCGCGTATATTGAATTTATAATACATCCCGACGTTTCGAACTCTTTACAGCGTTCGTGGTTCGTGGTCGTGGCGGTGGTGGTGGTGGTGGTGGTAATTTTTCCTCAGTCACCCGTTGACCACGAACGCTGTAAAGAGTTCGAAACGTCGGGATGTATTATAAATTCAATATACGCGATATAATCCGTTTTCATAGTTTTATTTAATATGTTTATATTTTTCTAAATCTTAATTATATTTTCTGACATGTTTCCCATGGGTCAATAGAATTTGTATTTTAATTTTAATTAACTTAAATTTTATTCTTAATTTTTATTTTCAATTTTAATGTTTCACTGCTTTTATGAGCCATGTTGCTTGAAATAAAGTATTAATAATAATAATAAAAATATATAACGTGTCTTATATTTTATATTTTTTATAAAAAAAAAAAAAAAAAACTATGCCGGCTCCAACCATAGTTTTTTTTTTTTTTTTTTATCGCGTATATATATATATATCTTTGAAAAATAATTATAGTGTATAACTAGCCTTATGAACCGATTTTGCATGTACAACCAGCCTTAAAGTTTGTAGTCTATGATTGTTCATTATTTTAGTATGTGGGTATTTTTGCATTTTGTAATTTTTCCTCAGTCACCCGTTGACCACGAACGCTGTAAAGAGTTCGAAACGTCGGGATGTATTATAAATTCAATATACGCGATATAATCCGTTTTCATAGTTTTATTTCATGAGTAACTATCGCGGTAACCGAAGACAATATTTTATTAGTTAAGTTAAATATTAGCCGTACACGTGGGTCGTTTGACAAATAAACCGCATTCCGATGGTTAGTTGCAGTAAGAGTAAACATGTAGTATACGCAAGAGTAACACATTATTCTTAATTTATTTAAGTATATTTAAGGTTTCATGTTAGGATCTTTTTTAATTAATATAGGCCCCTAGTGTTTTGTAAGAAATTATTTCAGTTATAGTATGTACAGATATAACTTTTTTGTTATTATTTTTATTCTATTTTATTTATTATACGTTTACAACTCTTAGATAGGGATGATTAGAATATTTTATACAATTTTAATTAGGTTTTATACCAAGTGATATATAGCAATATGACATATAGCACAAAAATACGTTAACTACTAGTGTCGAGCATCTAAAAATACCTATCATCAAAAACATTTACTTAACTTTTGTAATCCAAAAAAACATTCCTCACGCAAAAATACCTTTTCTGAATTTCATAAAATCCCTATAGTTTTCAAAGGTCACCCGAAAAATCTACATAAATTTCTAGAACATAACACTGACATGCCTACGGCTAAAATTCTTAGTCAAATCAACCCCGGCATGCCATAGCGTAATAGTAAAAAAAATCCTCTAAATGAATCTAAAAAATGTCCCAAATCTGTCCTTCTCATAGGTCATAAAATGCGTGGGTAAAATTGACAATTTCGCTGCCACGATATTTGACATATTCCACTAGGCGCTAGGGATGTCGATTCTAATGTAACAATTTGTTATTGTGAACTGGTTTTGACATGACCTTGAAAATCTTCTTGGTGACTGGCGCGTATCTCACGCATGACTTTTACTTCGCATGCACCAATAAGCGTGAGCGATCTTCAAGGTCGTATCAAAATAAAATCAAAACCGTAATGTATTGTGAATTTATTTTATTGTTAAGTAATGTGAAGAGTTTTTTGTATATTTTTATATTTCATACACAATTAATATTGTTCATAAATGAATTTAACAAGTTGTTAAATCTGAATCCGGCTCAGGGACCCCGTACAAGCTTAATTACGGTGTTAAGTTACCTAGATTCAGCGCATTTTTGAGGGAAGAGCTAAAATGGTGCAATGTGAATAAAACAACAGTAGACCTAGTTTGCTAAAATTCGTTTAAAGTGTTGAGCCTGTTAAAAGTGTAGGCAGTTTCCGAATTTGAAGGTAGTATGAAATTACATAATAGTAAATATATGTGTAATGTATATATAAATTGATACAGAATTGCAAACCTTAAGTGGCAGTGGGCGGGGCACATTGGTCGCAGAACTGATGGCCGGTGGGGTCGGAAGGTTCTGGAGTGGCGTCCGCGTACCGGAAGACGAACTGCCGGTAGGTCTCCAACGAGATGGAGCGACGACCTGGTGAAGGTCGCGGGAATTCGGTGGTTGCGAGCGGCACAGGATCGGTCGGAGTGGCGAGCCTTGGGGGAGGCCTATGTCCAGCAGTGGACGTCTATCGGCTGACATGATGATGATGATGATGATATATAAATAAATGTGCACGGCGAGCCGCCAGCTGTCATGACCATTGTGTGGGTAGATCAGACAGACGATGGACGTGTCGCACGTGGACGAAACTAAACCTTGTGTTTTACTGGGGGTCCCTTTGTTTGACATAATTATTGAAAGTCATAACGTAATGATTATCATATTATATTTAGTCATAATTCTGAAACCGTTATCAGGATTTTCCTCGGGTTATCCTATGGATAGGTTTGGTTAGGTTAGGTTTGTTTTATGTCAATCCTGAAAATTTACGCGTTTCTAAGAAAAACCAAATTATGACTAATGATAATATGACAATCATTACATTATGACTTTCAATAATTATGTCAAACAATAGAGACCCGTTTTACTGAGCGAGCCCCCTCACGGTGGCAGTGGACGTTACAATATGTATGTAATTGTAACGATGTAGTGGTAAAGGCAAATCCACTTTTAGTCCTTGATGCATGTTGTGCAAATGTGCAAAGATTCAGCTAATAAAACACATCATTTTAGTGAAAATGATTGATCAATAATTAATTAAACGATCAAACCTCTAAGCTAAGTAAACAACGTCCTGTTAGTTGCTCGGAACTGTCAATTTTTTATTCTAACTGACTGGTAATGGGTGGGTCCCTAAAAGGTTTCAGTGGCAGTTTTTTTTATGAATCATAAGTTAATATATTTGACATTATTATTCGTTACTTATTGAGATACGTAAAAATATAATATACGTACCGTTTCCATTTATTAAGAAGTTTTAACATACTTAATAATATTTAGTTATAACTTCATGCATTAACGTTCGTTCGTGTGTTAACTAAAGTTTTTCAATTGTAATATTATTAAAACTTTATAAACTTGTTCGTAAGCTTTGTAGAGGTATTTTAATCGAATATTTCCAACTTTCAGGCAACTTGCAGACGAAATTAAATTTTGTGGAGAAATACTGTACGACAGCTAGTTTTTGTAACATAATACGAATAGGTTGCATGATTAAGGCAGTTTGTGCTAAACAAAGTGGACGAACACGACTAAATCTAGACAGTTGGTGTAGTAAAAACAAATCGTAAGCATAGAGTAACTTATACTAGAGCGGTACTGTCATAGTAAATTTTGTAACCCCAGTAAATTCACTGCCATCTGTCGACACACTTAAAAACCAAAATTGAAGATTTGTAAAAATACGATAAAATGTATTTAAATATAGATAAATGATTTTTTTTATATGCATTAATTATTTTGATGATTTTGACCCATGTTCTTTCACTGATATGCGTTAAAATTGTTAAATAACAAACGAAACCGTCAACGCCATCTATACGACTGTAGGCCAAAACTAGTAGCGCCCTCTGAACAAGAATAAAATATTCTTGATTTTCGAGGCACGTTTTTTCCTTAGACTGTATCCATCTATTACGAAGTTATATCTATCTTTGTCGTAAGTGAGTTGATATAACGTGATTGCGAGGAACCCGAATGATTTTAACAGCAGTGTATTCCTTATCATATTTAAAGACTAAAATATCCTATAAAATTTATAAAATTTTATTTATAATTATTTATAAAAAAATCTAGAAATATATATATATATATATAATCTCGTCTATCCATCGTATCGTATCGTATCTATTAATTTCGTATAATCTCGTTCTAGGTGGGCCGAATACTTACTACCCACGTCATATAAAATTATAATAAAATTGTAAGACGAAATCCATCAATAAAACTTCAAAATTGACGGAATGCATTTATTTTACTTTCGTCGCTGGCGCCATTATAATTATTTGAAAGTAATGTGACTATAAATCAACAATTGGAAACACAATTAAATATTTTAAATGCCATTGAGACCATTACCATAACGAACATACATTAATAATAGTAATTTAAACCACAGTGAAATTAACGGCATTTTGAGGTGAAGCATTGTGCCAGCATATTTATCATATTTTTAAAAGTTACCCTTCAAAACGTGGAAATCAAAACACACTTTTCATTAAACACGACAGGCTTGAAATAAATCATAAAAAGCTAGACACTATTTATATTTTTCAAAAGACAAGCAAAATGGGAATTCGAAGCAAAGAAGTTAAATTAGCGAATCGGACCCAAGAAACATTTTCCAGACTAACTTAAATTTCTTTCGAAGAAAAAGGAAAAATAAATAGTCTTAATAGCTCGCTCTAACATTGGAGGTGTTACGAGTAAAGTAATTATGGTGCTTTTTAAAAATTCAGTTATGAATTTGCTCGTGAGTTTTTATATTTCTAGTTCTCCGGAGTTAGTTTTTTTAATGGTGAAATACTGTTTCATTGTAAAAAGTTTTGCTGAAACTGGTGCTTAGCACACATAAAATTATATAGATGCTAGCGAATAAGTTTTTTGTCAAATTTCTTATTATTATTTATTTATTTATTTAAACTTTATTGCACAATACATGAAGGTACAAAAGGCGGACTTAATGCCTTAAGGCATTCTCTACCAGTCAACCAATAGGTTAAACCAGAAAGATTAAGTAGGTGCAGTGACTTTTAAAGTAAATGAATTTGTAACCAAGACTAAATGAATATAAACTATAGGTATATTGATAAACTTACACATAATACAAATAAATATACATACTTAATACAAATAAACATACATACATACATACTTACATATATACTATACATATTTATATTCATCATCATCATCATCACTTAAGAGCTTTGCTCTTGTCGGTGGAGTAATTGCCAGTCCTTTCTTTCCTGAGCCAGTCTTTTGATTTGCTCGTTCGATGCATTCTCTTTTACTTGGCTCAGGTATGTGATTCTAGGCTTTCCACTGCCTCTCGTCTTTTCAATTTTTCCTTCCAGGATGTTAAGGAAAAAGTTGTCGTTTCGTATTAGGTGTCCTAACATCTTGCCTCTCCTATTCCTTATGGTATTTAATAAGCTTCGCCTTTCTCCTACCATATTCAAAACCTCTTCATTCGTCTTTCTTTCAGTCCAGCTAATCCTATACCTAGTGTGAATCATCAAGTTGTTATATATGTATGTAGGATTAATTACATGTAATTAGCTTTGACTTATTGACACTAGTGCACTAAAAATTTACAGAATGCCATCAACAAAGCCGCAAAACAATTGCGTAAATATTCAACACATTAACATAATTGATTAATAAGTTTACCAAGCTTTTGTTTGCTTACCAAATAAAATTGCGCTTTGGTACGGTATCTGATGATATAAGTTACCTATCAATTTTAATTAATTAATACTGTTGACAGTTTTTATAACCTCAGCAGGCCATTTTTTTCTGTAAATAGTAGTGTAGTGATACACTGGACTTATTTTAGGATCATCGTCTTCCTCGCGTTGTCCCGGCATTCTTGCCACGGCTCATGGGAGCCTGGGGTCCGCTTGGCAACTAATCCCAAGAATTGACGTAGGCACTAGTTATTACGAAAGCGACTGCCATCTGACCTTCCAACCCAGAGGGGAAACTAGGCCTTGTTGGGATTAGTCCGGTTTCCTCACAATGTTTTCCTTCATCGAAAAGCGACTGGTAAATCAAGTCGCACGCTCTTACCGCTAGGCCACCAGCGCTTCACACTTATTTTAGGATAAATATGTAAATTTAATGTTATTTTTGTGCTCAGAAACATGAGCTGATTCCATGCTCCTAGGAAAGAAACAATGTCCTAAAATTTTCATACACTTTACGTACTTTCCATTTCGTTACCGCCGTACTCGGCCGTGCAAAGTGTTTGAAAAATGGTAACGGAATGGAAAAATAAAACTTGGGACGCTTTTTTCTTCCTAGTAGGAATGAAGGAGCTCGTGATTCTGAGTAGGAAAAACATTAAATTTACCTATTTTGGAAAAAAAGTCCAGCCACATACTCGACGATTGACATGGGAAGTAGCCAGGGAAGTAGGTAGAGACGGGATACCGCCGTTTAGCCAAAATATTTTTCGCCAAATTTCACTTCCCATCAAACTTATGGCATTCAATGAAATTTTAGCAAGTTTTTATTTCGCAACCATTTCATTTCGCAACCCCATAGTTGGGAAATGAAAATCACAGTGTACAAGGTTGGGTTAGGTTAGGTTGGATTATGTAAAGTTGGGAAATGAAATTCGGCCAAATGAAACTTTGGCGAAAAGTTGGTGGCCAAGTGAAATTCTGCAATGCAATTTTCGGCGAAACATCAGTAAACCGGTAGAGACGTATAGTGTGGCCGCGCTACTCGTCATCGGCCGCCATACTGCCCTGCATACTTTTCTCGCTAATTCCAATTCCCATTACCTGGTTTGTCCAAAGAAAATCCTCCGTGTCCAAGGTCTTCGTCCCAAGGACAACTAAAGCAAGCTAGACCACTCGCACACCTTACGCTCGAGGCCTCGAGGAATTTGAAAAAAGTTTAAACTCACCTGGTTTATCAAGATCGCTGAGGAAATCCTCCGTGTCGAAGGCCTTCGTCCCTAGGACCACGAGAGCGAGCCAGGTGACGACTCGCGCGCCGTGCGCCCGACGCTTGCACATGGCACTCACGCATTCACTCACTACACTTCACTGACACTACACTCGATTACCTGGAACAAAATAATTTGTTGTTAGAACATTGTAGTTATTTAGCTGAATTAGCGGTTTCACTCACGTATTTTTAGTCACTCGCGCGACGTGTTTCGGAGAGCTTAGGTCTCCATTTTCAAGCACTAACAGTGCCTGGGTGAGTAGCAGTCCCGACGGGCGGGCGTCACGTACTGCGCGTGCGCGCGCGTGGTGAGTGAAACCGCTAATAAAGTTAGTAGGTATGTCTCACGATACTTTAAATTCGACTATTGTAGTTATCTGTTTCAATAGCTACACTCATTGTAGCTTCATAACCGTTGCGACATTATAACACTTTAAACTCTCGCGTTTTGTACACATAATTAATGTCATTATCGCGATTACCACACGTGGCACGCGTGACCACAGCTAGTGCAACCTAGCTGAAACGTCGGAAAAAAGGTAAAATAATAAAATTTAATCGCTTTAGACCCGGTAATGACATTAATTATGTTGCTACATTACTGCTGCGGACTTCACGCGTGCGCTGTATCTGTCACTTTCCTTGATACAATGAGTGAGGGCTTGAACATCGCATCGCAGCCAGTAATGTGGCGGAGAACATCACTCATTTTATCAACGAAATTGACAGATACAGCAGCGATACAGGCGTAACAGTTGCAGTTGAAATCCAGATGTCACCTAGATAGATTTTAACAAATGTGACAGCACAATGTGACAATACAATGCGACAAAGCGACACCGATAGGGTATAGACATTTTTTTATTAATGGTATAAGTCGACCGTTTGTTTTGAGGATCAAATGTCTGTATGGGACCCATTGTCTTAAAGTAATACATAAGTCACAAATTATGGTCAAAGTCTGGCACCCGCACTACTGACAAAAGGCTCCTAACAAAATGGCATTACATCCTGACGTCACGATCTCACGATGTAACGTCGCTATTTGCTTAGAAGTCGTTTGTATCTATGGAATACAAAGAAATTGCGATTTTGTCAGTGAAACGTTGCGTTTATGTATATATTGTTGCCATCAAATATAATTATTAATTATTGTTTGTGAATGTTAAATAAAAAACAAATTTTGAAACAGGTCTTGTATTTCTTTATTATTCCCATATTTTTTTTATAGTTTGAAATTTATTGTGATAAATTGCTCATTTTCTCTCTATTTAACTAGATTTAGTTATAAAATTCAACATGTGGAAACAACCCTATTACGTGTAAGACAACCGTCATAGGCTTAGAACGCATTGCGGTTTTTTTCTTGCGGTTTCAGTCTTTTAAGTGCGTGTGCTTATAAAGCATGCCGTACGTTACATTTGCTACAGCTGCGGAACCGCTTGAAAAAACCGCAGTGCGTTCTAAGCCATAGTCGAGGGTTTAAAGAAAACTGTTTCTCATCGATCTTGACTTTTCGGGTTCACTTTTTGGGGTACCTACTCAGACCTAGAACATCGGGTAGTTTTCATCAATCATCATCGCAATTCCACGCAGAATTTGCAGGCGAAAGATTAATCTAATCATTTTTTTTTGCCCAGGAAAAATCCTCGAAAGATTCCCCAGCGCCAGGGGGAGGCACTGAGGATATGTGAGATTTCTACTCACTAAAAAACCTGAGGTGTTCGTCTCTCTGCCTTTGGGGTGGAGTCACGGGCACGCGGCGTCACTCATCCGCAACCCCACCAGCAGCTGCCCGTTAGGGCCCATCACCGGGCGGATGCTTGCCCGAAACCACCATTAAGGGCATGTCCGAACACTTGACATGCCTTCCAACCCGAGGACCTCTTCCCTATGGGTGACAGACGCCCCCGTGTCTGCCACCCGAAGATTAACCTAATCCTATTCTAACGCACCCCAAGCTAACATTAACACGCAAGGAGGCCAATTCAAACTTGTACTGTGACATCAAAATATATCTAGTATAGTATAAGTAAATGGTAAGTAAGTACATAAGTTAATATTCTTTATTGTGCACCATAAAGTTAAAAAAAATACACAGAGAGCGAAATACAAGCTTAAGACTAGGTAACAACAGGCGGTCTTATCGCTAAATAAGTATAAGAATGGAGCACAGTATAAATGTATCCAAATTTTTAATAAAATCCCTAATGCTATCAAATACGAACTAAATGAGAAAACTTTTAACTCTAAACTGAAAAGCCTATTAATAGAAAATTGTTATTACACAGTCGAAACATTCCTGGAAGATAATACGTTAGATAAATATGACATCGAATTAGTGCTGCCATCACTTTAATATTAATTGACATTCATTAAATAAATAATAATTATAATAATTTGACAAGTTAACTCAATCAGACATTATTATATCGGTGCATTGTTGACGTCGCTATTGTTGAAGCTACTAAATTAATTTATGAGACTAACTAATAGGTTACTAAACCACTGATACGCTAATATGTTATTTTTTATTATGTTACCTCAATTACAATATGTAGATTAGAATTAATAGAATAGAAAAACTGTACTATTGTGTGCCCTTACAGGGTGTCATGAACTGGCTATATAAAATGTAACACCTTATTATGTACATGACAATGCAATATTGAATAAATGACTAAATGACTAAAACGCGATCTCTTCCAGACAACCTTTTGGGTAGCAGGAAAGTTAAGTACTTACAACTTAATGGTTTTAGTCGCGCGTGCATTTCGCTCATAGTATTGCGAGTGAGACGCACGGGCAACTGACATAATTTAAATATAATTTTGATTAGAGATGCACCGGATATTTGGTTGCTATCCGGTATTTGGTATATCAGGCCCTTAATATAAAATTCTGCCTGAAACCGTAATGTAGGTATAGTTCCGCCGGCCGAATATTCGGCGGCCAGATATCTAATATACTACCGATAGTCAGGCCGAACATCCGACTAACCGTTGCATCTCTAACTTTGATGTCACAATATAAGTTTGAATTGGCCTCAAGATCAATTCAACGTCTTAATAAAGTATTAAAACTGCGAATACCATTTTAACCAACTTCTAAAGCTTCCACGGCCACATTTTTAGTATTTTTACCCGACTTACGAGAAAAGTAGCGTAATTTTCTTTACAAACGCTGCGAGGTTTCTTTCAGAACTCTTCTTAAAATGTTTTATTTTAGCAGTTCGATTGTGGGAAGTTTGAAACTATAGGCAATGCAGTCTTCTGCTTTGAGCAGCTTTTATTATTAAGTTCGTTTGCAGTGTTTGCAATGCAATGGTTTTATTTAATAAGGCTTATCCGAACGCTGAAGAAGATGGTAATGTTTTATGCGGAAACTGCTTATTTACATAATTCTAAAATGTATATGCGTACTTTTAATATATGATACGAACTGGAAGCTTATTCGGATTGTAAATATTGTAATAACAGGTTATGAATATGAGATTATATCCATAACAAATCCAGGTCATCTGTATAATCCTCCTGTTAATAAATCAAAACATTTTCTGAACATTTCATAAAGAAACAGGAGAATACGATACATTTAATTTGGCTTTTGCGACGCGAGAAGGATTATTCATGTGTCGTATACACGAAAGCAGTTTGTCACTTTCGCACTTACATACTTGTTAGAACGTGACAGGCATGGTGACAGGCGATGAAAATGCTACCGTGCTAAGCCCGCTGGCGCTTCTTTCATCAGAAAGCGGCCACCAATCCGACCTGCCATGACTGCCTGTGCCTGCCGTTTTAGTTTCGCCGCAAGATAAAACTTGTACATTTTGTACTGTCTGAAAACTAATTTTCTACATCAAAACACTTTAAAACTTTAGTCAAACAAAAACTATTCCATACCTAATTCTAAACTCCTCAGCACATGAAAATTTCTTTCACGAATAAAGTTTTTCCACTCGACTGTCCGCGAATATCATCGTTCGTGGGGAAAATTTAATACTGAAAGGAAAGCAATATTAAAATTACGTGCTTCGCGAAGGTCGATGTACTGAGGAGACTGCTAATGTAGCCTTTTATGAGTTGTTTGGATTCTTGTCGCCTTTTTATTTGCATTTGTATGATTTTGCCTAGATTCCCTAACATGGAAATTGCACACTTTGAAACTTCAAATTTTAAACCTTGATAGGTACCTTTAAGAAAAGAGCGCACCTACCTACTCCTGTCTTAAAGCCCGGCAATGCACATACAACCCCTCTGAGTTTGCGGGTGGGTGACGGCATAGAGTAACTTATACTAGAGCGGTACTGTCATAGTAAATTTTGTAACCACAGTAAATTCACTGCCATCTATCGACACACTTTAAAACTTAAAATGAAGATTTATAAAAATACGATAAAATGTATTTAATGTATGTATGTATGTAAACACTTTATTGTACATAAGACAGATTACAAACACAATAAAAGAACATAAATATATACAATGTACAAAGGCGGACTTATCCCTATAAGGGATCTCTTCCAGTCAACCTTTGAGCAATGATTGAATGATTTAAAATGTATTTAAATATGGATAAATGTTTTTTTTATTTGCATTAATTATTTTTATGATTTTGACCCATGTTCTTTCACTGATATGCGTTAAAATTGTTAAATAACAAACGAACCCGTCAACGCCATCTATACGACAGTAGGCCAAAGCTAGTAGCGCCCTCTGAACGAGAATCAAATTTTCTTGATTTTCGAGGCACGTTTTTTCCTTAGACTGTATCCATCTATTACGGAGTTATATCTATCTTTGGTGACGGTAATTGCTTGCTATCAGACGATTCGTCTGCTCTCCTAGTTTTTGTTTTAGCCCGTTAACTTTTAAATGGGAGTGGTCCAAAATAAGAGGAAGACTGAAGATGACATGAGCAAGCAAAAGACATGAGGATCTGCGACGTTTCAGTAGACGACACGTCCGATCGTGCGAAGTGGAGAGAAAGGACAAGAAAAGCAGACCACACAATCAGCTGGGAATAATAATGCTAAGGAGAGAGAGAGAGCTCGTTAAAGTGTCCCACTGCTGGGCAAATGCCTCTCCCCTTGATCTCCATAACTCCCGTTGTTGTGCTTTTTCCGGCCAGTTTTTTTTTTCTGCTCTCCTATACCATAAAAAAATGTGAATCGGTCTGATCATAGAGTCTCGATAATTGAAAGGCGTGTGTAGGTAGCTACTGAGAACCTTATATTCCTAATTGAATAGAATTTTTAAATTAATTCATGAGTTTTTAATAATAATAATTAATTCGTTCAGTCGAGTATATCGGAGCGGCCAAGGCGCAAATATCTAAACACGCCTCTATTGTCAAGGCGCTAGAGTGCGTGTTCAGATATTTTTGAGCACCTCGGCCGCTCCGATATATCTGATGGCGACTGTACACTCGCGAGCAAAGAAACGGAATTACTTCACATGTTTGGTTTCTCCGCTCAATAACTTTTTTTATTTTCATGAAATCCTGACGAATATGGTATCAAATGAAAGCCTAAAATACAACCTATTGAAAATTTGCTTTTTTAATAAATAAAAAATCGGTAATTTTCCAAGCGTTTTTTGTCTATTCTTAGAAGGCAGGTATTTGTTTCAACCATTAAATTTGAAGCAAACAAAGTTGTGTTTTTTGATAGGTTATATAATCAGCTTTCATTTGGTACACTTTTCTCCAGCCGGGCTAGCACATGATTGGCGCGAGAGTATCTCGCCGCGACATAGACTACCCGTCCCTCTTTAATTCATACAGTTAGTAAAAGACGGGTAGTCTATCCCGCGGCGAGATACTGTCGCGCCAATCATGTGCTCGGCCAACAGGTATGAGTAAAAATAAGAAAAGTTATTCAACTGAGAAGCCGAATGATTACGCTTCATTGCTCGCGAGTATAATATGCTTAGGTATATGAATTTCTTGTAAATTATATTTAAGAAGGTTTCAAAGAGAATCTTCTAAGAAACAAACTTTCACTGTGTAGGTGTTGTGATATTCCCAGAAAGCAAAGTTTTATTTCAAGTTAAATTAAAATAACGTTAACGTTAATTACGTTAAGTATGAGTGACGGTTTTACTTCTCGGTGCAAACCGTTTATTATTTCATAACATTTCTCATTTTTAGCGTTTGTTTGTTATTTTATGGGGCATTAAAAACTTTCAGTTGCACTAAACCGCAAGCTCGGTTCTCCATACAAACGTAGTTCCGCTCTCATTTTAAAAAGACTAGCTAGATTGCTCTGAAACTTTGTACTTACAATATGATGAGGTATATCTATGTCTGTAATTATTTAGTTTATGTAGCTTAAGATACCATAGTTAAAAAAATACAGCGAATTAAAGTTTTTCATACAAAACTTGTTTTTGCTCTATTTCGTTTGTTTTATAAACTGGATCTATATAAACTAATTACAGACCTAGATATACCTCATGTCATTGTATGTGTAAAGTTTCATTACAATCGAACACGTAGTTTTAAAATGAGAGTGGAACTACGTTTGTATGGGAAGGTGCAATTAGTGTTCGCACAATGTTATTCTAGGGGAAGTTTCATAGCTCACTGCTAAAGGGGCCCACTGACTATCAGTCCGCCGGACGATATCGGCCTGTCAGTTAGAACAAAAATTTGACATTTCCGAACAACTGACAGGCCTATATCGTCCGGCGGACTGATAGTCAGTGGGCCCCTTAAGTGACGTAGAACAGTTCGCTTATTGTGGCTGGTACAACTAAAAATGACTAACGGCCTGATTCGAACTTTTAGATACGTTAAAAATTTGCTAAAGATACGGATCGGATAAAAGTGACGTTTTTGTTTGAAGAATTATTATTTTGATGTTTGGTGAATCAGACTGCGCTTCAAACTGTTAAGTGAAACCATAGTATATAGTAATCACTCGGCTTATAGCGATGATGATTATTATTATGATTGAGACTTGATTTAAATAAGGTACGAGTATTTAATTGATCATAATCGGTATATCCGTTTGAGCTCTATAGTACAGATAGATAAGCAGAACTAATTCGGACTGATTCTAACTTTAAAATACGTCCAAAATTTGCTAAAGATACGATGTGGATCGGATATGTCATTGTCAAAAGTGACGTTTTTGTTTCAAGAAACGTGCGTAAACGTACGAATTACTATAGTTTTACTTAACAGTTTGAAATGCAGTCTAATTCACCACAAATCAAAATAATAATTCTTAAGGCCTCGTTCTGATTGTAATCTAGTTATAAATTTGATCTAAATTTGTTTTTTATGTGATCATATCCATAACAAATCCACGTCAAAGTCATAACAAGTTATTACGATCAGAATAGGCCTCCAAAAATAGCCTCAACATTTTACAGAAAACTATAAACGGACCCTCTTCACAATATCCCTTACGCATCCTATGATCTTCACACATTCGTCGTTTTTTACCCCAAAATTTCGCTAGACCAGACAATAAATCGGGGGACGCCTCAAGGGTGGGTGTTAGGGTATTTTTATTTCACTCTAACAGGGATAATGTCGTTTTTTGCGGTCCCAGTGAGGTTATAATCGTTTGTGGGCATTAAGAAACTATTTGATATAATATTATTGACTTTAGAACTATTGATTATACTATTAGTCTTTGCATGCGATTTCACGTAGAAGTAGTTATTTCAAGCTTTTCACTCCCTTAGGGATTGGATTCCAAAATTAGATTAGATTACATTAGATTTATTTATTTCACAACATGTTATCACAATACAAATTACATTAATTTCAATTTATAAGAATTTATATTGTGATCGAAAGAATGATAGAATTTAAATAATAGCAAGATAATCCAAATAAATTATTTTCATTAATTATACATAATATGAAAAATTTCCTAGCATAATTTTCTCGTCCTCTCGTCCTCGCGTCCCTATGACGGTTTCTTCAAGTATACTTAGGTTGGGATTGTTTAAAAAAAAAAAAAAAAAAAAACGTTTATTCAAAGATCTTACTTACAACTAAATACATATTTTCTTCTGCCAAACCACACAGTGGTTTGTTGGCAGACAAGGCTCCTTTGCGTTTGTGTTAGCGGTTGATATGTAACTTAACTTTATCTTAAACCTAAACTTACCTAAAAACTGTAATAGATGTCATATATTAAAGAAAAAGTGACGAAGCCCTCCAGTGGTGAAGGTCGGATCCGGCCTTCACCACTGGAGGGCTTCGTCACTTTATTTTTTTTTCTTTAATATATGACATCTATTACAGTTTTTAATTTATATATTACGTGACTACTTTAAAAAACACAAATCAAAATATTTAATAAAATAATTGTATTTGTTCTCAAACTTGTTCTAAACTTACCTACTTAAAAAATATATATAAAATATGTTTTTAGTTTTACGTTCTAGATAAAGTATAGTGGACGTTGTCGATTTGTTGTCGGTCCCATATTGGGATACCCTCCTCCAATTGAGGGGGGATTTAAATCTTTTCGGGGCAGAGGTCTAGGGTTAGAGCCGGCGTAGCTTTATTTTGACGTTCATCAGATTTTCAATTTTTTTTTCTAGCGGCAAAATATTGCGTCCTTGTGACAATTGTTGTGATGCAACCGGAATCACGCTAAAATGAGCAAAACGGCCAAAATCATCCGTCTTCTTCTTATTTGTCCTTCTTTGAAATGCATCTAAAACAAACAGAACAGCAATTCTCTATCTGCAACCCATTCAGGAAAACTTCGAGACAACATGTACATCCTCAATTTCTCAGCAGCGAAAGCACAAAGATTTTTCAAGTCAAGGCCTTCCTCTAAAAATAAATCTACCAAACGTTTTCCCAAGCAACGCACGCCGGGCATAACATTCCCAATTCCACTGTTGTTATATGTAAAGAAGTCTGAATATTTATGTGATTTTGTAATGCAGAGCGAAATTAACATATTTTTGTGTGTTTTTGTACGAGCAGCTGTGTAAATTTTACGCATACTTCCTTCGCGTCTTGTTCGTTTTGGGATAATCACTTAGCAATTCTAGCCCTTTTCCTGTTTTCCATTTGGTCAGTCTAAGACAAGAAAAGAAAAAGTACAATGCAAGTAGAAGCTAGCAAGAATGTTTTTTCTGATATTATTTTGATTAATTTTCACGTCTGTTATTTTTTGGAAACATATTTTGTGTCACTTGTATCTGTATACCAGTGTAAAAGAGCAATGTTAATTTTGAACACTTAACAGATTTTTTAAATACTCGTATATCATTCAATCATATTTTTTATTTATTTAATCATTCTTGTTTACGTAACGTATAACCAATACAAACTACTTATGTAACAAGTCATTGTCAAAATTATAGTTTCTGGTCGAAGAATTACTTTTAACACTGATAGATTATATCCATAACAAGTTCAGATCAAAATTGGCAAAATCGTTATATAAATTTGATCTTTCAACTTTGACGTTGGCAAAATTGTCCCCCTGGAAAAATTCCATTATTAAAAAAAACTGAACTGAACTCATGGCCGATTATTACAAATAGAATAGGCCTCCGGGGCTATATTTAATTCATATAAACTACATTTTTCTTTTCAACGCATATACACAAGCACACTTGAAAAACAAACTACCCTCTCAAGTCCTACAATATGGCGGCGCTACATTTTTACCTCAAGAAGACGCTTTCTACCCCAAAAACCTATGAATCACCTCTATATACCAGCAAGTGCCAGCTCTCTTAAAACCATTGGTAGGCCACGTTAGTAACAGGGCTTGGAAACCGTTTTATTTTTCAAACCGTTTTCGTTTGTTCACCCAAGAACGAAAAGGATTTAGTTATCGGTTAAAGATCTCAATTGAGATACAATTTTATACCAAATTCGTTAATCTTTCGTTTTTGTTGAACGAAATTAACCAGTTAAATTGAAGATTTCGTAGCAAACTAGAATGAGTAAGCATTTTACTATCTTTTTCAAACGTATAAGTTGAACCGGTATTTTATATCGTTCTTCGCGAACTACAAAATTTTGTTCCCTCTTTTATCCGGTCAAGAGGAGAACGAAATTTTTCACGTTCATTCGATAAACCGGTTTTTGAATGAACGAAATAATAATTATGGTATGGTAATGGTGGTTGTGGTATAGTGCTTATGGTTTTGCAATGATATTAACAGGTATTTAAATACCGGTTTCGACTTTCGAGTGGTTTCGGTGGTACCAATAACATGATAACCTGACCATTTTTGGACCTTAATGTCTGAAATAAAGTTTAAGTTTAGTCAATAAACAGTACCGACGATACATAGGAATCTCGACCGCTCATGCGGCTTTTGTTATCGTCACTGTAACTTTACCAAATCCAAAAGGTACTAAGTGCGCTTGTAGGGCATACAATGTTCATAGATTTTAGAAGTAGCCGGGTAATACAACGGATGATCTTGAGTGCAAAGAGCTATAAACAACTAATGGAGCAGTCCTTTTGTTTGGAGTTGCGAGTGGAAAACTTGTTGTTATTAAGGGGAAATGGGAAAAAGCGGTAAATCAGGTTGGCCTATAATGGTATTAATGTACAGTCGGGGATATTCCATGTGAACCACTTCAGATTTTTTTTACCTCGATCCATATGAGCTAGCTAAACTCCGTCTCCATAGAGATTAACCAATTACGATGCATTTAGGGTTCTTTATGTTTATATTGAAAAGGGTTAAAACAGGTAATGCGACAAACAATAGGTATTAGGATAAGAGTTTTGAATGATTCACGGTTAGTTTCACTAGACTTATATTGACCGGGATATAGACCGTGATTACCTTTACAAATAATACAAAAGGTAATCACGGTCTATATCCCGGTCAATATAAGTCTAGGTATTAGGATAGTTTATTAGTTGTTGTTATTTAGGCTAAGCTTTGCCTCCCCATAAAGATAACCAATTAAGATGTATTTTGGATTCCTTATCTAAGTTTGCAAATGCCGACCATCGCAAAAACAATGGACGGCAATAAACTTTACTTGAGCTGACCTTTTTCTTTCAACACTTGCATTTTTTTAACGATTTTTGCCCTTAAGGTGGTTCACCGGGGCTGTCCCCGATTATACACATATAAGGTAGAATAAAGGTACTAATGGCCCTCCTCCAATGACAGATCTAAGCGAGCAATACCTATTTTGTGAAGTAGTTCTTAATCACGGTCTATATCCCGGTCAATATAAGTCTAGTTCTTAAAACCTTGAACGATTTAGAATAGAATAGAATGAGATTTTATTCGTAAGCACAAACAAACAAGGCAATACATAATATAAAAGAAAACATAAAATAAGATTAAAGTGCCACGAAATGGCCTCATCTCAGCATACATTTTTCAATTTATAAAGCGGCTTATAACGATGGAATGTCGATCCGGTTAAGTTTCTTTATTAGGACAGTTCGTTTTCCACGTTGCCTTGGTCATTCAGCTAAAAGTGAAAAATTAAAAAATTAAATTAAATACATATAGGTATATTAAATATACCTGATTTAACCGACCACGAAAAAAATAAAGAAATTGTTGCTCCTATCTCCTATTATAAGACAGCAGTTTTCTTGGTTGCTCCTAGCCCAAGACAACCTGTGTCTATATATTTTTCTAAAATAATAATTTCTCTTGTATAATAAAAACACCCTAAAACAAAACTACCGACCAGAAATTCCGAGAAACAGTAAAAAGTAAGCGAATTTAAAAAATTTAAGCTCAGCTTTTACTGCGAAACTTGGTAAAAATCTCCAAAATGACAAAACTCAAGTCATCCCCAAACACTTAATGGCGGCATCTAAATAAATATACATGGTAAATATACAGGATGGCGTGTGACAGGCGGCCGTGACAGCGGGTACCGGAATCAGCGCGGGAATACAAATCGCGCGGATAATCTGTAGGGATGGGACAACGGATATTTGGAATATTTCTCTTTTGAAAGCCGGTCAAGTGCGAGTTTCTACTATGTTGATGTTATATTTATTTGTCGTTTGAAAAACCGTTGGCATCCGGTGTTGTGAATTACATGAGGTAATTTATGGTTCAAATGATATAAAGCTTTATATCGTATGTCCTTGTAAAAGGATTATGTGGCATTGCGACGTGGTCGCTTACGATGGGTCTCATAAGAAGGCTCAGTCACAAAGGGCGATGGAGCGATATATGCTCGACATTTCCCTATGAGATCGTTAGAGAAAATATAGCAACAGTTGCACCAAGTACCTTAGATTACCAGACTTTTATAATTGTTAGAATGAAAGCTTATTAAATTTTGCAGGTTAAAGTATGTACTACGTATGATGGTTCCGGACACCATATCTAGTTTCGTTTTATTTCTTTTTTTTTTGAGAAATATCAATCTTATATCGTAAAATGGAACACATTGATTAGCAACAGTACGTAGTGTAGTTTTTCGAATGTTTTTGACGTTTATAAAAAGCCAGTTGAAGGTAGACCGATTTGATGGCCGCTCATATTCGTATGCGCAAGCTCGTTCGTCGTGATAAATCCAAAATGTGTTTAAACTGTCGATTTGTGTGCTCAAAACCCTCGGCGCAGCCACTACAGCATCAGCTCGCCGTTGAAGAGTGTCGGTACCGACCAGCTGTTCGACATGCAGACACGGAGTGAGTTGGCTTTCGATTGATTCGCTTACACTGGCAGTAGATTGTTAAATTTCTCTCGAAATACAATTGTCCTACTCGAGGGCGATTGTACAACGTATAACTCTCGCATCAAATGAGGAACTATGACAGTTCCTTGAAGTACCTTGTGGATAGGCTTAATAAAAAAAAATGTGTTTACCATTTACCATATTTTTACAACTAACTAACTTAATGTGCTAAACTTTAATAAAAATGTCTACAAACATTATACCTACGTGAAAATCATACATATAAAAATGAACTGTCATGTCATAGGGACTCATTCGACGGGAATAGGGTATAGTTAATAGTTCTGTTACAACTCCAACAATCTATCTTTAATACCACTATAATCCAAATAATTATGACGTTGAGTTGCGGAAACCAAGCCCGCGAAAACCTACAATCTACCTACCACTATAATCGCAACTCACATGCGAGTTCTCGTAAATGCTACAAGACCCTTTAAATCTATATCCCCCGGCCAATCCTGGATAGTTTTATTATTAATCTAAATTACAGATGTAGTGTAAAATTATTTTCCTTTGTATTTTCACGGAAACGTACGAGCGTGTCTTGCTATTTCAGTCAGTCTCGGTACAATATTTAAGTACTGAGGTTGACTGAAGTAGCATGACAAATTGGACTAAAGCAAAGTCGGCAGACAGAAAATTTTTCATCGGAGTGATGTTATTATGACACCTATTTTTTATTATGTTATCGTAGAGAATACGCTAAAATAAGCATGTTTTGTAGGAAAAACTTTTCTCTAAAATCAAAAATGGCCGAGATATTTGACCCGCAAGTTGAAACCACTATTTGACAAATTAAAATCAATAATTTGGAACAGTAAATTTAAGTAACAGAGACAATATAGGTGCGACGACGAGCGAAGCGAGGAGGAGTGTGTTAGGTTGACCGCGATGATCGCGATCAAACAGAGCGCGAAGCCGAGCGAGCGAAGCGAGCGTGCCGTGGTAGCCGCCGGCGACCGCCAGAACAGGCATGTCTGCCTTAGGCCAACCAAACGTTTCCGAGAAAATACGTAGGAAAACAATTATGCACTACATATGTAAATATACTCTTGCGTTTAAAACGTTCACACCCACTACATAAGCTTCTATGAAATAGATATTTCGATATCTCATAGAAGCTTATGTATTGGGGCGACAAGATTGTCGCGCATTGGTTTTATTGTAACGTTCATTGTGGCAATTCCTACGGCCAATGTCGGTTTTTAGTTTCATGAGAATTTCTTGTCGTGCTTGTTGACATTATTGAGGGAATATTTTTCGTTTATCGAAGTTACGATAACGTTGTGACAAATTGTCAGTTGTTATAACGAAGTGTTCAATACAATGCACGAACTTTTATTTAGGTCATAGCCACGTCAAATTAAGCCGAATATGGGCAATCAGCGAAAATAATTCGTGTAGTTTTGAAAATTGGTATAGTTATAACTTGTTTCAGTTTCAGTTTCTTTATCCATACCAAAAGTTACATGTCAATTTTATTATACATATTTACATCTTATGTCTATTTCATATTAACAATAATCAGTATCCCATTTTAATAATAATCACATAACATTGTTTTTATTCATAAATTCATCTAATGAGTAGAACGCCTTATCTATTAAATATTCTTTAAGTTACTTATAAACATATTGTCTGATGATTCAGCTGACTTCAAATATTTAGCAAAAGATTATAGATTCTAGGACCTATGTACCACACACATTGTTCAGACTTTTTTAGTCTGTGTCGGCATAGAGTAACTTATACTAGAGCGGTACTGTCATAGTAAATTTTATATCCCCAGTAAATTCACTGCCATCTGTCGACACACTTTAAAACTAAAAATGAAAATTTATAAAAATACGATAAAATGTATTTAAATATGGATAAATGATTTTTTTTATTTGCATTAATTATTTTAATGATTTTGACCCATGTTCTTTCACTGATATGCGTTAAAATTGTTAAATAACAAGCGAAACTGTCAACGCCATCTATACGACAGCAGGCCAAAACTAGTAGCGCCCTCTGAACGAGAATCAAATTTTCTTGATTTTCGAGGCACGTTTTTTCCTTAGACTGTATCCATCTATTACGGAGTTATATCTATCTTTGCTCCGATCTCAAGCGATTAATTAATTTGGACGGATTGTCGAAATTATGATCCTTCGGCCATTAAGGCCGGTTTCGTTAGTCGGAAAGTATTCTTACTGCTTCATCTTATTGCTGCATGAAATTGTAGAAATTAAATACCTATATTGGAAGTTGTAACTAAAGGCGAAACATAGTGGCAACACCAGTTGACTTGTCACAACAATCGCATTTTTGTCAGATTTTTATTTTATTTTAAAATATTTCTTTACTGAACTTGTTATTTTTCAAAGAAAATAAATAGTTAGCAACAGAATGAATAAAACAAAATGTAGTTAAACTCGAAACATAAAATAAAACGTGTTTTGAAGGTGATTGGCCAAAATTTTAGGTTGACGGATTGTGATCTGATTTAAAAAGAAAATAAGTATGATGATGGATGATGGGATGGATGATGATATCCGCAGTAGAACTAGGGTCACCGACATAGCTCGCAGAATTGCAAACCTTAAGTGGCAGTGGGCGGGGCACATTGCTCGCAGAACTGATGGCCGGTGGGGCCGGAGGGTTCTGGAGTGGCGTCTGCGTACCGGAAGACGAACTGCCGGTAGGCCTCCAACGAGATGGAGCGACGACCTGGTGAAGGTCGCGGGAATTCGGTGGTTGCGAGCGGCACAGGATCGGTCGGAGTGGCGAGCCTTGGGGGAGGCCTATGTCCAGCAGTGGACGTCTGTCGGCTGACATGATGATGATGATGATGATGATGAAGTAAAATACGAAAACTTTTCTTATTTTATTGATAACATCGTTACAGGTGTAAATATTCAAAGCATTATAGTATTAATAATTGACACGTCATTTTTGTGTGTCATCAATTATTATTTTAAACGTCAAACTTCTATAAAATTATACTTATAAATGGAAGACGTAGTTTCAGCACAAAATGTGAACCAGTTTAAAAATAAATTAGACAAGCATAACACTACATCTAATACTCGTTCATGATATGTATCTTTATGATTACTGGATACAGGCCATATCAGTTGCCATAACTGCCTGCCTGCTTATTAAATAATAATAATAATAAATAACACGCACTGCGTGTGCTATCAAAATCGTTGACGGTACCTTTTTTTAGATTTTTGCTCATATCTCGAATAAATAAGTAGTAAAAGTTTATAACTATCACAAGTAGTTCATAAACACTATGGCAAAAGTAGTTCATAAACATCTAAGTGAATTTAGAATGCGTGATCCTAACTACCGAAATGGAAATAATCTCCTCCCTAACCGACACCAAAGATAGATATAACTCCGTAATAGATGGATACAGTCTAAGGAAAAAACGCCTCGAAAATCAAGAAAATTTGATTCTCGTTCAGAGGGCGCTACTAGCTTTGGCCTACTGACGTATAGATGGCGTGGACGGTTTAGTTTGTTATTTAACAATTTTAACGCATATCAATGAAAGAACATGGGTCAAAATCATGAAAATAATTAATGTAAATAAAAAAAATCATTTATCCATATTTAAATACATTTTATCGTATTTTTATAAATCTTCATCTTTAGTTTTAAAGTGTGTCGACAGATGGCAGTGAATTTACTGGGTTTACAAAATTTACTATGACAGTACCGCTCTAGTATAAGTTACTCTATGGATCGGAGCAAACCTGACTTTCGCTGTGCCGTGTAAACCCATACCCGTTAACAGAACATACCCGTTAACACATCATACTTTCATAGAAATTTGACTTATTTGTCTTAAAAAATGTCATGCAGAGATAGCTTGATCCAATTCCATTGATTATTCACGTATAAAGCGATAAACATACAAAAGCTTTCAGGAATCAAACATCAGTAAGCACGTGATCCGTACAGGAATGCTTTAATATATATGTCATATTCGATAACGTGATAAATATGCTTTGAAGGTCTTTGAAGGCATTCAATACATCACATGTTAATATGTGAAGGAAAATATTTGATTAGATAATCAGCTGAAAAAATACTTTTTTTTGCAGGTGACCTACATACAATTATACAATAATATAGTAGTTATAATAATGACGTAATTATTATATTTATATCAGTACGGTTTTTACTCACTATTATTTTTAGTCGCTTTTGGCGACATGTGATCTAAATATTTTGAAATATGTCTCACGATAGTTTAAGTTCGACGTAATCATTAACAAAGTTAACTCCGCTAAAAACTTTTTTACGCAGGTGACGTACTACATACAATTATACAATCATATCGACGACAACAACGTATATGATTCTAATTGAAAAATGACAACTTTACAGGAGAGCAAATCAGAAGTAGAATCCTTATAAATTTTTTTGTGTTAAAGATGATAAACTGAAATTTGGCACACATGATTATAATTTTATTTTATTGCTTATTTTATTTTCATATAACTCAATTTAATGGTATTTTTCGAGAAAATGCAGATAGCCCACTAGATTAAGTTATAACGATTTGCTCACCGTTGTGTATACCGTTCTATCTACCACTTAGAATATTATACTTGGTTTCAATTTTCTTTAAGAACTACGTAAGCAGGTCTATCTGGGACTTAGAACATTATACTTGGTTGTAATTTTCTATCAAATCTTCGTATGTAGGTCTATCTGGAACTTAGAATATTATACTTGGTAAAAAAAGTGTCCGACTCACTGTAAAATATTCTATGTGTGAAGTAAGTCATCAAATTTAAGTCATTTGTTTCAATTATTTTTTTAAATTATATAACATAGTTTTAACGCACTATTTTTTATTTTATTTTTGGTTGCATAATTATTTTATATAAATCTGAATAATTATAATTTTGACACATTTTGCAGATAGAATCATATTCGACATTAGTTTTATAACTTAATAATTATGTAGAAAGTACTAAATAAAATTAAAAGTTTATTAGTTGTTATTAAAATTTATTAGATGTGTTGTTTATTTAATATTATGTAATAAAAATGTAAACCTGTTACTAACACCTTACATATCAGTCTACATCACGGAATATTAGTCAGGAAAAAAGGAGCACCTTTAAACATTGTTCTTACTTATTTACCTTAGGGTTTACTATCACATTGATAAATCTTCTTTAATATCACGTGAGTTATCAGTCTTTCTGACAAAATTACGTATTCAAACAAGTCTTTCAATCAATCAATTTTGAGACATAATTCAATCAAATGAATAATGTCTTACAATAAAAATAAAAACAAACGTCAGGATCAAGATATTTTCGCGAAGAACCTGGGGGCACGGTGCCCCCGCCAAGACGAGCAAAGCGAAGCGCACTACCTACCTTTTCTCGAAGCGCTTTGTCGTTTTTTTGAACCCTCATTACTTGGGTTTAGATTATACCAGATAAACAAAATTCTCGGCATATGATGTCATTAGTAGACTTAGTAAGCATAAACACTTTCAATTACATAACTCTTATTTACTATAGATTTTATTCATATCTAAAAAAAATCAATTTCGTCACTCACTCACTCACTGATGATCATCAAAACATTTAGGGTCCTTCCCGAAATCCTAGGAAGCTGAAATTTGGTATATAACATAGTCTTAGTACACAAACAACAGAAAAATTCAAAAACTTGAAATTTTTAGCCCCTAAGGGGGTGAAAAGGGGGGTAGCATTTTGTAGTAATAGTTTTCAACCCTCAAATCACCCCGTAAGGGGGTGGAAAAGAGCGTTAGGGGAAAAAAGGGGGCTGAAGTTTGTATGGGGAATCAGTAAAAAACAGATTGTGGAAAATATGCCTTCAGATACGTATTTCAGGATTTTTAATAGTAAATTACTCCCAATCCTTTAAATTAGGGGATGGAAAATTGTCATACGCAACTTACAAATAGAAGTGAAATCCCACCAAAAACATTTTCATGTAAAATGTTGCCAAGATGAAAGAAACCATTAGGCTCGCACTGTCAAAAACTTAATATCAGATCTCTAGTAGCTTCTAACTACTTGTGGGTAGACCTACTTGTAGTTAGGGCTCTACATCTTAGTCAAATTTTTCGTTTCGTTACTACAAGAACTATTGTATAATAAAGAATAATGAATAAATTTTTCACCTTCCGTCCATGTGACGGTAGCGAAACGGCCAAGCCACAATACGTAATTCGTGACATTCAAAGAAGGATCTCTAATATTTTCAAAATTATTCATACAATCAAAGTTTTGGTTGTCTTGCCTGTCTGGAACTGTATTTGCTAACTGGGGTGACAATGTTTTTTGTTTTTTTTAAATATAATTCCTCGCATGATGCTTCGTCCATCCTTAGTGGTGACTCTGAAAGTCAAATACCTACCATGCATATTAAAAGCAACATAGATTAAGCTTTAACATTATGTGCATATATTCATACGTAAAGCTATATTAGTGGTGCAATGTAAACAGTGATCAAAATAAGGATTAGCTATAGGTACAACAAAACTGCCCGTATAAAACCTTCATCTAGGAAAGTTATTTTATAATAAAATAGCATAGCATTATAACATAATATTACGCTTAAGCTTTTTATTATTTAAATTAGCACTTGCAATGAAAGATATGACTATTTTGAGTGTGTTCAAAAACAAATAAAAAAAAGGTAAATAGTTCTAAGTGACTGATTAAATGGCGTAAACAGTTCTAAGTGGCAGATAGTCCTGCGTGCGTAGTTCTCTTAAATAATACTTTTCGCGTATGTAGTTCTATATGTCACATCGAACACTTTACACATTTTTAAACGTATAAACATAAAAATATAAAGAAAATGTAAATAAATATTACATACCTCCATTTTATTGTGGTCGATTTATTTAGTTCTGTTTTGATGTAATCCGTACCCGATCTTTTTGCTCCTGATTTTAATGATTCCAACCATCTCGCACGTTTCTCCGTCATGATTAACAAACTTTATATTTGTAGTAAATTGATCGATCGAATGAATTCAACAAAATTCTTACAAAAACTCAAAATTAGGACAAAATTAACGTAATAACATGTTAATATTTTCTAGAAAACGATCGAAGCATTCACAACCGTTGAATAGCCGGTCCGCCGCGAACTGAGTGCGATGTGGTAAATAGCGCTCCGTACGCGCGAGTGAGTGAGATGGCATTCATCGCGTATGATTCGATGTGGCACTTGGAATGGTGTTCGTGTTAGTATACAGATTTTCGACTCAGATGGCACTGTATGCGTCATTTAAAAATCTATACTAAGTGACATTTTAAGAAAATTCTTATACCAGGCGATAGGTTTCGACTTCTAGATCATTATGCTACAGCTGACGTAGTTCGAACCTTTTAGCACTTTGCACCTTGTACGTTGTTGTCGTCGATATACTAGTTATAATAATGACGTACAATCATTTATTATAGTTAACTACGCTAACACAAAGAGAATTACAAAGTTTAGTAAAATGATAGCTTTATGCCAGCCTAAAGGTACCGTTCGGTTTCTGACTACACCAGCATTACTGCCGCATGATTGCAGCGTGATATTACTGTCGACTGCATTACTGCAGATAACGGCAAAAAGATAATTTTACCGAAAAAAAAATTTTTTTTTTATTGTAACAAAGTTATAATTATTTCGGTAAATTTTAAAATTAAATAAACTAAACTGTCAAACTAAACTAAATTATTTTAACAATACATTTACACGGCATTACAGACAAGCTAATACACCGAGAAATTAAACATTACAAAAATAACAGTATACAAAACGTCGATATCCGTTATTATACAAGGTTTAGGACATACTTAGGCGACCTAATCCTTAGTTAACTTAACAACATTTAAAAGTGGGAGATTTTAATTTCAGTCAAAAATAAAAAAAGTATTTGGTTAAAAGTAAACTTTAATAGCTAAAAACATAACAGCCATATAAGGCTGCGCATGCAGTAAAGGGTTAAGTAGGTAAGTTTAGGTTTAAGATAAAGTTAAGTTACATATCAACCGCTAACACAAACGCAAAGGAGCCTCGTCTGCCAACAAACCACTGTGTGGTTTGGCAGAAGAAAATATGTATTTAGTTGTAATGTAAGTAAGATCTTTGAATAAAGGTTTTATTTATTTTATTTAATAAGAGGATAATTCATTCAAGGAAATAAATTCATTTCATTAATTATACATTATATGAAAAATTTCCTCTTAGGCCAGGAAATGAATGCTCAAAAAAAGTTATAGAGGGAACTAAATCACGTCATTTAGATATCATTTTGATGTCAGTGTACGTTTAAATTGGCATAACAGTTTTAAAATTCAAAATGTAAGGGATGTAATCTTGCATGTTCTCCCTGTACCGACTAACACGTACGATATTAACGCTGTACGTGAAAATTAAGCATAGAATTACTAAAGTTGTTGGAAATGTAATATAACATATTATGTAATATAAACTGGAAAAAACAAGATTAGAAAAGCAACTGTATTATCTTCTCTCATTAATAAGAGACGTGTTTTTCTTCATTATTCAGCAAATATTAAACTAGGTATTATTCTTTTTAATACAGTTGCTCAAAAAGTGCTACTTTACGTAGCTGTTTAGCGTGCGGAAAGTTGTTATTCGCGAACTAGTGCTTTTTACTTTTCCAATTTTTTTAAATTTATACTTGTTCCAATTCATGACTACTTATTGATGAGTGATATTAGTTTCCTTTAAACTTCGTAATCAACATAAAAACCTACTGTTAATGTAAGAATACGAAAAATATACATATTTCATATTTTATTACTTACCTTTTCATCATTATAACACGTTTATTTTTAAATATTGAAGATTGAAAAACCGTTCTTAATAAGTTGTCTGAATGGAACGGAATAGCTATGGAAGGTAGAGGTAGGAATAGCTGCCGAAACGCCTGTCAAAGAAGAGGCGTTTTTCTTACTGCAAGCTAAGTTTCCAAAGGCAACATTCGATATTGGTTTTATTCCTTACTTGCTGTATTTCTTATTTTTTCGCAACTGCATTAAAAAACGTCGTTCGATACACGTGCGGAAATGTTATTCTTCACTTGTCTTCTTCACTTCACTGGTCGTAACTTAATGACATACTTTCCGCACTAGCATCGAAATGTACTATTTCACCACACCAGCTGGTAAAGGCTCTCTTGATTGTTCAAAAACTGATAAGAAAGTTGCATTTTATCCAGGAGGCAAAGTAATCAAATGCAAATTTTGAGTTGTTTTCTTATTTGCTGGTAGAATTTAAAATGATGATTTTGAATGATAAATATTTAATAACATTCATTTTGAATCGATTTGCTTTGATTTTGTTTGATTACTTTCTTCTTCTTCTTCTTCTTCAAGTGCCTTCTCCGTCCCAGAGGTTGGCGACCTTATGCCTATATGCCGTTCTATCCGTAGTCATGCGAATTAGTTTTTCTGTACTGTCCACGTCTAACCAGTCTCTTATGTTCCTTGTCCATGATATTCTCCTTCTGCCACGTCCTCGTTTCCCTTCAATCTTCCCTTCAATTATTAGTTTTAACAAGTCGTATTTTGCGTTTCTATATATATGTCCGAAATATGAAGCTTTCCTTTCTTTAATAGTTGTTACGACTTCCACCTTTTTCTTCATTAATAACATGACTCTTTCGTTACTAACTTTGTCGGTCCATTTTATCTTAAGCATTCTACGATTGATTACTTTACAGTTAGTATTTTCCTTGTGTTGGTGTGGTGAAAATGTGGTGTTTCACTCGGTGGCAAAATTTGTTTAACCCTCGTGCCTCGAAACCCTGGCAATGCCCAACGTTCCATTTTTCGAACCACGAGCGTAGCGAGTGGTTCAATTTTGGAATCTTTCGCTTGCTCGGGTATCAATATTGGCACGAGAGGTTAAACAACAACTTTGCCCCCTTGTAAAACAAATAACTAAATTGACTTAAGATACGTAAAGCATAACACGCTACAACGGTCCGGCCCCGGCCGGGGCGTCCGACATTTCAGTTTTTTCTATGAAGAATCACGTGATCACTGGTCACCTGTCATAGAAAAAGAAGTGTCGGAAGCCTCGTCCCGGGCCTAGGCCGTTTTAGCGAGGGTCATCCTTAATGCAGAAATAAAGTTATTTCAGTGCTGAGATAGATATGTTTGTATTAATCCTTTGGAATAATTTTGTAATTTTAATAATTAATATTTATTTTATTGTATAATGCTATTGATGTATTTTAGTTATTCGTAGACGTTAATATTGTAGTTTTCCTTTTTAAATATTATTGTACGTTCTGTAAGTTTGTCTATCTATCTAATTCGAATTTTCCACTCATTTACTCTAAGGTTAGCTGGAAGAAATCCCTTATAGGGATAAGCTCGCCTTTGTACCTAAATTTATATGAATTTCATGTTAACAATTTTTGTTTTGTACAATAAAGTGATTTACTACTACTACTATTTAATGTACTATATGAATAATAATGTAATTTAGAATAGCATTGTAAATGACTATGACGTGTAAAATTTTAATTGTATTAATAAATGAATGTATTTTATTGTATTGTATTGTATTGTATTGTAATATACGAACTTTATGAACATAGTTAATATTGCATTCAGCATATAAGATTGTACCGATTTTATATTTTTCACGCTTAAAAGAACTATTATGAAAAATGTTTCCCAATTATTTATTTATTGCATTCTGCCGCTTCCATAAATGGATTTAGTCGGCATCAGATATATCGGAGCGGCCAAGGTGCTCACAAATATCTGAACACGCCTCTATTGTCAAGGCGCTAAGCTGCGTGTTCAGATATTTTTATTATTTTTGGGTTCCGTACCCAAAGGGTAAAATGGGACCCTATTACTAAAACTCCGCTGTCCGTCCGTCTGTCTGTCTGTCTGTCTGTCTGTACGTTTGTCACCAAGCTGTATCTCGTAAACCGTGATAGCTATAGACAGTTGGAATTTTCACACATGATATATTTCTGTTGCCGCTATAACAACAAATACTAAAAACAGATTAAAATAAATATTTAAGAGGGCTCCCAATACAACAAACTTGATTTTTTTGCCGTTTTCATAGATAATGGTACGGAACCCTTCGTGCGCGAGTCCGACTCGCACTTGGCCAGTTTTTTTAGATCTGATGGCGATTGTACATAAACGAATGGAATTAGCAGTCATTCTAGTTATTTATTTAAACTTTTTTGCCCGAGCAGAAAAAAAAAGTAAATTTTCTTAAAAATGGTAAACTAAATGCCGTAAAGGGGCCCACTGACTATCAGTCCGCCGGACGATATCGGCCTGTCAGCTAAAACAAAAAATTGACAGTAGTTCCGAACAACTGACAGGCCGATATTGTCCGGCGGACTGATAGTCAGTGGGCCCCTTTAGGTTTATTCTCAAAGAAAGTTTTCACGTTCATTATTCAATTTCACCTAATATCAATATATTTAATGATGACACGATGTCCAAGCCATTAGTAACAAGCTGTTATAATGACATCTACCTCACCAAGCATAAAACATAACAGCCATTGGGAAATGCATTCAATTATGTACCGTATTTTCACGTAAAAAAGTCGCAATTCAAACTGATATTTATATGGCTGATACGGCTTTTAATGCGTGGTGGGACCAACATACCGCATTTTCACACGCGATACCTACTTTGATTTTGCTAGCCTCAAATCTTAAATACTTTGATTTTGAAATTTGAACTATATCATTACAATAATAAGATTACATTTTCAAAGTAATGTGATTTCCAGAAAGTGAACACCTTGATCTTATCAAACGCTAGTTTGGATGCAGTTTTGATCACACATAATTTGAATAGTTGTAAATTTTGTCAATGACAAGTGTTGTTTTTTTTTCTTTTGAGTGAATGATTTAAACTTATGAATAGATTTAACATTTTAAGTTCAACATGGAACGACTTCACGAATATTTAAACTTGTTACCTAATATATGTTTTGTGTTGCTATTTCAAATTCAAATACTTTTCGACCGCGAAGTGCGAAGGTAACGCGGGGGGTGTTTTAGTTTCGCGAGTATTGCGATTGATTAGTAACTATGAATTCGCGTTTTCGTAGCACTATGCCCATAGCCGATCCCAGCGTTTTATTTTATTTTATATTAGTTATTTGGCTCACAAAACAAGTTACAGACATTTATATAAATTAAATTAATGACTTACAGTTCAGATCTGAACTATAACTCTAAACATGTGTGCACAGAACGAAAGGAACGTTCAGTTTGAATATAACGCTAGAGGGAGGAGATGTCAAGAAAATTATATAAACAGTAGTAAGATTTTAAGTCTACATTATACGTATTCCAGAAAACGCAGCAGGAAAAGACCCACAACAAGATGGTCCGACGTTCTGGTTAAGGTCGCGGGGAGCCGATGGATGAGAGCGGCGCAAGACCGGACGTTATGGAGATCCCTGGTGGAGGCCTATGTCCAGCAGTGGACGTCTTTCGGCTGATATGATGATGATGATATACGTAATTAAGTTTTAACGCTTTGTAGATGAAAGCGAATACGAACAGAGAACCCGCGCGGAAGCTAGTTCCCGGCACTTATTGAACGACCAATGTAAATGTGAAAAACTCCCCTTGTTCCAAAAACTCCACCCCCAAATACTCCATGTTAAATGTGCGTGTACAAACACGTTCATTTCTCAAGTTAAGTTCTAAATATAACTTTATTATGTTAATACATGTCCTAGTTTCTGATAAGCACCAGTCGAGCGTTCCACGGAAAGAGGTCAACGTTATTTATCTGGCGATAGTTCAACAGAGGTATTTGAACAAAAAGGTTTTTTTTATTCCAGTTAGCTTTATAGTGGGACATTATAACAAGCTTTGCCTAGCTTTTAGTCTGTTCAGAAAAGAAGAGTCATGGAATATATTGGGCCCCATACACAACGACTTTCTTGGCCTAGTGGGTAGTGAACCTGCCTATGAATGATGGTCCCGGGTTCGAATCCCGGTAAGGGCATTTATTTGTGTGATGACACAGATATTTGTTCGTGTGTCATGGATGTTTTCTATATATTTAAGTATTTGTATCCATACTAATCCATACTAATATTATAAATGCGAAAGTCTGTCTGTCTGTCTGTCTGTCTGTGTGTTACCTCTTCACGCTTAGCTGAACCGTTTAGTTGAAATTTGGTATACAGATAGTTTGAGTCCCTGAGAAGGACATAGGATACTTTTTATCCCAGAACTCACCCCTCAAGGGGGTGAAAAGGGGGGGTGGAAAATTGTATGGGGAATCAATAACCGCTGAACCGATTTAGATGAAACTTGGTATGGGGATAGTTTGAGCTGTGGGAAATGATATAGAATAACTTTTATCCCCGAAATCATCCCATCGCCACGCTCGCATCCACCGAATTCCCGCGACCTTCACCAGGTCGTCGCTCCATCTCGTTGGAGGCCTACCAGCAGTTCGTCTTCCGGTACGCGGACGCCACTCCAGAACCTTCCTGCCCCACCGGCCATCAGTTCTGCGAGCAATGTGCCCCGCCCACTGCCACTTAAGGTTTGCAATTCTGCGAGCTATGTTGGTGACCCTAGTTCTACTGCGGATATCATCATTTCTGACTCTATCACGCAGAGAAACCCCATATTAAATACCTAAACATAATTCACTGTAGCACGAATTAGGTAAATTTGCCTTGAAAACCAGCTACACTGTCCCTTTCTACACGAAGTAAAAGTTAATTTACATTTCATTAACAAGCCAGTTACTAGCGCTGTTTGCCCAAAATTATAACCACGTAAAAGCTATGTTAAAGATAAATCAACATCAGAACCGCTTATCAATAAAAGACAAGAATCTAACTCCAAAATAACATAAAGAAACTAAGAGAAGCAAAATGAACTAACTCCGGAAACTTGAACTAAAATATTAAGTCTTAAGAGTAAGTAGTAGAATTCATAGTTCGAGATGTTCTTTTCGTGGTTATTTATTTACTTTTATAGGATTATTCTGAATTACTATCAAACAAAAATCGGAAACAAGCAAGAATTTCCGTTTTTTTATTAAGGTAGGGAAACTTGGATCCTCTTTGTCGGGTTTAGTAATAAATTAATGACAACTTTAATATTTGTTATTCCGTTTGAAATGTTTTTGTACATTTTTACTTACGGTAAATAAATAATAATCAATATCCTAATTGTGACGGTACAATAATGGGTACTGGCCCGACGCAAATTCTAGACTTGATTTGATTTTGTTCGCAGTGAATGCCATTATTATTAATTTAATTATTAAATAGTAGTAGTAGTAGTAGTAAATCACTTTATTGTACTAAAAAAATGGTTAACATGAAATTCATATAAATTTAGGTACAAAGGCGCACTTATCCCTATAAGGGATCTCTTCCAGCTAACCTTAGAGTTAATGAGTGGAAAATTCGAATTAGATAGACAAACTTACAGAACATACAATAATAATTTAAAAAGGGAAACTACAATATTAACGTCTACGAATAACTAAAATACATCAATAGCATTATTCAATAAAATAAACAATAGCATACATAAATATATAGTAGTAAATAAATATTAAATATATATATATCAAGTGCAAAAAAAAAATACTCAACCAAATCACACTTCATGGGAAAGCCAAAGTTTTTCAGATTAACTATTAAATATTAGATTAAATATTATAGGACAATTTCTTCAATCCTCTCCTCAATCTTTATAACTAAGAACAGCTGTAAAAACTTATTAAATAAATTAATTTGTATTTGTATATTACACAGATAGACCTAATCCTACAGTAAGCTCAATAAGGTTTGTTTTGTAAGTTAGTTACTAGTCGGCGATAATACAATAGATATGTATAATAGTCTCTAGGGTTATTTATTAATAACCCTACACCCCAGGCCAAAAGTATGGAAACAAGCTTGTATTTCAATAGAAAAGTGTGATCTTTTAAGCTATGAATTTTATACTACTCATTGACAATTTGGTAAAAATAATAATAGAACATTTTAAAAGTAAATTTTATTACTCTGGCTGTGATAGTTGCCAATTCAACATCTTGTCATGTCATTGAAGGGTAGGTATAATTATGTAACTTTTTCTTACTTAATTTTTTTAGTTTACAAATATAGAAACATGAGATATTAAAGAAAACAATACAACAAAGATAGAAACATGAGATATTAAAGAAAACAACGTTGTTTCCATACTTTTGGCCTGGGGTGTACATTTCATTTGGAGATGTAGGAAGTCCTCATTGTCACACAAAATACTTTGAGGTGTAAAAGCTCTCCAGGCATCAAAATGAAATTATACGAATAAGTATTTCGCACCAGGACTGATATCGCTAACAGTCTTATAAGCTAATTTTACTGAATACATAACTAGTACATGTGTCCAATAAGCCAATATTTATACAATTACATCCAATGTACAAATAAGTGAGCCGTGTCAAGTCGGATTGTATTATATCAATATTATATCAACATGAAATTTAAAAAAAATCTGAATGTATCCTGGTCTTGTCGCGTCTGTCACGGCAATTCCTAGGAACGAAGTATCTTCAACTTTTTTAATATCAACTTCGATGTTCGTTGGTGCTTTTTTCTTAAACAGGACCCTGATGTGAAAATAGACCGTTAAACAATTTTAATCAACTTTTATTTTCCTATAAAAAGGGACGTCACGTCGAGGTAATAAAAATAAAAGCGCTCTTTCAATATTTTTCAATTCTAGGTATCGTATAATTTTTGCACCATGTTGAAATTTCATCATTAATTGAATTTTTGTGTATTTTTTTTATACTACGTCGGTTGCAAACAAGCATACGGCCCGCCTGATGTTAAGCAGTCTCCAGTTACATGCGCGTTGCCGACCCTAAAACTCCTCTCCCTCGAGCTCTGGCAACCTTACTCACTGGCAGGAACACAACACTAATAAATAGTAGGGTCTAGTGTTATTTGGCTGCGATTTTCTGTAAGGTGGAGGTACCTCCCCAGTTGGGCTCTGCTCTAGATCTGGAATGACATCCGCTGTCCTGTGCCCTACCACACAAAGCGAGATGTCATTCACAGTGCCCATACCTCTCTTTTGGACGTAGTTTAAGGACATATCCGGGTCCTTTTGGACGTAGTTTAAGGACATACCCGGGTCCTTTTGGACGTAGTTTAAGACACTGACGAATAATGTCAGTGCATTATAAAACTACTGTATTCGTAAAAAAATCTTGAGAAAACCTGGAGGCTGGTTCTGTTTTCAGTACTTCATACAGTTTTCATCTTATTTTGATACGACCATGAGTTGATGCATAGTTCTGCAAACTGTAATTAAAAACAAGTAGAATTCTAATCCAAACATACGGCACAACATACATGATTACATGTAACATAGAGTAACTTATACTAGAGCGGTACTGTCATAGTAAATTTTGTAACCCCAGTAAATTCACTGCCATCTGTCGACACACTTTAAAACTAAAAATAAATAAAACTATGAAAACGGATTATATCGCGTATATTGAATTTATAATACATCCCGACGTTTCGAACTCTTTACAGCGTTCGTGGTCAACGGGTGACCACGAACGCTGTAAAGAGTTCGAAACGTCGGGCTGTATTATAAATTCAATATACGCGATATAATCCGTTTTCATAGTTTTATTTCATGAGTAACTATCGCGGTAACCGAAGACAATATTAAAAATAAATATTTATAAAAATACGATAAAATGTATTTAAATATAGATAAATGATTTATTTATTTGCATTAATTATTTTTATGATTTTGACCCATGTTCATTCACTGATATGCGTTAAAATTGTTAAATAACAAACGAAACCGTCAACGCCATCTATACGACAGTAAGCCAAAGCTAGTAGCGCCCTCTGAACGAGAATCAAATTTTCTTGATTTTCGAGGCACGTTTTTTCCTTAGACTGTATCCATCTATTACGGAGTTATATCTATCTTTGCATGTAACAACGCATCAGTATCGTATGTCAATACATACAGTATGTATTGACATACGATACCTGACATGAGACAGGCGTAGGTCTAAGTTACGGTAGGCGTCGCATAAGTCAATATTAGTTTACATAGTACCCCAATACCGCATACATTCGAAACCGTATTGTGATTTATATACATTACATGCAAGCTCGCTTTTCATCTCGGGAGTTGCGAATTAAATAATATAAAATTTAAACACTATACGGATTTTGTTGTAACTACTATTTAAAATGGTTTAAAAGATATTAGGTAATACTAAAAATAATGAACCATAAAATATAAACTTTAAGGCTGGTTGTACATGTAAAATCGGTTCATAAGGCTAGTTATACAATACAACTATTTTGAAGTAAAGATATAGTATAGATATATATATATATATATACGAAGATATATATTGAAAATGACCTGACATTCTATAATCAGTTAAAAAAATGGTCGACCACAAAAGCTTTTTATGACATGTCAGAATATAATAATAATGATTTAATCTTAATTTTATTTTATATTTTGTATTTTTATTAATTATTGGAAATTTGAAATTTGAAATGTGTTGATTATTTTTATATTGTATTATTTTACTTTAATTTAATTAATGATTATTTGAATGAATTGAATATATTATTTAAATCCAATTATGACGTGTAATATGAAATATTATTATAAATAAATGAGTATGAGTATGAGTATGAGTATGAGTATGAGTATGAGTATGAGTATGAGTATGAGTATGAGTATGAGTATGAGTACGCGATAAAGCTACGCCGGCTCCAACCCTACACCTCAGAACCGAGAACTTTTTTCCTCAGTCACCCGTGGACCACGAACGCTGTAAAGGGTTCGAAACGTCGGGATGTATCATTAATTCAATATACGCGATATAATCCGTTTTCATAGTTTTATTCCATACCTAACTTGTTTTTTTTTTTTTATAAACTGATCGGCGATTGGCCCTAGTCACACCTGATGGAAAGTGAAGACAGGGCCTAAGATGGAGCTCACCGGTTCAGTAACAGCCTATTCACTCTTGTTTTAAAGAGACCGAGGTCATATTGATCAGGGAATACAGATGGCGGGAGCGCATTCCATTCCTTAGCCAGTTCTTAGTTTTGTTTTGTTCTATACGTTTAATAAGTTTATAAATATGTAATCTTTTCAGGAAATAAAGGCTATTTTTCTATTTATTTTCTATTCAACAATATTATTTTGTTTCGTAAAAAGGTCTGTTTTTCTAAAAATATTTACTAAAGCTTAATAGCACTATACTTAAGTACTACTTAAGCTCTATTTAGTGACCACTTACGACTAGAACTATACAAAGGAAAATCGGCTTGAAAACTGCGATAAAGACGTCATAAAAGTAATAAAAGCTTTCCTAAAAACATTGTCTTGGGACCTTTGAGCTCTCGTGAGATAAATAGGAGTATACAATAATCAGATAAGAGGGAAAAAAATGCGGAGGCAATATTCAACGATATGGGATTATGTTATGCTTTGTTAGTTTCATGACATATAAAAAGAAGGGAGTTAAATTATTATGTTTCAAATACAAACGGCGAAGTAATGTGATTGTGTCTGATGAGTATATGGAGTGAATATAAAATACGCATTAAAAACCGGCCAAGTGCGAGTCGGACTCGCGCACCGAGGGTTCCGTACTTTTTAGTGTTTATTGTTATAGCGGCAACAGAAATACAAAATTTCAACTGTCTAGCTATCACGGTTCATGAGATACAGCCTGGTGACAGACAGACGGACAGACGGACAGACGGCTAGACGGACAGACGGACAGCGGAGTCTTAGTAATAGGGACCCGTTTTTACCCTTTGGGTACGGAACCCTAAAAAGAGGGGAGTGAAATTATTATGTTTAAAATACAAACGGCGAAGTAATGTGATTGTGTCTGATGAGTATATGGAGTGAATATAAAATACGCATTAAAAACCGGCCAAGTGCAAGTCGGACTCGCGCACCGAGGTTTCCGTACTTTTTTAGTGTTTATTGTTATAGCGGCAACAGAAATTCAAAATTTCAACTGTCTAGCTATCACGGTTCATGAGATACAGCCTGGTGACAGACAGACGGACAGACGGTTAGAAGGAGACGGAGTCTTAGTAATAGGGTCCCGTTTTTACCCTTTGGGTACGGAACCCTAAAAAGAGGGGAATGAAATTATTATGTTTCAAATACAAACGGCGAAGTAATGTGATTGTGTCTGATGAGTATATGGAGTGTGTTGCCGACGAGTACCGAGCGCCGCTCGGGGTGAGGGCGCGCGGGGCGGGGATGACCCCACCAACGAGATCCGATTGCGAGTCATACCGAACGGACGTTAATTTGCTAATTATTTGTTTTTTTTCTCTAATATTCCTTATATGTACTGTGTAGTGTTCTATATAGTTTAAATAAATAGTATAGTGCATTATTTGACCATTTTTATTGGAAAAAACCACTAAAAACTACGACAGAGTGAATATAAAATACGCATTAAAAATGTATTTTAAATAAGTTACTTGGCAAATAAAATATTTTTGATACAAAGGTTTTATCGCTACAGTTGTCTGTCATCGAGACAATTCTAACAAATCAAAACAATTACTTTGCGTTGTTTTATCACAGATTTCCTATGTCCACCAGTATCCAATCAGCTCGATGGTACCATAATATAACATTGTCACCCAATTAACATATTATTATGTATAATATTGTCTTCGGTTACCGCGATAGTTACTCATGAAATAAAACTATGAAAACGGATTATATCGCGTATATTGAATTTATAATACATCCCGACGTTTCGAACTCTTTACAGCGTTCGTGGTCAACGGGTGACTGACGCTGTAAAGAGTTCGAAACGTCGGGATGTATTATAAATTCAATATACGCGATATAATCCGTTTTCATAGTTTTATTTCATATTATTATGTATGTAAAGTTCCAGCGCAATAATGAAAAATTAGTCAATAATGAGAGTGAGAATAATTTTCAAATTTTGCAAAGGTCAAATCTTGCAAGCTAATTATTAGCTTGCATTGCGACATTAATTAAATTGATGTCTGTTAAAAAAGCTTCATTCTCAAAAAGAAGACATACAGCATTAAGCATTTACTTATTAATTGCTTTATAATTACACGCACATAAATTGTAGGTATATAAATAAGTTGTCATCAATAATATAAGTCGTACATTTAATTTTTGTAACTACAAGCGAAGTAAAGCACCTATTTATACCAAGAGTTTAAAATGCCTCAAAAATTAAGGCTATATGCAAAATAAAAGGTTGAATTATCAATTGGTTGTGTTTCCGCATGAGTACAATTTGGAGCTCTTCAAGGCAAGAGTTAATAGGTATCTCATAGGTAAGCGTGCTCCACCGTAGACCACATCATCACTTACCATCAGGTGGGATCGTGGTCAAACGCCTGCCTATTCATCATATAAAAAAAAAAAAACAACCTCTTTCAGAAGATGATAAAAGGGAGAAATTGAGTTATTTATAAAAAAAAACTAGAATGAAGCCTGGTACAAAAGAGTTATGAAACATTAAGTAACAAAAGAACAAAGCGGCAAAAATGAGTATGGCTCAGCATTATTGTGGTATTTCAGAGATGCCTAAATATGGTAGGTAAAATATTTATCAGTACGGTTTTTACTCACTATTATTTTTAGTCGCTTTTGGCGACATGTTTCGGATTCTTTGGGAATCCATCCTCAGGCACGAGTGTCCGCGGCGGTTGTACGTCGTGCACTGCCCGCGCCGCCCGTCTCGTCGGAAAATAATAGTGAGTAAAAACCGTACTGATAAATATTTTGAAATATGTCTCACGATAGTTTAAGTGCGATGGTAGGTAAATATGACAAAATTTCTGGCAAGCACTAATAGCCAGCATGTACAGCAACACGCTTAGTGGGAGGTACGTTATAAGAATCATCTGTTATTTATTAATGATAAGGAATAAATGATAGATAACATTCACATTAACAAATTGCACAAGTTAAATTGCGTACATTCAGTATTGAAAAACTTCTTTTTAGGGTTCCGTACCCAAAGGGTAAAAATGGGACCCTATTACCTAAGACTCCGCTGAACGTCTGTCCGTCTGTCTGCCAGGCTGTATCTCATAAACCGTGATAGCTAGACAGTTGAAATTTTCACAGATGATGTATTTCTGTTGCCGCTATAACAAGAAATACTAAAAAATACGGAACCCTCGGTGGGAGAGGTACTCAACTTCGTTTCGTTTTGTGACTTCAGCCCTTGAATTTTAAGAACCCTTATTATGTACCTGTTGCGTAACGAATGAAAGCTTATTTTATTCTTAATCTAACTGTAATAGGTTGCTTTATTTAAAAGTCGGTTGGTTAAAGTTTGCTATATGGAAAAAGATCACGAAAATTTGCATTTTAGTGAAGAAAAACAAAAAGAGTAAAACTATGAATCAGCGATTGTCTTTTTAAGCAAATGACGTGTTTAAAAAAGTCGGAAGGCCTTTTAAAGCCCGCGCCTAAAGCCTTTGGTACTGGTATGTTTAATTTTAACGACATCAACCAAACAAAAGAAAATTCTTCCGATGACAAACACCAACAACAATTAGGCTGGAACAAACCAACAGCTGTTCCTGTTACGTACTGGAGGCCGATTATGCTTTACCAATATGATATGGTTTTCATTATTTTGATACGACCTAGACTTTGACTATCATCTTTCTGGCGTTGTGCCGGCTTTGCTCATGGGAGCCTGGGGTGCCCTTGGCAACCAGAGACCCGTCCACCCCTTCCCAGAAAAAAGCCTTTAAATGGCTTAGTCGTTTATCGAATAGCCCCAACGATTGGCTTTCCCTTTGAATTGCTTACCCGTTCATTTGGTTTAGCTTTAGGAAGAGGTTTCCCTTTCAGAGATACCGCTAAAATGAAAGGGTATCCCCTTACTAATTCAAAAAATTACGACACCTAGCTGTGCTGTTAACGCGCTAGACACCCAGTCCTTCACTTTAAACATAAACGAGCAATATTCGATTCTATTTTGACGAAGAGAAAGTTTAAAATGGCATAAGCGTTATCGATAAAGATGTTAGCGCTTAGGTACACCCGTATTATTAGCCAAATTAAATAGTGGAAGATGTACTTATGCAAAAACAAAACGCAAATCGATGTGCAGCCGTTTGGCACACGCATAACTAGAAGTCAAAACAATTTTTTTAGCAACGGCTTTGGTAAGCAGTCTTACGAAATACCCCTTCGAAAACCCTCGAAAGGGATACCGCACCGGTCCCTGTTGGTAACTATTCCCAAATATTGACGTAGGCACTTTTTAGAAAAGCGACTGCCATCTGACCTCCCAACCCAGAGAACGCCTGAGATTAGTCCGGTTTTCTCAGGATGTTTTCCTTGATCGAAAAGCTTCTAGTAAATTAGGTATATCGTACATCAGTTCCGAGAAAAACTCATTGGTACGAACCAGGGATTGAACCCGCGAGCTCCGGATGTCCGGTGTGATACGACCTTGACCGTGAGCATCAATGAGCGCTAGCGGCTTACGCTGATTGGTGCTGACGAAATCCCAGGTAGAAAAGTGACGTCAGCGACGTCTTAATGATGAAACAATGACGTCATAAAGACATCGCTGACGTCATAAAGACGTCGCTGACGTCATAAAGACGTCACTGATGTCATAAAAACGTCGCTGACGTCATAATGACGTATAAATGCTACCTGGTATGCAATCAGGAGTCGTCTAAATAGTAAGGCATTTCGCTCGCACTTATCGGTGCACGTGAGATCACACGACTAAAAGTCGTATCAAAATAAGATAAAAATCATATCAATTTGTTTATATGGAATCAGCCCCATGTTCCCTACTCAAAGGGATCCGGTAAATAATTCCCAAGATTACAAGACAATAACGTCATTTGAATGATTTACTGTTTTATCAGATACAGGCTCTCGCTCTCTCCCGTTGCCTGTAAGTGGGGGATAATTGAAACACCATGATTTATTCGCCCCCATGTTTTCACTTGCTATTCGTTTACAGGAGCCACAGTGGGAATTGGACAGTAAGGCAATGGGTAATTGTTGCTGTGGTTTTTGATTGAATCTGCAATTCGTTCAATCGTCATGTCTGTTTTACATGAATTAAGTTTACTAACTATATACATCCTAACAACGAAAACAATGTTGGGCTACATTATATTGCAGAAAAATCAAATGTCAATAATTCATTTCATTGTCATTAACGTCGACAGTGATTATTACATTATCTGCAGCAACGCTGCGCTACAATGTTTTCACATTTGAAATGTAACTTACTGTCCAAAACACTCATCGTCAGTAGCCTTCTTCACAAAACTTTACAAGGGGGCGCCATAAACCTTCAGTAAGAAATACATAATTATACTTGAAAAAATTCGACCTATGCCGCATTTTATCAGACACAGACACAAATCGTTTCGAATTTTATCACACAATTTCGACGGAGCGTTCTTACATTTAGATAATACTTCTAATCAGGGATCGAATACCGCTATATTTTTCATACAAATGAACCGGTATTCAATTTCGGTATCTCGGTTGTTTATGTACATTTTTCCATTTCATTTAGGTAATCTGATCTCATTGTCCTTACCATATACCATTCTATAATATCAAAGAAATATATCAAATGCTACGTGATATTTTGATTTTAGGTTATACTGGTAACGATCCCTGCTTCTAATTGTTTGGCAGATATGCTGCTGCCTATTTCTCGTCCGAAGAGACACGCACATCAATATTATTAGTCGTTTCAAAAATAGGCAGGGGTGAATGCACTCATATTTATTCGCCTTATATTAGTAATATCTTGCCATGCTGTTGTTAAGATCCAACTGTGCCCCTGAAAAGGCTTTCTTACAATTTCGCCTCCACCCTTTCTGTGAATTATAGCCTTTTAAATTTTTATTCTTTGTTATCGCGCTTTTTTTTCACAATAAAGGGGATTACGCCATTAATTTTGGCTTGTTTTCGTAAATGAGTTTGATTTTGTAGTACTTTAGATTTTCATCAAGTATTTGATTAAGAAATGGTTGTCCAGTAATAAAAGAAATTAAAAGAAGAATTGAACGGGATCCCGCAGAAAACCGTACCCGCAAAAAATGGGATGTTCAGTGGAAAAGAGCCCTAAGCTTTAACGAACTAACATGACGATGACAGACGGTTTGGTGCAACGGGCATTAGCCCGTCGTTGCTGGCTGCTACGCGCTAGATCGTGTTATTTGGCGTTTATAAGCGCATTGTAATATGCCTACTTAAATTATAAACTTTTTTTTTTTATTATTATAAACTATCTTTATCTTTATCGTTGTTTGGTGGGATAACACATTTCTTATTCAGCTTACTAGGGGATTAGGTTGATTTGTGTAAGATTGCTTGTTATCCCTACCACAATTTATAAATGCGAAAGTACTCTGTCTGTCATTCTCTGTCTGTCCTCTCCACGCTTAAACCGCTAAACCGATTTATTTAAAATTTGGTATGAAGACTCACAGATATTAGGAAAACAACCAAAATAGAAGATGTTTCCCAGAGAATCAGAACGCTCAAATGGAAATGGACAGGGCACATGATGCGCTCACAAAAAGACAAATGGACAAAAGATGTCACGGAATGGTACCCAAGAGGAAAGAAAAGACCCCAATGTAATCCATACAAAAGATGGGAAGATGACTTTCCTGAAGACTGGAGAAGACTCTCAAAAAACCGCGATGAGTGGCGCCGCCTGGAGGAGGCCTATGTCAAAGACAGCCTGACAAAGAAGCAGAAAAAAAAGAGCATAAATAAATAAAATATAGATACATATACTAATATAATTGTATTGTAAAAACTGAGTCAGGAATAAAGGCTATTTCAATTCAATTCAATTCAATACAATGAAGATAGTTTGAAATTCGGTATCGAGATTGTTTGAGGCTTGAGGAAGGACATATAATAGTTTTTAGTAAAAACTTTTCACCTAACTAAAAATCCTGATAAGGCTGAAGCTATTTTTATAAGCACACCCACACAAAAGCAATTCACATGTTCAACATGTAAACACCCCCTCATTTCCATAGGTAACCGTCTTGCGCCTGTTCCTGACGATTGAGATTAAAAAACTTCGCGAGCCTTCGAAAAATAATGAAATTTCCGAAAGCCACCGAACTCCGAAGGGTCCATCACAACGATCCTGTGGCGGATAGGTAATTAAGGAATTAAATTTGTTAGCAACTTGAAGTTTCCACATTGTTGAAAATTAATGCAACAAGTGACATGGTGAAGATGAAGGATAAATGATCGGCATATCCATATCAATGTATAATTTTGGTAGCAATTTGTAATGTTTGTAGCTTACAATGGCCTCACTTAATGCTATAGCATTAAGAATCAAAAGGAAATGGTTTATGGTTAACACCACAAAAGTATTAAAGTCAAAAGGAATCTTCAGATTTTCAAAGGGTCAGCAATATGTAATTGCCATCTCTGGATTGTTGAAGTAATAAACCGGACAAGTGCGAGTCGGACTCGCCCACCGAGGGTTCCGTACTTTTTAATATTTGCTGTTATAGCGGCAACAGAAATATATCATCTGTGAAAATTTCAACTGTCTAGCTATCACGGTTGATGAGAGACAGACTGGTGACAGAAAGACGGACAGAGGGGTCTTAGTAATAGGGTCCCGTTTATACTCTTTGGGTACGGAACCCTAAAAAAGACAATACATTCTAACATTAAATAATTTCACGATTTAGACTCACTTGATTTTAGTAACTCGCGCGACATGTTACTTGCTAAGACAATGCTTGTTTGCTACCGACGTGGAATAAAAAAATAAATTAAAAGTCAAAGTCAAATTAAATACATCTTCTTCGCTTTTTAACCCTGTTGAAATACAAGTCCATTTGAATTTAAAAGCTCCTCTTTGGACGGATAAAAGTGCGCAGAAAAATGTCGAGCACTCTTTTAGTGTCTAAAGTACATCCTTCTTCCTGCTTATCTCGAATGCTGGCTGATTGTTGGAATCATAAATGGAACACTCAACTTTCCGCCGCGTCTAGGTAAGCACGACTCTAGACTAACGCAGAGCTGAAGTGAACAGAGTAACATGATAACATCTAATCGAACTTAAACTATCGTGAGACATATTTCAAAATATTTAGATCAGTACGGTTTCCCGCCTTACCATACCTTCACTTGACGACTCCATCTGCGGACTGCCCCGCGCCCCCCGCCCCCGCCCCATCAGCGCGCGTGCAACGAGCGATGAGGCGGGCGGCGCGGGCAGTGCACGACGTACAACCGCCGCGGACACTCGTGCCTGAGGAAGGCTTCCCAAAGAATCCGAAACATGTCGCGACTAAAAATAATAGTGAGTGAAACCATACTGATCTAAATATAGAGTATCAATTTTAAATGTAATGCTACGAGGCCAAAAACGTACCAATACTAGTTAATAATTAAATATAGACTCAAGTACTTATTATCGCTCTTAATCATAATAACAAATGTGACGCATCCTTGAAGTAGGTGCGTTGGGGTAAGATTTAAGGGTTTTTTATGGGTAAGACAAAAAAAATCCGTATGCCAAAGCATTACGGACGACTTTTCATCTTACCCCTCATAAAACCTTTCAATATTACCCCAACGCACCCTAAATATTATTAATTGTGTCGTTTTCAATCAAAAGGTACCACATTGTCGCTTGACATAAGAACGCTCTGAGAGGTTATACGTATAAAGATACAATCAAATTTCTTCCTTATGGTAAGTGACAATGTCTTTTGATTGAAAACGTCACAATTAAGAGTGTTAGTTCTTTTACTTTTTATTTGCAAACCTCGTAGTAGTTATTTGCAAACCTCGTAGTAGTAGTAACGGCCCGATTCGAACATTAAGATACGTAAAATATTACGTCTAGATACGATATGGATTAGATGTGTCGTCAGTGTTAAAAGTGACGTTTTTGTTTGAAGAAACGTCACTTTTGAAACTAACATATAAACACTACCATATCATAGATCCATATCGTATCTAGACGTAATATTTGAAGCATCTTAGTTGGAATCGGGCCGTTAGTCTTATTGCAACTGTAAATATCTGACATCTAACATTGTCTTTAGTCATTCTGACAATAATTAAAATTACACCAAATAATAATTCAGTTAATTTTATTGTAGAAACTATTATAATATTTAAAAATTACATACAGTGAGACAGCACTCAAGTAAATGTACGACTTATAGTAAACGTTGCATATGTATACACCCTTATGCTTAACAATAGTTGGTGGTCTATTCGACATAGGTGACATAGTAGCTTATGTTCTAACTAAACAAAGCAATAAATCTAAAAAGCTCACGAAAATCAAACTGATCCAAGGCCATTTAATGGGCATTTCGGATCCAAACCCTAAATATTATGACGCACTAAAAGATGGTTCTGTGAAGATCGCCAGCAGAGCGAAGCCGAAAGGATTTAGGAAATCATACACTTTATTACTGGCTAGACCAGTCAACGAGACCGCGGTTACATGAGTGTTTTAGGGCGTCCGCAAGATCGCAGTTGCACGGAGCGGGTATGCGGGTTAAGGAAAAATAGTATGAGCAACGCTAATTAGCGCAGACGCCTTTGACGGATTTTACCTACTCGCGTGCGTGCGCCCGCTCCGTGCACCCGCGCCAACGGGTAGTAATGTAAGAAACAATTAACGTCTACATAATATCATATTTGAGGTCATATTTTTGTCCTGTTATATCAACAAAGAATTATCTCAGTACCACCATAAATTTTATAGACATTCACTAATTTGTCAAAGCGCTGGTGGCCTCGCGGTAAGAGTGTGCGACTTGCAATCCGGAGGTCGCCGGTTCAAACCCCGGCTCGTACCAATGAGTTTTCGAAACTTATTATGTACGAAATACCATTTGATATTTACCAGTCGCTTTTCGGCGAAGGAAAACATCGTGCGGAAACCGGACTAATCCCAATAAGGCATAGTTTACCTTCTGGGTTGGAAGGTCAGATTTCGAGAAAATCACACCGGCGGACTAATTTACAAAGGTTTTAAGACTAGTAGAAGGCTACCACGACGGCCTGCGTAACTTGCTTTCTATTACATTCTGTTCGCAATAATATGTAAGTACGAGCGAGATGCATATAAAGCAAATATCTCATTTATTTACATACAAGATATATACAGTGGTACTATGTAAACGAAATTAATAACTAGCTTAAATCTAAAATAGGCCCTTGACGCATTGTACCAAGGATGCTGGCGGCATTTCCCCGCTGTATCGCAATGCTGATACGTTGTGCGAGAAAGCCGCCAGCTCTTCGGTCACCAGTTACGTCAACCAGACGCTTCGCGATTTCTGCAAACAACTTATGCGCGCTGGGACCCCATGGACCTAGAGTTTCAGCAAATAAGTTACGCACACGCTAGCGAATAATGTCAGTGTCAAACTGGCGGTAGCCGCACAGTACTCATTCATCGGTCTAACAGGGGGAGCGGACGTCAGCAATTTCATTGAAATTCGAGTGCCAGTAAACCCCATGAGCATAAATTTCGGGCACTAATGCCGAGACTCCAAGTGTCGACTCGGTCCCAGTTTTACTTTTTGTATTATTTGTTCACTTAATGCGGATATAAGCGAAATACTTCAGAGTAGTGTTGAGAGTCCTTTGGAAAAAAAGTTTTTAGACTTTGGAATTTAACTGGAATAGAAGTCATATATGAAAGAAAAGTAAGTGGCCAAGGCATTCAGCCCCTAGAACGACCCAGCGACTTATATACCCCTAGTGTTTTTATTCGATAGCGTTACGTGGCGTACGCGTTTGCGCATGTCTTTTTGTATAGGATTTTGAGTTTCGAAAACGTCCCGCTTGGCGCACTGTTCAAAATCCCATACAAAATGAGACTTAACGCAAACGCGTAAGTCCGTCACGCTATAGAATGAAATTTACACGAATTTAAATGTTATTTCATGCATGGTGTAAAATCATTTATTTTAAAGAAAAATACAAAACGTCAAATAAACCAATGAATACAAATAATTACCTACACTAATTGCTAAAATGCTCTTATGTTAAAATGGTCTTAAATGTTATTATGTCAGTGTTATGTGTGTGGAAGAAATCCCTTAAAGGGATAAGTTCGCGGTTGTACTGCCTATTCTGTGCCATATTCGTGTTCTGTGTTTTGTACAATAAAGAGTTTATACAGTACATAAATACTAGGACAATTTTACACAAATCAAGCTAGTCCCAAAGTAAGCTCATTAAGGCTTGTGTTGTGAATACCGGTCGACGCAATAACTATAACAATTTTCTATAGAGACTGAGCTGAAAGGATGGTGTTATCTAAGTGATCTATAATCGAGTTATTATAGCCGGCGTAAAGCTGGATTAGAATGTAAAACAAAATCATTATAATGAAATATTTTTATATCAGCGACAACCCTTAAAAGTAATTTACATTTTAAATAGACACAATATGTCATGTCATCGGATCTACTTGTTAGGGTTCTACTTACAGATTTTTGCACTATTTAACAAACTGCATATCAATAAAGGTTAGTAATATTAACGTGATCAATAAGTGTAAAATAAAAAAGATGCGCTGGTGGCCTAGCGGTAAGAGCGTGCGATTTGCAATCCGGAGGTCGCGGGTTCAAACCACGGCTCGTACCAATAAGTTTTCAACTACGAAATATCATTTGATATTTACCAGTCGCTTTTCGGTGAAGGAAAACATCGTGAGGAAACCGGACTAATCCCAACAAGGCCTAGTTTCCCCTCTGGGTTGGAAGGTCAGATGTCAGTCGCTTTCGTAAACAGTAGTGCCTACGCGAATTCTTGGGATTAGTAGCCAAGCGAACCCCAGACTCCCATGAGCCATGGCAAACTGCCGGGACAACGCGAGGAAGATAATGATGATCAATAAGTGTAAAATAAATTCCCCGTTTGCATAATAGTCCCTCATTCTGTTCCATCCGATATATAGGTAGTTATATATCAATTACAGTTATACCTATTCATAGAAAATATCCATAACTCAGAAACAAATACTCGTAGTCAACATACAAATAAATAATATATGCAGGTACGCAGAAAATAACGTTGGAATTAATGTTGTGAAACCCTATACGTTTTTGACTGTCTTTGTACACATAAACAAATAAAAGTCTGGGCTTCTCCATTGCTAATAAAAAGCAGAAATTAAAGGTAACCAGGACAATTGTTTATTTATTTATTGTTTATTTATTTATTTGTTTATTATTATACATATCAGCACTTACAGATAAACCTTACGTGCTAATAGTGTTGTTAGTAATTATTTCATGTGATTATACACTAATATAATTCTACATATTCATCTTTCTGTTATTATACAATTCTATCAAATGTTTCATTACGAAGTATATCATTAAATAGGTACATACTTATATTATATTATTATGTCATTATGAAATTATACTAAATTATCATCATTATGTATGTCACATTATTAACTATTTTTTATTGTAACAAATATTACAGTACAATTTAATCCAAACGAAATTTCAACAAATCATTATTATTTTCACAGTATAAATTAAATTCACATTGTGACATTGTGACGTTTTCAACCAAAAGGTACCACTTGTCGGTTGTCGATAAGGTTGATTAAAATTGAAGCTATATCGAAATAACGCCTTATTGGGAACCGACAATAAGTACCCTTTTGGTTGAGAATGGCACAATTTATTGCCCATTTGAATTACCCATTACCAGCGTCTAGTTTATCGCACTCTAAAAATCGTTTTCATAGACTAAGTAGAGTTCTAACGAGTTCTCAAGTCTGTAATCGAGTCATCAAAGTTAAAATACCAAACCGTCGAACCGTGAACGCTTTGTGAATTGTAACCAGTTAAGAGGAAAAGGGACTACCACTTCTATATACAGGGTGGGCACAGGGATTCCGACACACTTTAACCATGAATTCTAGTGCCTATTTGGATAAAAAAAAGTAATATAACAATGCCATAGAAAGCCTAATTTACGAGATATTCAATTATTTAAGTAATTTCGAAGTTAAAAAAACTCAAGGCTAACACGCCCTTATGTGACGTAATCATACATACCAAGACACAAACAATCACACATGCAAAGCAGAAGTGTTAAAAATAGTAAACTTACCTGTCACCTGCTATAAACTAGACTATTTAAAGTGTCATATTGGTGTCGCATGTTGTCTTTTTCACTCTTTCAAACTAAAGATACGTTCACAAGTTAGTACTATCGTTAATTGATTTATTTTGTTCCAGAAATTAAGTAAATTAATTAGGCAATTTTGGACCCATGTTGATATAACATTTTTCTTTCGTAACACTGCCAGGAATCCACGGTTAAAGTCTGTCGGAATCCCTGTGCCCACCCTGTATAAACGTTATCCCTATATTATTTTGACATTACGGAAAATATGTTTACATTATTTGATGTAAGATGTTTAAGCTTACACGGGCTACATGTTATGATATGACCTACACCCCAGGCCAAAAGTATGGAAACAACGTTATTTTCTTCAATATCTCATCTTTGTTGTATATATTTGTAAACTAAGACTTACATTAGGCAAACCCAAAAGATTAAAAAATACACGCTTAATGTCAAACCATCCTAAAATATTGTCAAAAAGCTAAAAAAAAAATAGTAGGAAAATAGTTATTTACGATACAAGTGCGGAAAAGAGAAAATTCGAAACGAGTGGCGATAAATTAAAACACGACCGCAGGGAGTGTTTTAAAACGACACGAGTTGCGAATTACCTATTCGCACGTGTATCGTACAACGTTTTACAGTACATATGGCTATTAAAACTTTCGCCATATTCACGAAAAGTGCTCTTTTACGCACTAGTGCTAGAAAGTGGCACCATATGTACTGTAAAGTTACATAATTATACCTACCCTTTAATGACAAAATGTTGAATTGGCATCTATCACAGCCAAAGTAATTTACTTTTAAAATGTTCTATTATTATTTTTACCAAATTGTCAATGAGTAGTATAAAATCCATCGCTTTAAAGATCACACTTTTCTATTGAAATACAAGCTTGTTTCCATATTTTTGGCCTGAGGTGTATGTAACTTTACTTTTGAGTGGCATTAACGTGAGACACTTCATTTGGTTCTTGTCTGTCTGTCTGATTTAATTTCTTGTCTTTTAATTACTTATATAACAATTCAAGTCTTGGAGAACCTTTATATCTCTAAGGATAATTTGATGATCGTTTTTAGGGTTCCGTACCCAAAGGGTCAAAACGGGACCTTATTACTAAGACTCCACTGTCCGTCTGTCTGTCCGTCCGTCTGTCTGTCACCAGGCTGTATCTCATGAACACAGACTAGACAGTTGAAATTTTTACAGATGACGAATTTCTGTTGCCGCTATAACAACAAATACTAAAAAGTACGGAACCCTCGGTGGGCGAGTCCGACTAGCAGTTGTCCGGTTTCTATTTTTATATTTTATCTGTGACACTTAGAGACTTTTACACCTCTAAACAATTTCAGTATTTGTCTGTTGTTATAATATAAAATATTTAATTGATTCCATATTTGTAATTGTATTTTGTAATTTTTTATTATTTTTATTTCTTGTAAAAATTTGACATGTAAAAGTGCCCCTGTGGCCTATTTGCTTAATCAATGTTTAATATTTGATGTATATTCACTATAGCTATGCCACTTCGTTCCATTTTTTTAATTTTTTAATTATCATAAGAACTAGAAGAGAAAAACCATACAAATGTGTAAATGCTCCTCTTATTTACAATAATTAAAATTTCAGAAGAAATAAAACGAAGGGGCATAGCTGTAGTTTCAATGTCACTAATCCCATGCCCATGCTATATACTGTAGGTTATAGGTTTATCTATCTTTTAGAATCAGAATCAGAATCATCAGAATCATCGCATTTATTCGTGATAAACTATGACATACAAAAGTATAAAAGAACAAAGAAATATAAACATAAAAATAAATAGTTTACCACGAAATGGTCCCGCCTCAGCATAATGCTAACCCAAAAGTCAGCGCTGATCTTCCGGCGAAACCATTTTAGGAAATTAAATATTTTTTTTATGCCGTTTAGTACAGCTTTGATGTCTGCCGTTCTCCAATTCGCCCTCAATTGCTCAAAGGTTAACTGGAAGAGATCCCTGAAAGGGATAAGTTCGCCTTTGTACAAATGATGCGTTTTTCTCTTGTTTTATGTTTCTTTTTGTACAATAAAGAGTTTTACTACTACTACTACTAATATCCAGAGCGGAAAATAAGGACCACGTGTGTATGAAAAGGCGGTTTCAGGGCGGTCGTCCACTTTCGTCTTAAAAATGAAAACTCCGCAGACTATCAAGAAACCGTAAATTTCCAAACAATAAACATCATTCTTGAAAGCTTTGAAAGCATCTTTAAAGGCAAAATTGGTGCGCAGTGAGTTGTAAAATCGTATTTTATGTGTTACATAGCAAATGTTATTAAATCAGAGTGGATCAGTGGAAAAAGGTTAGGCAACAATAAAAAGCCGGTCAAGTGCGAGTCGGACTCGCATTCCAAGGGTTCCGTACATCCTTTCCGTACGTAACAACTTTTAAGTATGTACTTTTTTGTGAAACGTGAGTGTAAAACTAAGTAATTAAACCGACTCACGCTTGACTGCACATTTCTAATAGGTTTTCCTGTAATCTATAGGTAAAGAACTATTTTGTGTATTTTTTTTAAACTTTAGGTCCAGTAGTTTCGGAGATAAAGGGGAGAATAGTAATTTTTTGGCTATTTTCTTAAATAACTTCTAAACTATTAATTTAAGATTCTGAAAATGAGCTCTTTCATTTGATATGTAACACGATGTTTTTTGATAAACTTTATTTTGTAATTGTCTCATTTACCCCCCAAAATTGGCTCCTATGTTTAAAATTAATTTATTTACGTTATATGCCCGTCTTTGGGTCACAAACTTACACGTGTACCAAATTTCCACTTAATTGGTCTAGTAGTTTCGGAGAAAATAGGCTGTGACAAACGGACAGACAGACAGAGAGACAGACGCACGAGTGATCCTATAAGGGTTCCGTGTTTTCCTTTTGAGGTACGGAACCCTAAAAAGTTAACGGATGAACGTCCTCGCGAAAGCAATGCAGCAAAGACGTCGGCACAATTTATCAAATAACATTGCGCGCGTCAACGCTGCAAAGATAATGTTGCCTCAGTAACGCTACTGCAATCGTTGTCACCGGTAATCCATAGTAAGGGTACTGCGCCTATAAGGGTCCTATAAGGGTTCCGTTTTTTTCTCTTTGAGGTATTACGGAACCCTAAAAAGGTAAGATCCAACGGATGTTTATATAGGTAGTGGAGCCTTTGTTTTGACCGCCTTTGTTAAGGTTTCGCTCTGGATGCTTTGAATAGAACCGATTTCTCGGGGTAGCGGCTAAAATTTATATTAATGCCCGCTTTGGATTTGCCGGGAAAGTGTCTTTTGTAGTCTTTAGCACACTTTAGTGGAATGAAATAGAATGGTTTTTGCTTTATTAAGTTGAGTGTTTCGTTTGTGGCAGATTTTACGGAGATTAAGGACGTGTAATCCCTAGATCCCTACCTGAGGACTCAAAGCTCAAAGCATACAATAAAAAACCGGCCAAGTGCGAGTCGGACTCGCGCACGTACCATTACGGACTAAAACAGCAAAAACATCACGTTTGTTGTATGGGAGCCCCATTTAAATATTTATATTATTCTGTTTTTAGTATTTGTTGTTATAGCCGAGCGGCAACAGAAATACATCATCTGTGAAAATTTCAACTGTCTAGCTATCACGGTTCATGAGATACAGCCTGGTGACAGACGGACAGACGGACAGCGGAGTCTTAGTAATAGGGTCCCGTTTTTACCCTTTGGGTACGGAACCCTAAAAAGGGGCTTGTATAGCTAGCAATAGGGTTTGCAACTGTCAAATGTTTGCACAGATGGTGCCAGCATAAGTTTTACTAGTTTCTAGTTTTGTCCTATGAGATTTGACTTAAACGGCTAGCAGCATCCAGGCCATAAAATTCAAAAAATAAACAAGAATTTGACAAATTTCTAGGGGACTGATAGGTAAAACACTTCCAGTCCCAATCCCATTGTACCTAAAGAAATAGTTTGACGGGAAAAGTAAAAAAAAGTTCTAGTAATTATTCCTAATAAAGAAATTATTCTTAAAAAATTCATAAAAAATAAAGAATTATTTTAATTTTTAATCATTTTAGTTTTAAATAATTGAATATTAAAGAAGAGTAAATAATTCGGATATAGTATAATAATATAATTAATCTTATTTACTTTTTAAATAGTGTAAATAATGTGTAAAGAATGAAGGTAATTTATAAGTTACTTAACCGTTTTTTAAATCGTGATGAAATTAAAAGAAAAACGTAAGCGTAATGACACGTCTACGCTGAAACATTACTATTAATTTGCCGCTGGTCGCATTTTCGTTCAATGTTACAAGAATAATATAGAGAGCGCTGGTGGCTTAGCGGTAAGAGCGTGCGACTTCAATCCGGAGGTCGCGGGTTCAAACCCCGGCTCGTACCAATGAGTTTTTAGGAACTTATGTACGAAATATCATTTGATATTTACCAGTCGCTTTTCGGTGAAGGAAAACATCGTGAGGAAACCGGACTAATCCCGACAAGGCCTAGTTTCCTCTCTGGGTTATTATTATTATTATTAATAATAATAATAATAAGCCCGCAGGGCAGCTTGTGGCGAGCTGTTGGGGAGTGACGACCCTACGGACCCGAGTGCTCCAGAGAGTCGGTCGGGGTCTCCGTCTCCGGCGTGCCTTCGTCGGTCGGAGTGGACCCCAAGGGACCCGCAGGACTCTCAGCTCTGGCTTGCCTTCATTGGCCGTCCAGAGGGGAGTCGTAAGAGCTATATGCTCCAGGGGTGGAAGTGAAAGATGCATAAGACGCGAGTTGGCACAGTGGCTGTTAACAGTCACTGGGTAGAAAGTGGCGCACACCTCTCGACACCCCTGAGCCGCTCACACCGGTGTTGCTCCTGGTCGTCTTCACGACGGCAGTTTCAGGGGCCCATCTAGTCAGCGGCAAGTCACCACCTGCCTCGATAACGTGTTTTAACATTGTTATGGCAGGTGTCCGGACTTCTTTACAATAGCCCAGTCTCATTGTCCACCCAAACTTCAATCCATAGACCGGTATACTGTTCACTTTTTCTGCAATAGTCCCAATGCCTGCTGCGACCGGTTCATGGGTGTCTATTGTTGCGCCTGTGAACGGGTTCCAGCAGGCGTTCTACATGACATTAAAGCTCTCCAAGGGGCCTCTAAGATGATGATGTGACAAGAATAATGTTAAATGCTTTCTTTTAGACACGTTTTTATTCACGTTTTCTTTATATAACAACGTGATCAGAAATAATTTATCCTAAAAAACAACTCGACTAGAATTGTTAAATAACTTTTTAATTTCGATTGAGATAAACACTGGGAAAATAAACAAATAGACGAATCAAAATTAGTAATCTAAAAGCCCCGGGATGTTGTTCATAATAATGAAAACGAAATATCTATCTCAATTGGATGATATTAAAAAAGTTGTGGACTATGATCGACCCACATTCTAAGGTAAACAAATATTGTGCAATTATTTCATACCGCTGAGAACTGTATATCTTTATTACAAAACTAGAACGGAGACCTATAGGGATAAAAGGAATTTAATCCGACTTCTTTTACCAATCCGCCGGACGATATCAGCCTGTCAGTTAGAACAAAAATTTGACAGTTCCAAACAACTGACAGCCGCGCGATATCGTTCGGCGGATTGGTAATCGGTGGGCCCCTTGAGTTTAAATACACATACTACTTAATAAAATTCACAAGAAACATTATGAGTTTTTGACCCTTTGGCCTACAAAAACGATGCGTTGCCCTTGCTAATCATATCACGATATCTTATCAGCCAAAAAATGTCCACTTTTGGACATAGGCCTCTTCCTAAAATCCTCCTAACGTTATAAAAAAAAAAACGACGAATTGTAAAAGTTTTTCAAATAAAAGGAACATATTTCCCAGCACTCGCATCCAATTTTCGTAGAAATGGAAAAATGCACTTGAAACTTGGCACAGACTTACATACTGCGAAAACGAAATATATTTGAAAAGCGAAGTAAAATATTCGGAAAGATACTTTTTTATAGGTATGCATGAAATATTTTTTAGTACTCAGTAATGACAGGTAATGAAAATCATTATTATTATTTGTTTGTCCTATCCATATCCCGGGACCATGACCATAAAAAACACCCGTGACTCTGGAACAAATATCTGTGCTCATTACACAAATAAATGCCCTTACCGGGATTCGAACCCAGGACCTTCGGGTTCACAGGCAGGGTCACTACCCACTAGGCCAGACCGGTCGTCACCCTATGCCATTATATTTTAAGTTGTGCTCTAAATTTTAACGTATTTGGGAATTTTTATATTACATTTAGACTAGACATAGAAAATTCAAAATTAGTACAGAAGTATATAAATTATCACTTTCAGTAAAATAGACCATCTATGACTTAACATAACGCCCTTCGAATCCAATATAACGACGCCTTCAGGGTGCTGTTGGGACTGCCTCGTTACTGCAGCGCTTCAGGGATGTTCGCCGCGGAACGGACTGACGACTTCTATGCCGTCAGGCGTAAGCGAATAGCGTCTCTGTTGTGTCGGGTTCGGGGCAGTCACAACAGTATACTCAAGGTCATAGCAGACAGGGTGGATTATACATGTACCTTCCTGAAATTCTGGATTGAACTGTGTGTAAATAATTAAATAATTTAGTAGTAGTAAGTAACTAACGTAGTCATAAGCCAAACTAACAATTCTATGGATAAAATAATTATCTGAAATAAAGAATTAATAATAATAATAACTTAGATGAAACTAAACATTCTGCTTTACATTTTTGCACTTAATTACGAAAACACTCTATTCCCACCATTACCCGTAATACCTACTCGTCCAAGTTGTCCCACTATCCCCTTTTCGGACCTCTAAACAAAAAAACTATTAAACAAAAAATAGCCATTATAATATCATTATTAATATTATCTTATTCTTTTCCGCAAGTAAAAAGCATTATAAAATGTATCCGTCAAAAGAACGTGACGGGAATTTCGTTTAATTTTCGCTCCAAATCCACCTTTTACAAACACAATGAGCCTTGAAAGGTTGTAGCTGAAACGAATACCTTCATAGACTCCAGGAATGCTAGCGAGCCAACAAAGCCAACGAGAGCGCAGTTTTTCTTATTAAATTTTCATGTTTTCACATAAATAATAGAGTACCCGGTACTCTCGCTTCGCGGAAACTTTTTACTGATTCTTGAGTAGAATTACAAATCAGTTATAAATCTTGAAATGAATTTAATGAAAGCGGGCGAAATTTAAATGTTGAATAATGGACGCCTTTGTGGGTAACTTGCAACCGCCTAAATTGGGATATTGGGTTACGCTGTGAAGGCAAGACGCGGTATACTCGTAATAACATTGTTGGAAGTAGTCTAAAGTAGGCTTGGTTGCTACACTTGCTACTATCTAAATGTTGGCCCAATCCTAACAGGTCAATTTGAACGTACACTGACATCAGAAAGAATTCCAAATGATGTTTACTTAGTACGTCTCGCTAGAGCCAATACATAAACGGACAAGTATGACACATTTAGATATAATTTTGATGTCAGTGTACTTTTGAATTGGCCTGTTAGGCATCCCCCTTTGGTATTTTCTTGTTGTGCAGACTCAATAGCAGTGTTTATGTAACCTACTTAAAATAAACCCGCTTGAACAAAGCACCATTGAAATCAGATGTTTTAAAACAGTCTTTTCAAGAAAATTCCTTGACATTTTCCCGTCCGATTTGACTAAGATTCTACGTAATTGAATATGTATGGTCCGTTCTATAGGTTGTATAGGAATTGCTCGCTGCATAATGGAGACTTGCGGTTTGTGTATTTCGCTTTTGCCTTGCTTCTTTTATCCTCTTTCTCCTCATTTATATTCTCGATTGCCATTATCTCTGAATTCTTTTTCTGGATAATATTTAAGTTTTCATAACTGCTGAAAGGCCATTGTTTTACGTACAGGTGCAGCCGCTTGTAAATGGCGAATAATTATGCAAAGCTCGGAGCGTTGATAAATTTGAATTTCACATTTTTCCGTGCTGTCTTCTGATATTTTGCAAAGGTGACATACATTTCAAATTTTATGCGCACTGTTTTGTGTACAATCACAGGAAAGTGTGGTGCTTTGGTGCTTTGCGGAATTCAGTAAGAAAACAATGTGTTACGTGAATATTTTTCTTCAAAAAAAAACAGGATGTTAAAATATAACATTTAAAACTTTCGCGGTTTGAACACATATTAAATCACATTTAGAAACGGGTCTATCGCGAATTTATTTTGTTACCTTTATTTACCGACGTTTCGACACAGGTTTCACTGGTCGTGGTCGCGGCTAACTGACGTCCCAGCAAAATGTCAAAACAGAGATTTGTGTGACTAGTTTCGCGATAGACCCGTTTCTAAATGTGATTTAATATAGGATGTTAAAATATTCTAAGAAATCAGAAGGGCTAAGATGGCCGGCTCTTTATCATTTGTCACCATGCCTGTCACGTTATGCGTTCAACGGCAAAAGAAATATTTATTTTATTCTGTTTTTAGTAATTGTTGTTATAGCGGCAAAAGAAATACATCTGTGAAAATTTCAACTGCCTACTCTGTCTAGATATCACGGTTCATGAGATACAACCTGGTGACAGACAGACAGACAGATATGCAGACAGACAGACAGACAAACAGACCGACAAACAGACAGACAGACAGACGGACGGACGGACGGACAGTGGTCATAGTAATAGGGTCCCATTTTTACCCTTTGGGTACGGAATCCTAAAAATGCAAATACAGAGCTATTTAACAAAATTCTAACCGCATTCATAACAAAATCATACACCGGTTTATACCAAATTCTCATTTACCTAACGATTAATAGCCGTTTTTCTCCTAATAAACTGCGATACCACTGAATAATGTAACAGACGAATAAATTTCACTTCGTGTGGAAAATCGATGTTAGCCAAATTGGTCATTATCATAGGAAATTACAATTTTACCAGAGACTAGTAAATATTTAAGACGTACAAAAGCAACCGCCATGCAACAGAGCGTTTCTTGCGTGCCTTTTTACCACGGAATAAGGAAAGAGCGCGCCGCGCCCTGACAGGAAGCGCCCTGACGGCCCGGCCACGACATCGCGCGGCGGCGGCAGCGGCGAGCGGCGGCCATAGGTTGGAGCGAGACACAGCGATCGGATCTTTCGTTCCCACCTATGGCCGCCGCTCGCCGCTGCCGCCGCCGCGCGATGCGGTGGCGGCAGCGGCGAACGGCGGCCATAGGTTGGAGCGAGACAGCGATAGGATCTTTCGTTCCCACCTATGGCCGCCGCTCGCCGCTGCCGCCGCCGCGCGATGCGGTGGCCGGGCCGTGATCCTGGATTAGGAAACCTATGTCGCCAACACGCACACTACTACAAATACAAACACGACGCTATCTAAAGGGATGATTGGCCATATTTTCTTATTTCGAAAGAGATTATGAGCCCTCGCCCGTTAAAGGTCTAAAGCGACTTGAAGGAACTGCAATAGGGATCATCACTCAATGCGAGAAGTTTAGTCCACATTATCAGAAAATAAGAACTTTATTGTAAGTAATTCATTTATTCATGGCAAATTACAATTCACACTTAAGGCGGTTCCCTGAGCCAGAAGGCGAAAAATCTCCTTATATGATCATGTTTTTCTAAGAGGCGTTACTATTCGTAAACGTGGAAAAAATATATGTAGTTCTTGACTATATTATATTTAACAACATAGCTTCCGATACACGAATTATGACACTTCGCTCGATACCATTAATTCCCAAAGTAACCTCTAACTCGGACTTTTAATCCAACTTTACTCGGTTATTTATCATGTGATACTATAAACAAAGAAAGAAGAAAAAACAATCTTAACTTAAATAGTAATTTCATAGCTTTCGAATTTCGATATTGTAAGGTAACGTTTTTAAAATAAATAAAAATCGACAAAATTCGATCAAAATTTACACTTGGCGCGCATGATCTTTCCCGTTCTTTCTTGCGAAATGTGACAGTGACACCGGCAAACCGATGGAACGGCCTTAAACGTATTACAAAGAAAAAAGTATATTTAAAACAAAAAGTATATAGTTTACCACGAAATGGTTCCGCCTCAGCATAATGCTAACCCTAAGTCAGCGCTGGTCTTCCGGCCAGACCATTTGTGGGCCACGAACGCAACCATACGACACCACCATCTACTCGTATCATCCACTTTGCGGTATGATGTCAGCGCCATCTAACCTGCGCCTGCGCTAAAATGTCATCATCATAATTTAAGAGCATGGCTCTTGTCGGTGGAGTATGCGCCAATTTTCTCGGTCCTCGGCCAGGCTCTTTAGGTCCCTCTAAGACACGACATTTGCTTTCGCTTTCAGTTGTTGTGTGTAGCTTGCTCGTGGTTTTCCGCGGCCTCTTCTCGCTTCTATCTTGCCTTCTAATATAATAATTAGTTATGTCGTGTCTTATCAAGTGACCTATCACCTATCACCTAAAATGTCATGATGACTTATAAGGCCATGCCGCACAAGTGTTGTTAGATAAATTTCCTATTTAATTCATATAATATGTTATAGTTTTCGTGAAAATAACATGAAATAAACTCGATAACATTACAAAGAAGATGAAATACAAACACTTGCTGAACTAAGTTCTATAAGTATTTTTTACAAATACTGGCTCCACACAAATGCCACGAACACAAGTCTTAAAATACCTTCCACACACTTCTGACATTAACTAAACACTTACAATGATCTAAGGATGCAATGTTCTTTACATCCTTAGACATACAAGACACGAACCAATTTGTGCTTTTAGAAGAATAATAAATAAAACCTATAAAAAGAACAAAGGCACAAACATTTTCAACATAACTGTTAGGGTTTCATTAATGATGCCAAAGCAATTCGATTTCAGAAACTACTACCAGAACCTCGTATTTAAGTCAATCATGAACTTGTAAAAGCAACCGTTCTTGGTAGTAATAGAGTTATAATTTGCATTTAACTTTAAAGTTTGATGAGACGGTGGAGTAGTGGTTGAGCGCTGTTTTTATTCAATTTGTACAAAGAGTTGGCTAAGTTAGTTATTCTACTTTCCGTTGATAAAAGATGTTTGAGTCTATAATAGCTTTTTTTCTACAAAAACCGTCAAACGATTGAAATTGCCCTTGTACATTGTACAGTCAGCGCCAATAGTTTAGTTTAGTTTTTTTTATAGCATTTAGTAAAGGCCAAGCGACTTATGGGCCAAGAAAACTACCGAGTGGACACCAAATATAGTGCGGCGTCATCGTCAATGGCGTCATGGCAGACCTCGAAGGAGATGGCGGCATGAGGCATGATCTTGATGTTTTACGGAAAGATTGGCCTGACATTGCCCGAGACCGCGACGCGTGGAAGAAAGAGAGGGAGGCATTTGCCCAGCAGTGGGACACAATAGGCTAACAAATAAATAATAATGGCATCTATCCAGTTGGATCTATCCAATTTTGCCAGCGTCAAAAGGTTTTAACGATTTCGCCAATGTCAAAAGTGCGCTCGTAGGGGAGACCGAGGAGAATGAATGATAGCTGGACTTAACAAATAACAACAATGGATTGACGGACATGGTTAAACGCGTTTAGATATAAAGATATTTATTGCAAAACATTATCGTGACAAAAGAAAAAAAATAACAAATACAAATAAAACTAGAACTTAGGTCTATTATACTCGTACTATACTAACTACTAGGTTTTTTTTACCACTGTGTAGTCGCGAAATGGCGCCGACTCAGCATGTGCTGCACAGCTGCAAGCATTGCTGCCGCAGCGCTAGTATTCTGCCGGGACCTGAACTGGCATGGCCACGGTGTCGGTTTTTCGTCCGCACATCAAAGGTAGTGGGCCAGCGATGGTGCGTACGCATCTACACGTGGCCCATTTCATAGTGCGTGCTCTCAACCATCGCATAGCCATCTCGCTGGTCCAGCGCTGGGGCATCGTGTCTAGGAGCCATAACCATCGCATGGCCATCTCGCTGGTCCAGCGCTGGGGCATCGTGTCTAGGAGCCATAACCGTGGCATGGACATCTCGCTGGTCCAGCGCTGGGCCATCGTGTCTAGGAGCCATAACCATCGCATGGACATCTCGCTGGTATAGAGCTGGGCCATCATGAAGAGGAGCCATTTTTTTTTATTACAAAAAGGCAAGCATTTGACCGCAATCTCACCTAAAAGATGTCTCTCGATTTAAAAAGATCCAAAAAGAAAAAAACAGAAAAAGAAGAAAAAGAAGCCATTGCTCATAAGGCTCAACTTACTTATTATTTTCATTAAACAGTCCGTGTTCGTCTTTTATCCCAACAAAATAGCGGAAATTATTGTTTCCAATCCACGTCTCTGGTTGTTTGAGAAACCTTATTTTATCGCTTCTCGATATTCTTTGTTATAAACTACTAAAGTCGCCATCAGATATATCGGAGCGGCCGAGGTGCTCAAAAACATCTGAACACGCACTCTAACTCCTTGACAATAGAGGCGTGTTCATATATTTGTGAGCACCTTGGCCGCTCCGATATATCCGATGGCGATTGTAAGAGCGCAATAAAAATTTAACGATGTCTCTCATAGTTTACGGTAGTTTGATTTTTGTTCTAACTTGTATTTTGTATTGTGAACATCTCTTTAAATCGGTTTTATTTGTTGCTAATGTTTAGTTTTGACTACTTTTCGAATTGTTAAAACAATGTGCTAAGTTTCACAAGTAGTTACTAGTTTTGAGTCCGTGTTTAGAAGGATGTTTCAAGACTATTGTGAATGTACAGAATGTGTGTTTAAATTACTGACTGAAATAATAGTTAATATTGACTTTGGAAATATGATATGATATGAGGTTACCGAAACACCACGCTGCGCTCTAAGACTCAAATAATAGACGTAGCTCGGAAAGCGGCCAAGTTGAAATGGGACTGGGCTGGTCATGTCTGCCGAATGCCGGATGACTTGTGGGCCAAGTTAACCACGGAGTGGGAGCCCCACGAGTCTAACCGGGGATCCGGCAGACCTCGTCGGCGATGGCGGGATAACTTGGACTCCTTCTTGACAGGCTGGCCGGATATAGCTTTAAACAGAGACGAGTGGAAAAAGAGGGGGGGGGCCTTTGCCCAGCAGTGGGACACAGTGGGCTCTGAATAATAAATAATAATAATGAGGTTTAGAACGCCGAAATATTATTCCGCATGTCGATATGTATATCTGGGCCAAGACGAGATATACCTATAGTACACTCATGGACAAATTTAGAGAACCGCAAAACAAAAATTTTATTAATTATTTTGAAATTACCTTAGGTGCTGTATCCAGTAATTAAACCTTCTTTTTGCGTTCTTCTAAATTTGTCCATGAATAGTTTTAGGTACAATTGTACTAACATTGAAATAGCGCTAGAATTTGCTTACGGTAATTTATTTATTCAAAGAACAGATAAACGTTAATTCATTTTAATTCCAAATTCAAAAAACGAGTAGGTTGTCACTGAGTGAGAGGTCTATTCGAAATATATCAAAATATTCCTACCTCTATAACTTTTTTTGGGCATTCATTTCCTGGCCTACTTCTATAAATGCAAAATAAAAAAAACTTACATGTCCATCTAAACGCCAATCAACCCTGAAACAAAAGAATATAATTTTCAACACGTTTCAATGTCATTTCAACCATCAACATTAATGGAAAATTGGCGCATCGATATCACCTAATTGGTAAGTCAATGCTGAGGTGCCGATTCCGCTTTTAAATAATTGTTAAAGTTTCGATCTCGTTATGATATGACCTTTATGGCTAGCATGAGATGGTATTTGACATTTACGCTAGCGTCTGCGTGTACTCGATCGCGCCAATACATCAGTGCGAGCGAGACGGACTGCGGTCGAGTTCACGCAGTCGGTCGAAACGTCAAATGTCAACTCACGGTAACCGTACTTGACACCACTTACAGTGCAAGGACAATTAGTGCGAGCGAGATGCCTAATGACATGATTCCCCACTCTCCCCATTGTGGTAGCAGTAGCACAGTAGCAAGACAGTGTAATTGGTGTAAACCGTTTTCGTGGATATAAATATAAATAATTATCAAAACAAGATCAAAACCTTAACCTTAAAAAAAAACTTAGTTTTTTCGTTACATTTGGATAAAATTTGATTGGTATGAAGAGCTTCTCATTCTGGGTAGCATAAATATGAATATGAATACAGACTTGTCCCAAAAAATGTATGTATATAATTTTCCGTTTACTTTCGAAAATACGATACGTCATTCAAAGAAAGATTTTTTAGGAAAAACGCTGAAACTGCGCTCATATTGTACAGTATAGGGAATCTATCCACCAAATTTTCTCAAAATCTTACGAAAAAAACCGTCAATAAAATAAAAGTCGGCCCGGATCAGAATCAGCCTCCATATTTGACATAAATTCTGACTCGGCACTCGGTAATATAATGCTCCCTCGTTTTAGGAAGCGAATGATTCAGACGATTATGTTTTGGGGAAAAATGATTTAGGTACGCGGCGATTTGAGTTGGACGAAGGTAAGCAAAAGCGTGAAAATGTACGCAAATCAATATAAACGATACCTTACACCAGTACGAAGCTCGACACTATTGACACTGCTGTCACCTTGTTTGACAATGATTTGTTTAAAGAAGACATTCGGACGTTCACCCTACACGATACAGACGATGATATCGAAGATAAAAATTATATTGTCAGAAATAGTAGATTGTACAACAAGGGCACAAAGCGATTTACTTTCATACGAGGCAATATAGCCGAGGATAAAAATAGGCGTTTGTGCCTGAGTTATACACACTGCTTTTCACTTCGATTGTGAGTAAAATAAAACAATGGCAAACAAATAAAATAAAAATCGTAAAACAGCAACAAATTGCAAAGCCGCAACAAGAGCTTCCCGCCAATATTCTTTTTTTTCTTTTTTTTTAATTTTTACCACGTGATATTTACCTTAAGCCCACTGCACCCTCGTGCGCGAATCGCGGCGCAAAGCCGCGAACGCGAGTGTGGTGTCGATTTCGCAGATTAGCGAACTGCCCACACTCGCGTTCGCAATTCGTGTGGAGGGGGCTTTAAGTCTTTATTCATACTGCCAAATTATAACTACATTTTGTAGTTTATTTCTATAATAACTATGATGTATTGTAAGATTTTAATGATTTAGTAATATATAAAACACGGATTATTAAAAATCGGGCCAAATTAAGTGGAATAACAATATTATCCGATTATGTTTTATTGTGTACTATGGCAGTGATTTGATTGTCTTAGTCTTTAAAAAAATATTACTTTGTGCACTAGAGCATAAAAGTAGCATTTTGTGCAGCCTACATCTAGCACAAAGGAGAACTTTACGAGCATGAGAAGTAAAAAATATATACCTATATGTCTTATTACGTTTGCAAATTGTCGAAGGCAAATTGTTAGTGCGCTCAATATAGTGTTACCGTAAACGTGATAGTTGTCGGAGGGTGACCTTGGTTATCTGTTTTATAAATTTATATTAACTTTTATACCACACTACCATTCTCATGGCCACCAAAATCTCAAGGTCACCCAAAACCGAATCAGAGCCCCACTATCCGCGTGGTCTTGTCTGTCCTACCCCTTGAGAGCAATTGCGAAATCGGAGGCGCGGAGGGAAAGCAGTTCTCGCCCGCTGTGGCGGAGGATTTTTTCTTGATTTTCCGAGGTACGTCTTTTCCTTATGCTTTACTTATCTTATACGGAGTTACATATATCTTTGATAAAAGCAAAGAGGATATAATAAGATAGAGCGGTACTGTCATAGTAAATTTTGTAACCACTGTAAATTCACTGCCATCTATCGACATACTTTAAAACTAAAAATGAAGATTTATAAAAATACGTTAAAATGTATTTAAATATGGATAAATGATTTTTTTATTTGCATTAATTATTTTTATGATTTTGACCCATGTTCTTTCACTGATATGCGTTAAAATTGTTAAATAACAAACGAAACCGCCAACGCCCTCTATACGAGAGTAGGCCAAAGCTAGTAGCGCCCTCTGATCGAGAATCAAATTTTCTTGATATTAGAGGCACGTTTTTTCCTTAGACTGTATCCATCTATTACGGAGTTATATCTATCTTTGATAAAAGTATCCTCCTTCAAGGTTTGACCTAAAAACAAATGTTGACACAATATGCTCTGATAAGACATGTCTACATTTTTCCTTACCAACATACATATAAATGACATAAAGTCCAACAGTGTACATATCTTCGACATCGTATACACCTCCAGCATGGCTATTCAATCTGTGAATCTCAAACTTATTGCTTGCTTTCCAAAATATCACCCCGGGTCATTGGGGCAATATCGTCCGTCCTACGTCAGCAATGTCTGAACTTATTTTTGCTTTTTCGAGATTGTCTGGTATCGCTTTGTTGCCAATCGGATGGATTGTATTTGAATCTGTGAAGCGTTGGTATATGATAGCGAAAATTTGGGACGGATTTTTACCTTTAATTTTTCTAGTTGGAACTTTATTTGCATGTGTAAGTAAAGTAGCATTTTGATTTTAACAAGGAATTTTGTATTAAATGTGGAAGAAAACAGTTTTTATTTTTAATAAATATTCATGTTATCATATTTTATATAATAATATACTTTCACAGTAGAGACTAAACAATTAATCAAAGAAAAATTTAGAGCCATGATCTTTAAGTTTCTTTAATTTTTCGATTTCAATTTCAATTTTAATTTTACCTATATTTGTTTTTATTATTTTTATGACGTGTAACAACTGATTATGAGCCTTGCAGCTTGAAATAAATGTTTTTTTTTTTTATAATTAAATGATGATAATTATCATTATTTGCTTACATTAAGTGGCTGGTTAATTTAAAAATGAAACTATATCTTGTAAAATATGTAAAAGGGGTGTAAAATGTATCACTATACAGGCTAGCTAAAAATAAGTGCATTCCCGTTGCCAGGGAATTTTTGGGATTAAACTCAGCAACTTTTATAATGGGACCAACCCCGAAATCGCGAAAAAAATGTACGCTCCCATAGAATATGGACCAGCCAAAATGTATGAATCAGCCAAAGTTTTTTCGCGATTTCAGAGTAGGTCCCATAGTAAAAATCCCAAAAAGGGAGTGCGCTTATTATTAGTTTTTTTTTTTAAGTTAACCGTAGTTATAAGTTTTAATTAACAACTAACAAAATATTATGGACCATGTTTGTCTGAAATAAATGAATTTTATTTTATTTTATTTTATTTTATTTTATTTTATTTTATTTTTATTTTTATTTTTTTTATTTATTAAAAATGAGCCGTGTGACGAAGCATTTAAGCGCAAATTGAGAAACCTTTTGTTGGATAACCCTCTGTACTCTATAAGTGACTTGGAATTGAATTTGTAATGATACATGTAATTTTATATATGCTACAAATTATTTATTGTATTTTAAAAATGACATTTACTTCTTTTGTGATATTTTATTTTGTTTGACATTTAATGATGATTCTAAATTGCTAAGATTGATATGACGATCCTTATTGGGAGAGAATTTTTTTTTAATTTATTTTGTATTTTTTAGTATATGTATGTAGGAAGTGGATTTTGAAAGAAACTCACTTTAAGAAATTTACTGAATATATTTACTGTTAAAATAAACTGGCAAACAAAACAATTAACACAACGGCACGTCTTTTCTTAGCGCTCCGAACAAGAAGTCCTCTAATCTCGTTACGTTTTTTAAATCTGCCGATGGCGTTTTGCCATCTCTTTCGCACGCACTAACACTCAGCATCACACTCTCTTATTTACACATCGTTCATTCTGCAGTTCGTTCTCTCACTCACTCTTTCGGTCCTTACATTCCGATCCACGCATCCTACATGTATTAGTATATGTAATGTTTGACGATCATGATAAGAAGATAAGCATAATTTTCACATTGATGCAAATATATAGTGTAATTTTTATCCTGAAATAAATAAATCTAAATCTAAATCTATTTAGCGAACCTGTATAAGAAATATTTTTTTTTTCATGTCATTGAATGTTTTAGCCTTATCTTTGACTCCTTTAACAAGCCACCCTTCATTATATAAATATTTAAAACAATAAATTAGACTTAACTCCATATCATTAACTTTAATGACAGTGAGGTTAAATTTACTTGCTTCATTTAAATTGCTTTTTCACGTCAAATTGAAAAGCGATTTATCAATCACAATTTCATTAATTGAGCGATTTAATTAAATTATCGGTTATTTTCCAGGGCTCAAAGTGGTTGGTTTGATGTAGACCCGGAACATTTCCATTTTAGAGTAAAAACGCTAAGCGCCATTTCGTATCTCTATCGCACACGCATAATTAGCTCCATGCGTGGCTTTTTTTAACTTATGTAATCATAATTTATATCGTTTGAACACCGGAAAAAATAATAATACTTTTGTAATCCTTCACATTATTTTATTTAAAAAATATTTAAAATGTTGAAAATTTTTGAGCGGTGATGACGTCACACGTTGGATGGTCCAACTGACGTTTGCTATTAATGGCACTTAATTTATGTGAATGATGACATCACACGTTGGACGGTCCAACTGACGTTTGCTACTAATGGCACTCAATTTATGTGAACTAATCTGTCGAACGCGTGACGTCACGTGAGGTTTCGCGCGTTTCGCTCACTAGCTTTTCGCGGGCAAATTTTTGTACATTTTATTTATTATTTTAAGCAATTTAATGATAATTTAATAACGGAAATGCATTTGTGACATGATATAACGGTAACAAACAAATACTTGATGCATCAGGCTAATTATTTTGCCGATGACGCCGGCGGTTCACTGACTGCACTGTTGCAAACGGAACAACAATATAATTATGCGCGTGCTAAACTATATTTTTCATTTGCAAGTGTGATAAAAAACCGGCCAAGTGCGAGTCGGACTCGCACACGAAGGGTTCCGTACCATTACGCAAAAAACGGCAAAAAATCACGTTTGTTGTATGGGCCCCAATTAAATATTTACTTTATTCTGTTTTTAGTATTTGTTGTTATAGCGGCAACAGAAATACATCATCTGTGAAAATTTCAATTGTCTAGCTATCACGGTTCATGAGATACAACCTGGTGACTGACAGACAGACAGACGGACAGAGGAGTCTTAGTAATAGGGTTTTGTTTTTACCCTTGGGTACGGAACCCTAAAAAACACTTTTGAAACACAGGCCATATTTATAAACTATACCTTCGGGCATCGAGTTTCGTGCACTCTTACCCTTATTGCATCCCACTTGCACTAAGATATAGGTACATTATGAGGAAAATATCACAAATATGATGCTAATCATAGTTTTGAATTCTGAATACGTCTCTGGGAATAATTTCGATAAAATATGGCCGACGGGCTTTTAACATTATACATGATGATGCAGACGGTTTATATTGTCATAGCCATAGCTGACTTATGCGCCTGCCTCAGTTGAACTACTTTCAAAAGGACTATTCAAACTTAAATCTAAATTAAACCGATCTTCTCAAGGCATTCGGAAAACTTAAGTCACGCTACGCATCTTCGCACAGCTTTGGTGGAAACGCAGCCTTGAGTCCCCGGCAAGCTCGGCCGAATTTCACATTCCCATACAAACGGAATTTCGGTCTCATTTTAAAACTACTTATTGAATTGTAATGAAAAGTTGCACATAGAATGACATGATGTATATCTAGGTCTGTACTTAACTAAACAAACGAAATAGAGCAAAAACAAGTTTTGTACGAAACTTTAATTCGCTGTATTTTTTTTACTGTTGTATCTGAACCTACATAAAGTAATTACAGACCTAGATATACTTTATCCTATTTCCAGTACAAATTTTCAGAGCAATCTAGCTTGTAATTAGCTATTTTGTATGGAGAACCGAGCTTGCCGGGGACTTAAGAAGATGAAAGCCGAGATTCGAACCGTTGAACCGAACGAAAAGTGAAAATTCGGCTACCGCTGCATTCAGAAAGCTCATATTATTTGTATGGATAGGAAAATACATAGCAACCCGAACATACATTGAAAATCTATTCAATTATATGCCTTGCGCTTTCGCAATAAAGTGCAAGTTGCAACTAGTTTTCAAAGTTGTTTGTGGTGTGAGGGACTGAAGTTTGGTTCGCGGTTTTGTAAAACAGGATATTGTTCATAACGTTAGTTTGTATTTAAGTAGGTTTAGTACATGTTACGTAATAGTATAATGCGGTTTACAATGTTAATTAAAATTAATATTATATGTCTTGACTTTTCTTATGTTTACAAATTTTGTTCATCACACCAAATTTACTCATAAAGGGGTTTTTACTCCACGAAAAGAGAGAGACGATATACAACCAAGAGTTTAATGGTTTTTTATTTTATTTCACTTTGTGTTTTCATAAATTTTGGTTAATCAGGATATGTCAATGGTTTTATAAAACAGCCAATTTAATTTCAGTGTACCTATTCACGGTGGACTCGTAATAAAAATTGTTCATGATCAGTAAATATGAATATAAAGGTATAAATAAAATAAAAATAAAAACATTTATTCGGAAAATATAATATAGCATAGGTATATTAAATATACTATAAATCAAAAACATGAATAAAAAAACACTATTTCAACTATGCTTAGCAAAACTTTAATGTGAAGCTCCTTCTTCGCTCTTCGCTTCGCTTTAGTATTTCATCAACAAAATTATATCTCACTGATGTCATTTAGTTATCATTCGCTCGTGCGTGCTTGGCGCTAGCGAGACGCACGGACGAATGATAAAAAGATGGATCTGATCTGATAAAAAGGTCCTAAATGATGGAAATGATTCGCCCGTGCGTCTCGTTATCGTATATCGCATATCGTTTTGATGTCAAAATGTAAGTTTGAGTTGGCCCGAGCATTCTACAATTTAACATCAGCCCACCCAATATATCTTCTAGAGCGATTCAAATATCTCCATCCAATTTATATGTTGCTGAAACTGGCAGTAAATTCTTATTTATTGCCAAACCCCGCTTTTATATATTGGTTAGATGTTTTGAGTTCTTATTCGGTATGATATTGAGGTTAAAACGGTTACCCTTTTCTATATTCGGATCGTTTCGAGCTCGTTTCAATACATTTACATTTTCTTTTGATTCTTTACTTATATCCTTTTATCTTTTATGTTTGATACTTTTGAACTGTTAATCGGCTTTTACTGATACAAATATTTAAGTTCACGTTGAAATTTACTTTATCCATGCCTAGTAACAAGCACTTAATAATATTGAATCAGATCTAATTTAATACTAAGAATTTCACAAAAAGATCGTAAACAGAAAAAATGTATAAAAAATACTAGTCTAGAATGTTTCTAGAATAAAATCTAAATGTCAAAAAAAACAACAAAAGAAGTACATACATTTGGATTATCCATTTCCTCATCAATAATCAAATATACCTAATAAATAATTTATCATTTCGAATCAAAATGAATCCCACTTTGTTTTATCATTCATGTAGTCTTATGTGATCTTACCCCTGAGCTAAGTCGAGAAATAACCCGAGGTCCCGTCTAGACTAACAAACTTACTCGTGTGACATTCCATCTGGCAACAAATTTGGCATTACATTTGTCAGGAGTGGGATTATCTTTAGAAATAAGTTTACGCTTTACATAATTCTTAAATTTAGACCTACATAAAATGTAAGGTCAATATTTTGTGTAAGACCGCCATATAAAATTTTTGGTTGGGAAGACATACTCGTACTTTGGTCAGACCCATTCAGAAAAGAAGAGCTTCCCTCCTTCTGCTCTACCGATCTTCTGACCTAAAGACCTCAAGATTGATATTAAATTTTTTAACACCTATATTAGGATCTAAAAAAGCGCTACAATTTTTCCAAAACCTCTCGGCACGAAGCTATCTTTTGTTTATCAGACTGATCTACGCTCCACTATCTCATACTTGCTCATACATACCCCAATGCCCTCATATAACTGTCATACATACCCCGATGCCCTCGTATATTACGATATGCCAATAATTCCCAACGCTGTTTTATACCCAATTCGTGCATGCCAAATCTTTCTGCAATGTTTAGTGCAACCACGTAGATAAAACTACCGAGGCCGAATGCCAATTCTGATTTAATAATTTGATCTTGTTTTGATGCGATCTTGACGAGTCTCTGGTGATTGGTGCACATCTAACGTACGATTTTCACTGGTTGATTAGGGAGTCCTCACGAAATGCAATCAGGAAACAGGAAACGGGGAGTGCTCCAAGGAATTGTTCGGATTAATACCTGCCGCTTCCTATCCGCTATCGCTCTGCCCGACAACATCTCCACTTTCCCCTCCCCTCCGGTTTTGCGGGTGTCCTTGGGCAACAGTAACCGCTTACGATCGGGCGATTAGTCTGCTCGTTTGCCTCTTATCCGATAACAAAAATCAGGAGTCGTCCCATAAGGCATCACTTGCACTTATTTAAGCGCGTGAGAAACTTGATTAGGGGAGATCGGGGCTAGAAGTTACTATTTTTAATTTTGTTAAGAATACTTGATTTCAGTATTCATACAATGCGATCAATATCAACGTACATCTTACTTTCGTAAAAATACAGTAATTTGGGCCATTCTATGTGAGATGCTTGTTCGACTAACCTGTTATGGATTTCTGTGGTCCGAAATTTTTTTTTTATATGTCAATCGGAACAACATGCCCCGGTAACTTCTAGCCCCGATCTCCCCTACATGACTCAAAGGAATTAAGATCAAAACCTCACCAAATTGTCGAAACAGAATTTGCCTTCGATTTTTTATTGCTCAAATCCCTCGCGAGACATATAACGCGATATGTAACTTAGCCGCACAGTGAAATATTGAGACGCCGGGAGACCTCACCTGTCAGTGCCAGGCATAAAACTATTGGTTTTATTGTTTGACTCAATTTTTCTTGCGCTTGAGTTCGTATGAATGTTCTATCGCTGGAATATAGGTCGTGTTTCAAGGCTGGTATTGTAGGATTTCTCCAATTCTAAATAAGGAATGAAGCTGAATTGTAGATGGAGGCATTAGGTTTTAGGGTATTAAATATTCCTTGTTTTTTAGCGAGTTTTAGACTCATTATTATTTATCTCCACGGGACTTAATCGCGTAAATAGTTTTAAATTTACCTCCGACGTTAAGTCCCGTGGAGATAAATAATAATGAGTAAAAGTCGTGAAAGTTAAATCAGTGTTGAGTTTTAGACTGTTTTGCGAAGAAATATTTGGATTAAAAGGCAATGATGATAGTAAAATTGTTTATAGAAAATAACAAGTTGTAAATGGTTTATGATAACAATAATTTAGATAATATGAATTTTCTCAAATGATTTTTACACATAAGACCTTAATCTGTTAAACAAAAGTCATTGTTTCTTTTATGCGAGCAGTGGGCTACCATGTTGAGCCCGTGCCAAAGCAAAAATGTCGTTTAAAAAGCGGCTGTATCGTGGTGGTTCAAAATTGTGCTCTTCGGATCCATTGGTTATATGGCTAGTTTTATAGGTACTAAAATTGTACTGCTATGTTAAGGCTGTTCCATCGGTTTGCCGCTGTCTTTGTCACATTTCGCAAGAAAGAACGGGAAAGAACATACGCGCCAAGTGTCAATTTTGATCGAATTTTGTCGGTTTTTATTTATTTTAAAAACGTTACCTTACAATATCGAAATTCTAAAGCTATGAAATTACTATTTATGTTAAGATTGTTTTTTCTGCTTTTTTTGTTTATAGTATCACATAATAAATAACCGAGTAAAGTAGGATTAAAAGTCCGAGTTAGAGGTGACTTTGTGAATTAATTGTATCGAGCGAAGTGTCATAATTCGTGTATCGGACGCTATGTTGTTAAAGATAATATAGTCAAGAACTACGTATATTTTTTCCACGTCTACGAATATCAACGCCTCATAGAAAAACATGATCATGTAAGGAGATTTTTCGCCTTCTGGCTCAGGGAACCGCCTTAATTATGCAGGGTAGCGATATAATCACGAAAACATGTTGTGATTTTTTTTCTATCGAGCCAATTTTAAGCTTTTATGATTTTTGTTGGAGTCTGTGATTGCAAATACAGTTTAGTTTCCGTGTGTTTTTTTTTATGGTAATTGCCCTAGATTGAAAAGTGTAAAAATTCAATATATAAACTACAATTTTTAGTTAGCCACCTTTTAAATACTCGTACACACCCATGCAGCCACAACACATGCGAACTGATTTTAGTATAGGTCAATTTGGGCGAGACTATGTCACAATATATTCTTATCTTTAATTCAATAACAAAATAGTATTTTATACAATCGTGATATAATAGAGAGCTTTTCAGTCGAGTACCGTGTTTAAGCAACGAAGCTTGCTGAGTTGCTTAAGTTAAGGTACGAGATTGAAAAGCTTGATTATATCACTATTGTATACAATACTTTTTCTACGAGACAAAAAAATAATACTTTCAACTAGTAGAATCATATAGGCAAACAAACCAAAAGTATACAGCTAAGATACGCGAGCTGCCGCAGCCCGCGATACCTTCATACAGTTCATACCGATGCCCCGGCCGCCGGGCCCGGCGCCCCCGGCGGGTTGGTCAACGACACCTCCTCGTAACTCATGAGGCCCTGGTATCTGCTCCTTGCTAAATTCAATTTTAAGACAGCTTTTTTCTCGATTTTGGCCACCGTAGCCTATGGAGACTAACAAGCAACGCTAAGTGGTTTTCGTAGGGTATGGATATTGCTATATGAAGGGTGTCACATGCGCGTTTCTGACTTATACAGCAATTGTTTCTACTACAACATAAAATAAAATGTTTTTGTTAGCCAACCAATCACAAAGCAGATGCATTGAATCGAGTCTCCTCGAAATGTATGAAGTTCTATTTTCAAAATTTTTATAATTGACTAAACCGTATCGATAAAATTCTTATGCTTGAGTCGGAAGTGCCATAGACTATCCAACGTTGAAAAGAGTAAGGTTGTAGTGTTGCATGTGAAGTTGTAATACACAGATTATACTCGACGAGTAGAAAAATATTTATTAAAAACTGTAATAGATATCATAATAAAGAAAAAGTGACGAAGCCCTCCACGACATCTATTAAAGTTTTTTATTGATATACAGTAGTGTGACTACTTAAAAAACACAAATCAAAATATTTAATAAAACAATTTGATTTGTTCCCAAACTTGAAATAAAACTATGAAAACGGATTATATCGCGTATATTGAATTTATAATTCATCCCGACGTTTCGAACTCTTTACAGCGTTCGTGGTCAACGGGTGACTGAGGAAAAATTACAAAATGCAAAAATACCCACATACTAAAAAAATAATGAACAATCATAGACTACAAACTTTAAGGCTGGTTGTACATGCAAAATCGGTTCATAAGGCTAGTTATACACTATAATTATTTTTCAAGTAAAGATATATATTATATACGCGATAAAAACTATGCCGGCTCCAACCCTACACCACGGACCCGAGAAGATTTAATTCCCTCCTAAATTGTAGGAGGGTATCCCAATATGGGACCGGCAACAAACTCGGCGGGACACATCTTTTCAAAACATCAGAATGTCCAGCATCATCCAACACTACGGTCTCACAGTCTATGTCTCGCTTGCTCCTTTATCAGGTGGACTACAGGATCCCAAGCTGGTGGTAGAGAAAAGCCATCTTCCCTATTAAAGTTTGGATATTTCTTAATCTCAATGGCCTCGCGCAGCATTCTGGGTATGTAACGCTTCTCCTTGGCAAGAACCAGAGGCTTATCAAACTTGATTGAGTGATTGGCTTTATCCATGACATGCTCAGACAGCAGACCTAGGTCGACGGTGCTTGACATCAGCTATGTGTTCCTTCACCCGAGTGGAAATGCTCCGTTTCGTCTGCCCGACATATGATAGGCCACACTCACAGTCCAGCCTGTACACTCCTGCAGTCTGTAGAGGGGTATTGCATTTTACAGGCCTCAGGAATTGTGACATCTTCTTCATTGGCTTGAAATATGTTTTTATAGAAGCACGCTTCAAGATGTGGCTGATCCTGTCCGTGACCCCCCTGACAAAAGGCAGAATGGCAGGCCTGCGCTCAACTGTGGGGATCTTAATGTGGGACCTCTGGTTGACCCGCGGTATCCTGAGCTCGTTTGCCTGGAGCGCGCGCCTGGCATGCTGGAGCTCCGCGGCCAGATGCTGGTCATCACATATCCTCTGGGCTCTCTGAAACAAAGATTTGCCTACTGTAACAAGTTGACTGGGATGGTGATGCGATTTGCCATTTAAGTACCTATCAGTATGAGTAGGTTTCCTATACACAGTGCGACCTAGGGTGTTATCAGGATTTCTTTTTATCAATACATCTAAGAAGGGGAGAGAACAGTCTTTTTCCAACTCCATAGTAAATTTTATTTTGCTATGGATGGAATTTAGGTGATCCAAGAAAGTTGAAACACTACTTTTTGGAAGTATAGTAAAAGTGTCATCTACGTATCTTTTAAATATCTTCGGTCGCACAGGAGCCAATGAGAGTGCCCTCTCCTCGAAGTCCTCCATAAAGATGTCAGCGACTACTGGAGACACCGGAGACCCCATGGCCACGCCGTCGACTTGAAGGTAGAATTCACCATTCCATAGCAAGTAGCCAGATGTAAGGCAATGTTCCAACAGCTTAGCATATTCCTCTGACATGTTCTGCTCACATAACCTCTTCTTGACAATTTCAATGCAGTCTTGTACTGGTAGGCTTGTAAATAGCGACTGGACGTCAAAACTGACCATGATCTCATCATCAGTCAATGTTAGGTCTTTAATCTCACCGATGAAATGGTAAGAATCCTTTGTATGCGTGCTAGTGTTACCACGTAATGCTGAGAGGGCTCCCGCGAGGTACTGAGCCAATTTATATGTGGGATCCCAAACTTCTTCAAAAATATTTATTGTTTATTAGTCTTGATATCATTCTATTTTTATGTAGCTTATAGTTTTGTTTACTGTTAAAACATTTCTAAAATGCTTATAATTACTCTATAACCATTAAAGATGATTAAAATTGTGTTTATTACCGATTTTATTTTCCATCTCATGAATAATTCATGGTCTGTACTTTGCAATGTCAACAAAATATGAATATTCTATCGCTCCTGAAGGTTATTGTGATACTTTAAAAGGTTCTGGCAAAGTTAAATTATAAAGAGTAGTCTACCTTTTAACAGAGGTAAGTAAATGAGGGGAGCGCTTTAAAATCAATTGACGTTACTCGTTTAAAGAGCACACCCAACAAGTCTCTTTTTAGCTGGATTTATAGGTAGGTACTTGATGCATCCGAGATTCACCGGTCAATTCGAACAACGTTATAACTACTAGATACGAAAACAATACGAGATCTAATAGATACGTTATAGTTTAGTTCTCAACTAGTTATCGGTCGTGGCAAAGAGAACATTCTGAAGTGGGGCGCTCTAAGCGGCTCAGACGCTCAATGTCCATGTGGGACGACTCCCCAAACAATGGAACACATGTTATCTTGCCCGGCGTGCCCGCATTCCTGCTCTGAGCAGGATCTCTGTGATGCGACGGACAGGGCGATAAATGTCGCTGCCTTTTGGTCCCGCACAGTGAAAGTCTGAAACCATCGACACGAGAAGAAGAACTAGTTATCTTTTGCAGTTCGATTCGAGAAACCAATTGTCATTTCACGCTACAATTATTGTGACGTTTTGGGATATCCATTAGTTATCTATTGGATGTCTAAGTAATATCTTAATTAAGCAAATCTTAACGAGATCGTTTAAGAAGACATTCGGAATCGCGGAAATGATTTTCTTAAATATCTCGTTATCGTTTCTGTTTTATATCTAGTGGATATATAATTGATATTTAGATCATTGTTCGAATTGGCCCGTTAAACGTCGCACGTCGATTCTAAATTTTTTGCTGATAGCTTACTGTTACCTACCTATGCTATGATCCTGGCTATTATGGAATGATACGGGTATTAGAGTTATATCAGGTAATTATGCTAAGTATAATGTCTTTTATTATTCTTGTTGGGATCGTGCTATAAAAATTACACATAAATGTTAGGTAATTAGGATAGGGTTCTTCAAAAAAGGAGTGTACAGGTTTTTAAAGGGTCGGCAACGCGCGTGTAATATCTCCGGTATTGCAGGCGTCCATAGGCTACGGTAACTGCTTACCATCAGGCGGGCCGTATGCTTGATTGCCACCGACGTGGTATTAAAAAAAAGGGTATTATTAATCCAAACAGGGATTGCTATGTAGGAAAGTAAGCCGGCTAAATTATTGCTTTCTCCATAATTAACACTTTAGCTTCTGGGCTTTTAACGGCGGTAGTACAGTCGCCATCAGATATATCGGAGCGGCCGATGTGTTCACAATATCTGAACACGCACTCTAACGCCTTGACAATAGAGGCGTGTTCAGATATTTGTGAGCGCCTTGGCCGCTCCGATATATCTGATGGCGACTGTACAGTCATTATCAAAAGAAACGGATAAGACTACGCGTCAAAATATCTACCATTAACGGCATCGGTTGAGAAAAAGGGAGTTTTTGTATTAATTATATCCGAAATACAACACGCACCAGAGAGTGCAGTTGAATTGTGTAGAGTTGCAGGCGTCCATAGGCAACGGTGACCGCTTACCGTCATCGGGCCGAATGCTTGTTTGCCACCGACGTAGTATAAAAAGAGCACATTGTTATAATCATAACGTTGTTTCTATTGAGCCTCACATAACAAGGATATTTTCGAGGATTAACCTTAGATACAGTCGCCATCAGATATATCGGAGCGCCCGAGGTGCTCAAAATGTCTGAACACGCACTCTAAAGTGTATTTGCATTTTAGGGCTGCTCGCCCGACCAAAATTGACTCTCAATCCTTGATGTCTCCCTCTTCACATCATGCCGAATTGAAAAGTGACGAAGCACCGTACACCTTCCACGTCCCCACGTATTTTTAAGTTTCCATATCAACAGAGGACAAAAAAACTCACACTCAGCCATCGAAATTATCTTTATAGTGGGTCAAACCAATCTGTCAGTCAGTGACAACTGGAAAAATCATTCATCCCTTTCTTTCGGGTGCCAGTACTAGTGCAAGACAAAGACGGCATGATTCTCTCTGTCTATGTTTGAAATGAGACAGACTAAAACCAACAACAAACAATTGACAAACTATAAGTCTAAAATAATTTGAGAAAGACGATGGAATATATGGGAAAATAATCCGTGTGCGCTATTTTCAATCATACTTCCAGAACAAGACCCTAAATAATGTATGTATGTAATGTATGTGGACAATAGAGGCGTGTTCAGATATTTGTGAGCACCTCGGTCGCTCCGATATATCTAATGGCGACTGTACAATAGCCAACTCGCCACCAGGCTTGAATTAGCTGTCGTTTATCTCAATCTGTCATTTTGACTCATGTTTCATTTCTACATAGTATAAAACAAAGTCGCTTCCTGCTCTCCGTCTGTTCCTATGTATGCTTAGATCTTTAAAACTACGCAACGGATTTTGATGCAGTTTTTAGGGTTCCGTACCCAAAGTGTAAAAACGGGACCCTATTACTAAGACTCCGCTGTCCGTCTGTCCGTCCGTCTGTCCGTCTGTCCGTCTGTCCGTCTGTCGGTTTGTCTGTCACCAGGCTGTATCTCATGAACCGTGATAGCTAGACAGTTGAAATTTTCACAGATGATGTATTTCTATTGCCGCTATAACAATAAATACTAAAAACAGAATAATATAAATATTTAAATGGGGCTCCCATACAAAAAACGTGATTTTTTTTGCTGTTTTTTTCCGTAATGGTACGGAACCCTTCGTGCGCGAGTCCGATTCGCACTTGGCCGGTTTTTTTTAATAGATATAGTGATTCAAGAGGAAGGTTTATATGTATAATAAATCAGCATTGCACCCGAGCGAAGCCGGGGCGGGTCGCTAGTTTATAATAAAAGGATAAAACATAAATTAACTAATATTGTCTTCGGTTACCGCGATAGTTACTCATGAAATAAAACTATGAAAACGCATGTACAACCAGCCTTAAAGTTTGTAGTCTATGATTGTTCATTATTTTAGTATGTGGGTATTTTTGCATTTTGTAATTTTTCCTCAGTCACCCGTTGACCACGAACGCTGTAAAGAGTTCGAAACGTCGGGATGTATTATAAATTCAATATACGCGATATAATCCGTTTTCATAGTTTTATTTCATAAATTAACTATTTGAGCTTTAAAAAGTCTTACGAATAAGAAGGTATTTTTATAGTATTTACAAGTAGATAGAACTAGTTGATTCAGACTTGTTAAAGGGTACTTCAAGTGTACTTGTACAATAAATATTTAATTTGTTTTTATTAGACAAGTCGAGTGAGACCTGGCTGTAACTAGACAGACAATAGACAGGTAAAGCCGTCTAGGGTTAAACCCCGATATAATGTTTTTGTTGAACGAAATTTACTTACTCTTAATATTAAATGTTCTATTATTATTTGCGGCCCTAAAACGGAGCTAGTAAGCTCAACCTTATATATATAGGACCGAAAATATGAAGCGTTCCTAAATGTAAATATAATATATTTCAATTTAACTTTTGACTCATAATACTCGTATTATAATGTTTTAAATTAGTAAAAAATACTTTAAAGGGGTAAAAATAGGGTTATGTATTCTGTAATATTTGTTTGCTTCTAAACGGTTACTCACTCACCTTGACATTTTTCTGTTCGGCCCTATGGTTGATTGGGTATCGGGTGTTGGGGGTAGTAAATCCCACGAGGCATTAAGGCCGCAATTTGTACTTTTTTTTGATCCGCAATAAAATTTAAAAAAATGCCTTATGCTACCTAAAAACAATAAAAGCTATTACTGTATTTAATTAACTAGTACAAGGCCGAAGTTGGAGGAAAGCCGAGATCTGATATTAAGGCTGCCTTTCCACTGAGGCGTCCGGTAATTAACCAATAGCATAACAAGCACCTGCTATATACTGTCTAGTGGGACCCCCCCTCCCCCTTCCCCGCACATGCAAATATATATTTATGTATATTATATGATAAATTTGTATATATATTTATATTGTTTATTTATGTAGTTTATAAAGGTATTATAGTATATAAATAATACTAGTTTGTATATTGGCGTTAGTATTAGAATTTATATTTAGAAATATTTTTTTCGCATCGCACTGCACCCACCTTAACAATTTCTGTTTGGCCCAGTGGTTGACTGGTAGAGAATGCCTCAAGGCATTAAGTCCGCCTTTTGTACTTGTTCTTGTGCAATAAAGTTTAAAATAAATAAATAATAAAATACAATATGACTCATACGGACTAATATCATTCGACGCGAGAGTTATAATAAGCAAAAATGATAGCTGGGTCATTTTATAGTTGTTTACACTTTTTTATACCCGAGCTATAAAAAAAACAACGGGTTACTATCCGGGAGAGCTGGCAGAACTGAAAACTTGAATATTGTATTTTACCACATAAATGATAGTACTTACTTTTATACTGATAATTAAAGCAATTTGTGCAAAATTATTCCCTAACCATTCTAAAATATCAACCACTTCAAAAATATTCATTTATTGTGCTATCGTACACAAACATAACAATTTATATTACATTAAAAATTTTACACTTCAGAACTATTACAATTATTTAACATTAAAAAGTTTATCTCCCAAAAAAAATCAACATCCATCCATAATTTCGATCAGGTCACGTGTCCGTCTTACGAATTTTCAATTATTCGTGGGTCACGTGACTCGAAATCTGTCGCGAGTTAAACATTTTTTCCCCATCACAAAAAGTGCGCAGCCGCCGCTAAAGAAGTTTTCACTTCAATAAAAAAATTTTTTACTAATATCGCTTAAAAAACTAGTAAACTCGTATACCTACAGCAACTGCTATACTTCACTTCAGGAAACCGGCCATGAAAACGTTTAATACCGAAATAAGAGAACATAAATTGAGCAACGAGAGTACTTTCAAGCGTTCTGACGTTTTAACTAAACTTGGTAAAACAGTCACTATTGGCTAAACCGATTTTTAAAATAGGACGGGTATATTGTGATTTACTAACATTAAATTATTTTACGGTTTAGACTCACTTGTTTTAGTCACTCGCGCGACATGTTTCGGAGAGCCTAGGTCTCCTTTCTCAAGCACTAATAGTGCGAGTGAGTCTAAACCGTAAAATAATTTAATATTGTGATTTGGTCAAATTGTGTTTTTTTTTTAAATCAAATTATAGCCATTTTAATAACAAAACTTCCGTGAGACACAGACATATTAAATATATTAATAACGGGTCACTCACGTATTTTAAGTCGAAAAACGCTCGACAGGTTCAGCTCCTGATGACACTCCTCGGTACGGAGTGAAACATGTCAAGCGTTTTTCGACTTAAAATACATGAGGGACCCGTTATTAATATATTTAATAAATGATAGCCAGCTTGGAATGAAAGTATGATACCTTTGGGTATGGTGCTTTACGCACACTAGTCTACCATCCCCTCCCCCTGACGCAACCCCCCCTTTTAGCATGAAATATGTCCTGGTTGACAGTTATTTTATTTTTTTGGGGAAAAACGCAAACTTTTCGCCATACGTCGGATTTTCTTTCTTTATGCCCAATACCGTACTGCCCTGACAGCATATCCGGATATCCCGTCTAATTGGGACCCGTTGAATGCCCTCGTTTTGCTATAACCGGAAAAAGCAGCGTTCATCCGGGTTTCTTTGATTTTAGTTCCGGTCATTGGGTTCAGGCCGAAATTGGGGAAATGTTTTTTAAGCTACATTTGTGAATGCCCTTCGATTTGTTACAAAAAGAGGTTCATGGGCTCAGTTTATTGAAAAACCGGCCAAGTGCGAGTCGGGCTCGCGCACGAAGGGTTCCGTACCATTACGCAAAAACACTGCAAAAAATCACGTTTGTTATATGGGAGCCCCACTAAAAGATTTATTTTATCCTGTTTTTAGTATTTGTTGCCATAGCGCTGCGGCAACAGAAATAGATCATCTGTGAAAATTTCAACTGTCTAGCTATCACGGTTCGTGAGATACAGCCTGGTGACAGACGGACAAACAGACAGACAAACAGACAGTCAGTCAGATAGACATACAGACAGCGGAGTCTTAGTAATAGGGTCCCGTTTTTACCCTTTGGGTACGGAACCCTAAAAAAGGGAGATTAGTAAGGTTCGTTTAGTACCTATATGCTTAATACACTGTCCATGTTTGTGTGACAATTTTCCGTAAGAAATGCCCAGAGCCTAGTTTTAAGTGTTTAATGAATATGTTCTTTTTATAAGCTTTATAAGTCTACGTAAGCGTACCACTGTGCCAAAGAAGTTTTTCAAAAAATTCCATGAAATGTTTTTTTCTGCACATTTATTGCCAAACCTTCTTACAGTTAGTTTCGATTGTGACACTTGAAATATACGCGAAAGAGTGACGTACAGTCAAGGGCATAAATATATATACATTCCCAAAGTTTCAAAAATATGTGTACACTTACACCTTAGACAATAAAGTCGTGTTCACATATTTTTGACCCATTTGTCTGGATCGATATCTTTGCCTTCGACTGTACATGTTAACGACTGTCAAGTCGTCAACAGTTAAGAACATTGAGTAATAATCCCTAATCTAAACGGGAACTTTCGAAGTGGAATCTTACAATTTACTCATGAGCGTTTCCAGAAATTTTCGAAAATTTTGAGAATGTTCTGCAATTTGCACATTGCTTCGTAAGCGTATGAATTTATGCATATGTACTAATTGCATGTTTGTCACACCTGCTCCTTGGTTAAGTTAGTTTAAAACTACGTTCTGTGCTAAATAAGTAAGCACTTGATAAAGTCGCTGACAAACTTTAGTGAATAAATTCGTACCTAACTGACTGTAGGAAGCTTAGGCGTTAAACACACGAAGCGGTCCGTTAGCGCGCTAAGCTCTGCGATACTATGCGTATGCGTAGTCGTAAGTCGAAGCTATGTGATGAGTCGTAAGTCTTATCAGATATCGAGTGAACAAAGTGATCACAAATATCTGAACGCAACCACTGCCTGACTGTCAACGGCTCAAATATGACCATATTTTAGCCTCCTGTCAGTCACTGCTGAGCGTAGGCTTCGTTTACACCACTTATCGCGGTCCTGGGCTAGTCTCATCCAGAACTGCGCCGCGTTTTTCCGAATGTCGTCTACCAGGCGCGTCTTTCATCCGAAAGCGGCCACCAATGCGTTAACATTGTGGTCCACCTGCCATCGCTATGCCTGGCACAATTCCATTTAAGCTTGGTAATGACGTCATCCACGTCTTACATCTTAGTGCGGCGTCATATCTCGACATTCCTTACTCGGCTGTGAGTCCAGGGACCGGCCCGCTATCCCTTATCGGGGTTTTATAAGGGTATTGCATAAGGCTTAACTCACCATACCCTTTGCCAGACGAAACCCTTTGTTTTGCTTTTAAAAACCCTTATATAAAGCTACCACATTTGAGTAATAGGTAGCCCAAATACCCTTACAAAACCCTTATCATCCGCTCACCAACACCTTGCATATTGCTTATAAGGGTTAGCCTTATAAAGGGCTTCCCTTTTAGCATATAAGCGTGCTAATTTAAGTCGTCTACCTTGTTCATAAAGCACACATTACTTCGAATCCGAGCGATCGTCGGCGGCGACGGCGGCGTTCTTTGACTAGGCACGTATTTTCTTTCCTTTTCATACACTACCGTAGATATATACTAATCCTGTCTCTTTCACGCAAAGGGAAACCTTTATAAAAAGCGCTCAAAGATAAGGGTAACCCTTATTAAGGGCTAGCCTTATTTTTGGTTAGCTTTTCGGTAAGGGTTAGTCAAAGGTAAGGGTATGAATGGGCTTGCAGTTCAAAAGGGAAAGTCTTTCAATGTGTTAGCCGTGTTTAAGTGTTGCCCATTGAAAGGGTTTTATCGCGGAAAGGGTTGTCCGGGTTGACTCAAATATGGTAAACATGGTATAAGTATTTAAGGAAGACCTTCGACAATGCAATGGAGACTGTAGTTGGCCATATTATCTAGTTGACAAAAGAACGCAACACCATTGAGTTTAGTCGTGTTAAACCGTTTCAATGAGTGCCTAACCTGACTTGATAGAAAACAGAAAAAGTTGCAAAAAGAAAAGTCAGCGATAAAATTATACTTTTGAAAAAAAAATCGTAGTTATTCCAAGAATCGAAACGCTCGACCACGAACCGCCGCCCGCCGCTTGCGACATAACGTTCCGTGTGTTCTTGCCTTAGAGTTCCATGTTTCTTAGTTTCCACACAAAGGACGGAGACAAATGAGCATAAGGATGGAATTCCTTTGTTCTATCTTCATTTGTACTAGTTTCGTCCGGTACATTAACCTTTGCGTGACGTAATGTGGACTACCAATGAAGATGTTTTAGGGAATACTCTGAATAAAGTGTAGTAAAGTAACAATTTAATTATTTGCACAATTATAATAAAGAAAATTAATAGGTAGTTCTAGTAAAAGCACGTATCACTAGAGTTAGACCAAGGTAAGTCTGCAGCCATTTTTATAGCACAAGCAGTGCAAGTATTATTTATACGACATAATTTCATAGGAGTTTGACGTTTAAAATAACACACACTGCGTGTGCTATCAAAATCGTTGCAGACTTTTCTTGGTTTAACTCTATCAGCTTTGTCTTGAACTAATAAGAAAATATCATGAGTAGGTACCTATATACCTACTCGTATTTTTCTCATTTCACCAAAATCCCTGCCGAGGTTTTCCCGAGGGGCTACAGTATGGGGTTCTTCAAAAAAGGAGTGTACAGGTTTTTAAAGGGTCGGCAACGCGCGTGTAATATCTCCGGTGTTTCAGGCGTCCATAGGCTACGGTAACTGCTTACCGTCAGGCGGGCCGTATGCTTGCCACCGACGTGGTATAAAAAAAAATTGATTGTAAAAAACTGTTTAATAAGCATCAATTTGAAAGTCACTGGTCCCAGTCCTTACCATTACGCTTGTTTGCCACAACCACGATAAAAAAACAGCCATGACGGAATGGCAATTTTCTCCACCCTTTCTTAAAATTCTTGACAATCACGGTCATTAACACTGCTGGTAATTGTGTGAAAATCTCCGATATAATAGGATTATTCCAGCATCTTTCGTCTTGGTTGCGTTTTTTCTTCGTTTAAATTCTTTATTTCCCCATCTACCCTAATGTTCCTTGTAGCGCTGTCACAGTGGAATAAAATTTCAGTAAATTAAAAGTGGAAAAAATTGGTCTCGGGCGAGGTTTGTTTAGAAAGTGTACTCTTACGGTAGATGTCGCTAGGGCGCCTCCTTAATATGGTGCAAAATATTCGCTGTCCTCGGATGAGGTCTCGGTCGGTATTCCTGATGAGATTTGAATTAAATTTTCTAAGAACGTCTTATTTATTTATTAGTTTAGGTATTCATTATATTATTCTGAGTGATTCAATTTATTTATGTAACATGTACTTGTGTTTTTTAACTAACTTGGATTATTATCCATTGGGTAATATAAAGTTGATGTTATAGTTTATAAATCTTGGATATAAAAAAAATCATTTCGAAATTTATTTGGTGATCAAATTAAACACACGTAAATTTTATATTAAAGGAATAAATGGAAAAAGTTACGCTTCCTGCAGGAATTGCACCTGCGACCTCCGCAATCCGTGCGTTGCTCTTAACCAATTGAGCTACGGAAGCATTTTTTCTTTTAATATAAAATTTGGAGTATCGCTCGCAGACGTATCTACGTGTTAAATAAGTGTTCCGTTTGTCAAAACAAAGTTTTGCACGGAACACTAAAAATTGACAAGCTTTTAAATATTCGTGCCATTGACATTTTGCGTCAAAGGTAAAACATTATAAATTCGTACTGTTAACATTCTTTGTACTACGCATGTGCCTTTATTATTTTTCTTCTTGCTCAACGTTTTTTTTGTTTAGTTTGACCGTTGTCTGTTGCTTAAAATATAAACAGTTCTGAGCGTGAGCGTAGCCATTGAATAGAAGTAGGTACTACGCGTAAGATAAATTTAACGTCAAGTATTATTCACGTTGTAGTTAATCTCGGCAAGTTTGCCGTAAGAGGTAACATTGCCCACTAAAATAAAACCTTTCGCATTTTACACATTTAAGATAAAATAGTAAAATGACACCCAACTTTTAACAAATCATTTTCTTTACGGATGGGCATCTGAGACGTGTCATATCCCTTAGAGTTTTGGTCAAATCTCTATTTTAATCAATTCCCTGCGACATATATACCTCGATCTTCTTAACCTCCAGCCTGATTTTTCTCATTTAGTTTGTATGAAGTACTTAACTCCTTTACCGTATTGTCAAATTTCATGAACATTGGTCAAATATTAGTCTAACAACTTAAAAACTTGAAAGTACAATCCTACGCTACGCCACGAAGCGTTACCGATTGACACGTTGACTAAGCACCCAAACCTCACTTCACTCAGTCGATAAATCTGTTTAAAAAAACTCTAATTTCAAAAGAAATACTCCTTAATCTATAAAAAACGATATCGAATATCGACAAACTTATTTTAAGCATCGCACAAGCGAGACACTAAAAAAGAAAACGAGATTAAGTAAATTTTGATAAGCTGAGACCCCGGGGCCTTTGTTACGATAACCAAGTAAAAAAGAGGGCAAACTCATAACTAATTTAAACTTAATTCGGTTAGCCCTAAGACGCTGATTTTGAAATTGCAGAAACTTTGGAGTACGTGATTGGGATACCGGCTTTTCAGCGGTTATTATGGAATAAATTTATTTAAAAAAATTGTTTTAATTTGGATATTTTGGCAAAAACTGCCATTTAAGCTAGGACAGTACATAAAAAGATTCTTGACATACTTTACAGGACTTTTTTATTAGAATGAAACTAGAAAAACAAATAAGATATCACCTTGGCGTTGGTATGATTATACCTATAATAGTCGAAACGGTAGGGATTAATCAGAACAATTCCTTCCAATTTCATAGCAAAATCTCCTAATAACAGATAGGTAATCAGATTGATTTTTATGCCTAGTAGCATATTATTACAATGTTCTTACGACAAACATGGATTTAAGTGATGTAACTGTACGCACCCTCTTCAAAATGTACATTAACACCTACGCTGCTGAATGTCTTTTCTTCGGTCACGTTCCTTAAAACATGTGTTTTCTTACGCCCGAGCTAGTGTAAACATCGAATGGTCTTAGTCTCGTCTGCTTACTTTGAATCTTGTAAAAATATGGAAGAAATATTGCTTGGGTACTTACACAAACAAAATGAAGGATACAGCTTTTATAAATATCGAAATTGATGACTTCAATATTTTTATCTTTTATTTTTAATAAATAATTTCACGGTTTAGACTCACTTGTTTTGGTCACTCGCGCGACATGTTTCGGAGAGCCTAGGTCTCCTTTCTCAAGCACTAACTGTGCGAGCAGCGTTCACGACGACCGTGTATTGCGTACTGCCGCGCGTCGCGTCGCTCGCTTTCTCGGCGCGCGCGCAGTGAGCGACGCGGCGCGCGGCAGTACGCAATACACGGTCGTAATGTTAGTATATCTCACAACAGTTTAAATTCGATTTATTTTTATCATAGATTATTAGGTCAAGTTAGAGACACCGATTGATACTTTTATCTGTGAAGTAATATTGAACTTGGCTCCCATTTACAGTAAACGTTTTAGTTGCGATTTAATTTTACTCAATTTATTGTTAGGTTAAATAGAGAGGCGAATTCGAACGTACACTGAAATAAAAATGACATTTAAATGATTTTGCTCGTACTTGTCCGTACATGTATTACTGTACACCGATGTGTTGACCGGTCTGGCCTAGTGGGTAGTTACCCTGCCTGTGAAGCCGATGGTCCTGGGTTCGAATCCCGGTAAGGGCATTTATTTGTGTGATGAGCACAGATATTTGTTCCCGAGTCATGGGTGTTTCTATGTATTTAAGTATTTATATATTATATATATCGTTGTCTGAGTACCCATAACACAAGCCTCCTTGGGCTTACCGTGGGACTTGGTCAATCTGTGTAAGAATGTCCTATAATATTTATTTATTTATTTATGTATTGGCGTGAGCGTACGCAGGATAACTAAATTACATCATTCAGATATCATTCTTATGTCAGTGTACGTTCGAACTGGCCTTGGTAAGGTCGACATTCTTATCTCTGATAATAAGAACTAAATTTCAGTGATTGTACAGTTATGCTTTTTGAACTGTTAGAACAGTCTATCAGGAATATTCGAACAGCTTACCCAGCGGAAATCCTCCCCAGCATCTAGAAATCTTGAGAGAAGTACTGTGAAACTAGCTAACTTTTCATACATGGGCAAATCTGCTAAAGATGTTTGAAATTTATTTCTGCCAATAAACGTATACTTTCGCGATCGCAATGGATGAGATAAGCAAGAAAAATGCATAAAAGTATTTGTCTAAATAAACGCCTCTCTTAAAATTAGATGCGGGCAAAGTTGCCGAGTTTAACGGTATTAACTATTTTAAATCGAAGATCCATTCTACTAGAAGTAATTGGTTATTTTGGTGTGGAAGGCATGCGATGAGAATTTGCCCGGGATGTGGTTGGGTGAAATAATGATGACCGTTCGGGCACGAATGGCGAATGAAATGGAATATTAGAGAATCGGCAGATTTGAACAGGAAGGCGGCTTATGTGGAGGAAAAATGAAAAAGTTATTAATAATTAATTTGGGTTGTTTGGTTAAGAAATTAATGGGAAATTAAATACCTTTTCATTTGGATAGAACAAGACTCAAGAGTATAGTCGTCATAATGGACGTTTTTTTATTGGCAAATAGTTCTGTTATTTTAACAAAATGTAATCTTACTTACCACGAGTTTGACACTGACATATTCGCTAGTGACTGCGTAGACTAACTCACAATGCATCTCCGTCGTACTAACATTGGTGCAAGCGCGATGCACTGCGTTTGAGTTGACGCAGTCGTTAGCGTTTAAGGCCGGGTGAAACCTCATGGCAAAGATAGATATAACCGTAACAGATGGATACAGTCTAAGGAAAAAACGTGCCTCGAAAATCAAGAAAATTTGATTCTCGTTCAGAGGGCGCTACTAGCTTTGGCCTACTGTCGTATAGATGGCGTTGACGGTTTCGTTTGTTATTTAACAATTTTAACGCATATCAGTGAAAGAACATGGGTCAAAATCATAAAAATAATTAATGCAAATAAAAAAAATCATTTATCCATATTTAAATACATTTTATCGTATTTTTATTAATCTTCATTTTTAGTTTTAAAGTGTGTCGACAGATGGCAGTGAATTTACTGGGGTTACAAAATTTACTATGAGAGTACCGCTCTAGTATAAGTTACTCTATGCTCATGGTAAAGCGCAAAAGACACAATTGGTTCAAAAACTGTTTTAGTATGGTTATGCGTATCTCCGGTGGACATCATTCAATACATAGACTTTGAAGCCTAATTTGTCTGTTATTCATTAGTAAAATGTACCGAAACTGTTACATAACTATTTTATTGTTTACAAAAAATACGTTTTCCAGAACGTTTATGGCTCTATTGAGAAATCACCTAGAAGTTTTTCACCATTTTTTTTTTTTTTTTTTTTTCAACACGATCACACCTGATGGTAACTGATGATGTGGTCTACGGTGGAGCACGCTTACCTATGAGATACCTATTAATTCTTGCCTTGAAGAGCCCCAAATTGTACTCATGCGGAAACACAGACTCTGGCAGGGCGTTCCACTCCTTGGCAGTTCGCATAAGAAATGTGGAAGCAAAACGCTTCGTGCGTATTTTTGGAGTTCCTACCATGAAGCGATGCCGGAGTGCCGTTTGTCTTGTGGTCCGATGGTAAAAATGGGACGGAGGAATAAGGTTGTGCAGTCCCTCGGCACACTCTCCGAAATGTATCCTATAAAAGATCGACAGGCTGGCAACCTTGCGACGATGCTCCACACTTTGGAGTCGAGCATTCGTCAGATTGCTGTCATTGAGTAGAGATTAGGTATATTATGTATTTATCGAACGAGCGAGCGAAGCGAAGTGCAGTTCGTACATTCAATTTGGAACACACGGCCGGCTAGGGGCACGTCCCGGCATTTCGATATTTTTAAGCTAAACTATCAGAGGATAGTTTGATGGACAATAATAAGTTGTGTTTTTTTCTAATTTGAATGAAATTTGGTACACGAGTAGATGAAGGCATTATATTTTAGTCATTAAATTATGAGCAGGCTCGATCAAGGAGTTATGGAGCTAGAAGATCATAGAAGGCCAAAAAGCTATTTGTGAGGGGTCTTGCTATTCTGGTCATCTTATTTGCAAGAAAATATGGTCGAGTTTGGTATCAAATGAGAGTGCTCGGTTTATTGTTTTTTAAATTACGATATTAAAATAATAAGCAAAATTTATAAAAACTAAATAAAATAAACCAAATATAGGTGGTATTTGACATTTGACAGATAGATTGTGGGTTACCACAGATACAGTTTATTTTAATCTCTATGGGGACTTAAATATATCACTTAAGGGCTCCACAGACTGCAATAAATCGCAAGCGGTTTCCGATCCTTTTTCGACTAGGTAGGTGCATTCAATTGATCTAACTTTTTGGCTAACCGCGAGTTCTCAGTTCAGGGCGAACTACTAGTGGTAAATTGTTCTAAATTTAAGCTAAACAATACAAAACTCCCATTACCTACGAAAGCTAGACATCCTCAAACATCGTTAGGTTTAACCATTCCATAAATATCTGATCGGATCGTCGGCTTAACGTTAACAATTCAAATTTGATACCTTTTATCCGGAAAATCTAGCGGGGAATTCTAGAAAGAAGTTTATGTTATGACAATGGTAAATTTTTTCATGCCATAAGCCATTTTATTTATTTATTTTTATTTTATACTAGCTTTTGTCTGCGACTTCGTCTGCGTAGAGTTAGTAATTTGGGTAGCTTATTTTTTATCCAATCTGCTTTTTGTTGATTTCCCATACAAACTTCAACCCCTCTTTTCACCCACTTAAAGGATGATTTCTGGGAAAAAAAATACCAAATTTCAACTAAATCAGTTCAGCGGTTTAAGCGTGAAGAGGTAACAGACAGACGGACAGACACTTTCGCTTTATAATACGAAGTATGGATATTAAGCCAACAGGTGTAATATAAATACAAATGGACTTAAATAATAGACACAAAAATCATAACATAGTATTCACCCAATTATAGCAAACGCAATTTGCTAATATTACGCGCTTACATTTTGTACTTACCTTAAAAAAAAGTGTCCCAACATTTCCATATATTTTTCGTTCTTTCCATTCCGTTACCGTGGATAAAAAGTCTATGAAAAAAGGTAACGGAAGGTTAATAAAAATCTCGGGACACCTTTTTCCGTATTAGGATTCTTTAGGACTATTAAAATAAATATGTAAATGATTTAATATTGTCTTCGGTTACCGCGATAGTTACTCATGAAATAAAACTATGAAAACGGATTATATCGCGTATATTGAATTTATAATACATCCCGACGTTTCGAACTCTTTACAGCGTTCGTGGTCAACGGGTGACGCGATATAATCCGTTTTCATAGTTTTATTTCATGTAAATGATTTATTAAAGGAACAATAAGAAATAAATATAAATAAGTAAATAAATGCTTAAATTTTTTCTGTATAAACTAAACGTAACTAAATTATAATAACCTATATTAATAATAACATTAATAAACCTTTAACCTAAACTAAAATAAAAATTCACCCCTCGTCAGAGCAAAATGGGCGGATCCCTTTTTCAAATGAAATTATTTTCTTATTCTACCATTATATTCATCAGTACCACGGTTTACCTCAACGATCGCCTCACTAGCTCTTGGTAACATGGTAACAGATTCAACAAAGTATAATGAAGACCGAGTTAGTCATCTAGCGAACGCTTAGTTGAGGTCTCTAGGGAATCAAGCGAAGCAAGCGAGACGAGCAAATATTTATAGCTGAGGAAATAACGCCGGAACGGCAGTAAAATTGAGAATGTTAATAGTTTAGAAAAAAAAGCGCTTGCGTTTGTGTGGTAACACAGAATACATTCATACATTACATTGAAATCAAAACCACATTTAGATCTCATCATCATCATCTCAGCCGAAAGACGTCCGCTGCTGGACAAAGGCCTCCCCCAAAGATCTCCACAACGAACGGTCATACGCTGCCCTCAATCAACGGTTTCCTGCGTCTTTGATCAGGTCATTTAGACCTACAAGTTGAATATATATCCACCCATTTTTGACACGAAGTAATAACTAGGCTCGCACCGTCGGGACGTATTTTAAACTCATAACGGGATATAATCCCGAGGTTATTTTAATCTCGATCATATTGTTTATTCTAGTCTTCCTAACTGTCGCATATAGCTTTTAAGATGTTTTTTATTGTACGTTTTGTGATCCTCTAATTTTGTGTATTTTCAATCATTGTGTGTTTATGTTTTTATTTCTATATTTTATAAGCCAATCAATGTTTAAATATTAAGAATCAATGTTCCACAATAAATAACAAATAAATATTACCTATTCCCTAACTCTGTAAAATAGCGTAAGCTGATTGGTCAATAAATGAAAACTGACTCTGCACAACTCACCCACGTGACACAGTGGGCGTGGCACGGTCGCGCTATCATATAAATATGACCGCCCAACCGAGCCTCGTCAGTCCATCAACGACTAGCGAAGCAGCAACTAGTCCATCAACACTCTACTAACTTATTAACTTTACTTCCAGTCTTCGGCGTACGAGCTTCAACGAAAAACAGTCTACGCTCAACACTAACCTTATCTTTTGTGTGTATAGTATATTTAATAAGAGGTAGGTATATCATCTGTCGATAGTGTTTATCGATGCACGGAGCCAAATTATCGCATAATACACGATGCGGTTTACCAAGACTGATTATACCAATCCACAGATGACCTATATTTAGCTTCCGTGTAATACAATACAATTAGCCTTTATTCATTGACTCATTTATGGTGTTGCTTGATACTTTATGACTGTTTTTAATTGTCACTAGTCATCTAGGTTGTCGAGATTTCCCACAAAATCCTCCTCTAAAGCTTTCCAGTCTTCTCTCTTTCGAGCGTTTCTTATCCAATTTGGTGGTAAATCGTCCTCCAATCTCATTTTCGGGTGTTCCTGACCACTCTTGCTGTATATAGGGAAACAATTATATTTTGTGTCCATTTGCTTATTTGTGTAATTAGAAGATGCAATTAATTAATTTTGTTTTTATTATAAACTGATCGGCGATTGGCCCTAGTCACACCTGATGGAAAGTGAAGACAGGGCCTAAGATGGAACTCACCGGTTCAGAGTAACAGCCTATTCACTTTTGTTTTAAAGAGACCGAGGTCATATTGATCAGGGAATACAGATGGCGGGAGCGCATTCCATTCCTTAGCCGTCCGTACCAAAAAGGAGGAGGCAATATTAAAATTCAATAGATACAATTTTGCGTTAAGGGGTCTAACGCAAACCCGGGTGCCTTGAGGGCACCTTGTATAAACATTTATTTGAAAACGTTTGGATATACAGAATAGTTCTAAACGCAAGGTCAGGCTGTACCTAACCAAATACAATATATGTACTCGTAATTATTATTAGTTAATGGCCGTTACCCTTGGGCTGTAACAATATGTTAAGGATATTAAAATTAATTCCTAGTAGTTAACAAGGATAGGAGTATTAAAATAGCTGCCTTGAGGCACGCTTTAGAGAAACACGTGTAGTAACTAATGTTAACGTTGAGAACTAATTTATGGCACTTGTGTCAGAACAATAGAATAAGGTACAGTCAAAGAGCCAGTCTTTGATAGCTTAAGGCCGTTACCTGAGCCAGAAGGCAAAAATCTCTTTATATGATCATATTTTTCTAAGAGACGTTGATATTCGTAGACGTGGAAAAAATATATGTAGTTCTTGATTATATTATCTTTAATAACACAACTTCCGTTACACGAATTATGACACTTCGCTCGATACAATTAATTCCCAAAATAACCTCTAACTCGGACCTTTAATCAAATTTTACACGGTTAATTATGTGACACTATAAATAAATAAAAAAGAAAAAACAATCTTAACTTAAATACTAATTTGACAGCTTTCGAATTTCGATTTTGTAAGGCAAAGTTTTTAAAATAAATAAAAATCGACAAAATTCGATCAAAATTGACACTTGGCGCTCATGGGCTTTCCCGTTCTTTCTTGCGAAATGTGACAGTGATAGTGGCAAACCGATGGAACGACCTAAACAATAATACTTCTACTACTGCAGGTACTTCTGACTGCGAACTAGACATGTGTCGCTCACGAGTGAGCGATTTAAATGAACTATATTATTATTATTATTTTTAACAATATTTAGGTAATTTTATTATATATCACTACGAATTAAAACTAAACTAATATTAAAATAAAACTACTTAAAAATTAAAGTAATATAGATAAATACCCACCTATGAAAAGTCCCCCAAGTCTGTCTCCTGCGGAAGGGTGCCCATGCTATGCCTATTCTTTGCCCAAGGAATTAATTATTAATAATTAATTAATTATTTATAATGTAATTTTTAATATGACTGAGTACAATTGGTAGTTTAAGAATTGTAGTATGTAAGTGCTTTGGTTTAGAACTGTAAACTTGCATATTTGGAAATAAATAAAAATAAATATCTTTTGATTTATCTCACTCACTCTTCAACTCACTGATGATTTAACTCGCTCAGTCGCTCATATATCTCAGTGTTCCTTGCTCGTTCTTTCCCACTCATGATTCGAATGAGCCGGCCGAGCGTAACGAGCGAGTGAGACGATGCGAATATGTTTCGGAGCCGTTTCGCAGAATTCTGAGGGTATCTGGAAAACATGACGGGGTCGTATCGCGTGATTTACCATCTTGGTCGCACTTATGGCAGTGTGTATCTGATTGATTGACATCTCTCTCTACTCACTTGTAAACAATATTATAGTCTACTTTACAGATGCACTGAGCGAAATGAGTGACATATATCACCGCGAGCGAAAGATATGAATCCATCTTTTCAACACAGTGTCGCGTTTTGCCCATCTCTAATGCAAACTCTCGAGATATATGTGACGTTTTCAACTAAAAGGTACCACATTGTCGGTTGTCGATAAGGTTGATTTCTAATTGAAGCTATATGGAAATAGCGCCTTACTGGCAAGCGACAATAAGTACGCTTTTGAGTCGAAAACGCTCGACATGTTTCACTCCGTACCGAGTAGCGTCATCAGGAGCTTGCGTCGACGGTGACGGACCGGCGCAGACTGCGGGCCGCAGCCCTCCGCGCCCGATGACTCGGCGCGGGCGCCGGTGGCGGCAGGGGGGGCGAGAAACCCGTGACCCGTTATTAATATATTTAATATGTCTGTGTCTCACGGAAGTTTTGTTATTAAAAGTACCCTTTTGGTTGAAAATGGCACATATCTTTGTTTGGAAAAGTATTCGAGGATGGCAGTTACTTATTGCGTGTTGTTTCATAGTTAGGCTACTATTGGTTGTGACTGTTGTGGTGTTCATAAATAAATAAATCAATCAGATGCGTTGGCAACACTAGTCAGACTGTCATGGCGGAGCGGTGTTTCGAGCGCACTGTGTGGAACAATAATAAAATGTTTTATTTATAATATAATTAATCTAAGAGTGGTTAGATTTAGATGTAAATCTAAACACCACAAATGTATCTGCATGTTCTTAGCATAAACAAGATGAAAAAGTCCTACAAAGTCAAATAACAGCAATTTTTTTATGAAACAGAAACGTAAATTTTTCTTTTAATATAAAAATTCAAATTACAGTTGTTAAAATAAAAGTATGAAAACGGATTATATCGTGTATATTGAATTTATAATACATCCCGACGTTTCGAACCCTTTACAGCTTTTTTCATAGTTTTATTTCATGAGTAACTATCGCGGTAACCTAAGACAATATTAAGGGGCCCACTGACTATCAGTCCGCCGGACGATATCGACCTGTCAGTTAGAACAAAAATTTGACAGTTCCGAACAACTGACAGGCCGATATCATCCGGCGGACTGATAGTCAGTGGGCCCCTTTATACAGCTGTAAACATGAAGATTCAGCCAATTCTACTCGTATCTACTTTACGATGCAACTGGGATACATAACCCGAGAAAGATGAAAACGATGCAAGGAAGATTATATCAAAACCTAACATTCTATCAAATTCTAGAAGACACGAGATCATGAAATCCGAACCGTTACACTTTATACGGGGCGTAAAATTTTATATTTCTGTTATTGCCCCGCACACTGGCAACATTGTTTGCTGTATTTTATTAAAGCTGTGCAGTATATCGGTTACCTTGTTTCACGTACCGGGTGCTAGCGTATTGTTGTAACAATAATAGTACATTGTGAAATGTGGAGAGGTAAGTGAAATATTGTACGAGAGACGATTAAATCAGTTCACGACAGCCGCAGGCTAGACTCAAGTAACAATATTCTTACCCCCGGAGTTACACACAATGTTTTTCATTACACTTGCGAAGAAAAAACTAAATTTTAAGCGAAATTAGTCTTAAATACGGTGCGGCGGTGACATTTCAATCCATCGTCCGCCATATTGAAATTTTTTGACAGTTTAGGCATCGAAGGCACTGTCCATAGACATAGTATACAACAACAATAACTACCGAACAACGTCGTGCTCTAAGAGCATTTGGTATTTCTAACTCTAACCGTGTCTGGCTAGAGCCCTAGAGGCCCATAATTTTATTTACCGTACACTGGGTGAAGAAAATCTAGAAATATTAATTCGATCCCACGTGGATCCCACTTTGACGTTGGCGAAATCATCGACAGTAGCGATGGAGCCATACTACTTAAAGATTGATTGTTTGATTGACATAGTATATACAATTAATTATAGACGCGCTACCTAGCGACCGGGGTTAAGAGAGAGAATATTCATATAAAATTTGGGCAGCATAGGATTTTTTCCCTTTCACTCTTATAAATTTCGGTATTTCGCCATCGCCGAACCTATCATGCCACCCGGTCGGTGATAAGGACAAAGCATGGCACTATTTTCTCTTCCCTCTTATAGGAATCGCAATAAGAGTATCTTTCTCTATCAAAGAGTGTTTGACCCTTGGCACAGACCCATCGACATTCAGCTACAATTGAAAATTGTGTAATAGTACATTTCGATGCTAGTGCGGAATGTATGTCATTACTCCACAAGAACCGAGATATCTTGGCACGAGCCGTAGGCGAGTGGCAAGACTCGGGACGAGTGAAGACTGACATTTCCGCACGTGTATCGAACGACGTTTTTTAATACAGTTGCGAAAAAATAAGAAAAACAACAAGGAATTCGAAACTTTTATATTATTACTTCTGTGACATCATTGACATTGACATTATGAAGAGGTGTTTTTTTGCTTTTATTCGACTAGAATTGATTTTGTTATTATTATTGAACCCACTTCAATTAAAGATTTTTTTTTCGAATGCCATGTTCTACAAAACAGAAACAATTGTGAATATAAAACATTATACTATTATTACCTAAATATCGTTATTTACGATTATTTGTGTATCTTATATTTATAAAAACAATATCGAATGTTGCCATTGGAAACTTAAAACATTCTTGCAGTATGAAAAAACGCCTCTTCTTTGACAGGTGTTCCGTTCCATTCAGACAACTTATTAAGAACGGTTTTTCAACATTAAAAAAAACGTGTTTTAATATTTATATAACATATTTTTCGTATTCTTACATTAACAGTAGGTTTTTATGTTGATTACGACGTTTAAAGGAAACTAATATTAACACTCATCAATAAGTAGTCATGAATTGGAACAAGTATAAATTAAAAAAAAATGGAAAAGTAAAAAGCACTAGTTCGCGAAAACCAACTTTCCGCACGCTAAACAGCCACGAAAAGTAGCACTTTTTGAGCAACTGTATTAAAAATATATTTTAAACGGCTATTCAATTAATCAAATTAAATATTTTTAAGCATCATAAACAACAAAAAATATTTATAACCGTCATTATTTTCAAAGTAAAACTTTAAACCTACTTGATTCGTATAAATTAGTGACATAATTTAAAAAAAAGCTATAACGTACAAAACTTAAACTAATACCTAAAAAAGAAATAAAACATAATTAAAATACAATTAAGTCCCACTAAAACAAAATTCTTATATCTACTCGTATTTAAGTGTTTGAAAACCTAAAACACAAAGTGGTATTCTCCAGGCGGCTCTTAAAAGTTTTCAATAGGTACTTACGGCAAATAATTCTCAGGATAAGTTTTAAGTGGTACCTGTTTTCGATATTCGTAGAGTTATTCGTATTATATTTTAAGTTAAATATATTAATCTGGTTTGTAAAAGAACACGAAATTATCGAATTTAAACTATCTCGAGACATACTTCTCGGGCCGATCTTAAGTAAATTTATATTAAATTCAATATCTGACGAAAAATCGTAATAATAGACCGAAAACAATCTGATTTGAGGTAAAAATTAATATAAAACTAATATAAAATAATATCTGTTACAGTTTCTGATTTTAAGCACTCTGGATATATAATTTAAGTTACTTTGCAGGATTGTAATATTTATTTCGTGCTAATCCAAATTTAAAAAATATTCTTTATTTTATTTTATTTATTTGGGGCATCAACAGCAATACAAAAATTAATACAAATCATAGTGAACAGAAAACATAGCCAATAACAGATGTCCACAAAAGTACAATTAACATGCAATAACTAAGTGGAAACACAAAAAAAAAGAAGGGAGCAAAAAAGCATTCTATACAAACTAGATATGGCTTGCATAACATGTGTACGTGTGTGTTTTGAGTGATTGTGTGTGCGTGTTCGTGTGTGTGTGTATGTGACTGTGACTGAGTGTGTAATGGAAGACGGAAAGATTAAGGTGTGTAATTATTTACCTAGTTAGATTTCGTCAATTGTATTATATGTTTTGTTTATGTTAGTCAACTTAATAACATTGTTTTATAGTTTTCATGATCAATAACGGATTAGAATTAATAAAATATTAGATTCACTCACTTCACTTCTATATTTATGCTTGTTTGTCAATTCTGTCATTGTCATTGAATTTAATGTCATGTTGCCACCACTGGCGCTAGTTATGCACGCTTAATGTCGCGCCACGATATGATCCGACCGGACCGGCACATGTTCGGTCGGTTGATCCGTGTAACTTAATGTCATGTACTTATGTTATGTTCTTATGTCGTCATATTGTATCTCTTTTTGTATTAGTTTGTGTAAACGATGTGTAATTTTATTTTTCGCCATATTTTATGTCTCTTTCTTTTATGTTGCTTTCTTTTTGTCTGTTACCTTCCGTGATTCTCACCTGATGGTCTCATCGGAAGATTAGCGCTGGAAGTCGCCAGCAGCATGCTGAGATGGGACCATTTCGTGACACTTTATTTTCATGTTCTTTTAATGTATGTCTATTGTCTGTGTGTGTTTACGAATAAAGTATTCTATTTTATTCTATTCTATTCAATTGTCGTTATTGTTGTTCTTTAGATTTCAGTAGCAGTGACTGAACTCGTTTTTTTAAAATAAAACTATGAAAACGGATTATATCGCGTATATTGAATTTATAATACATCCCGACGAAAGTTTTATTTCGTTTTTTTAAAGTTGATTTTGTGCAGTCGAAAAAGTCGATACTACTAAATTGTTTATTATAAAGTTTTAGAATACGATTTATGGGCGAATTTTGAGCATAGTTGGTATGAACTCTGGGTAGACTAAACAGGCAGCGCACGGAATTACGCGTACTAATAGATGGCACTGAGAAATTGATCTCCGACAGCAAAGAAGGACTGTCAATGCGACCTGAGAGTATATCATATAGTGCAGTGATGTCTAATAATACTCTTCTATTCTGGAGACTCAAAAAGCGGTGACGAATACATCTGGACTCGTAGTCGGTATCCCATTGCCTAATACAGAAGCCTAGGTGGCGCAAGAAGGAGCGCTGATTTTTTCTTAAAATTCTTGTAAAAATAAATACTAAGTTGCTTTGTTCTGTTTTAGAATATATTTTATGCTATTCGTGCACTCTGTAAATAATGTATATACTCGTAATGTTTGTTTGTATTTCTCTATATAAGCGAATTGTAATATTGTTTTGGAGAAATAAATTCTTAAACCATAAACCATAAAAATATTTCATATTTCTGATTTTGAAGCAAAGTTGGCACATGGCACATGTTACGGTTACATAGTTTATACAAAATACCATAAAATTTTATAAACTTCTATAAATTACTACATACCTATACTCAGAGTAAACGCCTTATGCATTAGAAAATTACCTAACAATTTTCGCTACACGGCACACAAAATAGACCTAGCGCCCGCCACAAATGAGTTTCTCACGTGACCCAAGAATTAGTCGTAAGTCAATAAAAAGTTTCCCAAGTTGTAAAAGCTTTCGTATCGGCGATCGCTGACGGGGCAGGTTTTTGTTTAGGCTGCGTAATCTACATTTAGTGAAGCGAACTTCACGCCATTAAACGACGAAGCAAATTTAACGGTTTTTCGTCTTTCGCAGTCGCATTCTAATTCCAAGGTCTATCTTGGGATAGGTAATATTTTAGGAAACTCCCCATAGAAATAGAAAAAATATGAACTTGATTATTTCTGAGAGTATACTTCTGAGAGATTTGTGTCATTATAAAAAATAATCAGTTGGTATAGACTTAAATCTACATCATACTAAAAAAAATAAACAAAATTATAAAATAAAAAATAAAATAAAAAAAAAATAAAATAAAAAAAAAAGTAAATAGAAATTTTTAATTAATAATTTTAAACTATATTTTAAAATTTCGTAAGATTTGCCGGAAACCAATTTTTCCCTATGTTTGCTGCGGGTTCTTTGCTTTTTATTACAAGCTTTTATTTAACTTGCAATGTACCTATGTAAGGTATGTAATAATTATGTATGTAACATGTTTGTAAGGGTCAAATCTTGCAAGTTAAATTTGACCCACTTCCCGGTTTCCGATGAAGCTGAAAATGTGCATACTTATGTAAGTCGTGTGACAATGCAATATTATGGTACCATCGAGCTGATCTGATGATGGAGACAGGAGGTGGCCATAGGAACTATGTGATAAAACAAAGCAACCCTAATTGTTTTTGGGGTTTTTAGAATTGTTTCGATGAGTACCTATTAGTTGCCTGTGGAAAAAAGTACAGTCAGCGATAAAATCTTGTACCAAAAATGATTTTTTTGCTAAAAACATTCCATTAAAAGCTATACTTGTAGTTACCTATTGATTTAGACAAATGGACACTTACCGGTTATCCCCATCATATTATTCTTAATGGAACACAATACAAATATCAGTCAAACAACCCCAGTCCCTCGCCAACAAAAAACTTGATCGATTCCATTTTCCACACAAACCACAATTAAACAGATCAAACACTCCGTTAATCTCTGTTTACGTCCCTCAATTACTCTCTTAATGGCTACGATATTGCTTTACTTTCTTGCATTTTTAAAACGAATTAAGCGCCATAGAAACTCGTGTAACTTAGTACGTTCTTTAGGACGTGGTCGGCAAACGGCCCCGGGCAATCATACACGATCAATATGATTTTAATTCGTATTCATGGGGGAAATTGACCGTTTTTAGGGTTCCGTGCCCGGAGGGTGCGCGCCATATTAATGAACCTTCGCTATCAGTGCCGTTCGTCTAATTGTCTGGGTGCCTAGGCAAGATGCCAAGTAAGCAGCACTATTAAATATATTAATAACGGGTCACTCACGTATTTTAAATCGAAAAACGCTCGAAATGTTTCACTCCGTACCGGGAGTGTCATCAGGAGCTTGCGTTGACGGTGACGGACCGGCCCTCTGCGCCCGATGACTCGGCGCGGGCGCCGGTGGCGGCAGAGGAGGCGAGAAACTACCCTCGCTTGCGTCGTTCGCGGATTGCTGCGGCCCGCAGTCTGCGCCGGTCCGTCACCGTCAACGCAAGCTCCTGATGATACTCCTCGGTACGGAGTGAAATATGTCGAGCGTTTTTCGACTTAAAATACGTGAGTGACCCGTTATTAATATATTTAATGTCTGTGTCCTGTGTAGTAAAAGTGATAGAGAGGCAGAAAGCGTTTCGTTATCGTAGCGCAAATGATTGCAACCTTAGCTAGGCCCCCTGTTTTTGCTATTTGCGTGTATAATGTAGGTATATTTTATAAATAAAACAGTGAATTTAATTGAATTTGGTAAAGCCGTATCACATGAACTCCCATCTTAAAGGCCGGCAACACCTCTGCTGTTGCAGGTATCTGAGGTATCCATTGGCGACGTTTATTTCTTACCATCAGGCGAATCGTCTGCTTGTTTACCTCCTATATCTAATCATAAAAAAACTGTAAAAGGTATATAGTTAGGCAATTATGTGTTTTGGCAATGCCGGTATAATAAAAAAACAAAACAAACAAACAAACAAACAAATAATAAAATCATCTTACAAAATAAGAAACAAGCTTATTTGCTAATTTCCCTAAAATAATAAAATAAATATGTGAATGCATGTATAAAAATATATGAGTCCTCATAATAAAAACAAAAACGTTATAAATTTTGAATAGTACCTACCGTAAAATGGGGTGAGTAGGAAGAAAACTGACATTCAAACCTCGATAACATTTTATTTTTACATATGCAAACTGAATGGTGTATATTATAAGTGTTCCGGACGTTTGTATTTTTGTTTTTATTTTATTTTGGGTAGTTCCATTTCATAACTTTGACGATAAACAGGAAAACCCACCTCACCCCGTAGTCCCTCGTAATTGGGGTGAGATGGATTTTCATACAAAGGTGATTTTGGAAGGTTGTTGGATCTTTTTTTTTATTATGAGTATTACTATAGCTCCATTTTAAATTGGAATACATCATTTTTGTAGCAGTAGCCTTAAAAACCCATCTCACCCCCCTTTCATACCTTCTCTCCCCATTCATAACCCAACTCTCCCCGCGAAACCTACTCACCCCATTTTACGGTACGGAACCCTCTGCGCGCGAGTACAACTTGCGCACGATAGATTTTCGATCGGATATTCCGATATTTCCGATGTGGACATAAGCGATGGGGATCGCTCTGTGGCGATAAGGCAGACCAAATTTGTGTAACCGCTTTGTGGAAAATTTCAATTGTGTTGCAATATGTGTCATGATTTATTTATGTTTACATGGCAGATTGCAGTTGAATAATAATTATAATGTGGCAACATCATTGCGTTACCCCGATTAGTATGGGGTAGTTGGGAAAATACCTGGCAACACGGTGGGTAGCTAGGTAGTGGGGCACGGGAGCCAGTTGGACTGGCTCGTGAGACTCGTTCACTTAGATCGAGGCAGTCAAAGAGGACACATCGTGAAGGATCAGTCCGGTCAGAGTACCTGCAAGTACCTCCATTGTTGTATAAGTAATAATTAGAGTAACCCATAGAAGCAGAACCTTCACGTAATATGGTATTTCGAATAATGTTTCTGGGAATGTATTGAATAAAATAACAAGGACAAGGAGGCCAATATTACGATTGATGTCAATGATATACCTAAATGATGTCAATTTGTTATCATTTGCCCATACTTCTCACTAGCACCAAATGGTTCGCAAGGTTTATAATCACCTCCCAAGCGAAATAATTACTGCTCCTAGTGCGTCAGTACTCAGTATTTAGGACGAAACTGAAAAACTGGCTTGTCGAGCAGGCTTTCTATACATTGATTTAAACTAACACGATTTTCACTCATAATTGCAATTGCGGGTAGTTCGCAAAACCCGCGCAGCAAGATGTTGATACAATTCCTCGCCAGTCTGCCTGTGACCATGAACGTAACGTCACGTTCGACATGTCAGGCCATAAATAAACGTAAGTTTTTACGCGATTAAGTTCCGTGTTAGTTTTAAAATTAGGCTTTCTACAATCATAATCATAGCTATTTTGTTGATTTGATGTAGGATATGAGAATACATATACTCAAAATATTTATCAGTACGGTTTTTACTCACTATTATTTTTAGTCGCTTTTGGCGACATGTTTCGGATTCTTTGGGAATCCATCCTCAGGCACGAGTGTCCGCGGCGGTTGTACGTCGTGCACTGCCACCGCGGACACTCGTGCCTGAGGATGGATTCCCAAAGAATCCGAAACATGTCGCCAAAAGCGACTAAAAATAATAGTGAGTAAAAACCGTACTGATAAATATTTTGAAATATGTCTCACGACAGTTTAAGTGCGAATACATATACTGTTTTACTGTATTTTTAGTGTTAAATTGTAAATACCTAATTGTCTACATTACGTACATATGTAACTTAAGTGTAAAATCTATTGTGGCATGTAATATGATATTACCAATAAATATGATTATGATATCCGCAGTAGAACTAGGGTCACCGACATATCTCGCAGAATTGCAAACCTTAAGTGGCAGTGGGCGGGGCACATTGCTCGCAGAACGGATGGCCGGTGGGGCCGGAAGGTTCTGGAGTGGCGTCCGCGTACCGGAAGACGAACTGCTGGTAGGCCTCCAACGAGATGGAGCGACGACCTGGTCAAGGTCGCGGGAATTCGGTGGATGCGAGCGGCACAGGATCGGTCGGAGTGGCGAGCCTTGGGGGAGGCCTATGTCCAGCAGTGGACGTCTATCGGCTGACATGATGATGATGATGATTATGATTATAATTAAAAACGTATTTTAAGCACACGTTTTATAAAGCCGTACGAAAAAAACTTTGTCTAAAGTTACAACCGCGTAAAACGTGCACGGAAAGTTCGTATTGTATTGAGAAATTTCGACACAAAACGAACGCCGTTGAAAGTGAAAACCTAAATTAATTGTTGTAAGTACTCAGAAGGGGCGTTTGCTAAAGTTAAAGTTTTTAAAGTGGAGTGGGTTCATCCAGTAGGACTTTTGAAATATCGTAGCGCTTTTTAGGGTTCTAATAAAATAAAATAATAACAATATAAAAATAGAGTTAACGGATAGGAATGCATGCATCATTAACATTTTTATTTTTATTCATAAATAATTTACTTATTATTTTTAATTTAATTTAAAATTTGTAAGACATTTTTTTGATTTGTATCTATTAATTTATTGAATAATGTTATGTAAATATCTAGTCAATGACGATCATAATATAAATTCATGTAGATTAGTCTAGCATAAATTTATAATGTAATTTCATATTATGAGAAAAAATATCTAATCTAATATAAACTATTACATTTTTTTTACATCATGTCATTTATTTATTCCTACTTAATTTGATTGAAATGTAATTTGATTAACTTAATAAAATTTGATTATCAATTTGCTGTATAAATTATGTCTTATCTCTATTCTTTATTCTTTATTCTTTATTCTTTATTCTTTATTCTTTATTCTTTATTCTTTATTCTTTATTCTTTATTCCTTGTTCCTTGTTCTTTGTTCTTTGTTCTTTGTTCTTTGTTCTTTGTTCTTTGTTCTTTGTTCTTTGTTCTTTGTTTTTTGTTCTTTGTTCTTTGTTCTTTGTTCTTTGTTCTTTGTTCTTTGTTCTTTGTTCTTTGTTCTTTGTTCTTTGTTCTTTGTTCTTTGTTCTTTGTTCTTTGTTCTTTGTTCTTTGTTCTTTGTTCTTTGTTCTTTGTTCTTTGTTCTTTGTTCTTTGTTCTTTGTTCTTTATTCTTTATTCTTTATTCTTTATTCTTTATCCTTTATTCTTTATTCTTTATTCTTTAACAATTGCATTTCACCTGACCACCTTTCTAGTGGCTTTCCTTGCCTACGTTTTCCCGCTTAAAAGCGTTTCACAATGTACGGCTTAAATCAGTGAGTTTCCGAGAAACTGATATAAGCCGGGGTACTTATTGCAAATGGATTTGAACTAGCGTGAATCAGGCTGAACTTAATTCCCATTAATAATACATAAGTATCTACGGATTTCCCTAACAAATCCTAATGTATCTGGCTTTATACAGGGTGGCTAAAAAATAAGTGCTTTCCCGTTACCAGGGAGCTTTTGGGATTATACTGAGCAACTTTTACAATGGGACAAACCACGAAATCGCGAAAAAAAATTGACTCTCCCATAGAAAATGGACCAGCCAAAATGTATGAAACAGCCAAATTTTTTTTTGCGATTTTGGGGTTGGTCCAATAGTAAAAGTTGCTCAGTATAATCGCAAAACCTCCCTGGCAACGGGAATGCACTTATTTTTAGCCACCGTGTATACCTATTTACTCACTAATTTCAGAACTGCCTTTTCTGTTCCATATATAACGGGGAGTGCTCCGAGGAATTGTTCGGATTAATCCCTGCCGCTACTTTCCGCCATCGCTCTACGTTACAACATTTCCATCATCATCACTTAGATCAGTACTCAACTGTGCGTTTCTTCTGAAACTTCCTGACTAGAACAGCTTAAATGTGGAATGAGTTGCCTGCGGACCCTGCGGTAATTCCGGACCGATACGATCTTCAAACCTTCTAGAACTGAAAGCGTACTTCCATTTTAAATGCCAGCAACGCACTTAAAACCCTCTCATGTTGCGGGTGTCCATTAGCGACGGTAATCGCTTACGACAGGCGATTCCTCTACTCGATTGCCTTCTATGTAATTAAAAAAAACCGTCAGATGAACTACCGATTGGATGATAAAAGTCAATTATCGGCAATTCTGTCTGTACTTACTCGTCAATATTGACATCGACCTATTGATTCAAGCGATGGGCTCGCCTGCAGCGATGTGTATTAATGTCACTTAGGTAACGATCGAAATACCTTCAAAAGACCTTCCAACCCAGAGGAGAAACTAGGCCATATTGGGATTAGACGTTTTCCATGCGATGTTTTCCTTTACCGAAAAGCGACTATCAATTGAATATAAGTCAATTTTCTAAATTGCACCAAAATTATACATTTTACATACATGTAAAACTACAAAGAAATGTGTCGTTTTCAAGCAAAAGGTACCACATTGTCTTGCCATGAGGACGCTCTGGCAGGTTTTTCGTATAAAGATACAAGCAATTTTCGTCCTTATGCTAAGCGACAATGTGGTACCTTTTGATTGAAAACGTCACAAATAAAAAAAAAATAGAACCAGGTAAAAACAGGTGGTCTTATCGCTAAAAAGCGATCTCTTCCAGACAACCTTTTTATATATTTACGATATATTGTACGTGTGTCAATGTGGAGAAGACCGGCATATAGAAGTATTATGCTATTTCTTATTTGATTTCTGCTTATTGCGTTGTTGCTTATATTTGAATATACAATTTGTATTAGGCACCTCAGCGAGCGTGTATACCTGTGAGATACCTGTCCTAACACCTCAATAGAATATGGGAGCTTTATCCTGCCATAAACCGCGTCCATCACATAAATGTAGAATTTGCTGATAGTTAGCACCTGTTCGAGCCGATATCGAGTATATTTAGTATGTTGTTCAAATCACTTCAAAGATGTCGCTGTTCCCAACGCAAACTAGGTAACGCTAGTTCATCCTACAATCTTAAAACAAATCTGTTTAGTGTCTCGGCGCGATTCGGGAAGTGAATTAAAGATTCACTAGATTTTAAATATAGTTGGTCAAACCAATTTGTCAGTCAGTAACAACTAGGAAAATTATACTCATCCCTTTCTTTTGGGTGCTAGTACTAGTGTAAGACAAAAATAGTATGATTCTCTATCTGTGTTTGAAATGAGACAGTCCTTTGACAAACTATAGTAAAGATATGTGACGTTCCACGGGTAAAGGTACCTTATGGCGGTTATAGCGCTTACGCTATTATTAACGCCGCTCCAATTAATATTGGATGGCGATAATTTGCGGCGCCGCCAGCCAGCCGCCAAAAGTTACCTTTTGCCGTGGGACGTCACATATCTTTACTATTTCATATCTCATTTACATTTTCTTTATTTAGGATTACCAACAGATAATACATCTTACATGCTCTTAAATCTATATAACAATCATGACTGATGCTTATCTAATTATAGGTAACCACAACTTATATAAGTGTCTTGTACCTGTGAACAATAGTGATCATGCAGTAAACTTATGGCTATATGAAATTAGTACATTATATTAACTAAAATATTTACTATAAAAATATTTTATTATATCCAGTGAATCTCTTATTCATTTCCCGAATCGCGCCGTCTGTCTACGCTAAAGCTTACGTTCGGGTGACGACTGTAGCAGCATTGCTGCAGCGTTAACGCGGGCGATGTCACGGTCAATTCAATTTTAATGAAAATGGCATTGCTGTCATTGCTGTCGCGAGTAGAATAGGAACTGTCACTCCTTTAGCAAGTCTCAAGAACAGTCAAACCTCTCTTGCAACTTGCAACGGTAACAGGATGACATAGGCCAATTCCAACTTTCATTGTAACATCAAAATGATATCTAAGTGATGTCAGTCGCGCGTGCATTTCGTTCGTACTTGTCCGTACATTGGCGCGAGCAAGACGCACAACATTTAGATATAATTTTGATGACATAATGTAAGTTTGAATTGGCTTTCTAATTAAAGGTCGAACACACGGTCTACCGACGACCGGGTCAAAATAGCAGACATTGTGTACAGTATAAGGTATCAAAGCTGGCTTTCCAATCAGCGCGCAACCTTCGTGGAACTCTCATTAAACCAATTACAGTTGATGCACAGCCGAAACAGGGTTTGCCTGCCTCGTGATTGTAATACCTCGCTAACGTTCGCCTTCTTATTACACTCGGTCAGAAACTCGGTGCGTCGGACTCTGTTTTCAAATCCCGCCTGTATTTTCAATCTAATACCATAGAGTAACATATACTAGAGCGGTACTGTCATAGTAAATTTTGTAACCCCAGTAAATTCACTGCCATCTGTCGACACACTTTAAAACTAAAAATAAATATTTATAAAAATACGATAAAATGTATTTAAATATGGATAAATGATTTTTTTATTTGCATTAATTATTTTTATGATTTTGACCCATGTTCTTTCACTGATATGCGTTAAAATTATAAATAACAAACGAAACCGTCAACGCCCTCTATACGAGTGTAGGCCAAAACTAGTGGCGCCCTGTGATTGAGAATCAAATTTTCGTGATTTTCGAGGCACGTTTTTTCCTTAGACTGTATCCATCTATTACGGAGTTATATCTATCTTTGCTAATACTGAGCACGGGAAAACCAGTTTAAGGGATTGCGAGCGACTGATCTAGTTCACGTGACTATTTTGGCCGAAAATTCGACTCAAACAATCGAATGCCACGGCTAGACTAATGAGCTTCTGCAAATGCACCTTAATGAGACAGGGGCTTTAGGCTTTCGTGTATTACGTGGCGCAGTACTCTTACTATGGATTACCGGTGACAACGATTGCAGTAGCGTTACTGAGGCAACATTATCTTTGCAGCGTTGACGCGCGCAATGTTATTTGATAAATTGTGCCGACGTCTTTCCTGCATCGCTTTCGCGAGGACGTTCATCCGTTAACTTTTTTAGGGTTCCGTACCTCAAAAGGAAAAAACGGAACCCTTATAGGATCACTCGTGCGTCTGTCTGTCTGTCTGTCGGTCTATCTGTCTGTTCGTCTGTCACAGCCTATTTTCTCCGTAACTAATGGACCAATTAAGTTGAAATTTGGTACACATATGTAAGTTTGTGACCCAAAGATGGACATGTAACGTAAACAAATTAATTTTAAACACGGGGGCCACTTTTGGGGGGTAAATGAGAAAATTTAAAAATAAAGTTTGTCAAACTATATCGTGTTACATATCAAAAGAAAGAGCTCATTGTGAGAATCTCAAATATATTTTTTTTTATAATTTTATGATAAATAGTTTAGGAGTTATTCAAGAAAATAGGCAAAAAATGACCATTCTCCCCTTTATCTCCGAAACTACTGGGTCAAAATTTTTGAAAAAAATACACAAAATAGATCTTTACTAATAGATCACCGGAAAACCTATTAGAAATGTGCAGTCAAGCGTGAGTCGGACTTAATTACTTAGTTTTTGATCCGACCTTTTTTAAGACATTTCACATAAAAAATACATTGTTTAAATTGTGTAATGTACGGAACCCTTGGAACGCGAGTCCGACTCGCACTTGGCCGGTTTTTTTACTATATCCTTAATCTACTTTCGCCGGATACTTTCTGTTATATTGCTAATTGAAAATATGTTATTTCTCCGTCCCTCTCAGCAGAAAGAGGTCAACAAGTCGGCACGTTAACGTCATTCACTCTCATCTAAAATCTTATTTCTAAATCCGATTGTATTTAGTTATTGTAAATTATCTTTTATTATAAATATTCATCCTACTCTGCTTCTGTCTTCTTACTTACAACCTGCAATATCAGCAGCATGCATTATTACTTTTTTTATTTTTAATACTCTTTATTTACATACGAGATATACACAGTGGTATATTCTTACTTACAAATGCATATGTAGGTATATGAGAAAAACAATACACACTTCGCTCGTGAGTCAAACAAATATAATTAAAATAAAATCGCACCAAACAAATACAAACTTTCCTTTCAAATTGAATTTTCAGTTTGCATAGAACCTTAGGGAGAACTATTTCTATTCACTAAACTACCCAAAAACGCCGACAAAACGTGCATGTACTAATGAACTGTCAATCAGTCCGTTTGTCCGTCAGTCCGGCCGATACAAATTAGTGATAACGGTGCGTCCGGTCGGATACGGCACTCTAGGGTTGTCAATACAAATAAAATACAAAATAATAATAAAAACTCATGAAATAAAACTATGACAACGGATTATATCGCGTATATTGAATTTATAATACATCCCGACGTTTAGAACCATTTACAGCGTTCGTGGTCAACGGGTGACTGAGAAAAACTACAAAGTGCAAAAATACCAACATACTAAAAATAATGAACCATCATAGACTATAAACTTTAAGGCTAAGTACATGCAAAATCGTCCAAATAAATCCGTCAATCGTAATCCGTGTATAATTAAATCCGTTTTCATAGTTTTATTTCATGAGTAACTATCGCGATAACCGAAGACAATATAATAATAAAAACTGTCAGAAAACATTGTTAGAAATTGTGCGGAAATAGCTATTTATGCAATAAGTGCGGAAAGTGTATGATTTCCGACGAGTGTATAAAGGAATACGAGTCGGAAATCATTTTTACGCACGTGTATCATACAATGTTTTACTATGCATTGTGCGAGTAAATAAAAAAACCTATAATGGCAAATAATTACGTTTAATTATTAAAAAATTGAAAACAAAAAGCACTAGTGCGGAAAAGTAGTACTTTCCGCATGATATGGCTCCGTAGGAAACGCACTTTTAGAGCACATGCATTGTAAAAGAATGTATAGGATCTCATACATTACACGACTCTTCTATTTCCGCACAGACTAACAGATGAAGTGAACAATCCTTTGCCATCGTTTCTCCTTTGAAACGTTCGTATTCGTAGTCCTACTTCAGTCAACCTCAGTACTTTTTGTGCTGAGACCTGAGACTGACTGGTAGAGCACAACACGTTCGTATTCGTACATTTCCGTGAAAATACGATGGTAAAGGATTAGTCACTACATCTGTTTTAATTATTCACTGCTGACAGCTGACATTTCATATACATTACAAATTTTAGCTTTGTGGTTTATTAATAAAACATTTATTACAATTTTACAAATGGAACTTACATTATAACGTCACAATAAATAAAAAAAGTAAATAGAAATTCCATGCACAGGTCGTGATCGGCAACGCAGGCTTCGTCAACTGGACACAAAAGCAAATCAGCAACAGGCGTCGTCACTTGACGAAGCCTGCGTTGCCGATTACGATCTATGCATTACAAATTGATAACAAGAAATTACTATCTGAATAAACTTCCAGGTTGATTCCAGGCTCCAGTGAGAGAATGAGAAACATTTTTTTATGATATAGGAGGCAAACGAGCACACGAATTACCTGATAGCAAACATTCACCGTCGCCCAAGGACACCCGAATAACAAGAGGGGTAAATGCGTTGGCGGCCTTTAAGATGTTAAAAATATTAATGTTAATTAATTAGGTATACATACATACATATAATCACGCCTATTTCCCGGAGGGGTAGGCAGAGATCACGGATTTCCACTTGCATACCTCTTTCGCTTCCTTCACTTTCATAACGAACGGTTACCAATGTTTTATGGAATTTGTAATGTTCTGAAAGAAAGGTAGAATGTTATGTAGAATTTTATTTTAATTTTATTTTAATATTTTTTTCTTTGTCCAACCGATAGCAAATAGAATAGAATAGAAATAATTTATTCGTTAGCACACACAAATAGAAAATTATACAAAACAGAGAAATGGGTTTTATTGCTACCGATGATTTAAGTAGTCATAAAACTAACAAAAGGATATTTTCTGACGAATTTTTCTTTTTTAGAAATTCTACGCAGTGTCAACCCTAATCATTAATGATCCCGTATAGTTATACGTATGTTCGTATGTCAATGCTACCAGGGAAATAATTAATGTTGCTTCCCAATTGTGGAAAGGTGAACTATGCGTTAAAGACCACACACGAAACTATTGACGTGAACTAATGGTTTTGATCCTGACAAATAAATATGAAGTTTTTTACGATTAATCCTTTGAAAGCTCAGCGCTTCGAAAAAAAAAGAACGACAAGCTCCATGGATTTATTCGGTGCCTATGATATATTGATAGAAAAAGTATTAAAACTAGCCTAGCCTAGCCTAGCCTAGACAGTGACAATGATATTGTTCACTGTAAAGGTTTCATTACTGCCACGATTATGCACTCATCTCCACAGGGACCGGCCCGCTATCCCTTATCGGGGTTTTATAAGGGTATTGCATAAGGCTTAATTCACCATACCCTTTGCCAGACGAAACCCTTTGTTTTGGTTTTAAAAACCCTTATATAAAGCTACCACATTTGAGTAATCGGTAGCCCAAATACCCTTACAAAACCCTTATCATCCGCTCACCAACACCTTGCATATTGCTTATAAGGGTTAGCCTTATAAAGGGCTTCCCTTTTAGCATATAAGCATGCTAATTTAAGTCGTCTACCTTGTTCATAAAGCACACATTACTTCGAATCCGAGCGATCGTCGGCGGCGACGGCGGCGTTCTTTGACTAGGCACGTATTTTCTTTCCTTTTCATACACTACCGTAGATATATACTAATCCTGTCTCTTTCACGCAAAGGGAAACCTTTATAAAAAGCGCTTAAAGATAAGGGTAACCCTTATTAAGAGCAAGCCTTATTTTTGGTTAGCTTTTCGGTAAGGGTTAGTCAAAGGTAAGGGTATGAATGGGCTTGCAGTTCAAAAGGGAAAGTCTTTCAATGTGTTAGCCGTGTTTAAGTGTCGCCCATTGAAAGGGTTTTATCGCGGAAAGGGTTGTCCGGTCCCTGATCTCCACTCATCATCTCTTTTCCATATCCACTTTCACAATCCTGCACCAAACTAACTGTCTCTGTTTAGCCCAATGGTTGACTGGTAGAGAATGCCTCAAGGCGTTAAGTCCGCCATTTGTACTCTTTTTGTGTAAATTTGTGCAATAAAGTTTAAATAAATAAATTATGACGTTCATTCCGTCACTCATTATCAGAGCCCGCAATTTTCGCGGCAGATACAGATAGTGACAGCAACAACGATGCCGCAACAGTATACCAGCTGCAGTCAACATTCCTACGTCACAACACAAAAAGCTAGTAAAAAAGCAAGCAACTAAGTAAACAAGTAGTAGTGGCTCCCCATTCGCCTTCGCCGTAACTCTCACACTCTTACACTTCTTTATAATATTTTTTTCAACCCCACTTACTTCCTTGACTGGCGCAATGACCCAAAATGAGTCTTGGCCTCTAACACAAGAGCACGCCACTTTGCACGGTTAGAGCGATATCACGCCAGCTTTTGCCGACGCCGAGCTCACGGAGCTCCACTCCATTCGCCCAACGATATTTAATACGACCAACAGGACGGCGTCGAGTTGATTGACCCAAAAGTAGGCCCTTTTGGCTGCCCGATCTTCACCCATCCTTTAGAGGTCATGGCTAAGCCAGCGGAGACGATACGCTTTGGTCTTACCTATTATATTTGGCTCGGCTATTAGCTGCGTTTCAATTATCTTTCTTCCGTCCGGTGTGAGGAGAAGCATCTCCTTGCTCCGCCATCTTCGTCATCAAAATTGTACATTTACTCTTACATTTCGGCCTGGTTGGCTGTGGAATGCTTTACAGTTAGATATCAGATGTGCTAAACCTCTTCCCATTCTTAAAAATCTATTGAAATTTCATTACCTATCGCTGCCTTTACTTGCCTTATTTATATGATTATATATGTATGTATGTATGTATGTATAAGTGTATATATTTACTGTATTTGTATGCATGTGTACTATTTTAAAGTTTATAAAATTATTTATGTCTTCAGTTTGTTTATTTGTATGCATATCGGCACTACCCGTTCAACGTTGTAAGTACTTTTACTTTCCTGCTACCTTAGATCGCTTTTTAGCGATAAGACCGTCTGTTGTTACCAAGTCTTAAGGTTGTATCTCTCTTAGTGTATTTTTCGAACTTTATAGTGCACAATAAAGAATATTTACGTACTTACTTAAACAGAGCTCTGCGCATATTATACTACTCTTTGGCTCTGCGCATCAATTCTAAAAGTTTCGGTTTATTTTTTTTCTTTTTTCCCCACTTAAAACTACGGCCGCTATATCGTTAGTATCACTCAGCCTCGCAAAACTTTTAAACAAATACGCCTGATTCGTACTATTTTCTGTTTTGTTTCTGTATCAATTTGCGAAGCAAACAACGCTGATTGACTTGGGACTGATTTGCAAGGGTAGTTTTAACGAATCATGATATTGTTGTCTTTTTGTGACATAGCGATAGCCGATTTGTAAATGTATTGTCTATTACCTCCTCACGCTTAAATCGCCGAACCTATTTAAATTAAATTTGATATAGTTAGAGGTAGTTTGAGGCCTGGGAAAGGACAAAATATACTTTTTATCAATCATGTACCTATTACAAACTTCTCTTCTTCCTCGTTTCCTCACGAATGAGGGTCGCAAACACATGAGGTAGTTGTTAGGTGTACCAAGGCTCTCCATTCTGCACGTCGTCCGAACTAATGAAAACTACTAACGGGCCAATTCAAACAATGATTTAGATATCCACTAGATATGAAACAGAAACGATAACGAGATATTTAAAAAAGTCATGTCAAATTTGACATTTCCGCGATTCCGATTGTCCTCTTGAACAATATCTTTAAGATTTGCTTAAGATATTACTTAGACATTCAATGGATATCTAATGGATATCCCAAAACGTCACAATAATTGTAGCGTGAAATGACAATTGGTTTCTGGAATCGAACTGCAAAAGATAACTAGTTGAGAACTAAACTATAACGTATCTATTAGATCTCGTATTGTTCTCGTATCTAGTAATTATCACGTTGTTCGAATTGACCGGTAATTCCTGTACAAGCATTAGAATGTAAACAGCCTTTATGTGTCTTTTTATTGAAAAACACTTTTCGTAAATAAGTCAAAGCAAATATGTAATAATTATATAGCATATATGAACATTCTTTTGGTTTCATAAGTTATACTTACTTGTTTTAAAGCGTTTGTCAATAAGAAAACACGTAAAGGCGGTTTACCCTTTTCCTAATGCAAAAAAAACGAAGTATACATTCAACTTGATAGGTAATCTATAATTTATAGGTGCCTGATATTCCGTGCACGGATGAGATATTTATAGGTAGGTTTTCGATCCCAAAGAAACCCTAGATTCTGATAAACCTTTTTCATAAATAGCTCTGAGGTAAAAGCATCAATTGTTTATTATTTATAACCTAGTCAAATAAGGGTGCGCTGAGGCCAAATCGTTTATAGGGGACTAGCGACCCGCCCCGGCTTCGCAATGCTGATGTACTATATATATAAACCTTCCTATTGAATCACTCTATCTATTAAGAAAAACCGCATCAAAATCCGTTGCGTAGTTTTAAAGATCTAAGCATACATATGGACAGACATGGTCGCTGCTGCAAAGGCTGCGTTCAGCTTACGGTTGGGCCGTGTCGTATACGGCTGCGATCGTGGCCCAAAATGGTCCCGCCGGAAGATCAGCGCTGACTTTCGGGTCAGCATTATGCTGAGGCGAGACCATTTTCGTGGTAAACTTCAACTCCTACCTAGTTTATAAATTCCTATAGTTTTAGTTAATACTTCTGTATGTAATTTTAGTTTTAAGTTTATCACGAATAAAACATTTGATTCTTTTTTCTGTATTCTAGACAGCAGGAAGCAATTAGTTAAATACTATGTAGTGAAGTGAAGTGGGCAGACGGTTGCGGGAGAGTTGTCATGACCCTCGCTCCGGGTCGTTCCTTATGCAAAGGTTGTCCATCGCTGTTCAACGTGGTAGCGCGGCGAGCGTGATGGGCTCTTTTGCATCTGAAGGCGGGCGTATTTTGTGATTATAGTTAGTTTAGGATTTAGTTTCATTTAGGTTAAGATTTTTTGTAATAGTTAAGTTGATTTTAGTTTATAAAAATGTATCGCTGTTCCTTTTATCTTTTTAACAAATTATCGTTTCAATCAAATAATATATAGGGTTATTTCTGTATGTGATTTATATCTGTATATGTAAGATTGTATTTTTTGAAATTAATGTATTTATACGAGTATGTACGTACGCTTGTAAAAATGTCCGAGTCTTTTGCACTTACATACCTGTAAAAAGAAAAAGAAAATATTAGCCATTATTGTTTACTTTCAAGTAAATACAGAGCCACCTCGATAGCACGAATCTAAAGGGAAACGCCATAAAGTTCTATAACTTAGGAAGAGGTTCTTATTTATCTTAAAGAAGTTATTTTATTTTTAATAAATTAAATTAGATCTTCAGCTCGATCCCAAACCAATAAAACATTTTTGTTAAACTTCGATTTCGTTCAAGTGACAATCCGCATAATTTACGTGACATACGTGTCCCAAAATCATGCCAATCCTGCATTAAGTGTATTTCACGTACATACGTATAATTTACGTACGTAAGCCCTCGTAGGCCCGATTTCCCATACAGAGATCGAAGGTTAAACGAAGCGTTTTGGTAGCTTCCTCGTCCCGGTTTTGTTGGGGCCAGAGAATCAGCGATCGGTTCAGTATATCCTTACTAATAAGGTTAGATGGGGGAAACAATGGGGCAAGATAAACACAATACACGTAGGGAATCATAATACTGTTTCTCTTACACCACTTGACATTGTAAATGCGAAAGTAACTCTTTGTCTGTCTGTGTGTTACCTCTTAATTATTTCATGTAATAAATGTTATCTGTTTTGTGCCTAATAAATAAATTAAAATTAAAATAGTTCAAAACTTAGTAAATTTCTGGCTCCGCCATTCTGAAAATTTTCCAGAAACTGAATCAACGATAAAAATCTAAGTAAGCATCGAACCTGCTCACAAGATTTCAGGCGAATCGGTTGAGAATTGCGACCTGTAGAGGAGAACATCCGGATATACGAAAGCATTATTACTCAAGCTAAAACGGAGAACTTTGCTAACGCTCCGGTCAATAAAATAGTAGATTGTGTCACAAGGGAGCAAAATGACATATTTACGACGAGGGCGTACAATTGAATTCTAAACGAAGCGAAGGATTCTATAATAGAATCCCGAGAGTAGCGAGGGGTTCTAAAGTAGAATCCTGAGCGTAGTGAGGTATTTAAGTGTGTTACGCCCAAGATGAAAATAATTTTGCTACCATGTGACACATATTGCTTTTCACATCACCTATGAGGTAATTATAATGTTTAAAACTATTATTTAAGCTAAAAAAAATAATGTGAAAAAAATGTAAAAATAGTGTCCCAGAACAGAAAAGTGTTACTTTGATCCCTCCTAGCAGGGAAGAAAAGTGCCACTTTGATCCCTCCTAGCAGGGAAGAAAAAGCCCTTTTTCAAATTGGTGATGTGAAAAAAAATTAAAAACGCCCGCTCTCCAGCCCCAACATAATTCCCGTTGAAGAAAATTTTGTCCCATAATTCTATAGAGCGCGCTGTAATCTCCCCGCGGTGAATCTTAACTCGGCCCGATTGGATCGCGCGTTATCGCCAAATTCCATTTTGATAACAATGCCTACCGGGTTTTTGTGGATACGAAGGGATTATACACGGAGTAGTTAGATGCGTTATCTATTTGAATTTTGATTTATGCATGTCCCTACATTTGTAAATTTCACTCACGCGAGGGTCTATTTCTTAGAATGAGATAGTGGTATTTATCTCTTAATTGTGAAGAGAAAAAAAAACACAAATGGTTTTTATTGAAATATTTTGGTTTGAGTAATTTTGGGGTGGATGTCAAGGGAGGACATCGTAATTTTTTTTAAACCAAACCATTTCATTAGATGTGTTTATATTGGCGTTACAATAAAAAAATATTACTTAAAAATCGAAATATATTTATTCTCAACAGTATCTCATTACAAAAAAAAATTGTCAGAGTTACAAAATAATGCCATTTCAATACAAAATTATTATTTTATATAAGTAATAAAATTTTGTTGGCACCAAACATAAAATCTTAAGTAAATTGTATCAATTAGAGCAATATCAATAAATTTAGTATCAGATTTAATTGAAAAGCAATAAAATATATCTTACCATTAATTTGAAACACATTAGGCAATCTGTACGGTCTTAAAACTGATAAATCGGACCCAAAATGTAGGGGAAAGAATGCTTATTTACAAAACACGATACGACTAAAGGGGCCCACTGACTATCAGTCCGCCGGACGATATAGGCCTGTCAGTTAGAACAAAAATTTGACAGTTCCGAACAACTGACAGGCCGATATCGTCCGGCGGACTGATAGTCAGTGGGCCCCTTAAGACCCGACTCACACGACAAGTAAAACAATTACCCCTTTTTTCAAAAAAACTTAGCAACCTCTTATACATCTTCTGTCAAAATTACGGAGAAGGATAAACGATTATCAATGGTTTGTTAGACTTGACAGATTGTAAAAATTATTTAAAATGTGCATGTCCAGAGGCCCGTTTCTCAAATGTAGCTTGTAATACAAGTGGAAGTCCCTTTCTAACAAAAGCTGACAAAAAGTGACATCCGCTTGTATTACATGTTACAAGCTTTTGAGAAACGGGCCCCAGTAGGTAATTATAACAGTGTATTGGCACATTTTTTTATAGAACATTTTTTATTTAGGTTTAACTTAACAACCAAGTTTAATGTATTTGAGGATTGTACCTACACTTTTAAACAAGAATTTATAACGCACTATTGATCCTTCCAAAAGCATAAACAAAGAACCGGTTACAAGCTGCATTCAGAACTAAATAGGAAATACAATTCCAAGGCAATGCAGTTGGCTGCAGTACTGCAGCAGTAATGCTGGTATAGTCTGAATCCGCACGGTACCTAAAAACCAAGTGTGAGTCGGACTACCCACCGAGGGTTCCGTACTTTTTAGTATTTGTTGTTATATCGGCAACAGAAATACATCATCTGTGAAAACTTCAACTGTCTAGCTATCACGGTTCATGAGATACAGTCTGGTGACAGACAGACAGACAGACGGAGAGAGAAGTCTTAGTAATAGGGACCCGTTTTTACCCTTTGGGTGCGGAACCCTAAAAAGTGACATTCGTATGTCACCTGCATTACTGCGGCGGTGTTGATGTCTCCGCTGTATCTGTCAATGTCCTTAATAAAATGAATGACGTTCGCTGCCGTATTACTGCCGCGATTATGACGTTCAATCCGTCCCTTATATTATTAAGGAAATTGACGGATACAACAGTAATGCAGCTGCAGTCGCCATGCGAATCACTACATAGTATGAAACAAAGTCGCTTTCCGCTGTCTCTCTGTCCGTATGTATGCTTAGAACTTTAAAACTACGCAACGGATTTTAATGCGGTTTTCACCTGTCAATAGAGTGATTCTTGAGGAAGGTTTTAGTGTTAATTACAAGCAAGAACGACACGCAACCAATGGTACTATTCCAATCTAATTTCAATATATTCTTTAGCGCGTTTCCGAATAGACACATAACTTTAATGGCGCCTTGCATGTCTAATCACAACTAATATAACGTAATAGATTAGTTTCGTCTAATCCCATAAAAACAATAAGAATACCAATATCCAGAGTCTTTTTTTAAAGCAACCAAGGTTTTTTGTCGACTTTCTTATATGAAAAGATGGTAATATATTGTTATGCTTTAACCCATTCCCCGGTCCTTTGATACGTGTCCGTTAGGTTGAGTTTGTTTAGTTTAATAATTTTAGTTTTTAGGTGCATTTAATTACTTTTATTTGAGGGACTTTATTGCATTTTGTAGGGTAATGAACTCACAAAATACTTCAGAGGAATTCGATTTATTTAAATTTCATAAAGGTACCTACATACAGGAAATTTTGAAGTAGGTATGTACAGTACCGGCCAATAATAATGATATTTGAGTGTTTTTGTATGAGTATACAATATTGGTAAGTTTGTACATTGCATATTTTACTAGTCATTTTATACAAATATATGATGAATACTGCAATGAAATACTGTGAATTACAATAGGATACTCGGCATATTACTAAAAAACCTTTAGTAAAAAAACCTCTATGAAAAAACCATTACATGAGACCAATAATTTTTCTCATCGCCCGTACAAAGGAATACTTCTAGACTACCTAAAGCAGTGAGGTGGAAGTCACACAAATACTTGAAAAAAATACCGTAAAAACGTGGAGGTGATGACATTTTCAACCAAAAGGGTACTTATTGTCGCTTGTCAATAAGGTTGATTTCAAATTGAAGCTGTATGGAAATAGCGCCTTATTGACAACAGACAATAAGTACCCTTTTGATTGAAAATGACACATATATTATTGGCCGGTACTGTATCTATGTTAGATATGAAGTGGTCTAAACTTATTTCTCATGTCCTGTTAGGTAGTATGTACCTATAAGTATTTTATTTGGGTAAAATCTTGGAACATAAATTAAAATAACTTCCTGATATTTTATAGGGCTCAAATTAAAATTTATATACTTTCGTATTACAGATCGGTAACAGCGGCAGCGCAATATTATAATGTGTAATAGTGTCTAGATAGCACTTCATCATCATCATCATCATCATGTCAGCCGATAGACGTCCACTGCTGGACATAGGCCTCCCCCAAGGCTCGCCACTCCGACCGATCCTGTGCCGCTCGCATCCACCGAATTCCCGCGACCTTCACCAGGTCGTCGCTCCACCTCGTTGGAGGCCTACCGGCAGTTCGTCTTCCGGTACGCGGACGCCACTCCAGAACCTTCCGGCCCCACCGGCCATCAGTTCTGCGAGCAATGTGCCCCGCCCACTGCCACTTAAGGATTGCAATTCTGCGAGATATGTCGGTGACCCTAGTTCTACTGCGGATATCATCATTTCTGATTCTATCACGCAGAGAAACCCCGAGCATAGCTCTCTCCATTGCCCTTTGCGTGACCTTGAGCCTTGCCCACGTCTCAGATCCGTATGTCACTGATAGCACTTAACCAAATTTAATTCATTAATTCACAATCCGGCTTCCTGTCACTCGAAGCTCGAAGAGATAACAAATACACAAATAAAATTTGTGTAGATAATGGGCTGGCTAAGATCCAAAATTATGATTTCGATAATCCGAGCCACCAGCATGTGTATCCTTGGGACAAGGCACAGATTCAAATCCATCCAACATTTCTTCGGTTTCAATGACGGTGCAGCCCTACCCAACCCGTCTTCATCTAACCTCCCAGGTAGCAAAATGACGTCATTTTACGTCATTTTGCTACCTGGGCTGTACTAGCGTCGTTTTCTTGTCGTTGCTCATTTCTGTATTTTTTATTTTTATAATTTTACATTTTTGTTTAATAAATGAGGTCTTATAAAAAAAAACTAGTTACCTTACATGTACATGTAACATTAAATAAACACAAAATTAGTAACAGTAAAAAGAAACATCGTTTAAAAGCGAATTTTATGGTTTAATTCGCGTAATTTTAATCATTCGCGCGACGTATTTATTTCGGAGAGCCTTCATTTTCAAGCACTCGCGCAAATAACTAAAAATACGTAAGTTAGACCGTAAAATTAGCATAATGTTAAAAAACGTATCGTAATAACCAAAATGTATCATGTGAATCATGATTCCATAGATTCAATAGATACTTGGGCGTTTCCTAAAATAAATATTGAAAATGATTCTTTCAAATCTGGACATTGTTGGGCATTCTACTCAGAATATACAGCATTCTCCATGCTGCCATTAAAAAAAGATGTCCCAATATGTCAATTCCATTACGTCACGTTTTAGTGTGAAATATTTTTCACTTGGAATGTGGAATGTACAATTTTCATACAATTTTTTGGGACATTTTTAGGGTTCTGTACCCAAAGGGTAAAAACGGGACCCTATTACTAAGACCGCTATCCGTCTGTCCGTCTGTCAGTCACCAGGCTGTATCTCATGAACCGTGATAGCTATATAGACAATTGAAATTTTCACAGATGATGTGTTTCTGTTGCCGCTACAACAACAAGTACTAAAAAGTACGGAACCCTTGGTGCGCGAGTCCGACTCGCACTTGGTCGGTTTTTTTTATTTTTTGTCATCAGGATTGAATAGTTATGCTAGTGATTCATATTCATATTCATATTTGTATATTCATAATAATTCATATTAGATTCTAAGTTGAAAGAACCCAAAAACACAAGGATCTGTGAGAATCAGGTTTTCATTATTTATTTAAAAAACGCCCACTTAACAACACTTAAATCATTAAAACGACACATTATCGTGCTGACGCTACTCTTATCGGACCGTCAGCACATCAGTAAATGTCCACGTAAATGTTAATATACAAAACATTCGTGTGAATGGTAATCATGAGTCATGTAGGGTGGCGTTCTATTCGAAAATTCAATATTGTTGAATCGCTTTCGATTGGTGCAGAATTATATCAATCAAGGCTCGGAACCGGTTTTTTCTTTATACAAAAAATACCGGTATTATTACGTTCTTTTTCGTTCTTTGGTTTATTATTTCATTTTTAATGGGACAATCTAAAATACGAAGTTGTTACACGATTCAGTCCTACGTAAAGAGCATAAAATAATTAAAAATATTGGGCCATTTTGGGATTTAAAAAAAACCGGTTCCGAGCCCTGATATTAATACTTTTTCTCGTGTGTAGACATTCAATTTTTATATGTTTTATAGCCGAATTTAAATCGAGTGAGGCTTATGAAAGGTAGGTACGCCAATTTGAACATCGCAACATATTATCAGTTAACAGATTTTAAATTTCCAAAGCCACTGCTACTTATAATATAAAAATCAGTAATTGATTGATTTTTGCTTCTAGCGCAACTCGCTTGGACCAATATCCTAGTAAGGCCCCATGTGCATTAAAATGTACGTACACTCCGTTTTAATCAAATTAGAAACTTATAAAAAATTAAGTAACATTTTATTTTGTTTCATTGCTTTGACAAACGAAATACATCCCAATTTACTGAACAGCAAGATTCAAATTATAAATAGGAAAATGTTTTACGGTGGGCCGTATGATAATATTATAGACACATGATATGATAGCTACAGGTTATTAGATGCACGGGTGAATGCTGTTCAAATTAGAATGACATTTACATAAATTTAAGTTCCGGGTGGAATAAGGATTATACTTGACCGACCTAATCTTTATTTTCTATTTTACCCCTTTCTGTTTCAAAAGGCTATAAGGTCATTATGGTCAGGTGTCACAGACAGTCCCCTACGCAGAGGATGCATGGAGACAGAAGAAACAGCCTCTCACGTGGTGCTGGAATGCAGCGGAGTGGCCCCATACAGGGCAAAACATCTCGGATCCCCGAGACCTCCCCGAGGTCCTATTCAACATCAGAGGATAACATGATAGGATTCCTTAAGGAGCTAGCTGGGCTGGCAGGACTAGCCCCCCCCCCCCCCCCCCCCTCCACGTCACGCAAAATAGGCGCCAGTCGTCGAGTGGCGGAAAATCGCCCGAACGACAATACAATACAAGGTTATTATGGATGAGACCGTTTATCAGGTAAGACCGTTTACACGCTCGCTAATAACAACTATGGCATATGTGTAACTCTTGAGTTTATACACATATTCCATTTACAGGAAAGGTCCGTAGAGTACAAGAAGCGAAGCTGCGACGTACGTACTAAAATACGAGAGTTATCGCCTATGACGGTCTTTCCAACCAAAATAAATACATGCCGATCTTCCCCACATTGATCTTAAGACTAAGTATATTTACATTCTCACGCCAAAACTTCCGTCATTAAAAAATGATTTTTCTTAAAGCCAGGCCAAGGCAACACCAGTTGCCTTAACCATTTTCGTATAAGAAATCAATCACACCCACAAATTAAGCACAAAACCCACGCTCGCTTTGTAGTTTTACCGACTGATAACAAGTTATTAATTTGTTTAGACGGAAACTGCGGTTATAACGCGTCGGCTGACAGGGTAATGACATGGTTACACGTCATTATCACATCATGACGTTTATACGCGTCCAATGTGCGTTGATTCTCGTTTATTTTTGAATTTGAGTTATTGAGTTCTATAATGATGTCATGACTGATTTGTGGTTACATACTTAAAATGTGGAGAAATGACCTCATAAAGTATAATATTATGGTATCAAGTCCGCCATATTGTTTTTAATATGACGTCACATAGCCTATGTCACTCGGGATGACGTAAGTATTCTAATGACACATACGTTTCAATCGGTGAAGGCAATCAGAAGGTAGGTGGAATAAACTAAATTGTTGATTTGCAACATGTTTGTATGTATACATGAATCCTGAAAACAACAATACACTTCTTTTTATGGGGTCGAATAAGAAAGTAAATCCAGAAAGTAACCGAGTGTAAAGGGCCACTGATTGCCAGTCTGCCGGACGATATCGGCCTGTCAGTTGTTCGGAACTGTAAAATTTTTATTCTAACTGACAGGCTGATATCGTCCGGCGGGCTGATAATCAGTGGGCCCCTTAAAATACTGCAATATATGGTCAATGTAACAGAATGACACAGCAGTTAAAATACCTTCTATAGTATAGTATTACCTTCTAGGATTTATTGTACCTATGACGTAAACGAAGTATTTGGAATAATTTGCATAGAGATGCTAACAAGGAGGGGAAAAAACAAGCACATTTCTGGGCTTCAGGTTATGGCCAAGACGGATAAGACTTCTTAATGCATATAGGCACTCAATTTCAATTTCGGCGACAAAGTTTTCGCATAATTTTATCTCCCTAGTAACAAATAGCAGAATGTTTATTTGTCAAAACTGTTACAAAATTCATATTATCTCGAATAGATACATAATTTTGTTTGGGTGATTATCATTTGGAACAAACAGGTTATACTAACCAGTATGCTAAAAGATGTTGGTAAGACACATGTGCGAAACGTATGCCATTTGATGATTCGCCAGACGAAAATCTGGGAAAAAGTGTTAGGGAAGTGATTAGGTATATTATAAACCAAGGATCCCGATTCAGATTTAACTAATTGTTATTAAATTAAATTAAATAATCATTTATTGCAGATCATAACAATCCATAGATTTTGTTAGTTTTTCTTAAGCTAAGTACCTAATAACTAGTGTTAGTATTTAATAAGTTAACCTATAACTAAAAAGAACTAAACACCATACAGGTCAACATACAGGTCGCCCAGTTAAAACCACCAGGTGCCTCCATATTCGACAGTCGTATCTATCAGATAATACTTTCAGAAAGCTGTTGGGACTGCTTCTTGCTTTTTGCATTAAGGAGGCTGAGCGCTTACGCAAGATAGCATGGAAACCGTCTGTGCGCGCCTCTACAAACATTGTCGAGGCGCTGCAGAACCTTGACCTTGATGTTATGGTTTTGATCTGATTTTGATTCGAGATTGACGATCGTCTCGTTGATTGGCGCATCTCACGCACATTTTTTTACTTAATTTCCACCAGTGGAGCATTCCATGAAATTGTCCACCGTTGTCCCGTACGAACGCGAATTTTCCGAAAATTTGCAAGTATAAAAATTTCCTTCTATGAAATAAATTCATTGATTGATTGATTGATATGACAAATGGTCAAAAATATGCACAGAAAAATAGTGGACACGGGTATGTCCATACACTACGTCCGGACCCGGGTATGTCCTTAAACTATGTCCAAAAGAGAGGTATGGGCACTGCGAATGACATCTCGCTTTGTGTGGTAGGGCACAGGACAGCGGATGTCATTCCAGATCTAGAGCAGAGCCCAACTGGGGAAGTACCTCCACCTTACAGAAAACCGCAGCCAAATAACACTAGACCCTACTCATAGTGTTGTGTTCCTGCCGATGAGTAAGGTTGCCAGAGCTCAACGAGGGAGAGGAGTGTTAGGGTCGGCATCGCGCATGTAACTCCTCTGGAGTTGCAGGCGTACATAGGCTACAGAGACTGCTTAACATCAGGCGGGCCGTATGCTTGTTTGCCACCGATGTAGTATATAAAAAAAAATCGCCCGCTTTAAATGCCGAAAAAAGTCGTAACACAGGAAATAAAATGCGTCTGTACGGCAGCCCGTGGAATGCTTCCAGTCAGTGTGAGTGATCATAACTGTAAAAGAAAAGAGGAAATATCGAGTTTCATCAATGAATAAGTAACTGCATTTAACACCCTAATTAATATCAATATTGTTAAACATCCCAGCGAAATGATAGATTACGTAAATAACTTTGATGCCGTAGGCATCATGACTGTAAAAGAAAAGAGGAAATACCGAGTCATCAATGAATAAGTAACTGCATTTAACACCCTAATTAATATCAATATTGTTAAACATCCCAGCGAAATGATAGATTACGTAAATAGCTTTGATGGGATTAAGGGCCATAAATTACTTCGGTCAGACCGCGGTTTCATCAAAATACTCATGTAAATTAAGTCAAGACATTTGCATTAAACAAGAACCAGAACGGGTAAAATTAAATAAGTTATAAATAAGTTTTTACACATTTTTATTTAGCTACACTGCGTATATTTGTAGGTATAAATATATACCTAGATGTGTGCTTTAAATCTTGTAACTTAAAAGAACAATGCCATTTAGATTACTTCCTTCCTTAACTCCGAGGACAATGCAATATGATAAAATGGACCTGATCTGATGATGCAGTCGCAAGGTATTATTATTACGAGCCTATTGTGTCCCACTGCTGGGCAAAGGCCTCCCCCCTCTTCTTCCACTCCTCCCGGTTTTGAGCTACATCGCAAGGTAACCAAAGGAAATCCTCAATAGAAAAACACAAACACATCGAGTTTAGGTTCATTAAAAAGGGCTCGAGATGTACTTGATAGACATGCAAATGAGAAGAAGTACAGTCAACAATAAAAGTCTCTTCTTCTTCCTCGCGTTATCCCGGAATTTTTCCAAGACTCATGGGAGCCTGGGGTCTGCTACAACTAAAGCCAAGAATTGATGTAGGCACTAGTTTTTACGAAATCCGCCATCTGACCTTCCAACCAAGAGGGGACACTAGGCCTTATTGGGATTAGTCCGGTTTCCTCGCGATGTTTTCCTTCACCGAAAAGCAACTGGTAAATATCAAATGCTATTTCGTACATAAGTTCCGAAAAACTTATTGGTACGAGTCGGGGTTTGAACCAGCGACCGCGACTCAGTACGAATAGTGGATAGATAAGCGCCAAATGTAGATGACACCTAGAAGTTTTATAGATAAACATATATCTCTAGTTTGCATTCAGACGTAGGAATCTGCCACAGTCCAATTTCCTTATTAATTAAACTTTACAAACCACAATTAGCTCCATGCATGAATTTATTTTTATTTTTGGATTCATAATTTATATCGTTGGAACACCGGAAATGATAAAAATACTTTTGTAAACCTTAACATTATTTTATTAAAAAATATTTAAAATGTTGAACATTTTTGAGCGGTTGAAACGCTCATAATTTTTGACGCAAATTCGACAGAGCGTGATGACGTCACACGTTGGGCGGTCCAACTGACGTTTGCTACCTAATGACACTAATCTGTCGAACGCGTGACGTCACGTGGCGTTTCGAGCGTTTCGCTCACTAGCTTTTCGCGGGCAAATTTTTGTACTTTTTATTTATAATTTTAAGTAATTAAATGGTAATTTAAAAACGGAAATGCATTTGTAACATGATATAACGGTAACAAACATCCGAATAAAACATATTTCGTTCAAATATAAACTTCATGCATGAGGCTAATTAGTTAATTTATGCTTCAGCAATCAATTTGATTGTAAATTGAAAATTCGACATATTATAGAATACTCTTTTCATATACTTTATAATATAGCATCAGGTGAATATAACAATATATTGTTTCATAATTTAATATCAAAACCGTCTTTTTCTACATTATCCTCCATCTTTCAGAAAGTCCATGAAAAGATAATTCCATACAAAAATGAGGCGTATTTTCACCCCAAGTCTCGTACAGGCTCATTATTTATAAGGAAAATGAAGGCGTGACGCTGACACGAGCTTTTTACAGGAGTGTGACGTCATTCACGAGTTGAGGAACAAAGCTCGTATTTGAGACGGAAAGTTGAGTGCTTAGTGAGTGAGTTTCTTTTAAGATCTAGACGTTCTATATGAGTGTCGCGGATAGTAACACCAATTTGAATTATTAAAATCTTATTTATATTCAACTAGCGACCCGCCCCGGCTTCGCACGGGTGCAATGATCAAAAGTGCGACCAAAATTAGAATGAAGCCAAGTGTCATAGGAAGTACATATTGAATGAGGGCTATCGTTTTTTTGCTCACCAGTTGGCGCCTCTGTTGATGGTGGTCCAAAAGACTAAAGAACAGCTGTCAGTCATTGAAGTGACAAGTGACATTTGACATTTCGAACTATGGAAAAGACCACCATCTACACTGGCGCCCCTAGCGGCGAATTCATACGCGTTAGCCCTCATTGAGAAAAAAAATGTGATTGCGTAAATGATTTGCTTTTGTAAAAGTCATCACAGGCGTTTGCATCTATTGCAGATATATGCATTGCTGTTTAAACAACGGGTTTAGTGACTGTGGAGGCCGATGCGTGAGCGTTGTAAAAGTATAACTATGAATATTCATATTATTTAGATATTCATATTCATATACAGCAGCAGTAGTTTCACTGCAGTGAGGGTTACACTTGTGCCACCTGGTAGATGAACTAGGAAACTGTATATCTGTCTGTCAACATGGTATTAAAAATATACACGCCTCTCGCTCTTGAGTGTTATATTTTTAAGTGTGACGCGGGTATAATATAGGTAATTCATATTATGAAGTATGATTTTACCATTTTGAGTAGCTTTCCTTTTGATTGAAGATCTTTTTGTTTATACCTCTCGCGGTGAACGATGGCCCTATGAGAGTTCCTTTAACGGCCAGTTGCACCAACCACAATTAACAGAATGATCAACGTCAAGCAGCAGAGAACTATGAAACTTCCCATACAATAAAATTTAGCGAACGCTAAAACGGTGACAGACGGTTTGGTGCAACCCGACCTATGTCTCTTTTGGTTGAGCTTAAAAAGATCTTTTTACCGTATTTTCATTACTTAAATGTTACACATGACGACAACTAAAGCCAATTTTAACGAAATAAATATCATATACAAATAAAAATAACGCAACGCTAACGCAAGTGAATGATGAGATGACGGGTGACAGAAAGGTATGGAAGAAAAAGACATGCTGCGCCGACTCCAAGTGAATGGGACAAGTGCAAGCGAATGATGATACAAAGGAAAAAATAGTAGTAGTAGTTTAAATAGTAGTGTGACTACTTGTAAAAAAAAACAAATTAAAATACTGTCATAAGAAAGTAATTTAATTTGTTCTTAAAAAAAGCCAATTTCCTTTCTCAAAAGTTAGAAGCAAAAGGTCACGTATATTAAATTATTAAAGATCACTTAGAGTATATTGTAGAATCCGATCCATATAAGTTTCTTTTATTATTAGCATATAGCCGGTCAAGCAAATCTTGTCAGTAGAAAAAGGCGGCAAAAAATGTACATCCCATAGAAAATATGAATTTCGCGCCTTTTTTCCCCAACTGTATATTTAAGTGTCCCACTGCTAGGCAAAGGCCTCCCCTCTTTCCCGCCATTTAGTCCTATTCGAGGCACACTCCCGCCACTTTACAAAATGTGTCAAGGTCGTCCCGCCATCTCCGTTATGGTCTTCCTCTGCCCCGAGATCCATCCTGTGGAATCTGTAGCTATAGTTTGGTCCAGCGCTCCGGGTGCATTCGGCAGACGTGCCCTGCCCAGTCCCACTTTAGTCAGGGGTGGGAATCTCCTCGCTTCGGGCAAACTCGGCTCCGTTCGGCTTAGCATTGCTCCGAGCAATTATTAAGGTTGGCACAACTTGACGTCCCTTTGTGTGCACGACCACAGATAAGGTAATGACTTGAGTTTTGACAACCCTAAATAGCCGAATAGTGCCATATATTAGAAAGGGATAGCATGATTCGACCATGGATTGTAGGAAGTTTCCTTTCCGTACAGTAGTACTATTATTTATTCTTTGCTTTAGCTTTGCGGCCTTCAACGCAGTTCGATGTTTCTAACATGGTCGGTTCTACGAACACCCAGTATGCAAACCTTGAATCTGGACTTTTCAGATTCAGTTTAAAAACCATGTTTGGACGCCGTAGGTAACCTAAAACTATTCAACCATCGCCGACGTAAAGGTCATTCCAGTATGTCACAACGCGGCCTTGTCCCGTTCAAAATATAATATGAAGATTTGCTTTTAATTATAAATAACACATACCGGTTTCACTTTGCGTAGGATATTACCATATTTAAAGTGGAATTAGGTGTGGTGCTCACTAAACTGAAAACGATTTCTGGCGTACGAGTATTTGTTTTTTTTTTGCATTTAACTAGGCAAGGACACGAAACAGATCAAGACCTGAGGTATGGGTGAATCCACTTTTAGAACAGATTTCGTGTTTTAGACTCCCTAACAAAGAGAAATGTTAAACATTGTTGATTTTTTAACTTTTTGTTTACACGGGCGTTGCTAGATACATAAGTATGTAATTAACCAAATAAAAGTTACATTTTATACGGTAACGCAGCAGAAAAATACAAAAATGGAGTCCCTGATTTTTGTATGGGATTCTGTTTTCTGCTGCGTTACCGTACAAAATGTAACTTTTATATGATGAAGTTGTTTATTTTAATGTGTTAATTAAATACTTATGGATCTAATAAGTTCCCTTTGAGCATTTATGTTTTATTCCATTAGTGGAAACTGTTTTGGCTCATGTATTAGTCATAATATCTATATCCTGTATTATTGTAAGCTGTTTGTTTCCCAATAAAATAAAATAAATAAATAAATAAATAAATAATGCCCGTGTGTTACAAAAAGTAAAAAAATCAACATGGTTTAAAAAAAATAGATTTTCTTTGTTAGGGAGTCTAGGGACACGAAATTAAGTGTTCTAAAAGTTGATTAATCTAAATAGGCTAGACCGGCACTTAATCTCAAAAAAAAATTTAAGTCAATTTGCCATAAAATTATGAATGATAATGAACTGGTCTACTGCGATAATAGTTATTTACGATACAAGTGCGGAAAAGAGGAAATTCGAAACGAGTGGCGATAAATTAAAACACGACCGCAGGGAGTGTTTTAAATCAACACGAGTTGCGAATTACTTTTTCGCACGTGTATCGTACAACGTTTTACAGTACATATGGCCCTTTAAACTTTCGACATATGCACGAAAAGTGCTCATTCCCGCACTAATGCGAAAAAGTAGCACCATATGTACTGTAATGTCGTATTATCATATTATGATTTCGTTATTTTGGCCTTAAATCCGACGTTTTAGCTGGGTTGCACGTATTTTTTTTGTCGCCTCACTTTGTCAAATTTCAAAATAAAATAACAGAAAAAGGTGGAGATTCCCAATAGCTACGAGTAAATGATATTAAGCCACAGTAGCACAGAATAAGTAATAGTATTATCATACAGAACGGCCACGCACCGCCCCGCCCCGACTCGAATTACAGATTGACGGCCGTTTGCCGGCCGCTCAGTACTATTTTTAAGCAACTTACTCACACAATGACGCATGACGCGTGTACAGACGTGCCGTTCACACATAGAAACGCAAGTGATTTTTGATGTATAGCGTGTCCGCCCTGTGACAGTAGCCACACGGCAGTCACTAGTGGGGTTGGCCGGTCGAAGTATTTTACAAATGGCGCTAGCATCCTTTAAATCCAAATCTCATAGAAAACTAGAGACAGGTAAAAACCTATGCTGGCGCCATCTATACAAACCTTTGACAGTTGCCAACCCCATTGTGAACACGACTTTAGATCAATCTCGGTCCCGCGAAGTCTGCGCGCGCGACTGCGATGCAACAACAACCTTGCCAATAGAAAAACGACCTAAACATTATGTATATAAGATTGAATTTAGACCACATTAGATTAAAATCTGTTTTGATACCTATTGAACAACGATCATAAAACGTATGAACTGTTAATGTCAGACAGAAAAACTTGTTTTAATTCTTTGTACCTACGATTGTTGATACGATTTGCATATTTTAATGAAAATTGCAAAAAATTGCCGGATGTGAAGCGAAAGCAAGGCTTCTCAAAGGTATAGGAATTTGTATACCTAAAAGGTTGAGAATACAGGGGGCCTAGCCAAGATGTCAAACGCTATCTGTCTCTATCGCACTAATACTAATTTTATTATGGAAGAGTGATAAGGAAAGGCGTTTCGTTCCGTTTTCTGCAAACAAATTGTCATCTTAGGCCCTTTGTTCACCGTAAAAGTGACATTCGGATGTCATCTACAGCTGCATTACTGTGGCGACATTACTGCGGCGGAATCAACGCCGCCGTTGTATCTCTCAATCTCCTTGATAAAATGAGTGACATTCGCCGCCGACCCCTACATATATCGACGCGGATTCGGCAAAGGCCGATAGAAAAAACCTTTATATCTGCGCAATACGAGTAAGACCGAAATAGTCGTCATTCGGCTCGACTCGCATCGGCCGGCGCCTTTTTTGCTCTTATTATATTAAAGGTTTTTTTCTATCGGCTTTAGCCGATTCCGCGTCGATATATTTGGGGGACCCTTACTCTCGCGATTACGACGTGAAATCCGTCACTCACTTTATAAAGCAATCAGATACATCGGCGGGATCAATGTGGCCACGGTAATGTCGCAACAGCTGTAGTAATATCGCGCTGCACTGGGTACCTTGAAGCACCTGCAGTTGAGATCCGGATGTCACCTTAAGTGATGTTTCCAATGGGAAAATCAGTATAAATACCTAATTAAATTGATTTAAACTAACACTATCTTCACTCATAATTTTAAACGAACACGGCCATAAGTAAACGTAAGTTTTTACGCGATTTAGTCCCGTGCTATCAAATTATCAGTATAGTTAAACTTAGAATTTAATTCGTGAGTATACGGCAGAAAATTGATGGGTTTCCGAATGTAAATTATAGTTGTAACGCGTAAATAGTGGGACGGTATTAGAGTAGGTATACCTACTTATATTATTAATTTTAAATGGCAAAATTGGGGCTAATATTAAACACTAGCTTCTGCCCACAAACTCGTTAGCGTAGAATGAGTATGATGATGTTCTTCTTGTCCTAAGCCTTATCCTATCATCTGGGGTCGGCTCTCCTTGTTTGCATTTTCCACTGTTCCCGGTTTTGGGCTACGGTGTTGTCTATTCCTATCTCTTTTAGGTCCTTCTGGACCGTCGTCAACCAGGTGGCGGGCCGTCTTCCGGCGCCTCGCGCTGTCGTGGGTATGCTCAGGGCAGCTCGTACCATATGGTCTTCAGGGCGGCGGAGTACATGTCCATACCATCGTAGGCGGCGTTCTTTAACCTTGTCGATTATGGGCGCGATCTTATAACTCCCTCTGATGTGGATATTCCGTACTTTGTCCAGCAGTGTAATGAGTATGATGATGTTGGTTGATAAAAACTATCCTCCTTTCTCGGGCTTCAAACAATCTCCATACCAAATTTCATTTAAATCGGTTTAGAGCGGTGATGGTGTAAGCGTGAAGCTATAGCAGACAGACGGAGTTACCATCGCATTTATAATATTAGTAAATATCGATTCTCATTAAACCGTCATAACTTTTACAACCCATCGCATAATCAACCAACTGGTTTGGGTTCATTTAAATTTTGCGTAACGACATTTATTCTGAGAATTCATAAATAATAAACTTAGGGACTTGCTAATCTACCCATTCCATTCTACCTATTGCTATCTATATAGTCTTTCAAGCCATTTCCGTCAGTAGGAAAAGAGGCAAATTTACTTTTTTTCGAAAAACCATTCACTTTTGGGTTATTTAGACTCAGTTTTTCATACAAATTTTGGGTGTCAGTTTCGTAACGGTCCATACAAAATTTGCGTTGCAAAACTGTCATTTTTTTGGGGACATTTTTTTTAAATCGAGTCCTCGTGATTCAGAGTAGAATCCCAACAGTTGATGGATTTTCGAAAAAAAAAGTAAACGGTACCCTTTTAAGTGAAATTTCCCAAATACCAAAACTTTGTTTTAACTTAAAACTTTTAACTCACCTCGGTCTCCCCTAGTGTGTTGATTAAGTAGATCAGGTACCTAGAAGTACCAAGAAGATGTTTTCCTTCAATCTTAACTTTGAGCTCGATATCACACACGGTTTCCCAATGGCTCCATAACGTATGCTTTTAATTAATTGAATGGTTAATTTAACTGGTTTCGGCATGGCGGCTTGTGAATTAATATCGCCTTTATTTGAAAGCATAAATTTGTAATTTAATGATGTTTCTACGGGAATATTGGAATTTGCTTAGAAGAAACTCGTTTGATGTAATAATTAGAGACTGCAGTGTATACAATTCAATTTAAAAAGCTTTTATCTTATCTACACACCTATCATTAACACACAACTTCTATAATTTAACATTGTAATAGGTAACTTATGTACCCGTGTGGTTGTATGTACGAGTAAGCAACCTGCCCGTGCATACATATACATGGATGAATGAATATAGATACACTTCAAGTTACTGATAAGTTTGTTAATCAATGATAACTTTGTTTTCCGCTTACTGCTCCTACACTAGCTACTTTAGATTAGAAATTATTTAATTAAGGTAGGGCACTCAAGGTCTATTAACACATTGCTTATTATTACATCATTTTTGTATATGACTGTTTGTTGCCTAAATAAATAAAAATAAAAAATAAAATAAAAATAAATAAATTAAACCTTCTACGATGCGTTCGAAAACCGCAAATCACGGCCAGCATAGCCAGTCACATGATTCCGATGAAATGAGTATTTTACTACCATATAAGAACAAAATATCATTCCCTCATTTAAATACATAAGGTCCAGTATATGAAGTGTACCTACCTTAACTTACGGTGCCCAAACCTGGAGCCCCATTGAGAAACATATTCATAAACTGAAAATCTGTCAAAGAGCTATGGAACGGTCAATGTTAATAATTAAAATTAAGGACAGAATCAGAAACGAAGTCATAAGAGAGAAAACTGGAGTAAAAGATACAATATACGCAATAAAAAAGAACAAATGGGCCTGGGCTGGCCATATATGTCGAACAACGGATAACTGGTGGACTAAACGTGTCACAGAATGGTCACCAATAGGAATAACGAGAAAACAAAAAAGACCAAATAAAAGATGGAGAGACGAGCTAGTGAACTTCGACAGATACTGCTGGAGAACAGCACAGGATAGGAAGGAATGGGAAAAACTGGGGGAGGCCTTTTCCGCTCAAGCGACATGCAAATAATAAACCAATAATAATCGCACTTAAACTATCGTGAGACATATTTCAAAATATTTATAGTACGGTTTTTACTCACTATTATTTTTAGTCGCTTTTAGCGACATGTTTCGGATTCTTTGGGAATCCATCCTCAGGCACGAGTGTCCGCGGCGGTTGTACGTCGTGCACTGCCCTGCACTGATCCGAAACATGTCGCCAAAAGCGACTAAAAATAATAGTGAGTAAAAACCGTACTGATAAATATTTTGAAACCAATAATAATTGAAATTTATGTAATTGTAAAAAAAGGCTATTACTATTACTATTATTACTATTACTATATGAAGTGTTATACCTTCAAGCTGACGCGACGTGTGTCAACATAATGTTAGCCTTTTGTCTTCAATATTTCCACTTGCGCGACTTCACTCGTTGGAATTAGTTCGCTGTTTTCCCTTGGCACTTTGCGCTTGGTGGTCATATTTTTAAGCCAACTGAAGTTAAAAAAAAATTAGGGTATATTTTACACAGGTCAACCTAGCCCCAAACTAAGCAAAAGTTATACAGTCAAGGGCATAAATATATATACATTCCCAAAGTTTCAAAAATATGTGCTCTTACACCTTAGACAATAAAGTCGTGTTCACATATTTTTGAGTCATTTGTCAGGATCGATATTTTTGCCTTAGACTGTACTATGAGTGCTAGGCGACGATATACATACTTATATAGATTAATACATACTTATATACATAGAAAACACCCATGACTTTGAAACAAATATTTGTTTCACACAAATAAATGCCCTTACCGGGATTCGAACCCAGGACCATCGGCTTCACAGGCAGGGTCACTGACATTACCCACTAGGCCAGACCGGTCGTCGGTAATGTGGGGAAGATACAATTTAGTGCAGGGAAGACCGTCATAGGTAGGGTTCGACACATTCAGAAAGGAAGAGCTTCACTCCTTCTGCTCTATTTATCTGTATATTTAGTATTTTATATATTACGATAGAGACTAGCTCTGCTATAATATTATGTGTATTGTGTTGTGTAATACTTGTTTTCCTATCTTTCTAAACGCTCCTCACTGCACCCACTTTGACTTCTCTGTTTGGCCCTATGGTTGACTGTTAGAGAATGCTATGAGGCATTAAGTCCGCCATGACTTTTTTTTGATGTGCAATAAAGTTTAAAATAAATAAAGCTGAAGACGCCGAAAGAATCTAGTCTCAGCTACTCGTGGCCTTGGAGACCAATTGGTTTGAATTCAAACTTCTTTGGGAAATCAAAATGATACATAAATGATGTCAGTCGCTCGTGTAATTTGCTCGTACTTGTGAGTACATGCGGTTATTGGCTCGAGCAAGACGTAGATCTATCTCACGGCGACTGCCATTGTTTAGATATTATTTTGATGTCACATTAAATTGGCCTCTCGGTCCCTTTTTCTTTCTATGTGACATCTATTTAATTTTACATGACATCTCCAGTCTACACTATCTAGTATTCGAGGTAATCCGTGAGCCAGACGAAGTTGCCCCGCAAGCATAACCTTTGTCGGCGTCTGATTGCTTTGTTCTCCAGAGGGGAGATTTGAATTTATCATTAGACCGCCTCGGTTCGATGTTGAAATATTCAATGGATTGTGATATTCTGGCTTTAGTTGTTAGGGAACTTTTGCAAGCCGAAAATAATTTTGAGCTCGGTTTGCATTTGAATGTCTTACTTCATCCTAACCTGTTACGTGTTGATCTATTTGTCGTTTGACAAGACAAGTGTCAGTGACAGATTAGGTATCGTCGCTACTGTTGACGATTTGATTTATAGAAATATTTTACAGTTAGTATTTCCCTCGCTTTGGTGTGGTTAAAATTGTTGTTTCACTCGCTAGCAAACCTTCTTTAACCCTCACAACGTTTAAGATCCACTTTTCAATCTCAATCTTAGAATCTTTCGCTTGCTCCGGAAGGTATCAAATATCAATATTAGCACGAGGAAGTTAAACGACAACTTTGGCTCCTTGTTAAACAATACCCATATTTCTTAACAAATGAGGATTAAATTAAACTGTTTCCAAAGGAAATATTTTATGAACATCGTAACACTTTTGTTACCAAACCGGTAATTTATTACTACATAATTTCCACAACAACCGAAAACTACCGAAAAACATTAAAACTCGTTCATCAGCAAATAATTAAAACCGAAATGAAAAGAGTCCCTGCCTTTTGTCCTGGGGAAAAGTTAATTGAAAAAGGTCGTAAGTTCAATACATTTTATGGACGCGTCAGACATTTTGGAACTAAATTGATCTTTGGCCCGCAATTTCCGTCGGAGTTAAACGGAAAGGGATTGTAAGGTTAAATTTAACCTTTAATTTTAACGGGTTTTAAATAAAACTAAACGTAGGAATTTAAGTAATGAAAGAAGAGTTATGGAGTAATTATGGGAAATGGTGCAAGTCATAGGAAATAAAATGGGGAAACTCCTAGAGAACGCTTACCCAGGTGGTGAGTAGAGGAATGCTTGCCAGGGGCACTAGAGCTGCCCCTGGACAGTAAGGGTGAAATAAAATGTGGTATTTCCTATAAAAAGGGACCTTATTGTCGATGGCGCTTACGCCGTCATAAACGATGCTACGATATAAATACAATGCCGCGCGACGTTGTGCGGCGTAAGCGCCATCGACAATAAGGTCCCTTTTCATAGAAAATGCCCCAAATAGCCCTCGCGGACCGACAGGCTGGAGACAGACATTTAGTTAACAAACCCCTGACGGTAGGCTTCTCTCGAAGTATTTAGAGACTACTATCAGTGCTGAGTGCCTCGGGTTGGCGGTGAAAGAGATGCCTGTGTGTGGCCTCAGAATACAGAGCTGCTATATAAATTTGAACCATATAAATAGGACGGTAAAATTTCTTTTTAAACGAGTTTCCCGTTCAGTCAGTAGCGGTAGCATTGGTAACCGCTGAACAAAATACACAAAGGCTTTTGTTTAATTAATTTATTAGCGCTGGTGGCCTAGCGGTAAGAGCGTGCGATTTTCAATCCGGAGGTCGAGGGTTCAAACCCCGGCTCGTACCAATGAGTTTTTCGGAACTTACGTACGAAATATCATTTGATATTTACCAGTCGCTTTTCGGTGAAAGAAAACATCGTGAGGAAACCGGACTAATCCTAACAAGGCCTAGTTCCCCCTCTGGGTTGGAAGGTCAGATGGCAGTCGCTTTCGTAAAATCTAGTGCCTACGTCAATTCTTAGGATTAGTTGTCAAGCGGACCCCAGGCTCCCATGAGCCGTGGCAAAATGCCGGGATAACGCGAGGAAGATAAAGATGATGAGACGTAAAAATCATTTGAGAAAATTCATACTATACATCCCGCTGTCATAGCCTCCAGAAGACCAGAGGACTATAAAAAAGCCTTATTTGTGACAAATTAATTTTTCTTAGCAACTTAATTTGTGGGCAGCTAGAAGATAGATGTAAGCTGAGTAATATATCTTATTTCGCGCTTAGGGCTTAAGGTAAGGTTGTATTTTAGAAACAGCAAACTTATCAAGAATAGGAAATTAGCCTAAATTCCAATTAAACTTCTATAAACTTGAATTCCCAAACTTTCGCCCAAGCCTGTAAGTTAAGCTCATAATAAAGAGCTTCACAAGGAAAAAGCTCTAAGCGCGGAATTAGTGTCCTTAAGGGAAAAGTTACGATATTGGCTTTATCTCCCCTGGCTTTCAGGAAACTTCTCAAATAGTTAAATTTAATGTCCCAAATTACGTAATTAAACGTGGGGATGAAATTTAGAGTTAATGAGATGTTTACTTTTTTTATGGGTATTTAAATATAGGAAGGGAAAGTATGTACTAAAATTTTCTACACCTGGCCCATTCCACAGTACGTGGTCGAACGCGGTTGAGTGTGGACGTTCGTGATTTGTATCAATTTACGATTTTTTTGCTTAAATGACTACGTGGCATCATGAAGTAATGAAGTTTTTAGAACTATATCGTGTAGTTGCATTTTTCAACCATCGCATGGCCATCTCGCTGGCTAGCGCTGGGCCATCGTGAAGATAGCCTTTATATGTATAACCACAGAATAAGTAATAGTGTTATCATACAGAACGGCCACGCACCGCCCCGCCCCGATTCGAATTACCTCGCCCCGCGACAGCAGATTGACGACCTTTTGCCGACCGCTCAGTACTGTTTTTAAGCAATTTAGTCACACAATGAATGCCGCGTGTACAGATGTGCCGTTCACACATAGAAACGCAAGTGATTTCTGATGATGTAGGTAGGACACGCTTACCTGTGGTATAACTTACATCGCTCTAGTACAGATCCTTTGGAACATGTAGCGCGAGTAACTAAAAAAAATACGTGAGTGAAACCGCAAAATTAACCAAATTCTATTCTATTCTATTCAAAATTAGGTAAGATCCTTCGGATTTGGATTTTTTTAGATGCTCTGGGGAGGTATTCGCCCACCAGTGAACCACATTCAGCTAATGTGACCAGTGATGTCCTTATAATAATTAAAATAATGAAGAAAATCAATCCAACCAGGGAACAAATCAAATTATTTTATGAAATATTTTTTGATCTGTGTTTTTAAGTAGTCACACTACTATATAAATTTTAAACTGAAATAGATACCATACACAAAATAACTGGACTGGTGGACTTGGTCACTTTTTCTTTAGTGTATGTTATCCATTTCAGTTTATAAGAAAATAAATGTTCGTATCCAAGAAAATCTTGAATTTTTTATCATCCACAATTAAGCAATTTCTCAAGAGAACGATCGTAATTAATAAAAGACGACATAAACAGCGTAACAACGAAAACCATGACCAAAAAGCCAACCAATAAAACACCGTACCTAATCAATTCTACGGAGGCCACAAAAGTTCCTCTAAAAGCCAACTTAAAATAACAATCGAAGAAATTCCAATTTTTATAATCCAAACCTAATCCCCATTAAGCAAAGTTGAAATTGGAATACCTCGCGAGGCGAAGTAAGTTTGTCACCCGAATTATAAAGTTTGTTTTCAGCGAATGAAACATGGATTCTGTTCTATCGGGTATGTTAGATTCGTTCATTCGTTCGTTCATTCAATTAAATGGATGACCGACGGACCGGATGGGCGAGATCTCACCTGAACTAATCCGAGGTCGACGGTTTGTGGTAAACGTTCTTTCAGACGATTGGTCAGGGGAAATACGTCATTGTACAGTCGCCATCAGATATATCGGAGCGCCCGAGGTGCTCAAAAGTATCTGAACACGCCCCTATTGTCAAGGCGTTAGAGTGCGTGTTCAGATATTTGTGAGCACCTCGGGCGCTCCGATATCCGATGGCGACTGTATCAGTTTCAATATTGACAAATTCAAATCCACAACGTAGGCTTCGTCAGGTGGGTACAGCCATAAATCAGCAACAGGCGTCGTCATTAGTCATTACACACAAACCATAAAGCTATCCGCAACAGGCTTCGTCATTTTCCCTTATGTTACTTAATATTATCAAAGAGGGAATATAATATAGGATAGAGCGGTACTGTCATAGTAAATTTTGTAACCACAGAAAATTCACTGCCATCTATCGATACACTTTATAATATATAATATAAATTAAATACATAAATTTTATAGGACATTCTTACAGAGATTGACTAAGTCCCACGGTAAGCCCAAGGAGGCTTGTGTTATGGGTACTCAGACAACGATATATACCTATATAATATATAAATAGTTAAATACATAGAAAACACCCATGACTCAGGAACAAATATCTGTGCTCATCACACAAATAAAAGCCCTTACCGGGATTCGAACCCAGGACCATCGGCTTCACAGGCAGGGTCACTACCCACTAGGCCAGACCGTTCGTCATAGTCACTTTAAAACTTAAAAGGAAGATTTATAAAAGTACGATAAAATGTATTCAAATATGGATAAATGATTTTTTTATTTGCATTAATTATTTTTAGAAAGAAAGAAAGAAAAGAAAAAAAAATATCTTTATTTTGCATGAAATATGGTACAAAAGGTGGTTTATATCATTTTGACCCATGTTCTTTCACTGATATGCGTTAAAATTGTTAAATAACAAACGAAACCGTCAACGCCCTCTATACGAGACTAGGCCAAAGGTAGTGGCGCCATCTGATCGAGAATCAAATTTTCGTGATTTTCGAGGCACGTTTTTTCCTTAGACTGTATCCATCTATTACGGAGTTGTATCTATCTTTGTTATTATAAAGTCATTTTAAAGGACCGCCTCTAATTGCATCCGGCCCAAAAGTTCCTATCACGCTTGCAGTGTTTCCACGCTGTATAGCCAACGAAATCCCCTGCACAAGATCCGGAGCAATACTTAAAGTTGATTTACTGTGGGTGTGAAGTTTCTAATTTATGAGAAGGTAATTTTCACGTATGTTTTTGGGGCACTGATATTTGGACTATATCGTTTGCGTGAAAGTGTCTACTAACTGAACTTATTTAGAAAGTTACTATAATAATTAGGTAGTACAGTCGCCATTAGATATATCGGAGCGACCGAGGTGCTCACAAATATCTGAACACGCCTCTATTGTCAAGGCGTTAGAGTGCGTGTTCAGACATTTTGAGCACCTCGGGCGCTCCGATATATCTGATGACGACTGTACCAGAGCCCGCTATATTACGCAAAAATAGTCTCAGGAGTGTTAGCAGATACGGTGGGTGATTATCCGGTCAATTCTAACAACGTGATAATTACTAGATACGAGAACAATACGAGATTTAATAGAAACGTTAGTTCTCAACTAGTTATCTGCAGTTCGATTCGAGAAACCAATTGTCCTTTCACGCTACAATTATTGTGACGTTTTGGGATATCAATTAGATATCCACTGGATGTCTAAGTAATATCTTAAGCAAATCTTAAAGACGTTCAAGAGGACATTCGGAATCGCGGAAATGTCATGACATGACTTTCTTAAATATCTCGTTATCGTTTCTGTTTCATATCCAGTTGATATCTAGATCATTTAGCGATTGAAATCAAGAAGCACCCCAGAAATTTTAATAGGGAAGATGGTTTTAACTTATCGGCAACTTGGGGACCAGTGATCCAGAAGTTAAAGCCAAGGGATCTATCTTCGGATGTGTGCGCGGATGTTGTGAGTGTTGTGTGTCGGACTATTGACAATAATTAACTTTTATGTGTAGTGGGTGGTTTGAAAATGTGATGTCTACCTCGAACTTTAAATGCACTTTTCGTGGGGTAGTCACACAAATCTCTGTTTTGACATTTTGCTGGGACGTCAGTTAGCCGCGACCACGACCAGTGAAACCTGTGTCGAAACGTCGGTAAATAAAGGTAACAAAATAAATTCGCGATAGACCCGTTTCTAAATGTGATTTAATATCTAGATCATTGTCCGAATTGGTAACATATATCTTGAAATGTAACCTGCGCAATCACAATTAATTCTAAATTAATTACTTTCAATGAAACTTGGCATCATTCCCATTTTCGTTGCACTTTTGATTTTTGACATGCGCCTTCTAGACCTGTGATAATGAATTAATGATGTTCACCGGTGTAGGTAGTCAATTCAACAACAAAATAGCCTAAACAAAGTATTCCTATAGTTAAATCCAAAATAGGAAGAGTTAACTGAGTACCCTTTAATGTATTTATTTAGGCGTATGTACCTAATAATAAAATTTAAAATATGATAGACAAGGCGAACCTTGTTCAGGTTCACCTTGTCTATCATATTTAAAATTTTATTATTATGATTCTATAACGGGTCATATTATAAAAAACCGGCCAAGTGCGAGTCGGACTCGCGTTCCAAGGGTTCCGTACATTACACAATTTAAACAATGTATTCTTTATGTGAAATGTCTTTAAAAGACCCGTAGGGGTCGGATCAAAAACTAAGTAATTAAGTCCGACTCACGCTTGACTGCACATTTCTAATAGGTTTTCCGGTAATCTATAGGTAAAGATCTATTTTGTGTATTTTTTTCAAATTTTTTGACCAAGTAGTTTTAGAGATAAAGGGGGGGGGGGGGGAATGATCATTTTTTGCCTATTTTCTTGAATAACTTCTAAACTATTTATCTTAAAATTATAAAAAAATATATATTTGAGATTCTCACAATGAGCTCTTCCATTTGATATGTAACACGATATAGTTTGACAAACTTTATTTTTTAATTTTCTCATTTACCCACCAAAAGTGGCCCCCGTGTTTAAAATTAATTTGTTTACGTTACATGTCCATCTTTGGGTCACGAGCTTACATATGTGTACCAAATTTCAACTTAATTGGTCCAGTAGTTTCGGAGAAAATAGGCTGTAAAAGACGGACAGACAGACAGACAGACAGACTGACAGACAGACAGACAGACAGACAGACGCACGAGTGATCCTATAAGGGTTCCGTTTTTTTTCCTTTTGAGGTACGGAACCCTAAAAATCTTCAATGCAAGCCTCATTGCAACTTCATACTCCTAAACATTCAGCTTAAGAATAAAAACCGGCCAAGTGCAACTCGGACTAGCGCACCGAGGGTTCCGTACTTTTTAGTAGTAGTAGTAGTAGTAAAACTCCTTATTGTACAAAAATAAACATAAAACACGAACCACACTTTTTAGTATTTGTTGTTATTGCGGCAACAGAACAATACATCATCTGTGAAAATTTCAACTGTCTAGCTATCACGGTTCATGAGATACAGCCTGGTGACAGACAGACAACGAAGTCTTAGTAATACTTAGGGTCCCGTTTTTACCCTTTGGGTACGGACCCTAAAAAATAAGTACAAAAAGTTGATGTTGTGGTGGTTATTCCTTATAATATCTTATTGTGCTCTATAGTGTTAAACCATGTAATTAAAAGAAAATTTCTATTTCTGGATACCAGTATACACTTGTATGAGAACACAGTTTTTATAACAAACTCTCAAGAGTGCACGTCATTTGTCATGTGATACCTTTTCATACCCCGCGTCTCTAATGAACAGATTTAATGACGTCATTTCGTATTGTTAGGTTGCACTTACGTCAGTCTGCTCTTGACCTGAAAAAAAAAAGGAAATGAATTAGATTGTTTGTTACGGAAATACCGCTCTTTATTATTTTTTATAAAATATTAAGCTTTTTAGGAAAATATTCAATGCGTAGGTATATTTGGGTAAATGGCGAAAGTACACACCTTTCGCCATTTACCCAAATATACCTACTTAAATACCATGAGATTCAAAGTTCAATTAATTATTATACAGGAAAAAACATGTAGATAAATACTATTTTATAGAAAGCGGAAGGTGTCAAAATTAAAACTAATTAAAACATTGAAACTAATTAAAATCTTAAAATAAACATACTTCAGGACTTGAGGAGTATGGATTTTATTGTTAAACAACAGTGTAGCAAATATTGACAGTTTTACCTAAGGATATATAGTGATTATATTTATAGAAAAATATAAGATAATAGTTTCATACTTATCTTTGCTAGCTTTATTACAGTGTCTCTAAAACTAATTTCAACTCCGTATGAAACAAAACTCGCCACGTAAAAAATATACTTAAAAACGTCGAAAACTGGAGCATCCTTCGCTTGGGGACCGCAACCCTCAAAGTCGCTTCTAATTACACGCGGTCTTGGCGACGAAAAAATGCCACAAATGTTTAAAACTTGCTAAAAATGTGTAAAAATAAACTTGCTAAGAGAATAATATTGGTTGTTATAGGTTCAAGCGTTGCTGAAATTGAACGTAGTTTTGCAAACGGGGAACAACCCCACGAAAAAAAATTTGAAAATCGAATCTTAGTGTAACATGAAGTAAGTAAAGAATGCAGATTTAAGTATTTGCCACACTGGATGCGTTCTGCGAGCAGCGGTCAGGTCAAACCAACTTCAAAGGTTGCTGTCAATGTTATTCATACATAATGCGGGTTAGACCTGACCGCTGACCGCAGAACGCATCCAGTGTGGCAAATCCTTTAGCGTGGGCGGTTTTCCGTTTGCTGAGCTACGTCCAATTAAAAAGAAAAAAATTGCGATAACGTTGCTAAGTTGGTAATACTTCTCCTGCTACTTTGAGAAAAAAAATGATACAAGTGAACACGTGGGTGAATAATAGCTTAATAAATTGCCAAAACTATCAACTATGTTGCTGATTTGGTAACATCGCAAACGAAAACCTCAACGCTGCTAATTTCACGTACTCTTGATGGAAAACTTGCTAGATAAATGATACTTGCTAAAACGTTTGAAAAACACTTGCTATTCTTAAAGCAACTTTTGTTGCTAAAATTGGCAACTGTATTGCTGCCCTTTGGGAATGCACAGTGCACACGTTATACGTTACACGTTTCCTCTTGAAGACCGCAAACCTCAACGCTGCTTCTAATGACACGCACTCTAGCCGGCATAAAACTTCTAGAAAGATGTTTTAATCTTGCCGATCTGTTTAGAAAACACCTTGCTAAATAATTAATAGAATCGGTGTACTTTGCGAAAATCCATACTAATTACACCAAAAAGGCAACATTGCTAACTTGCGAAACATTAACGTGCTAATATTGTCTTCGGTTACCGCGATAGTTACTCATGAAATAAAACTATGAAAACGGATTATATCGCGTATATTGAATTTATAATACATCCCGACGTTTCGAACTCTTTACAGCGTTCGTGGTCAACGGGTGTCATCCGTTCAAACGTCGGGATGTATTATAAATTCAATATACGCGATATAATCCGTTTTCATAGTTTTATTTCATTAAAGTGCTAGTTAATCAATGCTAAACCCGTTATACTTGCGTATTTTTACATGCTGGCCGTTTGTTATATTTATTTGCTTATTTATTTTCGCGGTGGGAGCGTGGGAACAGTGGGTCGGAAGTATAACGGGTTAGCATTGATTGACTAGCAATTTATCTCGTGGATTAGCAAAGTAAACTTTCTGTTTTAATATTTCAAAAGCTGCTAATAAAAGCAACAGAGTAATGATAAAAACACTGTTCCCCTTAGGGACCGCAAACCTCAACGCAGCTTCCCTATGACACGCACTCTTGCCGCGCACAATTGAGGATTGAGGTTCCGCTGTGTAACACCGGCTTTTAAAATGACGGCCAGTAATGAGCGTGTTTGTGTATACAGAGTGAAACAGAATAAATAAATACAAATACTTTACTAGTTCAGTAAGCTCAATAAGGCTTGTGTTGTGGATACTAGGCGACGACATAATTGTGACGTTTTCAACCAAAAAGTACCACACTGTCGCTTGTTGATAAGGTTGATTTCTAATTGAAGCTATATGGAAATAGCGCCTTACTGACAAGCGACAATAAGTACCCTTTAGGTTGAAAATGGCACAATTATTATCATCTCTCCTAGCCGATTTCGGCCACAGCGACTGCGTTTCACCGCTGAGAACGTCGCTGGTGCGCTCTCGGGTGACTGACATAGTCAATTTTTGCAGCGAATGTGCGACTACACATTATACATATATAGTAGATAGATATGTAGATAAAAACTCGCGCAGCTAGAAGATGTTGATGTCAACTTTAGCCAGTCTTTCTCCGAGATCTCGGGGACAATGCCGTCCTATATACGTAGCAGGTAATATTTACTTTTTAATTATACGAGATGAGGTCCCGTTATCGTAATAAAAAAAGGGTGTGCGTGTAGTCTTTACGCGCGATTGAAGTAAAACTTCTTTCACGATGACGTTTATCGCTATGTTGGCACTTTGACGTGTGTCCTATTGTGCGTGTGGTACTACTGAGCGTTACTTTCGTCAGAAAAAAAATCTGAGTTACCCTTTAGTCGCGCCTAAAGAAGTCTTACTTCAATAATGTGTAAATATGAAAGTTTAACATTTAAAACTTTCGCGGTTTGAACACATATTAAATCACATTTAGAAACGGGTCTATCGCGAATTTATTTCAATACCTTTATTTACCGACGTTTTGACACAAGTTGTGAGCGGATGTTGTGTGTGTCGGACTATTGACAATAATTAACTTTTATGTGTAGTGGGTGGTTTGAGAATGTGATGTCTACCTCAAACTTTAAATGCACTTTTCGTGGGGTAGTCACACAAATCTCTGTTTTGACATTTTGCTGGGACGTCAGTTAGCCGCGACCACGACCAGTGAAACCTGTGTCGAAACGTCGGTAAATAAAGGTAACAAAATAAATTCGCGATAGACCCGTTTCTAAATGTGATTTAATATGAAAGTTTAAGTCAATGTCCTTCCTACACCATCCTGTACTTTAGTGGCTATACATCTAGAGGTACAGTCTGTTATACATATAGTTTTGTATGTGTGTGTCGCTCAAGAGGGAGATTAAGACAAATGAGTAAGGTTACGGGCTCGGGCAATTTTCGTGCCAGGGGAAGTTAACATTGTTACGCACGTATTTAGTTGCGAGTGACATGACATTTGCAAGTTACATGTTACATGTGTATTAATACCTTTAAACGAACAATTCTCTCTATATATATTTATATATTTCTATATATATTTATATATTTCGGGGATCTCGGAAACGGCTCTAACGACGAAATTGGCTATATGGGGGTTTTCGGGGGCTAAAAATCAATCTAGCTAGGTCTTATGTCCGGCAAAACGCGAATTTTTTATTTTTGAGTTTTTATATGTTTTCTGTATGTTCTCCCAGACATTGTGTATTAATTTAGAGACAGCATAAGGAGAGGCATTTGTGAGAACACCCATATGTAAAAAAAATATTTACGATAACTGCTAAGATATTAATTTAAATTGTGTGGTGTAAACGCCATTATAATTTGTATGAATTTCTTAATGTAAGTAATTTAAGTAATTTGATAATAATTAATACTATATCCGAGTAAAGAGCGTTGTCAATACCTCATTGCATGTAATCTTTTTTTAGGGTTCCGTACCCAAAGGGTCAAAACGGGACCTTATGTGATGTTTTCAATCAAAAGGTACCACATTGTCGTTTACCATAAGGACGAAATTTGCTTGTATCTTCACAAAAATAACCTGTCAGAGCGTCCTTATGGCGAGAATGTGGTACCTTATGCTTGAAAACGACACCTCCGCTCCGCTGTCCGTAAGTCTGTCTGTCTGTCCGTCTGTCACCAGGCTGTATCTCATGAACCGTGATAGTCTGTTGCCGCTATAACAACAAATGCTAAAAATATACTAAAATAAACATTTAAGTGGGGCTCCCATACAACAAACGTGATTTTTTTTGCGTAATGGTACGGAACCGTTCGTGCGCGAGTCCGAGTTTTTGCCATTTTAGCTACGGAACTCTAAAAATGTTGGGACATTGTGGAATGTATCGTGTAGTTGAAAATCATCGCTAACCATACAGCTCGTACGCTTTTCTAACTTTTTTTACAAAAAAGCCGTCCACGTCATTTATGCAACGTCCATGGCTTTTCCAGCCACGTTCCACACTCAAAGCTAACCAGTACGCGTTCACAGACAAAAAGATTTTTGGAGGACGTCACAGAACACTCTTTGTGCATACGCGATACGCCCATTGGAAGACGATAGGACGTAAGTCGGTGTCAAACTTGTATTGGTGTGTCTTTTTTTTATACTACGTCGGTGGCAAACAAGCATACGGCCCGCCCGATGTTAAGCAGTCTCCGTAGCCTATGTACGCCTGCAACTCCAGAGGAGTTACATGCGCGTTGCCGACGCTAACACTCCTCTCCCTCGAGCTCTGGCAATCTTACTCACCGGCAGGAACACAACACTATTAGTAGGGTCTAGTGTTATTTGGCTGCGGTTTTCTGTAAGGTGGAGGTACCTCCCCAGTTGGGCTCTGCTCTAGATCTGGAATGACATCCGCTGTCCTGTGCCCTACCACACAAAGCGAGATGTCATTCACAGTGCCCATACCTCTCTTTTGGACGTAGTATAAGGACATGCCCGGGTCTTTTTGGCGTTGCGTGAAAAATGTTGATACAGGAGGCGTATGTCGCTTAAAGTTGTAAGGGTGTAGGTTTTTCTGATGTTGACGCAAAATGTAACTTCCATCGGTTTGCCGCTGTCACTGTCACATTTCGCAAGAAAGAACGGGAAAGACCATGCGCGCCAAGTGTCAATTTTGATCGAATTTTGTCGATTTTTATCTATTTAAAAAAGTTGCCTTACAATATCGAAATTCGAAAGCGGTAAAATTACAATTTAAGTTAAGATTGTTTTTTCTTCTTTTTTTTGTTTATAGTGTATAAATAACCCAGTAAAGTTGGATTAAAAGTCCTAGTTAGAGGTTACTTTGGGAATTAATTGTATCTAGCGAAGTGTTATAATTCGTGTATCGGAAGCTTATAAATTAAATATAATATTTTAGAGTTTTAATTATTTATAGCATTTTCTAGTCAAAAATGATGATAATTTGTGGTGATATGTTAGATTTATAAGGCTCATCCGGTGTGTCCTAGCCCTAAGTTAGCTCCTAGTCATTAGTTAATTTGCATGTTAATTTGTTTTGTAATAGCACTAAAATTATTTTTATTAGCTATGTAAGTTACTAACACATATGGGTGTATTAGGCCTGAAATAAATGACAATTTAATTTCATATTATCAAGAACTACATATATTTTTTCTATATCTAAGAATATCAACGTCTCTTAGAAAAACATGATAATATAAGGAGATTTTTCGCCTTCTGGCTCAGAGAAACGCCTTAAAAATGAATAGATATAAAAGACTTGCAAGCCCTGGTGGCCTAGCGGTAAGAGCGTGCGACTTATGTACGAAATATCATTTGATATTTACCAGTCGCTTTTCGGTAAAGGAAAACAGCGTGAGGAAACCGGTCTAATACTAACAAGGCCTAGTTCCTCCTCTGGGTTGGAAGGTCAGATGGCAGTCGCTTTCGTAAAAATTAGTGCCTACGTCAGTTTTTGGGATTAGTTGTCAAGCGGAATCCAGGCTTCCATGAGCCGTGGCAAAATGCCGGGACAACGCGAGGAAGATGATGATCGGCAGAAAACAGGTAAGTTCATGATGATGATGATGGCAATTGTCACAAGATTTAAAAGAATTTTTGGTAATTCTTGACAGGAAATGAGTTCTGTTTCGTGACAATTGTCGTGTTTCTTGTGACAATTGTCATAAGCCTTGCAAAATAAGTACCTACTTATTTATTGGCGATATAATGGAGTTTTTATTTTATTAAAATGTTGGTGGGAAACAAGCACACCGCCCGTCCGATAGTGAGATAGTACCGTAGCCTATGGAGGCCTGTGACGTCAGTAACAGTGCTGTCGACAATTGTCGTACCTGTCACCGTGGTGAAATAGGGGCCAGGTCAACCACAAAAGTGATTTTTTTTTCTTATTTCTGGACACATTTCCCGTTTATTAAAAACTCCTGGGTTTATTAAAAAACGAAACGTCAGGTCGAGTTACAATATTCATAATTCCAAGTCCACACTGGCTGCAAGAATTAGGGAGTTTCTAATTGAAGGCGACGTAATCCAGGAAAAAACACCGCCTGTATACAAGTCAGAAAGAAAAGCCTACTCACTTAGCGTTGTTTTTCATAAGAAGAAGAGGAAAACAATTTATTTATATAAATAATATATTAAGTAGGAGAAATCCGTCATTGGGTAACACTAAGGGCCAGTTGCACCGACCACAATTAACAGACTGATTATCGTCAAGCAGCAGAGAACTATGAAACGTTCCATACAATAAAATTTAGCGAACGGTAAAACGGTGACAGATGGTTTGGTGAAACCGAACCTAAGTATACTCTAAAAAACGGCCAAGTGCGAGTCGGACTCGCGCACGAAGGGTTCCGTACGCAAAAAACGGCAAAAAATCACGTTTGTTGTATGGGAGCCCCACTTAAATATTTATTTTATTCTGTTTATAGTATTTGTTGTTATAGCAGCAACAGAAATACATCATTTGTGAAAATTTCAACTGTCTAACTATCACGGTTCATGAGATACAGCCTGGTGACAGACAGACGGACAGACAGGCAGACAGACAGCGGAGTCTTAGTAATAGGGTCCCATTTTTACCCTTTGGGCACGGAACCCAAAAAAATCACCGCAACGCAGAGTCCAACGCAGGTGCTTTTGCGCTTCTGCACAATGTCGCAAACCGATCAGGATACGTGTATTTTCCCAGCTTTATCACAAATTCAATTTCGTGATACTATAAATAATTGCGCTGATCAATATCAGAATTTATAATAACACCTAAAGAAGAGACGCTTTCCAGATAGATTTTCGGACCGCCTGTTGCTATCCCTATTGCACGCGCATAATCTGTCCCGCCCATGATGCCGGTTGTCAATATCACTGTGCGAGTTTGACAGCGATATAATTATGTGCGTGCAACAGATAGCAACAGGCGGGTTATTTACGAAAATCTATCTAAAAAACGTCTCTGCTACAATCAGTTTGGTACAAGGGCCTGACACTCTTTTATAGAGAAAGATAGTCTTATTGCGATTCCTATAAGAGGAAAAAGAAAATAGTGCCATGCTTTGTCCTTATCACCGACCGGGTGGCATCATAGGTAGGAGGCGATGGCAAAATACCGAAATTTATAGGAGTGAAAGAGAAAAAATCCTATAATTACTCCCGGTCGCTCGGTGGCGCGTCTATAACTATAGGTACATATATTATGTCTATGGTTTGGTACAACTATCAAACTGACTTAAATGCAAAAGACAGCTGACGTAACCAAACCTTTACGCTTTCAAAGTCAAATTAGTGTCCTGTCCATCAAACCGTGAACACTCCAAATTCAAAATTGGAACGTGCCGTTCAGTTACTGACATCCGAAATCAGGCGATCACCATTATGCTAACTTGCTTTACTGCGATCGAGTCCGTTGTTTGACTTGGCGTTTCTGAAATTAAGCTTTGATTGTTTGATTTTGCCTGACTGTGGACTGTGATGATTGTTTTAGAGACAATAGCATAGCTTGATAGGTTTTACATGTGGAGTTTGATATTAATATACCTACTTGACGGAATTAGGTGAAATGGGTTATTACATTTATTTCAACCCCTTATTCCCTGGAGCGTTCACCGATTTCATGAAATAACACTCAATAGATGGCGTTAAGGCATTAAATCCGCCATTTGTACCTACTAAATAATAAAAGATGTACAAGTGTTATGAAACAGTCGAAGACGTCGGATTATCAACCGATCCTACCATGACTGCGCCAATCAACTTTATTTTTACGCTTTTCACTCTGACGCAAAAGAGGGGTGATATATGTTTGACACCAATGTCTGTCTGTCTCTCCAACAAATGGGCCGATTTCGATGCGGTTTTTACATATTTCATAGAAATCGATACAGCAGAAAGAGTATCAGCTCTTTAGGAAAGAATAATGTAAGGTATTTTTGGAATAAAATGGATTTTGTTTGTATATAGCGTAGCATTTTTGTGTTAATTATTAATCAATAGGGGAAATTGTTGATAAAGAACTACTGATAAGGGGTAACTGTTGTTATTCTGACAGAAGTCTTAATGTCTTATACAACGATGCGTTGTCTAATTTCAACCGCGTCAACTAATCACAGTTAAACACAACATGCATTAATAAGTGTCATTATGATCATGATTACAAGATTATGCACTTACAGGGTAATGTTGTGAATAACGCATTGCATGGAAACAGGTGCACATAAGTATCTTGAGTGCTTCAATCAGCTATGCAAATGTACGACCATTTTTCGACTGCATTTTCTCGAGTTCGGTCGGATAGCATTAGAAGTTTGCTTTTAGAGATCTTCCTTTAAACCGTTTTCATTTTTAAATATTATGATATGTACGCTTCGTGTTTTTTGGCTAAATAAAAAAAACATTTCATTTCTTATATCACGCTTTTTATTAGCTGTTGTTCTTTACCTAACTCTCCTACCTTCCTACCATCTGGACCGCGAGCCAGGCGCAAATTTCGTCAGTCATCGCCACCCAGGCGAAAACTCGTATAGCGGTTAACGGCTATGTATGATGAACCCTCGTGAACTTTAGCTGCCGCTCCGTTGGTGGGTTGAGGAATGGCAGCCACCGAAGCGCGTAACACGGTCTTTCCACCTCGATACAACCGCGTTGCTCATATAGTCTGAATCTTCTCAAATTATAAGAGACGCAAAGTATACGGGCTGTTATATCCGGCCCAGGATGATTTACCGAGCCTCGACACTGCCGGATAAACCTCGTAAATGGACCGGCCACTAGTCCAGATCCTTTTTGGGCTAGTTTCTTTTTATGTTTTACAGTTTTCCTGCTTCCATGCTTGGACTACTTAGGTTGATTATTGGTGTTATTGCTGACTTGGGGACTAAATAAGTTAAAATTAAAGTGGATAGTTAACAATTCAGTAAATATTCAGTATCTCTGAATAAAATGCTTGCCTAAAAGTTATTAAACCATCGTTAAGATTGGTATCAGAATTGAATTTGTCAAAGTTCCATTTTTATTTTTAATCTGTCATATATAAATGCCAATTTAATACCCAATTAATTGGATCAATCGTCTTTTAGTTTATAAGTTATAAGCATGAATGAATACTTAGTACTTATATATTATTGTATGTTTAAGTTATTTTTAAACATGTTAAATATGAAAAACAAGCGAAACAATAATAAGATAAAATTGAAGGAAGGAAAAAAAATGTATTTATATCTAATATAATTAAAAACAATGATATATTTTCCTCTAAGTCTTCTTAAACACAGTGAAAATGCGCGAAGCATTTAATACAAAACCCGTCTCAGTGACTGTATCAAACTAATAACTGTTTTTTTCTTGTATTTCTTCCTTTTGCTATCACAGACAAGACAAGACAAGACAAGAGACGCCACACCCAGCCAGGAACATGCCTGCTCCGGACTAGCCGGCATACCAGGGGACGTAATTTTATGGGGAGTGACACGCTCTGGGATGGGAAGGGATAGTTATAATCAGCCGGCTATGCAGCCTTAAGCCAATATTGGAAAGTAGGTGGGGTAGGTTATGTCGTCGAGGGAGAGCGTTGGTGATATGCTTCTCGTTGTTTCCGTTTCGGTCTTCATAATGTCTTGTGTCAAGCAGGACAGATGTCATCTTGAGATGCCGTTTGTTCGTCGGTTCGGAGTGCTGGTTCTTCTTCTTCTTCTGATTCGCTGTCGGTTTCATCTTGTTGGTATATTTCTCTTGCTGCTTTGATGAATTCGTCTTTGTCGTCTGCCATGTTGGGCCAATCAGAGGGGTGCCTGGTGTAATACTCCATGTCTTGTGTCAGTGAGTTTTCCCACGTGTAGATTGGTCTACCAACTTTAAGTTTACTAGCTCTATAGTTATATGCAGCTTCTAAGAGGTGCGGTTTTGGGCGTCTTAGGATGTGTCCTAGGTAGCACATTCGGAGGCATTTTATCCTTTTTGTTATTGTTTTGCCGTTTAGTATATCGCAGACCTTACCAGGTTTCGGCGCTGTTCCTGATTTATTTATCATGTCTCTTAGGATTATTCGTTCGTATCGTCTAAGTTTCGATCTATTAGCTTTGGTTAAGGCCGCACATTTGAGCCCGTATGTGATGGTCGGTTCGATAACCATTTTATATAGCAGACGTGTAATCTGCCATTGCATACGAGACTCCTTGATGAAGTTTGTGAGGACCTTGGCGTTCCGGACAGCCTGCTTGCATCGTGTGTGGACTGTGCTATTTCTACAGAGGGTAGACGTGATGTAAGTTCCTAGATATTTGATTTCTTTCACTGGGGGTATTGGTGCGTTACTGAGTGTGACAAAGTTTCTTAGACCATGATCCGTATTTAGTGGGTCTCGTACTAACAATTTAGTTTTGGTTTCATTAACTCTGAGGCCTACCGTTTCGAAAAGGGATTTGGCCTTGGTGTAAATGGTGTCCAGTTGTTGTATACAGTTGGAGACTATGATTACGTCATCTGCAAATGCTAGTATGACCGGTAATTGTATTTCTTTGTCCTGATTAAGTTTCAGAAAGGTAAGTTCCTCTTCTAGGGTTATAAATACGTCATCCATTAGTATAGTAAACAGCCTGGGAGAGAGAGGGCACCCCTGTTTGACGCCTTTACCTTTATTAATCCACCTGGTTTGTTGACCGAACCATTTTATGCAGGTTGATTCGTTCATAGCCGCTTTGACTATTCTATTAGTCATAGCTCTGTTGGTTCTGCTCAGTAAGATATCTCTGAGGGCGTTTAGGTCCACTGTGTCGAAGGCTTTTTCTAAATCAATCGAGAGGACGTAGGTTTTATTACCAGCTCTCCACTCCTCATCCAAGATTCGGCGTAGTGTGAACATGTGGTCGTCTGTCGATCTATTTTTCAGAAAGGCTGCTTGGTAATTGCCTAGCTCCTTAGTTATTTCATCTAGCTTTGCTAGGAGAAAATTTGCGTATATTCTGTATCCTGTGGTGCAAATCGAAATGCGGCGGTAGTCGTTTACCGTTTTCGGGGTGGGTTTTTTTGGAAGAGGTACTTGGACTGACTGTGTCCAAGTAGACGGAAGGATATTTTTTCTCCAGGCCGTTTTTATATGGTCTAATATCTCGGATTTTAGATCTTGCGTGTTTGCCTTGTATAGCTCCGTGACCACCTGGTCGATACCGGGAGCGGTGCCGTTTCGCATTTGGCTAAGGATTTTGTCAATGTCGGCCATTGTGGGCTCATCTCCTAGTTCTGATGGGTCCTCATCGATGAGTCCGTCAATGAAGGGCCCCTCCATATTGTCAAGTTCTTTTTCCCACTTTGACATTGGAATAAAGGTGTTTTTGATTCGTCGCCTTTCTTTTTGCTTGTGCCGTCTGTAGAAGTCGTAGGTTATTTTCATTCTCATCGACGGGTGTGTTTTGGCTAGCCCGCTGAAGAACGTTCGGCATTCTTTTTCGTCGTCTGCGGCTTCGATCTCTTGTAAGCGCCGTCTACATTCTTTAAGCTTATTTCGAGCTGAGGAGTCTAGGGGGTTGCGTTTATTTTGGAATTTGGCCTTTTGTAGATTTGTTAGCGCCTCTTCTCGTTCCTTGGAGTAGTTCGGTTCGTATTTTAGGGTCTTATTGGCTGCAGTTTTCATTATGTTTGTGATGTTTTCCCATGTCAGTGGAGCTGATCCTTCCGCCCTACTCTTGTTTGTCAGTTCAGTTAAGCATCGTTGGTATTCTTTGATTGTTGTACTGTTTTGAAGTTGTTCGTAATTTAGGGTCCTGTAGTTGAATTCGCTTGTCAGATTCTCTTTGGGTGACTGGTAAGATGGCTTCTTATTGGATATCTCTTCTCTAGGTTTCAAGTTTCCCCATATGATTTTGTGGTCGGATAGGTTTGAGTACTCCCCTTTGATGAAATTGAAAATAGGTTGACTTCTTGCTTCTGTCATTATATGGTCGATTTGTGAAGTGGTCTTGCCTGATCTCCAGGTCAGTTTGCAGCTTCCCCGGCCAAACGATGTGTCTAGTCGGAATTTCTCTCGGTGGATCAAGTCTAATAAGATCTCTCCATTGTAGTTGGTTGTCTCGTGCAACAGGTTTCTACCAATTTGCTTTCGGTCACGGAGTGTGGCTGTGTCTTTGTGGCCTATGTGTGCATTGAAGTCGCCTAGGATGATAGGTATCGAGTTTTTCGGTTTCTTATCTAATAACTGCAAGAGGCGGGTTAGGTCATTTGCTGCAGCAGACGTTGCATTAGACCAGTGGGTTGTGACGATGAATAGTGTGGTTCCGCTGCCTGTAGCTATCGAGGCTACCATATTGTTTACGTTTGCTTTTGCCCAAATTAGTTTAAGGCCGCTATTTTTTCTGATAAGTATGGCTAGGCCTCTTTTGTTATTATTTCCACTTAGATGCCACGTATAGTGGTTTGAGTCGAACGTGCCGATTTTAAGATGCGTTTCTTGTAAGCACGCAATGTGTATTGACTTTTCTTCTAATATTGAGTCAATTTGACGTTTTTTAGTCTGTGTCGCAGCGCCTCTTACGTTCCATGTGGCCACGTTTATGTTTCCTATCTGTTTTTGAATGGCGTGGTGCGGTCTGGGGCGAGTGAGCCCGTAGCCGGTCGCGTCTGGTATCTCCTCTGGGGTGCCTGTTCCCGCTGTGAGGCGTAGGTCGTTTGGCGTTACGTCTCTGGTGAGGACTCCTAGGTGGCTTTCAAAGCAGTCATAGTGGTTTCCAGTGAATATAAGGCCTATATTTCCTACCGCGTCGTTCGGTATCTTGGGGGTAAAGCATGCTGTTTCTCGTGGTGGTAATCCCTGAAATATTTTCACATTTATGCCGTAGTATTCTGCCGCCGCTATTAAAATATCGGTACCGCCCCAAGTACCGTCTTGGTATTGTGATTTTATATAATTTATGATTTCTGCACTTCGTGCCGACGAGTCCAGGTTGCTCATAATTGCAAGGTGCATCTTTGGATCGCTTTGGTTTTCCTCGACATAACGAGCGAGGTCCCGTCGGATTGCCTGATAGTCAAATGTTAGGTCATATAAGTCGTTTATTTGGTGGGCTAATGCCCGGTACAGGCAGTTTCCATCCCCTTGTATCCTTAAGATTGGGGCTTCGTTTTCCATGTTGTTTCTTGTAGCTTATAGTATGAGCAGGTATGTACTTGCTTTGTTTATATAGCTAAGTTCTTATTATTATTACCTATACACGCAACTCAGCGTATAGAGTCGTACGTATCTTTGGTGTTCCTTCCAGACCTTTGCTTCTCTGAGCTTATCCTAATTGCCAGGGAGGGCCGTGCTGTGGAGAGGGCTTAAAATCTATCTGTTTGTATGCCGTTTAACTTAGTAGCTAATTATGTAGATTCTTAATTGTATAACATGTAGTGTAACTTAGACAGTGATCGGCCGTGTATGCTTAGGGTGCAACTATGTAGTATTGAGGTGTTATGCTGTGGAGAGGGTTTGTGATTCATGTACTTACGTTATGGGTTTTAGTTAAACTTATTAACTAGACTCTTAGGTGTATGACATGCAACTTAAGTAGAGGTGGCGAATAATGAACTGGTTGTATTAAGTACGCAGTTTGGGCCCTGCAATGGCTGGCATGAGTTATCGAAAGTTATTTTTGATGTCTGCTTTATTGTCTATATTATGATAATGTCTGAGCAACCCGAAAATTACTGACCGTACATTTAATTACTGTCCTGTGGATGTAGACAATAGGACCGAGAAACACGCAAAAAACCTTGCGTCAGTAGTTTTTGTAGTTTTTTTGTGTAATAAACGCTGTTTGTTAAGGGATCCTATGGTTTCCGGCATATGTTACCCTTTTACAACAAAATTGCGTTCTTAAAAGTTCTTAAAAGTAATTTATCTTTGTTAGCAAGACGGTCTTTGTTTTTATATATATTTTTATTGGTTTGTTCTATGGAATGAATGCACAATGTTTAGTATTGCCCTCGCACTGGCAAGGCGGTTCAAGAGAAAAGCCCCGGGTTTTGTGTGCCAGATGTCGAATAATATGTTCTGGAATTTCCGGGAAGCAATATGTCTCCAGATTCTGAGTCAGTGGGGTACCTAAGATTGTTATATACTACGAGTACACTGTTGGTTATAATGTAGGGTATTAATATGATCTTTAGTTGCCTGGATTGCGATGTAATCCTTCGATATATGCTGACCTCGTGTGTACTATTGTGTATACCATAGGTGTCTTAATGAGGGAGAATCATTTATTATTTAATGATAAGCAATGGTGCTAAATTGTGTTCGTAAATAAAGACTAATCAGGTAGATGTCGCTCCAACTCTAGCTGAAACTAGACCGATGAGTCAGCTTTTTAGTAATGAACTCTGCCTCTTTTACCTTTTTTACCTAGTACATTATATTCCCGGTTTATTATAGTACCCTTTATAGGTGCGATTACAAGATATGTGCAATACTTGAGCAAGTTTTAATCGTTTTATATGTACAGTAAGTTATGTAGTTCAAATTCCTGGTTAAATTATTGTCTGACCTTTGCTGTACTATTTATGAAGTGCTAACAACTGGTGGGCGGTTGAAGATATGTGTGCCTTCCTATGTTATTTATTCGCTTATTTAAGGGTATTAAGATAAATGCGCGATTGTCAGCGAGTAGTCAAGTCAAAATACGTTTAGTTATTATGTGTATTGGGGTGGGATATCGGCCTAGCTTTAAACTTAGGCTAAAGGCCTGGACAGATCTAGACTTTGTGCACCAGGGGTATTGTGCCTAAAGCTTTGGCCTAACAGACTTGGAAAGATCTCACCAAACTTTGCCGTGTTGTAGGCAGCCGCCGCGTCTCGGCGTTGGGCCGCTGATGCAGCAGCGATAGGCACGGACCGCACACAGGTACACTTAAGTACTATATAATCGGGAAGCACTGATAGCCGTCACTATAAACACTTTCACGGAATTCTGGAATTGGGCAATAGAGTGTCGCGAGAGCGCGGGACAGCTCTTGGTTGGATGTTAGCGCGGAACAAGCTCGACCATCTGGCGATGGGTGCTATTGTTTCGATGGGTGCTTTTAAGCGTTTATGAGGCTTATTTGTTCGCTCCGGGCACGACCGCTCGGTACCGCGTCCAAAATGGTTCTCTTGTATTTCTTCCTTTTGCTATCAAAGGAAAACTACCCTATTTCCTCTCTCCATCCTTTATTTTCCAAAGGTCTTAACCGACTAGCAATTCCTATTAAAATACACTTTTATCGAAGCAAAAGTTTTGAAGCAAATAAACAATAGCTGATTTCAACATGGAAAATAAGACTTGGAAGGAAAGTTCTATTAAAATGAATAAAGAGCTGTGGTTTTTTTTTTGTTCAGACAAAGGCGCTGGAAGCGTTTTATGAAAGAGTCAAATAAAGTTTAATAAGGTTTCGTTGTACTTGTGTAAGCTTCTTGTTTCTGTCTTAGAAGGAGCCATTTAAATTTTGTTATATAGCAGGAGTTTTTAACTAGTACGCTCTGGCGTGTAGCGTGACGCAAAAGTGGGCGACAAAAGTCTTGCCAGTATCTATCTTATCTTATCTTATGGTTTTCGGGGGCCCTTGCGGATACACTTCGACCCATAGGAATCTTTTGTGCAGTCACCCCCTAGTCTTGCCAGTAAAGAACCCGTACGTATTAGTTTTTGCATCAATTTTAGCTTAATGTTCATTTCTGGTTGTTACTGGAATTATTGGGTAATTTTTGGATGACACATTTAACAGTTTTTCCGCTACAGATTTTAACTCCCTCGATAGGATATAATTAAAGCTCCGTTCAGAAAGTTAAAGAACTTGCATGCGATTTTCGTTAGTATTGCGGTATTTGGTCGATGAACTGAAATCATTTTAGGTAGGTACTCCATACAGAATACAGAAGCGACTTTTTTTGTACGGAAAAATTTACATTCTCCTACATAATGACAAATTTTTTAAACATAAGTCAACCAGTATGGCTGGTTTGATAGGGGCAGCCGCACTAAATTTATTTATACCTACCTGAATTTATTGTGTTTTGCAGGTATAGTCAGTATAGGTATAAAAGTAGCATAAATATTTGACAATGCATCAAAAGTATCTATCATTTTTTGAATTGATAGCCTAAGAAATATAGTCTCTTTATTTAAACTTTCACGATTTTTACTCATTATTATTCACAACGACGGGACTTAATCGCGTAAAATAAGTTTTAAATTCACCTCCGACGTTTCGAGGACGGCGTTGTCCCCGTGGTCTCGGAGAAGACTCGACTCGACTCGACGAGACTCGGGGACAACGCCGTCCTCGAAACGTCGGAGGTGAATTTAAAACTAATTTTACGCGATTAAGTCCCGTCATTGTGAATAATAAATAGTCTCTTTATGTAGAACAATCAAACTGTGGCAGATACTTCTTAATGGAAACTGTCGAGATATATCTATTTGGGAAAGTATTTAAGGGTGGCAGATGCTTGAGGGGGATTATAGAGGTAGGGCCCCCCACCAACTAGATGGTCCGACGAAGTTAAGGAGGCAAACTCCATCAAGCGGTCACGGGAGATCGAAACCGATGGAGGCAAATCACAAGAGCTGAAAAACCTAGCGGTCACGATCCTCAGTAATGAGGGACCGACAAAGAAGACAGGTAGGTAAAAGGATCAAAATCTATAGAAAAAAATCATATTTCTTCGCAGAATCTTATTACATGTAATACTTATGTCGCATAAACTGTCATGGCGTAAATTGTAAGTAGCTACGAAAGGTGACACGAAAGGCTTTGGGATTGGGCATAAGCGTACAGTCCCGAGTCACATGAACCAGCCGCCTTTAAACTGCTCCAATACAATAGAAGTTAATCTCTCATTTTTAAACGACATGTTTAAATTACATGAAGCTTGGTAACAACATTTTGAATTTAGTCATAGTTTCACTAGACTTATATTGACCGGGATATAGACCGTGATTACCTTTTGTATTATTTGTGAGCTCCCGATATTTTGACGCAGTTACATGCATCATGTTCACGGGTGACTGAAGCAGCGGCGGCTGGTGATTCTATATTATGGGTGTTCACTATCACAGTAAAAAACTACACATTCAATTAACCGACACAAAATACGGTCATTGAACTCTCTTATAGAATTTCGCTATTACGAATATCTTGACGACCGATAGACGCTAACTGCAGTTCATTTTACAAATGGATTCTAGGTTGTGAATGTTGTTTTAAAATTTTATGGAAATATGTGCTAAATTGTTAACACATCGGTTTCGGTCCAAGCAAACTCACCGCACAGCCGTCGCCCGGCCCGCCCGCGCCCGCTCCAAACAAGACATATGTACTTAGGTAGGTAACACGATAAACTAAAACACCTAGTTACTTTTATCACAGCGACATAACACAACCACGGTGTTTTTGCATATTGATCTTATTTAATGACATATAAGTTTTTGTTTTTGACGAACATTGTTACGAAAGTTCAAGGTTTTCCTTTTATATTGAACTCGAGTCGATTTTGTAAACTTTTTTCACATTCTCCCGTTAAATTCATTCATTTTAAATACCTCACAACAAACAAATTATGTGCACTTACTGCTTAAACTCTTGGTTAATTATTTATAATAAAAAAATGCCAAAATTCCATTCACGCGCGTACTTTAAAATTGACTACTAACTAAGGTCTGTTTACAAACAAGTGACAATATGGCGCGCACAATGCGCGCGCATTCGACGAGAGGGCGCAAGGTCAAACGGGCTACGGAGCGCCGCTCCAATTTTACCTCTTTCTTCATAGAAAATCTTCTGTTTCACGTGCGGAACTGTAGCGAAACTTCTCTTTCGCTCTCATTGAATTTCCTATTGATTTTATGTACTAAATCTTTTTCATAGGAGCGCAATCCAAAGCGCTCCGCTTCGCGCGTTACCTATGATTCCTATGAAATTATAGGAGTAGGCCGAGTAGTATAGGCCGTCTATAAACTTATAATGAATAAAGGTAATTATTTAATTGGTATTTTACTTTTGTACGATAGATCTTAAAGAGTAATATATTAATTAGGCACTATAATTTCATTATGATTATTTATGGGAGTGCACTGCACAAGCGCTCCTTAGAGGAAGCCGCGCCTGGACTGAAGATATATCCCGGTCAATATAAGTCTAGTGAAACTAACCGTGAATCATTCAAAACTCTAGTCATAGTTTGTTTTGTAAATATTTGAGAGCATATTTTTAAGAATAGGAATAACCAGTTAATGAAAGACCTCATGTCACTCATCTGTTTATATCACACTTGAATTAGTAACGATATATTATGTGAAAGCGTAGGCGTGTTATATTTAAATCAAAGAATATAGGCCTTCGTCAGTTTTACTTTAGTATTTGACCTCTAATTCAGTTTATGACTTTAATAATAACTTAAAAGAGCACGGCACTTAAATAACGCCTCCGCTCTCATTTAAGCCACAACCCACACGTCTCCATGAGTGAAAATTCTCGGGAAAATGATAAATTGGGCCTGTGACGTACCCAGAATTTTGATGGGCTGCCTTTGTATAGTATCGTGTTTCAAAGTGCCCCCTGAATTACGGGACAAGCCTGTTATTACGGACAAAGAGACCCGAAATATGGTCACGGGGTCCAATGGAGTTGGAAGACTTCTGACTAGGGTTTATCTGTCATAAGTTTTGTAGTTGGATGCGTTTGGATAATTGGGTCCCGGTCCTTATTGAGAGTCCTTATTGGTCCTTATAGTCCTTACTTTTAGTTGCGGGTCAGTTGAAGATTGAAAGTTTGCCTTGGTTGTTTGTCAATTAAGTACATGTTTGGTTTATAACATGTATATATGAAACAAACATTTTAGATTTATAAGGTTCAAGATATAGTTAATTTAATAAAACCTCATATATTTATATTTATAAAAAATGTGCACACTACTTAAAAAAAATACAGAAATTGAGAAAATCTCAAAAAATACTCTAGTTACATGTAAGAAATCCGCAACACAGGCTTCGTCTGGTGGCTACAAATGCAAATCAGCAACATGCTTCGTCCCAAAAATACCAATGCTGATATCCGCAACAGGCCTCGCCATTTTTTTTTATTAATTTAATTGCAATTTTACTTCGCGATCTACGTAACGCTTTGAAGAACGTAACTTGCGATAGAGATTGGAAATGGCGGATTAATGTGCGAAATTCTGGCGTCTTTCTTTATCCCTAACAACAGAGAATATCAAATAAAGCCAAATTCTCCTTTATGTCGCCGGTAAAAAGATACTTAACAACATAAGTAACAACGTCTCCATATTATCAACTGTTGATAGACCTAAGTGTGTTATCTTGTATGTTACTTCCACATCTTTACCCGCTAAAAGCACAAAAATCATAACAGAAGACATATTTCCGGCGCAATTTACATAATGGTCCAGTCGCCAAGGGTCTAAACTCAATAAAGGGCCCGAGGGACTTCTGATAATGCCCTGCGCTACACACCCCTGTTTGGCCCTTGAAAGATAAATGCCAGATAGTATTCATAATGGGTGTTCTTTAAAGTTAGGTGAATTTATGTTGAAAACGTTTTATGATGCTTTTATGTTATGTTATGCTGTTTTGGAACGTGTCACTAGTGTTGTTTTCAAACGGTACCTGTTCGGGCATTTTTTTTTATATGAGGGTATGCCGTTTCGGAGCAAATTCGGAGGTAGATTCAACACCTCTGACTGTCAATCACTGCGGCTCGGGCGCGGCCTGCAACGCATGTTCCTCTGTGTGTTAATATTTCCAAAATTCGGTATTTCGGTGGTGTTTGCGAACAATCAGTTTACAAGGCGTGTGTAACGACCTCTCAAGGTCCTGGAAGTGCTAGCTAGCTGAAGAAGGACCAGGATCCCCGAAAATCATCGGCGTGTGCTCAAGGTTAGTGGCTATCACATATTGGTTAATTGCAATGCCCGTCCAAAGTTTTTAATATACTAGGGAACCTAGGACCAGCTGAGTTATTGAAGGGTTCGTAAATACGTGAACAGTACTCTTTTAATAATTCTGAAATTACGTCGATTATGGATCTCATGATACAGTGTGGGCACTATAATGTAGCACTATGATAGAGTTAGACCAAGAAAAGTCTGCAACGATTAACATTACGATTAACCAGTGCAAGCCCCGGGGCCAGTGGACCCGGGTATGGCCTTAAACTGCGTCCGGACCCGGATATGTCCTTAAACTACGTCCAAAAGAGAGGTATGGGCACATGTGAATGACATCTCGCTTTGTGTGGTAGGGCACAGGACAGCGGATGTCATTCCAGATCTAGAGCAGAGCCCAACTGGGGAAGTACCTCCACCTTACAGAAAACCGCACCCAAATAACACTAGACCCTACTCATAGTGTTGTGTTCCTGCCGGTAAGTAGGGTTGCCAGAGCTCAACGAGGGAGAGGAGTGTTAGGGTTGGCAACGCGCGTGTAATATCTCCGGTGTTGCAGGCGTCCGTAGGCTACGGTAACTGCTTACCATCAGGCGGGCCGTATGCTTGATTGCCACCGACGTGGTATAAAAAAAAGCGTTATTTATACGTCATAAATTTATAGAAGATTGACGTTTAAAATAACACTTGCTCTGTGTGTGGTGTGCTATCAACATCGTTGCAGACTAACTCTAGCAACGTAGGCTTCCTGCAATATAAAATTAGCATAATTAGCATAATTTTATATTGCAGGAAGCCTACGTTGCTAGAGTTAGTCTGCAACGATGTTGATAGCACACCACACACAGAGCAAGTGTTATTTTAAACGTCAATCTTCTATAAATTTATGACGTATAAATAACGCTTTTTTTTATACCACGTCGGTGGCAATCAAGCATACGGCCCGCCTGATGGTAAGCAGTTACCGTAGCCTACGGACGCCTGCAACATAGGACTTTTTATTTTGACGAAATCTAAGGTGGATGAGATTTCCGTATGATGACGAAGCCTGCGCTGTGGATCTAAAGGCATGCTGCTGTTATTATTGTTTTTTAGGGTTCCGTACCCAAAGGGTAAAAACGGGACCCTATTACTAAGACTCCGCTGTCCGTCTGTCCGTCTGTATTCTCATGAGCCGTGATAGCTAGACAGTTGAAATTTTCACAGATGATGTATTTCTGTTGCCGCTATAACAACAAATACTAAAAAGTACGGAACCCTCGGTGCGCGAGTCCGACTCGCACTTGGCCAGTTTTTTCCTCAATTAAAATGTTTTTCGTTTTGCAGGATGGTATCTAAATGGGTCAGTGGGGATAAACCGGTATTTTTGATAGGATGAATTAACTATTATAAAAACGGCTACAAATCAAATTGTTTTACATATTAAATATTTTTTGATTTGTGTTTTTGAGTTTGAAAATAATCAAAAAAATCTTTGCTTAACAATTAGATAATGTACTTAAGTACTTACATAGTTTTATTATGAATTCGTGGTTCAACAGAACAAACGCTGTCTCCGTAGTTTCTCTTTCGCTCTCTGCCCTTTTTTAATTGAAAAACATTTATTTATAGAGGTGTAATGTGTTTTAACTTGTAGGTAAGTACTATCGGCCAAAGCCAGAGTCGACCACCTTAAAGGCGCATTTTGTTTGAAGCGGGAACATCTGCCCGAGGCTCGTCAGCTTTTGTCCACCAATGAAATTTGGGGGCGGACCACTAGAATTTCTTTTGAAGTTTTTTGTGATTTTCTGTCAGAATGTAAACAGTGGTCCAATAAGAATAACAGCAAAATGTTATAAATATATTAATACGTATTACAAATGCGTATTACAAATTGAATAAAATGATAGTGTGTCTAATCTTTCAAACGTTTTAAACGTATTTTTGTAAATGTTTAAATATGAAAATAATTGATAGTTTAAAAGCACTCGGAGAATACGGCCACGGCATTTTTAACCAAAATTAGGAGGGTTTGATGAAAATGCAAAAATGTTATAGAAACACCAACTTTTATTAAGTTTGCGAAATGGGGAAACAAGCATTGCTTTATAGAATCAACTAACAACAACGCCAGTAGTGCTTACATATTCGATGAAAACGAACTGGAAGATTTGGTTCAGACAAAAATTAACAATCTCGACGGCTTTACCCATCTGGCTTTCGATCCTTTGAGCCGCGATGGGTTTTATTTTTCTTTATATCATGATATCTTACGGTGGCCCTGGAAAGGATTGTTACATCATTTTAATATGCCACCATACCTCAATATAAAATTTAATAAATAAATAGATTGTGTCACGGATTACTATCCGTATTACATATTTGAATATTATTGGAATATTCAATTTCGACGTTTCAAGTTCTCTATAGCACTCATGATAATTGTAGGTAATTACTTACCAAATTTTACAAACATCTATAAAACATGAAATAAAACATTTCATTAAAAATTCAATTGTTAGGGTTCCTTACCCAAACAGTAATAAAAAACGGGATCCTATTACTAAGACTCCGCTGTCCGTCCGTCTGTCTGTCCGTCTATCACCAGGCTGTATCTCATGAACCGTGATAGCTAGACAGTTGTAATTTTCACAGATGATGTATTTCTGTTGCCGCTATAACAACAAATCCTAAAAACAGAATAAAATAAATATTTAAGTGGGGCTCCCATACAACAAACGTTGTAAATTTAAATCTAAAGAACTCTGGTGTGAATTTGCCTTTTGTCGAGCCACCTTTTTATCTTACTGACTGGTTAGGTTGAAAATTTCAAAAAAAAATAATGGAGCAACAACAATGGAGGAACAAGTTCAACAAAGAATTAGAAATAATACTACTATAGAACTGTTTTATTATTTAATTGTGGTCCCATAGTAAATTAAAAAGGAGCGCTGTGCCTCCGCTCCTGCAGAGGAGCCGGTGGCCACCATATAACAGCCGCCACAAGGTCAGGTGGTGGTGTTGGCGGCAGTGTAGGTGACCTCGGCGGCGAGTCCAGTTCGCTCGCCGACGAAGTCGACGCCTCCGGTGTCGGCGGTGGTGTTACACCGTCCGGCGATGACGGTGGTGGCGTATTAATTCCGCTGCAAACAGAATAAACAGTTTATTACTTATTTTAAACTTTATTGCACAATGCACACAAAAAGAGTTCAAAAGGCATGCCTTAACGTATTCTCTCCCAGTCAACCATTACGCCAAACAGAAATGTGTAAGCGCTGGGGAGCGCTCAGAAATAGAGACCAAAAATATAACCGATCTAGAATAAAATTAGAACAGATTTGACAGTGGCAGTTAGTTGTTATCTTAATTTTGATCTTCCAATATCACGTCATTAATTAGAACTAAATCACTATGTCTAAATCCTAATATGTGCAAATGATAAGGTATTAATACTACGTATATCGATACCCTAGTGGTCAATTGTGACTTATTTTGTAGAAAAATAAATATCTTTGCACCAGTGAGCATACTATAGTGTAATCACCATTTCACTGAAATCTTAACTTTTTTCGGAACTTCCGCACAGTCATATGGGCACTAGGGTATCAATATCCAAAATTGGTGATTTAACTTTATTTTTAAATACAATATTATTCCATGAGTACTTACTTTCTTTCCATTTTAGAACACAAACACAAGTCTCCTGTTTCACGTAAGATCTCACAAGACCAAATGACGTCGAGACGATGTTAAAATATTTTGGATTGTTCGAAGTGTTAATAAATTTAAGTTTTAGCCACTTTAGTTCTGGCACTCTCAAGTTCAGTCGATAACAGCTAACAAATCAATTCCCTCTGCAACATAAGTGAAATGTTTACCACAATTCTCTTTTGCATAACAATAACGCGCTTTTCTGTAATAGCTATTTTTTCTTGTAGTCTAGGGACTGACTTATGTTATATGTTAGTATGACATGCCATGATTACAATTTTCTCCTTTTTCGGGCAGTCGTGTAAAAGATGTCAATTTTCTTTTACATTTATATGTGAGTAATAACATCGAAACTACAATAAAAACCGACGATGGGTTCCATAACATTACGCAAAAAAATCACGTTTTTAGGGTTCCGTACCCAAAGGGTAAAAACGGGACCCTATTACTAATACTCCGCTGTCTTGTGAATTTGTGATATTTCATGGTAAGTAAATTATTCGACACGTGATGCTGATGGTAGTCGATAATGTTAACTATAAAGACTACTTAATATTTATCACTTATTTATTGTAGATGACTCTGAAACACGAAGCAATGGCTATAAAAAATATTATGATCACGGCGCGAGGACCTTTTTTTGTTTGCGAAAGTGGACTGAAGGACTCTAGCAGGAAGGAGATAACGCATCGGAAGAGCACACGAGGTTTGTTTTAAATAATTAGTTACTTACCTATTGTAGTTAAGTCAATTTGTTTTCTAATGTTGCCTAGTTATTTTATTATTACTGTAATAGTAAATGCTTCTTGTTTGTGATAATCCGCTAATATGGTTCCAATGGGTGGAAAATTACTTGTGAAAATGATGTTAAAAAAAAGTGTATATGAATGCTACACGGTATTGAGGATCGGTAATAAATAAGTTTAACGTTTAAGGTAATAAAGACAGTTATAAGTGCTCCCTCTGTGAACAGTTTTAAGAACAGACTTGATAAACATTTAAAATAAAATAAAAAATGAACTTTGTACTAAAATAATCATGGGTAAATATAATAATCGTATAATTATAACTATTTCTTTAAAATATAGCATAATTAAGAAGAGCATATCTGTTTGTGTCTTGGTTAAAAAAATAACCATGACTAAAATAACTGTTTGCAAATAATAATTATGGGTCAGGTAAAAGTCATTCTATGATAGAAAGATACACATCTGGTGGCCGTTAAATAATTGTTCGACCATACTTGGAAGCTTTTTTTAAACAAGCCATAATGAGTTCTAGGATACAGCGCCCGCGCCTTTAACCCATTATTTAGGCTTAAGTTTTATTAGTAAGTTACGTAATAACTCTGTTTACTGAATGTCTGTTTGACTCGGCCGCACTCGTTAGCGCTAGCTAAACCGATTAAGTTGAAATTTCGTATATAGTTGGAGTCCCGGGAATGGACATAGCATAGTTTTTATCCCAGAAAAGTTGGAAGCTTTTAAAGGGTTATTCCACGCAGACGAGTCGCGGGAAACTGCTAGTTTGATTATAATTTATGCTGACCCTTATGTTGTTGTAAGTATTAAGATGGCGGTGTGGCGGACCTTAAAGGGTTTCCTATTTCGTTATTCGGCGGTGTTGAGAGTTCCCAAAACAACTCTTTGAGAAATATGATATAATAAACAAAATGATAATTGGTAAACTGTAAGCTCGATCTCTACGATGCTCTTGTTCAGTTCAGTGACGAGGCCCGAACCGAACATATATAACTAAATAAAATAATGGATTTTTTGAGAGACATTTTTCAATGCCTTAGGTAAGTTCTGTAACTATATAATACATATTCGAGTTATGTAAATTTACAAATTCATAATGGGATATGTTTGCTTGAAGCTTCAGGACACGAAGACAGCGAGAGGGTGCGGAGGACGAGGCGGAGGGCGCAGAGGCACAAGCAGCAGAGCAGCCGGCGTCGTCGCCGGCAGCTGAAACATGCTGGGGGTGCGGCATGCCCCTGCGCCTTTGCCTTAGGTAAGAACGTTCAGTACTAAGTCTTAGTTTCCCCTTGCGTGACATTATCGTTGAAATTTTCATTTTGTTTCGCTTTTTGTTAGAGGGCCTCAGATGGAACCCTCGGCGGCTTCAATACCGCCGACCCCGCCACCGACCCCGGTTGGGGTTGCGCGCCGTATTCGACCCTCAAGGCCGGGCTCGGGGCGGACCAGGTCGCGGCCGGTTGCTATTCCGGGGCGTCAAGACCGACGCACCCGGCCGCCGACCGCAGCATTACCCTGCGCGGCGCCAGGGTGCATGCTTTGCAGGAAACCCTACTAGGGTATGTTGATATTCACGATCGTTTTTGTAACGAGCCGCAATGGTTCTATGCGTCTTAGAATAGATGCCAATGGCACCTACGTCATTTGTGTCAACTCCGCCATTTTAAATAATTTCCTAAAACTATCTCGACAAAAAAATTGGACCGAAGCGAACGAAAGTGAGTGAAGGTCTATGCTTTAAATTTGGCAACGTAAATAACCACTTCCTTCGCTAAAACTACAAAATGAGCGAATACTACTATAGCATCAATGTTAACCTATATATTTTGTTATTGCAGACAGCCGCCGCCGTGAAGCCGCGGCCATCACGTATTAAATTAGTAAATAAGCCTACTTATTATTATATTTTTTTAATAAATGTATGAGTATAACCTTATAGTCATACATTTATTCAAAAAATTATAATTATTAAAAACTTAGTGTAATCATAATATAATAAGCCTAAATCTTAAATATTATCAAAAATTTCATCCACTTTGTAAAAGCAACCTCTCAATAAAAATATTTTCAATTCCCTATGAAACACCGAGTGATCCGTAATGATTTTTAGTTCAGTAGGCAATCTGTTATAATGGCTTATGGTTTTAGATATAAGTGTTAAATGCGACTTGTGTAAGTGTAATTTGTTTGTGTTATTTGTGTAAGTTTAGTTTTTAGTTTTTAATATAGATTAATTATTGTTACCGCGTATGGACTTTTATTTCTAACAATCCCAACACATTACCAAACCCCGACTGCCACATTGGTGACCCCGACGTGATCTGAACACGCAAGATTTTATTTATTAGGAAATAGGTAGGATAGTTTATTGGTCCAATAAATAAATACATACATTTAAATATATATATACGCACCCGGTAAACGCAGTTTAGCCCTTACTTTTTTCTTCACACACTTCGCACTCCTCCGGTAATTGGTGGTCGTATATGCACCTTCGACACACACTACACCAAAAGTACGGTTGGTCAACTAAAATTAAAACATTAACTCCAAAACTAATGTCAACAATAAAATGATCCAATTGTCCTTGTCGCTCGATTTCTAATCCACAATAACACTCTCGCCTCAAAACAAAATGTGTAAGGTCCCACGGCCAAATAAGTCCAATATCTAACATAAAAATATAATCATACCTATCTAAAACACGTTCTACGTCCATAAATATCACCATTTTGAAACTAGAAAGTCACTATCCTAATTTACTAATGTTACATTTACCTACTCTTTACAGCATCTCACTGCCTTGCCTGTCTCTCTCAAAGTCCTCAAGCAACTGCCTTTGCGTTTTGAGAGTCTACAACAATGGGCTTATACTAAGTATTAGATTATAGTAAGCCAGTGTTGAATATTGATACATATATGAATATTAGGTTCGTTCAAAGAACAAACAGCCCTTTGTTTGAACAGTCTATGCGAGAACCATAATATTTTTGAGCCCTAGACTAGTATACCAACTGTTGGAACAGAAAGCTCAAAATATGTTGGTCCCCGTATGGCATATATAAATATGAAAATGGCATGCCCAGATATTTATTCAAGATGCAACATATCAAATATAAATATGATAAATTATTATATTATAAATTATAATATTATAAATTATATATACCTCCCATAAAAAATGGACCAGCCAAAATGTATGGAACAGTCAAATTTTTTTCGCGATTTCGGGGTTGGTCCCATAGTAAAAGATGCTCAGTATAATCCCAAAACCTCCCTGGCAACGGGAATGCACTTATTTTTTAGCCAGCCTGTATACAAACCAGCATACAGAGATGGTCAAGAAGGAATGTGAACACAGGGTAAGATAAACATATGTGGTTTCTCATATCAAATATGTAATATCTTATGAGAACCGCATAATTCTGGTGGGGTCCGTGTTGAGTTTTTTACGTTCGAAAACTTATCTATGGCCGATCCTCAATGCCGTGCTACCGTGTACCGTGTAGTGTAGCCTGTGTAGCCAAAGGGTGAAAACGGGACCCTATTACTACGTTCACACCATCATCTTCATTAAACGATTAATTTTTATTTTCAGTTGTCACAGCGACCATGCCGACACCTTAATTTTACTTTTGAATAGGTTAATTTATTTTAATTTACTGTATTGCATGATAGGTATATGTTTAAGTTATTAATAAATTTGAATCATTTTATATGGACTATTTTTATTTTACTCCCGGCAAACTATTTTTATTCTATTGTATTGTGATAAATTTCACGTTATTAGCTATCTCAAAGCTAGCCGACAAGGTTTAAGGATAAGGAGTAAGGACTCAGGAGAGACAAAAGAAAAAACTAAGCGCTCGCATTTACGCAGCAATACTTTGTTGCGTACTATTAAGAAAAAGAGACGCATCTGGAACGCATTAAACTGCCATTTGGGTTAGTTTATTGCTTAGGTTTCGAATATTAGGTCCGGGCTGCATTCATCAGGCAAGCAGTAATTGGTGCACGGCGTAATTGTTCTGCAGGTGTTTGCTATGTTAGGCAAGTTATAGTGCCGGCATGCTGTCAAAGAAAAATATGAGACAATAGATTCACACCAAACTAAAATGCCGCGAGTATTAGCCGCGACTATTTTTTTAACTATACCCCGTCTGTTCATAAGTACTCAAATAGTTCGATTACTGAAATTTTATACGATGCAAGTCTTATATCGTTTTTTACTTTGCTGATCAAATAATCAATATTTAGTTCTAGCAAAAAATGGTAAAATCATAGCAATCCAGCGCGGGAACGCTGCCTGCGTGATGGGCACCCTACCAAGGGCACAAATTTTTGTTAGGTATTTTGAATTTTTAGCTTTAGTTATTATAATTGTAGTTAGTTTTAGTTTTAATATTTATTTTATAACACTTATTATCAAATAAATGAGTTACTTTCTTACGTAATTTGGTCCAACAAAAAAAATACAAAGTATTTATTTTTATACATTTATTATATACAAGAATAATATAAACTAGACTAATATTAACAATAATACTTAACAAAAACAACTTAAATAATATACCTACTTAAATATAAGCAGGCCGTAGATGACTTAATAAATGTAAACGTTACGTTATTTGTGTCACCACCATTTCCTTCGCTAAAACTCCAAAATGAGCGAATACTACTAGCATCAATCTTGACCAATTGGGGCATTTTGCAACCGTATTGCTGCATAGAGTGGTTCTTCTCGTGCAAATGTGCGAGCTATGTAGACTCTATTCCATGCAGAAATACGGTTCAGATTTACTATATCAATGAAAATATCGTCTTCCCTCGGTGGCGGAAATGGACCTACTTCAGTACATGTCAGTACTTCAGTCGATTAGTAAATAGGTTATAGATATAAGTCTTAAATGTAAGATTTTATTTATTAGGAAATGGGTAGGCTTATTTAGTTATATATATATTGTTTTTATTTTACATGACATTTAATTTAATTAATTTCACCAAATTAAATGAGAGAAAGTAAATTAATATAAATCAACAATATTTGAAGAAGAACACACACTAGCACATATTATCACTGTATCTATAACTATCCAAGTAATCCAAGTGAACATATTGCACGTGTTGATCATACCGATTGTTACAGCGTGTCGAACTTAAAATGTGGTTAAACAAGTAAAATATGGGATACGAGTCGGGGCAAGGCGGCAAAAAGAACCCAGATACACCGTAATCACTATACAATGTGGGCCCTTTGCGTTGCTATCGAGCATTATCGGGTCGAATAAAAAAATGAATAAATGGCGTAAAATATTATATTGTAAAATTTGTAAGATTGAATCAGCTAGTGTATCTTGTTTTCGCCTTATACTTAGTTATATACCCTTATACTAAGTTATGTTACTATACTAAAGTTACTATCACACTCACTATTAACATCAACTCGAAACAAAATATAACCAAATTTTACCCTGAGCTAATATATATTCTAGTTAACCTAATTAATCTAATAATACTACTTATGCTAATTATATATAAAAATACACATAATTAAATTTCTTGACACGTTATTAATTAAGTGATCTTAAACCCTACATTACTTATACTTACAGCCAAGATTACTAACACCTATGAACCACTGCACAAATTTTCTTATGAATCGTAGTGTAAACAACACATGAAAGTCAACACACGGTCACATGAAAGACAGTCGGTAACAAACACATGTCTCAAGTTCGTCAAGAAAAAAAAAACAAATTAATACTCAATAACACAAAACTGACATTTTAAACAAATATTTTTAGCATGAACGTAAATAAATATATTGACACGTAAATAACATAGGTGACTTAAGACTATAGCGTAAAACACCGATGAACCACTAACCGTTGATATTAACCGTTGTTTAAACAAAGTTACCTCAATGCTTTGTGCAAAGCACGGTTAATATTTTGTTAGTGCCCCGTCAGCGTCTATGACTGCATCCAATCTCCTCCGCATCGAGGCTACAAGGTTTTCGCACAAATTTGATCCGCGCAACGAGTCCCACACCTCGTTAACATGTGCGACGAGTGCGTTTTTGGTCCTTTCGGATCTCGTATCCCAGCGTTGAACCATTACGGACCAAAGATTTTCAATGGGATTGAGATCCGGAGAGCGCGAGGGCCATGGTATTGCTTTAATGCCACTGGGTTTCTGTTGAAGCCAATTTTGCACCAGGCGACATTTGTGTATAGGGCAGTTGTCGTGTATGAATATTACTTCAGGCACGTCTTCTTCCGGATACACTGTCCTCACTGACGGCACCATTGTGTCCTGCAGAACCTCCAGATAACTCGCGCCATTGGCCCTCTCGGGTAAATATACGAGCTCTCCCGGCCCAGCTGCACTCATCCACGCCCACATGTTAACTACAACTCTTCCTGACTCTAAACATGGGACCACATTCCGCGGGTCGTATCGTGTATTATCCACACGCCATAAATTCTTGCGACCCACCTGGCTCGACTTAAAAGACTTCTCGTCGGAAAATATGGCATGTGAAAAATCAAAATCCCTCATATCTCGAGCGAAATTGAGGCGCGCTGCTTTTTGAACATCTGTCAAAACAATTTTTTTTGCCGGCTTTCGGTGGTGGATGCCGACCCTATGAAGAGCGTTTCGCACGGTTTGCGGAGAACAATCAAATGCCGCCGCAAAGTGCCGAATAGGCGTAAATGGATGCTCTTCATAGGTGGTGATCAGTTGGTCCAAACGCTGGCCAGCAATAATGCGTTGCGGTTGGGGACGGGGTTGATTTTCTAAACTTGCTTCTCCGTCGTAGCGTTTAATCCAGCGGCGTGCTGAATTTCTCTAAAAAAAAGAAATGTAATGATCAAAATATGTTGCTTGCAACCCTCCTTTGCGTATTGAACTAATATCTACTACATGTTTAAACACTCCATGTAAACAGCTAAAATGTTTTCTGCTACAAGGTGATAAAGCGTATATGTAAATAACACAATTCTACTCTATAAGTCAACGAATAATATTATTTAAAATTTTAATAATTAAGTAGTTGAAGTATTGTGAGGTAATCGATCACATGTATACTGAAAACCAATTTTTAACTTAAAACAGCAGGATATATGAATAAAAAAAACTAAATCTTAATAACCTAATAATACTATAAATACTTTTTATTTATCTTTGCACAGCGTAGTTAGTTGTATAAATAAAAAAATATTCACTTACCGTAATTTGTAATTCTTCCGAGATTTGACTAATATTATATCCTTCTTCTCTTAAAGAAATTATACGGTTTCGCACATACGTTGACAAATTGCCGTGATTCATAATTGCGACGGTTAAGACACGTGGTGCGTTTTAGATGCGCAAGATGCAACTGACTAGACTAGACAAAACACGTGCAAGCTACGTAAAGATTGTAAACAATGACAGCTACTTTACAAAAAAAAGGATCTTTGTTTCTCATTGGTCAACAAATTAGGGGCGGGTCAAGTCAAAAATCAACGTTTGCAAGCGATACTGTTTTGAAAGTGGTCGACTCTGGCTTTGGCCGATTACCTACAGTCAGCGTCAAAAGTATCTACTAACTAAACAAAAATAGATACGTCTTTATTTATTCGTCGAAGTTAAACTTTCGTGAGACATATTTTAAAAGCACGGAGTGCAGCCGCCGCGAGCACTCGAGCCTGAAGAAGGACCCCCGAAGGGCCCGAAACATGTCGCCAATATTTTAACAAGGCACTAAACACAATCATAATCAAATACGTTAATTTTCTATTGTAATTCCAGGGAGGTAGATAATTTAATATTAATTTCAGTCCGTAGTAGAAAATGTGATGTTTTCAACCAAAAGGTACCACATTGTCGCCTGTCGATAAGGTTGATTTCAAATTAAAGGTATATGGAAATAGCGCCTTATTGACAACCGACAATAAGTACCCTTTTGATTGAAAATGGCACAAATGTGTTTGAATAGGGACTATAGGGAGTCAAGTCTTAGATATTTAAAAAAGGCCCTGCACACAATCTTAATCAAATACGTTCATTTTCTATTGTTAAATACCTCTTCAGTACTTGAATCAGCCAATACGTACCAATGCTCACTGACTGATTTTACAACATTATATTTGCGTAATTAAATATAGGTTTCAAAGCACTAGCTTATACAATAAGCTATTGTGTAACCGTCCTTCAACAAATATGCCAAGTAGGCTCTCATCAGCCTGGAATATGTGAGTGGAATTTGGAATAAAACGCTTACTAAGAAGGCGTAGGATTAACAATGAGTTAGGTATTCAAATAAATACGTGAGTGATATAAGTGGAAGACGCGAGATTTTTCTGACGTTTTTATTGAAACTTTGTACGAGTTAGGATGCTTTACTTCCTTCATAAGAGTCGCAATATTGTATAAATGTTAAAAAATTGGGTAAATGATTGGAACGCATTCAATTGTTTACTCTATACTCACGCAGGCCCAGTTTCCCCTCTACGAACGAAATGCACGCGCGACTAAAAGTAAAACACCAAACAAAATTAAACCAAATTAAATCCAAATAAACATTATTAAATATAAAAAGATATACATATAAAAAAGACAATTTAAAATCATCATTTAAAAGTCAATTCTACCAGCCAACATAAGGAAACATTTCAAAATTTGCACCAAATTACTTTGCCACTCTTGTGAATAAAATGAAACTTTCTCATCAGTTTTTCAACAATCAATATATATATAATATAATATTACTTGCAAACCGTAAGTGGCAGTGGGCAGGGCACATTGCTCGCGGAACTGATGGCCGGTGGGGCCGGAAGGTTCTGGAGTGGCGTCCGCGCACCGGAAGACGAACTGCCGGTAGGCCGCCAACGAGATGGAGCGACGACCTGGTGAAGGTCGCGGGAATTCGGTGGTTGCGAGCGGCACAGGATCGGTCGGAGTGGCGAGCCTTGGGGGAGGCCTATGTCCAGCAGTGGACGTCTATCGGCTGACATGATGATGATTTTTTTTTATTATTATCTTTATTTATATTATCTTTTTTTGAAACGAAGTGCAGAAAGACCTTAGCGAACTCAACGCCATCGACTGGACAGAAACGGTATTGGACGGATTAGCATGGCGGTCTTTGGTGTTGTAGGCCAAGATCCACTTCGGATCGTTGCGCCACAGCAGTAAGTAAGTATTACAGTCCACCACGAAAGGATGGTTCAAGATCAGGCAGCCAAAAGGGCCTACTTAGGTCGACCAACTGGACGCCGTCAGTTGGTCATCCTAAATAGCGTTGGGCGGATAGTGGAGGCAGATCTCCGTGAGCTCGGCGACGGCGAAAGCTGGCGTGATACAGCTCTGAGGCCCTACCGCGAACCACGTTTGAAGTGTTGCCTCCCTGTCACACTTATGTGCGAATTCTCAAGTGCAACAGAGAGGCAACACATCGAACGTGGTTCGCGGTAGGCCCTCTGGACCGAGCAAAGTGCCGTACTCTTGTGTTGGTGGCCAAGACTCATTTTGGGTCATCGCGCCAGCCAAGGAAGCAGTAATAAGTACTTATATTTTTTATTGTATTTTAAATTTAGCTCGCCAGACGGGCACATTTCAGTCGTAGCAAAATGTGATTACCACACGGAAGCTGCTTGCAAAAGTTAATTAAGGTCATGAGGAAAATGCAGTTTATTCTGCCGGAGAATGAATAATTTAAAAATGATATAAAGGTATTGTATTGGTGATCTTCTAAAAACTTACTCTTATTACGAATTGTATCTACCAGTATATTGAATTAATTAATTTAGAAATGATATGTTATAAAAATACGGTAAGAACTTACTTATTCCTTCAATTATTTTTTAGATCAAGCCCAAGCACGCGGGAGGTATAGTATCTTGTTCAACTATCAGGATTAGGTTCACTAAACTCTAATGTTTCATACCAAGCGATATTTCATACCGATTCTTTAAAAGTAGGTATCCTTAAATCGACTTTAAATTTTAGTAATTTATAACATGTTTAGTTCGTTATTTAGTTAAAACTGAAGTTAATTTACTTAGGCGTCTTAAACAAATTATTAAGATATCTTAATTTTAACCAAAAACTTACTGGGTGGTGTAACCGTCATCGAATTTCTGTCTTCAAAAAGGCCGCCTTTTGAACGTTTTATCAAATTTCGATAATTTAATTTAAATGCATAATTTAAATTAGTATAAAAATTTAAATAAATGTTATCGCTACTACATTTATAAGTAAATTAGGTGGTGCAGTCACGCTATCATCTAAATTTGAATTTTTAATTGTATTAATTGTACTTTGTCTTAAATTTATCGTTTTTAGTTTAGATATTTAGTCATAGTTTATGTCTCTAAGTAGCGATGGAGACTTCCCATCGTATCATTATTTCTTCCCATTAACTTGTCCAGCCAAAGTGACACATTTAATTGTTCATTTACCTACGATTTGTTTATTGAAGGTACCTACAGTACCTTCAATAAACAAGACTGACTGACTGTCAGATTGACTGTTATAACCAAATTGATTCTTAATAAATTTTAATGTACTCCTACAGTAGAACCTTGATTATTCGAACCTTCAATTATCCGAACTTTATTCAGGTGTTTTATATCTTACCGTTAGAGGCCGTAGTCGATTTTGGAGCAAAAATGTAAAATTGATAGATTTAGTCGTTGAAATTATACACGTTTTGTTACGTTATATCTAAATAACAAGTATTGATTTCTATTAGCACGTCTTCTCATCATGCCTTTTAATAATGAGGTCGCGAGCGTGCGTCACCGGTAATGCATGAAGAGAATGGGCAGTTTTTAAAAATTCATCAAAAAATCATGGTGGTAAATTATACAAATTGATGTATAAGTATAGTTTCAGCAAATGTTGTAGATTGTTTAAGTATCAAAATTACGTTGAAATTTAGTCGATTTTCAGAGAAATTGTCACTTGTTTTGAAGTAATTTCTGGAGAAAATTGATTTCGTCTAACTTTCATTTACACTACTTCAAAGTCATAATAATAAAAATGTAGTCTGATAAACGTCACGTACAGGATATGTGTAATACAAAATTACCATGTTTAGCAGTCCAAACTTTACGAAATTTACAAATAAGAGCGACAAAATCAGTGCTTTACGCGCGTTTACCTAAACGTCCATCAGAAAAGCAAACATTACTAATTTAGTGAGTCTGTTTTCAAAAAACTGATCTGATAAAAGGTAAGATAAGAAGACGTGCTAATAGAAACCAGTACTTATTGTTTCAATTAGGTAACAAAAGGTGTAAAATTTCACGGACTAAATCTATCAATTTTACATTTTTGCGACTAAAATCGACACTGGCCTCTTAATTTGTACGTCAATTTTTAATATACTATGCTGTTTTTACGTAAAAAGGTATTGTTTTTGCTTGATCTCGTCCCAAAAAAGCCACATATCGAATATTCGGGTAATCAAAAGTACGGAACTTTTGATTACCCGAACTTAGTTCATGAACTAATACCGAACTAGTCTCTGTCCCAATTAGTTCTGATAATGGAGGTCCTATTGTACTAAAAAGGAATGCTTTTACATACTTTTACTTTTTTTTCATACTTATATGCTGCTTGAATTTTGCAGGTTTAGTATTATACGAATTATTTATACGAGTGAAGTAAGTAAATATTCTTTATTGCACCAAAATTATACATTTTACATACATGTAAAACTACAAAGAAATATTTAAAGAAAAATAGAACCAGGTAACAACAGGCGGTCTTATCGCTAAAAAGCGATCTCTTCCAGACAACCTCCAGACAAACGAGTGAATTTGTTATTTATTTTTTATTTATTTCTCACACGTCGGTCCGATGTTTGAGCGAGACAACGCTATGCGCGTATTATAGCGAGATACCGCTCGCACATCGGACATATCGCCGTGTACACATCGACGTGCGAATCGGATCCAGTGTGTATAGAAAATGGGTTGTAATCAATGACCTTTTATTAAAATGGTATCTTACTCTGCAAGTACACTTATGAGTTATGAATATTAAAAATAGGAAAAACATAAACGACATAGTAACACGCGGCGCGTTTCATGAACTATATTGTGTGTGTGTGTTTGTGTGTCATGACTACCAATACGAGAATCATACAAAAGTCATTTCTCGAACGCCATAACTTAAAATGTTTACACCGATCCCGCTAAGACAAATCAACTTTAAAAAACGCGTATCACATTCAATTCTATCAGTGTAAAACCGACTATGTTGCTTCCGAAATAAAGTTCAAATCGGAAAGATCACAAACGAGATTTGCGAGGTTAAGAAAGCGACGGCTTTGTCCCTTAAGCTATCGCAAAGTCTCTAAACCCGAACACATTTTGGAGGTATAAATCGGGAGAATGGGACAAAGTCGGTATCTACGTCCCTTATATCTTCACAAGGGTTGTTCTCGTATCTGTGTGAAAACTATAGAAAAATCTGGCTTTATCTCACCAGTGTCCGTTGCGTAGTACTGGATATTGCTTACACAAAAACTGGTATCCATACAACACGTCATAATTGTATGCATGCTACCAAACTCCCGTATGGTAAATTTTTTATGGTTTTGTCTACATATATTCAGAAATATGCCCAATAGCTATGGGTTTCTCTAAAAAATGTAGCGTGCCATACCTATAGGCTAATTCAAACTTACGTTTGACATCATAATTGTTCTCATTCGCCCGTGCGTCTTGCTGGCACTAACACACAAGGATAAGTGTGCGCGAAATGAACACGCGAATGCTAAATGAAATCATTTAGATATCATGTTAATGTTCGGATTGGCCTAAAAACAACTCAACAAACTTGTTTTCCGCCTAAAAAACAAACGATATCCATCTTCATGACGACTAGTATTTAATTTCGACATTATATGTGTCAAGAACCAAACACCTAGATGTCATGTAAGTTTTCTTTACTCGGCTACCGTTTACTTGACAGTTTATTCTTCACATTTAAAATATTTGTTCCGGTAAAGATAAAGAAGGCTTAATGGAATTGAAGATGTTTGTCTTAACGTGAATACATTACTTAAAGCTGGTTTAAAATAAAAAAGACGTGTTTTAGAGAGATATGTACAGCACTTAGGATTTTGTTTAAAGATAGAGATTACTTGTGTACGTATAGTTCTCAGATTACTTCTGTTTGTCAAGACTGTGATACCTAGTAAACGGAACGGCTTAGATATTTAAGTCATTTTGGATTCGAGTGTATTTCTAGAGCCACAGAAATACCTAAGCTGCGTGAGACTTGCGTAGACACAAGTCTCACGCAGCTTAGGTGTAAAAGGGCATAAGTGTTACGTGGCAGGGATGTTGCGAATATTCGCATCCGTAACCGCGGAACTTCCGCATTATTTTCAACATCCGCATCCACATAAAATCGATGCGGAGCTTAATGCAGATGCGGACGTGGAACAGGTAGTTTCAGGAACGTCTTAGCGGCGGCGTAAGTGCTAAGTAATTTCGTCATTAGCCAATAGGAATCTCGTTTCGTTTTTGTGATTCGTCGATCGAGCGCTTTAGCCTATGACGGACAACGACAACAAGTGAAAAGTTTGTTTTATTTGGACTTTAGTATAGTAATGCGATTGTGAGGCACCTATATTCCTGTTCAAATACGAATAGTTTCGTTTTTTTTAAAATAAAAATTACTAAAGTGTAATATTTGACGTTTTTTATGTGTCTAATCTCGACATCCGCATCCGCATGCGAGGTGAGCCTTTAAAAATCCGCATCCGCATCCGCATCTGCGGATGTCAAAAAATCGGCACACACCTGCGCTGCCGAGACTTGTACCCTTATTCAAGGGCCATTGTTGGTTTTAAGACTGAACAAATGGAAAATGTGATTTAAAAGTTTTAAACAACGATTTTCACCAGCTTGCTGTTTTTCTGCATGTCATTATCCCAGTCTTTGGGTACCGTTCGAGTTTAGACTACCAGCATTACTGCGATATAACTGCCGGCTGCATTACAGCCGCAAATGTCTAAATCTATTTTGCTGTCCGGAGTTTTGATATTGCGGCAGCAATGCAGGCGGCAGTAATTAGGAAATGCAACCCTGTTTTTAATTGTATTTGAAAACCGATTAATAACCGGTTATTAACCGAAATTTCATACAAATAAAAACCGGTTTACATTCCCTAGCAGTAATCTCACGCTGCAATAATACTGCAGTGTGGTGTAGTCTAAATCGGAACGGTAACTTTTGTTGATTTCACACTGGACAAATGAATTTAAAAGTTTGTAAACCAGGGATTCCAAAAAGCTTGCTATTTTTCTGCCTGTCATTGGAAATTCATGGCAATCTCCGTTAGCGTGGAACTGATATCTGACAGTTAAAAGCGAAGCCTAGTGATGTGCCACGTCGGTAGAGATGTGCCGAGGAACGTAAGAATGTTGCCGGTTATCACTAAAAACTGTTTTTTCACTATCCTAAGTATCCCATTGCTAGGTAAAGGCCTACCCTCAATCCCGCCATTTGGCCCTCTCCAATGCACACTTTTCGCAATACGTGTCTAGGTCGTCCCAACAAAAAAAACCGGCCAAGTGCGAGTCGGACTCGCGCACCGAGGGTTCAGTACTTTTTAGTATTTGTTGTTATAGCGGCAACAGAAATACATCATCTGTGAAAATTTCAACTGTTTAGCTATCACGGTTCATGAGATACAGCCTGGTGACAGACAGACAGACGGACAGACGGACAGCGGAGTCTTAGTAATAGGGTCCCGTTTTTACCCTTTGGGTACGGAACCCTAAAAACAATAAAATCAAGATATAGCTTAAGCGGGAACAATGCCTAAACCTTATTTTTCCATTTAATTAAAAACCGATAACACGTAAACGCTCCGTGTTCGCTTAATTGAATTCATTGCTCTATTGATAGGCTTGTCACGTTGACTTTTGGGATGCTATCGACGCTTGGTTTAAGCTCGCAAGTCATAAGATTTAAGCGATATTTACATACTGGGGCGTAGAAAGCGCGAGCGCACGCTGTTTAAGGTACCGTTCGGAATCAGACTACACCATAATAGGGTTGTTTCCACATGTTGAATTTTATAACTAAATCTAGTTAATTAGATAGAATATGAGCAATTTATCACAATAAATTGGAAACTTAAAAATATATGGGAATAATAAGAACACAAGACCTCAAAGTTTCGAAAAAAAAAACTTTATTTTTACTTTCAAATAGGAAAATAATAACGGTACCATTCGATTCCTTACATTTTATTTAAAAAATATTGTACAGCAATAATATTACGACGACCGACGACCGGTCTGGCCTAGAGGGTAGTGACCCTGCCTGTGAAGCCGATGGTCCTGGGTTCGAATCCCGGTAAGGGCATTTATTTGTGTGATGAGCACAGATATTTGCTCCTGAGTCATGGGTGTTTTCTATGTATTTAAGTATTTATATATTATATATATCGTTGTCTGAGTACCCATAACACAAGCCTCCTTGGGCTTACCGTGGGACTTAGTCAATCTGTGTAAGAATGTCCTATAATATTTATTTATTATTTATTTAATATACATAAACGCAATATTTCACCGACAAAATCGCAATTTCCTTGTTTTCCTTACTTCGAAACGGCTTCTAAGCAGAGGGACACAGCGACGTCACGATGTGCTGCCATTTTGTTAGAGCGTTTGCTCAGTAAAGTGCGGGTGCCAGACTTTGACCATTATTTAATTTTGTGACTTTTGTATTGCTTTAAGATAATGTGTCCCATACAGACATTTGATTCCCAAAACAAACCTGATAGACTGATACCATAAAAAAAATAACTACCCAATTACTGCTGCAGTATTGCACCGCGACATTAGGCACTGCCGACTGTATTGCTGCCGCGAATGTCAAAAATTTGTTAACGATATTCTAAAATAAGTATAAGAAGTACGTTAAGACTGTGTGGTTTCTAAATGCTCGTTACTTTCAGACCGTGTAGAAGCAAAAATTCTCACCACAATGGGAAAAACCGGCCAAGTGCGAGTCGGACTCGCCCACCGAGGGTTCCGTACTTTTTAGTATTTGTTGTTATAGCGGCAACATAAATACATCATCTGTGAAAATTTCAACTGTCTAGCTACACAGACGTTTTCTGTGCTAGCTATAAAGGTTCATGAGCTTTACAGCTTGGTGACAGACAGACGGACAGACAGACAGACGAACAGATGGACAGTGGAGTCTTAGTAATAGGTTCCCGTTTTTACCCTTTGGGTACGGAACCCTAAACACCATGCGCAACAACATAACGGTATTTAAATGTATCGCGCATTGGTGTTATCTTTTTATTGGGACAAGTCAAAATATAATAATATTACAGTAATAGGAGATCTTTCGTTTACAAAAAACTAAATCCTAAGTCTCTTACAACAATAATCGAATTGAAACTATCGTGAGACATATTATCGGCTCTCCGAAACATGTCGCGCGAGTGACTAAAAATACGTGAGTGAAACCGCTAAGTTAGTTAAGTCTCTTACAACAATGTAAGATAAATTGAAAATAACGCCTTAAAAACGCCATTTGCCCGCTACCGCCACAGCCTTAAGACATGCACCATAGCGGGACGGCTTGTGCATTTTTTATAGCTTATTAATTCTCTCCGCGGCTTAGGAGTGAAACGTTCACGTTTATTGTTTTCTTACGTTATCTGGGGGATGATGTCGATTTGCTAATGCCTGAATTGTTTAAAATTTGTGCTTAGGGAATTGGTATCCTTTTTTTATTTGACTATGGCTTTTTGAGCCGAGCCGCAGGCATATGCTCAATATCGGATGCGTACGTAGCCCGTGAGGCAAGGCAGAAGTCACATAAAACTAACTAAGTGAACCTGTGTTCGAACCCTTCACCGAGAGCCCCGAATTGGTATCCTACGGCTTACTGTCCTACTTACAGTACTTTTGCAATAGGGGATATTACTGCAATGTTCTGCCACTAGATTGCAGCACCAGCCTTTTTAGTAAACCATAGAGTAACTTATACATACTGTACCTTTAACAGGTTTGTGACAAGTTTTCAGAGATAATAAAATATGACATTGATGCATCAAGGCGGTTTGTTTTCAGAGGACCTACCGAAAACACGAATCCGAAACTTCGCTATATGCCTCTTTATCGCTCGTATATGCAAGTGACAGAGATGTTAGAAAAGGAAATTTAGACCCTAAGATTGTGGTAATGGCACCCCCTACGCAGTTTCGCGTAATATTCCCTTTTGAAACAGAATTGTTTTCCTTCTCTCATTTTACAAACAAAGCAACATTGCCTATTGTCTACACTAAGTTTACTTACTACACTTCTTCAATAACAATATTTTTAAACGCTTAAGTATTTCAATTAATCTGTAAGCGTCATTGTAGATCTGTGTTCAATGCAAAGGGGATAGTCATTAAAAAAAATCAGAAATCAGAAATTATTTATTTGCATTGATACAGTATGGGGATGTTACAATACATTAATACACACACATTAATTTAGCCCAGTTACACCGATCGGGATAGCCAATAATATCATAATTTTTAGTCGACCACATATCAAAAAGCTAAAACTGCTATATCAGCAGGTATCAATATTAAATATTGATAATGGAACGAACTGAAATATCTTAATAGTCGGCATTTACCTAAATTGATTTAATTCCTATTTTAACCAAACATCTCCCACATCAAACCTACGGTACCTTTGTATTTGCGTCATTAACCGACGCAATTAGGCCCCGGATGCCGACAACGAATGGGACAAACGGTGTTTCCGTCTCCCTCACACAAAAAGGGTTTATCTCATACGAAACCCACTTTCGTTGCGTCCTTCCAATTCTGAACTGGTTTAGGGAGTTTGCGCCCGAAATTATATATTACATTACTGCGAATTCCCTTTGCGGAAGTAAATTTTAATGGTGTAATAGGTTTATTTGTTTAGTTTAGGTTAGTAAAATAGTGGAAAGAGCAATTTAATTGTATTTTTTTAAAATCAAAATTGCTATAACACTGAATAAAAAGAGTTATCAAGCTAAGATTGCAGCGATTTTGATAGCACAGATTGTGCAAGTGTTATTGTAAACGTCAAACTTCTATGAAATTATGAAATCAAAATCGTTGCAGACTTATCTTGGTCCTCTACTACTCTTAGGGCCGGTTATTCACTTACCATTCTTTTATACTACGTCGGTGGTAAACAAGCATACGGCCCACCTGATGTTAAGCAGTCTCCGTAGCCTATGTACGCCTGCAGCTTACCAGTTAATCGTCCAATAACTATTACAACGAATTAAGTATTAAGAATGACACACATGGGAATCGTGGAATAACCTGTTTGACTAAGGACTGAAAAATCGGCTCGTAATTTATTACAGCTGTATCTTGGCTTACGAAACGTATCACTTTCTGCGCACTTCACTGCATAGTATAAAACACAGCCGCTTCCTGCTGCTGTCTGGATGTCTATCCCTATGTATGCTTAGCTCTTTAAAACTACGCAACGGATTTTAATGCGATTTTTTTAAGTAGATATAGTGATTCAAGAGGAAGGTTTATATGTATAATACATCAGCATTGCACCCGAGCGAAGCCGGGGCGGGTCCCTAGTCATAGATAAACGATAACCCACTTTCAGAGCATGAGAAATGAAATATAGGTTCCCGTTTTTAACCTTTGGGTACGAAACCCTAAAAATATTACAGAGGATATATCAAAGGGCCAAACATCAAAAGGACAGTCCCCAATATATCGGAATAAATAAAAACATACAGATTGCTTCGTCTATGGCGACCCAATCAAATCCAAATTATAACTCAATGCCGTCGCTTGTGACGGACAACCGTGTATGTGGCGTTTTGATGAAAACCGTTTCGTATATTTCCAGCCAGGGATCAGATACCGGTATTTTTTGTATGGAAACGAAAATGGTATTTTTTCGTTCTTTGTTAATTATTTCATTTCGGGAAGTAATTAAATGATCAGCCGTTTTTGAACCTGTAAAAAAACATAGCCATTAAATAATTTGGACAGCATACAATTTTTTTACTGGCAATAAAATAGAATAGAATGCTGTGTATATATACAAACCTTAGTTGTAAGGCTTAATACTGCTACTAACAAATGAAATTTATTATATAATTTAATATTAATTTTACATGTAATTTAATTGTATATGGACATGGTCTGAATTAAAGAATATTCATTTCATTCATTTCAATAAATCAAAATCGTGCTACAACTCTTATTCAGCAAATAATTCACAAACGGTCAACACTGTAAAGCAATATCGATCTGCTTCTATTATAATTCTTCTACTAAAGGCTAACTTAAGGTACGTACTTTTGCCGACACTTATTTTCAATGTTATTAACATTGATCAGCTTGATTGATTGTCTTTCAATCAGTTTTGCAAACATCATGATCTCATCGATCTGTTCTGCGATAGCTTTAGTTCGATACGTAAGCTAATGACTCAGGACTTTTCCCACTGTTAAGTGTTAACAGTGGGAAAAGTGTTAACACTGTATCTCTATCCTGTTCTTTTTTTCTCTCTTTTGTTCTTCTTGTTAACTGTTTAAACCAATTTTCCCTGTCTAGTAAGATAAATAAAGTATATTTATAAGTTAGTAAGTATTATTGTAATAAAACTTGTAATAAAATTGGCTCACTGCTTCTATGTGTTACTTTAGCTGTAACTTTTTCTAATAAACAAAATAAAATAAAATAAATAACGGGGTTTGACGATAATAAACAAAAGCTATATAACCTGCAGGATACAACGTTATCACACACAAGCCTACACCCTTTCCCCCCTAAATCCGGAAATTGGGAATTAGACACCACCCCGAATAAATTGGACAAAAATCGATTCCTGTCGACAATAACATCATCAAGTTATATTATCCGATACAAAGATATTCGGGTGTATTGGGGTATAAGAGACACGAGCCTAACCGCCTCCATAAAATCTAAGACTACAATCAAGAAGATTACGAAGATTACACTCATTTTAAAACGTCTTGCTGAAATTACAAGAAAGTTTTGCTGTGAATTGTAATACAAAGAAAATAGAGCTAGTAAACGTTTTACATACAAAACTTACACACGCTCTATTTGGTTTGTATTACAATTTTTAGCAACAAAAACCAGAACGTTTGAACAAATCAAACAAAACTGTTCATCCGAACCGAAATAGGTGGTATATTTAGGTTGGTAAACAAAAACATGACAGAATACAATCCAAGAGAAATGCGGAGCGAACATCGCCATCTAACGGGACATTGGTATACTAACTTTGCTATACAAGTTGTATTGTACACGTTACTTAAATGTTTATGCCAAGCTTCATGTTATTTCATGCTGGCACCACACTTCGCCTTATTTGGCAAATATTCGTGTTGCATCTCTTTCCTTTGACATACAAAACAAAAGGGATGCAACACGAATACTTGCCAAATACAGCGAAGTGGCAGCTGGCATCACATTTAGAATATATACGAAATGTTACTTGAGTTTATATACTAAACACTACAAAGTAAACACAACACAGTAATAACATTTTCACAGATAAGAAATTTGTTGTAACAAAACAGTTTATCTTAATGTTTTGGAATGCATATTAGAATATTTATGATACGAGTATGTGTATAGATAAAAAACTTTAAATGTAAGTATGTTTTTGGGCAGTTCGTCTTCCGGTACGCGGACGCCACTCCAGAACCTTCCGGCCCCACCGGCCATCAGTTCTGCGAGCAATGTGCCCCGCCCACTGCCACTTAAGGTTTGCAATTCTGCGAGCTATGTCGGTGACCCTAGTTCTACAGGATCGGTCGGAGTGGCAAGCCTTGGGGGAGGCCTATGTCCAGCAGTGGACGAGTGGACGTCTATCGGCTGACATGATGATGATGATGTTTTTGGGAAACTTCAGTTTTCTAAGAAAAATATTAATATTTATCAGTACGGTTTTAACTCACTATTATTTTTAGTCGCTTTTGGCGACATGTTTCGGATTCTTTGGGAATCCATCCACAGGCACGAGTGTCCGCGGCGGTTGTACGTCGTGCACTGATAAATATTTTGAAATATGTCTCACGATAGTTTAAGTGCGAAAAATATTAATATTTAAAACATTTCATTTAACTATACATGCGTTGATGCCGTGCCTCATTATTTCTGCAGCAAAACTGACATATAACCCCGATTGATTGAAAATCTGCTGTCACGGCACACGGCACGTAAAATAATCGGATTACCCATAACGAATGTTATGCCCTTAAGTAGATTTCAACTTGTTACCGTAAATTTTAACTAGACGGAAATTATTTGGAATGAGCAAAATATTTGAGCCCGAATTAACATAATCCTGGATAAAGGGTAGCGAAGTTGTAACGCTTATTAGAGATGGGGTAAGGCTACGATAGGATAGGGTTTGCTTGGACGTACTAATTTGAACGAGGGTAAGCTACCTGATATCAGCCATCTTTCTTGCAGTGGGTCAGCCTGCAGTGAAAAATCGTAGCGCTTTTTAGGGTTCCGTACCCAAACCGTAACCGTACCCGTTTTTGCATGCCGTTTCGCGGTTAAATATGATGGCTCCAATGAATAATAAAGACCTGTTTATGTTACCATATTTAATGCACATAAAAATTATCAATTATCAATTATCAAAAAATTATCAATGGGTAAAAACGGGACCCTATTGCTAAGACTCCCCTGTCCGTCTGTCCGTTTGCCACCAGGCTGTATCTCATGAACCCTAATAGCTAGACAGTGGAAATTTTCACAGATCATGTATTTCTGTTGCCGCTATAACAATAAATACTAAAAACAGAATAAAATAAATGTTTAAGTGGGGCTCCCATACAACAAACGTGATTTTTTTGACGTTTTTTGAGTAATGGTACGGAACCCTTCGTGCGCGAGTCCGATTCGCACTTGGTCGGTTTTTTAGATGATAATACGGTTGCAAAAGCTGTAATACCTTTACTCGTAACAGTAGTTTAAACCAATTAAGGACTTAATGCGGGTGGCATTAAAGATAACGTCACTGTCATCTGCCATATTATGAAAAACTACTAAACTTTATATGCAGTTAGATTTTAACATAAGCCTCTTTATTTTTAACCAGCCGATACATTGCAGTGCTGATTGCAGTAGGTAAAGGTTATTTTTTCTACAACGAAAATAATCGATGCTATATTGTAACTAAGGAGGCAATATTTGTGACGTTTTCAACCAAAAGGTACTACATTGTCGCTTTTTGGTAAGGTTGATTTCTAATTGAACCTATATGGAAATAGCGCCTTACTGACAAGCGACAATAAGTACCCTTTTGGTTGAAAATGGCACATTTATTAGTTAGGTACAATTTAATATCCTATAATAATTCAATTCCATTACAAGAAATTTTCTCGCCAAACAAGCATTGTTACATCACTATTCCAAACTTTACCGAGTTCAAATTCCCAAAGTGTTTTGCCTACATCGCAAGCTTTCAGCGTTTTGAATAAAATAGTATTTATGTACCTACAATTTCGGGATGCTGGAAGTTGGAAGAGGTGTTTGTTTTGAAGGTCAAGTTTCGGGAGAACATGACATATTTGGGCTTTAGTGTACCGAAGCCAAAACCTTGGAAACATGGGACGACGATTTAGGGAAAGGAGCTGCGACCCACGCTTTCCAAAAATAGTGTTTTGTCTTCGGTTACCGAGATAGTTACTGATGAAATAAAACTATGAAAACGGATTATAGCGCGTATATTGAATTTATAATACATCCCGACGTTTCGAACCCGTTCCATTCGTCCGTTTTGTTTGTATTATAAATTCAATATACGCGATTTAATCCGTTTTCACAGTTTTATTTCAATAGTATTTTTGTAGGAAAATAATGAGTTTGAGTCGATATAACAAGACATGTGCTCATTCTTCTTCCAAGTTTTCAAACATATAATCAAACCAGTAATTAACTAGCAATTTGCTTGAACAAATCTCTCTACGATGTGAGAGGATTTAGTCACTTTTCAGTACCTACTTTGTAATAAAATATCTCTCAATAGGTAGAAATTGGGCAAAGCGCTGGTGGCCTAGCGGTAAGAGCGTGCGACTTTCAATCCGGAGGTCGCGGGTTCAAACCCCGGGCCCCGGCTCGGACCAATGAGTTTTTCGGAACTTACTACTTACTTTTTTACTTACTCCGTTGGATCAGCGACCCAAAATGAGACTTGGCCTCCGACACAAGACAGCGCCACTCACACACACTTCGGAACTTACGTACGAAATATCATTTAATATGAGAGATGATATGAAACGAATGCGAGTGAGTGATGAGATGACGGGCGAGAGAGAGGTATGGAAGAAAAAGACATGCTGCGCCGACCCCAAATGAATGGGATAAGGGCAAGCGAATGATGATGATTTACCAGTCGCTTTTTGGTGAACGAAAACGTCGTGAGGAAACCGGACTGATCTAAACAAGGCCTAGTTCTCCCTCTGGGTTGGAAGGTCAGATGGCAGTCGATTTCGTAAAAACTAGTACCTACGTCCACTCTTAGGATTAGTTGTCAAGCGGACCCCAGGCTCCCATGAGGCTTGGTAAAATGCCGGGACACAGATTATATAAGCCGGGATAACGCGAGGATGATGAGGTTGAAATTGGGCAGCTAAAAAATAATATGTCTCTCTTATTTTAGACTACTCCCTATGTCAGCTAACCTACTACTAGTTTTTACGTTCTAGCTTACGTAATGAGAGTTCTCGATAGCAACTTGATGATTACAGCTTACATATAATGTGTATCTTAACGACCTTTGATTTCCTTAACAACATAATAATATCTTAAGCATACATCAGATCAAATAAGATATAGCCGCAAGCAAAACAGTCAACATTATTCGTACACAATAGCTTCTATATATAGTTTAATCCATTCTGTTTGACCTTTTGTATCTTTTGAATATAAAGATTAAGCTTTTGTTCGATCCATTTTAGTCGATTTGGAACAGAGTCGAGGTGAAGTTTGTTTCTATTTCGTACATCATTGTTTTCGTGCAGTACATTATCATATATTTATTTAACCTTTGTATTTAAATGGCCTATGATTATACATTTTAGGTGTGAAGAGGACCGATCGTATCCGGAACACCACGCTGCGCGCAAAAACCCGCATTAATGACGTCGGTGAGAAGACTGCTAGGCTCAAATGGGACTGGGCCGGTCACGTCTGCCGCATGCATCCAGACAGATGGGCTAGCATAGCCACCAAATGGATGCCAGAAGAGGGGCGCGGACCCGGCAGGCCCAGACGGAGATGGCGGGACGACCTAGACACCTTTCTCAACAACTGGCTGGAGGAGGCACTATATCGGGAGTCGTGGAAGACAAAGGGAGAGGCCTTTGCCCAGCAGTGGGACACCATAATGGGCTAGTAAAAAAAAAAAAACATATCACAAAATTTTTGCACAAAAGTGGACTGACCCATTGAGTAATTATTACTATAGATACGACATACCAAACAATGAAATTGTCGCAATCACAACCTGCACTCGATGTTTCTGTTTTTAGGGTTCCGTACCCAAAGGGTAAAAAAGGAACCCTATTACTAAGACTCCGCTGTCCGTCTGTCTGTCTGTCTGTCACCAGGCTGTATCTCATGAACCGTGATAGCTAGACAGTTGAAATTTTCACAGATGATGTATTTATGTTGCCGCTATAACAACAAATACTAAAAACAGAATAATATAAATATTTAAACGGGGCTCCCATACAACAAACGTGATTTTTTTGCTGTTTTTTTCCGTAATGGTACGGAACCCTTCGTGCGCGAGTCCGACTCGCACTTGGCCGGATTTTAGTATTTGTTGTTATAGCGGCAACAGGAATACATCATCTGTGAAAATTTCAACTGTCTATCTATCACGGTTCATACAGCCTGGTGACAGACGGACAGACAGACAGACGAACGGACAGCGGAGTCTTAGTAATAGGGTCCCATTTTTACCCTTTGGGTACGGAACCCAAATAAAACGCAAGGAATGTCGCGTAAACCATTACGTTCCTTTGAAGATAACGAATAGATGTAAGATGAACTTTGAAATAGGAGCTTAAGGAGATGCTAGAAAATAATATATTATGTCATTCTAACTAATCAAAATGTAATAAGAGTGTGTGATGAATGTTTGCTATTCAATAACACAAAACGGTTATAGTTATTTAAGATACAAGTGCGGAAAAGAGGAAATTTGAAACCAGTGGCGATAAATTAAAACACGACCGCAAGGAGTGTTTTAAATCGACACGAGTTGCGAATTACCTATTCGCACGTGTATCGTACAACGTTTTACAGTACATATGGCCCTTTAAACTTTCGACACTTGCACTAAAAGTGCTTTTTTACGCACAAGTGCGAGAAAGTAGCACCATATGTACTGTAAAACATATTTTGCGTCACACCTAACAAAAAAAAAACCGGCCAAGTGCGAGTCGGACTCGCTCACCGAGGGTTCCGTACATTACACAATTTAAACAATGTATTTTTTATGTGAAACGTGAGTGAAAGGTAAATTGCGGTTTACGATTTATGACGTATTAAAAAAAAACTACTTACTAGATCTCGTTCAAACCAATTTTCGGTGGAAGTTTGCATGGTAATGTACATCATATATTTTTTTTAGTTTTATCATTCTCTTATTTTTGAAGTTACAGGTTTGGAAGGGTCTCTCGCGCAAACTATTAAGTTTAGGAAAAAATTATATTAGAAACCTCAATATCATTTTTGAAGACCTCTATCCATAGATACCCCACACGTATGTAATAATTTTTTTGAGTTTCAGTTCTAAGTATGGGGAACCCCCAAAATTTTTTGTTTCTTTTTTCTATTTTTGTTTGAAAATCTTAATGCGATTCACAAAATAGAATAGAATAGAATAGAATAGAATAATATTTATTCAGGCAACACATCATTATTACATTACAAAGATACATTAACAACAACAAGAAAGAAAAAAAACAAAGGTGAAAAATACAAAACTAACAGATAAGGATGTGAGGCTGAAATGGTCTCCACTCAGCAATGCAGTTGGCACGACTAAGCGTTGTCAACGGCGCTGGTTTTCTGTGGAGCCAGGAGGAGAGGAGGTGTGCGGAACGGCATACTGCGCGACTTGTGTGTCAGGTAATAATAAATAAATAAACATTTGTCAATAGTAAATATGAAATATAAATACTTGTATATTACAGCTAAGGTACACGTATTATACATATAAATTCATTATATTGCGGTAAAAAGAAATAGACTTGGGGGTTAGTAATATTTAGGAACTGGAGCTATGTAGAATGATGCCCTTAGGCAGCAATACCTTGTTGAGCTATTAGGTGTGTTTTCAGTTTAAACTTGAACCTACTAACAGTCATGCTCTCCCAAATAGGAGGTGGAAGGTTGTTCCAGCATTTCGTGGCAGCATAACGAAAACTGCCACGAAATGCAGCGGTATTGTGCCTTGGGCAAACCAGTCGGGGAACACGTCTAATACGACGCTGGTAGAAGGCCATCTTATCATGCAAATATGTGGGTTTCTTGCTGTTGCAAATACCAAATAAGAGTGTGGCAAAATGTAGGGTACGTCGACCATCCATATTTAAAAGCTTGTTCATATTGAGATACGGAGTAATATGGGATCGTGGGGGTATTGGAAAACAAAAACGTGTGCAGGCGTTTTGCAACCGTTGAACGATTTTCTTAGTACGAGAGAGTAAGCAGTTACCATACACCGTACAAATACATCTACTTACCAAGTTTTAACATATAGTTCTTATAGTTTCGGAAAAAAGTGGCTGTGACATACGGACGGACAGACAGACATGACGAATCCATAAGGGTTCCGTTTTTTGCCATTTGGCTACGGAACCCTAAAAATCACGAGACGCCATCACATATGGAGCTCTGCTGGAAGTGGTGTACATCTTTCTTAATCATCCAAATTCTGTATAAGTTCGTATGCTCATTAAAGTAAACTTGCTCATGATTGTAATCCGGTAGCGAGCACTTAATTAATGACGCCTTGGATTGAGCGGATCGCGGTGATTAAGGTCCGCGGTTTTGATCTAACGAGCGGATTGAGATATGTTTCCTGTGGTACTCAAGGAGAAAATTGGTCACTTTATATGGTGAGGCTTTCTGTGAAGTGTAAACTTACTCCTATATTAATCAGTACATATGTAAACCCACATATGTATGTGTATGTGTATTTATGTCTGTGGTGTATGTGTGTGGTGCATGTGTGTAAATGTTAACGGAATGGTGGCCGCTTTCGAATGAAAGAAGCCCCTGGCGTCCGTTGGCTCGTTGGGTGGACGACATCCGGAAGATTGCGGGTCACTTCTGGATGAGATTAGGACCGGGACAAGTGGCGTACTGGAAGAGAGGCATAGGCCTCTCAGTAGGCTCAGCAGTGGGCGATAAAGGGCTGATATGATGATGTGATGATGACGATGTGTAGCGCTGATAGACTAGTGGTAAGAGCGTGCGACGTGCGACTTTCCATCCGGAACTCACGGGTTCTAACCCCCCGGCTCGTACCAATGAGTTGGTCGGATCGTCGAAATATCGTTTGCTAATTTACCAGTCCCTTTTTGGTGAAGGAAAACATCGTGACGAAACCGGAATTATCTCTACAAGGCCTCGTTTCCCCTGTCATGGCAGTCGTTTTCGTAAAGCTAGCGCCTACGCCAATTCTTGGGATTAGGTGCCAAGCGGACCCCAGGCTCCCATGAGCCAAGGCAAAAAACCGGGGCAACGCTAGGATGATGATGTGTACTAACATAATAATTAGGTACAACCCGGTGGTTCTCGTTGCAAGATAAAAGAATCCTCACAATTCAAAATGAGTGCTTTAGGTTTTTACTTAGTTTTTAGTCGGAAAAGCATCATTGACGAATTTCCGTCATTACGATAATGACATAAAAACTACGAGGTTACGTCGCGGGTCGATGCGTCGGATTTGCGTTGCCTTACAATGCTGACCATAGCAGCTCAAGCTAAAAAAAAAATTTTACCGTTCTGTCGCCACGCATGATTTATGTTACCCATGCCATATTGCAGCTTTCTAGTCCTAACGATCACGGAGCTAAGACGCGGACGGACAGACAGACGGATACGGCGAAACTATAAGGGTTCCCAGTTGACCCTAAAAAGACACAGGTTTATCGTGAACTTTGAAAATTAAAACGTGTATCGCCTATCTGTCAGTTCAGTAAACGATGAATAAATGGGATTCATAAGCTTAATTTTTTTTGGTCCTTTACAGGCAAATTTGAACCTTCTAGTTCTTAAAAGATGTATGATGGAATCATTAGTAAAATATATCAAATCTTTAACAATTAAGAATATAATTGTACACAGGAAGGATCCTCGTTTTTCACCCGGGTAGCTTCTGAATAGTCAATACACAACTTTGGGAACAAATCAAATTATTTTATTATATATTTTTGATTCGTGTTTTAAGTAGTCACAATAATACATATACATAAACTATAAACTGTAATAGATGTCATATATATTAAAGAAAAAGTGACGAAGCCCTCCTGTGGTGATGGCCGGATTCGGATGCAAGCGCGTACTGCTCGCCCTTAGAGTTGGTCAAAGACGCCTAGTATAGTAAGATGTCATAATAGTCGAGAAATTGGGACCGGTTCCGCCCTAGCTGGCAGGGTGGCCTAGGGGTTCAAGGCGTTAGCCCGAATTTCTAAAGACGCCGGTTCGAATCCGACCTTCACCACTGGAGGGCTTCCACACTTTTACTTTAATATATTATTATGACATCTAGTTCAGTTTAAATAGTCAATAAAAATGTTTATTTTTTAGGTTCAATCCCGTTTCATTTCACAACTAGTTTGTACATTTTCCGATGCGTCTCAAAATGTTTATAGCTCTCGCTTCTAATTTGTCGATGTAAGCATTGTAAGCACACCATGACTGTGTAACGTTATTATTGTGATTACATCCGCCATTGAGCTGTCAGTTGTGAACCAAACCACAACGAGTAACAAAATATGCCTGCTTTACCCGTTGTTGTTGGTATTCATTACATACATACATACATACATATAATCACGCCTATTTCCCGGAGGGGTAGGCAGAGACCACGGATTTCCACTTGCTACGATCCTGACATACCTCTTTCGCTTCCTTCACTTTCATAACATTCTTCATACACGCTCGCCGGTTCTTCAGGATTTCCCCGATCTGATCAGAGAAAGTCCGCCGAGGTCTGCCCCTTCCAACTCCCGTTTCTACCTCTCCCTTATACACTCTCTTTGTTAGCCTTCTTTCACTCATTCTTTCCACGTGTCCAAACCATCTCAACATACATTGGTATTCATTATCACATTTAAACTTAGAGTTAGACCAAGAAAAATCTGCAACGATTTTGATAGCATACGCAGTGTAAGTGGGCCACACGGAAGACCAGCGCTGGCTTTATTGCTAGCATTATGCTCAGTTGGGTCCGTTTCGTGATGCGCACTTGATGATTTCTTTTTTTCTTGCTGTTGTTGTCTGTACATGTTCGTACTTGTGTTGTGATCGTCACGAATAAATATCTTTTATCTAAGTGTTATTTACACGTCATAATTTCATAGAAGTTTGACGTTTAAAATAACACTTGCACTGCGTGTGCCATCAAAATTGTTGCACTCATCTTGGTCTAACTCTATGAGGTCCTGTTTTGGTGCAGTGTTGCTGCAGACGCAGACTGCATTACTGCAAGAAAATTTGATTTTATCAAGGGCATTCAATAGCTAATTGGTTTACAAGGAGACAAAGTTGTTGTTTAAATCCTCGTCCTAATATTGATGCGAAAGTTTCAATATCCATCTACAAATGTACATAGTACTGCAATAAATCATTCTTATTCTTATTCTTATCTTGCGCGTTGCGAGGGTTTCAAGGCACTAGGGTTAAACAAACTTTGCTGCCGAGTGAAACAATATTTTTCACCACACCATCATCATCTTCCTCTTCCTCGCGTTGTCCCGGCATTTTGCCACGGCTCATGAGAGCCTGGGGTCCGCTTGGCAACTAATCCCAAGAATTGGCGTAGGCACTAGTTTTTACGAAAGCGACTGCCATCTGACCTTCCAACCCAGAGGGGAAACTAGGCCTTGTTGGGATCAGTCCGGTTTCCTCACGATGTTTTCCTTTACCGAAAAGCGACTGGTATAAATATCAAATGATATTTCGTACATAAGTTCCGAAAAAATCATTGGTACGAGCCAGGGTTTGAACCTGCGACCTTCGGATTGCAAGTCGCACGCTCTTACCACTAGGCCACCAGCGCTTTTAAATTTATCACCACACCAAGGTGAGGAAAATATTAACTGAAATTACAAATCAAATTCAATCTTGCACTTTCAACCCCTCTGGTGTTGCGGGTGTCCATTGGCGGCGGTAATCGCTTACCATCAGGTGATCCGTCTGCTCGTTTGCCTCCTATTTCATAAAAAAAATATAGTTATTATTTAAATATTTATCATTCAAAACCGTCACTTAAAAATTCTGAAAGTAGCGTATCAAACTTATTATCAAGCAAGCAATTTCACGTATCATCGTCTTATTGTCCGAGCCCTACAATACACGTGTTATGTTGTGACATGTCCGCCATTGTGCCGCCGTGACAACCGCGTTGGAATTGTCTTACATAGTGAAGGCTGTGTAGTGGCAGCAGCAGCAAGATATGGGAACTTGCACTTTTAGAGTTTTGAATGATTCACGGTTAGTTTCACTAGACTTATATTGACCGGGATATAGACCGTGATTACCTTTTGTATTATTTGTGAGCTCCCGATATTTCGACGCAGTTACATGCATCATGTTCACGGGTGACTGAAGATAGCGGGTGGGTGTCAAAGTTGTGTAGACAGCGCAAATAATACAAAAAAAAATAATAATACAAAAGGTAATCACGGTCTATATCCCGGACTTGCACTTTTGTCCCAGGCGTTGCATCATTACTAACATTTGCGCCATTTTCAACCAAAAGGGTACTTACCCAAGCAACACACAAGCAGGATAATGCAGTAAAAATATCATCTTATTCAAATTAAGATTGCATAAATTTTGTGTATAAGCGGTGGAAATTACCAAATTCGGAATAAAAAAATATGTGGGCCTGTATACCAATTTATGCTGAATAAGTTTTGTATAGTATCGGTTTTGCATATTAAAGCTGAATAATCTGGGGGCACGGCCGTGCCCCCGCCAAGATACTTATTTCTTACACACTTAGTCAGACATTATTCAGCTTAAATCATTTGTGACTGTACATGTATTCCCCTTATATCAGGGGTCGCTTGTCAGTAAGGCGCTATTTCCATATAGCTTCAATTAGAAATCAGCCTTATCAACAAGCGACAATGTGGTACCTTTTGGTTGAAAACGTGACATTTTTAAATATTTAAATGAGGTTGTGCTATAGTTTTCATAATAATACATAAAAAGACCGGCCAAGTGCGAGTCGGACTCGCCCACCGAGGGTTCCGTATTTTTTTTAGAAAATTTCAACTCACGGTTCATGAAATACATCCTGGTGACAGACAGACGGACAGACGGACAGAGGAGTCTTAGTAATATAAATAGGGTCCCGTTTTTACCCTTTGGGTACGGAACCCTAAAACTTTTGGAGCACAATTACCCAGTGGGGAGCAATGTAGGCACATTTTACGGTCTCTTCTTCGTCGTTTTTAAAACAACGGGACTCTATTACTAAGCCTCTGCCGTCCGTCTGTCTGTCACCAGGCTGTATCTCATAAACCGTGATAGCTAGACAGTTGGAATTTTCACAGATGATGTATTTCTGTTGCCGCTAACAACAAATACTAAAAACAGAATAAAATAAATATTTAAGTGGGGCTCCCGTACAACAAACGAGATTCTTTGCCGTTTTTTGCGTAAAATGAAAATATTTATTGATAACAATTGTTACATGTAATTTTTTTACATAATGTACGGTCATCTACATCATCATCACGTACGGTAATGGTACGGAATTCTTCGTGCGCGAGTCCGACTCGCACTAGGCCGGTTTTTTTACTCTTGACAGTAGCCGTGGTCATTATTTTAGTTGCTAGTAGCAAGCTTTAGACGCCTCAGTTCTTCTTTGAGTCGTCTTCCTTACTCATCTTATGTTACTGTTACGCAAAGTTTACTGTGTCATGTACTTATAACAGTTATAACGCCATGACGCAAGCGTTGAAAGTTTAAAAAATGACTATTGACAGCCTGACAAGTGACATGGCACTTGCTGCGTCATGATTGGATTAACTCAATCAAACATGTGTTAATGTTTAGTAGTATATTAAATTGACGATCATGATTTTTATCGCTTCTGTCCGCGGGGTACTTAACTTTTGTGTGATATATGTTAAGAGTAGAAAAAAAGCTCAAGAGCAGTGAAACTGAGTCACTTGATAGGTTTACTAGACTTATATTGACCGGGATATAGACCGTGATTACGTTTTGTATTATTTGTGAGCTCCCGATATTTCGACGCAGTTACATGCATCATGTTCACGGGTGAAACTAACCGTGAATCATTCAAAACTCTAATTGATAGGTTTATACCAAAATTCCTATGAATTTATACATATTGTTTATCAAAGGACTGTCTCATTTCAAACATAGACAAAGAGAATCATACTATCTTTGTCTTACATTTGTACTAGCACCCAAAAGAAAAGGATGTGTAATATAAGTTTTTTTTAACTGAATACCGATCTAGGTTTAGGTTTAAAGATATTTATTCTCATAAAAGACATACAAGTCACTTACACGAGAACAGAGTTATAAGTAAAAGTTATCCTATTTACGGTAGCATTAAAGTCGAGCTCGAGAGGTACACGCTCACACATTTTTTTTTTTATTTTTTTTTTATCTCCTTCAGACAACCCTTGTGTAGCGGAAATAAATAATTTAACCAAAAAGAGTAGGTGTTGCATAAAGGTTATGAATCCTACTAAAATACACACAATTACAGTAAATAAACATACTGCCTGCCAGTCCGCCGGAGGATATCGGCCTATAAAGTTGATCGGAACTGTCAAATTTTTGTTCTAACACAGTCTGATGTCGTCCGGCGGACTGATAATCAGTGGGCCCCTCAACAATAATTCCTTAAGGCCACTAAAACTGCTGGTTTACCCCTTTCATGGGCCCCATTACCTTTTAATCACAACCTGACTAATTAATTAGGGTCAAAGGTGGGATATAAGCCGCTCAGTGTTACAATAATTTAAATGGGAGACCGTTCTCACAGCGGCTTAAGTATGCAGAATATACAGGATGGAATGGAAATAAAATCGTTGAGAATAAAAAAAATCTGCGATTTCGTCTCTGACTGTACATGTATTCCAAAATCATTAAATGGAAATCACCGTCAATGAAAAAGCTGGAGAAGGTCTCCTAAGACAATTTTGGCGAAACAGCAAGGAATCTGGCCCTTAATACCCCAAAAAATCTAAGTATTTGTATGTATTATGTACCTATGTTGTCTTTAAATAAACGGATTAATTAATTATAGGGCTTAACAAATAATTTGAATTATGATACTACTTGCCTCAGGTAACACAGGTACGGGTAAAAAAAAACTATTTCAAACATGTTCGTGCCTTCGCTTGAACCATTATGAGATACACTTTTTTAATTTGAATTATGATACTACTTGCCTCAGGTAACACAGGTACGGGTAAAAAAAAAACTATTTCAAACATGTTCGTGCCTTCGCTTGAACCATTATGAGATACACTTTTTTAATTTGAATTATGATACTACTTGCCTCAGGTAACACAGGTACGAGTAAAAAAAAACTATTTCAAACATGTTCGTGCCTTCGCTTGAACCATTATGAGATACACTTTTTGTCCTAAGTTAGCTAAGATTTAATTATCACCCGATGCAAAAAATATTATATTTTTATTGGCACATATAATATTCGCAATTTGGAAGTTTTCGGAGTACACAAGATAGCAAGTTTATTAGAAACATTGGAATCTCACAGAAAGTAGAATCGATTGACATCTTCCAAAAAAATCATGCATGCTAATTGAACTACTACTATTTTCGAATTTAAACTGTTGTGAGACATACTAACATTAAATCATTTTACGGTTTAGACTCACTTGTTTTAGTCACTCGCGCGACATGTTTCGGAGAGCCTAGGTCTCCTTTCTCAAGCACTAATAGTGCGAGTAGCGTTCACCTAGGCTCTCCGAAACATGTCGCGCGAGTGACTAAAACAAGTGAGTCTAAACCGTAAAATGATTTAATACTACTATTTTATTATTTGTTATATAAAAACAAGGTTATATTCTAAAACACGTAACTTTATAATGTTATTAAAAGTTAAATCGCTCGTTTGAACTGTTGGTTGCCTACTTACTGTACCAGGAAAGTATCACTATGGTTTAATATTTAGTTCAGATTTTTTTCCTATTGCCAAGCGTCCTTTCTTTAGCACAAATATTTGACGTTTTCAACCAGAAGGTACCACATTGTCGCTTGTCGATAAAGTTGATTTCAAATTGAAGCTATATGGAAATAGCGCCTTATTGACAACCGGCAATAAGTACCCTTTTGGATGAAAATGGCACATATTATGGTGACATTGTTTTGGATTTAATCGATCCAATTAAATCGGAAGTGATTATTCTAAATTGCTCGTTTTAACTTTTGAAAGACACGGACCAATTTCCTTTCATTAAGTGGTTCCCTTTGAACCTCTAAGTTACAGACATTCTTCGGTTCTTCTGTCTTAAATCTTAAAATAAATGACCTTTATATTTTGACCTTTGTAGCTTGACATTTTAACATGTTTACTATGTAAATTTTAAACTTAAATTTAGATTTATACTTTTTTTAGCGCGTTATAGTGTTCCACTGCTGGGCAAAGTCCTTGATCTCCACAACCTGTTGTCACAGGGCGGACACGCTATACATCAAAAATCACTTGCGTTTCTATCTGTGAACGGCACGTCTGTACACGCGGCATGCGTCATTATGTAAGTATGTACGACGGCCGTTTGATAAGTTTAAAAAAAAAGTCAAAAAACATATATTTTTATACAAATTATATTGTAATGTAATTGTACGGTTTCAATTAAGGTTCCATTAAGGTTTTAGGAGGAAGAATACCCTGACGACGGCAAGCGATGAGGTGATAGAAAGCGGCCGTACTCGCTGAAATAAGTGTTGGGCCCTTGAAGGAGATTATGTTGAGAAATAAATGTAATTTGTATAAAAAATGTTTTTTGACTTTTTAAAAAACTTACACAAACAAACGGCCCTCGCCTCGTACGATGTCCGCGCGTCAATTCCGTGCATTAGGAGGTCGAGGAAGTGGGAGGGTGTGCGCCGCGCCCGTACGTACAAAATGACATCACTCCTAACATTCCTAACATTCCTCAGCCGTGCACGGATTTCGCGCGCGGACAGAATGACTCATGCCGCGTGTACAGACGTGTCGTTCACACATAGAAACGCAAGTGATTTTTGATGTATAGCGTGTCCGCCCTGTGACCTAGACTAGGCCGCCTGGTGTTTTTGTTACGTCTCCGGTCCGGTCACAGAGTAAAGAAGCACTAAGTAGTGTCCTATCTAAACAAATCACGTAACCTCTCATTACAGACTGACCAATTATTGACCGTAGTATCATCAACATCAAATAGATAGTGACGGCTAAAGTGGCCAAATATATATATATAGTCCTCCTCATCGGTTTCGATGACGGCGACCTCAGCAATTATGGATTACGCCTATTATGGGCTCGAATGTGACTGGCCAGGCCGAACTTGGTCTTAAAGACTCTATTGCAGGTGCTACAATAGAGTTGGCCAGACGCGTTATACGTATACGCGTACGAGGGCTTCGGTCTTTCTTTACGTTGTTGGCGTTTGACATCATAATACGAGTATATCGTAACTTTACTATAAAAATTGATATATTTGGCTACTTTGGCTGTCACTGTCTGGTGACTGTACCATGTGATAAGTGATGACACGGCCTATATATTATGTTATACATTATAATACACGCTGTGATAAATAATAAATATCACATGTAGAATTAGTGTAGGAAGACTAACTACTAAACTAACTAACTAGACTAAATTTTAAATACAACGAATAATATAGGTACATAGCTTGTTCCTATCCCATAAAACTGTATTTTTTAGAAATGCGTGAATAATCGTAATCGAATTATAAATATTATAATAGAATTATAAAATTTTGTATTATACACAAGCAGCACTTAAAAAGCCGATGGTCGTGGGTTTGAATCCCGTTAAGGGCATTTATTTGTGTGATGTCACAGATATTTGTTTATATAATATATTATATATATTATATATATCGTTGTCTGAGTACCCACAACACAAGCCTTCTTGAGCTTACCGTGGGGCTTAGTCAATTTGTGTAAAAAAGTGTCCTATAATATTTATTTATTATTTAAAAAGCCCAATGAAAGGGTTCGCAGGTAAGCAAAGCCTTACGAATACCCCTTCCAAAGCCCTCGTAGGGGATACCGGGCACCCCTGGTGTAAAATTTGTTCAAATCCGTTCTGCGGTCCAGTCTTCTAGAGTTATCTACGGCGCTAAGTCCTGAAAGTTCAGCTGTCGGGTTTCTTAAGTAAAACAAGTTTGGCGCTTGCCAAGTTAAGAAAGATGAACGGGATAACACGTAACTTAAAGATGGAACTTTGTTACAAAATCTTGAGACATACGACATTTTTGAAATGGGGCAGTCCTGTGTACCTAACTACTTACTTGCCAACTTACTTAGCAAAATTATGTTTCTCTTTAATTTTGTGTGATCTTTTAGCGTTTTCACAGCTTGAGTTGTCTTTTCTATCTACCAATATGTAGCGGAAGATGAAATTTGGCCGAGCTTGCCGGGGACTTAAATTCGAACGCACTTACCGCTCTAGGCTACCACCGCTTTGTTAAGCTTAGAAATAAATGAAAAGTGGAAAAATTAACTGTTTCGGGCGAGACTCGAACTCCCGACTCTGGATCACTAGCCCATCGCTCTGCCAACTGAGCTACCGAGACTTCACTCGATGACGGCGAATATTTCCACCATATCACTCATACGGCCTGATTCGAACTTTAAGATACGTCAAAAATATGCTAAAGATACATGGATCAGGTATGTCAGTGTCAAAAGTGACGTTTCTATAGTTTGAATTTTCTCAAATGCTTTTGAACCAAAGCCATTGTTTCTTTTGTGTAAGCGGTTAGCTCCCGTATTAGCCACGCGACATAATACCGCTCATATTATTACATAGATTTAAACCTTAAAACCAATACGATACAGCAGCTTTTTAAACAACATTGTTGCTTTGCCACGCGCTCAGAATGGGAGCTAAGCGCTCACACATAAGAGACAATGGCTTTTGTTTTAACAGATTAGGGTCTTAAGCGTAAAAATCATTTGAGAAAATTCAAACTATATGTTAAAGTTATATGTCAGGCCGATATGCGCCAGCTTTTTTAAGAATAAGAATAAGAATAAGAATAAGAAATATTTATTAGCACAAAAAACAGAACACAAAACATTGATTCATTTAGAGTAAAGACGAACAGAATTGTGCTAAAAGGTCCTCACTCAGCTTAATGTCCCGAAGTGAAGCCTAGGACACACTACGTGACGCTGATTTTCAGTGCATGAGGCCTGATAAAACTAAAACTAGAACTAAAACTAAAACTAACTAGGTAGCAGAAATTAGTTCAAAATTAAGTAAGTAACAAAAACATAAGGATCAATCCATATCCATACTAATATTATAAATGCAAAAGTGTGTCTGTCTGTCTGTTACCTCTTCACGCTTAAACCGCTGAACGTATTTAGTTTAAATTTGGCATAGAGATAGTTTAAGCCCCGGGGAAGGACATAGGATAATTTTTATTATCATTATTGCTTTATGGTATTATTAAATACATTTTCGAGAATCTTCAAACTATATCCCCATTTCACTCACGACCCAAGGACGAGAAAAAGGTTAAGCCAAGCAACGCGGGGCCATCCGTCAATATTTACTTTTGGACCAGCCAATCTCTGAGTTTGCTTTGTGTTTTCGGGTCCGCTAAGGATGTGCGTTGCCATCAGTTTGATTTTGAGGGTATTGAATTTTAATGTAGTAGGTGTGTCGCAGGCAAATTGTAAGAATCCGCCGTTTACAAACGGCGCCGTCAATTTACAAACGTGAAAACGACGAAGGCAAATTGTTAGTGCGCTCAATAGTGTCAACGTTAACATGATGGTTGTCTAAGGGTGACCATGGTTTGCTGTTTTATAAATTTATATTAACTTTTTTACCACACCACCATCCTCACGCGCGTTTTAACCGTGGTCCCACTGCTTTGACCAACAGTGGGTCCACGGGTATTTTTTTACCCGTTGTCCCACCTTCTAAACAGTGTTCGCCAGTTGTGGGTCTACGAGTAATTTATTTTTACCATGGTCCCACCGCACTAAGTGTCTCTTTTCCAAAAACATTTCCTTCACAACTTAACTAGACGGAGCATCGCTTCGCGCGGCTGCTATTTCTGGGCGGTGTGCCCTTCGGGAATCTGACGCTACCTAGAGAACCTAACCTACCTACGCTTTTTCCCCAAAGTGTAATGTTTCCACGGACGTTACACTAAATCAATAGGTAGGTAGGTTAGGTTCGTTAGGTAGCTTCAGATGACCGAAGTGCAAAGCGCCCAGAAATAGGAGCCCCGCGAAGCGGGGCTCCGTCTAATTAAGTTGTACAGGAAATGTATTTGAAAAGAAACAGTCCGACGAACTCCAAATTTGACGGACACCCCAGCGTTTTTCATAGATTTGATGTGCAGCGCCACGCGTGGTAAATTACAGAACTAATTCGACCACAATGCCGCAGCAAAATGCAAAGGGCGCCGTTAATGCCATAAGGTATTTTACATAATGCCGACTTTCGGCAAGTTGTAAACAGCTTCGCGTTTTTAAGTTGACGGCGCCGTTTGTAAACGGCGGATTCTTACAAAATGTCTGCGACTGATACATATGTCACCTGACAATGCAATATTACGGTAGGTACCATCGAGCTGATCTGATGATGGACACAGGAGGTGGCCATAGGAACCTAATTGTGTTCGGGGTTTTTAGAATGGTCTCGATAAGTATAAGCTGCCTGTTAAAGGAAAAACACAGTGCGCGATCTTGTATCAAAAAATATTATATTTCCAAAAAACTTATTCTACACCAGCATATATTATGTACGTTCCTCCTAGAAACTTTAACTCAAACTTAGCTCAATGTAGATTTTTTATGTGATTCCTTTTTTATACCACGTCGGTGGCATACAAGCATATGATACGGTCCATCTGATGTTAAGAGGACACATACGCGCTGCCGACCCTTCAAAAACCTGCAGAGAAAACAACCAAAATATCTTGTGTTTGTGTCCCGTCTCTATCACATCCAAGAATTTCGTATATGTCAGCCGTAACTGCTCTCGTCCCCTATTTGTCTTTTCAACTTCACTTCGCACTTTTTATTTTTCTTTGTGTTCCAAATTTGAAAAGCTTTGAATTTTTTAAATTGCAAGAAAAGTTTTAGTGACACTTCAGGGTGTAAATGTGTCCATAGTGTAAACATTTGATAGCGTGATGTGACATACCTACGCGTTTGCGTTGTGTCATTTTTGTGGAATTTTGAGTTTCCAAAACGTCCCGCTTGGCGCGCTGTTCAAAATCCCATACAAAAATAGATCAAATGCTGTTGAATGAAATTTACACTACGGGGTTAGGTATGAAAATAACAACCGTTTTTGTACAAGTTATTTGTGACGTTTTCAATTAAAAGGCACCACATTGTCGCTTGTTGATAAGGTTGATCTCTAATTGAAGCTATATGGAAATAGCGCCTTACTGACAAGCGACAATAAGTACCCTTTTGGTTGAAAATGGCACTCGTTCGGACTACTAAAACGTCGGTTACGCTCGTTTGAACATGGAACATCGACGCCATTTTGCAACTTCCAATGAAGCGGTAGATCCCCGAGGAGACTACACCTCGCTCGTAATCGGTTATTTGGTACACTCGCCTACAGGCGAGTCGATCGATCGGAGGAACCATTTTAAGTTTAAAATTGTGGTCAGAATTAATAAATTTAAAAGTGGAAAAATTACTGCCTTGGCTGAGACGAACTCACGACACAGGGCGGACAGGCTATCAAAAATCACTTGCGTTTTGCTTGTGTGTGAACGGCACGTCTGTACACGCGTCATGCATCATAGTGTGAGTACTGCTTAAAAATAGTACTGAGCGGCCGGCAAACGGCCGTCAATCTGCTGTCGCGGGGCGAGGTAGTTCGAGTCGGGGCGGGGCGGTGCGTGGCCGTTCTGTATGATATTTACTATTACTCTTGTGCTCACGGCCTCTGGATCGATACTCTAGCGCTCTGCCAACTGAGCACTGCACACAAAGCATCTGCTGTTGTCAGATTTAATGTTTGAAAGCTGGAATAAATATTTTTAAGATTCTGAAGTGATCTTCAACCACATAAAATATAATTTTAACTATAAAACTCCCGTGAGACTCAAACATATTAGATTATTTTAAATCGGGTCACTCACGTATTATACACACATAATACACATAAAATATATCCTGTAGCCATTCAAATTGCCAAAAAGCCAACAAATCCAAATTTGCCAGGATATTAGGTAGATAGGTATTTATTTTCCGAAATAAGGATTCACAATAAATGTAATAAAAGGTCCGTTTAGATATGTGACGTTTTCAATCAAAAGGTACCACATTGTCGCTTACCATAAGGATGGAAATTGCTTGTATCTTTATACGAAAAATCTGTCAGAGCCTCCTTATGGCAAGCGACGATGTGGTACCTTTTGCTTGAAAACGACACATATAAGCCTCAAGCCTTTGGGTGGTAACTAAACACTTACTTAATTGTCATCTTCAAAAGAAAACAATCAAGAATCAACTTCAAATTCACGAAACAAAATGGCTATTTCATACATTATCGCTTGACATTTTATGTGCGCATTACGCATTTTCTTAATCTGACGGTTACCAGTTCGTAACACATTATCCGTCAGATTAAGAATATACGTATAAATAATTGTCAGATTAAGTATTATCACAATTACAGCATTAACGTAGACCAAACTAACCAAATCCACAATCTAGTTGACGATTTCTGTAACAGAGGGGCTACCGCGAAAACCGAAATTCGCAAATTGCGGGGATCTTTCTCTTTTACTCCAATGAAGGTGTAATTTGAGTGACAGAGAAAAATGCCCGCAATTTACGAACTTCGATTTTAGCGGTTATAGCCCTGCTTACCAACCAATGGAACATGTAACAAGCGGCTAAAAGTGGTCAAGGTAGCAAGATACCACTCTCATATCTTAAAGATAAGATAAATATAGTTTCTTATTCAAGTAGGCATATAAAAATGCGCTTATGAACGTCATATAAAGCTACACCGGCTCTAACACTACACCTTTGCCTCGAGAAGATTAAAAGGCCGGTGTCGATTTTAGTCGCAAAAATGTAAAATTGATAGATTTAGTCCATGAAATTTTACACCTTTTGTACCTAATTGAAATAACAAGTACTGGTTTCTATTAGCACGTCTTCTTATCTTACCTTTTATCAGATCAGTTTTTTGAAAACAGACTCACTAAAATAGTAATGTTTTCTTTTCTGATGGACGTTTAGGTAAACGCGCGTAAAGCACTGATTTTGTCGCTCTCATTTTTAAATTTCGTAAAGTTTGGACTGCTAAACATGGTAATTTTGTATTACACATATCCTGTACTTGACGTTTATCAGACTACATTTTTATTATTATGACTTTGAAGTAGTGTAAATGAAAGTTAGACGAAATCAATTTTCTCCAGAAATTACTTCAAAGCAAGTGACAATTTCTCTGAAAATCGACTTAATTTCAACGTAATTTTGATACTTAAACAATCTACAACATTTGCTGAAACTATTCTTATACATTAATTTGTATAATTTACCACCATGATTTTTTGATGATTTTTTTAAAACTGCCCCTTCTCTTCATGCATTACCGGTGACGCACGCTCGCGACTTCGTTATTAAAAGGCAAGATGAGAAGACGTGCTAATAGAAATCAATACTTGTTATTTAGTTATTACGTAACAAAACGTGTATAATTTCAACGACTAAATCTATCAATTTTACATTTTTGCTCCAAAATCGACTACGGCCTCTTAAATCCCAAAAAGAGTAAGGTATCCCAATATGGCACAGCACAGTAGCTACTCGCTCAGTTCAGTTGCCAATGGGAATACTACCTGTTACGGCGTGTTATCGACAGCTGACTGAACTTATAGGTAACTCATTCGGTTATATTATGGGATTAATGATTATAGGACAGGTACACCCCAGGCAAATATTTCACAACAAATTATTTTAAGCTAAGTGATTAAAGACCAAATGCACATTATTAACACTGTTCTCTGAATAAACATACCAGTATTCTAATAAACTATAAAAAAAACGGCGAAATGCGAGTCGGACTCGCGTTCCAAGGGTTCCGTATATTACACAATTTTTAACAACGTATTTTTTATGTGAAACGTTAGTGAAATGTCTTTAAAAAACCCGGGTCGGATCAAAAACTAAGTTATCAAGTCCGACTTACGCTTGGCTGCACATTTCTAATAGGTTTTCCTGTCATCTATAGGTAAAGAACTATTTTGTGTATTTTTTTCAAAATTTTAGACACGGTAGTTTCGGAGATCGGATCGGTCGGAGTGGCGAGCCTTGGGGGAGGCCTATGTCCAGCAGTGGACGTCTATCGGCTGACATGATGATGATGATGAGTTTCGGAGATAAAGGGGGGAATGGTCAACTTTAGGCTGTGACAGACGGAAAAATAGACAGACGAGTGATCCGGTTCCGTTTTTTCCTTTTGAGGTACGGAACCCTAAAAAAGTAAAGTAAAGTTCCCTAGTTGGATAACAGTATCCAATTACGTAATGTGTCAAATCGAAGCACAGCTAAGCAAGTTATTGCGTTAATTAATGTCTAGTGTGAATCACTATCGGAATATGATACCGATACCGATACTATTATTAGCCTCGGTATTAGAGTTTCCCGTACAACGGACTCTATTTGACATGCGCAAATACGTACGGCCCAATTCGAACAATGCTTCTAAGAGATCACTGCGGTACGATACCCTAAAGTGGCGTTACAGTGGAGGGAGATCAGATAGTACTTGGTATCCAATCAAACTTAGTATTAAATACTTACAGGCTGTTTTTAATGGCCTGCCTTTACGTGGTGAATACATATAGGTAGTAGATGGGGAGCCGGCGATGCTAAATGTGTAGTTACTCGAGCGTCATAGAGACCTATTGGAAACGAAAGATTAGATGATAAGAAGAAAAAAAAGTTATATAAAGTTTTCTTTTCCAGCTAGCAGGAAGGCGTCTACAGATTTTTTTTAAATTTCGGAGGGTTGGTGGAGGGTTAAAAAATCGTTGGGTAGATTGTGGATTTGGTCGTTTTGGTCCAAGTTAATGCTATAATTTTTCTATAACTGAATATGACACTTATTTGTACGCATTTCCTAAATCTGACGACCACAATTTCAACGTCCGATTTTCACATGAAAACCGTCAGATTAAGGAAATGCGTATAAATAAATGTAAGATTTAGTAATAGCACAATTATAGCATTAATTTGGACTAAAATGACCAAATCCACAATATGCTTGATTGTTTGAACCCCCCACCAACCAACTGCTCAACATAAACGGCTAAAATTGGTAAAGGTGGACTCTACCGGAGTAGCAAGATATCACTCATATCTTAATCTGACGCGCTCGAGTAACTACAAAAATCCCCTGGGCTCCCCGACCTTAGGTCATACCATAGAGTAACTTATACTAGAGCGGTACTGTCATAGTAAATTTTGTAACCCCAGTAAATTCACTGCCATCTGTCGAACACTTTAAAACTAAAAATGAAGATTTATAAAAATACGATAAAATGTATTTAAATATGGATAAATGATTTTTTTTTATTTGCATTAATTATTTTTATGATTTTGACCCATGTTCTTTCACTGATATGCGTTAAAATTGTTAAATAACAAACGAAACCGTCAACGCCATCTATACGACCGTAGGCCAAAGCTAGTAGCGCCCTCTGAACGAGAATCAAATTATCTTGATTTTCGAGGCACGTTTTTTCCTTAGACTGTATCCATCTATTACGGAGTTATATCTATCTTTGGTCATACTAAGCAACTTTTACTATGGGATCAACCTTGCCCGTCCATTTTATACTATGTAGTTATGATGTATATATATAGTTGCATTTGACTCGAAGCTGCAATGCCCTGGCTGACTGTACCGCATATTTTAGTTAATTAAGTAGTTTCTCGTTTTACTGTCACTGATAAAAACACCCAATAAAATAGTAGTAAATATAAAAACTTACTGATAAACATTTGTGTTAAGTACTTATTAACATTCCACGTCGTGAGAGATAAGTGTAACGTTCCATAGCTAAAATGTCCATGTTCGATATGAAGTTAAGGGGCTACCTGAGGTTTTCATCGATTTTTGACAAGATTTGAATCTTATCTCCTACTTTTGCACTACATATAGAATTATAAGACAAGCGGCTATCGGTTCTTCAATCTTTTATCTCCATTTTTGTCTACCGGATTGTGAAAAAAATTAATACTTATTTATTTATGATTGTTTTAAGCATTGTCTAAACAAACACTTTTTTCGTGTCTCGATTGCTGTGAAAGATCTTACTTATACGAAATCTACATATTTGGGTTCGTCTTAGACGTCTCTAAAAATTTGTTTAAGGTTTTAATTGTAAACTAATTAACACAAAAGTTATGGCCAGAAAACCAGTTTTTTGACCTAAAATTGTTCAACTTTGATGCCAAATATTTCGAAAACAATGAACTTTGAAGTGAATATGGGATACTATATTGCTAAAGTCCGTTGCTGTTTATATAATAAGCTACAAAAAACATTAGAAAACTAAGGGATTCAAATCGAGGGTCATTGGGGCATGGGATCCCCTTAAGCATGGACGCTAAATCTACGTTACCTAAGCTACCTAATACTCGTACAAAAAAAATATGACCTTAAGTACAACACTTTTTTTTAAAGCGTCAAACCAACACGTGCTAAAACCGCGTTTTTGAGAAAAAGTTAAAAAAAGTGAAACGCATTTTAACTATGTTTCCGTTGGAAGTTACATAGATGATGATTGATTATGTATCTTAAGGTATTTTTCTTTAAAAATATCTTTATTTATTTCAATGTCACTTACAGATTGAGAAAAAATAGGCTTTGATTACAGCAAGTTACATAGACTATGAAATTAGGAAAAAAATCTTTGAGTAAATTATTATTCAATATCTTTAACAAATTATGTGGTTGCATAAAATTATATTCAAATTTCAAAGCTACATACTGGTGAATATCTACAATTGAACAAGTAATTAAAATTAAAAAAAATTTTATACCTAATCATATTTTACAAAAATGTACACACCTTCATAGTCATTTTTAGGGTTCCGTAACTCAAAAGGAAAAAACGAAACCCTTATAAGATCACTCGTGCGTCTGTCTGTCTGTCCGTCTGTCACAGCCTATTTTCTCCGAAACTACTGGACCAATATAGTTGAAATTTGGTATACATATGTAAGTTTGTGACCCAAAGACGGACATGTAACGGAAACAAATTAATTTTAAACATGGGGACCACTTTTAGGGGGTAAGTGAGAAAATAAAAAAATATTTTTTTTAAACTATATCGTGTTACATATCAAATGAAAGAGCTCATTGTGAGAATCTTAAATATATTTTTCTTATAATTTTAAGATAAACAGTTTAGAAGTTATTCAAGAAAATAGTCAAAAAATGAGCACCCCCCCCCCTTTATCTCCGAAACTACTGGGTCTAAAATTTAAAAAAAAATACACAAAATAGATCTTTACTTATAGATCACAGGAAAACGTATTAAAAATGTGCAGTCAAGCGTGAGTCGGACTTAATAATTTAGTTTTTGATCCAACCCGGGTTATTAAAGACATTGTTATTGTGTAATGTACGGAACCCTTGGAACGCGAGTCCGACTCGGACTTGGCCGATTTTAAAATACATACCGTTATGATAAATTGCATTCGTTTCTCCATTATTTGTAAGCAAACAAGAATTTGTTGTTTTGATGACCTTTTAGATAAGATATGATGCAACGTGTTTGAGGCCTCTTAACACTATATGTGTGTCAATATTTGAAAACATTAAATAACGCATTTACAAAGAAAACATCTATAAGTACATGGCAAATAAAATTATGAGTTTGAGTCAATATAACAAGACATGTGCTCATTCTTCTTCCAAGTTTTCAAACATATAATCAAACCAGTAATTAACTAGCAATTTGCTTGAACAAATCTCTCTACAGATGTGAGAGGGTTTAGTCACTTTTCAGTACCTACTTTGTAATAAGATATCTCTCAATAGGTTGAAATTGGGCAAAGCGCTGGTGGCCTAGCGGTAAGAGCGTGCGACTTTCAATCCGGAGGTCGCGGGTTCAAACCCCGGGCCCCGGCTCGGACCAATGAGTTTTTCGGAACTTATGTACGGAATATCATTTGATATTTATACCAGTCGCTTTTCGGTGAAGGAAAACATCGTGAGGAAACCGGACTAATCCTAACAAGGCCTAGTTTCCCCCTCTGGGTTGGAAGGTCAGATGGCAATCGCTTTCGTAAAAACTAGTGCCTACGCCAATTCTTAGGATTAGTTGTCAAGCGGACCCGAGGCTCCCATGAGCCGTGGCAAAAAAATGCCGGGATAACGCGAGGAAGATGATGTGTGTCAATATTTGAAAACATTAAATAACGCATTTACAAAGAAAACATCTATAGGTATAAGTACATGGCAAATAAAATCGTAGTACCTATTTGATTGAATAAAAACTTGAAATGGAGACCTAAACAGACGAGGGTCTCCAAAATACGTCGCACGAGCGAATAAAAAATACGTGTACGAGCCGGACTCGCGCTCGAAGGGTTCCGTACCATTACGCAAAAAACGGCAAAAAATCACGTTTCTTGTATGGGAGTCCCACTTAAATATTTATTTTATTGTTTTTAGTATTTGTTGTTATAGCGGCACCAGAAATATATCATCTGTGAAAATTTCAACTGTCTAGCTATCACGGTTCATGAGATACAGCCTGGTGACAGACGGACAGACAGCGGAGTCTTAGTAATAGGGTCTTAGTATTTGGGTACGGAACCCTAAAAAAGGCAAAAACGCTCAGTTTATAAAGCTGTTAATTCTGCAAAACTAAAAAAAATAAGCCATAAAACCTACAACTTATCTTACCTAAACAATACAATTTCCACTATCAGTTTAAAAATTTTTTATTCTACGTCGGTGGCAAACAAGCATACGGCCCGCTTGATGTTAAGCAGCTTCCGTAGCCTATGTACGCCTGCAACTCCAGAGGAGTTACATGCGCGTTGCCGACCCTAACACTCCGCACCCTCGTTAAGCTCTGGCAACCTTACTCACCGGCAGGAACACAACACTATGAGTAGGGTCTAGTGATATTTGGCTGCGGTTTTCTGTAAGGTGGAGGTACTTCCCCAGTTTTAAATAAAAATCATTTATATTACTCCATCATCATCATCATCATTAATTTAAGAGCCTAGCTCTTGTCGGTGGAGCAATTTCCATGTATCTCTTTCCTGAGCCTTTCGTTTGACCGCCTGATACGTCACGACGTTTATCTTTTCCTTTAGTTGGTTCATGTATGTTCTTCTTGGTCTCCCTCTCTTCCGCCTCCATCATACTTAATCCATCATATTTAATCGTAAATGTACATCCATTATAAAAACAAACTGCAGACTTCATCAAGCTTCATAATATATGCAAATCAAAACAGGCTTCCATACAAATCAATGATGAATTTGTTTTATTTGTGACCTTAGTCTGCAAATACGATTGACAAATACTATTATTACACAGCTAGGGCAGCAAAGTAAGAAATTTCTCAGATACATGTAATTGTCGGCCGAGGCGGAGCCGAGGTCATCAAATAAGTGTGTATACAATTTTTCTGTGCGGCAACTTCATTTACCACAGCGGCCGATACTTAGCGACCGGACAACAATCGCACTTAAACTATCGTGAGACATATTTCAAAATATTTATCAGTACGGTTTTTACTCACTATTATTTTTAGTCGCTTTTGGTGACATGTTTCGGATTCTTTGGGAATCCATCCTCAGGCACGAGTGTCCGCGGCGGTTGTGCGTCGTGCACGTCGTACGTGTACGACGTACAACCGCCGCGGACTCCCAAAGAATCCGAAACATGTCGCCAAAAGCGACTAAAAATAATAGTGAGTAAAAACCGTACTGATAAATATTTTGACCGGACAACAGTTTATGTTTTCCGTAAAAAAAATATTTTAAAAAGCAATAACATACTAGATACTCTAATGATTATTTCCATAAGCTATTTTTACGCCTGTCAAGTATTGAAATAAAACAATATTTTTTAACTCCATGTAATTAATTTTGTATCATCATTACTCACACAGACGGATCCAGTTATAATTACCAATCACGTGACGCCGAACAAGTTAATGTCAAGGCACTGATTTGACATTCAGTGAGTGTAAAAATTTAATAAGGTGTCAATTATCGAAAGTCACGAAATTTTTGCTTGGAAATAACGGAAATATATGAAAGCACAATGAAAATAACTGAAAGGAGAGTCAGGAAAAGGTTCGATGAGTTTGAAAATGAAAATGAAAATGAAAAATGAAAAAATTGTTTATTTCGTTTAAGAATTACTCGTACTTATACAGGTAAGTGTTGGTGCCTCTTTTTAAGTAAGAAAATACCTGTGTTAAGAGGCACCGAAAATGAGTAAACATATCAGAAACAGGGACTATAATTATAATAAAAAACCGGCTAGGTGCGTGTCGGGCTCGCCCACCGAGGTTTCGTACAAGTTTCTAATATTTTTTTAATTTTTTTTATTTACGGTTTTCAGATTTTTCCCATGTATTTCTAGTAAAAGACGATATTACTTGCCTTTCATAGTTATTTTTTTTTATTTATACTTTATTGCACATAAAATAAGTACAAATGGTGGACTTAATGCCTTAAGGCATTCTCTACCAGTCTATAGTTCTAAGTCAACGGGAAGTACCCGATCAATTTTGGTTCCCTTGAGTGTGTCTAAATATACGTTTTTTGAGGCATAAACTGCAGTATCTTTTTTTTACGTTAAACATATGTTTGATTTTTTCAAAGCTTCAAGGTACCGTAAACCTAAGTATATAGTTTTTTCAACTCGATACCTCCACCCGTTCCCGAGATAAAGACACTGACAGTTGACAGACAGACGGACAGACGAGCAGACGAGCAGACGGACAGACGGACAACAAAGTGACTCTATAAGGGTTCCGTTTTTTCATTTGAGGTACGGAACCCTACAAAGATACCGTTGAGGAACGATATAGTATAGTATCATCTCGTACCGTTTCGTTTGTGCAAAAATAGTTACAAATTTTTAATGGTGCGTTTTAGACTTATGTTCGGTATTTTTTAACGAAACTTATTTAATTAAATAAGTTGATACTATACTATATAGTTCCTCAACGGTATCTTTGTAGGGTTCCGTACCTCAAAAGAAAAAACGGAACCCTTATAGGGTCACTTTGTTGTCCGTCTGTCCGTCTGCTCGTCTGCTCGTCCGTCCGTCTGTCTGTCAACTGTCTATCTCGGGAACGGGTGGAGGTATCGAGTTGAAAAAACTATATACTTAGGTTTACGGACCCTTGAAGCTTTGAAAAAATCAAACATCTAAGTTTAACGTAAAAAAAGATACGGCAGTTTATGCCGCAAAATACGTATATTTCGACACACTCAAGGGAATCAAAATTGATAGTGTACTTATCGATTCGAAACCTAATTAGGTTTCGAATCAATGAAGTTACTATATAGATAGCCTCATGCTATTCATATTTTTTGACAACCGTATTAGCTAAAAAATAAATGAAACATAAAATTATGACGCAAATACGTATTACTTTTTACATTAAACTTTATGAAAACCGACTACCCGACCACCCTTGCAGCATTGAATAAGGAAAATACCCCAAACAGGCATCGAATTTCTAAGGGTCTCACAATGACAAAAATCCCCTAAAAACCCACTCCTCATTTAATTGGCTATTAAGTTTTTATATACTAAACGTTCCTACAGCGTCTCTATACGCGGAAACATAATAAAATGGCAATTAGTCGGCCCTTGGGGTAAGCTTGGTGATATTTATTGCTCAAATTAGCGGGTTTAAAATGTAGACAATCTCCCAAAGACTACGTTTACAAACTTGCGGTCTCCAGTTAAGCGCTCATTTATGATCTCTTCCGCTTTATGTTGCTTTCTTTTTGTTTGTTACCTTCCGTGATTCTCACTTGATGGTCTGATCGGAAGATCAGCGCTGGAAGTCGCCAGCAGCATGCTGAGATGGGGCCATTTCGTGACACTTTTTTTTCACTATGTTCTTTTAATGTATGTCTTTTGTCTGTGTGTGTCTATTCTATTTGTAAAATCTTACCTACGTTGCAAAAAGCAACTCTCAATTATGTCGTTATTCAAAGTACTTATTTATCCATACATTTTAATTTTTAATCGTCAGTTACAGAATGAATAAAAGTTGTAAAAGTGGACGGAAAACGAATGCAGATGCGCTTTATCCACGCTTTATCCCTAAAGTACCAAACTATGTTTGATACCCGCCGTATACGTACGCCCGGTGTTGCAGGCGTCCATAGGCTACGGTAACTGCTTACCATCAGGCGGGCCGTATGCTTGATTGCCACCAACGTGGTATAAAAAAAGGACATGTATATTGCATCAAAAAGTGACATTTTGAGTTAGACACATAATTACAAAGATAAACACACATCTGGTAGGCCTCCGTGGCTCACTTGGCAGAAGCGATTGGACCGGTGTACCAATGGTCGCAGGTTCGACTCCTGCCGGAGGTGTAAATTTTTCCTTTAATTAAAAACTAAAATACAAATCTGTATGCTTGAAATTACGAAACATACCTACTTGTCAACTTGTCATACGCAACGCATGAGGAGTATGTTACCAAGCTGAGTTTGTTTCTTCCGGTCTTTTAACGGCGTTACACAATGAGCCAATGTGATGTCATGTGTTATCCCATCTAGTAAGTAAATGATCTGCGGTTTAAAATAATAGACGGTGTACATTTTACTCGGAGTTTGTTTTCATTAGGTTTCAGATGATGAACACTGTATGAAATTACAAGCTACTCCTAATTCGTCCAAAAAGGGCGCTCTTTACTTGAAAATAGACATAAATAGTTCGCAAATGAAAGATTCAAATGAAGTACTTGACTTGATGTAACTTTTTCATTCACTAGTTCAGTTCGGATTTATTTAGTTCTTTACTTCAGCAGTTCAGTTTAATTATCTTTTCATTTACTTGCTCATTCGCTTAGTGCCAATGACGCCATGTTTAAACCTTCGGTTCATAAATTCATTTATTTGAGTGATTCATATTGAATGAAATTATCAATCGAATTCTTTATTCAACTAAATATATCCGAGAATGAGAGATAGAAAACCAGTACTGTTGATATAGATGGATCTTTTGAGCTACTGAACTAAACAGAACTAGTGAACTAAAAGAGTGAAGTACTTCACAGCGTATGAAAGATGCATATCAATCTTTTCTTTTTAGTGACACATTAAGACACATTTTGCGCATGACTACTTGAGAAAGAATGAAACAACCATTAAAATTCACAATAAAAGACACATTTTGCGCATGACTACTTGAGAAAGAATGAAACAACCATTAAAATTCACAAATAAAACCAATGTATTAGATTTTTTTTATAACATAGTTATTCGCACAAACTATCGTGAGACATATTTCAAAATATTTATCAGTACGGTTTTTACTCACTATTATTTTTAGTCGCTTTTGGCGACATGTTTCGGATTCTTTGGGAATCCATCCTCAGGCACGAGTGTCCGCGGCGGTTGTACGTCGTGCACTGCCCATAGACCATAGACTGAACATAGTTATTATAGTCGGCCGGACTAAACCCGGCCCTATTACTCTTTACCCTAAAAACTAATGTATTAAAAATAATTTTCGAACCTTATATAAACTCGATAAGAATATCGTTAGCTAGTTGTACGGTCGGGTCAGCGACATCTAGCGTGAAATTTGGTAAACCTTGTTGTATGCAGTTACTATAAGGAACCAAACACTATATGTAAGCATACGGGTAATTCCGAAAAGTTACGAATGTTTTTTGGTTATGAAGCAGTCATTAAACGAGCAGACGAGCCGCCTGATGGGAAGCGGTCACCGTCGCCCATGGACATATGAAACAGAACCACATATGCGTCCCTTGAGTACTCGCTTCTTGAAGAACTCCATTTCGTGCATAGGAAATATCTCACTTTTCACTTCTAACTGATTCTATATGATCTGATCTTACCTAGTATCAATATTCAGAGAGGACAATGGGGCGTTTGACTACGTTCCAATATTCTTGGGACTTAAATGAGAAGGTGAAGTTTGTATGGCAGTTTCATTAAAAATATCTAAACGAAGGAACTCTCAGGCAAGTGCCAGTGTTTCAACATGATCATTATTGTATTCAAGAAGGTGTTTTCCTCGAGTGTATGCTATATCGTTCACATGAATACGCTACAAGCAATTTAAGCGTTGTAATTACATTATTATATGCTTTGTTCTTGCCTCTGTTTCTTAAAGCTTACGTATGGAATATGAATGCTTATTTTATATTTAACCATAGACATAGTAGGTATATAGGCATATATAAGTAGTTATAGACATGAAACCGAGCGACCAGGGGTAAGAGAATAGAATAGTTTTTATTCGTAAACACACAGACAATAGACATACATTAAAAGAACATAGTGAAAATAAAGTGTCACGAAATGGCCCCATCTCAGCATGCTGCTGGCGACTTCCAGCGTTCATCTTCCGAAGAGAAAGACAATATTTACGTATTGACAGTTTCATGTATGGCAGCATAATCCTTTTTCTCTTTCACTTATAAATTTCGGTATTTCGCCATCTCCTCCTTGCTACAATGCCATAACCTGATCATGAAAAAATGCCCGGTCGGTGATAAAGGCAAAGCATGGCACTATTTTCTCTTTCCTCTTATAGAGATCGCAATAAGGATAAGTTCGCCTTTGTACTGCCTATTTCTGTGCCATATTTGTGTTCTATGTCTTTGTACAATAAAGAGTTTATACATACATACATACATACATACATACATAAGACTATATTTCTCTATCAAAGAATGTCAGGCCCTTGTATTTAACACTAACACAAGCGTAAAATATGAGCCCACGAAGGATGTCTGGATGTACATTGCTATTTTTACTAAGGGACAAGTTTGGACAAGGCATGGGATAAAACCGTACAAAATAAGATTTAAAAGGGAGTAATACCTAAAACTGAGCTGGAACGAGGCCAAGAAGGTTGCAGAAAACAGATAGGCGTGGCGGGATCTTGTGGAGGCCCTATGCACCTCCGGGGTGCCCTAGGACATACAACAAAAACAACAATTATAAAAGTGCAAAAAGTAGGAATTACCTTTTCACACGTGTATTGTACAACGTTTTACAGTACATATGGCCCTAAATTTTCCACATACGCACGCATAGTGCTAGTAACCGTACTGTAAATTATTCTAAATTTAAAAATCGTGAAAGTTTAAATCAGTGTTTTAAAAACAACAATACCTAAAACGCGCACACTGTCTATTTGTATCAGAGTAAATGAGATAGCACTATCGTATGTCACTGGGCAAGAGAATAATAAGAAATAAATTAAACAAAGAATAATGCCAACAACTAGGTATGTTGTATATACAGATGTCAATCACAATGAAAAAATTAACGATGATCAACTCTGGTCAACGTGGGACTCGAACCCACATCCTTGGATTGCCGGTCCAATGCGTTACCAATTGCGCCAGCTGACCAAAGCTGCTGCTGAATTCGCGTTGATTGACGGATGGTCAACTGGCGCAATTGGTAACGCATTGGACCGGTAATCCAAGGATGTGGGTTCGAGTCCCACGTTGACCAGAGTTGATATCGTGGATTTTTTCATTGTGATTGACATCTGTATATACAATTTATAGATTGTAATAATGTGGTACGTCCTACAATAAAAAAGGAAAAATATATTAACATTTAACTAGGTATGTGATATGTGATGTCAAAATGCTATCTCCATTTATATTCATTATAAATGGAAATAGCATTTTGACATCACATATCCAGAATAATACAGAAAATTATGACGTTTATCCAGTAAAAAGTTTCTCAGTCAACGTTTCGTTCGGTTCATGTTATTAAATGTTTGAATTCCCAGATCAATAAGGATCGGAAGACATCCTTAAAACATTATGAAACCCGTGAGATATTAATCTTATCTGTCGACCTTACCCCGTCCCACTCAAAACAGTCATAGATTATAATCTACCATTATGTAACGAAGTCAAGGCTACGGGCTAATTTCCTGTTAGAAAAACATTAATGTATGGATTCGTCGCAACCATTAATGTCGCATTTCGTGTAATTATGGGAATATTTTCTCATGATTATTATACCTTTGATTGTTCCAACAGAACATTTGACAAGAACGGTATGAAAGTAACAGACCTATTGTGTTAGAAAAATACAAGAAAAATACAGTGTTTTTTTTATGTCTGACCATTACCACAGAATAAGTAATAGTATTACCATACAGAACGGCCACGCCCCGCCCCGCCCCGACTCGAATTACCTCGCCCCGCGACACCAGAATGACGGCCGTTTGCCGGACGCTCAGTCAGGGGGGTGTCACTGCGCAGTTTAGGTATATTTGGCCGGCGCACCGCCCGGGAAGGTGTATGGCAATGGGCTGCCGCTCGGCTCGCACGATAGTCGTGTCACGTGGCGCTCGCGCAAAATTGAAAATACGCAATGGCTTCGCAACCTGAATCGCGATCTAATCTGTATAAAAGATAATGTTCTGTTTACGGATGTCTGAATAAACGGAAGAACAAGAAAGCAGAAAAAACATATTTTTTAAATTCCGGATTATATTGACCGACATATTTTCAAAGGAATAAGTACTTCTGTGGCATACCTACTTCCGTGAGAATCAGACATACTATCTCCGGCTAAAAATTTTATGTTTACAGAATCAACGTTTGTAATTCCTACATATTTATCTTAAAAATAATAAATCAGTTAGGTATAGGTACAAAAACTTGTCAAGTGACAACCCCGTTCCGACACTCGCAGCTCGGTCATAAAACTGCGGCGCGCAAAGAAGATTCACGGTTCGTGCTGGCTTGTGAATTGTGAAGGAGTGAATTTTCTGTACGGTAGTACTATTAGTTATTCTGTGGCTCAGTACTGTTTTAAGCAACTTACTCACACAATGACGCATGCCGCGTGTACAGACTTGCCGTTCACACATAGAAACGCAAGTGATTTTTAATGTATAGCGTGTCCATCTGTGCCATTACTCAGGATGTCAGGATAGTGTAGGTCATACCGAACCACTTAACTTTAACTATGGAGCCAACGCAAAAATCGGCTGCCTCATAACTGTACATTCACGAAAATTTATACACAAAATGACAATTTGTTAGGTTTTATTATATACAACTTCTAAAAAACCAAATTATACCGTTGGTTTCTGTAGTATACTCGTAGTTTAGAGTAAGAGTAATTTGTGTTTTATTGTTTTTATTTTTTAAGAATTTTTTTTAATAATGTATTGTAATTTTAATAAATAAATAATTATATCGGTTATTGTTACAAACTTCAACTTACATTTTAGTTAGTGTTATTAGTGATATTGTTACTTATAGATTATTACGTACCTACATCTATTTATCTGTAATAAATTATCTAAATTAGCACAACAAATATGATAATTGTGAAATTTCTGACATTTTTATTTTTCTTAATTTGTTAAGAATTAATTATGTTATTTTATAATTTTTAATTTAATTTAATAGTTAATGAATGTCACTAATGTTCAAATATTTTTAGCTTGCTCTAGAATAATTTACAGTACATATATGGTGCTAATTTACCGCCCTAGTGCGGTAACTAGCACTATAAGTGCGTATGTGGAAAATTTAAAGGGCCATATGTACTGTAAAACGTTGTACAATATACACATGCGAAAAGGTAATTCCTACTTTTTGTACTTGTATCGAAATGTACTATTTAATTCTTGTTTTAAATTGTAATGTGATTTTGTTGGACCTATGTTGTGTTTATTAAACGAATTTATTATCAAAAATATGATACATTTAGGTTTACAAATTATTAGATAACATTGTGGACGATGGCACACGCATAAATACTTTTACATGTATACATAATTGCCTCTGACACGGAGTTGGTGAATCGTATTACCCAAAATATAATATTCTAATACGGGTCATATTCTCAAAGTATTTCCAATTTTCTAGTCTTTGATGTATTTTATTAGTAATTGCCCAATGTAATATAATCATAATATTTAAGTGACGTCCATTAGTATTAGGACCTAAAGAGAATATACAAATAATATTATATTATCTAGTCGGTTTATTCAATTTAATGGAATATTATATTGAAAATAATGCGAGGGACCAATATGCGTCCATTTATGATCCGAAACGTAGAGTAGAGCTGGGTTCTGTGTAGTTTTGTAAAAAAAGAACATTCCCAATAATAAAACAAAAAATAGATAAAAAACCGGCCAAGTGCGAGTCGGACTCGTGCACGAAGGGTTCCGTACCATTACGGAAAAAAACAGCAAAAAGAAATCACGTCTGTTGTATGGGAGCCCCATTTAAATATTTATATTATTCTGTTTTTAGTATTTGTTGTTATAGCGGCAACAGAAATACATCATCTGTGAAAATTTCAACTGTCTAGCTATCACGGTTCATGAGACACAGCCTGGTGACAGATAGACAGACGGACAGACGGACAGCGGAGTCTTAGTAATAGGGTCCGGTTTTTACCCTTTGGGTACGGAACCCTAAAAAACAGCATTTTTATATTTTACCTTTAAGATTCCTTAATGTATGTCAGTACAAATTCTTGGTGGCCTTTAAAAGCTTTTTAGTGTAAATAAGCTTTAAATCTAGGGATAATCACTCGTAATACAAAAAAGGTCAAATAAAGCCACTTTAAAAAATACAATATTCTTTAGTTTAGGGATAACCTTTAGGATTATATGATTTGTTAGATATAGGTACTTGTATTTTGTATGTTTATACATTTAATTTTTTGCTAAATTATCGCATTGGGTTCATCCCATAATGATAATTGTATGTGTGAAAAAAAAAAACTTTTTTACGAATACCTGGAGCAAATTTAAGACTCGTAAATTTCTAAATACTGTATAGTAGCAAATTTTAGGGGCATTGTTAGGAATCTGTTAGAAGCTAAATATACCCCAGACGAAAATGCTGACACGGGTAGTTTTCTCACATTTTATTTCTGACAAAGCAGTTTCAAACAAAATAAGCATTTGTGATTGGCCTCACTAGGCTCACCTTTTTATTCGCAAATGATTTTCACTGGATTGTATTTTTTTCTAAGAGATTAAGTCGTCTGGTAACTAGTTCTAACGAATTTAAGATTAACGTTAAACAAAATGGGGAAGAAACCCTGATGGAGCCGTGGGGACCTTTTTTTTTATACTACGTCGGTGGCAAACAAGCATACGGCCCGCCTGATGTTAAGCAGTCTCCGTAGCCTATGTACGCCTGCAACTCCAGAGGAGTTACATGCGCGTTGCCGACCCTAACACTCCTCTCCCTCGAGCTCTGGCAACCTTACTCACCGGCAGGAACACAACACTATGAGTAGGGTCTAGTGTTATTTGGCTGCGGTTTTCTGTAAGGTGGAGGTCTCTGCTCTAGATCTGGAATGACATCCGCTGTCCTGTGCCCTACCACACAAAGCGAGATATCATTCGCTGTGCCCATACCTCTCTTACCTAGCGCGCGTCGCCTCTATGAGGAGCTGGCAAAGCGCCTCACAGAGGCTTCTGGTGACCAGAGGGCTGGTTAATATTTTGCCCAGCGGATCAGCATTATCATGCAGCGGGGCAACGCGGCCAGCCTTCTGGGTACCCTACCGAGCGACTACGATTTAGGGCAAATTTTTTATTTATAAGTTTTTAATTTTTAAATGTTATGGAAATTAAATTCAAATGGGGTAATAGGTATAAGTTTTGTAAAAGTGTTAATACCCATTAAAATTATTTTGAGCTATCACATTATTAGGTCGAATAAACGCTCTCGATATTTTTCAAGCCGTTTTTGAAGAAGCTTCTAGTCCAATATATATATGTACGTATCCTCAAAACGGATCGAAACATGTCAAGTGTTTATTTAACTTACTTAATACGTAAGTAATCGGTTTAAAATAAGTCTCACGGGAGTTTTACAGTTACACACAGTTTTACACTGATTTAAACTTTCACGATTTCTACACATTATTAATATCGAAAGTCGATAAATCGAATATCGTTAGTGTTATGTGTCGACAGAGTAACTGTCATTTCATTTTGCTCCCTAAAATCCGACGTCTGGTTACATTTTTCCTCCCAGTTTTTCATTTTGGCACTGTTTTTTTTGGTAAAATTGGGGAACTACAGTCAGTACCAATGCTACCATTCCAAAAAAATAAACAAAATCACTCCTTATTCAGAATAAGAAAATAAGTTTTTGGCAAAACTTTCATTTCTGGTACAAGCTTTTATTGCTGACTGTACTTTTCATTCCACAGACAACTAATACTCATCGAGACAATTCTTAAAACCCCAAACACAATTAGGTTGCGTTGTTTTATAACAAAGTTCCTATGGCAACCTCATGTCTTCGTCTTCAGATCAGCTCCATCGTACCATTGTCATCCGACTTATACAAGTATGCAAATTTTCAGCTTCATCGGAAACCGGGAAGTGGGTCAAATTAACATACATACATACATGTAATCACGCCTATTTCCCGGAGGGGTAGGCAGAGACCACGGATTTCCACTTGCTACGATCCTGACATACCTCTTTCGCTTCCTTCACTTTCATAACATTCCTCATAAACGCTCGCCGGTTTAGGGTGCTCTTGACTTGGCTTTCTTCAGGATTTCCCCGATCTGATCAGAGAAAGTCCGCCGAGGTCTGCCCCTTCCAACTCCCGTTCAAATTAAACTTGTACGATTTGACCCGTACATACATAGTTACATAGGTACATTGCAAGTTAATAAAAAGGGTCTCCATTGTTTCCCATATAGTTTTGTCATAAATCATCATCATCATCATGTCAGCCGATAGACGTCCACTGCTGGACATAGGCCTCCCCCAAGGCTCGCCACTCCGACCGATCCTGTGCCGCTCGCAACCACCGAATTCCCGCGACCTTCACCAGGTCGTCGCTCCATCTCGTTGGAGGCCTACCGGCAGTTCGTTTGTCATAAATAAATAAAATGTAAATAAAAATCGTTTATTTCAGATCTGCATTGATCCATCACGGTGTTAGTATAAAAAACCTAGAAATTATGTTAAGTATACTAAATTAACTAATAATAGTACAACTAATGCGCCTGTGAACGGGTTCCAGCAGGCGTTCTACATGACATTAAAGCTCTCCAAGGGGTCTCTACGTGTTGGATCTATATCCCCACTCAAGCCTATCAAAAGACCGGGATTTATAGGCCCGTGATATCCAAGGAGGTACAACTAAAAAAATATTAATATAGTTATTAATTTCGTTTACGTAGTACCACTGTAAATAATAAAAAGTTCACTGAAATAAAGGATATATATGCCTCAAAAAATATTTATATCTGGGTAAAAACTAAAAGCTAGGTATTTAGTTAGGTATTATTATTTACAACGACGGGACTTAATCGCGTAAAATAAGTATTAAACCAACCTCCGACGTTTCGAGGACGGCGTTGTCCCCGTGGTCTCGGAGAAGACTGGCTAAAGTTGACATCAACATCTTCTAGGCGCGCGAGTTGATGAGATGTTGATGTCAACTTTAGCCAGTCTTCTCCGAGACCACGGGGACAACGCCGTCCTCGAAACGTCGGAGGTGGGTTTAATACTTATTTTACGCGATTAAGTCCCGTCGTTGTAAATAATAATGAGTAAAAATCGTGAAAGTTTAAATCAGTGATTTGGTTAGGTGTTTGGTTAGATAAATGTCATAATGTATTGTTAGTCCACATTTTCGCTAGTCATAATTTGGTTTTTCTCAGAAACGCGCAATTTTTCAGGATTGCCATAAAACAAACCTAACCTAACCTATCTATAGGATACCCTGAGGAAAATCCTGAAAAGTTAACGGTTTCAGAATTATGACTAATGATAATATGACAATCATTACATTATGACTTTCAATAATTATGTCAAACAAAGGGACCTCTAATGAAAGCTTGTAATAAAAACTGCTTATTTTGATAAACGTAAAGTAAACGTTGTAACGTCGCTTTTTGGGAGGTCGCCTAAAAGGAGCGAGTTAAATTCTGACCGATTTAAGTTTACATCTAATTAATAAAGAGCTTTTGATCAGGAAATAGCTTTATATAGACAGCGATATTCCGTATCTTTAGCTCCGGCACGTTCGACAGAGATTCTCAAGTCAAATTACCAAATTCTCGAGAACTGGAGATTTTCCAATTTTGGGCATTCTTGGATCGGCACCCGATTAATATTTCCGGCATCTCTTTTTGTACTGTCACCATCAGATATATGTACCGTTCTCAATCAAAAGGTACCACTGTCGCTTACCATAAGGACGCTGACAGGTTATTCGTATAAAGATACAAGCAAATTTCGTCTTTATGGTAAACGACAAAGTGGTACCTTTTGATTGAGAACGACACATATATCGGAGCGGCCAAGGTATTCACAAATATCTGACACGCCTCTATTGTCAAGGAGGTACGTGTTCAGATATTTTTGAGCATCTCGGCCGCTCCGATATATCTGATGGCGACCGTACCAGGCTTTTTAGGATTTTATAAACGTTTTTCTTCCCAACTGTGATATCCTTCCAAAAGTCATCGACTTCTCATTGAGATGATTCTAAGAAACTCAAATTTAATGAGGTTGTTTAATTAAAAAGAAGAACTGCTTATGAAATTATTCTTAAATCTCGTTCCTTGTAATTTTTTTGCAGCTGACTGTAGGATACCTACTTACTAATTTATAAGTAGGGTAGGTAAGTGTAAAAAATACCTTTTAAACTATTATAATTTAGAATCATGTACCTACTTAAAGTAATATATTTACAGCGCTCTGTACAAAATTGTACACGGAGAGCACTTATGGGATCACTTCGGTCTTGCAAATCGGTAAAATGCGTTTTTTTTTAATTTTATCTAGGTAAAGCTGGTAAAGTAACGATAGGGCTAAATCATATATTTTATCACCTACCTATTAGGTATAATTATTTTGAACTGATGTAATTTAAATACGAACTTTATTTTTATTGTGTTTAAATTAACATTTATATAGGTAAGTAAATCTATAAACGTTAATCACATAATAACTTATTAAAAAAATAAAATTATTTTTCAAGTTTTTATGTTAATAGAATCTAATAAGAATATGTCATCATTTATATTTTTCGAGTAGTTTAGCTACCGTTAACCATTTTATTTATTAAAAAACACTTACAGCAATATCCTTCACTGATATTCCTTTACTGTGGAACCGCACAAAATTTCATCCATCCATAATATCACTTGGAACACATCAATACTTGTCACTAAACTGTCACAAAAATTAAATATCACGCAACACTCATCAATTTTTATCCGCACCCATCCAAGTTATAGATCAAGTCACTCACACTTCACAATTCGCGCACTCAACCGTCATAATTTTTTGAATTTCGAATTTTTGAATCGTCGTGCGTTCGACCAATCGCGTTCGATTTTCAAACGCGACGCAGCTTCACGCATTCATGCTCCAAGCTCGGACGCCCGAAGCTAACTGAGGAGCCTCCCGTCCGATACCTGCAGAGGCACACACACTAGCGCGATTCACGCACACAATCTAAGGGTGTTAGAACTTGAATAAGGGATGTTGTTCACGCGGTTGTCCATTTTGAGTTTTTTTTTTAATGGCCGTGTGAAGTGTAAAAAAAGTGATGTTTATCTTCCAAATATGGGAGAAGTAAACACCATTGCATTCCCTAAGGATAAGGATGAATGAAATGAATTTCTACAAAGGAAACGTTTGGCTGGAACTATATAATCTTTTGTAATTGATTGACCAAAACTTGTCAAGATAAAATCAAGAGGTAAATGAGGAATCTAATGTTTTCCTCTATATACGATAAATCGTAATATAAGGTGTTTTATCCTTTACCCATTGGACAACGTTTACTATGGAACCAATCTCATCAATAAATAAGGAATACTGTCGCATAGAAACCGTGGAGAAATCAAGATCTTTTGACGGTCTGGCCTAGTGGGTAGTGACCCTGCCTGTGAAGCCGATGGTCCTGGGTTCGAATCCCGGTAAGGGCATTTATTTGTGTGATGAGCACAGATATTTGTTCCTGAGTCATGGGTGTTTTCTATATATTTAAGTATTTATATATTATATATATCGTTGTCTGAGTACCCATAAAGTACCCATTTTGGCTTACTGTGGGTCTTAGTCAATCTGTGTAAGAATGTCCTATAATATTTATTTATTTATTTATTATTTATTATTATCTAATTGTCAACTAAAAATCTATTGTATCTATGAAATTGCAATAAAAAAAATTCGCACTGTGTTGCCCCATAAGTACCGTAAAAGTGCTCCCCGTGACTGAAAAATTATGCTCTACAACAGTTTTTATGGTATACAGAACCCTAAAAACTAACATACTTAGGTACATATATATCTACAAACTTGTATCCTGAATACAATAGGTAATACATTTTTTTTGCAGTCGTGAAAAAAAAAACCGTTTAGCTTTCAAAACAGGGAACTTGCATACTTTTATTTAATTTTAATGCATTCCTTGCGTAACGCCATTACGCAAATAACCAAACAGACGAGATGTATTCTAATATGGACCTGTTTTCTCGATAGTAGAATATTTATTTAGGCCGTAAAGTGGCTGAGCGTCAATTTGGACGAAAAAAAGAATGAAAAGAATACTTGACCCCAAATGCTCGTATTATCACAATATTTGAGGATACGTACTTTTGCCTGTTGACCGATTCATATAGGCAGTTGATTTTGTAATGATATGCTCGTGTTGAATTTTTAGATTTCTAATTTGCATTGCGAGTTTGCGTATGGTAATTTCGGAAAATTTCCAAGTATGTTTACATGTTTTTTTTATTACTTGAAATGTACCTATATGTATGTAAGTTAAATGTAACTGCGTTTGTATGGGTTAGCGTTGAAATAACCGGGAAAATTGCGGGAAAATTTCAAAACGGCTCGTTTTTTTCAAGTTTCTTTCGAAAAAAACAATATAATTTTTAATATACTTAATTAGGAATTTAAACAGGTAGGTTATTAAGGTTGCATGTCTAATGTGTTTGTTTATGGCATTGACACTGTCATCACTAATCAGTGGCATTGTGTGTGACGTATATAATTTTTCTAAATAGAACTGGAAAAAAACCGAAAAAACTAAATTTTAAAAAGTTCCCGGAAAAAACAGTTGATTTTTTCCGGAATTTTTATCCCTAGTACGGGTCAAATCTTGCAAGATAAATTTGACCCATATCCCCATTTCCAATGAAGCTGAAAATTTGCATACTTACCTATGTAAGTCGGGTGACAATGCAATATTATGATACCATCGAGCTGATCTGATGATGGAGACAGTGGCCATAGGAAGTCTGTAATAGAACAACGAAACCTAATTGGGATTGGGGGTTTTAAAATTATCTCGGTGAGTATTAGTTTGCTTGTGGAAAAAAAACAGTCAGCGATAAAATCTTGTACCAAAAATGAAATTTTTGCCAAAAACTTACGCAACAAAATCCCTACTTAGGTACAATAGTTATTTGCGATACAAGTGCGGAAAAGAAGAAATTCGAAACGAGTGGCGATAAATTAAAACACGACCGCAGGGAGTGTTTTAAATCGACACGAGTTGCGAATTACCTATTCGCACGTGTATCGTGCAACGTTTTACAGTACATACGGCCCTTTAAACTTTCGACATATGCACGAAAAGTGTTCTTTACGCACTAGTGCGAGAAAGTAGCACCAGATGTACTGTAAAAACTTTTATATAATTTAATTTTCTTTCCTATAAATTAGTAGTTTAGCTATGTTTACCCCGTTATGAGAATTAGGCAATTCTCTAATGTTGAGACTGCTGCGCCTTGTTTATTATAGTTATTTTCATAGTGTAATGTCATATGGTATTCTGGTTTGGGGCAAAGCAGCTGACATACAGACTATATTTGTCTTACAAAAGAGAGCCATTCTCTCTATAAGAGCGAGTCAACGAGAATCTTTGAATGCCGTTTTGTTTCTTTTTTTAAATAAAACAATGTTGCCTTTAAGTAAAATAAGCTAACTTAGGGTTTTAAGGCACTTTTCCTCCAGGGCCCATAAATTTTTCCACCCTATATGTATTGTATTTTGTCCTATTTACTCGTAATGCATGTTAACTATAAGATGTAATGTTTTGAAAATATGTGTACCGCCGAGTTTCTTGCCGGTCCCATATTGGGATTCCCTCCTCCAATTGAAGGGGGATTTAAATCTTCTCGAAGCAGAGATACTGAGAATAAATTTATAGATAAGTATTTAGAGCTCTATCTCAAAAGTAATGTAAGTAGATATCGTAGTTCTCCGTACGGTAACAATGGCAACGAGTGACAAGGAAAAGTTGATTCCTCTCATCATCTTCCTCGCGTTGTCCCAGCATTTTTACCACGGCTCAAGGGAGCCTGGGGTCCGCTTGGCAACTAATCCCAAGAATTGGCGGAGGCACTAGTTTTTACGAAAGCGACTGTCATCTGACCTTCCAACCCAAAGAGGAAACTAGGCCTTGTTGGGATTAGTCCGGTTTCTTCCTTCACCGAAAAGCGACTGATAAATATCAAATGATATTTCGTACATAAGTTCCGAAAAACTCATTGGTACGAGCCGGGGTTTGAACCCGCGACCTCTGGATTGCTAGTCGCACGCTCTTACCGCTAGGCCACCATTGCTTCCTCTATTTACTCAAAAAACACAAATCAATATATTTATATAATAATATAATTTTGTAATTCCCTGGCTGTACAAGTACTAGCTTATTAGGCCACAAAAACTGTAGGTATCCAGTAGTTAGTCGGATTAGTTTTTTAAACGCTTTGCTTAGAACCTGCTTAGAACTTAATTTATACATTTTAAATATTAACTGAGCTCGGGGCGGGCTACTTATTCAGTTATTAAAAGTTCGATCAACCTACAACCACAATTTTCTATTTAAAATGTTGAGTTTAGTTTCGCTGCATACTCCATCCGATAATAAAATTCTATGTTATACGCGCGGTACGTCAAATATTAAACTTTGCGAACTTTTAAATGGAGCCCGGTTATTTTAACCAGCAGTTAATCGATTTCGGTGAGATTTTAATTCAATTATCGACAAATATGGATGGAATTAATTTTGTATTAAGCAAAAACGTTTGCAAACGACGATGTAGACGGATAAGCTTAGTTGGCTCAATTCGTATAGCGGTGTGCTCTAGTAAAAAAAAAAATATAAAACCGGCCAAGTGAGAGTCGGACTCGCGTTCCAGGGGTTCCGTACATTACACAATTTAAACAATGTATTTTTATGTGCAATGTCTTTAAAAAACCCGTAGGGGTCGGATCAAAAACTAAGTAATTAAGTCCGACTCACGCTCGACTGCACATTTCTAATACATTTTACGGTGATCTATAGGTAAAGATCTATTTTGTGTATTTTTTTCAAAATTTTTGACCTAGTAGTTTCGGAGATAAAGGGGGGGAATGGTCATTTTTTGCCTATTTTTTTTAATAACTTCGAAACAATTTATCTTAAAATTATAAAAAAAATATATTTGAGATTCTCACAATGAGCTCTTTCATTTGATATGTAACACGATATAGTTTGACAAACTTTATTTTTTAATTTTCTCATTTACCCCCCAAAAGTGGCCCCCGTGGGTAAAATTAATTTGTTTACATTACATGTCCATCTTTGGGTCACAACCTTACATATGTGTACCAAATTTTAACTTAATTGGTCCAGTAGTTTCGGAGAAAATAGGCTGTGACAGACGGACAGACAGACAGACGCACGAGTGATCCTATAAGGTTTCCGTTTTTTCCTTTTGAGGTACGGAACCCTAAAGAGACTTGTATTCGCGACGACAAAAAACATGTACGAATATGTACAGATAACAGTAGCAAGAAAAGAAGAGATCATTAAATAATAAATAAAATAATAAAATTTATTTATTTCGGACAAACAAATGCATCCATAGTGTGTTAGTAATACAAGCAAAATCTTAATCTAGTGCTAGTATTTAATACAATAGGTATTTAATTCATTAAGGGCCACTTGCACCATTCACTAACCCGGGGTTAACCGGTTAAACCTGGAGTTACCATGGTTACCAGTACAATTTAACACTGGGTTAACGGGTTATCCAGTTGCTTTGCAAAGTCATCTTGTTTTAAGGCATTTTGAAAGAATTAAACCGATGTGACGAGCGTTCGCGTTTGCGTTATGTCTTTTTTGTATGGGATTTTGAACAGCGCGCCAAGCGGGACGTTTTGGAAACTCAAAATCCCATACAAAATGGCGCTTAACGCGAACGCGTACGTTACGTCACGCTTTCGAATGAAATTTACACTAGGGCATAGACATAGTATATACAAGTAGTTATAGACGCGCCACTGAGGGACCGGGGGAAAGATTATTCATATATTTGGGCAGCATAGGTTTTTTTTTTCTCACATAAATTACGGTATTGCGCCATCGCCTCCTACCTATGATGCCACCCGGTCGGTAATAAGGACAAAGCATGACACTATTTTCTCTTTCCTCTTATAGGAATAGCAATAAGACTATCTTTCTCTATCAAAGAGTGTCAGGCCCTTGCACTAGGCTCGATTGCTCATGATATTTTCGTTATCGATTCTTCTTCTTCTTCTTCCTAGCCTTATCCCTTCATTTGGGGTCGGCTCTCCTCGTCCTTAGGTGACAGGATCGCCTGTCCTGGGTTGTTTGCGTTTCAAGCTGAGCCCGTTCCAGGTCTTTGGATACGGTTGTCCACCACGTAGCTAGGAGGCGCCCTCCGCCTTTTCTTTTTTCCGGGAAAGAGCCTTTTTAACTGGGTACTCTTCATCCCTTCTCATCACGTGCCCGAACCAGCGCATTCGCCTCTCTACCATCTTATCACCTATGGGTGCGACTTTGAAGGAGCCCCTGATGTATTTGTTGCGAATCCGATCCAGCCTCGTTACACCCGCCGACCATCGCAGCATCTTCATTTCGTTCACGTGCAGTTTGTTCTCGTGGGTCTTCTGTGCCGCCCAACACTCAGTGCCGTACAGCATAGCGGGTCTGATTGCCGTTGATCGATTACACGCTGTTTTCAGACTTTGATAGATCGCCCGAGAACCGGCAATCTACTTTCACCGGTGACGCTGATACAAGCCACAAGAGAGAAAAAATATAGGTATACGTATCTATAATATCCATATATTGTATAATATCTATATTCATTTTAATTAATTGTAATTTTTAATTGCACTGACTTCATTCCCTATTGCATTAATTTCGCAGAATATTTTCATAAAAAATAATTTAATTTGTTTCCTAGTATGTATGTATATACATAGATCTATATTGCATTTAATTTGTTCGCAGTCTTTATTGTTAACCTTTACAATACTTATTATTTAAACAGTTTTTATATTGTTATATGGATCATAAGGAGCGCTACATATTTGTGTTTATATGAATATGTATTATATATGTATGTATATTTTATATTCTACATTACAGGTTTTAATTATTTACGTTTGTTAAATTGAACCACAATTTACTTTCTGTTCATAGTGTTGGTTTTGTAGGGTTCCGTACCCAAAGGGTAAAAACGGGACCCTATTAATAAGACTCCGCTGTCCGTCTGTCCGTCTGTTTGTCTATCATCAGGCTGTATCGCATGAACCGTGATAGCTAGTTGAAATTTTCACAGATGATGTATTTCTGTTGCCGCTATAACAACAAATACTTAAAAGTACGAAACTCTCGGTGCGCGAGTCCGACTCGCACTTGGCCGGTTTTTCTATCTTGATTTGGTTATTGTTTCATTCTAAATTGCTCAAAGGTTGAGTGGAAGAGATCCCTTATAGGGATAAGTTCGCCTTTGTACATTGTATATATTTAGTTTTAATTGTGTTTGTAATCTGTCTTATGTACAATAAAGTGTTTACATACATACATTCCTAAAGTATGTATATAGATCTATTGCATTTATTTTGTTCGGAGTGTTTTTTGTTAACTTTTACAAAATTATTTATAAACTTTTTATAATATTGTCAACTAGTTTATTTAGAAGGCGTGTTACACATGAGTTCAATTTCTATGCTATAATTCAAATATTGTCCCTGGCACTTAGCTTTCCCATACAAAAATCAGCATTATCAGCGGTAACTCCTGTAGGCTGGAGGTTTCGTTATCGATTACACACTGTTTTCAGACTTTGATAGATCGCCCGGGGACCAGCAATCTGCTTTCACCGGTGACGCTGAGATGGGGCGTAAGTCATAAGAGACTATAAGGAAAATGTACTATTTACAAATTTATTACATTTAAAAGTCAAAAGTCAAAAGCATTTATTTGTTCAACATAGGTAAGGTACATAAGTACAGGTCTCACATAATCATTGTATCACTATGTTGTGCCGTAAGGCGTACAATTTTCCATTTATGGACTGTGGCTGCATGCTGAGCACAATTTAAGCTAATTAAACGGCTTAAAGTACGTATTTTAGTTATTCGTGAGACATATTTCGGAGAGCTTAGGTCTTCATTTTCAAGCCCTATCGCGGCGAGCGAGAGTACGCACTGCCATTAAATGGTAAAACGGTGCTACTCAAGTTACAGCTTTAATTAACAAATGCTTCCTTTTATGTTCGTCTACCGTCCCTTTTTTTTAGATTTTTAATATCTATTTTAATTAAGTCTGTAGAAAACTGTCAAAACGCGGCAACTATAGTCTGAGCATACCAAAACATTGTAACGAGAGTTAACGGGTTTTTATTTCAAATCCATTGATGACATTGGGTAAAGCATAATGATATAAGTGCTACTGGCAGCGTTCTGCCTACATTATAATATTATTACATTAAGAGCATAGAATACGCCAAAACGCGGCAAGCGACTGAAAAAATGATGCTAACATTGTTTAAAACAAAGTTAGTAGACAGAAAGTTTTTTATTCTGCGTTGATTATGTATGTATGTATGTAAACAAATGATGTCTAATATATTTTTTGTTTAAAAAATCAGCTGTTCAGCAAAGGGGGTAGGTTAGGTTGGGTTGGTTAGACATTTGCTGATCAACTGATTTTTCAGCTAACAATTTTTGCGGATCAGTTAAACTGTAATCCAAAATGAAATAATCCGCTTACCAACTGATTGCTTAACAAAATTTGATTAATGGTGGATCGCTTACTGCCGATCAAATAATTAATTTGCCAACCAAATCCATTTAGAGCAGCTCAGTATGACATTAATTGCGAACTGGTTTAGAAATACTTGCTTATCTTAAGTTGCTGACCAATTATACATTTTGGCTGACCATATGTATATTTTTGTTCATCAAAATAGGAATATTTTGCAGATCGATTGAATGACACCAGTTACTTATACAAATATATCTTGTCTAAGTACGTGCTTGAAAACGCTATATCTCATCATTTAGGCCGAGTGGATCTGAGTTTAATTTACTAAGTAAACATAACATTGAAACTTTTCTATTACTGCTGTTTGTAGTCCAGGGGGTTTTACTAGTAAATAAACGTTTTTTTTTAAAGTAAATTTATTTTTGTTGACAGTGGAAAGTTTCCAAATTACTTTTTTACTGCGATGTTTACGCTTAAAGAAATGACTGTAAACAAGATGTAGAATGAATGAAATAGGAGTAAATAAATAAATGAGGTCGGATTGGTGGAGAAAATACGCTGTAGAGCCTAGCTGTAAGGTATTTAAATAAACATATTTCCGCCAAAAGATTTATATTTAGATTTAGACCAAGAAAAGTCTGCAGCGATTTTGATAGCATAAGCAGTAAAAGTGTTATTTTAACCATCAAACTTCTATGAAATTATGACTTATAAATTTAACACTTGCACTGCGTGTGCTATCACAATCCCTGCAGATTTTTCTTGGTCTAACTCTATAAGCATTTACAGCCGACTAATTATTACATTATTATTTACTTTATCGGAACTTAATCGCGTAACTTAAGTTTTAATTAATATTCTGAAATAAGTCTAGCGACATTAGTAAAGTGTGTAAAAACATCGAATCGAAAATAGGTACCTCAAAACGGCCTGGGACTTCAACTTATTTATTTGCTCTACCAACTTTACTTTTACTTTACTTTACCTTTGTTTTATTAGAAAATATTGTGGCTCTGTGAGTCTGTGTGTGTGACCTTGTGAGTCTTCTTTGTATAGATATTTTTTTTTATACCACGTCGGTGGCAATCAAGCATACGGCCCGCCTGATGGTAAGCAGTTACCGTAGCCTATGGACGCCTGCAACACCGGAGATATTACACGCGCGTTGCCGACCCTTGAAAAACCTGTACACTCCTCTTTTAAAGAACCCCATACTGTAGCCCCTCGGGAAAACCTCGGCAGGGAGCTCATTCTACAGCCGAAGCGTACGCGGGAGGAAATTCCTCTTAAACCGCACAGTACGCGACCATTTAGGTGCTAGGGTGTGAGGATGAACACCCTGCCGATGGCGAGCGGTGCGGTGATAGAAAGCGGCCGTTGTCAAACCCATTGTACAAGCGGTAGAACACGCATAAGGAGGCGAAGTCTACTTCGGAATAATGTTAATGTGATACAATAAATGAATTTGCCACTCCCGATTTATACGAAACCGATACCAAAGATGGGATAGTAGCTTCACTATATCAAGATACATTTGAGAGCCCCAAATAAACTTTCAAGAGAGGATATCTCGTAAACTATTCAAGATATGGAAAAACTTGACAAAATTAAACTTGTAGCAAATTTAATCAGCTTCCGGTTTGTGTAAATAGTCATGTCGCTAAGACGCAAAGTTTCCAAGATATAAGTAAAAAACCGAAAAAGGGACCTTCAAACCCCCCTTTCTCGTGGCTCGAGGGCTACGGCCGGTGACTTTTGATATGTTCACCTAACTAGTTAGTCCAAACAGTTATGGAGTCAAAAATTGTGTTCCAAGCATTTCCCTCTATACCTTCTTGTTGCTTGGCCTAGGTCTATTATGTTAGTATTAAAAGTACTTTAATCTAGGAGTTAGTTCCTACGTACTACAAATATTTATTTAAGTAAATCAAAGTAATAAATAATAACCAAACTACAGAAATCAAATTTGTTACAATAAATTTATAATATTAATATCATTATTTAAAAACTACTAAAGTAAGTAGGTAGGTAAATTCAAGTTAAGTACCTACATTTAAATTATATTCAATCATATTATTTATATCATATTCAATTATTCATTCCTTTTTAACATTAAACATGTATGTCGCTTGTAAATGAATCTTGAATTCCACAAATTCTGTAAAGTATTCAATTCTAAATCATTCAATAGTTCAAGGTCGGTATAACAATCAGTTAACCTATTCGCCTTTAACAATAAACACTTCTTTGAATCAGTACTTTTTCAATCGCTTTCTTCAATTACAAAGGCAAAAACAGTGACTAGTGAATTGTAGACTGCTAATCTGAAAACAGGTCGTGTGTCTTACTTGAGATTTTATTGTGGCATACTACAAATTGAATACTATATTAAATTGCTTACAAAACACGAAGTTAGTCATTTTTTCTAAAATAAATCCCTTTAACATGGCTATATAAGAGCTATTATTTAGTAATTACTTGCATTATCGTCGCCTGCGGTATTTCCGGACCGATACGACCTTCAAACCTTCAAGAAAAGAGCGTACTCCCATCTTAAGGTCCGGCAACGCATTTACAACCCCTCTGGTGTTGCGGGTGTCTATGGGCGGCGGTAATCGCTTAACATCAGGTGATCCGTCTGCTCGTTTGCCTCCTATATCATAAAAAAAACACGACTGTAAAGGGCTTATTACTGCACTTTGCTAAATTTAGTCATCCTAATTAGGCTGCTTAGGATAGGAAGGACACTCCTGATTAAACTGTTCTAAATTTAGTCACGACAGTTCTAAATTTAGACACGTCCGCCCACCGTAGGCGACTTACTGCACTAAATATTATTACACCTATCCTAACTAGGATGCTAAATCGTTCAGCTTGTCAGAAACCATCCTTGCTCCAAATTAGGATATACTTACTTGCTAAACGCGATTACACTATTAATTTAGGATTCTAAATCATTTAGAATCCTAAATTTAGCAAAGTGTATTAAGCCCTTATCCATGGCTTGACTTGCCTAGCAGTCTTCTCTTGCTGTTGTTTTTGTTGCTTTTCTTGCTGTTGTTGTCTGTACATGTTCGTACTTGTGTTGTGATTAACGAATAAATATTTTATCTTTTTTATCTTTATCTATCAGTCTGTATTTTACCCTCGTGTATGTAAGTAGCATCGCGTGTGGCTTCGACAATTACCATTTACCACCGCTATTACTGTTAAGTGTCTAGATACTACTGCGATTGGTATCTAGTACCTGTGAAAAGTGGAGTAGGAGAGTGCTAGGAAATAGCCAGCTTTTAAGGATGACTCACGTTAGACCGGGCCGTGACCGGCCCAGAGCTTCCGGCGCTTCTTTTTCTATGGAAAGCATCACGTGATCACCTGTCATGTCATAGAAAAGTAGGCGCCGGAAGCTCCGGCCCGGTCACGGCCCGGTCTAACGTGAGTCATCCTTAAAGGAGATTATAAGTCAGTCATAATTAAATGAGCTTTGACAATTTTTATTTTTGATACAAGCTTCTGAGGTGTTTCACTTGCGCTATGACATGGGGTTTTTCAAGAAGTAGGTATTAAGGGTTGGCAACGCATAATTGGCTCCTCTGATGTTGCTTATGTCCATGGGCGGCGATGACTGCTTCCCATCAGGCGGCTCGTCTGCTCGTTTGCTTCCTATTACACAAAAAAAAGAAAAAAATTCTATGGAATGATATCCCTTCGCGCCTAAATTTTTTAATTAGCCGCTCTTTTCTACTCACGGAAATTACTTGAAAGACCACTCCACTAACCCGGGGTTAACCGGTTAAAACGTTAACCCAGTATTTGCGTTGTTTTACCATAGAGTTCCTACGGCTACCTCGTGTGTACATCATCTCTTCAGATCAGGTATTAGGTAGATGGTACCATATGTGTCGTTTTCAAGCAAAAGGTACCACATTGTCGCTTGCCATATTATAAGGACGCTCTGACAGGTTTTTCATATAAAGATACAAGCAGTTTTCGTCCATATGGTAAGCGACAATGTGGTACCTTTTGATTGAAAACGTCACATATTATTGTCACCCAACCTACTATGTGAAATTCAGTTTAATAGAATTATGGGAAGCGGGTCTAAAGCTCGCAAACTTTGACCCGACTCATGACGACTTAGGGCCACTTGCAACATCCCACTAACCCGGGGTTAACCGGTTAAAACGTTAACCCAGTGTCAAATTGTACTGGTAACCATGGTAACTCAAGGTTTAACCGGTTAACCTCGGGTTAGTAGGATGGTGATTATTCGGAAATCCACCCCGTTATTTAAAAAAGATGACGTGAAGCGATAACAAAGTTTACATTGACAGTAACGCAGCGTCTTACGTAAGCGAACAACTCGCGAACGCGAAGCGAAGCGGCACGGCGCGGTGCGGCGGGCCCACGGCGTTCGCGTTCGCAACGAGATCTCCCACGTAGGACACTTCTATAGGTATCAAAGGATTGATTCACCCCGCGCCGCATCGCTTCGCTGCGCGTTCGCGTGTTATTCGCCTACGTAGTACGCTGCGTAACTATCAAATTTGCAGCGATAAAGTACTCAAAATTACCAGTAAACTGTTATCCCGAAACGTTTAAGAATAATTAAATACATAATTTATTGCAAGTAATTATTCCCAGGATACTTTGTGGCAATTATGGTCGCCCACGTAAATAAAGATTTATAATATAACTTTTATTAAGTAAAACGCATAAATATAATAAATAGCAATAACATGTAAATTATGAACCGTAACCTGACTACATACTTTGAATAGAACCTGCTTTTGTCAATGATATATGAAAACATGTACTTATTTTTGTTATTCTTTGCGTGTACCTTCGACGACCGGTCTGGCCTAGTGGGTAGTGACCCTGCCTGTGAAGCCGATGGTCCTAGGTTCGAATCCCGGTAAGGGCATTTATTTGTGTGATGAGCACAGATATTTGCTCCTGAGTCATGGGTGTTTTCTATGTATTTAAGTATTTATATATTATATATATCGTTGCCTGAGTACCCATAACACAAGCCTCCTTGGGCTTACCGTGGGACTTAGTCAATCTGTGTAAGAATGTCCTATAATATTTATTTATTTATTTATAATATTTATTTACCTGTTCGGGCTGTCCTGGGCTGTCCGTACAAATCGTACATGTTTTATTCATATATTCGTACAACTAAAAAAATGGCTCGTCTCGCATGCCATTTACAGTGCGAATTACTTTTATAATTTACAATGCAATTGACATATAATAATTTTATGACAAAAATCTAATTAACATTATCCTCACAATAAAAAAAAAATTGACATATTTATATCACCCTATTTGTATGAACTGAAATAAATGTCATATACGAAGGAAAAAATGACCAAAGCCTCCAGTGTCCAGAGCTGGAATCGAACCAGCGTACCCCGTTTACCGGACAGGTGCCTGAACCGCTCGGCTATCCGGCCACGGTGGCATGGGTCGAAATTTCCAAGTATATGACAATTCCCGAAGGCTTGTGGCGCCCCCTCCACCACCACATATACCATACCATACCACCATATTTTCATAGAAAATAATTTAATTTGTTCTTAGACCCTATTTGTAATTTAATTTATCTCATTTAATTTCTATTTGGACCTGTAATATTATTAATAAATGAGTATGAGCATTGAATTGGCGCGAGCTAAGCGCACAATTATAACAAAATTACATCATTTAGATATTATTTTGACATGTACTGTACTCATAGTGTCGTATCTTCGGGCGACTAAGTAAATATTTTCCTCAATTTATGTCTATTTTTGTATGGGATTTTGAACAGCGCGCCAAGCGGGACAGAATAAAGTAATAGTATTATCATATAGAACGGCCACGCACCACCCCGCCCCGACTCGAATTACCTCGCCCCGCGACAGCAGATTGACGGCCGTTTGCCGGCCGCTCAGTACTATTTTTAAGCAACTTACTATGATGCATGACACGTGTACAGACGTGCGGTTACACATAGAAACGCAAGTGATTTTTGATGTATAGCGTGTCCGCCCTCTGACGTCACGTCACGCTATGGAATAAAATTTACACTAGTAGAACTGGTGTTTAAATAGACTGTTTATAGCTCAAAACGTAATACTTAGAAGCTACTACGATACAGAATACAGAACTTTATTTACAGGTCGAGGCGAAACATTTAAGACGAGTAATTTCGCCTATCTGTATACTTTTACTGCCGATTCCGAGCAGTTTAGTGCTTTGACAGTGTACTATACAAACATTCGGAATAATTGTAACAATTTATAGTACAGTCGCCATTAGGTATTTCCAATGACCTTTTATTAATAATAATAGACGCGTGCCGTTCATAGTTGACAAAACTAAAATGCAGGCAATATTTAGTAGATGATTTTGACAATCTTGACACATTGCAATTGGCGTCAGCCGTACGACTTACTCGATATAGGCTCCGGAACCTATATTTGATCGCTCACGATCGAGCGCCGGGTGCCATAATCTACCTCCCTTTACTTACATCCATGGGTATTTCGGAGCGGCCAAAGGTGCTCGCAAATAGCTGAACAAGCCTCTATTGTCAAAACGCTAGAGTACGAGTATAGATATTTTTGAGCACCTGGGCCTGTCCGATATATCTGATGGTGACTATACAACAAACCGCGCTAATATATAATTTAAATTGACACAGCGAGCTCAAAGCGTCTTTTCAGTTTCAGCTTGGGCGCAGAATAAATAATAGTACTAGATATAGAAGGTTCACTCTCTATTCTCTCTAAGAAAACGCGTCTACTATGCCCAAGGTGGCCCAAGCGCGAGCATGCGTCCGTACCATAGCGGTGCGCGGCAATTACTATAGCTAGACACCAAAATTGGTGTGGGCCGCATGTACTTGTAGCGGCGCGACGAAATCGCGGAGTGAGTCACGCCTGGCTTGGGCAAAAATGTTTAGTATGCCACCACTGGCAGTTATAATCATGCTGTTGCATTTGTTATCTCAAGTAATAATAGTTCAAATAACCAAGTCGAATGACTTTATCGTAGAAATAACTTTTAAGTAAGTTTAAGTGCCGAATCTAAGTAGGACTGTTAGTTTGAAAGGTTTTAATTAAAACCAGTATTTCTTACTTAAGTTACTGAAATTGATGTTACTTTAGTACAATTAGAAAGAGTTAACTAAGTTACCAAACTTTAAAAAGTTTAAGTTCTAGAAAACTTTTGTTTAAATATACAACGAAGGCTATTAGATGTCGTGAAGCGATACAAATGACACGTATCGTTGATAGTTATTTATGGAGAAGGGTCATAAATATTTGAATATTACAAAATTCACTATTTTCCGCTATTAAAAAAGTTCTCACTAATATAATAAAAAAAGCGCTGGTGGCCTAGCGGTAAGAGCGGAAGGAAATCCGGAGGTCGCGGGTTCATATCCTGCTTCGTACCAATGAGTTTTTCGGAACTTGTGTACGAAATGTCATTTTCATTTCTCATGCTCTGAAAGAGGGTCATTGTTGTTCTAAAAGGTGTGCAGAAAATGATACGTGTCTGCACTAGAGCATTTTACGTTCGAAGTACGATTTTTTTAATTTTTTTACGATACGCAATTGAAATTTGAATTTAAATGGATTTGTTATACAATTTCCATTCTATAGTTTGACTCTCCATTCCATATATAACGATACTTTTGCCTGAATTGTTAATTGAAAGTACCCTCAAAAAAATACTATAAAAATGTATACTTGTCATGTTTTAAAAAAAACACATGCATTTTACTTTCCTCGTATTCGAAATGAAAAGTAGAGTGTTTAACTCGGGTGAGAGGCATCATTTCTGCCTCGGACTATTGGCGCTCTCACTGCGTTCGAGCACCAAAATACCTCGGCAGAAATGAGTGCCTTTCATCCCTTGGTTAACAATCTACTATTAATATTTTACCGGTTGCTTTTCGGTGAAGGAAAACATCGTGAGGAAACCGGACTAATCCCAATAAGGCCTAGTTTCCCCTCTGGGTTGGAAGGCCAGATGGTAGTCGCTTTCGTAAAAACTAGTGCGTCACTATACTTGCGTGCAGTGCGTACGTCAATTAATCATACTCACGTATTTGAAGTCGAAAACGCTCGACTTAAAATACGTGAGTGACCCGTTATTAATATGTTTAATATGTCTGTCTCACGGATGTGTTGTTATTAAAATTGCGTACGTCAATTCTTGGGATTAGTTGTCAAGTGATCCCCAGGCTCACATGAGCCGTGGCAATGCCGGGATAACGTGAGGAAGAAGAAGAAAAAAGTTCTCACTAAAAGTTTTGATGGGCTACATAAAATTTTATACCGGGTTTGGCCTGTAATAAGAGCAAAAAATTAAACTGTACTGTACTTCTCATACTGACCAAATATGTGTTAAGCAACTTTTAATAATAACTTGTTTTTAAGGCGTGACAAGCAAAGTCAATTATAATGTAGATTGAAGATAATATTTATTTTGTATGAAAAATAGAAAGTCTAAAGACTAATTTTTTAAAGTTATTGAACAAAAGTGTCACCGTTTCAGGAGTACGATGTACGATCTTTTTTCTAATTAAGGATGACTCACGTTAAACCGGGCCGTGTCCGGGCCGGAGCTTCCGGCGCTTACTTTTCTATGATATGACAGGTGATTATGTGATGCTTCCATAGAAAACGAAGCGCCGGAAGCTCCGGCCCGGACACGGCCCGATCTAACGTGAGTCATCCTTTATTTGCTCGTGTTAGAGCGTTTTCACATTGTCCGATACGATATCAAATGTCGGAAGGAAGTAAAATGTCAGATATATGTGTTTTCCTTATTTACTCGTAATGCATTTTAAACATGTGTCCCGCCGAGTTTGTTGGCGGTCCCCTCGGGATACCCTCCTCTAATTGAGGGAGAATTGAAATCTTCTCGAGGCGATTTGACGTTCATAAGCGCATTGTAATATGTCTACTTGAATAATAAACTATCTTTATCAATCATGCTTGCATACTTGTCCGTACATGTATTGGCGAGAGCCAATTAAGTCTTGCTGTAGGGAAGCGCCCGAGACAATGACTTTCCACTTTGCCTTCGTTGTGCATTGTGGAATCTTTCGCAGCCGTTTCTGCCTCATACAAAATTAACTCATCATCACATCATGAATTGTCACGTATAGACAAAAAGATATTTAAAAAAAATATGTATGCAGATAGATAGATTTCAAAGAATCAAAAACCTCCTCTTGAATTTGGTTAAAATGTGCAATTTGCAATAAGCCAACGCGATCACTTAGTATTTAAACATCCGACCGCTAACTCGCTCGAAGGATATCAACTCCGAAAGACTAATCAAATTAAGAAACCCGACTGCCGATCCTCTTTCGTTGCAATACGGAAACTGTCTTATTCTGGCAGGCGTAGGTATAAAGGGACCCATTACCAGTCCGCCGGACGACAGCCTGTCAGTTAGAAAAAAAAATTAACAGTTCCGAACCGAACAACTGTACACAACAACAAAAACAACAAACAACAATACACTCCTTTTTATGGGGAGTCGAGTAAAAAAGAAAATCCAAAATACGACCATGTCCATCTCTTTCGCTATTGAAGTAACCGAGTGTAAAGGGGCCCACTAATTGCCAGTCCGCCGGACGATATCGGCCTGTCAGTTGTTCGGAACTGTCAAATTTTTGTTCTAACTGACAGGCTGATATCGTCCGGCGTACTGGTAATGGGTGGGCCCCTAAACCGCAGTTGAATGCTCGCCGCGGTCCTGCGCCGCCCCGTTATAGGCGGTGGTGGCTCTTGTTGGGTCTTTGGACGGTAGTAGGATCCTCGTCCTTTAGTTCGTCATACCAGTCTTGCCCCCCTCGAGACGGGATGCGTAAAGGCATTTCCCCAACGTAAAAAAAGGCGTAGGTATAACGGCACCAATTATGAGAGACTTTTAAGAGAAAACTTGAAGTATTTTGGACTGCGCGTTAAAACTTGAATGTCCTATTCATCTTTTATGATTTCCACGTGTTTAGTGATAGATATTGCAATTGGTTTCAACATAATTAACAAATTAAAACTATAATTTTTTTTTCAATCATGGACAGTATGGCGCCATTTATTTTAAAGGGGGTGGTCTGTGTTTTAAAACAAACAGAAATTAATAAAACGTCAAACTTTAGCAGGTCTATGTCTTGTTTATGGTAAAATGTTGCCAGTGTTTAAAAGCGGATCCCGGGATCCCATGAGCCAAATAAATAAATGGTCAAATGGAAAAATATTTCTTTAATATGCAAACCTCGTCCTTAATCACATATATCAACCTACCGTTGATACGCTGGATTCGGCAGCAACGCCGCAGCCGTGAATGGTAAGTCCAACCTGAATCCAAATTAGTTTTCTTAAATTTCTAGCACAACATTGTTTCCCCTCTCAGAATACCGCCGCGCCTAGTTTGAGAACACAGTTGTAGATTGGATTTGTCTTTTGGATCCGGGAACCAAAACTGCCGAAACTGTGTTTGCTGTGAGAGATCTTTCGAGTTCTTTTTTTTAAGTTAGTACCAGTTTGCTTTAGGAACTGAGTGATCAAGATTTTTTTTTCTAGAATGGGTAATTATAGTCTTTAGAATAGAATAGAATAGAAAGCGTCTATTCGTTGCAAAATAAAAGGAGAAAACAACACGTTACACAATTTGATATAATTTATCTAGGACCTAGACCTTGATTCTAAGTGATAGCTGTTTTTGTTTTTCAAGTTTTAGGTACCAATTTGATTTAGATTCTTTGGTGAGAAAGACTCATTCTTAACACTTTTTTTTTTATACTACGTCGGTGGCAAACAAGCATACGGCCCGCCTGATGTTAAGCAGTCTCCGTAGCCTATGTACGCCTGCAACTCCAGAGGAGTTACATGCGCGTTGCCGACCCTAACACTCCTCTCCCTCGTTGAGCTCTGGCAACCTTACTCACCAACAGGAACACAACAGTATGAGTAGGGTTTAGTGTTATTTGGCTGCGGTTTTCTGTAAGGTGGAGGTACTTCCCCAGTTGGGCTCTGCTCTATATCTGGAATGACATCCGCTGTCCTGTGCCCTACCACACAAAGCGAGAGGTCATTCACAGTGCCCATGCCTGCCGACTGCATGCATGCCTGCTGTGCCGACGACCGGTCTGGCCTAGTGGGTAGTGACCCTGCCTGTGAAGCCGATGGTCCTGGGTTCGAATCCCGGTAAGGTCATTTATTTGTGTGATGAACACATGCAGATATTTGTTCCTGAGTCATGGATGTTTTCTATGTATTTAAGTATTTGTATAAGTATTATATATATCGTTGTCTGAGTACCCACAACACAAGCCTTCTTGAGCTTACCGTGGGACTTAGCCAATTTGTGTAAGAATGTCCCTATAATATTTATTTATTTATATTTATTTATTTATGCCTCTCTTTTAGACGTAGTTTAAGGACATACCCAGGTCCTACTACTACTACTGGTACATAATTATACTAGTAGTACATAGTTATTTGAGATTGTTTATCGTAATTTTAAATCAGTGATCAAACATTATAATAATGAGAACTAAATATAGTAAACTTGCATTATTTGGTGACACGCCTAATTCGGTGATACACGATTTGAAGCATGACACCGAGGAAAGCTAGTGAATTAGGGCCTTTTAAATGGGCCTCACGGCAAAGCCGCCGAAGCCATGAAGCCGTGAGGTCCCATTTAAAAGGCCCTAATTCACTAGCTTTCCTGGGTGTCATGCTTCAAAACTTGCATCACCGAATTATGCGAGTTTACTCATGAATACTTACACAATTTTTCGGATTTTTCCCTATAAAATTTACGCGATATTTGCCGAAACCCATGGACATCCGCAACACCACACACAGTGGTGTGTGTGGGTGCCTGTGTGCATGTTTGTGTGGTGTGTATTAATGGACGCCCCCTAAAAACATACAAAACTTGCATGAAACGCTTCTTCACAACAATCAGTCATCGATCGCTGCCACGTTTAGTGTAATTACTGCAATCTGGATAATAACTGCATTTCTGCAGCCGATTGTGCCTACATTGGTAGGGTCGGCAGAAACCGCAATTTTATCTTGTATTCTTTAAATTCGTTACACAGCTTCACATTGCTATCAGGCACTATGAATAAATTATTTAGACCTATACAATTTATTGCTGCGAAGACCGTCGTCAATCGTCATAGTGCAGTCTCTATCTCGCATTGGCATACGTACTTCGATCAGGTACACTCCGGAAGAGCTTTACTCTTCTGAAAGCGTAATACCCTATCTATGTGTACGCAAGAGTTAAAAGTGACGAAAGAGCTTCTAGATGGTCTTCTCCAACATCGAACTTACGTAAGTAAATTGTATTTTCTGTGGGTGATCCAACGAAACAAAAATAAATAAATACTCATTGTCATTTATTGAAAAATAATATTATTACATATTTATTACACGTCAACATTTTTATAACATGAGACGGATTATATTATTTTTACAGTTTCGGGTAGTCTAAAAATATGTCAATTAATTTTACAATTGTGAGCTTTATAATATTAATTACTTTTGTTACATTAAATTATTTTGTTGGATGTCAATGAAATTATATATTGTAGAAGCTATTCAAATAAGTTGGACGATTCTATCGTGGTGATGACTTTGGGCAATTTGATAAAAACTTTGGGGCCGAGAACCTGCAGGGTCTTGGAGGACTTAGTGAGTCGGTAACTGGCGGAAAGCAGGCGTTCTTTGCTTCCTAACTGGGTTCCGGTGAGTTTGCTTGTATTAAATGTATGTCTGTGTGTATGTACGTGTTTGGCGATGTTAAATGTTATACCTATTTTTTTTTAATTTTAACAGCTGGGTCCAGAGGTAAGTTCAAATAATAAGTTTTTCTTCCTTTTTTTTGTTGATCGTACGTCTGAATAATCGAGAGTCTCGACTTTTCAGACGAGTATCGACCATGAAGCCGAGTTTACCATAATTACAATTCGAAGCATTAATTGTTTTAGACTGTATCGTTTGGTTTTTACCTTTTCCGAAAGCTTTGCGCCAACACCACATCTCAAATGCGTCAATTATACTCTGATTACTCGCTTTATTTACTTCGCTTTCGGGGGGCTACCGCGAAAACCGAAATTATTTCATGAAACCGATGCTGCCAAAAAAATACAGGGGTGCGGGGGACGAGCTGAGCTAGTCCCGAGCCGTGATTGGTCCGTTCAAAGACATGTGGTCCGCCGACTGAAGTAGGATTGGTGGCGTGATTCGAAATTCGAAAATTTATCGAGTAAAGCTACCGTATGCGTGGCAGAGAGGGTAGCGGGACTATGCTATGTCATTAGAATACGTGGTCTGTGCGTCCGGCGGACTGGTAATGGGTGGGCCCTTTTAATTAATGTTAAGGTTAAGTTAAACCCCCACGGGAGTTAAGTTTCTTCTCTCACTATCACTGAACGTAAGCGTGATCGTCGGCTGTGCGTGCCCGAAATCGCGAATATCATGTTTTTCATGAGCAGATCAAAATTGCGCATTTCAATTTTCATAATTTTAAGCTTTTGTACAAATTTTTAAGGTACGTTTTAGACCTATGTTCGGAATTTTTTGTATGGTGAAAGTCAAAAAGTATGGTTTGGAATTAATGAAGTTACTAGAATATTAGGGAATATTGCTATTCATATTTAATGGCAAACGTATTATGATCTGAAAAAACGCTACGATTCAAAAACTGTGCTGGTTGAACCTACTGCTTTTGCGATCTGAGCTCTCCTGCGGCCGAAGCACGGTCGCATTTTGATCCCTTATCACCATGGCTGTCACGTTCTAACAAGTATGTAAGTGCGAAAGTGACGGGCATAGTGACAGGTGATAAAAATGGGACCATGCTGCGCCCGCTGATAACCTCCCTCGCAGTCGTCGTCCACGGTAATCAACGATCCGAGGTAAATTGTGGTATTTTCTATAAAAAGGGACCTTATTGTCGATGGCGCTTACGCCATTATAAACGATGCTCTGATATAAATACAATGCCGCGCGACGCTGTGCGGCGTAAGCGCCATCGACAATAAGGTCCCTTTTCATAGAAAATGCCCCGATTAAGTAACTCCTGTACAAATTGTTGAATGAGAATTGGCGTTTACAACGTCGATAATGACTGATCGTTATTTCGATATAAAAAGAAATAAGGATGTATTTTGCTCTGCTATTAACACTCATATTTATTACACAGAAATCGTGTTGTTATCGTAGTACACACACAGGTATAAAGTGAGTGTGTGCAAGACACACACACTGGAGCCGCTTGCAGATCCACATTCCGCGAAGACCGCCTAAATACCAGGACCTAAGTACACCTAACTCCCTAGTCCTAAACTACACAGAATTAATCCTAAAAGTAACCCCCACCTGCACATCCGGACAACACCTGCCCCGGATTCAATTAGCACCCGGTGCGGTTAATGCGGAAATTTCCGGAAATTCTTGGAAACATTTACAAATTTCAGCGTACGTGCTGGTTAATTTAATTTGCAGCTAGGATATGGCAGTCGAGTGTGCATGGTTGCGAGAAAGTTTATTTTGGGTTTATCTTCAAGGCATTCAAGCTTGAAATTATGCAGGTTTTTTATACGCATTTTGACCCGTTGTCTATTTTTTGTATCACCACGACCACGGAGCAAAATTAAAAATAACTTTTGCATTATGAAGCTGAGTGTTCATGCTGTGTACGGACTTTGGTTAAAATTAAAACCGAGGCCAAAGAATATTTTACAGTACATATGGTGCTACTTTACCACACTAGTGCGATAATTAGCACATTACGTAACTAGGTCGAAAATGTAAAGGGCCATTATGATCATTATGTACTGTAAGGCGTTGTACGATATGTGCGAATAGGTAATTCGCAACTCGTGTCGATTAAAAACACTCCCTTCGGTCGTGTTTTAATTTATCGCCACTCGTTGCAAATTTCCTATTTTTCGTAATGTACTATTAAAAAAATTGTCTAATAAACACGTTCAACAACTTCAAATTACCTAATTCAAAAAAATTCGTAAACATATACAGGTATCAGGTATGTTTCAAAAAAAAGTTTTTTTATTATTACCTGAATGTATGTTTAGATTCTTTAAATTATAACGAGAAAAAAAAGAAATTATATAAACGCATCAATCAATATGTTTATTTTGTCACTTTGATGACATTATGCCACATTATTAACTGAATTTCAAGGAAAATGTACAAATCAAATGCGTTTGTTAGTCGCTCATAAACTCGAGAACCGCTGGACCGATTTAGCTAATTTTAACATTGAAATGTTTGTATTATACCGCAGAAGGTTTAGGCAGTGTAAAAACACGAAAATATTGTAAGGAATATTATAAAACAATGATTCTTTTTTTCCATACAAATTGTTCCTACCTGTCAAGTTAACAAATGACGGCTGCGTTTGAAAATTGTAATTTTATCAATTAATCTTGGCGTTTCGCATGTAACCTTAGTGATTTTAACAATGTAACCCTATGCATACCATAACTGTTAGACATCTGTCGACTAGCAGAATGCGCGCACATAATGGCCCCTCAAAAAAGTTTTTAAGCAACATGATATGTAATTAAAAATATATAAAACGAATTTCGCTCAACTTAACAAAATAATAATTTAATTTAATAATTTAATTCTTTATTTAAAAGAATGATACGGCTTGTACGTCTACTTGTTTGCCTCCCATATCATAAACAAATCCACTGTTGCATTTGCCTAACTATTTTCTAACATTCTCTTTTCGTGAAGTGAGCGAGAAATATTGCTATTAATTTTCTTTAGGCGTCGTTTATTTAATACCGACTAACCGACTATATAGGTCGACTTCGACTCCAGGGAGGTTACTTTTTAGAATATTTGAGTTAAAGCTAATACCTACTTAAAATAGTTTATTAAGTATTTAATATTTTCTTCGGTTACCGCGATAGTTACTCATGAAATAAAACTATGGAAACGGATTATATAGCGTATGTTGAATTTATAATACATCCCGACGTTTCGAACCCTATACAGCGTTCGTGGTCAACGAGTGACTGAGGAAAAACTACAAAGTGCAGAAGTAATCATATACAAAAAATAATGAACCATCATAAACTATAAACTTTAAGGCTGGTTGTACATGCAAAATCAGTTTATAAGGCTAGTTATACAATACAACTATTTTCAAGTAAAGCTTCATATATACGCGATAAAGCTACGCCGGCTCCAACCCTACACCTCGGACCCGAGAAGATTTAATTCCCTCCTAAATTGTAGGAGGGTATCCCAATATGGGACCGGCAACAAACTCGGCGGGACACATTTTTTCAAAACATATTATGCTCAGAACGTCCAACAATCCAAATTCAATATACGCGATATAATCCTTTTTCATAGTTTTATTTCATGGTAACTATCGCAGTAACCGAAGCCTACATTAAAGTTCTTAAAACGTTCGCGTTCTTGTAAAAGTTCGGAGGAAAACCGAAATAAACCGGTAAATACCGGTATTTTATAAACCGGTTCGGAGCCTTGACCATAAGCCCATTTACCATCTGTCAACCAAGCCAACCATTGATATCCATTTCAACTCCTGTATGTTTTCTTTCACAACTCGATCTAACAATTTAATTAAATTCAGAACTAACAGAAACTCGTTCACTATCACAAAAGATCGTAAGATACCGTTTTTATTTAAACGTATACCATTTTGGATAAATAAGCCTGGAGTAATTAATTACTCTTCCCGCCCTCTTGACCGTAACTTTGTTCAAGGAAATTTTAGTGAAACATACAGAAATAAGTAAGCATAGAGTGCTTACTCCATACATAAATCAGTTTTCTTACAAAAACGCTTATCATTAAACGTTTAATACTACTTGACAATAGATGTCGTGACGAACGAAAAATCTAATGCTCAACAATTTTTAGCTAATATTATGACCGGATTAACCGGAACTCTTTTCAACTCCTTCTGCTTGTAATATTAGTTGTAAATTGTTGAGCAATACACTTTCGTCAGTCGCGACACTCGTGACATATAGTGTCAAGTAGCGGTACTGATAAATCCACTACTTGACGGTAGATGTCTACGAAAATAATAACCGTTTTGGTAAGAAAACTGATGTATGGAGGGGTTTAGGGCCCATTTTTATCGTTTTTCGTAATTAACTTAAACGGTACTATGCGCGTTCCATACATGTACACATTGTATGTAGGTACTAGAAGTTAGGCTAGAAGTTTTTAATGTCAGTTGCATTATTCCAGCTAACTTTCATTAGACTCCGATCCCTCAGCACATCATCTGTCAGAAGAGAGATTTCTCTACTGTTCTCTTTTAATATACTGTCACATTCATGAACTGAACACAAAGGAGTATCTATTTCTTCAGTTACACCTAATTTAGAAAAATCTACTTTATATACATTCTTTTCATAATTAAAATCAATCATCGGCACAAATCTATGTCCCCACAAAATCTCATTTGAAGTATAACTTGATTTAGCTTGTACTGGTTGGCCAGTTGATTCAATTATACCTTCAAACCCTACTAAAATTTCTAAACCACCACTAAGTAAGTCTGGTGCAGAAACATTATAAAAAGGACTAGTTTTATCTATAACATGAACAATTGACACAGGCCATAAGAAGAACGTAGATTCGCATCCATCTAGTTCAACGTTTAGAAATATTTGCTCAAATTCATCTAAATTATCGTCACGATCCATTCTTATTATATACATTAAAGCTTTGATATTAAGTATTCTGGACTTCCTCATATCACCCACTCTGCAAACTACACACATTTTACCATCCTTAGAATAAATGACTGCGTTCTTGCTGAATAGAATTGTCTGTGTCCTATTTTTAGGTCTAGTTAGTTTAGCAAACAATATGCCGATCATAAAAGCTTGAAAAATTGTGCTAACGATACATTGCATGCACATAGTGAATATGGCATCGGGGCATTCTAAAGTTATCTTCCTATGTCCGTAAGCAACTGTTGTGTGAACTTCGATACTGAAGAGAAAAGCTGAGGTGAAATTGTATATCTCTCTGATACAGGGAGTCCACTCGGTCCCATTAACAATTTCATTGTTATTAAAATCACCATGGCCCATAGCAATGAGCCAATACAAGCATCCAAAGAACAACCAGATGCTGATGAAAGCCATGACGAAATTTAATAGAGTCCATCGCCATCTTGCTTTGACCATAGTGACGAACCAGGTGGTGAAAAAACGAAGCTTATTCTTCGAATTGGACTTCTCGATGTTGAATTCGCCATTTTTGAAGACGGCGCGCTTGAAGTAGTGCTTGTATTTGGAGGGTTTGTGGTGATTGGATCCTGAAAATAAAAATAAAAATTATAAGAGAGGAAGTATCTATTTATTAGAAGCAGATCCCGGGTTTGGATTTGAACCCTGATAAGGGCATTTATTTGTGTCTTTGTTCCTGAGTTATGGATGTTTTTTATGTATCAAATTGCTTCAAAATATATGGAGAATATTTTGAAGATAATACGTTCTGGATTAGTTAAATAATTGTAGCTTTTATTTTTAACTATATTTCGTAAAAGACGTGTAAGTAAGAAAAATATTCCTAAAAAAATTATTTGAGGCAAATTCTAACTTACATAGCCACATCAAAGTGATATCTGAGATGAAATGAAATGAAAAATGCTTTATTCCCACAAAAAAGTAGGTACAGAATATAAACTAACCTAATTTAAATAACTGCACATAGTTTTATTGCTTCTATACAAGCTGAGCGATCTAAAGGGGGCAATGAGGGAAAATTTAAAATTGTACACACCTGATAACAACATATTTTCCATAATAGTTTTCAAGATACAATATGATCACAACATACTTTATTTAGAGTCAATCCTTTACTGACGACTCATAGGTAGTTTTGTCTCAAAATTTACATTAAATGATAAGATATGATGTAGGAAACTGTGTGCCCTAGAGACATCACTTTTGTTATTCATAGTAAATTACATAGTAAAACAGAACAAATGATTAAAGTAAATAGGGAAGCTACGTAACATCGTCTCATCAGTGTGTGTTGCCAGAGATTACTTACGAAACAGAGACCTGGTCGCTCACAATGGGTCTGCTCAAAGTCACTTAAAGGGCTATGGAGCAAGCTAAGCTCGGGGTTTCTCTGCGAGATCGAATGAGGAATGAGGAGATCCGGAAGAGAACCAGCGTTATTGACATAGATCAGAGTGGACAGACTAAAATGGCAGTAGGCGGGACACATTACTCTTAGGACCGATGGCCGGTGGGGCGGAAAGGTTCTTGAGTGGCGACTGCGAACCGGAAAATGCAGCGGGAAAATACCCACAACAAGATGGTCCGAAGGGAACCGATGGACGAGAGCGGCGCAAGACCTGTCGTTGTGGAGATGTCTGGGGTAAGCCTGTGTCTAGTAGTATATGTCTTTCGGCTGATATAGTGATATAAAAGTAAATAAACGCAAACGTCACAGGGTCGACTTTTACCTACGGCCACCTGTAACGTCATCACCGTTTTTTTTTCGTCGGTTAATAAATGAAAATAATATCTAAATTTTGTTGTTTCAAACCAGTAGGAAATGATCGTTCTTTTCTACGTGACAGCGTGATAAAACGGCGTCCGTCACTTTCTCTATCTCGAAAAACAACAGTTATTTTATCACGTGGATAAAAAAAACCATCCATAATACGCCGACAGATTACGGGAGGCCAATTCGAATGTATATTTTAATAATCTAAATGATGTAATTTCGTCTTCGCTCGTACTTACGCGTTGTTGTAGACGCACGAATGATAACAAATTGACATCATTAGGATGTCAAATTTTATGTTTGAATTGGCGCCCGGATACTGTATCGAATTTGATGGAGGTCCGTAGCAGCTGTTTATCTGGACTCTAAGTTGATTACCCGAGTTCAGACGCGGAAGTTTTTGGCTAATCTAAACTAGGATAATGGGTGGGGTGTTCTGTGTTCTAATTTAACCGTACCTAAGAAAAACTACATAGATAAGAGTGGATTTGAGGAAGAAATACTACATAGATAAGAGTGGATTCATTTTATGAAATAAAACTATGAAAACGGATTATATCGCGTATATTGAATTTATAATACATCCCGACGTTTCGAACCCTTTACAGCGTTCGTGGTCAACGGGTGACTGATGTATTATAAATTCAATATACGTGATATAATCCGTTTTCATAGTTTTATTTCATGAGTAACTATCGCGGTAACTGAAGACAATATTATGGATTCATTTTATTTTTTATTAAAAACTAACATATTGTATTTACTGTAGCTTTAAAATGTGTTGTTGCGAATTTATTAAAATCTACCAAAAAATTATAAAACAAAAGCTAATCGGAATACACATTTTGTGTACCATTGAGCGTTAGGTATTTTTAGTTTAACCTGTGTTGTATAAATAAACGATTCGACTGTAATACAAAATCTTAGTTGCAACTTGCACAGTCATAAATATGTGTTTTATTTGTATTTTTGCACGATATTATTGCAGCAAGTTTGAGCAGGATATTATTGCAAGTGAGTACAGTTACATAATTCAATTTTACAATTATAATATTGTCTTCGGTTACCGCGATAGTTACTCACCCCGTCACCCGTTGACCACGAACGCTGTAAAGGGTTTGAAACGTCGGGATGTATTATAAATTCAATATACGCGATATAATCCGTTTTCATAGTTTTATTTTACAATTATAATTTATATAGTATATTATTTAGGTACTTATATATTTAATTTTAAATTGTTTTTGGGGTTCCGTACCCAAAGGGTAAAAACGGGACCCTATTACAAAGACTCCGCTGTCCGTCTGTCTGTCTGTCACCATGCTGTATCTCATGATGTGATAGCTAGACAGTTGAAATTTTCACAGATGATGTATTTCTGTTGTCGCTATAACAACAAATACTAAAAAGTACGGAACCCTCGGTGCGCGAGTCCGACTCGCACTTTGCCGGTTTTTTAGGGTTCCGTACCCAAAGGGTAAAAACGGGACCCTATTACTAAGACTCCGCTTTCCGTCTGTCCGTCCGTCTGTCCGTCTGTCTGTCTGTTACCAGGCTGTATCTCATGAAACGTGATAGCTAGACAGTTGACATTTTTACAGATGATGTATTTCTGTTGCCGCTATAACAACAAATACTAAAAAGTACGGAACCCTCGGTGCGCGAGTCCGACTCGCACTTTGCCGCTTTTTTAGGGTTCCGTACCCAAAGGGTAAAAACGGGACCCTATTACTAAGACTCCGCTGTCCGTCTGTCCGTCCGTCTGTCCGTCTGTCTGTCTGACACCATGCTGTATCTCATGATGTGATAGCTAGACAGTTGAATTTTTTACAGATGATGTATTTTTGTTGCCGCTATAACAACAAATACTAAAAAGTACGGAACCCTCGGTGTGCGAGTCCGACTCGCACTTTGCCGGTTTTTTAGGGTTCCGTATCCAAAGGTTAAAAACGGGACCCTATTACTAAGACTCCGCTGTCCGTCTGTCCGTCCGTCTGTCCGTTTGTCTGTCTGTCACCATGCTGTATCTCATGATGTGATAGCTAGACAGTTGAAATTTTCACAGATGATGTATTTCTGTTGCCGCTATAACAACAAATACTAAAAAGTACGGAACCCCCGGTGCGCGAGTCCGACTTGCACTTTGTCGGTTTTTTTAGAATAAACTTAGGGGGTTGTAGACTAAAATTTGAAAGGATACTGTATCGAATATGATCTAAGTCCTTAGTAGGAGCTGTTGAACTGTAAGTTGATTACCCAAGTTCCGACGTTAGCCCGTTCCGGTAACGCGTTAACTCAAATACGTTGCGCGGAAGTTTTGGCTAATCTGAGTGGGATAATGGGAGAGGTGTTCTGTTAGATTTAGTTTTTAGGGTTCCGTACCCAAAGGGTAAAAACGGGACCCTATTACTAAGACTCCGCTGTCCGTCTGTCTGTCTGTCACCAGGCTGTATCTCATGAACCGTGATAGCTAGACAGTTGAAATTTTCACAGATGATGTATTTCTGTTGCCGCTATAACAACGAATACTAAAAATAGAATAATATAAATATTTAAATGGGGCTCCCATACAACAAACGTGATTTTTTTGCTGTTTTTTTACCGTAATGGTACGGAACCCTTCGTGCGCGAGTCCGACTCGCACTTGGCCGGTTTTTTATTAAATATACACCCCCAAACTTTAAATACACATTTCGTCGGATAGTCACACAAATCTCTGTTTTGACATTTTGCTGGGACGTCAGTGCCGCGACCACCATTGAAACCTGTGTCGAAACGTCGGTAAATAAAGGTAACAAAATAAATTCGCGATAGACCTTAGACCTAGACCGCGATAGTACATTGTGCAACATGGGGCGTAAGTTAAATGTTGTAAACGAGAGTATAGTTAAATCGCGACGGCTTGCCGGAGCGTTTAATAGACTCGGGTTTGCAATATTATTACGCCCCGAGTTACACACAATGTTTTTCATCACACTTGCGACACAAAAATGAAGTATAAAGACAAAAAACTGTGAATTATAATATTTATAATACTAGAAACTTCATAGCTCCCTAGGGAAAACGCCTTTTCCATAATTCCCGCTAAGCAAATCCACATTTACTGAGCGAGTGTGATGAAAATGTGATTTAATATTCTGCTACATATTTCATATATACTCAAAATATATAAAATATAATGATGGAGATGGACGCTACCCGAACTCTTGTATACCAGAGAGCAAGAAATAATTACATTAGTTTTACTTACTACTTCGGAAATGGTAGACGCCTGGTTTCACCAATGGCTTAACTTCAGTTTTCTCAGATAATTCTTGATCTTTTAGCATCATTGCGCTGTAAAAATATTCTACAGCTATTATTTGGAATTTTGTATACATGTTTAGCGATTATTTATAAAACCGGCACAGAGAACCAGTATTTTCCGCCATAAGTTGTTGTTGACAACAAACCATAGAAGCGGAGCGTGAATCTCGCGACCTAAACGCGTAAGCGCCATGAATTTTGCGGCGCTTACGACGGTGTGGTCGCGTGGTACAGGTTGCGATTGCGACAATCATTGTTTGGTAAGGCTTCTGGTGCAAGCCAGCTGAGACGCTAAGTAAGGTAAAAGTAATGATATTATCATGCCAATTAGAACGTGCATGGTCAATGCGTGCGTGGTCGGTGTGCGTTGTAAAGTTATGTGTAAGTTTGCTTTTCGTTCCTCTTGTTAACCTGTAGAGTGTGCCACGAATAAACTATTTATCTTCTATTTCTATTTCATCAAACCGATATTAGAATTCTATTTGAATTAATAAGATTGATTCGAACTTTAATCGTTTTTGCATTTTACTGCATTTTAATCAGTTAGTCGTCATTCGCGCGGTCGTTTCGCTCACTGACGCACAAGCACCTATTAATATAAGCGAGACGCTCGCAATTTCAAATTTCAAAACATTAGCTACTTTTTAGGGTTCAGTACCCAAAGGGTAAAACCGGGACCCTATTACTAAGACTCCGCTGTCCGTCTGTCCGTCTGTCTGTCACCAGGCTGTATCTCATGACCCGTGATAGCTAGACAGTTGAAATTTTCACAAATGATGTGTTTCTATTGCCGCTACAACAACAAATACTAAAAAGTACGGAACCCTCGGTGGGAGAGTCCGACTCGCACTTGTCCGGGTTTTAGGTATAAAGAAATAGAAATTACCTGTAAACCAAATCCACTGTCACTGAACCGCCGAATAATTAATTTTCTCAAACGTAAATGTAATTACATAATGAAACAGAGAAATGGTAATCGTTTGAATCATGTTTAACATGAAAGTGAGTGAGATACTATCCTCTTATGTTGTAATTAGGTAGTATTTATAGATATTGTGTTGATAAGATAGCAGTACAGGCGAAGAGAAAATGGTTAACGTGAAATAATAAGACATGTTTTTAAGGCGGTTCCCTGAGCCAGAAGGCGAAAAATCTCCTTATATGATCATGTTTTTCTAAGAGGCGTTGATATTCGTAGACGTGGAAAAAATATATGTAGTTCTTGACTAAATTATCTTTAACAACATAGCTTCCGATACACGAATTATGACACTTCGCTCGATACAATTAATTTCCAAAGTAACCTCTAACTCGGACTTTTAATCCTACTTTACTCGGTTATTTATTATGTGATACTATAAACAAAAAAAGAATAAAAAACAATCTTAACGTAAATAGTAATTTCATAGCTTTAGAATTTCGATATTGTAAGGTAACGTTTTTAAAATAAAGAAAAACCGACAAAATTCGATCAAAATTGACACTTGGCGCGTATGTTCTTTCCCGTTCTTTCTTGCGAAATGTGATAAAGACAGCGGCAAACCGATGGAACTGCCTTAACGTCTAAATAATGTCATAATATTGTCTTCGGTTACCGCGATAGTTACTCATGAAATAAAACTATGAAAACGGATTATATCGCGTATATTGATTTTATAATACATCCCGATCCCGACGTTTCGACGTTCAGACGTTTTTTGTATGTGGGTACTTTTGCACTTTGTAGTTTTTCCTCAGTAACCCGTTGACCACGAACGCTGTAAAGGTTCGAAACGTCGGGATGTATTTATTCAATATACGCGATATAATCAGTTTTCATAGTTTTATTTCATAGGTACATAATGTTATTTAATTATTAGTCGCGCGTACATTTCGCTACTAACGTTTGACATCACGCAACAGACATCATTGTATAATACTATTACTTATTCTGTGTCATTGTGATGTCCCAATGTAAGCTTAAATTCCCCTTAAAATATATTCTTAACCGCTTGAAAAGCCGAGCGCACGTGCGAATGGGAGCCCCACTTAAATATTTATTTTTCACCTCAGCAGCTCGAACAAGCCTACTTTCGTCACTCCCTGGAGTGAGGAAAGTGCGACTTTCCTCACTCCAGGAAGTGAAACAATGTAGCTTTTTAATTTAGTGAAGGCCGTGAAATTCATACTTTTATTACATTTTTTTTATGGTATGGTACGGTACGGAACGGAACGGTACGGTCCGGTCCGGTACGGTCCGGTCCGGTCCGGTCCGGTCCGGTCTCGTCTCGTCTCGTATCGTATCGTATCTTATCGTATCGTACATATTATAATACTTTTATTTCTGTTTATTCTGTGTAATTCGAAATACATTTTAACCTTTAATATGTTCTCACTACTGAGGTGAAAAATTATGTGTGCAACACGAGAGCAAATTTATTTTACATCTCGTGTTTTTGAGTTCCTCGCTACGCTCAAGATTCTAACTTAGAATCACTCGCTTCGCTCGTGATTCAATTATAGAATCTTTCGCTTTCTCGGGACTCAAAATAAACACTCGCAAGAAAAACCAACTTTCCTCTCTTGTTGCACAAATAACTATTATTCTGTTTTTAGTATTTGTTGTTATAGCGGCAATATAAATACGTCATCTGTAAAAATTTCCAACTGTCTAGCTATCACGGTTATTGAGATACAGCCTAGTGACAGACATACGGACAGTGGAGTCTTAGTAATAGGGTCCTGTTTTTACCCTTTGGGTACGGAACCCTAAAAATTAGTCAAAACTACTTCTATCAAGGCGTATCGTAAAAGAAATTTTAATTTAGTGTGGAAAACGCGTTTTCGGCCATATGTGTATTATTATGTCTTATTATAAGGCATATGCTATAATTAAGATTTATGTAGACGATTGTACATAATTAAATATTTAACAGTAGCTGCTACAATAACAGCATCATGTAGATTACACGCAAATTAAATACCTCGTTGTTTTTAAATTACTACAAATAGAAAAAAAATGTTATTTTGTTATGAAACTATAGGTCTGATCTTCTTGTCTTGAAAATAAGTTCATAAACTTTGTATGACTATTTGTTTCTGAATAAAAAAAAAAAAAAAAAAAGTTTTGAATGATTCACGATCAGTTTCACTAGACTTATTTCGGGAGCTCACAAACAATTCAAAAGGTCTATATCCCGGCCAATATAAGTAAGATTTTTTTAATCCTTCAATTTGCCATATTTTTTTTTATCATTTTGCCATATTTGTTTTTAAATGTTTTTCATATATCTACTAAGAAGGTGACATACACACGTACCGTGCGCCTAATGTAGCGTATGGACACTTGCAACTCCAGCTTTAATATGTATTCATTGGTATGAAATTAACTTATCATATTTTATTATGCAGCGACCACGATTTATGACCCCATCCAAATACAAATAAATTTGGTCCACAATTTGACCATAATTAAGTTAAGGAAAAACTAAAGTGTCTTAAGGTACGTAAAAACTTTTTTTTTTATATACACGGTGGCAAAAAAATAAGTGCATTCCCGTTGCCAGAGAGGTTTTGGGATTATACTGAGCAACTTTTACTATGGGACCCTGAAATTGTGAGTAAAAATTTGGCTGTTTCATACAATTTGGCTGGTCCATTGTCTATGGGAGGGTATTTTTTTTTCGCAATTTCGTGGTTGGTCCCATAGTAAAAGTTGCTCAGTATAATCCCAAAACCTATCTCGCATCGGGAATGCACTTATTATGTAGCCACCCTGTATATGCCATATATGGTTTAAACTTGCATATTGTTTTTGTCCTAAAAAATCGTTACAAAGACGAACTTAGTGACAGAAGGCATTCGCTGCCATTCAGTCATTAGGCCAAACAGATAAAATTTTAAAAATAAATTAGAATTTTAGTATCCATTAAATATATACAGATGTAGTGAATATGAATAATCATTTACCATCGTATTTTCACGGAAACATACGAACGTGATATACTAGTTTAGTCAGTTTCAGAAGCCTCCGTACAAAAAGTACTGAGGTTGACTGAAGAGTGAAATAGCATGACAAATACGAACGTTTACGAGAGAATACGATGGCAATGGCGATTCGCATAATCAAAACAATTATAAAAAATCTTAAGAGTACAAGCTCAGCAAGCTCAGCTCTCCGTACAAAAGTAGTTAAGGGGCCCACTAACTATCAGTCCGCCGGACGATATAGGCCTGTCAGTTAGAACAAAAATTTGACAGTTCCGAACAACTGACAGGCCGATATCGTCCGGCGGACTGATAGTCAGTGGGCCCCTTTACGCTCTCATTTTAAAACGAGTAGCTAGTTTTCTCTGAAACTTTGTACTTACAATAGGATAAGGTATGTCTGTAATTAGTTTATGTAGCTTCAGATACCATAGTTAAAAAAATACAGCGAATTTAAGTTTTTCATACAAAACTTGCTTTTGCTCTATTTCGCTTGTTTTATAAACCAGAGCTATATAAACTTATTACAGACCTAGATATTCCTCATGTCATTGTATGTGCAAAGTTTCATTACAATCCAACCTGTAGTTTTAAAATGAGAACGGAACTCCGTTTGTATGGGAAGGTGAAATTCGGCCGAGCTTGCCGGGGACTTAAAAACCAAGTTCCTAAATAAAGCAAAACCATTTTAATTTATAGCATCCATTAAGCTCAAACGCTATCCCAATAGAATTAAACTCTTAACCCTAAAAGATAAGATAAGAAAGGATGATTAGCATAAGAATTTAATCAGGAACCATAATGGCCACTCTATATTTCAAGCACTACTTTTGTGGCGAGGAATTTCATATCCGGGATAACTGAGAACGTAGTACTTTAGACGAAGATTAATAATATTATAACAGATACGACAGTCTCAAAAATACGAGCAATTATGCAACTAAAAAGATTTCTCGAAAAACTTATACAGTGTTCTTGTGGGACGATTTCAGAAATTAAAAAGTTGCACCTATTAAATCAGTACTGTAAAGCGAGGTTTAGACTAGCAAATTGGTTTGGTTTGGACAGAGTTACCAAGCATCAAATTTTTCTCTAAGTTAAAAACCTTTCTATTAACTGAATGTTTTTACAATCTCGATGATTTTTTTCTCAGAACAGAACAAAATCGATCGCTTGACATGTAAATTATAATGTATATTGACTTGAATTGTAAACTATACTAATATTGAATTGACTCTGTCTTTGGAATGTAATTTATCTGGCTATTATATATATATTACTATTGTATTTTAGGAATAAGTCTATTGTATACCCTAAACCTATTGTGACACTTACTATTATAAGATACTATTGTAACATCTGTATACTGACATGCACAATCTGACAATAAATGATTATTTACTTACAAAAACTTGCATGCAATTCTCATTACATCGGGGTATCTGATAAACATTTTGAATGCAGTTTACCTTAGTAGTCAGCAGTGTAACGTAAATTTCATGGAAGTTCTTGAAATCTAAACCTCGCTTAAAGTTTTGTAACCTTTACAGCCTTTTTGATCAGTGACTGGCAACAGACACGTTTGAATTTAAAATCCGATCTCCCTGTCAAACGGAACGGGTGTGCGGATCACCATTCCTGAAGAGGCAGTCATATATACGACCTTAAAGACCAATTAGATATAGAAAGGGAGCGCAGGGCACTGGCAGTCCGATGCAACATTGCTATTGCACGATGTAGCCAACAGGTAAAAGTAACGTTATTTAAAGCCTATTGTCAGGTGTTCTACACGTGCAGCCTCTGGACTAGTTATACGCAGAAGACCATCAGTTCCCTGCGCGTCCAATATAATAATGGTTTCAGGATGTTGTTGGGACTGTCCCGTTTCTGCAGCGCATCGGGCATGTTTGCGCAAGCTCACACGGATGACTACTATGCCATAATTCGCAAGAGAATTGCCTCGTTGCTCTGCAGAGTGCGGGCCAGTTCCAACCCCATGACCACTGTTGCGGGCCGATACGACTCACCTATAATGCGGCATTTTGAATGTGTCATAACCGCTATTAGGTGAGTTGTAAGAATTTTATTGCTGTCTGTTTTTGTTTTGTCGTTTTCTGTTTTTTGTGTTCCACTAACACTTAGTTTTTAACCTTAATTGTTACTAACCGTTATGGGCCAGTGTTGTCTTAAATAAATAAATTGAATTGAATTGAATAGACAATACTTGCTAACTTGTGAGAAAAAATTTGAATATACAAAGCAGTGCTGATAATCCATCTTTAATTCCCTTCCACATCCTCCATGCTAGGCCCTTTACAGTACCTACATACTTTAGACACATAACTAGGTAATAGGTAAGTCTAAATTTTAAAACAGGTTGGTGGCGCTACTGCGCTAAATTCCCTTTCGGCACTACTCTAAAGGTAACTGTACACTCTTACTTGAAGGTTTGAAAGTTGTATCGGCAAAAAGCCCATACAAAAACAGCTCAGTTGAGAATAAGTAGTACCTAAAGTATAGTTTATCCGCATCATGGGATATAATAAAAAAACAGCCAAGTGCGAGTCGGACTCGCCCACCGAGGGTTCCGTACTTTTTAGTATTTGTTGTTATAGCGGCAACAGAAATACATCATCTGTGAAAATTTCAACTGTCTATAGCTATCACGGCTCATGAGTTACAGCCTGGTGACAGACAGACGGATAGACAGACAGATGGACAGACGGACAGACGGACAAGCACCCTTTGGGTAAGGAACCCTAAAAAATGTAGAATCCTTCTGTCTATGGACGTTAGTATCATGCAAACTATTATTTTTTGTTTTACCTACTCTAACAATCTAATCACTTCCCCAAACAAAACAAATACGTATTAATAGTACGAAATACGATATGTATACGATATATACGTTTCTCGGAACAAATCCACATCGATTTCGTATCGTAATTCATTACACCGTTTACTTACGAACACTTGAGGTGGAGTGGTAGACTGTGGTAAGTGAGAAAGTTGAATATTTGAGGTATTTATACAAATGAAAATAGAAATAGAAATGATTTATTTTGTGTGAAAACAAGACAAAACTTAAGCACGTATTACAAGATAAAATAAATATTAAGCAACAAAATGGTGATGTAGTGCACGACGTACAACCGCCGCGGACACTCGTGCCTGAGGATGGATTCCCAAAGAATCCGAAACATGTCGCCAAAAGCGACTAAAAATAATAGTGAGTAAAAACCGTACTGATAAATATTTTGAAATATGTCTCACGATAGTTTAAGTGCGAAAATGGTGATGGTTGTTAGTCGGGAACAGAAAGCTTACTTACCCTTTTACATTTGGATTGAATTGATAATATGATTCGAACACAATGGCGATTACTCAAGTGGAAAACTTGACACTGCAATAGATTAAGTAGTTTTAGTTACAAATTGTTAGAGGCTGAGAGATTTCCAAAGGCACTTTCATTCTAAAGAGAGAAAAAAATATATTAAATATATTAATAAAGGGTCACTCGCGTATTTTAACATATAATATATTTAATATTATATGTCTGTGTCTCACGGAAGTTTTGTTAGAGAAAAAAATATGCTGGATTTGGAAGTATGCCACTACTACATAGTATGATACTATGACATTGATTATTTTTCATCACAGAGGCAGATTTAAAAAACTTATCAGAATAGTATTATATTTGGGCTTTGAAAATATCGCTTGCCACCACACCGCTGGGCAGCCTGGGCATAAAAAAAGAAAAAGACAATTTGTAGAATTTCGATTTTACTTCACCGACGCAGAAGCTAATAGATGACAAGACATCCTTCCACACCGGCAGTTTCTTTTTAATTTCTATTAGATACGAAAATAAAAATTCATATAGGTTTCAAAAGAATCGGAAAAGTGTGAGATGTCTAAAAATAGAAATTTACATAGAACGTAACCGCTTCCATACACACCGTACACGTATTTGCCATTTTTTTAATGGGTGGATTTCAAATGTATCTTTATAATGAATTAATAGAACCCCATTTTATCAATAAACATGCATTCGTAATTATACATATAACGTACCGTTATGCACATTTTAAATAAGAATAATCTTCTAAGAGGGTCGAGAGGGATTATATCGGGAACAATTTTTTTCAGTTAGGGTCTTGAAACTTCACAACAACACAACACTCAACAAATGATTAACCGTCCCTACTGATATCTTTCGCTGCATAATGTTCTATATTATGCTCATGTAGAATATATAACCACCAACATACAAATCCACGCGTACGAAGTCGCGGGCAACAGCTACTGTTATTATATATATCGTTGTCTGAGTACCCATAACACAAGCCTTCTTGAGCTTACCGCGGGACTTAGTCAATGTGTGTAAGAATGTCCCTATAATATGTATTTATTATAATTACTTTTAGAATATTTTGTCAAACAATCAGTGCTATTTTTATTAAATGTATTAACTTTGCTCCCCTCTGGTTAATTATGCTCCATTTGTTCTTATATGTTTATGAAAACTATATCACAATCTCATTTAAGTACTACAGCATGATAGTAGTAATGGTCTATCTATCCATTTATTATTCTAATCGGCATATATATATCAACATACCTATCACAGCATAATAATTTTAAAAATATGGAGCAAAATAGGCACATTTTACGGTAATACAATTTCTTAAAATACTTTGTTCAAAAATCCGTGTTATTTTACAAAGGAGAGCTATTCAGCATTCTATTCAGCTACAAGAAAAAATCGAACTCAAATTCCTAAAATGTTGCCTTACGTCACTGTGGATGTCGAAGCTGACAGATGACATGCCACCCCTCCATCGGTGGTTGTTTGTCATTCTATTAGCTCCAAAAACATCTTCAGTAACAAAAACATTTTTAGTAGACTAACGGGGCATAAATGATTACCGGGTTTCTTGTGTGTTAATTTATTAACGTGGTTTCGTTTTGACGACAGAAAAAAATACAAAAATAAATTTAATCTTGAACCAAGGAATATAAGATCTTGGAACAAAATAGTACTCGTCTCGCTCGCGGTACATAGTCAATGAACAAGATTGATCGTCTATTCGTCTCCAAAGCCCATAGTAAATATTTTTCAAACTCACTCATTTTTGTTACTGTAAGTATTTCCTCGCTTGTATAACATTACAATAACCAAGTAATAACCAGACTATAATGACAGTTTCATTTGTTTATCTGTCAGCTCTGATGTTAATTTGGAAATGTTTCGTAGCGAAATAGTTTAATTTCCCGAACGGTTTTTTTCCAGCAGTTTACTATTTACATTATTTACAATGTTTCGCTCTTGATTATGAGTTTCACGCTCGCGAAAATTAAATGACATAATTCGGATATCACTCTGATGTCAGTGTAGATAGATAGATTTTTATTCGGTATTAATCATGCACTGTCAATTACATAATAAAAATTGATTACAAACGTACATTACGTTCATTCGAATTTACCTCGCAAACAAAACGTACAACAAATTTAAAAGTGGAAAAATTACTGCCTTGGGTGAGACTTGAACTCACGGCCTCTGGATCGATACTCCAGCGCTCTGCCAACCGAGCCACCACCAAGACCTCATCCATAGAAGAAAGATTAAGAAGTGTAACACTCTTACGGTAGATGTCGCTAGGGTCCCCTAGACCCATATAGTGGGAAGATTTGCTGACTATGGATGAGGTCTTGGTGGTGGCTCAGTTGACAGAGCGCTGGAGTATCGATCCAGAGGCCGTGAGTTCAAGTCTCACCCAAGGCAGTAATTTTTCCACTTTTAAATTTATTCTAAGCTTAATAGCATCGATCGCAGACGTTTCTGCTTGTTAAAAATTAATTTAAAACGTACAACGTTGAATTGATCCGTCAACAAATATTATATTTTTACTACATCTATTTAAAGAAGTACATCTCACACGACTTAAAAATAGTAATAAAATCTCCCGAACGCATTCATTGGATTAAATTATTCGGGGATGGTTCACGGTAGATTCGCTTTAATTGCTCCTTTTAAGGCCTCCGGGGTAAGTGTATTTTATAAACACGATTACACCCTTAACGTGTTTTGAACAACACCATTACCCGACTTTATGAGGGCAGAAAAATTCATAGCCCATGGGCTCATTTTCTCAAATCATGTTTTTATATGACTGTGATTTTAAGATTTTCTTTATAAGTATAATGAAGTTTTTGTCAATCTATGGACCATTTATTTTTAGGGTTCCGTCCCAAAGGGTAAAAACCGGGCCCTATTACTAAGACTCCGCTGTCTGTCTGTCCGTCTATCACCAGGCTGTATCTCATGAACCGTGATAGAGGGACAGTTGAAATTTTCACAGATGATGTATTTCTGTTGCCGCTATAACAACAAATACTAAAAACAGAATAAAATAAATATTTAAGTGGGGCTCCCATACAACAAACGTGATTTTTCTTGCCTTTTTTTGCGTAATGGTACGGCACCCTTCGTGCGCGAGTCCGACTCGCACTTGGCCGGTTGTTTTATATGGATCTAGAAGCCAATTCAAACTTACATTGTGACATCAAAATGATTTCTAAATGATGTCCTTATCATAAGGGCACGGTGCACGGAGCGGGCGCACGCACGCGGGTGCCATTGTAGGTAAAATCTGTAGCACGCGTCCGCGCTATTTAGCGTTGCTCATCGGACGCCTTAAGAAAGCCTTCTATATTCTTAAACGCACGCAAAACGGCAAAAATGTCCTCCACACCATAATTTATTTAAGCCCCCATATCCAACGGTGCGCGCCGAATTATCCCCCCTTTGCCTAAAAAAGGCCATATCTATTGTTCTTTATAAAGAACATAAGGCCTTTTAAATTTGCATGAGTCCTGGCCTGCCTTTAATGGCTTAAATTTCTAACTTGTGAAAAATCTGGAGAAGTTCACCCATAAAGTACCTACGGAGATTCAGGACGAATCTTTGTGAGTTTGGGCATGTAAGATAGTAGGGTAGGCTGCCATACAAATTATTTAAAAGTTTTTTAGGTGCAGTGAGTTCAGCCAGCAGAGTTTTTGAAAAATCGTAGCGCTCGTTTAGATCATAAACGGTTGCCAAAAAATTACATAGGTCTTCGTGTCTTGAAGTTACATATGTCTTCGCAAAAACAGTGAATATCTGCTGTCACTATTTCCCAGTCGAATGAAAGATTAATATTTATGTTATTAATGTAAAGGCTATATTTGCCGATCGCTCGATTACCGGCGTTAGCGGACAATATTTCATACATTCAACGTATAAAGCTCAAAAATGGCCATTCATTCGAGCCGAGGTGAGATCGCACTCAGCCAATATACTACGTGATCGGCGGTGGGGCTCGAATCCGGCAGTGTGTTGTTCTATTCGCCCAAAGAGTGTAGAATTTTATAGAATAGGGACGTTTGTTGCCGATTTTTATATATTGTTATTATTTTTTTCGTTAGATTTTGATAAAATTGTGTACTAAGGTTGAAGAACTCCTCATTCGGGGCGGAATATATACGAAATCCAAAATCAGGACAAATTTTTTATGCAGGTAAGTTTTCCTTATGTTTGGAAGATTTTGTAGGATATAGGTACAGTAAATTTGTGCTTATATTGTATTTTATAGGGAACTATATATTCATCAAATTTACTCCCAGATAGGGGTAGATAGTCGGTGTTTATAGATTTTTTTTAAAAGTTTAACACATTAATTAATTAAAAATGTAATATTTAAGTAATCAAAATACGGCAAAAAAGTAGTTTTTTAATTATTTTATAAACATAAGTTAAAATTACAGATAAAGACACGACTCATACATAATTCAGGCTTGTAATGCGTTTATGAATAAGTCCATCAGTATTTATTTAGTAGGTATTTGTTTTATTTGTTAGATTTATATTGTGTTATTTGTATTTGAATTCTAAAACTGTTAATAAAACGTACCTTTTCTATATAGTATACAGGGTAAGTGAAATTGAAATTTGCCAACTGTAAATAGATCCTGTACATTTTCACTGATTTAACTGAGGCGAATACTCGGCTGCACTTTGAAAGCGATAGGAATCACATTCCAGAAGCTATATCTATCCAACTTAAATCAAAAAGTCATACACACATACAATCAAGACGGCTACTTACTACCTTTTGTGGATGAAGATACATAAAGATACGAGTGAGAAACTTATTGCTAATGCTTTTTGATAGAAAATGCATTTCGGATTAGGTTTTAATGACGTGGAATAGAAATAAAGAGAGAAATAACGAAGATTTAAATGAATCGTCAGTTCTGGTTACCGTGAAACGGGGTCGCGGGGTGAATAGAGAAATTTCGAAATATTTCTTTCACCTTGCTATAATTAATGAATGAATGTAACTATGAAAAACGTGTTTTTAAATAAATTATGCTTATGTAATTAAAAACTCACATTATAATGTGTGATTTTTCGGAATACGTATAAAGTAGAATATTTATGCTAAACATTGCTGTCAAAAAAAGTAAAAATGGCCATTAAATACATTTTTTACTTAGAAGTAAGTCCTCACTGAGGTAAAAAAATATACTAATTACAGTAATTACCGTAAAACCACTCAACTTTGGTCCAGTACTACAAATATGGCCCACAAGTTCGCTGCAATTGTTAGCTGATTTGGTTTTTCGATTTTCTTGTGATGTCGAGCAAGAACGCTCGAAATCTTGTTCTCACTGGTAAAATATTAAAAAAAAAAACATTTGATGTCTGTCATCAACAAATAATGTCTCATATACCTAACTAACGACAGTGACTCTACAGCGGAGGGTAGAAAGAGCTTTAAGCGGCTACAGTAGTGTGTTACTGAACCTTCCTCCGTCCCATTTTTACCATCGGACTACAAGACAAACGGCACTCCGGCATCGCTTCATGGTAGGAACTCCAAAAATACGCACGAAGCGTTTTGCTTCCACATTTCTTATGCGAACTGCCAAGGAGTGGAACGCCCTGCCCGAGTCTGTGTTTCCGCATGAGTACAATCTGGGGCTTCTCAAGGCAAGAGTTAAGAGGTATCATCTCATAGGTAAGCGTGCTCCACCGTAGACCACATCATCACTTACCATCAGGTGGGATTGTGGTCAAACGCCTGCCTATTCATCATAATAAAAAAATAAATTTTAAAAATAGAAGTAAACTTGGATTTTTGTACTTGATGAAGTTACAATTAAGATTTTTTAGTACCTAATTCTCACTATTTCCAAAGGAAAAGTGCTGTTGTAGTGTTTTACACTCGAAATTCAGTTTTATTATATTTAGTTATTTTTCAACATAGTTAATTTTCAGCTAATGTATGGGGTTCTCTTCTTTAAAATAATTTATTTACATACAAGATATATACAGTGGTACTACTAAACGAAATTAATAACTAGCTTAAATCTTAAATCGAACATCTAAAATAGCCCTTGAGGCATTGTACCAAGGATGCTGAAGGCATTTCCTCGCTGTATCGCAATGCTGATACGTTGTGCGAGGAAGCCGCCAGCTCTTCTGTCACCAGTTACGTCAACTAAACTCCAAATGATACAAAATGGTAATCTCTACCGAGGCTCTTATACTAATTACGTCTCTAATTTTTAAAACGCCCGTACATTTTTCATGTCATTTGTTTTTGATTAACAGGCCAATTCGGACGAGCTGACAACAAACTGATATTTGAATCATACTGGAATCATATCAGATAGCTTAGCTGTAATTCGCGCGGGCGTCTTGCTCGCACTGATACATTTACGGACAAATCAGAGCGAAATGAACGCACAAATTACAGCTAACTGAGGATTCCATTATTATTGAGATATCGGTTTGATGACAGGTGCACGTTCGAATTGCCCTGTAACACGTGTAAAAACTCAATTTATGAAAACTACAGTTTTACGATAGCCCCCGCGTAACCAATATGGCGGTACAAGTTATAACTTATAATGTAATTACAATAACAGCAAACAAATGAGCCAAACAAGGAGTCTCGGAATTAGGGCGATGTATGGCGCGCAATACAATACGTGACTCTACCTGCTGGGGTGTCCACGCGTCCTGCTTTATACGGGACAGGAACGGGACAAATCTTCCATCATCCAATGATGAGCGACAAGTGTAGATTCCTAGGTTCCAAGTTATAATGACAAGAGCAGCACACAAATGACCCGAACAAGGAAACTCGGAATTAGGGCGACGTATGACGCGCAATACGATACGTGACTCTACCTGCTGGGGTGTCCACGCGTACTGCTTTATACGGGACAGGAACGGGACAAGTGCATTTTCCATCATCCAATGAATAATTTTGTTTAGATAGAAGGAAATAACAAAAAAACATTATTTATTGCCACAACAGCGAATACAAACTACCATAAATATAAATAATAATCTTAACTAAACTATTGTAAATCAAAAACTAAAAATTTGCTGTGACAAATGGTTATGGCGTCAGCGTAATGCTGACAGCTTAACTTGTGTGAGAGGAACACTACAGCACAGTTTTTACCAGACCAAAATACGAAATACATTAAATTTGCTTCACACACTCAAAATTTTCACTTGCTTGCATATATAATTGTATTGTTTTCATGCTGTACGTGAACTGAATAAGGAGGACAAAAACAAACATGAAACATGTAACTGTGCCCTTTTCAAGCAAAGAAATGATTTATGGTTATGATTTATGACATAATTATCCCAACTTTTCCAGAAACGTGGTAATCCTAGCAGATGACGTGACGGATCCATTTGAATTTGGAATTTACATTTAAATAACCGCTTAGACGCTGCTTTCCAATTTGCAACTTAGATTCTAAAATATTTGTTTTGACGCTTCAAGCTATAGTATTTGTATTCCATGTCGGTTCGTTGTTTTGATGGATGATCTTGCGCATTAACAAATGATCTTGCGCATTATTATAACAAAATATGGATCGCTTTTGGTCTAAAAAAAATTTAATTTTATTTTTTATTTTATATTATTTTCTTGTTTTTAACCTCCGACTCAAAAAGTGGGGTATTATACGTTTGACGCAAATGTCTGTGTGTCTGTCTGTAGCATCGTATCTCTCAAACGGATGGGCCGATTTCAATGCGGTTTTTTTACGTGAAAGCGAGTTTTCTTGCGGTGATTCTTAGTCATGTTAGATAAAAACAGATCCAGCAGTTTGAAGTGTTAGCTCTTTTCCAAAATAAGGCATTCATGAAATGGTTTAAAATCTTATGATTGGCGTAGAAGTTTTTTACATTTTTAATTTAATATTGAGCGGGATCTTCTGCCACAAGTATAATTTTACTACAAAATTCCTTTTTTTTTACATTTTTAATTTGAATTGACTTACTTGGAGATTCCAACCACAACTTGCTGTAAAATACTTGCTTGCTTGTATTATAAGCAATACTTTTTCATTTTCATTTTCAATAGTGTAGCCGCCGTGCAGGTCTCGACGACAAATAAAAAGACTTCGATTTGAAGTAAACGTGTAATCATATAGGTGCTGGTTGCTTTACAAGGTACAGTTGACGTAAACGGTTAAAGGTGTAGAAGTGGTGGTAATAGTATGGAGGCTGATGCGAAAGTGGTTAAGCTAATTTTGAATGTTAAAAATGGTAGTCTAAATTTAGGTGCCTCTAATTGGCCGCGATACAGGTTATGTGGAGCGCTTCTATTGGTGCATTTAAATAAGCCTCCGCATAGTAAGCGAGCCCGACGGCTGCGTTTTGCCACTGCATTATACACATAAAAGGTTGCGTTCGCAACAAATAGTTTTTTTAGAATTTATAGACTTCTCTAAGACGAAAGTTTTATAGTAATAAAGAAGATCTAGGGTACCTAACTGTAAAGTAGGCATAAGAAAGTCGACAGTAATCACGTCGGCTTAGATGAGACAGAAGCGCCTTAGCAAAAGGCTGTAGACTGTAAGATGAGGTCCAAGTGTTAGACGGATAACTAATGCACACTTTTAAAATAACATTTAAATTGCAAAAAAAAACTAAGTATTGCTTTTCCCTAATTTATACCAATCATTTTAGCGATTTACATCGTAATTTAATACATAATTAATACAAAATTCTAATTGTAATTTACAATTAACTAATCAATAAAACGAAACTACTTACATTATAAAACTTAAAATAACTTATAAATAAAAAATGCTAAGTAAAAAACAAACACGATCTTTACGAAAACAGGATTTAATCGCGTATAATATAACTAAACTACCTATCGAAATAACCTCCGACGTTTTCGAGGACGGCATTGTCCCCGTGGTCTAAAGGGGCCCACTGACTATCAGTCCGCCGGACGATATCGGCCTGTCAGTTATTCCGAACTGTCAAATTTTTGTTCTAACTGACAGGCCTATATCGTCCGGCGGACTGATAATCAGTGGGTCCCTTTAAGCTAGGTTTAGACTAGCAAGAACTTGCATGCATTTTAGTTACATTGCCGACTACTAAAGTAAACTGTATTCAAAAGGTTGATCAGATACCGCAATGTAATGAAAATTGCATGCAAGGTATTGCTAGTCTAAACCTCGCTTAAGACTCCGAGACCATATTATTATTAGTTCCTTTTAGTGTAATAAAACGTGATAAACAGACAAATAAATGCCCTTACCAGGATTCAAACCCGGGCCCTATTGCTTAGTAGGCAGGTAACATATATAAAGCTGTAGAGAAATTTGCCCACCATGACATACGGTGCCGAGACATGGACGCTCACCAAGGAGGCTGTGCATAAAATACGAGTAGCACAGAGAGCCATGGAGCGCGCCATGCTCGGCATCAAACTTTAAGACTGAGTGAGGAATGTCGAGATCCGACGCCGCACCAAGGTGCGAGATGTGGGTGACGTCATTACCAAGCTTAAATAGAGGTGGGCAGGACATGTGCCAGGCAGAGTGATGGCAGGTGGACCAAACTGTTGACGGATTAGTGGCCGCTTTCGGATGAAAGAAGCGCCTGGCGTCCGTTGGTTCGTTGGGTGGATGACGTTCGAAAAATCCCGGGGCGCTTTTGGATGATACTAGCCCAGGACCGGCGTGGCGTACGCGAAGAGAGACCTATGCTCAGCAGTGGGCGACTGAAGGCTAAATGATTATAGAGAGATTTAGGACTAGTGCTATATTTATATATCAACCTGTGGAGATGCTGCAATGAAACTCCGATCGACCAGCAGATCAAGCGCCGGAAATGGAGTTGGATTGGGCATACACTCCGAAGGGATCCTGAACACATACCGAGGCAAGCCCTAGACTGGAATCCCCAAGGAAAGAGGAAACGTTGCCGTCCAAAGCAGACCTGGCGCCGGACTATCATTGCAGAGGCGAAGGCTATTGGGAAGACTTGGAGCGAAGTCAAGCACGAAGCTAAGACCGATCCAGATGGCGGCGCACTGTGGACGCCCTCTGCCCCACCTAGGGGACATAGGGCAATAAGTAAGTCAAGCTATGTTTCGCTACACACGCTTCCAAAAACAAGCTCATAGGCGCGTATAAAACGCTAGTTTGAAACCGGCCTTAAGCTCTTCGTTTGCACACCCCACGACGAAGTGCCAACAATATTGTCTACAACTGACTCGTAATTTCTCGAGGCTGTTTAGGTGCCAAGTTTTATAACAAAAATGCTACAAAATCTATTCTACCATTAGAGCGTTTTCACATATCGGATGTAGGATCCTACATCCGCGTAGTCAGGCCGCGGGGGCGCGCCCGGGCGCCGTCTAGTGGTCATTAATTTCAGTACGTTTTTTTAGCAGGGTACGAAATGGTACGAAAAAATTCTTTAAGTGTATTTATACTGTAAATAGGAAAGTCGACCACAGATTAAAGAAGCGACCCAATTAGACTATGACAACACATTGCAACCGATGGGGACACGAAAATATACATATTTTATTTTGCTACCCACACCCTGGCAGCAGATTACATATAACAGATATACCACGTTGACCAAAACAGGTAAACCAAAATCAATATAATGACATTCACATAATTATGTGTTTATTCGTATGCTAGCTGAATCTGAGCATGCTGTATAAAATAATAATTTAATGTAGGTTTTATTTTTCTGATATAAAATATGATTTGGAAGCCTAAATAAACACAATGAATTACCTCCAATTACATTCGTATAATATACGTTTTCTCTTTCAAATAGTACTATTGGTATGTATATAATGTAATGTGTAAGGATCATTATTTATTAATAGCTTATATTTTGATCATTCTTACTTTTATTTATGATAAGCTTATAAAAGAGTATCAATTGACTCTTACTTGTTACTGGTACCCGCCATTTTGAATTGTTACAATTGGTGGCTGAATTTGTTGGGTGACAAGCGGCAGTTCGAGTACGGACTAGTTCTGGTGAAGACGTATTGGAATATTTATATTAATTGGTTGTTATTACGTTTGTAACAAACGAATAAAGTTAAAAAAAACCGGCCAAGTGCGAGTCGGACTCGCCCACCGAGGGTTCCGTACTTTTTAGTATTTGTTGTTATAGTGGCAACAGAAATACATCACCTTTGAAAATTTCAACTATATATATGTTGACAGACAGACGGAAAGACGGACAGACGGACAGCGGAGTCTTAGTAATAGGGTCCCGTTTTTATCCTTTGGGTACGGAACCCTAAAAATTGGTACAAGTATAGTTTTCATGATCAACTCGGTAATAATCTAACAAATGATATTATTGTTGTATACTCTTTCGTCTAGGTCAAACATACCTAATAATATCTAACGAAATGGAGCTTTATGTAATAATAATTAGATACACAACGCTATGCTTTCCTTTTCTCCTTTCAACCATTTTTTAAAGCCCTGGCTAGCCTCATATCAATATTACAATATTTATTTATATACTCTAAATTCTTGTATTATATAATCTATGATCCAACTGCCTAATTTTAAATGTAAATAGAACTCGCCCCGCCATTCTGTGTCTTCAACGAAGAATCATCCTTAAATATTCGAGTATAAAAGGCATTAAGTTATAAAATTGCGTGAGTGTTGCGTGTTTAATTGTAAATATTTAATATGACAATGCTTAGTACATTATTAGTTTTATATCGATCATAGATTTTTTAAGTAACTTTTTCAGTACAACTTTAGCAATAAATATCAAATTGTTTTTATGAAATATTTTGATTTGTGTTTTCTTTAAGTAGTCACATTACTATTATACAAATTATAAACTGAATTATATGTCATATACCATTATTATTACTATAAAGAAGCCACACCAAACAATGATATTATCGCATTTGCAACTTGTACAGTCGCCATCAGATATATCTGAGCGGTCAAGGCTCTCACAAATATCTGAACACGCCTCTATTGTCAAGGCGTTAGAGTGCGTGTTCAGATATTGTGAATACCTCGGGCGCTCCGATATATCTGACGGTGACTGTACCACGCGACCAAAACGTCGTAAGCGCCGTAAAATTTATGGCGCTTACGCGTTTTGGTGTTTTTTTTTTATACTACGTCGGTGGCAAACAAGCATACGGCCCGCCTGATGTTAAGCAGTCTCCGTAGCCTATGTACGCCTGCAACTCCAGAGGAGTTACATGCGCGTTGCCGACCCTAACACTCCTCTCCCTCGAGCTCTGGCAACCTTACTCACCGGCAGGAACACAACACTATTAGTAGGGTCTAGTGTTATTTGGCTGCGGTTTTCTGTAAGGTGGAGGTACCTCCCCAGTTGGGCTCTGCTCTAGATCTGGAATGACATCCGCTGTCCTGTGCCCTACCACACAAAGCGAGATGTCATTCACAGTGCCCATACCTCTCTTTGGTCGCGAGACTCACGCTCCGCTTCTATAGTTTGTTGTCAAAACAACATCAACGCATGGCGCAAAATACTGATTATGTGTGCCAGCTCTGTACGTTAGTAACAAAAGGTCAATGATTAGGTAAGAGTTAATTTCACTTAAAAATAAGATTTAGATTATATGACTTTCATATGGCTGATAATGCATATACAACCCTGGTGTTGCAGGTGTCCATGGGCATGGTAATAGCTTACCAAAGGGCGATTCGTGTGCTTGTTAGGCTCCTATATCATAAAAAAGTCCTTTATGACCCTGGCTATCTCACTTCGCTCTTACGCATAAAAGTCTAGCTAAATCCTAACTAAGGACTCACGGCCCGATTCGAACAATGCTTATAAGATGTAACAGCGATATAATACTAATCTGTCAGTGTCAAAACTGTCATTTTTTCTAAGTCACTTTTGACACTGACAGATCAGCATCGTACCGCTGAAACATCTTGTAAGTATTGTTCGAATCGGGCCGTTAGTCTAAACACGTTTGCCCTAATGGCATTCTCTGGTTTGTGTCCGGTTTTAGGGCTATTTAAATGGATAAAGACTTTATTTCGAACAGTGGTTGAGTAGAAAATAAGGAGAAATAAATTGGTCAATAAAACAAATACAGAGAAAAATACACAACGACCAGTTTCCATTTCTCTATTTATATTTTATTTATTAGCTATTCTAGCGTGTTATCATTATGGATATATACATAATACAAATATTTGTATACATAAACACATGTCAGAGTTATCAAAGTTCCATTATGTTATGAGACAGTATCCGTTTTATACATATATTATACAAGAATTGTATTTAATCTTTGGGATATGGAATTTCAAAGTTCATTCATTCCCTTAGTATCGGACTATGAAATGTCATCCGATATCTGAAACTATTCGAAACAAGGAGGCGAAACTATGCCCGTTTACTGAAACATAAAACGTGCAAAGCAGTAATTAAACTGCTTAGAAGGAGCCATCATGGTTGCATTTTTATCACTGTCATATCATGCGTCACTTTCACACTTACATACTTGTTAGAACGTGACAGGCATGATGACAGATGATAAAAAACCGACCATAAATATTAACCCTACAGAATGAAATCTAACTGATGTCATTTAATTATCGCGTATTGCGTATCGCGGTCGTACTTCGATGTATTGGCGCGGGCGAGACGCATGACAGCTAAATAATGTCATTCTGATGACAGTGTACGTTGGCCTGTAAGTCGCTATATCGCACGCATTCCTCCACTTTTTACTGGTTTACTGGAAAAGTTACCTTATAGGAATAATGCTATTATACGATGTATAATTATGTTTTAATCTGTCTTAAGTACAACAGTTTTTACAAGGCTGTTAAAAAAATAGTGGTGTAGCCGCCATGCAGGTCTCGACGACTCAAATAAAAAGACTTCGATTTGAAGTAAACTAATATAATTTTCACTAGGTACTGGTTACAAGTTACAGTTGACAAAACGGTTAAAAAGTGTAGAAGTGGTGGTTATTGTATGGAGGCTGATGAGAGAGTGATTAAGCGAAATTGAACAGAAAAAAGGTGGTTTCGATTTAGGTGTCTCTAATTGGCCGCGATACAAATTACGTGGAGCGCTCCTATTGGTGCTTTAAAAAAGCCTTCGCATACTAACCGAGCCCGACGGATGCGTTTAGCTACTGCTAGGAATATTTTATATAAATAAAAAGTTGAGTTCGCAACAAGTGGGGATCCGTTTAAGGGCATATTTGGTATCGTGTTCGGATTAGGAAAAAAATTGAATATTTTTTTTTTGTTTGTCCATTAGAATCTGTGCGGAAAGAGAAAAATTACTGAATGTATTGTTTCCTTCATAGAGGAGACCAATACATTCCCAGGAGTTATATTACTGCTTTTGACTTCGCATATACTGTACCGGCGCCATGATATCCAAACTATTTAGCGAGCTCAATTATGAGAGCCTAGTTTTTGCCCTGAAATATTTGTAAGTCATGAATCATTGGAACAATGTTGTTAATAATTTACTTGTAATGGGCGATCATTAATATAATATTGTGGTTACTAATTGTTTTGTAGTCAAATAATTCGATATTATTAATGTCCTAACGGAATGTTGAAAGTGAGCCGAAGGGTATTAGATCTAAACATTTACTTGGAGGATGATTCAGATTTGATAATTTGTTAAAGTTTTGATCTTGTCATGATACGATCTTGACACGTCTCAGCAGTAAGTGCGAGGGAGACGCCTATACCTCTCGCGTCGGATGATAGTCTCTATGACAGTTCCTTCAAGTATGTACACCAATATATAGGGCCAAGGCGGGAACAGTGGCTCAACGCAAACAGTGACTTAGTCGCCCCTATAAACTGTAGCATCCTTACGTGTTAGAATAACCATTGCTTGTCTAATTGGTTCGATTACTGAATGTTTCTGCTATATTAGTATGGAAGCTAATAGCCCTTCTCATGTTAGAAATAGGTTGAGTGAGCCACTGTACCCGGCTATTTTTTTCAGAGCCACTGTTCTCTCAACCCTAATTTTAAAATTCAAATTAAATTTCAAATTTTGGAGCAAGTAGGCAAATATTTCGGTACTAGATTTCATTGACTAACACACGAGTGACCATGGTATCAAAGACAATTTTCCTATTTTTCCTTAACAAACAGCGAATCTCAATAGAATATTCAATGCATTTACGCCACTGCACTGGTAGAATAGGGATCAGAATTAGGTCACCTGATTATATGCACTTGTCTGCCTCAGTGCATGCAACGGATTACTTAAACTTTCATGATACTTACTCATTATTATTCACAACGACGGGAATTAATCGGATTAATTTCAAAGATTCAATTTTATTTGTTCAAAAGGTAAGTTACAAGATGTTAAATAAATATTTCAGTATCACTATGTCGTGCCTATTGGCATACAAATTCAATAAAAATACACACTAATCATAATATCATAGAAAAACAATAATAGTCATAACAGGCTTATGTCATGCAGTAAATCTTAATTAGGTAATTCAGTCAAGAATTCTATAATAGTGTAATATGCTTTCTCGGTAAGAAAAGCTTTTAGGTTTCTTTTAAAAACATTTTTCTTGTATTTACATGCAATTATATTCGCCGGTAACTTGTTATATATTTTATTTAAAACTTATTTTACGCGATTAAGTCTCGTCGTTCCTGTCCAGATCCGTTCGTGTCATAGGTCTTTCTGGACGTCATCGATCCACCGAGATTTCAAAAATGATGACGACCATTTTAGAATTCAAGTTGGTGGACTGGTAATTTTTCGTAAGTCGCCATGGATGTCGTTTTCTAGGTTACCACGGATGCGAATTACGAAAATGATACGTTTTACATTTCAATATGGAGGCCAGTGGCCATGCACGTTTTAGGGACAAACGGACGGCGCGATTCGGGAAACGAATTAGACATTCACTAGATATGAAATAGTAAAGATATGTGACATTCCACGGCAAAAGGGACCTTATGGCGGCTAGCGCTTACGTCGCATAGCGTCACAAATTATTGCGGCAGTATGCGACGTAAGCACCATCCGATATTTAATTGTAGCGGCATTAATAATAGCGTAAGCGCCAACCGCGATAAGGTACCTTTACTCGTGGGATGTCACATATCTTTACTATTTCTCATCTAGTGAATCTCTAATTCATTTCCCGAATCGCGCCGTTCGTCTGTTGTTTTGGACACTCACAGATTGGTATCGTATCGGTGTGACAATAAGCAGTTCGAATTGGGCTGGAAGTCGTGAGCAAAAACACGCTATAAATAAATAACCAGCTAATCTAAGTAATTGATGTCTAACTATTCATACAGGCATCGGAATTAGGTCACCTGATTATACGCGTGCTCAGTGCTTGCTGTCGGCGGCATGTACAGGACCGTATTACTGCAATACTGATGTGTTTCCTGTTATACAGCCTGTTAAACTAGATTTAGAACTTGGGTAGGTTCATACAGTTCTGAGATGTGTTAATGGGGTTATGCAGTGCTTTGGAGTTTAGGGAACAAAAGAAATCAAGGATTGTGGTAGTCGTAGGTAGTGGTAGTCGTGTGGTACTTTATTACATTATTACACAGGGAAAACACACATCATTCGTACAAAGGCGAACTTATCCCTTTCAGAGAGCTCTTCCAGATAACCTTCCAGGGACACATACCCATGGACACCTTTTTTTACGGTGTGGGAATGCACTTACGCAAGGTGTGTAAGACTCGCCGCGTTTTTTCCTTCGCCAAGAGAGGGATTTTAAAGATCTAAGCATACATGTGGACAGACGGACGGACAAACAGCGGGAAGCGACTTTGTTTTATAATATGTAGTGATTATTAAGTTCGCCTTTGTACATTGTATATATTTTTTTTTATTGTGTTTGTAATCTGTGTATGTACAATAAAGTGTTTACGTACATACATACAATTAAAAGGTATATGTAAGGTATGCAGTCCATATTCGAATTTATACGGTGGTATAGATGAAATGGGGATCTCTATACCACCGAAGTGTAAAGGTGTCGATACAACATCGTTATTTAAGACATATATCCTAGAGGTCAATTCACACTTACATAAAATGATATCTAAATGATGTTAGTCGCTTGTGCGTCTCGCTCGCGCCAATATATTTACGGATAAGTACAAGCGAAATGCACACGCGACTGACATCATTTAGATATATAGAATAGAATAGAATAAGATTTTATTCGTAAGCACAAACAAACAAAAGATTACATTTTATAAAAGAAAACATAAAATAAGATTAAAGTGCCACGAAATGGCCTCATCTCAGCATGTTGCTGGTGACTTCCAGCGCTGATCTTCCGATGAGACCATCAGGTGAGAAGAATCACGGAGGGTAACAGACAAGCAAAAAAAGACAAAATAACATACAATGAACAAATAGTTAAATAAGAAAAAGTTACACAGCAAGAAGATACAACATAACGATTAAATTAACAAGCATCGTACTTATAACACTCAGAAATTGTATCGGTCCGGTCCAACATACCTTGGCTGAACATTACAATTACATATTCAACTAGCGCCAACGGTAGCTACATGAACTAAAAGGCAATGACAGACCAAAACAAACTGATATCGAGCGTTCAATGAAGTCAATTTTACAAGGCCCTGACACTCTTTGATAGAGAAAGATAGTCGTATTGTGATTCCTATAAGAGGAAAGAGAAAATAGTGCCATGCTTTGTCCTTAGCACCGACCGGGTGGCATCATAGGCGATGGCGAACTTTATAAGAGTGAAAGAGAAAAAATCGTATGCTGCCCAAATTACATATTCATTCTTTCTCTTACCCCCGGTCGCTCGGTGGCGCGTCTATAACTACTTGTACATACTATGTCTATGATTACCAAGAACAAGACAGCATCAGAGGAAGACGAATACTAACATAATAATACTAATAAGTATGGCGTGTCAGGAATGATAAACCAAAGGCCAAAGGAACATATCATTATCATATCATTTTGATGTCACGATGTAAGTTTGAATTGCCGTCCTAGGCGAGGATTTGGTCTATATTTCAGCCTGAACCGACATTATTTACGTGGTCTTGGCTGTGTTGACCGATGTGGCTACTGCGTCGTGAATCTTATCGGATAATGAAAATCGTGATCGGTAGCAATGACATATTTAGGCTTTAATTTGATGCGATACAATATAGCAGTCTTCTAGTTACGGTGACAACTGACATGTCAATATAATTTTGGAAATAAATCAAATTATTTTATTAAATATTTTGATTTGTGTTTCCTTTTTAAGTAGTCACACTACGTATATATAAATTATAAACTGTAATAGATGTCATATATTAAAGGATACGGATCCGGCCTTCACCACTGGAGGGCTTCGTCACTTTTTAGGGTTCCGTACCCAAAGGGTAAAAACGGGACCCTATTACTAAGACTCCGCTGTCCGTCTGTCCGTCTGTCTGTCCGTCTGTCTGTCTGTCTCATGAACCGTGATAGCTAGACAGTTGAAATTTTCACAGATGATGTATTTCTGTTGCCGCTATAACAACAAATACTAAAAACAGAATAATATAAATATTTAAATGGGGCTCCCCTACAACAAACGTGTTTTTTTTTGCTGTTTATTTCCGTAATGATACGGAATCCTTCGTGCGCGAGTCTGACTCGCACTTGGTCGGTTTTTCTTTAATATATGACATCTATTACAGTTTTTAATTTTGCTAGTTTTTAAGTGTCATTTTGTATGGGATTTTGTTTCTAAAACGTCCCGCTTGGCGCGCTGTTGAAAATCCCATACAAAAATGGACATAACGCAAACGCGAACGCTCTCTGTAAAACAAACTGTAAACAAAGCGCTGGTGGCCTAGCAGTAAGAGCGTGCGACTTTCAATCCAGAGGTCGCGGGTTCAAAGTTTCAAACCCCGGCTCGTGCGAGTGAGTTTTTCGGGAACTTATGTACGAAATATCATTTGATATTTACCAGTGAAGGAAAACATCGTGAGGAAACCGGACTAATCCCAATAAGGCATAGTTTCCCCTCTGGGTTAGAAGATCAAATGGCAATCGCTTTTGATTAGTCAAGCGGACCCCAGGCTCCCATGAGCCGTGGCAAATGCCGGGATAACGGGGGTCCCTTTGTTTGACATAATTATTGAAAGCCATAATGTAATGATTGTCATATTATTATTAGTCATAATTCTGAAACCGGTAACTTTTCAGGATTTTATTTTTATTTTTTTATTTATTTATTGAGAAACAAACAGTCTTAAAATAAACATAAGCAACTAAGCTAATAGCTACAAATTGATTTTCTATAGACCTATAGTTTCCTAATTCACATATACAATACAATACAACAATTAAAAAGTAATGATAAAATAGTGCAAACTTGTAGTACCTAGTAGTTGTACATAATCATAACAATAGTAGTTGTACATAATTTTACTTGGATTATCCTATAGATAGGTTAGGTTAAAAACCAAATTATGACTAATGATAATATGACAATCATTACATTATGACTTTCAATAATTATGTCAAATAATAGAGACTGGGATAACGCGAGGAAGAAGACAAAACGTCGGGCAAACGTGTTCCGAAGTTGCCATAGGATACCGTTACATAATACATGATATTGATCATCTTTAACATAATACATCTTAGTCGGATACTCTTGTCAGAGCAGTCGTGGTCATTGAGGTCGTTATACGGCTTTTTTCGTAGTTTCCCGCCATGCTTCTCTATTTACTGCATTCCGCACGCACAGATTTAAAGGTGACCCGGTGAGAGCTTTGACTTGGTCGGTCCATCGCATTGGGGGCCGCGATCTGGGTCTTGTGCCATCCACTCTGCCCTGCCCGCGCAGCATGGTTTCCCCTATCACTAAGTTCGTCACTTTCGCACTCACATACTTGTTAGAACGTGACAGGCATGGTGATAAGCGTACCGTGCTACGACTCCTGGAAAACAAGCCTCTCAATGGCGTCGCCTTCCTTGCGCGTAACGTGACCGAAGTATCTATAAGTATACGAGAGTGAACGATTGCCGAAAGTAGTAGTAGTAGTAGTAAATCACTTTATTGTACAAAACAAAAATTGATAACATGAAATTCATATAAATTTAGGTACAAAGGCGAGCTTATCCCTTAAAGTCGTTGTGTAACCTTGAGTTCCTGGAGAATGGATATATTAGTGCGACGCTGAGTCCACGATATCCGCAGCATCCTTCTCCAGATCCATTTCCAAAGCATCAATGTTCACATAATACTTAGCTATACATAATTGTATACCTAAACTGTGTTTGAGTATACGGTAGAGTGGCTGTGGTTTACCCATTAAGACGTCCCTTATAGCACAATATAGAGGTATACCAATATGTACTCTGAATTGATATATGGCGGCGTTAACAGTATATCGCTCAATTGTTCGGGCGTGCTCGGCTGGCCGACTGTTATATGTAGATAGTCCATTAGTTTGGCAAAATAGACACTTTCAGTTCAGTTCAGTTCATTCATTTTGTTAAACAGAAGTGATAGGTTACCATGAAAGATGGTAGATACATAAATATACGTTAGATCTCTATGCAGGTGTACAAAATTGTCTCGTGCGGTTATCAAATAAACGCATGCTTATGTCTATCCTAATTAGCCTCATGCATGAAGTTTATATTTAAACGAAATATGTTTTATTCGGATGTTTGCTACCGTTATATCATGTTACAAATGCATTTCCGTTTTTAAATTACCATTTAATCACTTAAAATTATAAATAAAAAGTACAAAAATTTGCCCGCGAAAAGCTAGTGAGCGAAACGCTCGAAACGCCACGTGACGTCACGCGTTCGACAGATTAGTGTCATTAGTAGCAAACGTCAGTTGGGCCGCCCAACGTGTGACGTCATCACGCTCTGTCGAATTCGCGCCAAAAATTATGAGCGTTTCAACCGCTCAAAAATTTTCAACATTTTAAATCTTTTTTAATAAAATAATGTTAAGGTTTACAAAAGTATTTTTATCATTTCCGGTGTTCCAACGATATAAATTATGAATTCAAAAATAAAAATAAATTCATGCATGGAGCTAATTGAAAACATTGATATTATAGGTAATACTACTACAAATGTACAAGTTACAAATACAATGTCAATGGGAAAAAAAATGATTAATAGTCTTACAATTCTAATACAAAATTTAAATACACTGTCAATAAAATAAAAATACATTTAGGTAGCAATAATCGAATACAATTCTAATATAAGTCTGAGCCATTATCATCATTTTTTGATGTCAACTTGTGAAAAATGCCCAGAATAACTGACCTAACTAGGTTGCTTGGCCGTTAATTTATACCGAATTCTTCTTCTTCTTGTGGCTGTACATGTCCCATATCATTTAGCCCTCCTTGTAGATTTACGCTGTACGGTTTTGTTTTGTCACCATATCTACCACCAATTTCAGGTCCTTTTTATTAAGGTTCCGTACCCAAAGGGAAAACGGGACCTTATTACTAAGACTCCGCTGTCCGTCTGTCTGTCACCAGGCTGTATCTCATGAACCGTGATAGCTAGACAGTTGAAATTTTCACAGATGATGTATTGCTGTTGCCGCTATAACAACTAATACTAAAAAGTCGACCCTCGGTGCGCGAGTCCGACTCGCACTTGGCCGGTTTTTTATTGTATACCTAGTTGACGAAATATATTTTTAACCACACCTCGCTAAGTATTGAAATAAAAAAGTAAAAAGTCATTTATTGTCGCAAAAAACAGAAAACTTATAAAAACCGGCCAAGTGCGAGTCGGACGCGCACGAAGGGTTCCGTACCATTACGAAAAAAAAACAGCAAAAAAAATACGTTTGTTGTATGGGAGCCCCCATTTAAATATTTATATTATTCTGTTTTTAGTATTTTTTGTTATAGTGGCAACAGACACATCATCTGTGAAAATTTCAATTGTCTAGCTATCACGGTTCATGAGATACAGCCTGGTGACAGACAGACAGACAGACGGACAGACGGACAGTTGAGTCTTAGTAATAGGGTCCCGTTTTTACCCTTTGGGTACGGAACCCTAAAAATTACATCACGCATCAATAGTAATAAAAGTAAACTGTAGCTCTGTAGGTATGTTTGACACACTTTTTATTTATTTATTTAGTATTGCAGGTTTTGTTACACAGTGATACCTACTTCTGTACGAAGTAGTCTATGCTGTGTTACATACACGCCGCGGTGACGATTGAGTGAGTTTGTGCACTAACTCAGTTGATTATTCTAGTGCAATGACATCCCAGGTAGCAAAATGACGTAAAATGACGTCAGCGACGTCATAATGACGGCATTATTACGTCATTATGACTTCGTTGACGTCATTTGACGTCATTTTGCTACCTGGGATGCTACCTATGCATGATTGAATTTTGTGTCTCATTGCGTTTAAAGTCGGTAGATAATGCCGTTTGACCCTACGTCTTTCTGTACCTTACTACAGTCGCCATCAGATATATCGGAGCGGTCAAGGTGCTCACAAATATCTGAACACGCCTCTATTGTCAAGGCGTTAGAGTGCTTGTTCAGATATTTATGAGCACCTTGGCCGCTGCGATATATCTGATGGCGACTGTACATAAAGAATAACATAATTAAAGCATTTTTAAAGGTAGGTAAAGGTAGATATTTATTAGGGCAATAAAAATATATTACATTTTACTTTTTTATACTAATATATTAAAAAAAATGAAAAAAATAATAATAATTTCACATTCTTCCATTAATTTGTTGTTGTTCAAAAGTAATAATTGAAAAAATATTATAAAATATTTTTCATGGATATAGCCCATTGCATATTGTAAATATTGAATAACAAAATTGGCTTGCACCTACCCTTTTAGAAAAAATCGGCAAATTGGACATGTCTTTCCCATTTACTACACATGTTTTAGCTAGGAGGACATAACACATTTCAGGTGATAATGTGAACAGGCTGGACAAAAGCACCAATTTTTTGCCAGGTCTAGTTGAATTCCCCGACCCCAAATAATATGTATATTTAGACACCAAGTTTGTGATTATAAGTGACTTAGAACTCGAGATATTAATAATTAACTAAGTATAATTCAAAATGGCCGCCATAAAATTAAATATGGCCGACGGAGGAGTTGGTTCCTATCAAAAACTTAAAGCTATGGACCTAACAAGTGCCTGAAAAAAAATTGGTGCTTTTGTCCAGCGTGTCCACATTTACGACAATTTGTTCGAGCACTCTACCCCACTACCACTTCTGTAATTTGCTGTACAAAAAAGTGCCAATTTTTGCGGGGGAGGGGAACGTCAAGTGTATACGTAACGTCAAAATAACCATGTCAGATAAACGTCAGTCCATACATTGTGTATGACCATTGGCCGACTTTTTTCGACAGGAATGGCTACTCCGTTTGATTATACAGAGTGGCCAAAAATATGTGCATTCCCGTTGCCAGGGAGATTTCGGGATTATACTGAGCAACTTTTACTATGGGACCAACCCCGAAATCGCGAAAAATTTTTTGGCTGTTTCATACATTTCGGCTGGTCCATTTTCTATGGCAGGGTAAAAAATATTTTAGCGATTTCGTGGTTGGTTCCATAGTAAAAGTTGCTCAGTGTAATCCCAAAACCTCCCTGGCAACGGAAATGCACAATATATTTTTTGGCTAGCCTGTATATACTCCTAGTGTTTTAGTATACCTATAACATGAAATGCTATGCGATCTGTTTACTCAGTTTGAGTAAATAGATCGTTATAAATATAGACCCGTATTTCCTACCGTTTTCAGTATATTGATCTAAACCGAGCGAAAACAATATCTCAAACCGCATCTCACAAGTACGAGTATATCCCGTATCTCAACACTATATTTTATATCGTTCGCAATAAAATTCAAGTGTTTCTGGTAACGAATGGGCCGATAAATCTGGTATACCTGCTGCGTTTGTTTGTTTTATATAATATTCTAGGATATCATGACCATATCTTGGAGACTGGCCATGGCCACCAAAATGGGAATACGCCATATTTTTAAAGGGGGCTTCTAAAGATGTTTAGTGTACTCGACTTTACGTATGAGCCTCGAGATGTCTTTTACGAGCCTTAAGTGAATTCGCAGCTTGGTCAAAATTATTTGTGACGTTATCAACCAAAAGGTACATTGTCGCTTGTTGATAAGGTTGATTTCTAATTGAAGCTATATGGAAATAGCGCCTTACTGACAAGTTAACAGTCGTTATCTTCTTCTATGTCCCGAAAAAATGTGACGGTGTGGAGCTTTTTGTATGAGGTGAAATTTTATTTTTAATTTTTCTCAAGAGAATTATAATCTTCAGCTAGAAAGACATGCAATAACACTCAACTTTATTTATTTATTTGATACTTATTACTGCTGTGGCGCGACGACCCGAAGTGGATCTTGGCCTCCGACACCAAAGACCGCCATGCTACTCTGTCCAAAGCCGCAAGCTACTGTTACGAAACCGACACAAAGAAAAGCAAGATTTATTTGATAAAAGACAAAAATAGAATCGTGACAGACAGATCAGAAACAAGACAACGAAAAGAATTTTGACCCAGCTACGTGAAGTACCACTTTAATCAAGTGGTTATAATAATAGACACTCTATTTTGTTGATTAAGCTATGCCTATAAGGTTTGCAAGAAAAATTAAAAATATGCAAAACGAAAAAGCAAAATTTTAAACAAATAAAAAATCTATTATTGTTTAGGCACCCAAATAAATAAAAAATGTTATTCTTTCAACAAAACCGTCGTTAGTAAATAAAAATACATTTTTCGCTTCATTTGACGACCATTGCAGCTGGGTAAACGTTATTTCTCTCTTGTTTATCGAATCTTTCCTGTTTCGACCAGAAAAACTTTTATTTTTTGAGTAATTGACAATTAAATCACATCATTAATAAGAAATATTTTATAATCTTTTATTACTTGCAGTGTTTGTATGGATGTTCAAGTCCAATCTTGCAATTTAGATTAAGCTAAAACTTCACATACATTTTGTAAGTTAAATCACATTTACAATCGTGTCTAATTTATTTTGTTACCTTTATTTACCGATGTTTCGGCACAGGTTTTACTGGTCGTGGTCGCGCCTAACCTGACGTCTCAGCAAAATGTCAAAACAGAGATTTGTGTGACTACCCGACGAAAAGTGCATGAAAAAGTTTGGAGAAGACGTCACATTTTGAAGCACATAAATGTTAATTATTGTCAATATTCCGACACGCAATACTCATAACAATTAAATATGTGTTCAAAACATACATTATGTGTAAGATTGAGCTGAAATTTCACATTACATTATGTAAGTTAGTTGACAATGCAATATTATGGTACCGTCCAGCTGATCTGATTATGGACACAGGTGGTGGCATTTTGGGGTTGTTAGAATTGTCTCAAAACTTCCTGTGGAAAGAAAAGTACAGTCAGCGATAAAAACTTGTATCAAAAATGATTTTTATAACACAAAACTTATTATGGATTGGTAGTAAAATATTTTATTGTACAAAAAGGAAAAAAAAGACACTCGTCATTAGTACAACGGCGAACTTATCTCTTTTAGGGGATCTTATGATTATTTTTTAAATTAAGCCTAACCCTAGCCTGCTTGACATCGGGGGGCCGTATGCTTGTTTGCCAACGACGTAGTATTAAAAAAAACCAATAAGACTCCTTGAAGGAACGGTCATAGGATTATTTAAAGCGAAAAATTGAAGAATAAATTGAATATGAATGGTTACAAATAACGAAAAGAAAGCGGAAAGACCCGGTTTGTGTAGGACGATCGCAGGCGGTTTTATACTCTCTAGAGATTACATTTTTTATAGAAAATGTTTCCAATCCTGGAAAAAAGGTAAGTAATTGTAAACTACCCCAAGGTCCAATGTGCATTACAATGTACACTTCGTTTCAAACTAATTAGAACCTGACATAAACCAAATAGCATAGTAGCATTCTTTTTGTTTCATTGCTTTCTCAAACAAAAAAAAGTCATCCCAATTAACTATACAACAAGATTTCAATTAAAAATAGGAAAATTTTGTACGGTGGGCCTTACGAGGTTAGTTTAAGGATTTTTTAGTCTTATTAAAGCAGTGTCTAGTCTGTCTTCCCACACCGTATGAGACAAAGCGCTCAGGGCCTCGAGGTACAATAGTTATTTGTGCAACAAGAGAGGAAAGTTGGTTTTTCTTGCGAGTGTTTATTTTGAGTCCCGAGAAAGCGAAAGATTCTAAGGTAGAATCTTGAGCGTAGCGAGTGATTCTAAGGTAGAATCTTGAGCGTAGCGAGGGACTCAAAAACACGAGATGTAAAATAACTTTGCTCTCGTGTTGCACACATAAATTTTCACCTCAGTAGTGAGAACATATTAAAGGTTAAAATGTATTTCGAATCAGAATAAACAGAAAAAAAAGTATTATAATATGTACCATACGATAAGATACGATACGATACGATACGAGACGAGACCGGACCGGACCGGACCGGACCGTACCGTACCGTAGTATGAAGTTCATGGCCTTCACTAAATTAAAAAGCTTGTTCGAGCTGCTGAGGTGAAAAATAAATAGGTACTTATACTAAAATCAATCTGAATAAATATTAATGTTTTTATCTACAAACACAATTATCATAAAAGTAAAAATAATTTTAAGAATAAGTACCTATGTAAAATTAATAAATGTAAATGTAGATGTAATTTTGGTCAACTAGTTAATTCATTACAAATTTATAATGTTAATTTCATTTACTTCTCTTGTTAAAAAAAAATGTTATTCTGGAAGAGCGAGGTCTCCTGATACAGGTACTTCATACCTAATAGGAGGACTCTACCAATATGTATTTACCAACTAAGATTGGAATGAAATAAATGGTTATCATATCTTTTCTTATCTTATAAACCCTCTATGATGCATATTAAATATATTAATAACGGGTCACTCACGTGTTTTAAGTCGAAAACGCTCGACATGTTCTATGATGCGTTCAAAAACCGCAAATTACGGCCAGCATTGAGATAAACTGTCTTGTCACAACTGATTTCTTATATTCTATGCAAGTGGCAATAAGTACCAATACATTTAATATCATGAGCAGACACCCTTAGCCTGATTGGCATGCTTATTTATCTATCCGTACCGCTAGTATTTCACCCTCCAGGAATAAGATGTTTACTTTTTATTTCGCCTGTATCTTAAATTTAATGAATGTTTTATTTTTATATATAATGCTCTACCGAATGGAAAGGAATGGAAAAATCGCATACTTCTGGCAAAGGGCTGACGCTATACATCAAAAATCACTGCGTGTGTGTGAACGGCACGTCTGTACACGCGTCATGCGTCATTGTGTGAGCGGTCGGCGAAAGGTCGCTAATCTGCTGTCACGGGGCGAGGTAATTCGAGTCGGGGCGGGGCGGTGCGTGGCCTTTCTGTATGATAATACTATTACTTATTCTGTGCTTCTGGTAAGCTTCAATAGCTCAAACAGGGGGGTCCTCAAGCGTCATCCAACCACTTGCGGTATACCGAGTGAATTCTGGGAGGAAATTGTTACGCGTAGAACGAAATGGCGCGCAACTGTTCATAAAGGAGTAGAACAATACGAGCAGCGGCGTTTAGAAGAACTGGATGCTAAGCACCATCTCGGTAAACCCTCGTATAGGGTAAACTTGCATTATTTGGTGACACACCTAGTGAATTAGGGCCTTTTAAATGGAACCTCACGGCATCACGGCTTCGGCGGCTTTGCCGTGAGGTCACATTTAAAAGGCCCTAATTCACTAGCTTTCCTGGGTGTCATGCATCAAAACTTGTATCACCGAATTAGGCGTGTCACCTAATAATGCAAGTTTACCCTGCCTACACCTACAATTCAGTCAGCCAGCTTTATTGCGCACCATGTAATCGCATTTTCGAAACCAAGTTTGGCTTCGCAAGCCACATTAGAACGTTCGATGTTCCTGATTAAAACGATTCGAATCTCGCTTCAAAAATAATTTGACACAAACCTCCTCAAAATTAGTTATTCATAAAAATGGTCCCTACCCGATGTCAATTAGAATTTTTAATAAGCTACCTAATCATGTTAAAAATGAGCTAAATGATAATAAGTTTCTGAAAAATTTAAAGGCATTCCTCGTAGACAAAGCATTCTACTCTGTAAGTGAATATCTGGACTCCTGCGATAATGTTTAATATTTACCCGTGTCGTCCTCTCTGCCACCCTTATATGTATACGGCAGGCATTACATGTAAACATAAGTATTTAATAGTGTTGTAATGGCGCGCCTAGCCGCGCATTACAACACCACGCCGCCGCCACGTGACAGACAGCGGAGCTACCTATCGAGCCGCGGCAACCGATCGAGTGCCAGCCCACTCGCCCCACCCGTCGCGCGCCGGGCCGAGCGTATAAAAGCGGCGCGCGCCCATACAACAGCGTCAGTTGGGCTCACCGCCTTCTGCAGTGAGGACAGCTGATCTCCCGGTCGAGCCGGCGTGTTTTCAGACGCGTAGGCACCCGGTTCCCCTCCGACCCTTCCTGCTCCCCGTAACCCAGTCAGAGCCGGCGTGTTTTCAGACGCGTAGGCACCTGGATTACGTAACCTGTCCTACCCTGTATCTTGGTCAGAGCCGGCGTGTTTTAGACGCGTAGGCACCCTTGATACTCCCTATCGCCCTGGTCAGAGCCGGCGTGTTTTAGACGCGTAGGCACCCTAGGCGCTCCCACCCGATTCGCATATCCTTCCCGTCTCGCCATCCCCTTCACTCTTAGGGGATACCGTTCCCGAATCCGCGAGTAGCTTAGGGTCCGCGCCGTACCGTTGCGATAATTAGAAGCCACCCCCACCCCGCGTCGTACCTAGTTTAGGATACCTAGACCTAAGGAATCTTAATTTATAATAAACCGGCATAAAAGCCCGCCGATTTGTATTACAGCATTAACCTGTGTTTCCTTATCTCACTCTGCACCCTCTCTCTCCTCTGAGCTAACTAGGAAACCCTTGCTCCCGTCTGGAACAAGGGAGGTGTATGAGGCCGCGCCCGCCCCGGCGAACGTGAACCCATCACATCTGGCGCCCAACGAAAAAACTCACGTAGGAGTCCATAAGGTATCCTGGAAGGAACCATTGCTCGAGAGAGGACAGAATAAATAAATAAATATTTAACATATACCGCCCCGTGTACTCATATATTCCATACAGCCGCTACACGTAGCATCACCGCACCGAGGCAACTGGGACTGTCGCATCCCGCCCACCCGTAGAGTACACCTAGCCCGCACAGAGGTACACCAGGACCCCCGACACGCTCCATCCAAGTAATAAGGTTAAAAAAAAAAAACACCGTATACCGCTGCTTACCGGTAGGTATTAGAAATGCCTACAAGTTGGATATACCGACTGAAAAAAGTACGCAAGTAGTAAGTACGCAAGGGCTTGGTGGAGATCCTGAAAGAGGAAGAAGCCGATAAAATGGCGGAAAACAATGCAAAGGTGATCACAAAATTAATAAAAGAATGGAACCTCTCGTTTAAAACTACAGACAACGCCGTCGAGTTCATCGAAAGATTGGAAGAGCTCATCGACGCCAGCAAGGTCGGAAAAGAGGACATACTGCCCGCACTACCACGCATCCTGCAGGGCAGAGCGCTCCTGTGGTACAGAAATTACGTAGACTCATGGACCGATTGGAATCAATTCCTGCAAACATTTAAGCTGTACTACTACCCGGCCAATTATGAAGAGGATCTCATAGCCAAAATTGTCACTAGAAAACAAGGAGACCAGGAGAGGTTTACCGACTACGTCACAGACATTCTGACGCTGATGCGTAGGTACGGAAGTCTCGACGAAGCAGCGAAGTTACACCGCATCCACGAGAATATGTTACATAGCTACAAGCTATACATCAAAAGGCAAGACTATAAGACCTTACCAGAACTATTGAAATTAGGAACCGAGTATGAAAATATAAGGACACCCACGTACGGTGCAACGACGTCGTCAGGAGCGTGGCGAGACGCCAGCGACAACAACAAATGGAGGGAGGACAAACAAGCAAGTAGCGAACAAACGACCCAAGGTAGGGACGACCGACGCAGCGACAACCAGAAACCGAAACTCGAACCGAGAGAGAGTACGAGCCACACAGTGCATCCGAAGTACGACCCCAAGACCAGCTGCTGGTCCTGTGGGAAACCGGGACATAACGCGGACGCCTGCAGGGGCAGACGCCAAGTGTTTTGCAGCCAGTGTGGAAAACTGGGAGTGCTGAGTAAGGCCTGCTGCAGGAAAGCAACCTGGATAGGGCAGGAAAAGCTAGGAGCAGCCGACAGCCCACAGGCGAGCGACAACCGCATATACACCGATTTGCACATAATGGGAAGAAAATACCGAGGCGTAATAGACACAGGATCCACCAACTCGTACATCAACCAGCAAGTATATAATGAATGTAAGAACATCGCGTACCAGAATAAGCTAAAAACAAGAGAAGTAATACTAGCGAATGGGACCAGGACACAAACCCACAACAACCTGTTGGTCGACATAGTAATCAAAGAGGTAACGATCAGACACTGGTTGAGGGTGCTGCCGTCAGCGACGGACATTATAATAGGAATGGACGTCCTGAAACGACTTGGAATGTCTATAAAATGGCCAGGAGACAGCCAAGACTCAGTCGACCGTGATGACAAGAATACCCAGAGAAAAAATCCGAAAAACGGAGAGGACAAGCAAAAAGTAGACACTCCAGAAGAAAACCAGAATAGCATAACCGCCGAATCCAGTCAACAGCAGCCAACCACACCGCTCACAAAGGTACAACACAGAATAAAACTAAAGCAAACAGAACCCGTAAAACAAAGATATTATCCACGAAATCCGAAGCAGCAAGAAGTAACCGACAAACACGTGAGTGACATACTTCAACAGGGCGTGATCGAGAGGTCACACAGCCCACATAGTTTCCCCGTCGTAACAGTGGAAAAACCGTCAGGTCAGTACCGATTCCGTGTAGATTACCGTGAGAATAACCAGATATCCGAAAAGGTTGCGTACCCGCTACCACAGGTAGATTTACCACATACCAGGAACATTGACCAGATATCCGAAAAAGGTAAATATACAACAAATCGAGTCCCGCACCGCCGAGCAAAAGCGAACCTTACACAACACACACAGAGTCCAGCGATAAAATACAACCGGAAGAAGAAAATTCGAAAAACACAAACCACGCAGCGCGGACACGAACCGACTTCAGAAATGGAACATAAACGTAAATTTAATAAAAGAAAAATAGATATCGGAGGGATAACAAAAAGTAAGTTACAGATCGCCAGCCCCCTGGCACCGGCACCGTCCTCGAGACCAGACACGGAGGACGGAAACAAGAAAAGGACGCGCAGGGCGGGCAGAAAGAGGAACGGCGGCCAACAACACGGCCATGCGAGAAGGCCGCGAACGCGGCAGGCGCACCCGCCCTACGAACGTCACAGCAAAAGAAAAAAAGGGGGGAAAAGAAGACTAAATAAAAAAAAAATTGTGAAGTGAAATAACATAAAAATATAACAGTGATTATATTAAAGTACCGTAATAAGAAAAACAAATAGTGTAGTAAAAAAAAAAACCGTAATAAAGTGTAGTAAAAAAAAAAACCGTCAGCAGATTTAAGTACCGTAGAAGCATTAAAAAAAATGTGTATAAAAAAAAACCTATTGTTTAAATAAAGTAAAGTAATAAAATGAAGAATAATTACCGTGCAATCAAAAGTGTGACCAGTAAACCGCAATAGATACTTAATATAAACATAAATAAACCCGCGACATGGTGAATAAATAGAATAGAATAATACAAGCACATAGAAAGAATAGGTTACAGACCAAGTAAGTACATAACAGTGAACGTGAATTGGTAACATTAAGTCAAGTGAACAACAATATTGTGGGAATATAATTACAATAAATAACTTTAAAAAAAAACAAGACGCGGGTCAAACAGAGAACGTAGGCTCAAAATAAATAAACGTGTTGCAAATAGGAAGACGAATACTCAGAATAAATACAAAAATGAGAGATAAACATAATAGCATCCAGTAAATAAAAAATAATAATAATAAGAATTAAAAAAAAAAAGAAAAAAAAGAAATGGTATCGTCTTTCAGCCAGCATATTCTAACGGTGATTTTTCCCCATAGGTAAAAATCTCCAGACGGGTGACGGGACTGTAATGGCGCGCCTAGCCGCGCATTACAACACCACGCCGCCGCCACGTGACAGACAGCGGAGCTACCTATCGAGCCGCGGCAACCGATCGAGTGCCAGCCCACTCGCCCCACCCGTCGCGCGCCGGGCCGAGCGTATAAAAGCGGCGCGCGCCCATACAACAGCGTCAGTTGGGCTCACCGCCTTCTGCAGTGAGGACAGCTGATCTCCCGGTCGAGCCGGCGTGTTTTCAGACGCGTAGGCACCCGGTTCCCCTCCGACCCTTCCTGCTCCCCGTAACCCAGTCAGAGCCGGCGTGTTTTCAGACGCGTAGGCACCTGGATTACGTAACCTGTCCTACCCTGTATCTTGGTCAGAGCCGGCGTGTTTTAGACGCGTAGGCACCCTTGATACTCCCTATCGCCCTGGTCAGAGCCGGCGTGTTTTAGACGCGTAGGCACCCTAGGCGCTCCCACCCGATTCGCATATCCTTCCCGTCTCGCCATCCCCTTCACTCTTAGGGGATACCGTTCCCGAATCCGCGAGTAGCTTAGGGTCCGCGCCGTACCGTTGCGATAATTAGAAGCCACCCCCACCCCGCGTCGTACCTAGTTTAGGATACCTAGACCTAAGGAATCTTAATTTATAATAAACCGGCATAAAAGCCCGCCGATTTGTATTACAGCATTAACCTGTGTTTCCTTATCTCACTCTGCACCCTCTCTCTCCTCTGAGCTAACTAGGAAACCCTTGCTCCCGTCTGGAACAAGGGAGGTGTATGAGGCCGCGCCCGCCCCGGCGAACGTGACCCCATCACAGTGTTATTAGGTTAAGTAGTTGATTAGTTTGTAATTTTATTGCAGTGCCCTTACAGGGTTGTGTTGAAACATAATAATAATCTTAAGATCTTTTGTACACACAAAGCAATGATTAAATGAGTATGAGTACGAGTAAAAACAGTTGGAAAACGTGAAAACATGGCAGTGTTTAGTAAGTAGATTTCTTTTGTCCCAATGCACGTTACATACTTGTTGTCAAGTCAAGAAGCATTAGATATAAAAATGAAATACCAAAACAAAATTTCATTACATTTCTGATTTGGTAATTAGAACTAGAATCTTAATTAAAAGAGGCTGATTCTGATTTATCAATTTGTTAAGGATTTGATCTCGTTATGATACGAGCTTGACGATGGCTCACGTTGATTGGTGTATGCGAAATACACTGAGAGTCGTGTCTCAAGCGAGCACTTATTAAGGTACCATTCGGATTCAGACTACACCAGCATTACTGCTGCAGTGTTGCAGCGCGACATTACTGCCGACTGCATCGCTGCTGCAAATGTCAAAATTCAAGTCGGCAACATCGATTGTGACATTTGCGGCAGTAATGCAGTCGACAGTTCTGCACGAAAGGTCAAAAATGTCAGTTTATCAAGAAATATTAAATTTATATTAAATTTGACGTTTCCTGCAGTAATGTCGCGCTGCAATACTGCTGCAGTAATAATAATATATTTAAAAAAAACACCCAAAAAAAACCAAACAATCAATAATTTTATTATTATATAAATCATTTATTTCGAGTAACTTTTACAGACTCATAGCTTACTTATAGCTATGTTAATGCTTACATCTATCACTATATATACAGAATAATTATTATCATAAAATTAACATTACAATAAATAAATACTAGTAATGCCCGTGTAGTAGCTGAATCGGACGGAGTGAAAATCAGATACACTGGGAGTCGTATCATAACAAATTCGAAACTTTGACAAACAGTTAAATCAGAATTGACCTCAAGGAAACTTGTTAAGTTTGTGGCAAACTAAACGCGGACTGTAATAAGGTATTCGGTTTATAAGAAAAGTTGTGACTTAACGACTGGAAACAAAGTGGAAAAGTAAAGATTCCTATAGGGATGTTCGAAGAGACAATGTAAGCTTTCTTGATTCATTCGGTATAAAGCAAAATAGGTCTTTAGGAAAAATTACTTTCCTACTAATACTATAAATGTGAAAGTATATTCTGTCTGTATGTTATTTCCTAACTTCTTCAAGGTTAAACCGCTTAATCAATAGACAAAATTAGGTTTAGAGAAAGTTCCAGTTCTGAATAAGGACAATTCTTTATCACAGCAATAATGATGCATGATGACGAGGCAATGATGATGCATGATGCATGATGCGTGTAATATCTCTGGTGTTGCAGGCGACCATAGGCTACGGTAACTACTTACCATCAGGCGGGCCGTATGCTTGATTGCCACCGACGTGGTATGATGCAAACAAAATTGAAGGCTGAACCTACTACTATAGAGTAGTAGGTTCAGGGTCTCTATTGTTTTCCATAAAGTTTTAAGTCATAATGTATTGTTTGTTCACATTTTCGTTAGTCATAATTTGGTATTTCTCAGAAACGCGTAACTTTTCAGGATTGCCATAAAACAAACCTAACCTAACCTATCTATAGGATAACCTTACGAAAATCCTGAAAAGTTTCAGAATTATGACTAATGATAATCTGACAATCAATTACATTACGAATTTCAATAATTATGTCAAACAAAGGGACCTCATTAGGTTTAGCCTTCAATTTTGTCTACTACTATAGCTAGCCACTGCATGTTCGTTCTGAATTAAAAAGCGCATTAAGCCTCATCGGAGCAAGCTAATCAAATGAAATGAGCGTGACAAGCGCGCTGGCCCGCGGCCAAACACGGCTACGCTCATAACTTGCACAACCATGTATCTGGCGCAGTCAGTACGGATGGAACAGTAGGCATGATTTTTAACATAAGTATTTTTAAACAATAATGGTGGCAGACAAGCTTGAAATACTGATGGTGAGTGGACATTGTAGCTTACGGTAGCCTGAAAAGCGGTGTATAGCTCTACGCTTGATTAACACAACCATGTTACTGGCGCAGTTGGTAGGGATGGAGCAGTGGTGAACGGCGAAAGCTAAAGTATAATTGTAGATGGCGCTCTTTTATAACCCATACTATAGGTAAGAGAAATAGAAGTTCTTATCTATGTAGAAAAAGTTTTTATCGCGTATATATATATCTACTTTATAATAGTTGTATTGTATAACTAGCCTTATGAACCGATTTTGCATGTACAACCAGCCTTAAAGTTTATAGTCTATTATTTTTAGTATATGGGTATTTTTGCACTTCGTAATTTTTCCTCAGTCACCCGTTGACCACAAACACTGTAAAGGGTTCGAAACGTCGGGATGTATTATAAATTCAATATAATCGAATCCGTTTTCATAGTTTTATTTCATGAGTAACTATCGCGGTAACCGAAGACAATATTATGTAGGAAAACTTAAGGGTAAGAGTGTAGGACCAATCAGTTGATCTTCCCTGTCCAAAAAAGTAGATAAATATTACTGAGCAGGCATGAAAAAAATTCTAAGAAAATTATCCATCGAAGTTTGAGGTACTACCTACTGCTTCCACCACGCTCCTGCGGCCCCACCACAGCAATAGATCGTGGTATACAGCCCGCCGTAAATCCCGCCCCGTGACGTGGTGCAAAATATTTCGCCCGGACTCTTTCTTGGGCCAAATTGTTTTTTGACAGATGAAATTTCATTGCGTCGCGAAGTCGCCGATTTATGGCTAGTTGGAATGTATTTTTGTTGAGGTTTCGCCCTGGATGTGTTTATTTTTGGAACGTTAATTAAGTCGGATTTGTGTTGCGAAATGTTATAGTTCACTTAGTCTGAACTGAACGACGACTGAAGATGTATTGATGACATGCGCGTTATCGCTTTATTAAACTGACAATCAAAAACTAACTTTTCTCCATTGGGTAAGACGTGAACAATTGAACATCCATATACAGATGTAGTGCATAATTATTTTCCATTTTCTCATTTTTTTCAGTATTTTTCATTGGTACAGTGTGCAAATGCAATACGGGCGAATATTTAAACGGTGGTTAGCATGGGACCCAAGAATTGAGGTGGATTTTGCTTAGAAATACAATGAAAATTTTAACCATAGAAAATAATAGGGCCCGCAATGTAATACAACATACGTTACGGGATGCGACCTTTTTAAAGTAACTGTCAACGCTTACTTTTTAGTCGAGTTACTATTAATAAGCTCGTATCTGGTAATGTCATGTTATCTTATGTTTCTTAATGTTTGTGTGTTTGCTGCTCGGTAAATTTAAGAAGAATTATAACGGGGTCATTTTTTTATACCACGTCGGTGGCAATCAAGCATACGGCCCGCCTGATGGTAAGCAGTTACCGTAGCCTATGGACGCCTGCAACATCGGAGATATTACACGCGCGTTGCCGACTCTTTAAAAACCTGTACACTCCTTTTTTTAAGAACCCCATACTGTAGCCCCTCGGGAAAACCTCGGCAGGGAGCTCATTCCACAGCCGAAGCGTACGCGGGAGGAAATTCCTCTTAAACCGCACAGTACGCGACCATTTAGGTGCTAATTAAGTGCAATATAAAAAAAACTGAATTAATGATTAGACAGATAAATTCTGGTTTAATTTATTGCCCGTATTGGATTTACACATTGTATACCTACAGATCTAGAGAGTGACGCTTACGGTTAAAGATAAAATAAATGTGCAAAAAGGAAGCCATCGCGCATATGAACAGCTTATTTGATACTACCCTACTACCGTAAAATGGGGTGAGTAGGTTTAGCGGGGAGAGTTGGGTTATGAATGGGGAGAGAAGGTTTGAAAGGGGGGTGAAATGGGTTTTTAAGGCTACTGCTACAAAAATAATGCTACAATTTAAAATGTAGCTATAGTAATACTCACAATAAAAAAAATAGATCCAACGATCTTCCAAAATCACCTTTGTATGAAAACCCATCTCACCCCAATTACGAGGGACTACGGGCTGAGGTGGTTTTTCCTGTTTATCGTCAAAGTTATGAAATGGAACTACCCAAAATGAAATAAAAACTAAAATACAAACGTCCGGAAGCGGAACACTTATTATATACACCATTCAGTTTGCATATGTAAAAATAAAATGTTATCGAGGTTTGAATGCCAGTTTTGCTCCTACTCACCCCATTTTACGGTACCTACCTATTTTAAAAGGAGAAAACATTAAGGAAGCGAAGTCTCAGGCCAGTATCGCTTGTTAGTTTCTTCGTCATGGGGGTCTTTCATTCCTGTTTGTCTTTAATATAACATGAAAACCTGCAACGTCCAAACTTTTTCACGTCCACTAAACGCAAAAGTTTTTCAATCACTAACGACCCCACCTTCTCAAAGTTTCTCCCCGCGGGAACCTTGATTTTTCCCACTTTTCTTTTCCGGGAACTGTGAGAAAATTAAAGCTTACTTTTAAAGATCGGACGGTTGGCTAGTGATAATGGTGTTTGACTTTAAGTCCGTCCTTTATTAAGCTTGAAAGTTCCCGCTTTACCTGTTTTATGAAGAACTGTGTCATAAGAGTAGTGTTTGCACTGTTTGCGATTTTTTTATACTACGTTGGAGGCAAACAAGCATATGGTAAGCCCGAATGATGGTAAGCGGTCACCGTAGCCTATGGACGCATGCAACTCTAGAGGTGTTACGTGCGCGTTGCCGAACCTAACACCCCACACCCTCGTGTGATTTTGTATTTTTTTTATGATTTATGTTAGCGGAAGCTGGTACTTCTAACGTATTATTTATTAATTAAAAACGCAAAAAATGTATTACGCATTATGTTGCTGTCTCATTTTGGCGAATCATTGCCATGGTTTCTTTAGTTAATTCTTTTGTTTTTTGATTGATTCTTAGTTTTAGTATAGATATTTGAATTATATTGTATATCCGTTTATTTTGTTAAATTTGCATGGCTACTATGTAGTTAATCATGTGTAATAAGATTTTTATATTTATATTATACCAGATTTTTTTTTGCGATTTCGGGGTTGGCTCCATAGTAAAAATTGTTCCGTATGGCCTTCATATTCACACCTCAGAGTAAAAGTTGCTTAGTATAGTCCCAAAACCTCCCAGGCAACGGGAATGCACTTATTTTTTAGCTATCCTGTATATAATTGAGATTTCATCTGACGAGATAATATTACCAAAACTACATAATCAAGGTTACACCATGTCCTCATCATCATCATTGGCCTTTGCGTCTATTGCAAACGATTTATGGTGTAACACCGGAGAGACACCGTTTTTGGTGGCTGAATAGACCGAGACCCGACATGGTCTTCCACAGGCCCGACAAGAGAGATTTGCTGAAAACGGTACAGAGACGCCTTGTCGTCGTTTTTTCCTCTTGTCAGCGAGTGCGGCGAACTAGGTCTCATCGCAAAACTTGCGACCTTCCACAACATGTTTGCGCCATTCCGTCCGCTGTTCTGCGAGCCTCTCCCAGTCTCGGTGGTCGATATGTAAGGCATTCATGTCCCTCTTTGCGCAATCTTTAAAGCGAAGCAATGGCCTCCCAATGTTACGTTTTGCATTCGCAACCGCACCATGAAGAACACGACGAGGTAATCGAGAGGGTTCCATCCTGTGCACATGCCCTAGCCAACGCATGCCCATGCCCTAGTTCCTTATTATTCATTATTATCACAGGGCGGACACGCTATACATCAAAAATTACTTGCGTTTCTATATGTGAACGGCACGTCTGTACACGCGTCGTGCGTCATAGTGTGAGTAAGTTGCTTAAAAATAGTACTGAGCGGCCGGCAAACGGCCGTCAATCTGCTGTCGCGGGGCGAGGTAATTCGAGTCGGCGCGGGGCCGTGCGTGGCTGTTCTGTATGGTAATACTATTACTTATTCTGTGTTATTATATAAGCAGTAATAACACTAGAAGGAACACAAACCTTGGGGCATTAACTTTAGATTGCAATACAGTGAAGTGTGCCATACTTTTATAGCAGAATTAGGGGGTATTACATGAAACAAATGACCAAACTTAATGTACCACTCATTTAAATAAAAAACAACCTTAACATTCTAGTAATAAGGGTTTTGGGAACGTAAGGTTAAGTTGGTCGCCGCTTTCCGTTTATGGCTCGGTTTAGTAGGGAAATATCCCTTTTTTATGAGGTAAGAATGGCAAAGCTTATGTATGGGAAGGTTATTAAAGATTGTTTACTTAGTCACATTGAAGGGGGTTTGCATAATCGGGATTGGGGATAGTGGGATAGGAAACTAGAATACACTGTGATGCTGGATAGTATATACACCGTTTTTTTAGGGTTCCGTACTTCGAAAGGAAAAAACGGAACCCTTTTAGGATCACTGTTGTCCTTCCGTCTGTCTGTCTGTCAAGACCCTTTTTCTCAGGAACGCGTGCAGGTATCAAGCTGGAATTTATATCAAATACTCAGGTCTACTGTCCCTTGGAGCTGTGAAAAAATCAAACTTATTACCCCACTTAAATATTTATTTTATTCTGTTTTAGGCTAAATACGAGAATGTTATCTAATTAAGTTAGAATAAGATAAATTTATCTATTGTATATAAAATCAAGACTTATAAACTATTATTGAAATTAAGTAAATTCAATCTAATAAAATAAATAAATATTTAAATAAAACTTACGCCCCTATCTTAAGTCCCCTAAATCTGTCCCCTGCGTAGGGGTGCCCATAAGGCTGGCTAAATTTCTTACGCTGAATAGCTATGCCTGTTCTTTGGTCTAGGGATGAGCCAGCCCTAGTCACCCTTAGTCTTGTTTTAGGCCCTGAATAAGATTATGAGCGTCACGACTCCACGGCCCCATGGTCTCCTCTCTACCGCGAACGCCGCAAATATGTGGTTGTTTGTAAGACCAGCAAGATTGTGTAATCATTTTTTAAATTTTAAATTTAATATTTTTGTAAATTCTTACTTTGTAGGTACTATATAATTTGCCTTTGATAATAAAATTGAAAAATGTGATTAAACTTTGTCATTTCAATCAGGCTCACAGTGTATACCAGAATTCACGTATAATAAATATAAAACGTATTATTTCTATAGAACTCCAATTCCCAACCCGACCCAACGCGGTAGCTCGTAATAGAGAAAATTGGAAAAGTGCAACGTTTCCCATTTCACAAGTTAAAGCGAATTTGGTGTTCAATTTTATGATTTAAAGGACAATATAGTGCCTTTAGCTTAGAGTTAGCTTTTTAACCCGATTTAGGGTTTGAATTGAAGCTAGTTTATTATACCGTAAAACTGTTAAGTTAACATTGCCTTGCATGCCAAACATTTATTAGCGTGAAAAACAGTATTTTTGTGATTCAGACAATCAGGCCAATTTGAATTCAACGAAAGGACGCGCGTGGCAAAAAATCAAGGTGCCGTTAGGATGGTAACTTCAGCTGCATTACTCTTACTGCTGCTGCGGCCTTAACGTGGGCGCTGTATCTGTCAATTTGCTTGATGAAAATGAGTGACGTTCACGGCAGCATTATTGCCGCTATTATAACGTTCAATTTCTCGCTCATTTTATCAAAGAAATTGACAGATACAGCATCAACGCCACAGCAGTAATTTCGCAACAGAAATGCATCTGCAGTTGACCTCCGAATGTCACCTTACGACTTTCATACATATGTTGTACATATCCGTTTTTTGGGTAATCGGGCAAAGTCAAATACTACCACAGAATAAATAACAGTACTAGGTACAGAAGATTCACTCTCTAACAAATATGACCGCTAGGTGGCGCAGGCGCGAGCAGGCATCCGTGCCGTAGCGGTGCGCGGCCACTACTATGGCTAGACACCAAACTTGGTGTGGGCCGCATGTACTTGTAGCGACGCGACGAAATCGCGGAGTGGGCCACGCCTGATCTACTCGAATCTTTGTTTTAGATAAATAAGAAGATTGTCGCTGTAAGGCTCAGAGTAATGTAAGTTTAATGTAACCTAAGGCCCGGTATCCGACGTTTTATTGCAAACGCGCACCTTAGTTGCACCGATATATTGTTGCTAATACCACAATACCAGAGACTATCATTTCATAAAGATTGGTAACTTTGTGAACAAATCAAATTATTTTCTTAAAAGGTGCATAAATGGCAGCACCATCTCTCTGGCTATATCATAATCTCTTAAGAGATTCGTATAGGAGTTGCAAGCACGTATTGCTCGCCCTTAGAGTGGGTCAAAATAGTCGAGGAATTGGGTCTGGTCCCGCCGTGACGGCCGTGGTATTAGCCGCGATAGCTGAAGACGCCGGTTCGAATCCAGCCTTCGCCACAACTGGAGGGCTACATCACTTTTTCTTTAGTGTTTGACATATATTTCAGATTGTAAAGACTGGTAACCTGATCACAAAGTGACTTTCATAATTTGTATTGATATCGTCACGGTGCCTAAAGTTGGTATTGCCAGGCGTGGCTCACTCCACGATTTCGCCGCGTCACTACAAGTTTGGTGTCTAGCCATAGTAGTTGCCGCGCACCGCTACGGAACGGACGCCTGCTCGCGCTAGCGCCACCTAGCGGTTATATCTCTCGTAATAGACGCGTTTTGTTAGAGAGTGAACCTTCTGTACCAACTATTATTTATTCTGTGTTAGTATTGAACGTAACAATTTTCATTGAAAGTAATATGCATCATTACAGTATTTTGGTTAATTCGCAATTAAGATATTTATTTATTTCGAAACCATCCCGTTCACGGAATATGCCTATTGCAACTCAAATAGTTGTACTTTGTAACAATAAAACCACGAACGTGACAGGAGACAAAAACCATATGTTATTTTAATACATTTTGTTACAGTTAAGCCTAAGATATACTCTGATTTGTAATTAGATTCCAAAAAACTAACCTCACTTTTTCTCTTTTCCGTATGTTTTAAGAAACTAAACAAAAAAGGATACATCTATATTTATTTTAAATGCTAGAGTATGCAAAAGGGAAATTTGAGTTTACTTTTTTACATATTTTCCATTATTACGAAAGAAAAAGGATCTGAGTGAGGTTAGTTTTTTGGAAACTAATTACAAATCAGGGTATAGGCTAAGCCTCAAATTGTATAAATATATTTACTTTACTTCTATCTCGTAAGATTTCATAAAATGCCACTTTAGAATTCATCAGATGATATGGTTAGTTTAGGTTTGACTTTTTCATGATGTGGCGAATTTCATGAAATTATTGCAACATCATAAATCTGGCCGCGATATCTACATTTTTTATTTGTCTCTGGTAACACCGATTTATTGCTGCACCAACTTTATGACTGAAACGGTTAGGTTATATAGCCTAAACATAAGATTATAGTCTAAGCTTATATTGCCTAGATATACAGTTATTGTTGCTTCAGTTCTGTATTTGTTAGTTTAAATTGCTTTTTAATGGGTAAATCGGGGAAACCTAACTTTAGTTTGTTGGTAGGTATAGATTTCCTCACATAGACCTCGTGTAATGATTTGTTTTTTCGTGTAGAGGTAGTAGTAGTAGTAGTAAATCACTTTATTGTACAAAACAAAAATAATGTAATGTAATGTAGAGGTTTCTTAGATTCTAATAGCGTTGCAGTATACCACAACGCCGTGTCGGTTCTTTTAAACCCAAGATCAGGGATGGAAACCGGTTTTTTGCAAAAACTTAGAAATAGCCATATTTTCGAACTTTCTTATACTCGAAATGTTCGACTCAGTTTTGTTTTTAGGTAATGACTTCGTATTATTACATTGCCCAATTAGAAATGGAGTAATTAACAAAGAATAAAAAAAAAGTATGGTGCCCATCACGCAGGCGGCATTCACAAGCTGAAAATATTGCGATGGCCAATCTTTGCGCGAGAAAGAGCGCGGATTACCAACCTGTGGTCACCCTAACGCGCTGGCCACGACATTGCGCTGGCTTAGGCTAAGGCGAGAAATATTGGTGGCAACAAAAGGTCCGATCGCTGTGTCTCGCTCCAACCCATGGTAACTTAGCCTAAGCCAGGCGCGCAATGTCGTGGCCAGCGCGTTAAGCGTTTGCTAAGCGCCTTGTGGAGCCCCCGTGCATCCATACTCCTGACACCTCATTCAATTGTTTGTCGTACTTATTCTCAACCAGTAATCTCATAATTATAAAGGGTTTTCCAGTGGCTGTGAAAGCAGCTTCAAAGTAGTATTAGGTACCTATTGCTTTTTGTCTACTTAACATAATACTAGTTGTTGCAGCAGTGCATGCAGCCGACCTTTTAAACAGTTATTAATACTAGTTAGTCAAAATAACTTCATAATGAACCGCCGCAGTTATGTGGTAGAGCAATTATGTGGTATGGTGGTGGTTTAGTAGGCGAGTGATACGAAATGCGCTATCTAGTGGTTAATATCTGTGGTTACGATGCTGCTACGTTTTGGGAAGTTTAAGACGGTCATAAAGGCTTTGAGAATCGAATTGTCCCTGTGTGTATGACTGCGCAACATTTTACTGAGGCATTTGAAGTATCTTTTTATGAGAAAAATGAAAATGAAGTTTTATTTGAATAACAAACAAATAACAATTACAAAACATGGCTGGAATTTCCTATTAGATGAATAGAATTGGTACATCTGAGTCAGGAAACCCCGCCCCGTTCTTCCGTTTGAGGTTGACAATAGGTAGCGTTCCGTCACCGTCAACGCAAGCTCCTGATGATACTACTCGGTATGGAGTGAAACATGTCGAGCGTTTTTCGACTTTAAATACGTGAGTAACCCGTTATTAATATATTTAATAGGTAGCTGTTTCCGAAATAAGGCATTTGCAAATTTTATTAAATAGCGGTACCTACAAAGATAATTTCAACATTACATGCATAAATAATTTTTATCGATTTCAAAATTTCTAAGGAGGTTCTCAATTTGTTGGATTATTTGTTTCTTTTTAGTATGTTCCCTAATTTCTTTAGTAATTAGGCCCGAAAAAAGGGTTTTTCATTTAAAAAAAACAATTGTTTTTCATAAAATATAAAGTTTATTTCCAATACAAACGTTCATCTTTAATCAATGTGATACTAAAACGTATACATCAGAAATATTTTCTCGATTTTTTCATTGTTCTATTCTTTGGTGTCGTAATATTTCTACGTAGGGCTATGTCTTAAGATATAAGTTCAATTCTTAAACTTAACTATTACATTGACACTAACTTACAATAACGAATGCATATGTCCAAATCAAAGTAAAACTGTAATTGTTTTAACAATTGTTACTATTATTATCCATAAAATCGTTATTTGTTTTACAAGGGGGCATTGTTGTTAACTCCTCGAGCAAGCAAAAGATTCTAAAATTGGAGCAAAGTTTCGAAAAGTGGAATCTTCAGCGTTGCGAGGGTTTCAAGGTACGAGGGTTAAACAAACTTTTCTACCGAGTGAAACACAACATTCTTGACCACACCAACTCGAGGAAAATACTAACTAAAACATTACAGATGAAATTCAAATGAACGCAGTTAAATATTTATCATTCAAAATTATTACTTAAAAGTAAATTCTACCAGCCATCACGAGGAAACAACTCTAAATTTGCATTTAATTACTTTACCACTCTTGTGGATAATATCATTATTATTCACAACGACGGGACTTAATAGCGTAAAAATAAGTTTGCGCGCCTAGAAGATGTTGATGTCAAATTTAGCCAGTCTTCTCCGAGACCACGGGGACAACGCCGTCCTCGAAACGTCGAAGGTAAATTTAAAACTTATTTTTACGCGATTAAGTCCCGTCGTTGTGAATAAATAATGAGTAAAAATCGTGAAAGTTTAAATCAGTGATAATATCAATGTTTAGCAAACGTTATACATTCTGAAAATCTTCTAAAAGATAACTTTAGGAAAACGAAATAATCCGTGGTTACAGTTTCTAAACGTTAACATACATAATTACATTACACATACATACGTTATACATGTTTTCTTTAATTTTAAACTGAAATGTACATATTAAATTTAAAAGTAGAATAGTAACGTAAATAAACATTTGCTTTAACATAATTTACCGAGGAAAATGCGGCCATTCCATTTCATATGGAGGTAAAATGACTTCATTAAGTATTATGAGCTCAGAAATTCCTAGTTTTGCATTTTATGATAACATTATAAATGTACGATTTCCATTTAAAGAGACAAGATATATGTATAGGAATTTTAAAGTCAAAAGAGTAAACTATGTTAAATAGACATTAACGGCCTCCTAGCCCAGTCGGTATTGACCCTACTTAGTAACTTATACTCGAGCGGTACTGTCATAGTAAATTTTGTAACCCCAGTAAATTCACTGCCATCTGTCGACACACTTTAAAACTAAAAATGAAGATTTATAAAAATACGATAAAATGTATTTAAATATGGATAAATGTTTTTATTTTTATTTGCATTAATTATTTTTATGATTTTGACCCATGTTCTTTCACTGATATGCGTTAAAATTGTTAAAAAACAAACGAAACCGTCAACGCCATCTATACGACAGTAGGCCAAAGCTAGTAGCGCCCTCTGAACGAGAATCAATTTTCGAGGCACGTTTTTTCCTTAGACTGTATCCATCTATTAAGGAGTTATATCTATCTTTGACCCTACGAAGCAGCAGGTCCCGGGTTCAAATCCCGGTGAGGGCATATTTATTTGTGTGTTCTTGACAAATATTTGTTCCTGAGTTATCGATGTTTTCTATGTGTTTAAGTATTCATCTAAGTAAACCTAAAGCAAGGTTTAGACTAGCAAGAACTTGCATGCAATTTATGATACATTTCATCATCATCATCATCAACATATCAGCCTTCTATCGCCCACTGCTGAGCATAGGCCTCTCCTCGCGTACGACACTTATCCCGGTCCTGAGCCAATCTCATCCAGAAGTGACCCGCAGTCTTTCGAATGTCGTCCACCCAAATTACATTTAATGTTACATTTGCCGACTACTAAGGTAAACTGCATTCAAAAGTTTGCCCAGATACTTTAATGTAATGAAAATTGCGTGCAAGTTCTTGCTAGTCTAAACCTTGCTTAAGAGTTTTGAATGATTCACGGTTAGTTTCAATTGAGTTTTATTGACCGGGATATAGACGGGGTCACGGTCTATATCCCGGTCAATATAACTAAGTAAACCTATCTATTATATAATTGTATCATCTCATCGTCTAGTACGGTACTAGTAGTACCCATAACACATTACAAGCCTTATTGAGCTTACTAAGGGGTTAGGTCCATTTGTGTAAAGGGGCCCACCAATTACCATTCTGCCCAACGATATCGGCCTGTCAGTTGTTCGGAACTCAAATTTTTGTTCTAACTGTCAGTTCAGTTCAGTTCAGTTCTTTATTTGCTCTTTGATTTTTTGTTCTTTATTTGAATTGTTCAGGCTGGTATCGTCCGGCGGATTGGTAATGGGTGGGTCCCTTAAGTGTCCCAAATGTCTCATAACATTTATTTTTTTATTAAAAAAAAACCAATTTTCTTAGTGTATTTTATTTGATTTGGACACTTACAAACGTCGAGTTTTTGTTGTATTTTATAATCGGTGAGATGGTTCTAAATTGTTGTTTAAAAATATTTACAGTAACATAATTAATATTAAATTTTTAAACAATAAAATAATAAGTTGGCTAAGGGCAGAATTAACAAACCTATTTTTATTTTTATTTTAAATCATGTTTACTACAAAAAACGTACCAAAAATACGTAAACTGACTATAAATTATATAGTCAATTATTTATGGGGAATATATACTTTATTTTATAAATAAATTACCCGTATTATTTTATTTACAAAAACACAGTAATTATAGTAACATTGGGAGACAAAAACTTATTTTAATCAGCAGTTAACATTTTTGTACACTTCTTTAAATAGAAAAGAAGTACAGTTTTTTTTAATTTATGGCACCAAATACTAATACAAAATCTATTATATTTCTTGAAAACATGGAATAATAAAAATAATTTGATCATTTCTGTCTCTTCATTTACACATCAGTACTAAAATACATAGCCTGATAAAAATTGCTAACACTACGCACGCTACGTTTGCATACAGAACACTATTCACTCAATTATCTCTTGTTTTTAAAACACTACTTTACAATAATATTTAATTTATCACTAATAAAATAATACTGAACCATGCAATTAAACATATTTCACACTACCCTCAAGTCTACATTCGTTTTTTGATTTAAAATTTGAATTCATTGATGATTTCATTTTCTTCACACTTTGACGTACTTGCTACCGTATGCATACACGGCGTGAAAAAATTCAGTACATTGCTTACTATAGAGTACAATGAATTCAGTCGAACAAATCGACCAGATATCGCAATGCAAGTACTTGATCCATCTGGATGGGGCTTTATCTTAATAGAACAACATCATCAGCTTCTATATTGTTTTTGACGTGATAACGTCTTATAAATCAATGAACACCGGTAGCATGCACGAAAAAGTGTCACGTTGTGGACAGATCTCCATAGCAACGTTGTGGACAGATCTTCATGGTAACGTTACGGCCTTTTCATCAATGTTTTCTTATGACGTTATCACGCAAATTTATCGTCCGTAAACCGACTACAGATAACCATATTTTTTTTCTTTTAAATTCACCAGCCTTAAAAGAACTTCTTTTTAATTATTATTCTTATTTATTTTCCAGTAAGCAACTGTTATTTACAAGTGTCCCAATTTTCACCAATTGAAGGCACCGAATTTAAGGCACTTAGATACAGTTTTGTTAATTTAATTACGAATCTGTTTGAGTTTCCATATCGTCCATAGTCTTCGTGAATTCAGTCTCCTGATGTTCCTCGCTCTGACTGTCTATATCATCTGAAATAAATCATAAATTCACATTAAACTCACAATTAAAAAAAAACCGTTTTGAATAAAACAAATTACATAAAAAAATTAATGATACCTAAAGTGAGCGTTGTTGGCGTTTTAAGGCACGGAAATTGAGAAAACTTTGCTGCCGAGAGAAACACAAGCTGTAAAATATGTATTACCAATCTAATAAAAATTAATATTTTTCAATATTATATCATTGAACTAGCTACCCGCCCTGGCTTCGCACGGGTAGTTTAACTAATTTACACAAAATCTTTACAAATTATACTTATAAAACAACCTCTTGAATCTCTCTATATCTATAAAAAAACTCCGTTGTGTAGTTTTAAAGATCTAAGCATACACAGGGACAGACGGACGGACAGCGGAAAGCGACTTTGTTTTATACTATGTAGTGATAGTGATATCACTTATTCATAACATCTGACCCCTTATGACGACTTTAACGACGATGGTAGCGAGACTACTACATAGTTGCTATCCACTTGCTGAGACCGTGTACCCAAAGCCAGCACAGACAGAGGTGGGTCCTCTATATCATCATCATCATCATCATCATCATCATCATCATGACCCTTTATCGCCCACTGCTGAGCATAGGCCTCTCTTCCAGTACGCCACTTGTCTCGGTCCTGAGCTAATCTCATCCAGAAGTGACCCGCAATCTTCCGGATGTCGTCCACAAATTAACGCCATCTATAACGTCTGATCATCTAGAAACGAGCACTCGTGACCCTCGATGTCCCCTAACAACGTTGGTATCTTTACCATCGTCTACAGGTTATAGGGTGACTTCTTTGATAGTGTATGGTCTTCCAACAGCTGTACCCCAAAGACAATTCCAGAGCTAAACTGCTCGTCGCTATTAACTTACCATGAGCCCTGGTATCCAAAGCCAGCACAGCTAAAGGCGCGTCATCTAAAACGCCTGACCATCTCGCAGCAAGTACTCTTGACCCTCGATGCCCTCTCACAACGACAGTAGGCACCACGCTGGATGATATCGAGGATCCTCCGTACATTGATACTCCGACGCTTCGTCGCAGGATTGTACTGGAATGGGAGAACATGCTTTAAGAAACTCGAAAGTTTTGGCCAGAGGGTGTTAAGATTCGGCGGTTCAGAAGGACTGACTCCGCGTGTTTACACATCGTAGGCACAGTGTGTTCTAATATTGAAGGATAACTTTGTAATGTCCTTAGTTGCCTGAGAGTTAATTGTGTGTGTGTGTGTGTGTGTGTGTGTGTGTGTGTGTGTGTGTGTTAATTATGTTGTCATATAAAGCAGCTAATAGCCTTCCATCTCTTAACCAAAATTTTGAACACAACTTTGATTTTAAACCTTTCAAAGCTTGTATCCATTTAAGTACAAAATGTAAAACGGTTTTATTAATATCAAGGTATTTCCAGAATGGAAACCGTAATTTTTAATTTTCTAACTTAAACGTAAGTTATCCTAGCTCCTGTTGTGCCTGCTAGTTTTAACAAGCAGAGCAAAAATTATACCTATTGATAATGAACAATGACAATTACCTCTGCTCAGGATCCCTCGAAGGCCTCGTTTTCTTCTTGCACATGACGACCAGCGCGACGCACAAAGTAGTCAGAATGGTCAGTAAGATCAGAGTGAGAGCTGCGCCGACCAGTAAAGCGACGCTGTTGTCGCCAGCTGTCATTGGTGGGGGTGCTGGTGTCATAGTTTGAAGAGAACCTGGAAAAACAGATGGCATTGAACAGAATTTAAAAAAGACATATTTTTTGCAAACAGGTATTCTCTCGTTCCCTCCGTCTTGAACCAATCCGTATGTAGTTATTACATTTAGTAGATGATTTTTGCCTTTGTTTTACTTCAAAGATGGTAACATTATCGCTACACAGACCATGACCCAACGACTCATAAGCTCTCCAGTACTGTCAGTTATGGACTAGTGTTATCCTTTTTTCGTCCGCTCCTTTTTTTACACTCTCTTATGTAACCTACCATCATGTGACGTTAATAAATTAATGTATTCTATTCTATTCTATATGATCTTTGGGTTTGTTTAGTCACCAAGATAAATCATTTTTTGTCGTGACATCTTTATCGTTTAATCTTATTTACTCAAATTCCCAACTCAAAAATTCTTACCAGGCCTATCCAAGTCATTCGACGGATTGATTGTAACGCTGTGCAACGCTGCTGGTCTGGGAGACCGTCCCCTGGGTGTCTCCGAGTAAACAAGGAATGTATAGCGTCCAGGGGACAAGGCGTCAAGCACGAACTGCGGAGCATCATTGCTGGCTCTGTAGACAGCTTCTGTGAGTCCTCGACCAGATATGCCCTAAAAAAGAACAGTACTCGAATGTCAATAAAAATGCTGGTGGTGTTAGATCGGATAAAAGACAACAGATTAAGTACCTAGAGTAGAGTGAATTAGGTGTGAATGATGATAATAGTGATGACTTGGTAAGGCTGTGATATAGGATATAATGTACCTTGTGTAAGATATTGTAAGATAATAATAAATAAATAAATATTATACGACAGATTGACTAAGTCCCACAATAAGCTCAGGAAGGCTCAGGTGGGGAGAAAACACCCAAGACTCAAAAACAAAATAAATATCTGTGCTCATCACACAAATAAATGCCTTAGGCCAGACCAGTCGTCATATGGTGGTGGTTTTTTGATTTAAAGTACTCATGGTCACACATCACAGCAGTCAATATGAGATCAGAATTCAAAATATGTTGTTAAAGACAGGAAGTTATAAAGGTTATCTGTATCTCTAACTCACCTTAGGATATATATACTATAATAAATATTTGAGTTTTAAGGTTTTTTTTTTTTCAAAGCCCCGTTCAGCAGACAATTAAGTATTAATCATTAACAGCATTCATACTCAGGTGAAACAAGGCAAATTGTTTTTCTGATTATAGCAAGACCTTAAGACCTCATTTTAGGGTTGCTTTAGGATAATAACGACAAGGTTCAATAGATCTAAAAGTAAAAATGTACCATGTTGACAGATGCGAATGAAAAATCACATGATTATTTTCACACATCGAATGCCAATTATCCTAAGTCAGACGATTCACATTCACAGGCACGCCACACGTGCTCACCTGATCGTTCATCGTAGCGATCTCATTGGTGATTGGCTCCGAGGGCCGTACCTCGAGGACCTCGAGTAGGAACCGCTGGGGCAGGCCGCCATCGTGACCAGGCTCGCAGCGGAGCAGAGAGTTCTCCAGTTCACAGTTCACTGGGGGTTCTGGGAGCGCTGTAGAATATGACGTATTAGGAACCATGCAAGTGGCCAAGTAGAAAGAATGATAAGAACAACTTCAGGTGTGTTCAATGATCTTTATAAATTTAGAATGGTCGCGTTCCTACGTTACATTTATTTAGAAATGCTCATCCTGTATTATAAAATTATAAAAAAATCATGTCGATTAAATCGCAATAATGTAAATTGATTGAGGTACTGTCCTAACTCGATTCATGATAAAAACAAAAAGGATCAAGGAAGGTCTCAGATCTCTCATTACCCAAAAGCGAAACAACAGTATACCTGAGAGAGAATACCTTGCAAGTGGTACAGGTATGAAAATTCTTAGGTGTAACTAATGTAAGGAATAGAACATGAACTCCTCATACCAGCCGGCATTATCCTGAATAAACACGGCTCCCGCTGATTCCCCACGTCATTGCTGGCCCAGCAGGCCAACCAGCCAAGGTCATCGACGGTGTCTGCCGGTAGACCGTGGACCACAGTGCTGCTGGCACCCATGACTGTCACGTTTGATGGTGGTATCTGGTAACGGAATTAAAATTGAGTAAGAGTTAAAATTCGTCGGTTTTTTACTTTAAAATTTACTATAATGTTATCTTGTTTCTTGTAAAAAGACAAAAGGCTACATTCAAATATACTCGTAAATAACTTCAATCATAGCAAAAGTAACATTGGTAATTTCATTTACTGTACTGAATGACTGAATAGATGTTTGATCATATTTATAAATGACGTTAAAAATAGTTTAGTTTATCATCAAGAGACTTATTAGTTTTGAATGATTCACGGTCAGTTTCACTAGACTTATATATCCCGGAAATATCGGGAACTCATAAATAATACAAAAGGTAATCACGGTCTATATCCCGGTCAATAGAAGTCAAGAGACTTATTACCTCCTGGACACAACTTTGGAAACAAATCAAATTATTTAATTAATCATTTTTGATTTGTGTTTTTTTTAAGTATCAACACTACTATTATATCAATATATATGTCAATAAACAGAAATAGATGTCGTATATTAAAGAAAAAGTGACGACCGGGCTAACGCCTTGAACCCCTAGGCCACCCCGCGGCGGTTAGAATCCGGTCTTCACCACTGAAGGGCTTCGTCACTTTTTGTTTTAATATATGACATCTATTTCAGTTTACAGCTTCTAGAATTAAATAAACTTGTTTCCGATTCCTGGTAATAAACTTACTGGTAAAACATCCTTAGTCCCGTTAAAAGTCCAGTAGAACCTCAGCGGCCCCGCGTCGTGTATTGACGGTGCTGTGACCGAGCACCGAGCTCTGACTTCTCCTCCTGGGGCTCCAGCTAGCTGCTGCACCACGCTGCCGGCTGAGCATTCTGGCCTGGCTGTAAGATCAAACAAAGGGGCATAGCTATGGTTAGTATACAATTGTATAAAAACATATTATGTTCCATAGGTAATATTAAAATCATCTTTTGCCACGGCTCATGGGCCTGGGGTCCACTTGGCAACTAATCCCAGGAATTGCCGTGGGCACTAGTTTTTACGAAAGCGACTGCCATCTGACCTTCCAACCCAGAGGGTAAACTAAGTCTTATTGGCATTAGTCCGGTTTCCTCACGATATTGACGATGTTTTCCTTCACCGAAACGCGATTGGTAAATATGAAATGATATGTCGTACATCGTACATAAGTTTCAAAAACTCATTGGTACGAGCCGGGGTTTGAACCCGCGACCTCAACGATTGCTTGCGATTGCAAGTCGCACGCTCTTACCGCTAGGCCATCAGCGCTTTAATTAGTAAAGGTAACATTAAAATAAAAAGAGATAAATGAGGACTACGTTTATATAAAAACCCGGTCAAGTGCAAGGCGGACTCGCGCACCGAGGGTTCCGTACTTTTTAGTATTTGTTGTTATAGCGGCAACAGAAATACATCATCTGTGAAAATTTCAACTGTCTAGCTATCACGGTTCATGAGATACAGCCTGGTGACAGACAGACAGACGGACAGACGGACCGACAGTCGCGGAGTCTTAGTAATAGAGTCCCGTTTTTACCCTTTGGGTACGGAACCCTAAAGCGGTCGTCCATCCTAAGGAGGTCGCACATGAGTAGAACTTACACAGAACATTCAGTGTCAGCGGCTCACTTAAAGCACTTCCCTCCGAGTTTCTCGCCCTACACCGATAGCGGGCAGAGTGGTGCCTCCTCAGACCTCGGAGGATAAGCTTGTTGCCTTCTACTGTTATCCCACCGACAGGATCATCGCGAATTATGTGGTCCTGTAACAGAAAGATATTAAAAACTATACCTCTCGAACATAGACATCCATACTAATTAGAGTTTTGAATGATTCACGGTTAGTTTCACTAGACTTATATTGACCGGGAAATAGACCGTGATTACCTTTTGTATTATTTGTGAGCTCCCGATATTTCGACGCAGTTACATGCATCATGTTCACGGGTGACACAAAAGGTAGTCACGGTCTATATCCCGGTTAATATAAGTCTAGTGATCCATACTAATATTATAAATGCGAAAGTCTGTCTGTCTGTCTGTCGTTCTGTCTGTGTGTTCCCTCTTCACGCTTAAACCGCTAATGAGATTTAGATGAAATTTGTCATAGAGATAGGTTGAGTCCCTGAGAAGGACATAGGATCATCCCTTAAGAAAGTAAAAAGCGGGGTGGAATTGAGATAATTACTGAAGTGCCTGCTAATTTGTGTGCATAATATGCTCAAATTGAATTATTGCTATGAGAATTTTTCCAGGCGCTACTTTAGCTGCTGTTACTAAGTCCACGCAGACGAAGTCGCGGGCAAAAGCTAGTAGTATATACAAAAAGACGCGCCACCGAGCGACCGGGGGAAGGAGAAAGATTCATTAAAAAATTTGGCAGTATAAGATTTACTCTTTCACTCTTATAAATTTCGGTATTTCGCCATCGCCTCCTATGATGCCACCCGGTCGGTGATAAGGACAAAGCACGGCACTATTCTCTCTTTCCTCTTATAGGAATCGCAATAAGACTATCTTTCTCTATCAAAGAGTGTCAGGTCCTTGCTCTCGAATGATGGTCCCATTGACAGTTCCTTCAAGTATCTTGTTGCGGCAAGCAAGAAAGCATACTCAATTTCATGGTAGATGGCGCTGCGCTGCACACATCGCGCGCTACGGGTTTCCTGCGACCTATATAAGCGCGGCCATTGTCAAGCTTTTTACTTTTGCAATATCCTTCAAAGAAATAACATGTCATGTATACGCGTCTAATTTATTAATAATATAATTGTGTTGCAAATCGGCGTTTCAATTCTTATTTCACGTTATGAGGAACTAGAGTCTACAAAGTGGTCCATTAGAGCCGGATATATAGTGAATTAGTGGTGAAAAACGAACAATCGCAGTGAAATAAGAATAATTTTGAGAGATTATAGACGTCACGCATCGAACATTCTAGAACAAAATAAATGAAGAAGGAACAAGAGTGAAAAAACAAAATACGAGAAATAAACGATGAATGAATAATATTTACGAGGTTTCAGTGCATAAATACAATAAATAACCATATCGAGTACCGCGAGAACAATAATTGAGTGATTTTCGTAAAAATAGTCGGCGCTTCGGTGTAAACATTGGTGTAAACAATGGACATAAAACTGTGAAAATACATCGAGATTCGTAATAATTTTGAAGAAAACGTGTAAAAACGAGCAAAGCTACGAACATTTAGTGTTTTTCAAGCCAAAAGAGTGAAGATTCAAGATATTTCGTAAGATTTTACTACATAACCTACAAAATGGATACTTACGTGTCGGAACAAGAAATTACTTACGAATTAATAAGAAAGATCGGGATAAACTTCAAGAAGCAAGGAAAATCACGTATTACGAAAGGCTATGTACAAGCTAGAATTGATACATTGAACGAGTATTGGCAGAAATTTCAAACAAACCATTTCCAAATCTTGAAATATGCAACTACGGCTCAGAAAAAGGAGCATAATTACTTCACAACCGACTTGTACTCCAATGGAGAAGAAGAGTATTTTGTGATTAAAGGAGAGTTATCGGATACTATCGAGCTATTCAACAAATCCGAAACTTTGAGTGAGCAACCGCAATCGCAACCGCAATACAAGTCAACGTCGGAAGTAAACAAGCATTCTACGCAAGAGGTGAAGCTTCCAAAAGTGATCCTGCCCCAATTCTCTGGAGATTATCAAGAATGGACGTCATTTAGAGACCTGTACACGTCGCTCGTTCATAATAAAACATCGCTGAGCAAGGTACAAAAACTTCATTACCTGAAATCAAGTGTCACCGGTGAAGCTGAACAATTATTGAAGCATCTGCAAATAACCGAGAAAAACTATGATGTTGCATGGGAAACTTTAGACAAGAGGTACAACAACAAACGCATGATAGTAAATACCATCTTGAATAGATTTATGAATCAAAAGAAAGTGTACAACGGCACATCTAGATCTATCAGAGAGCTACTCGATACTACCCAAGAATGCCTGAACAGCCTTAAAAACAACGACGTAAAGATTAACGAGTGGGATACTATCGTGATTCACATTATACTCAACAAATTGGATGACGAGACGCGCAAACAGTGGGAAGAGGAGATAAAAGCGCTACCTGTACAAGAGTTGCCGAAACTAGAGAAGTTTACAACCTTCTTAGAGACACGTTTCAGAGTGTTAGAAATGGTTCCATCTACAACCTATTCGAAGGACAGAGAGAGAGCTATCGTGAGACAGAGATCCTTTCTAACAAGCCCCGCTACAACTACAATACAGTGTTCCTACTGCAAACAAAACCACTTCACCTATCTATGCAAAGAATTTGCAAACCTAGATGTCAACAACAGAGTTCAACATGTCCAAAAGGAAAGACTTTGCTTTAACTGCATGTCATCAAAACATAATGTGAAAAATTGTAAATCCAGAGTATCTTGTCATCATTGCCAAAAAAGACATCATTCTTTACTTCATTTTGAAAACCAACCAACTGAGAAGAGAGAAAATCCAATACAATCTACATCGAGAGAAACCGCTACAAATTTGAGAGAAGAGACTACTACAAAACCTTCAGATACGCCAAAAATAAGAAACTACCTTATCACTCAGAGTCATACTGCGCTCATGGCTACCGCACTAGTAAACATTAAGACTGGCCATGGTATACAAGTTCTACGAGCACTCATTGATCCCTGTTCACAAGAATCATTTATAAGTGAAGCAACTGTCAAACAATTACAGCTGCGAAGAAAACCAGCTGATGGATTAGTTACCGGAGTGGGTCATATGTCAACAAGAATCAAGTCCGCTACAGATATAGAAGTTTACTCAAGGTTCAACGACAACTTCAAAGTCAACTGCACAGCCTACATTGTTCAAGATGTCACCGACATTATGCCTGAAGTCCCAATCAGTCCACAGAAATGGAGTCATCTGCAATACTTGTCACTTGCAGACCCAACTTACCATACACCAAGCAACATTGATCTACTACTTGGAGTTCACATCTACACAGACATTTTGATGAACGGAGTGATTAAAGGAGAACCAGGTACTCCCATAGCACAACAAACTCGCTTGGGATACATCCTGTCAGGAGGTCAGTTGAACAACAACCACATGAGAGAGTTCAAAAGCATGCATCTGAACATAACATTAGAGAAGATGGTAGAAAAATTTTGGGAGACAGAGAGATTAGAGTCAGAGGAAAACGACACTCTCACCCCACAAGAACTTCGAGCTGAGAACATTTATCAAGATACAGTAGCAAGAGATACAAACGGAAGATACATCGTATCACTTCCATTCAAGTGTGACAAACCTACTTTACCAGAGAATTCTAGAGAAATCGCACTGAGAAGATTCATGAGCACTGAGAGAAGATTAGAAGCAAACACAAAATTGAGAGAATCCTACAATGAGGTCATGAGAGAGTACATAATGTTACAACATATGGAATTAGTTGAACGAGATGAACCTATGAGAGAGCCAGACAGAAGAGTATACCTGTCACATCATCCTGTGATCCGTGAAGATAGAGACACTACTAAGCTTCGGGTAGTTTATGATGCTTCATGCAGAGGAGCCAACGGAGTAAGCCTCAACTCAGAACTGCTAATTGGTCCGTCACTTCTGGGAGATCTTCGAGACATTCTTATGAGATGGAGAACGCATAAAGTCTGCTTTGTCGCCGATGTCATCAAAATGTACCGGCAGATCCTTGTAAGAAGAGAAGACACAGACTTTCAGAGAATACTTTGGAGATTCAGCCCTGATGAAGACATAAGAGAGTATAGAATGCTAACTGTAACCTTCGGAACAGCATGTGCACCATTCTTAGCAATCAAAACCCTGAGACAGATAGCAATCGATGAGGCAAACACAGAAGATTATGCACAAGCTCGAGAAATCATCAACCATTCTTTCTACATGGATGATGTACTGTCAGGGGGAAATACAATAGAAACCGCAGTAGAGGCTAAACGTCAACTGACAGAAGTACTAAGAAGAGGAGGCTTCGAGTTACAAAAATGGTCTTCAAACAGCAAAGAATTCATAAACACAGTAGAACCAGAGAAGAGAGCGAAACATTCTGAGATAGATATCAACAAAAAAGAGACAATCAAAACATTAGGAATCACTTGGAACTCAAACGAAGATACCCTCTTAGTAACAAACAAAATCAACACTTTATCTGAGCAGCAAGTAACAAAGAGAAACGTCTTAACAGTCATCGCTTCCCTGTTTGATCCAATGGGTTGGCTAGCACCATCTGTAGCCATGGCGAAAATATTTCTACAGAAGACCTGGTCAAGAGAATTATCATGGGACACAGAGTTACCTGAAGACTTGAAGACAGAGTGGAAGACTTTCTGCAGAGGCATAGAGCACCTGTCAGACGTGAAGCTTGAGAGATGGATCGGAACGACCAACAACAGCGAGTTAGTAGAACTGCATGGCTTTGCTGATGCATCAATGTCAGCCTACGCAGCAGTAGTCTACAGCAAAGTAATCCAACCAGACGGAGAAGTCAAAATATCACTCATCATGGCAAAAACAAAAATCTCACCGTTGAAAAAACAACTCACTTTGCCCCGTCTTGAACTGAGTGCAGCACTGCTACTGAGCCAACTACTGAAACACGTCGCTACAGCTATGAGAATCGAGCACAACCATACATACGCTTATTCAGATTCAAAAGTAACCTTAGCCTGGATTCTCGGAGACCCGCTGAAGTGGACAACATTTGTGAAAAACCGAGTCATTGCTATCAACAACAACATAGATACAACATGGTCGTACGTGAACACAAAAGAAAACCCTGCAGATCCAGCATCGAGAGGAGTCACACCTGAGAAATTAAAAGAACATACACTATGGTTTCAAGGCCCAACATTTTTACATCAAAGAGAATGGAGAAGAGAACACTATGAAGTAGAAGATACAGATCTAGAAACAAGAAAATCTATCAAATGCGCAACTACTACCTTGTCAGAGAAGACTCAGAAGACAGAAGATTTCATACTTACAATTTCAAAGAGATATTCATCATTGAGAAAACTCATCTCAGTCATAGCCTACTGTAGAAGATGGCTTATCTTAAAAAACAAACATGTAAAAGAAAACTTACCTCAATATGTAATTCATGATGAGCGAGAAGAAGCACTTACAACATGTATCAAGCTTTCTCAACAACTAGAATTTCCACAAGAAATCGAAGCTCTAAGAAATCACACAACATTGAAGAAAAGAAGTCGTTTACTGTCATTTACGCCTTTTCTCGATGACAAACAAATCCTGAGAGTTGGAGGAAGATTGAAACATGCAGATTTAGAGTTCCTGAGCAAACATCCAATTATCCTGTCCAAGAACAACGTACTGATACCACTTTTACTTAACGACGCACACAAGAAGACGTTGCATGGAGGCCCTCAACTGATGACTACATATCTTAGAGGAAGATACTGGCTGATTGACGCAGGAAACACTATAAAAACATACGTGAGAAATTGCTTTCCTTGTGCTAAACAAAAAGCAAAGACAGTAACTCAACTGATGGGTGACTTACCTGAGATACGAGTGAAGCCGTCAAGAGCGTTCCTTACAACTGGTGTAGATTTCGCAGGTCCAGTAAACGTGCGCATGAGCCCTGGACGAGGAACAAAGACTTTCAAAGCATATATAAGCATCTTCATCTGCATGGTAACTAAAGCAATACATATAGAATGTGTGAGCAACATGTCTATGGAAGCGTTCATGGCAGCATTTAGAAGATTTACATCACGAAGAGGATTCGTCAAGGAGATGTGGAGTGACCACGGGACTAACTTCATTTCCTCGAGCAAAGAAATACTGGAGACTTGGAGACTTGGCAAGTCAACAATCCCTGTTGAACTAGCAGCCCTACTAGATACAGAAGGCACCAAGTGGAAGTTCATCCCTCCTGGATCACCAAACCATGGCGGATTGTGGGAGGCCGGAGTCAAGAGTATCAAGTTTCATCTTAAGAGAACTCTCGGAGACGCTACACCTACCTTCGAAGAATTTACAACTCTTTTGAACCAGGTCGAGGCTTGTCTGAACTCAAGACCTTTATCACCACTGAGCGATCATCCTGATGACCTAGAGCCGCTGACACCAGCACATTTTCTTGTTGGAGAACCGTTAGTCACCATCCCGGAGAGAGATTTAACACAACATAAGACAAATTCATTATCAAGATGGCAAAACATTCAGAAAATGCTACAAATATTTTGGAGAAAATGGCAAACTGAATTTCTAACAAGATTACAAGAGAGACCGAAGTGGAAAATCAGAAAACAAGAGTTTAACGTCGGAGACCTCATACTAATTAAGGATCATAGATTACCTCCTAGTAAATGGCTACTAGGTAGAGTTGTACAGAAACACCCTGGACAAGACAACGTGACACGAGTCTACGAAGTCCGCACAGCAACTGGAGTGCTAACCCGCTCGATTTCGAAGCTCTGTCCACTACCAGATGTGAGAAGAAAGGATTCTGCTATTCTTTAGGCGGGAGTATGTTGCGGCAAGCAAGAAAGCATACTCAATTTCATGGTAGATGGCGCTGCGCTGCACACATCGCGCGCTACGGGTTTCCTGCGACCTATATAAGCGCGGCCATTGTCAAGCTTTTTACTTTTGCAATATCCTTCAAAGAAATAACATGTCATGTATACGCGTCTAATTTATTAATAATATAATTGTGTTGCAAATCGGCGTTTCAATTCTTATTTCACGTTATGAGGAACTAGAGTCTACATATCTTTTGGTTGGGTTTAATTAAAAAATTTAAGAAATATGTTTTTACCGTATTTTAATTACCTAAGTGTTACATTTATTTGACGATCCGGTCTGGCCTAGTGGGTTGTGAGAGTGACCCTGCCTGTGAAGCCGATGGTCCTGGGTTCGAATCCCGGTAAGGGCATTTATTTGTGAACACAAATATTTGTTCCTGACTCACGGGAGTTTTCTATATCAATCAATAATAATTTATTTCGAACAAAAGTCCATAATGTGTTAGTAACATACAATACTAATACTTAAATCTAGGGTTAGTACGAACATAATATTATATGAATTATAACAGAGTTTTACATAATGGTTGTATGTACATAAGTATGTATTTATCTATATAAGTATGTATATCGTCGCCTGATACCCATAGTACAACAAGCTTTCTAAGTCACCCGTTGAACACGAACGCTGTAAAGGGTTCGAAACGTCGGGATGTATTATAAATTCAATATACGCGATATAATCCGTTTTCATAGTTTTATTTCATGAGTAACTATCGCGGTAACCGAAGACAATATTAAGCTTTGCTTAGTTTGGCGCTAGGTTGACCTGTGTAAGATGTCCCCTGATGTTTATTTAGTTATATAAAAATTAATGTGATTAACTTCCAAAAATGTCTACAAACAATTTACGTGACAGCTTCTACATATATAAATGACCTGTCTGACGGGGATGGTTATTCGGCGCGAGATATAATGTCTGCGACAAGGAATCTCTCCCGGCCCAATTCTAACAATGCTTATAAGATGTCACAGTCACAGCAATGCGATACTGATCTCAAAATCAAAAAATCAAAAATCAAAATTTATTTATTTGTAAACAGGTTAAATATAGATCTTATACAATAATTTATGTTTCACTATGTTTTGCCATTTGGCATACAAATATAACCAAAAAGAGATGGAGCATTCACTAATTATAACAGATGTCAAACGAAAATAATATGTTAAATGTCAAACAAAATAAGAGTGTACTATATACTAAAATCAATTGGAATAGAAACAATAAATAAAGCCTTACAGAAAAAAATTAAACTACAATTAACTAAACTAAAACTACTATAAAACTAAAAATCTAAAGCTAAAATGGGCCCCCGTGGCATGGTGCCGAGGATGCTGGCAGCATTTCCTCGCTGGATCGCTATGCTCAAGCGTTGGGCAAGGAAGCTGCCAGCTCTCTTATCTCCGGTCCCATCCACCAGCCGTTTCGCCAATTGCCGGTATAGGCCCTGTGCTGCGGGGCCCCACGGACCAAGAGTCTCGACTCCAAATGCAACAAAGTTGTAGTTAGTGTACTTAAAACTAAAACAACTTAAAGTCATACAGGCATTTCTTAAATTCAGTTACATTATCTATTGCAGTAATATTTTTTGGCAACTTATTGTATATTTTGGATCTGTCAGTGTCATTCATTCATTCTTTTAAAATTAAGGCTTTAGTCCAGTGGGACTATTGCGCCAGTATCAAGCTTAAAATACTACTAAAATTGTACGGTTAGTACAAGACAGTGTACGGTGATTTTATTAGCTCTTGTAAAGCAATAGCTGGACTTTACAAGAATGACGTGGACTACCGGCAGTTGACTCCAAAATTGTGGTTAAGCGCGCTTCAAGATTAATTCTCCATTTACTGCACACTACCACATTAGTTTACTGTATAATAAGCTATCGATCATGGTATAATAAAATCAAGGTACTCTCTTCCGAGACTCGCGAACCACGTGACAGACACAAGCCTACATAATCGTGCTGTTAAAAGGTTCACGAGTTTCGGAAGAGAGTACCAGGCGGAGTATATTATTATACCATGCTATCGATATTACACTTTAAACAATTTTAATGAGCAAAAAACAAAGCAATTAATCACGATGCTATCAAGATGGCGCTCGAATCGGAAATCCTGTCAGTGTCAAAAGGACGTTTTTGGTTGAAGTAATGTCACTTTTTACACAGGTCGGTATCGTTTCACTGTGACATCTTATAAGCATTGTTCGAATTAGGCCGTAGGTTGCTAAGAGATCCTCAAGCTAGTCGTTTTAAAAAAACATTCATGTTTTTACTTCTTTAAAATGTTGGCCTTTTACCGAAAATGTATTCCTTTGATATACCACTAAAAATGCGTCGTGAAATTAGTTACTTACCTTAAAAATATTTTTTTGGCTTTTATATCAAAGCTTCTTTGAAAAGCATAACTATTTTTTACCTTAAGTAATGAAAAGTAAATATAAGGTACTTACGAAACGAGAGATTAAATATAAACAATCTTCTTAGGTACAGTCGACTTCAAAGATATGTTTGCATTTTACGACTTAGGTATTTAAAAGTCCTAAGGTGCAAAAATTTAAACATATCTTTGACGTCCACAGTACCTTTCGTTATTTAAATCGTGACTTGTTTAGGTAAAATATAGTCTACCTACAATTTTGATAACGTATAACAATATCAGATTTTTCATTTTGATATAACACGATTCCATTTCAAAATATTGCAGTATTTTAATAACCTAACACTCATAATTATCTTATAAAAACCCTTACTTCATACTTTAATCGCTCCAACATTCACGCAAATAGAAACTTAGCACTAACACGTACGTAAAATATCTTAATTAGTCAAAACACGTAACCATACAGTAAAACATACACACATAAGTCTTTTTAGAATTGATAATATCTTAAATCCCACATCGCGTGACCACTTTCTTAATGAGTTTATAATTAATACTTCAAGAATTCATATTTGGAAGAAAATTGTTAGTCGTGTGAAACTATTAGTTTACGGCTTAGTATTCGGGCAATTAAAATATTAAACAGGAACTTTCATTGGGCATATACTGATATAATTTGGCCTTGTATTAATATTTTAGAGCCTGAGCCTGAGCTCCAAATATAAGCATCATATTATTAATAAAAGTGGCAGCAAATTAAAGCCACCAAAATTATGAATAGGGAACTTGAAATGATAGTTTGGCAACTAAATAATAAATTTGCATCTATTATTGTTTAGCGTATGATTTTTAGTATATAGTTGTTTGTTTGGCAACTAAATAATAAATTTGCATCTATTATTGTTTAGCGTATGATTTTTAGTATATAGTTGTTTACACCTAAGTAATCATATTTACATCGTTTTAGGTAGTATTTAAATTGCGGAAGCAGCTAAATTTATGAATATTGGTTTATTTTTTGTAATAACACATCGTTTGTTTATGAAAACGGGTAAAATCACTATTTGCGCGTACTTACCTGTTAAATAGATGTTTGATAAAATCTACAAAGCCGCTATTTTCAACTTAACAAAATGTACCTACAACCTACAATGCAAAACTAAACTTGTATTCGTACATTTATTTATTCGTACCAAAGATAGATATAATTCGTACAAAATGCACTGTAAGTGAAAAGTTTCGTTCAAAGGAATAGGAAAATGCTAAACTGACATAATGTTATTGCAAATATTCTATTATATCTGGGAATGGGGATGGGAAAATGTTGTCACATTTGTTTTCTGTCTAAGAGAAAATTTAGGAACGTCTTTAATTTTGGAATTCTGACCTGCTAGCATGAGTTGCGTTCTGGCGCGCGACTCCATACATCTAGCCGTCTAGTGCGACTTGAAGTATGGACTCGCGCGACATCGCTTCTCATGCTAGCTGATGTTAATATTAAGTAAAAAGCGTTAGTCGGGTAGGACGGGGACAATTGAAACACGCTATGATTGAAACGCATGTGACGCAATATGGCTATGCGGTCAGTCATTCTAAAATCTTGAACCAATAGTGCTCGAGCGCGCGAGCAACGCAGTAGTCTTGCATGAGGAGCCGTGCAAAAATTTCGCGGTATAAAGTGAAGGACCTGTTGGTCCGCGAGCCAGGCGAAAATTTCGTCAATCATCGCCTTCCTCGCGAAAACTCGTATAGTGGTTAACGGCTATTTAAGATGCACCCTAGTGGAAGTCAGCTGCCGCTCCGTTGGTGGGTTGAGGAATGGCAGCCACCGAAACACGTAAAAAAAAAAATGTTTTTAGTCATCGCCTTCCTCTTGATACTTTGTCAGATGGTAGTTTAGGTGCTATTGATAGTAAAACCAATCGTCAGCCGGTTGTATCGCGGTGGAAACATCGTCAGCTGGTCACATGAACTTGTAAAAAAAAAAAATGTTTTTAGTCATCGCCTTCCTCTTGATACTTTGTCAGATGGTAGTTTAGGTGCTATTGATAGTAAAACCAATCGTCAGCCGGTTGTATCGCGGTGGAAACACCGTCAGCTGGTCACATGAACTTGTAAAAAAAAAAAATGTTTTCAGTCATCGCCTTCCTCTTGATACTTTGTCAGATGGTAGTTTAGGTGCTATTGATAGTAAAACCAATCGTCAGCCGGTTGTATCGCGGTGGAAACACCGTCAGCTGGACATGAACTTGTAAAAAAAAAAATGTTTTCAGTCATCGCCTTCCTCTTGATACTTTGTCAGATGGTAGTTTTGGTGCTATTGTTAGTAAAAACAATCGTCAGCCGGTTGTATCGCGGTGGAAACACCGTCAGCTGGTCACATGAAAATTTAAAAAAAAGTTTCAGTCATCGCCTCCCGTTTGATACTTTGTCAGATGATAGTTTAGGTGCTGTTGTGAATAAAAATAATCGTTAGCTGGCTGTATCGCGGTGGAAACACCGTCAGCTGGTCACATGAATTTGTAAAATGCTAATTTACTCATTGTTATCCTTATACATAGTAATTTATTAATCTCATGAAAAAGATCGTTAACTATTTATAAGCATTTGGGTATACATATTTTCATTCCTTTTGCTTGATACCCTCTAGCCACAAAGACGATAAAGAAATTAAAAGTAAAAAACGTTGAAACTTCATTCCCCTCCAATTCATTTCTATCCATTCCTTCCAATATTTTCGGAGAAAGAAATGAATCAAAGGACCACGGTGGGTACGTATTTTACCGGTCAACTAATTAATCTAATTCTGGTTGTTTAAATAAATTTAAATGAGTACTAAAATAAATAGATTAGCAACTAAAACGGAGCTAAGTTATACATATAAATATGAGTAGTGTTTTAATGCTGTTACAGCTTTTGTTTGTTTTCAGAAAGGTAACAAGTATTTATTTGGCAACTGAATTATTATAGGTACTCGTATTGGAGACCATTTATGAAGCACATTTTAAAAATAAATCGTCTATCTATTAATTCAAAAATGAAGTTGTTTTAAGTCATGGGTAAATGTTGTTGTTGTTGTTGTTTGTTGTTGTTGTCCTATGGTACCCCATCGGTACAAAGGGCCTTCGTGAGACGTCGCCATCCGCTCCTGTCCTGCGCCTCGCGCTTCGCGTCCCTCCAACTCAGTCCTGCTGCCCGCAGCTCAGCGTCGATTGTGCGCTGCCACGTGCAGGGGTCGGAAACCGGTATTTGCTCCATACAAAAATACCGGTATTATTACGTTCTTTTTCGTTCTTTTGTTTATAATTTCATTTTTAATGGGACATTTTAATAATGCAAAATTGTTTCCTAAATACATGATTCAGTCCTACGTAATGAGCATAAAACAATTCAAAATATTGGGCTATTTCGGGGTTTAAAAAAAATACCGGTTCCGAGCCCTGGCCACGTGTGCGCCGGCCGGCCCTGTCGCTTGCTCCCGTGCGGCTTCCACTTGTAAGCAATCCTGGCCGTGTTGTCATCTGGTCTTCGGAGGGTGTGCCCTATCCACTTCCACTTCCGTTTCGCGATTTCTTGTTTGACCGGGACTTGGTGGCATCGATTCCATAGATCCTTGTTGCTGGAAATGGGAATCCTTGTCGAAGGAATGGATCGTAAGCACTTGGTAAATGAGAAAATTAAAAAATAAAGTTTTTCAAACTATATCGTGTTATATATCAAATGAAAGAACTCATTGTGAGAATCTCAAATATTTTTTGAAGTGAAACTTCTTATGGCACTTCCAACTGACAGCGTTAAACGTTTAACGCTACCATACATAATAATTTAATTTATACCATACATAATATACATACATATACCAGGCGAACATAACTATGAACATACAAATACAAGAGTGTGACCAGTAAGTTGAATAGGGTAATTTCCCGAAAGTAGGGTAATTGATGCTCTTCTTAATAAATCAAGAATAAATCGCTACCATAGATAATTTAATTTTATACTCTATTATTAACTCACTAAAGTTAACTTTCGCTCGACCAGCACGGTGTCTTATCTCCCTCTCTCTCTGTGTATACTTGTTTGATACATACATGTACCAGGCTAACATAACTATAAAGGAGGTTTAAGAATTATATAACTGGAGAGGTGACAGATAAAAATGCCAATAGATAATTTATACCAACGAGTAAAGTAAGTATAATAGGTAAAGAGAGCACTTGAAGCATTTTATGGAAACTGATTTGAAAGCGCCATCTTTGATTTTATTCTGAAACTAAGTATATATGTGTGCGTGCACAACTACATATGCATACATACGTGTACTTTCGTCCCACATAATATTAGGTCTACTTGGCCAGTTTACAAGTACCATTTTTTGTTTGTAACAAAAAACTTTTATTGATTGCAAGATATCAAACAAAAAAAATTACTTGTAAACCGCCCAAGTAGTCCTAATATTATGTAAAAAAGATTTAAAAGAGTTGAATGAATATAACAAAACCATAATAGTAAAGGAAGTATTTTTATTGCTTTTCAATTTGGTATACAAAGATAGTACCTAATAAGAGCAGGTGTACCAGGTTGTCCCATAATGACCTGGACTGACCCATTTCTGCGCGACATGTCATGACATGTTATGCACTATTGGATAGCAATGTCCAAAATTGAGTACCGAAGTGTCATAAAATTCCTGTTTAAAGAAGGATTATCTCCCGCTCAAATCAAAGATCGTTTAGATGGCGTATTCGGCGAGTCTTCTCCTTCTTATAGCACCGTAAAAAACTGGGTAAACGAGTTTCGATTTGGTCGGGAAGCTGTCGAAGATCTGGGACATGATGGAAGACCAGTGGAGGTCCTCACTTCTGAAAATATCAACAGCGTCCAAGAGGAAGTTTTAAGTGATCGCCGCCTAAAGATCAGAGAAATAGCAGCAAGACTAGGGCTTTCTAAGAGCACCGTCCACCGCATAATTCACGATCATCTTCACATGAGTAAGGTCAGTGCAAGGTGGGTACCTAAACTTCTATCAGCTGTTCAGAAAGAAGAACGCGTGAAATGTGCCTCTAAATTTTTGGAGCTCTGTGGCGAAAACCCTAAAAGCATAATTAAACGGCTGGTAACTGGAGACGAAACAATGGTGCTTTATTATGATCCCGAGAGCAAACGCGAGTCGATTGAGTGGCGTTTTAAAAACGAAAAGCCCCCTATTAAAGCGAAGGTGCACCAGTCCACCAAAAAGCTGATGTGCACAATCTTTTGGGATGGCCATGGTATCCTGATTGTCGATTTTAAAGAACGTAATACCGTTATAAATGGCTCTTATAAATTTTTCAATATATTTGTACATTCTTATACGATGGCCCAGCGTAGGCCAGTCCAAGGGACGCAGCTATGCGGTGGAATGAGATATCAATATCACTTGCTCGCTCTCGCTCTAACGCATAAATGCGTCCCTTGGACTCCCTCGTGACCTTGTAGATACTACTACTTTCCGAATCAGAAAATAGATATTTTGTCAGCGCATAAGGTGGTAAAGATTGACAACTAACTGAACTAACGGATTAGCGTCTTTAACATTTCATACAAGTTATATGGGTCGAAATGGAAGTTTAATTTACGATTACTCCTGAGATATTAATTTAAATTGTATGGTGTAAGGGACCTTTGTAATCTGTATGAAATGCTTAATATAACTGACGTATTTAATTTGGTAATTATTATTAATACTGTATCCGTGTAAATAGCTTTGCAAATACCACATACTATGAAATCTTTTTGTAGTAAATGGGTATAGTAAGTTATCCTTAAAAGATAGACATACACCATCGCGGACTTTTTTGTAGAGCAATGAAAGAGAGATCTTTCCACCATACATTGTTTTGTTATATCTCAAACGGGTTGGGCAGCGTTTTCGATTAAATGTGTTAGCCAGCGTGATTTTTTTCTGACTTGATTACCAAATATCGTCATATTACAACCAATTTACACAAAACCTTAACAAATTATACGACTTAACCTTCCTCAAGAATCACTCTATTCATAGGTGAAAACCGCATAAAAATCCGTTCAGTAGTTTTCACTGAAATTATTACGATATACTTACTGCTCGCTTAATACTTTGATAAAATACAAGCCTATAGTTGCAACCGCTGTGTGGCGCTGTCTTCGTGCACGGTCCCAATAACCATTATTCGATAAATTGACCTTGAAATGAATAATGTGCTGATTTTATAACGTTTTCAAGGCAAAATCATATTTTTCTGCCTTAATTTTGATTTGAATTCTTTTTGCATACCTACCTACATCAAGCCTTTTAAGGCCATCCCGCCGATTCGCCGCCGCCGCCGACTAATTTTGACCGGCGGCGCTCATATCTAATCAGTAGGCCGAGCACATGATTGACGCGACAGTATCTCGCCGCGAAATAGACTACCCGTCTTTTACTAACTGTATGAATTAAAGAGGGACGAGTAGTCTATGTCGCGGCGAGATACTCTCGCGCCAATCATGTGCTAGCCCGGCTGATCACGTCTATTTTTGCATTAGCATATTATTACACTGTCATCGGACATAAAGAAGTAATTTAAATTTCAACTGAATCAGATCACGGTTGTTCCTAAAGGTAGGTATTTTAGTTTTTCGTAAATAACTCGTAACATCATATAGCAAATTTATATACAATTTTCCATAAAAAGTTTCTGAACACTCACTTGGATCAAATATCTGGACCCAAAGAGGGAACAGTGGCTTGGTAGAAAATAGGTGGCTGACCGAGTTAATTTTGATTCACAACAGCACCTAAGCTATAATCTGACAAAGTATCAAACGGGAGGCGATGACTGAAATTTTTTTTTTTTTTTGACAAGTTCATGTGACCAGCTGACGGTGTTTCCACCGCGATACAACCGGCTGACGATTGTTTTTATTCACAACAGCACCTAAACTATCATCTGACAAAGTATCGAACGGGAGGCGATGACTAAAAACAATTTTTTTTTTTACAAGTTCATGTGACCAGCTGACGGTGTTTCCACCGCGATACAACCGGCTGACGATTATTTTTAATCACAACAGAAGCTAAACTATCATCAGTAGGGTGCATCTTAAATAGGCGTTAACCACTATACGAGTTTTCGCGAGGAAGGTGATTGATCACGGAAACTGTTCGTGGCTCGCGGTCTATAATGAATTAATGCCTCAACTTAATAGTTAATAACCACCAGGTGGGGTTCGTTCACCAGACTTAGTTAATTCGGTCGTTAATTATATTAAATAGTCAGTTTAAATTTAAGGAACGTAAGGACATTGTATCCATGTCTGTTGAACGGACTATAGAACTAAGTGCAGTAGAATGGGAGCAATTTTAAGATACAGCGGATGATACCTGTATTATTGTACAAGCGGATAATTTCAACAATTTAAAGTACAAACTCTGTCACGTGACAAGTTTAATCGAAAAATGGTTCTCTGCAAATGGCATGTTAATTAATCTTGACAAGACAAATATTGTTCATTTTCGACTATAAAATACAAATACAAATAAACTGAATATTGTAGTAAATGACACCTAAATCCCACAAGTAGACACTGTGAAATACCTAGGATACCAAATCGACTCAGGACTAACGTGGGCCCCGCACATACAATCCACCTGCGACAGACTTGCCTCAGCCTGTTTTGCGCTGTCCCGAATAGCACCCAGTTTATCTATTGAGAACTTAAAGACCGCCTACTATGGATATTTCCGCGCAATACTTTCTCAAGGTGTCGATCTTTGGGGTACAGCTGCTGATCGAGATAGACTGCTTAGAATGCAGAAACGCGCCCTTCGTATTATTGATGGCAAACCCGTTGACTATCCTGCACAATCTCTGTTTAAAAAACACAAGATATTAACGCTACCGTGTATATATATACTGACCGCATGTACGTATGTCAGAACAAATATGCACTTGTATAAATCCAGTGGATCTACCCGCAGTGGCCCAGCCCGCAGGTTGCCTATTCTTCTCGCCCCTAAATGCAGGCTCGCGAAGTCACGAAAGTCACTAAATATTATGGGACCAAAGCTTTATAACTCAGTACCGACCGATATAAAAGAATCGAAAAGTGACACAATATTTAACAAAAAGCTAAAATCGTTACTTGTAGAAAAGGCTTACTACTCGATCGACGAATTCAGGATGTCTATGCGAAATGATCATTGATTCCATATCGTAACTTCCTCTAAACATTTATATTAACCTATTATTGTGTATAATAATTTTATCTTTATTTTATTCTTAAGAATTTGTGACTTGTAAAATGTACTTTATTTTACCAATAAAGATCTGTATATCTGTAAAGATGTAACACTTTAAACTCTCACGTTTTGTACACATAATTAATGTCATTACAGGGTCTAACGCGATTAAATTTCATTATTTTCCCTTTTATTTCGACGTTTCAACTATGTTTACAGTTAAAGATAAAGATGTGTTTATTTGTACAAATGTAGTGATGAACATAGGTGGACGGTAATTTTGGATGCGTACATTTCACTTAAAGAAGCATGCAAATTTTTCTTACTAGCTACGTACTATAACTAATAAGTTATACAATAATAACATCATCGGGATACAGATCATACATGATTTCATTTCTACCTACGGTTTTACAATATTACTATTACATAAAATTATTTATTCAATTACAGATGTGAAATATTCATTAATTTTATAATAGCATTTATATAAGTAATTTCTTACTAGAAGGTGATATTTTAAGTAGGACAGATTCCATTATGCTTTCAAATATTTCAAAATTGCTCCAATTCTACTGCATCGTTCAACAGGCATGGATACAATGTCCTTACGTTCCTTAAATTTTAAATGACTATTTAATATCAGTTTAATGTCAGCGATGCGCACAGGGCCGCAAGAGAGAAATTTCACGAGTGGACACTCTGTGGTAGACCGGAAGTGGGCAGGTTATTTAATGAGATGTGTGAAACGCGAAGAATATTCAAATCTCGCTTAAAATGGTGCCAGGACCATCAAACCCAAATAAAAATGAATATTCTAGCTTCACAGCACTCCAAAAAGGACTTCCGGTCATTTTGGAACGCCACAAACAACATGAAGTTTCGACTTTCGTGCCCTGTGAGTGTTAATGGCAAAACTGACACCAAAGACATAGCTAACACTTTTAAAGATCATTTCGTTGTCAAATCACCTCTTGTGCGGTCGCAGGATGAGATGAACGGTGCTGAGGTCAACGTGAAACCTGGACCGGGATACTCTGCTAAGGATGTAGCAGAGGCTATTAAATCTATCACCCGAGGCAAATCCCCAGGACACGATGGCCTCAGCATCGAACACCTTCAAAATGCGGGTCCCCATATCTCGAGAGTGTTAGCTTTGTTTTATACGCTGTGTGTAAGGCACTGTTATCTGCCCTAGGATATGATGAAAACTGTAGTTATTCCTGTACCCAAAAATAAAACTGGAGATTTGTCCGACACCAATAACTACAGGCCTATATCCCTTGCGACTATTATTGCTAAGGTATTTGATAGTGTGCTTAATGTACAATTAAATAAGTACGTGAGCCTTAACCCCAACCAGTTTGGTTTTCGACCAGGGTTATCAACGGAAAGTGCAATACTGTGCCTTAAGCACACTGTCAATTACTATTTAAACAGAAAGACGCCAGTTTATGCGTGCTTCTTAGACCTGTCTAAGGCTTTTGACCTGGTTTCCTACAATATCCTATGGAAAAAACTAGAAGCCATTAAATTACCTAATGAGACCATACAAATCCTGAGGTACTGGTATGGAAATCAGGTCAATAGCGTTAGATGGTCAAGTACCTTATCGGACCCGTATCGGTTGGAGTGTGGGGTGAGACAGGGGGGGTTTGACCTCGCCCACACTTTTTAACCTTTACGTAAATGAGCTTCTCGAGGCGCTCGGCAAAACTCATGTCGGCTGCCATATCGACACAGTTTGTCTGAATAATTTGAGTTATGCAGACGATATGGTTTTGTTGAGCGCGTCGGCTTGTGGTTTGCGAAAACTTTTATGTATTTGCGAGACCTACGCCATCCATCATGGGCTAAAATATAATGTGGGTAAAACGCAATACATGGTGTTTGAACCTACTGGGTATCGGATACCCAAGGTACCTCCCATCAACCTGAGTGGTACTCCACTGGAAAGGGTGAGGGCTTTTAAATATTTAGGCCATGTTGTCACCTCAGACCTAAAAGACAACATGGATATCGAGCGTGAACGGAGGGCCCTGTCGGTGAGGGCAAACATGATTGCGCGTAAGTTTGCGCGATGTACTAGGGAGGTGAAATTAACTCTCTTTAGAGCATATTGCACTTCCCTCTATACGTGCAGCTTATGGACATACTACACGCAGCGGGCCTATGGGGCTCTCCGGGTCCAATATAACAACGCGTTCCGGGTCCTGGTGGGGCTGCCTCGCTTCTGCAGCGCGTCAGGGATGTTTGCTGAAGCACGCATAGATTGCTTTTATACGACTATGCGCAAACGATGCACATCCCTGGTGCGCCGGGTGCGGGCCAGCCCCAACCCCATCCTGCGGTTGATAGCCGAGAGGTTTGACTGCCCATATATGAGGCACTGTGAGGACATGCATGTTTCTAGAAGTACTTATTATGTATAAGCTACTTGGGTATGTACTTCTAGAAACATAAGTCAGTTCATTTCAATATTGTTTATTTTTTATTATTTATTGTAATGTTAATTTTTGTGATAATAATTATTCTGTATATATAGTGATAGATGTAAGCATTAACATAGCTATAAGTACTTACTAACACAAGCTATATGAGTCTGTAAAGTTACTCGAAATAAAAATGATTTATTATTTATTATTTATTATTTAATATAATTAACGACCGAATTAACTAGGTCTGGTGAACGAACTTCCCACCTGGTGGTTATTAAGTTGAGGCATTAATTCATTATTAGTTCAGTAATACATAAAATATCAATATCAAAATCATTCAATAAAGTTCTATCTGTAAATATTTTCCTCTAATACATTGAATGTTTTAATGCACCAGTTGGATATACTTTCCATTTTTGCAGTATTTTTCATTAGATTAGTGTTGTCCCCTAGCAGAAAAGTTTTGGTCTAGAACCGGCACAAACACACTACTGATATGCTATCACTTTTTACAAGTTCATGTGACCAGCTGACGGTGTTTCCACCGCGATACAACCGGCTGACGATTGTTTTTACTAACAATAGCACCAAAACTACCATCTGACAAAGTATCAAGAGGAAGGCGATGACTGAAAACAGTTTTTTTTTACAAGTTCATGTGACCAGCTGACGATGTTTCCACCGCGATACAACCGGCTGACGATTGTTTTTACTAACAATAGCACCAAAACTACCATCTGACAAAGTATCAAGAGCAAGGCGATGACTGAAAACATTTTTTTTTTTACAAGTTCATGTGACCAGCTGACGGTGTTTCCACCGCGATACAACCGGCTGACGATTGTCTTTACTATCAATAGCACCTAAACTACCATCTGACAAAGTATCAAGAGGAAGGCGATGACTGAAAACATTTTTTTTTTACAAGTTCATGTGACCAGCTGACGGTGTTTCCACCGCGATACAACCGGCTGACGATTGGTTTTACTATCAATAGCACCTAAACTACCATCTGACAAAGTATCAAGAGGAAGGCGATGACTAAAAACATTTTTTTTTTTACAAGTTCATGTGACCAGCTGACGATGTTTCCACCGCGATACAACCGGCTGACGATTGGTTTTACTATCAATAGCACCTTAACTACCATCTGACAAAGTATCAAGAGGAAGGCGATGACTAAAAACATTTTTTTTTTTACGTGTTTCGGTGGCTGCCATTCCTCAACCCACCAACGGAGCGGCAGCTGACTTCCACTAGGGTGCATCTTAAATAGCCGTTAACCACTATACGAGTTTTCGCGAGGAAGGCGATGATTGACGAAATTTTCGCCTGGCTCGCGGTCTATGTGCTCGCATACTTTATCGCATTTTTTTTCCTATGTATTTTGACTATTGAATTCTTTTAGTGCTTTGGATGGGAATTATGGAATATCTTAACTGCCATTAAACAGCGATGGAGTGTTGTTTTGATTAAGATCTTCGAACGCAGATAAACTGTGAAATAACTTTAGTTAATCTCATTGAATACCGTGATAGTTATTTAGAAATAACAAATTATCTTTCATTTTGGCGAATATATTAAGGTGTTTCAAACTTCCCCACATAGTGTTTCAATTAACACACCTATGGGGTCAATTAAACCACTCTTCCACATTATCTTTAATTCCCTATCATTACCTAACTATGGGCGATAGGCTTTTCAAACACAAACGTTTTTGCTTAAAAACAAAAAAAAAATACCTTTAATAATACATACCCGTCTATCTCTGTTCTCCTCTTCCTGGTCGCATTTCTCAACCGTGGAATTCGGTGAACAGGTTAGGTATTCTAGTGAAATGTTGAGCAGGTTCGGTATTCTAGTGAAATTTGGTGAGCAGGTTCGGTAATAACATAACTATACCTTAGTGCACACACATACTTATTACGAGGAAAGTATTGTTGTAATTAGTAGCACCATCATCGTGCACAAACGTAAAGTCATGATTGCACCGAATTTTTCCGCATAATTATACGAGTGTGAACTAGGGTATCGATAAGTAGGTTCGGTATTCTCGTGAAATTTGGTGAGCAGGTTTGGTAATTATATGGATTTTTTGGCGACGAGAATTATAAACTAAACCATGAGGGATCCAGAGGTTCAGTGAGCACTCGAATAATTCGATAAACATTTCCCATCTCTACAAGCATTTGCTGAGAGCTAGAGCCATAAAGAGAAAGTCCTAGTTTATTACTTTCCTATTAATTTTCTGGTACATTCGCCGATTGAAATATTTAATGTAATTACTTTCCAAACGTTTGTGAAGGGTGCTTAGGAAGTTTGATTTGATTTTTTTTTTACAGAAATTAAATCATTTGACTGTTGAGGCAGACCAAAAAAGAGATGGCGGGATGACCTCGACGCTCATTCGATAGCGTAGCGTGACCTACGCGTTAGGTCTCATTTTGTATGGGATTTTGAGTTTCCAAAACGTCCCGCTTGGCGCGCTGTTCAAAATCCCATACAAAAATAGATATAACATAATGCAAACGCGAACGCCCGTCACGCCATCGAATGAAATTTACACTAGGGGTTTTGGTTTATTTTAAAGTATTAATTACATTGGACTTTTTTAAACTTATCTCAATCCAAATTGTAATTAAGTTTAGAAATTTTGCTTTGTAAAACTTGAAAACTCCGTAATAATGTTTCTTGTTTTGGTAAAAAGTTAGAAAGTTTTAAGTTAATTTAGATTGTATTTATCCAATTTACTTGTAATAAAATAAAAGTTATGAAAAGTTAGTTAGGATTCCTTTGCTTTCAACTTTTATTCGAATAGAAATGGCAGCCTTTTTTAATTGGACTTATTTTTATTGAGTAATAGGAAAATAAACACAAATATAGCAGTATTGTTTTGTTACTGCCGCAAATGTCTAAAAAGATGTTGCTGCCCGGAATTTGGACATTTGCGGCAGCAATGCAGTCGGCAGTAATATCGCGTTGTTATACTGTAGCAATAGAGCTGGGGCAGTCTAAATACTCACCTTAAAAGATCATCAAATACCCATTTGGAAGACAACAGGTATAGGCATATCGTAACTACTATTAAAGAAACTCGTATCCTGTTGTGTCAATAAATAGAAAAATGTGGGAGTATGGGATGCATACAGTTACGCAGCGTACTACGTAGGCGAACAATGCGAATGCGAAGCGAAGCGATGCGGCGCGGGGTGAATCAAATCCTTTGTACCTATAGAAGTGTCCTACGTGGGCGATCTAGTTGCGAACGCGAACGCCGTGGGCCCGCCGCGCCGCGCCGAGTTGTTCGCATACGTAAGACGCAGCGTTACTGCGTTTTAACTTTCAGTAGTGCGAGATACGAGATTTCAAAATAGTGACGATATGTAAATCATACCTCTTTATAGAAGGTGAAGTTGTCTGGTGCTGGTGAAGCATCGGCAGAACACAGCAACTCGGCATTCTCATCCTCACGCAGCAGACGAACTTCTCTCGGCTCCAACAATGATATCTGAGCCACGGGTGGATCTGAAACAAGGGCATTATTAGTATCTTAATCATCTTAGGAACATTCTTCTAAGAACAAGAACACCAAAGGAGGCACATGGTTATTTTATTTTTTATATTATGTTTCCTCTTTCTCGCGTTATCCCAAGAATTAGGTAAGCACTAGTTTTTACGAAAGCGACTGCTATCTGACCTTCCAACCCGGAGGGGAAACTAGGCCTTATTGGGATTAGTCCGGTTTCCTCACGATGTTTTCCTTCACCGAAAAGCAACTGGTAAATATCAAATGATATTGCGTACATAAGTTCCGAAAATAATCTAATTTGTTCTTAGAGTAAAAATAATATAATCAAGAACTACATTAATTTTTTCCACGTCTACGAATATCAACGTCTTAGAAAAATTAAATCATTTTACGGTTTAGACTCACTTGTTTTAGTCACTCGCGCGACATGTTTCGGAGAGCCTAGGTCTCCTTTCTCAAGCACTAATAGTGCGAGCAGCGTTCACGACGACCGTGTATTGCGTACTGCCGGTCGGTACGGACGGTCGTCGTGAACGCTGCTCGCACTATTAGTGCTTGAGAAAGGAGACCTAGGCTCTCCGAAACATGCCGCGCGAGTGACTAAAACAAGTGAGTCTAAACCGTAAAATGATTTAATGTTAGTATGTCTCACAACAGTTTAAATTCGAGTCTTAGAAAAATATGATCATATGGAGATTTTTCGCCTTCTGGCTCAGGGAACGGTCTTAAGATATTGATAAATTGGTATTTACGTTACATCAAAGGCATTGACCGTTGTATCCTCCAGAATAACGAAATCGCGCTTTAACAAAGCTCGGGCTGAATATTTCAACTGCTTGACAACGGTAGAAATTGTATATTCGCCGCACGCCGCTTGACAAAGTCCGAACCACAATGGGCGGGGGACAGAAAAAACAGCCTATTTAAATAATAGATAGGGGAAAGTTTTTTCGTATTTTAAATCGAAATTCAAGATTTTTTATATATTTTATTAAGTAAAATTTAATTCAGACATTATATAAAATTTAAACTAGAGTAACAATCAAACATAGAAATTACTTATAAATTAAAATAAACCTACGAAAAAGTAAAACTAAATTACAACAGATACAATATAACCCCCTACTCTGATTATCCCCCGGGCCAAATGTGCCAAAAATACTGGCGGCATTACCTCGCTGAATGGCCAGGGATATCTTTTGGACAAGGAAAGAACCAGAGCGAGGGTCGCCGCCCCTTTCCCCTAAGCGTCGCCCTATATCCTTAATAAAGGCTTTGGCCTCGGCACACCAAGGCCCCGCCGTCTCGGCGGCAACCGGGACAAAATCGTACACACCTGTTCAAGGTTCGCGTACTTGCTATGCTTGAACCTAGCAGCACTTTCAGCCTCTTTTATTTACGTTTAGTAAAATTATAATACTCGTATATATGTGCCATCTTATTCGTTAACTTGTTGCCATTTTGTAAGTAGTGACATTATCCCATTTCTGTAGAAAATTTAAGACCTACTCAAATACGACAAGTAGTTGGACAGTCCTCTCGTAATGTTCACTTAACACTACCTAAAGAATTCTAGTGACCGAAACCCATGGAAATTTGAGGATGCAAGGTTAGGGCTACATGGCAGATGCATTAAAATTTCCAACCAACCCATCTCAATTGTATTGAGTGGCTAAAGATGGCCTGGCGTTATACATGATTTATTAGGTTTTTTTCAGTAAGTTTTTTGTACGTCCAGACTTATTTAAATGGTTCAAAACTAATATGTGGCCAACACCTAGCTTTACAGTTGTTATGTTGTAACTACTAATATGTCGATTTTGCTTCTTAATCAAAAATGGCGTCGTAAAATTTACCTAATTTGCTTCAAACTTTGGTCTAAAATTCGAAATTTAATTTTAAACTTATAATTATTATATTGTGGTAGGTATGTTGTTATATGTGCTAAGTTAAAGAAGATCATCACTACTAAAATTCTGTTGCACTTAAATGAGGTTTTGAAACATACCTACAAAAACTATTGGAGCACGATTAGCCAGTGGGAAGAAAAATAGAAACGTTTTAAAGTGGCTGTTCTATCTGGCACCGGGGCCTAGAGACCAGTACAATTATGTTGTTTGTTTATTTTCAAAGTTGAATTATTGTATTTCGTGCGCTAAGTTAGGAATTGTGTTAATAAAATATCGGGACACACGTGGAAATTGGTCAATTAAATTACACATAGGATTTACGGTTGTGCGTGGTGATTTGGCAATCTATTATATGGGGTTTTCTGCTAGAGGACAGATGGAAAAAACAAGTCACGACTTGAAAACGACCGCCTGGTAAAAGGTACTAAGTAAGAAAGATGGATAGTCGCAGTAAATAAAATAGCGGGCAATAACTACATATCCACGCCAAACAATATGGAGATAAATAGAGACCTTCTCGCTGAGAGGTCCTTGATAATCCCTATATATTTAATTTGCATGGACCCGGATATGTCCTTAAACTACTTCCAAAAGAGAGGTATGGGCACTGTGAATGTCATCTCGCTTTGTGTGGTACGGCACAGCACAGCGGATGTCATTCCAGATCTAGAGCAGAGCCCAACTGGGGAAGTACCTCCACCTTACAGAAAACCGCAGCCAAATAACACTAGATTCTACTCAAGTGTTGTGTTCCTGCCGGTGAGTAAGTGTTAAGGGGCCCACTGACTATCAGGCCGCCGGACGATATCGGCCTGTCAGTTAGAACAAAAATTTGACAGCTCCGAACAACTGACAGGCCGATATCGTCCGGCGGACTGATAGTCTGTGGGCCCCTTAAGGCCTAAGTGGACGCTCGAGTTGGGCGTGCAGCGGGATGGGGCGTCCAGCGTGCATGTTAAACAAATGCAAACGTATAGGAGCGGCCTTAGTGCACGCTGCTCACATCACTTGTGAGCCCGACGCCACGCTGCACGCCCCGCCGAACGCTCCGCTTCGAGCGTCCACTCAGGCCTTAAACTAAGGTTGCGGTCTTACAGTTGAGTAAACATGGGGTTCTCTGCAATCAGGCCTCATTCTATCTGAAACGATAAAGGCAAGATGCAACACGATACGATTAACGATATTTTATCAAGGATATTGATAGATATAGCGGCGGCAACAACTGAATTCTGCTCACATCCTGAATCATCCTGTATATGTATGTTTAAATCTTCTCGCATTGAAACTGGATATTTTTTAATCAGAATAGAAATGTGATACCGTTTCAATTCAAATGAAATGAACGTTCAGTTTTAATAAAAGCTGTCTTTTTAACTAATGAAATCCAATTGTACAATAGAATAACACAAAGTGAGATATTAGATTTCAAGTAGATTTCACTTTCAACGTTGAATCTATTCTTAGATCAAATTAAATTATTTTCGATGAAAATATTTTAATTTGTGTTTCTTCAAGTAGACACTACTATTTAAACTATAAAATGAAATAAATGTCATATTCGAAGGAAAAAATGACCAAAGCCTCCAGTGCCCAGAGCTGGAATCGAACCAGCGTCCCCCGTTTACCGGACAGGTGCCTGAACCGCTCGGCTATCCGGTCACGGTGGCATGGGTCGAAATTTCCAAGTATATGATAATTTCCCGAAGGCTTGTGGCTCCCCCTGGCAATCTCTAAGGTAGAACAGTATGGTTCGACCTTCTAACTGAATCAACTCGGGTGATTACGGGCTAGCGAAGTGACATTTATTTCAGTTAAATCTATTCTTAGAGATTAATTTTATATTACACAGAAACGTCTGCAAACGATGTAACGAGTTTAATTAAGCTTAGAAACAAATTAAAAGTGAAAAAATTTCCTCTTGGGTGGGACTTGAACTAAAACCCACGACCATTGGATCGCCAGCCCGGTGCTCTTCCATCTGAGCTACCAAGACCCAACCTTTTTTTTTCGTCACAAAATGCTTTTACGCATGGGGTTGTAGAGAGAGCCCGGGTTATGCAGGACTCGACGGGTGTATGACTGTATGTTGCCCGTAATACGTCCTGCTAAAAACTGACGTTAACCGCTTCGCTGGCTTTAGGTGGGAACACGGGTCCAAGTGGAAGTGGGTGGAGTGGAGGGGTGGTGGAGTGGAATGGAATACGCATCAAGTGCGTATTCTCCGCGGACCCACCAGCAGCTGACTAGTAATTATTAGTACAATAGAGGGGGGAGAAATCACACTTCCCCCCGGGCTGACCTAGGAGACCCAACCTAACCTAACCTAAGGCTAATATATGGTGGAAATATTCGCTGTATTGAATAAGATCTTAGTAGCTCAGATGGAAGGGGACCGGGCTAGTCATACACCAAGACAGTGATTTTTAGGGTTCCGTACCCAAAGGGTAAAAACGGGACCCTATTACTAAGACTCCTCTGTCCGTCTCTCCGTCTGTCTGTCACCAGGCTGTATCTCATGAACCGTGATAGCTAGATAGTTGAAATTTTTACAGATGTATTTCTGTTGCCGCTATAAAAACAAATACTAAAAAGTACGGAACCCTCGGTGGGCGAGTCCGACTCGCACTTGTCCGGTTTTTTTTATCTATTCTGGGAGATTCTTTCATCAAATCTATTTCGCACAGGCTATCAGTTAGCTGTCATCAATGTGTATCATTTCGCTCTGACTAGTGCGTACATGTAGTAATGACAGCTAACTGATAAGATTCCGATATGATGCACGTTCGAATTGGCCTGTCAATGTCTGTGAACCAGCATTTGACTAAAATGATAAATAGCAAATCATTTTCCAAATAATTTCATTACTTAATCACTTACATTACCTATATTACCCACGCGTCATATTAATCAAGGGAGCATAATTATTTACCTTCAAGACTGGCACCTGCCATCTTCTAAGAAAAATGTCATTTAATTTCCCAGACGGGTGAAAAGCAAATCTAATCAAAAACTTTCTTTTCGTTTTAACAATCACTACTTTGAATGCTAATAAGGATCAGAGAGTATCATTTTATTCCATTTGGAGTTGAAACTCTAGGTCCTTGGGGTCCCAGCGCGCACAAAGTTGTTTGCAGAAATCGCGAAGCGTCTGGTTGACGTAACTGGTGACCGAAGAGCTGGCGGCTTCCTCGCACGTATCAGCATTGCGATACAGCGAGGAAATGTCTCCAGCATCCTTGGTACAATGCCTCAAGGGCCTATTTTAAATTTAAGCTAGTTATTAATTTCGTTTACGTAGTACCACTGTGTAATAAGGATTAATTTAGTTTGCTTTGATTTGTTCGTGATTTCGCAATATTAGGTTCATTGTATAATGGCGGAAAAATCGGCGAAGAATTAAGTTACCGAATTTAAACTGTCGTGAGACATACTCACATTAAACTACGTGTTTTTAGTCACTCGCGCGACATGTTCCGGAGAGCCTAGGTCTCCTTCCTTAAGCACTAACTTTGCTAGCAGCGTTCACGACGGCCGTGCTTCGCGTACTGCTGTGCGCCGCGTCGCACGCTGCGCGCGGGCTAAAGACCCGGTTGGGGAGGTCTTGCGTTGTAGGCGGGCATAGCTTGAGAAAGGAGACTTAGGCTCTCCGAAACATGTCGCGCGAGTGACTAAAGACACGTGAGTTTAAACCGTTAAATTAGTTTATTAAGTTACCGTTCAGATTCAGACACCAGCATTGTTGCTGACTTGCTGCAGTACTGCAGCGCGATATTACCGCCGACTGCATTATTGCCGCAAATGTCAAAATCCTGGGCAACAGCATCGTTTTTGACATTTGCGGCAGCAAGGCAGTCGGCGGCATTACTGTCAAAAATTTAGGTACCACTACCACTTATTTGAGTCATACTTACACATTTTATCGTTCCCGTCTTTCCTGTAGACACCGCAAATAATTAAGAGACTAATTTTTACAAAAAAAAAACTATTCTTTTTTATTGTATTGTCTACAGAAGTGAACTTTTTCTAAAATGTGTTTGACCCATACTTTAAAACGAATTAAGGTGAAAAAATGTATAGATATTCATGACCTTGTACTATAAAAGGCGCCTTAAAGCCTCAGTCTCGCCTTTTACAAATTCAATTAAATATTAATAACCGCCAAAGTTAACATCCAATCTCCTCCATTTTGTTTCGCAAAGCTCATTTTTCAATAAAAAAGTGCCGCAAGGCGCGACACCAATACATTCACGAAACGCTGTTTTCGTTCTTTATTTGATCTCCAGTACAAGTTCAAACGTACCAAAAAAACCGGCCAAGTGCGAGGACTCGCGCACCGAGCATTCCGTACTTTTTTAGTATTTGTTGTTATAGCGGCAACAGAAATACATCATCTGTGAAATTTTCAACTGTCTAGCTATCACGGTTCATTAGATACAGCCTGGTGACAGACAGACGGACAGCGGAGTCTTAGTAATAGGGTCCCGTGTTTACCCTTTGGTACGGAACCCTAAAAAGCCCAACACGGCAACCGAGAATCTGGTCAAAACCTTTTGTAAAATGAAAACTCGTTGTGGATATTAGATATTAGGGAACCATCAAATTAAAAAAAAAAAACAAAGGTGTGATTCAGGTTTAAAAAGTCAAAAAGAAAACCGGCCAAGTGCGAGTCGGACTCGCCCACTGTGGGTTCCGTACTTTTTAGTATTTGTACATCCTGGTGACACACAGACGGACAGACGGACAGCGGAGTCTACTAGGACCCTAAAAACACGGTTTTTAATTATTCTATAGGCATAATATTGTCTTCGGTTACCGCGATAGTTACTCATGAAATAAAACTATGAAAACGGATTATATCGCGTATATTGAATTTATAATACATTCCGACGTTTCGAACTCTAACGTCGGGATGTATTATAAATTCAATATACGCGATATAATCCGTTTTCATAGTTTTATTCTATAGGCACTTAAAGTCAGTTAAAAATTTTCTGTATTAAAATAGGCCTAGCAAAAAGCACTTTTCATCTAATACCTAACCTAATTATATCAGTTCTACAACTGAGACGAATCTAAGGACGCTTCGCACATCAAAATCCGTCTAACGCAGCCATGTATTGGTTTTAACTGTCATGCTGTGTAATTTGTTGTTGAATAATAGTTATTTGTTATACAAGGGTGCAAAGTTGTATTTTACCCGCGAGAGTGGAATTGAAACACGAGCAAGTGAAAGGATTCTATAGTTGAACCACGAGCGAAGCAAGTGGTTCTAAAATAAAATCCTGAGAGTAGCGAGTGTTTTAACACACGAGAAGTAAAATACATTTGCACCCGTGTGTAACACAAAACTTTTCCGCTCACTATAGCGAGGAAAGTGCAACATCCACAGGCGTTAGATCATCTTCATCAACTGGAATCACTCATTTTTTTACGATATTATAACAAAAAACTGGAAATTCTGTACTTTTACGTGAGAAGTTTTTAAGTAAAATTTTTGTTGACAATGTTGACATTTCTGACGTATGAAATGTCAATGATGTGTTTTGAAATTGCATCGACTTAACTTGTGCGTTCAGATTATATTTAACATAATTATTAAAAAACAAACGTTTATTATGGAATTTTAAGGTTTATGACTTAAAATCATTAAAGAAAGCTAAATCTGGTATTTTTTATTAGATTCTCAAACCATTTTTTTAATGATAATTAATATCGAACGAACCATTATTATGAGCGTTTTACGTTTTGTTATCTGTCAAGCTACTTAAACACGCTACATCCAAGGTCAAATTACTTTCCCCACTAGTGGATAAAATGCGTTTTTCCACGCTTGTTTTAAAGGATAAAAGACGGCTTTCCGAGCTAGTGAGGGGAAAATAAAATTGTCTACCCCACCTTACTGCCTATATAGGTATATTACACATAGGCAGTAAAGCCAAAAAAATATACATAGATGAGTCGTTGTGGCCTAATATTTACTCGTACTAACTAAATGTTTAGTTTACTCGAAAAACAGAAACTTTCTTCAACTGTTGGCACAAAACAAAACGCATCTATTACGACCGATATGACCGCTAGGTGGCGCATAGCGTATCGCGTAGAGGTGCGCGGCAATTACTATGGCTAGACCTCAAAACTGGGGGCGGCCGCATGTACTTGTAGCGGCGCGACGAAATCGCGGAGTGGGCCACGCCTGTAGGCCGAGCACATGATTGACGCGACTGTATCTCGCCGCGAGATAGACTACCCGTCTTTTACTAACTGTATGAATTAAAGGGGGACGGGTGGTCTATGTCGCGGCGAGATACTCTCGCGGCTGTCATGTGCTAGCCCGGCTGCCGTTGGGTAAAATTACTGTAAACTACATTCATGGACAAAAGAGGAACGCAAAAAAAAGTTCTTTACTAATTTTAAAATTACTTTAGGTGCCGTAATTTATTATTATTTATTGGAAACAATGTAAGTTTACAGTTTAAAACCAATTCACTTACATGCTAAGAGTACAGATATAAGTAGGAGTAGGAGTAGGAGGAGGAGGAGGGTAATCCAGTAATTAAACCATTATTTTGCGTTCCTTTACATTTGTTCATGAGTCTATATTATTAAAATATTATTTATGCATTCGGGGCCAAAGTAAACCTGGTTCACTTAAACCTCTCTTGCGAATACTCCAGTTTTCTTAGACCAAATTGAATTTTGTCCCCAGAAATTCTTTTTTACGAAGCCGATGATGATACTGATCAAATTACGCTAATGAAATAACAAAGTTCTTTTGTCGCGTGATGTAATAACGATAGATAACTTGTCCGAAGATGAAGATCGATTTCAACGAAATAAGCAATTTCAAATACTTAGGTACCTACTTATCTACAATTTTTAGGGTTCGGTACCCAAAGGGTAAAAACGGGACCCTATTACTAAGACTTCGCTGTCCGTCTGTCCGTCCGTCCGTCTGTCACCAGGCTGTATCTCGTGATCTGTGATAGATAGACTGAAATTTTCACAGATGATGTATTTCGGTTGCCGCTATAACAAAAAATACTAAAAACAGAATAAAGCAGAGATTTAAGTGGGTCTCCCATACAACAAACGTGATTTTTGACCGAAGTTAAGCAAAGGGCGGGGTCAGTACTTGGATGGGTGACCGTTTTTATAGATAATGGTACGGAACCCTTCGTGTGCGAGTCCGACTCGCACTTGGCCGGTTTTTTTTATCACATTTTTCTTTAACGTAAAAGTGCCTACTTTGCGCCCCACTGGGTAATTACTTAATTAGCATGCATGTGTTTTATTTTTATTTTTGTAATCATTATTTATATCGTTTGAACACTGGAAAAAAATATACTTAATTTTGTAAACACATTATTTTATTAAAAATATTTAAAATAATATTGTCTTCGGTTACCGCGATAGTTACTCATGAAATGAAATGTAAAAATGTATGTGTGAAATGTCTGTAGTCCATCTGATAAAGGAGCAAGCGAGACATAGACTGGTGACCTTAGTGTTGGATGATGTTGGACATTCTGAGTATAATATGTTTTGAAAAGATGTGTCCCGCCGAGTTTGTTGCCGGTCCCATATTGGGATACCCTCCTACAATTTAGGAGGGAATTAAATCTTCTCGGGTCCGTGGTGTAGGGTTGGAGCCGGCGTAGTTTTTATCGCGTATATATATATATATATATGGCCGGGCAATGCTAGTGGTCGTAACGGGCGTCGCTACATTTACCAACATACCCCGGACCACTAGTAGCCAAGTATGAGGGCCCCGCCTGGTGTGGGCCACGCCAAGTGATGTGGCATCCCCACCCGCCAGGTGTTCCTTTCCTTACCCTAGAATTCCCGTCTGTAATCCCATGCTCCAAAACGTCATTTCCTGTCTGTTATTCCCGTCTTATCTTCCCTTCCCCTAGGGTTTGCAGTCCGGAGCCTGAATGTGCGGAATTCCTCCGCACATTTGGGACCCGGAATGCAAACCCTAGGCTTCCTTTCACACATTACTCCTACTCCACTCCAAGAGGAGACAACCTCTTTAAAAAACCCCAATCTAAGGTCGAACAATCGTGCCGAGAGATGCGTGGCTGAGGGGGAGCTCAGCCGCTAACGATGACCCTCGATACCGGGCAACCTCGAGGTGTATTTTGCCTTGTTCCAGCAAGCGGGGCTCTGCTGGCGACCGACATTTTTTTCCCTAGCTTCTCGTGGGATTTGTATGGAGAATAACAATAAAAAATCTGAAGGTACCCTGGAAGACCTATGCCAGGAACTAATGCCCCTGATGGTAGGCGCGGAAAACTCTGCCCAAACATCGGAGCAAGCCATGGAGGGAGTGGAGAGCGCCGACACGGTTGAAAGGAGCGATACCCATCGCCCAAGCAACCTAACGGAGGCTCCCAACCCTGAGACACGCAAGTCCGTCAAGAAATTGACGGGCTCAGCGAAGGGCCGCTATAAAGCTCTTAGAGGACTAGGAGTTGCGCATGAGGAGGCGCTACAACTGTCCGCAAAGGGTTTCGCGGAGCTTAAAAAAATGGGGTACAAGTTCGGGTCCACACATTCCAGGCCCGAGCCAAAATCGGCCAAACGGCCGCGCTCGGAGGAAAAATCACCACAGGGTAACATGTGCAAGAACCCAAGGGTGACTGTGACTCCCCCAACCCAACCCCAACCCTCACAACCCTACAACGAGGTCCTCAGCCAAGTCCGAGTCGGAATCAAGGACTCCAAGCCGATGAGTGTCGCGCAACTGGAGTCCCTCTGCAATACCATCTTGCAAAAGATTGCGACCCTGGAGATGGACGAGGGACCAAAGTTCAAGGGTTACTCATACAAGCCAGGCTGGTTACTCATCACCTGTAGTGACCAAAGGTCAAAAGCCTGGCTTGAACTAATAACACCATCCCTAAAACCATGGCCGGAAGCCAATCTCGGGGTTATCCCTGAAAATGAGCTTCCCAAGCCTAATATAGGGATGGTGTTCATCCCAGAGATAGACGACTCCAAGGTAAAGCAGTCGCTGTCTCTGCTCTATGCACAGAACCAGGGGCTGTACACAGAGCACTGGAAGATTCTCCACACCAAAGTCGAGAAGAGTGGGGCTATGGTAACCCTATCTCTGGACGACATGTCGGTGGAGAATCTACAAAAAAAGGGCCTAAAGGCAAACTTAGGTTTCCGGGAGGTCCAGTTTCGGCTAAAGGGCCAACCAAAAACCCAACAGACCGAAACTCAACCTTCCCTAGACCCACCACCGCAGGATGCAAACCCTAACCCACCCAACACCTTATCCCAAAAGCCTGCCCGAAAGGTGCCTTCAGGTCCAAAACGGGCGGCTCCTTCGACACCCAATGCCAAACCAGGATCATCGGGCGCGCAGCGGTTTCTCGCCAACCGGGGAGGCCATAGGGGCAACAACCGCCCAAGGGGTAAAGGGGACAGAGGAGGCTACCAAGGGCGCACCAGTGCCCACCGCGGTGGCAAATAAACACGACGCATTCGGGGGTAGGGGGGTGATGTTCCTTCAGGCCAATCTCCACCACGCCATAGCGGCTACAGCGGTCGTTGAAAAGCTTTTTGGCGAAAATGGCCTGGACATCGCTCTCATTCAAGAACCATGGATCAACACCAAGTCCATGGCACCAGGACTGAACAGGGCAGGAAAGGTACTGATCTACGAAAAAGGTGCCAAACCGAGAGCCTGCATCGTATTTCACAAAAATATTAACTTCTTGCCTGTTACAGAACTATGCAGTGAAGACCAAGTAGCTGCCTACGTCGATCTCAAAGGGAGAGGAGCACGCAAGGTAATAGTCTGCTCCGCCTACCTGCCCGGAGAGAAGCAAGACCCCACAGAAGAACTGACTAAAGTGCTAGAGTACGCTCAGGCACAAAAGGCGGAACTTATTGTGGGATGTGACGCCAACGCCCACCACACCATCTGGGGGAGCACTGGAATCAACAAAAGGGGTGAGTTACTATCCCAATTTATCTTTACTAATTGCCTGCACTTGTTGAATAAGGGCAATACGCCCACCTTCGTAACTAGAGCTAGGCAAGAAGTATTAGATATAACCTTCGCTACTGAAAAGGCGGCGAGCTGCCTAGCCGACTGGCGTGTCAGCAGCGAAAATTCAATGTCGGACCATAGACATATTTTGTTCAGGGTAAAAGGCTCTCTAGATAGGGAACCACTTACGCGTAGAAATCCAAAAGAAACGTCTTGGGAAGCCTACAAGGCCGACCTCGAATACCGTCTAAAGGATGTCCCAAAATATGTCAAAACCCCAGATTCTCTCAACTTGGCAGTTAATATAATATCTGAAGGCATACGTAGGGCCTACGAACAAAGCTGCCCACTGAAAGAGTCAAAAACTACTAACACAACGACGTGGTGGAACAAAAGGCTAGAAAATCTCCGTAGGGCCACACGTCGCATATTCAATCACTCGACCACACCGAATGAGTGGGAAAGGTATGGTAGAGCGCTGACTGAATATAATAAACAAATCAGGAAAGCAAAAAGAAGGTCATGGAGGAAGTTCTGTGAAGAGATTGCCCAAACTCATAAAGGAGCGAGAATTCACAAAATACTCTCCAAGACACCAACCAACTATCTCGGTCTTCTTAAAAGACCAGATGGCACATTTACGAACACAGAAGAGGAAACTCTGGACTTGCTCAGAAGCACCCACTTCCCCGGTTCGTACTCAACCAGTAACACACAACTTTGCGCCCAAAGGAATTCTCGAAACCACAGGGCAAGCAATATCGACTGGAATTTGGCAACTAACATTTTCAGACCAAACAAAATTAGATGGGCATTGGATAAATTTAAACCATTTAAATCGGCAGGAGAAGATGGAGTATTTCCGGCGCTTTTACAGCAAGGACAGGAACTCCTCCTCCCGCATCTGGCCAGAATATTCCGAGCAAGTTTTGCATGGGGAATTATACCAGATGAATGGACTAGGGTCAAGGTACGCCTCATACCAAAAGCAGGGAAAAAGGACTATTCACAACCTAAATCCTTCAGACCTATTAGTCTAATATCGTTCCTACTCTTCCTACTCAAAACGATGGAAAGAATCATTGATCAACACATTAGAGCGAAATACCTGGTGGATAGACCACTAAGTGTAAACCAACATGCTTACCAAAAGGGGAAATCTACGGAGACTGCCCTACTCGACCTGGTTGACAAGGTGCAGAAAACCCTAGAGGAAAAGCAAACCGCTCTATGTGCGTTCCTTGATGTCGAGGGTGCTTTCGAAAATACGCCCACAGAGACCATACTCAATGGTATGAATTCAAAGGGAGTAGACGAAACCACCACCAGATGGGTACATAGCATGCTCTCGAACAGAGTAGCCACTCTGACCCTCAATACCATAGAGCATGAATTTTATACCACAAAAGGGTGTCCACAAGGAGGCGTTCTATCCCCACTATTATGGACCCTAGCAGTGGACCAACTTCTTGCAATTATGTCAGGCCATGACTATGACACACAGGGATATGCCGACGACCTGGTAGTCATTGTCAAAGGCCCTTGCCTCCACACGATTTCCAACCTAATGCAAGGAGCTCTAAACACTATATTCAAATGGTGTAGAGAAAATGACTTGTCCATTAATCCGAGCAAGACTGTAATAGTACCATTCACAAGGAAACGAAAGCTGGAAAAGCTTACACAACCAAGACTTAATGGACAAATAATACCGTTCTCAGAAGAGGTCAAGTATCTAGGGGTCACTTTCGACCAAAAGTTAACTTGGAACCCTCACTTGAGAAATATTATACAAAAAGCAAAAATGGCCATGTGGTCATGCTGTCGAATGGCAGGAGCAAGATGGGGCATAAGACCCCAAATTGCTATGTGGTTGTACACAGCGGTAGTGAGGCCCATTATCACATATGCCTCCGCAGTCTGGTGTAACAAAACCAGCCAAAAGACGGCGATAGATACTCTAAACAGCCTGCAACGCACGGCTTGTTTAACCGCAACAGGCGCCTTCTCCTCGACACCGGGAGCGGCCCTAGACGCACTGCTGGACATTATACCACTCCACCTGCACGTGCAAAAGGAGGCCAAGCAGTGCGTCTACAGAATATGCACGCTAAACAGGCCAAAATGGCGCTCTCAAGCACTAACCAAACTAAAGGCCTGGGTTTTTGCAAATAGAACCCTTAGCATGCCCACTGATGACACGCACACCGAATGTCATTTTACCAAACTGTACACAGTAGAAATCCCTCCTAGAGACAAATGGACCAACGACCAAATGTACGTCGAAGAGGGAAGCCATATTTGGTACACGGATGGTTCCAAGAAAGGCAATGATGTAGGATGTGGGATCTATGGTGAGAGACCTAAGCTCAGAGCTAGCGTCAGCATGGGCACACAGGCATCAATCTTCCAGGCAGAAGTCTTCGCCATCAACAAATGTGCGGAGCTTAACCTGGATAGAAACCTAAGACACCATCATATCTACATCAACTCAGACAGCCAGGCTGCTCTGCTGGCACTAGATTCCCTCGAGTCAAACTCAAAACTAGTCCAGAACTGTAAAACAAACCTAAATGCACTGGCTAACTCCAACAAAGTCATACTTAGATGGGTACCAGGGCACTCCGACATTAACGGAAACGAAGAAGCGGACGAACTTGCTAGAAAGGGCGCAGACACACCCCTGGTCGGCCCAGAACCGTTCTGTGGAATCACAAAACGGGATGCATACTCTCTGCTCAGCAACATAGAAAAAACTAGAGCAATCGATTGGTGGAAGTTCGTCAAAGGACAAGAACACTCGAAAGCTCTAATCAAAGGGTTCAACGGCAAAACTGCTAAGGAGCTTCTAAGGCTCAAAAGATATAAAACCTGCGCAGTGACTAGAATATTGACTGGACACTGTAAGTTGAACAAACACATGTCCCGAATTGGGAAGAAACAGGATGCGACATGCAGGTTCTGCCAGGAATCAGAGGAGACTGCAATGCACATTCTCTGTTCCTGTGGACCACTAATGTCAAAAAGAAGTATCCACTTAGGGCGGCACATACTGCAACCCTATGAGGTACAGAACATTACGGCCCAAAGAATCTGGAATTTTCTGGACTCAACGGGCATTAGTAACGAACTTTAAAGGGCCGTCACAATAGATCACTGCTTGGTCGACGTGACACTCACAGGCCCACAACACCCCAACAATAATAATAATATATACCTTTACTTTAAAATAATTGTAGTGTATAACTAGCCTTATGAACCGATTTTGCATGTACAACCAGCCTTAAAGTTTATAGTCTAGGATTGTTCATTATTTTTAGTATGTGGGTATTTTTACACTTTGTAATTTTTCCTGAGTCACCCGTTGACCACGAACGCTGTAAAGGGTTCGAAACGTCGGGATGTATTATAAATTCAATATACGCGATATAATCCGTTTTCATAGTTTTATTTCATAAATATTTAAAATGTTAAAAAAATTTGAGCGGTTGAAACGCTCATAATTTTTGGCGCGAAAGAGAGCGTGATGACGTCACACTGGACGGTCCAACTGACGTTCGCTACTAATGGCACTTATCTGTCGAACGCGTGACGTCACGTGACGTTTCGCGCGTTTCGCTCACTAGATTTTCGCGAGCAAATTTTTGTACTTTTTATTTATTATTTAAAGCAACTAAATGATTATTGAATAACGGAAATGCATTTGTAACATGATATAAAGGTAACAAACATTCGAATTACAAATATTTCGTTCAAATATAAACTTCATGCATGAGGCTAATTGTGCTCCAACAGTTTTTATGTATGAAAACTATATTACAACGTCATTATAGTGTTACAACATGATAGTAGGTGGTGATGGTATACCCAAAGGGTAAAAACGGGACCCTATTACTAAGACTCTGCTGTCTGTCTGTCTGTCTGTCTGTCCGTCTGTCCGTCTGTCACCAGGCTGTATCTCACGAACCGTGATAGCTAGAAAGTTGGAATTTTCACAGATGATGTACTTCTGTTGCCGCTATAACAACAAATACTAAAAACAGAATAAAATAAATATTTAAGTGGGGCTCCCATACAACAAACGTGATTTTTTGCCGTTTTTTTGCGTAATGGTACGGAACCCTTCGTGCGCGAGCCCGACTCGCACTTGGCCGGTTTTTAAAATGTTAATGTGCAAATTTTTCAAAAAGCCTTTTCTTATTTTAACAACAATTTAGCAACAACCAATTGGTACAAAGTAACTTTCTAAAAACACATCGCAAACAACTACATTTAAAATGTCCGCTTTATCGTCGTAGTAAACTGCGGTGACCACACGCCGCGGTCGCGGTCGGAGACCGTCCTCCGCAAACAGGACTTTCTGGCTACCCTACTCATGATTAGAAAATGTTGCCTGTTTGGCGAATTGGTCGGTGCAATTTCAGATAAAAGATTCCGTTTTTGGGTTAACCAGTTACTCGTAGGGAAGGACTATTTTCAATTTGTTCTGTTTTTAGCAGTTTAAAAGCAGTTTCAGAAACTATAAAAGACTCGTTATGCTTTTAGTTAGATAAAACAATGTATCAGCTTATCACTACATTTTACTTTTTGATTTGTATCTATTAATTTATTAAATAATGTTATGTAAATACCTAGTCAATGACGATCATAATATAAATTCATGTAGATTAGTCTAGCATAATTTATAATGTAATTTCATATTATGAGAATAAATATCTAATCTAATCTAATTTTATCATAGTATAATAAAACATAGTCGCTTTCCGCTCTGTCCGCCTGTCCTTATGTACGCTTAGATCTTTAAAACTACGCAACGGATTTTGATGTGGTTTTTTTAAATAGATAGAGTGATTCAAGAGGAAGGTTTCCATGTATAATTTGTAAAGGTATTGTGTTAATTAGTTGAACTACCCGCGCGAAGCCGGGGCGGGTCGCTAGTAAATAATAAAATGACTGAAGATTGTCGACTAGTGATAATGTAGTTTATAGAATTACTTAAGTAATTAATTTTTCCAGTGCCATATTTTGTGCATGGCCAAATTAATATATTAATGTCGCTACGGAAACCTTCAATGAGGAAAATATCGTATTCCATAAAATAATATCTTTACCGTAATTCTGGTCCCCACAGAAAACTAGCGCCACGGTGTGCCACGGCATTATGGATCGTACGTATTTGTGCCATTTTCAATCAAAAGGGTACTTATTGTCGGTTATCAATAAGAAAATCCTGAAGAGAAAGATAATCCTGAAGAAAGGCCAGGTCAAGAGCACCCTAAACCGGCGAGCGTGTATGAGGAATGTTATGAAAGTGAAGGAAGCGAAAGAGGTATGTCAGGATCGTAGCAAGTGGAAATCCGTGGTCTCTACCTACCCCTCCGGGAAATAGGCGTGATTATATGTATGTATGTATATATGTATGTCAATAAGGCGCTATTTCCATACAGCTTCAATTTGAAATCAACCTTATTGACAAGCGACAATGTGGTGCCTTTTGGTTGAAAATGTCACATTTATTAGCGTCCAATTTTTTTTTGTCTGCATGGCTTTCTCTTTTTTATGTACTATGTTGTGGCGCTAAATAAATGTATTTTCTTTCTTTCTTTCTTTTCTACTAAGTCTCCGAATCGCTAAATAAATAAATACTTTACACAGATCTAACTAGTCCCACAGTAAGTTCAATTAGGCATGTGTTGTGGGTACTTGATGACGATATACATATAACATTTAAAACTTTCGCGGTTTAAACACATATTAAATCACATTTAGAAACGGGTCTATCGCGAATTTATTTTGTTACCTTTATTTACCGACGTTTCGACACAGGTTTCACTGGTCGTGGTCGCGGCTAACTGACGTCCCAGCAAAATGTCAAAACAGAGATTTGTGTGACTACCCCACGAAAAGTGCATTTAAAGTTCGAGGTAGACATCACATTTTCAAACCACCCACTACACATAAAAGTTAACTATTGTCAATAGACACTACTACTAATACTATTGACAATAATTAACTTTTATGTGTAGTGGGTGGTTTGAAAATGTGATGTCTACCTCGAACTTTAAATGCACTTTTCGTGGGGTAGTCACACAAATCTCTGTTTTGACATTTTGCTGGGACGTCAGTTAGCCGCGACCACGACCAGTGAAACCTGTGTCGAAACGTCGGTAAATAAAGGTAACAAAATAAATTCGCGATAGACCCGTTTCTAAATGACGATATACATAATCATAATACTAGCTTTTGCCCGCCACTTCGTCTGCGTGGAATGATGATGACGATTGATAAAAACTAATATATTCTGTCCTTCCTCGGGCTTCAAACTATCTCCATATCAAATTTTATCCAATTCGGTTCACTGGTAACAGACAGACACAGTTACTTTCACATTTTTAATATTAGTAGGAATATAATTATATATAAATAAATATTATAGGGCATTCTTACACAAATTGACTAAGCCCCACAGTAAGTCTTCTTGAGCTAAAATAAATAAAGTAGTACTTACATAGAACACAAATACATGCATAACTCAGGAACAAATATTTGTGATACACACACAAATAAATGCCCTTACCAGGATTAGCACCCGAAACCTACGGCTTCGTAGGCAAGGTCACTACTGACTAATTCATACCAAGATACCTAATAGAAAGCAACCTATTCTAATTACTACGGATTTTAAGTCAGAAGAAAACATAGCCTTCCCTTCTCCGGTCGGGTAAAAGCATATATCTTTTACTTGAATGACTCCTCATAGTTGATACAGCGCACACTTGAACCCCGTCCAAATTGGCACCCGGTTGGATTTATCTCTTAACTTGGCGTATTTGTGGTGTACCCAGTGTTATGTCATACTTAAGGCCCATTGAGATGATTGAAGAACTTGCATGCAATATTCGATACATTGGTAACTACAGTGACCGCAATAAAACGAAAATAGCATGTAGGTAAATAAGTACTTAAACCGTCTAAATGGGGCTTTAAGATAATTATATTATGTGAAATCTGTCATTCCTTGAGATAGGAACCTCTAGTGCTGTTTGTGTTGTGGTTTGCTTCATCAGTAACGTTGTTGTAATTTTCGCCCCGAACTGAGAACTCGCGGTTCGCCAAAAAGATCAATTGAATGGCTATCTAGTCGGCAAAGGATCGAAAACCGCGTGCGATTTTTTGCAAGATCTGTGGAACCCTTAACTGATAAATTTAAGTCACCATAGAGATTAAACTTATTTAAAATAAACTGTATCTGTGGTAAGCCGTAATCTTTCTTGTCAAATGTCAGTGTTTATATATTAATAATTATTTTTAAAACGTAAATAAACTCGATCATACTTTCTTGCAAATAAGATGACCAGAATAGCAAGACCCCTCACAAATAGCTTATTGGCCTTATACGCTCTTCTAGCTCCATAACCCCTTGATACAGCCTGCTTATAATTTAATGACTAAAATATAATGCCCTTAACTACAAGTCTACCCAATTTCATTTAAATTAGAACAAATTTACTTAAGTTATTGTCCATCAAACTATCCTCTGATAGTTCAGCTTAAAAACATCGAAATGCCGAGACGTGCCCCTAGCCGGCCGTGTGTTCCAAGTTGAATGTAAGAACTTCACTTCGCTCACTCGTTCGAAAAAAAAGGGGAGCGACCTAAATGCCCAAATGCCCCTTTTTCGATATTGAATAGAGTTATTTTGTTAACTGTCAAGATTTTTACACGTGTGGCCAAAACACAGATGGCCAAATAAAATATTGTCAGTCTAGTAGGTATAGTAGGTATAGGAATAAATGTACCAAAGCCATAAATAAAAGTAAAAATTCTTATGATAAAAAGTGTATTATAGAATGTAATAACAATATTAAGAAATTATGGGAAAGGATACATATATTATTAGGAAAAGATAGTAAAAATTTAGATGATATAATACACTCAAACATGCAAGTTATGGGCAATGACAAATATGTATGTAATAAGTTCGCCTCTACTTTTACAGACGAGATAAAAGAGATTAAACATTTCTGTAATTATAATTTGATTGATATAGGGATAACTATGTTAAAAAGTCAGATGTGTGTATGAGATGGCAGCCCATGAAAAGTCATCAAATTAGAAAAGTAGTCAAAAACATGAACTCATACAAGTCTCCGGGCAGCGACCTAATACGCATGTCTGACATAAAACTCGTCGCAGATAAAATAAGTCCTGTTCTTGCCAGATTGATAAATTTATCCGTAAAACATCATAAATTTCCTAGTAAACTAAAAGAGGCTATACTTCGACCGATTTACAAAAAAGGAGATCATAAATCCTTTTCTAACTATAGACCTATTGCAATATTATCCAGTATTGATAAAATTATGGAAAAATGTATTACTGACCAGCTTAGTACCTATCTTAGTAAAAATAATGTTCTAACTCCCAGTCCACACGGTTTTCAAAGAGGAAAAAGTACCTCGACTTTATTATCAAATTTTACAGACGAAATTAACCTGAATGATAAAAAAATTGTATTAGCCGTATTCTTTGATTTCAAAAAGGCGTTCGATACTTTGGAATCGAATGCCTTATTGAAGGCCATGCACGAGTGCGGAGTGAGCGAGCCGCTGAACCCATGGTTCCGCGACTATCTCACCTCGCGCTCCTACAAGGTCAGGGTCGGGAACTCCTATAGTCGTGAGTGCGCCGTGGAGTATGGGGTGCCTCAGGGCTTGGGCTGTGGTCCTGTCTGCTACTTGATGCACGTTAACAGCTTGTGCGGTGTGCTGCAGCATTGCTCAGCGCACATGTTCGCAGACGACCTATGCGCCCTGCGCGCGGGCACTGACCTTGAGGACACTTTCCGTCTAGTACAGGAAGACATTGACTCGGTCGTTAAGTGGTCTCACGACAATGGGATAGTTCTCAACTCCAATAAAACCAAGTTCTTACTAATTCATTCACCGTATTTACCAATTAAGAATATCCCTTCCAAATTATATGCCCATACTTTTCACTGCTTGCTTTCATCTAAACAAATATAACTGTAACTGTGAACCTATACAACAAGTAGAATGTATTACTTACCTTGGAATCAAAGTAGACGAGCACCTCTCCTGGTCATATCATGTTAACTTTATTTATGAAAAACTTAGAGTTTTATTAGGTAAATTCTTTCACTTAAAATTTAAAGTTCCTATTAGCACACTTAGATGTTTATACATGTCACTTGTAGATTCAATACTGAGCTATGCTCTTGACAGCTATGGACTCACAACTAAGACCAATATCGATAAATTAGAAAATATGCAGATCAGATTTTTAAAATTACTTGTTAACCATAAAACTAAACTCAAATGTAAAGGTAACTACAGACTTCTATTCAAAATTTGCAACATCTTACCTGTCAGTTTAAAACATAAATACCTACTTGCGATCAATAACCATGGCCGGCGGGAGCTTAGCTCAGAGGATGCATTAACACCAGTTAATCACACTTACATCACAAAGGCTGTGACTTCAGGCAAACTATGCGTTCCTAGAATTAATAACTACTACGGGGATAGAACCCTTAGGAAAAGAATACCATATTTGCTTAATAGTTTGCCCGAAGCCATAAGATGTGAAAATAAGAAGTCTAAATTTAAATCTATGTTAAAAATACACTACCTCAATATTTTGTAGTAATTGCACTACTATAAAATTAAGTTAAGTACATATGTAACTAGAGACTGATGACCCCACAGTCAAACTCATTATTGAGTTTTGCGGGGCTATGATTATTGTATGAATACTCTGTATTTTATTAAATAAAAAAAATAAAATAAAAAAATAATACCTTTAGTAGAAAGTAGTATACTTTGTAAGTTTATCTCAACCATTAGCTTAGTGGCTAACTTGGTCTTCAATAGCTAAAGTTACAAAACTGCAGCTACCAGCATTACATTGCAAACATACGTTAAACACATATAATTTTGCACTTAGTTTAAATACCGTGTGAGTAGTTGTTTTACTTGTTACTTGCTTCAGATCTGGGACTTCATAAGACAAATATACCTATAGGTTTAATTTACCAGTTCTGCAGTGATATGAGAAAACTACTGCAAAAGGTACATATTTAGACTGAAAAGAAGTTGGAAGTTTGTAAATACAAGGTGAAATTTTAACCACCAGCCATACTCTGTGTCATACTGAACAACTTTTATTATGGGACCAATGCCGAAATCGCGAAAAAAATTTGGTTGTCCCATGGAAATCAACGGTATGACAACAACTCAGCCGGAATGTATGAAACAGCCAAACTTTTTCTCGCGATTTCGGCATTGGTCCCATAATAAAAGTTGTTTAGTATGACCTACATACATTTGTTGGGTGGTTCAAAGTCGGGGAAATTAATTGGGGATTTTGCAATATTAGTATTGGGCTCTTAGTCCTACCTAACTTAACTGCTACCTTTAAATCATTTTACGGTTTAGACTCACTTGTTTTAGTCACTCGCGCGACATGTTTCGGAGAGCCTAGGTCTCCTTTCTCAAGCACTAATAGTGCGAGCAGCGTTCACGACGACCGTGTATTGCGTACTGCCGCTGCCGCTACAACGATAGCGCAAGACCTCCCCCAACCGGCTTTCTCAGCGCGCGCGCAGCGAGCGACGCGGCGCGCGGCAGCGGCAGTACGCAATACACGGTCGTCGTGAACGCTGCTCGCACTATTAGTGCTTGAGAAAGGAGACCTAGGCTCTCCGAAACATGTCGCGCGAGTGACTAAAACAAGTGAGTCTAAACCGTAAAATAATTTAATGTTAGTATGTCTCACAACAGTTTAAATTCGATTAACTGCTACCTTTCTAGGGTTTGGGCAAGATTAATGCTGATTGGTGATTTCCCAGTTAGTTTAGTGCTAAATAAACATTTCTGACTTTGTGGCATACATTTATTGACCTATTACTATAACTAAATTGTGTGCTTTCATGCATTCGGTATTAAGTATAGTTTGTCAAAGGACTGTCTCATTTCAAACATAGACAGAGAGAATAATACTGTCTTTGTCTTACACTAGTACTAGCACCCAAAAGAAAATGATGGGTATAGTTTTTTTTGTTCATATTTACTGACAATTTGGTTTGACCAACTATAAATATTTACACATACGAAAAAATCTATTGTAATATACTGACCTACTAATTTGTGTTTCGAACCATAAAATTTGGGAAATATTTTATAATTTAAGCGCCCAATTTATTATAATAACGCTTTATAATAATATAAAACGTGCCCGGATAGTGGATTTTTTACATTTTATTCGCCAATGGCCAAAATATAAGATAAGTAAAGATAAATTAGTTTGACCAATAAGTAAATAATAAATACTTGAATACTTAACAGATCGACTTAGCTCCAAACCAATGAGGATATAATAAGATAGAGCGGTACTGTCATAGTAAATTTTGTAACAACTGTAAATTCACTGCCATCTATCGACATACTTTAAAACTAAAAATGAAGACTTATAAAAATACGTTAAAATGTGTTTAAATATGGATAAACGATTTTTTTATTTGCATTAATTATTTTTATATGATTTTGACCCATGTTCTTTCACTGATATGCGTCAAAATTATACATAACAAACGAAACCGTCAACCCCCTCTATACGAGAGTAGGCCAAAACTAGTGGCGCCATCTGATTGAGAATCAAATTTTCGTGATTTTCGAGGTACGTTTTTTCCTTAGAAATTTTCGTGATTTCATTCTCAATCAGATGGCGCCACTAGTTTTGGCCTACACTCGTATAGAGGGCGTTGACGGTTTCGTTTGTTATTTATAATTTTGACGCATACCAGTGAAAGAACATGGATCCATCTATTACGGATATAACTATCTATCTTTGTCCAAACTTAGCGAAGCTATCGGCATTAAATAGATAAACAAATACTTAAATAAAAGGATCTTCCTTAAACTTACACATAACATCCAACACCACCGAGTCTTCCAGCGTGTACGCCGGGAACCACGGGTTGGAGACTCGGCAGACCAGCTGTCTTCCGCTGTCTTCCCTTCTTATCCTCCAAGTTAGGACACTTCTTGTCACCTCGCCGTCAACATCCACCTGATGGAAAACGTTTTTGATATGACATCCGGAGATAAAGTTGGTACTATAGGGCCTCGATATACCGTACACAGGCTAATCCGAACTGCCGAGTGACCGAGTGACCCGTGTGAGGGCAGGTATGGCAGACTAAATTAGACAAGTTCATCAAATGATATCGCATTTTACATGGCAATATGTAGTCTCATTAAATATATTTTTTCAGAATTTACGTAAGTGCGCCAGGGACAACCTGGGGGGGGGGGGTACTCTTGGTGACTAGGCTTAAGTTTAGTCTTAAGTTGTTATTGTATTGTTTTTTTTGTTATACTGACATTTATTGAATAAATTAACGCACTTATTAAATACTATAATCTGAACGCACCGTGACTCCGAACAGGGGTTGTTTGTTTCGGACTTGGATTATGGAAGTCCTACTGTAGTTAATGTAAAAGTTAGAAACCTATTTGGCGCGTTATTAAGAAGGGTCCAAAGCAAATTTTTACTTTTTACATTAAATTGTCACACGTATTTACAAAGGCAAGCGCCATGCACAAAAACCGCACTGAAATTGGATTATATATGCAAGGGCAGACAAGCTAAACCTCATCTTATAATAACTTGGTTAGAGTTGGCGTGATAATTATATTTTTGGGATAAAACGTATTTTATATTTAAATATCCAAATAATTAAACTAACTCGTATTTTCCTACCTCTGTTAACGTGGAGTCAATCTTCTGTGAGTTGATGAACCAGTCAATATTGGGAGCTGGTTTCGACCCTCGCGTGGTACAAACGAACGCTCGGTCATGTCCAGCTCTGCTAATGCCATTGCCCGTCACCCTGACGAACTGTGGTTTTACTGAAATAAAAACAATAATACAGATGATGATGGAATGGAAAGTGATAATATTGATTCAGCTAGTTAGCTTGTAAAATTTTTAAACAATGATGAAATGGAAGTAAAGCAAGCAGGCGAAAAGTAATTTATATCTGCATGCTTACCATAAATAGAAGAAATTATATGGTAAAATGAAAACTGAACGTGATTGTGAATACCGCACCACAGAAATGCATGCAAATGCAGCCAATAGTAAAAATAGATTTTGAAAATTAAATATGCACAAGAAGTGGATTCAACAAAAAATCTTGATAGTCGCACTTAAACTATCGTGAGACATATTTCAAAATATTTATCAGTACGGTTTTTACTCACTGTTATTTTTAGTCGCTTTTGGCGACATGTTTCGGAGTGCACGACGTACAACCGCCGCGGACACTCGTGCCTGAAGATGGATTCCCAAAGAATCCGAAACATGTCGCCAAAAGCGACTAAAAATAACAGTTTTGATATTGATATTTACGCTTTTTAATGATTAAACATTAACAAATTAAATTAAATTAAAATGGCTTTCAAACCTAACAAATAGGTTTACCATGTTTGGTTAGTGATAAAGATGAAAATGATTAATGACGATATTAATTACAATGACGCCTTAAAGCATTAAGTCCGCTATTTAGTACTATCATGTATTGTTAAATACTTAATTAATTAATTATCTAGAAATTACTTTAATAAAAGTTAAACATTTAAATCTGCAAAAGACGACCATTCCGATGCACGATGATTTGTTCGACCATAATAAAACGACGATACTGAGACGATAAGGTATTAAACAACAAAAAAAATGACGATGACGAAGTGAAAAACAATGTTAGCAACGACTTATGAACATTGAAAAACTTACAAAATAACATAATGGTTAAGTAATATTTTTAAGTTCAGCGATGAAAATGTTAATAACAGGAATGGAAATACGAAAAATGTTCAAAAACTTACAAAATAACTTAAGTGTAACATCTCTATACACCGCTTTCAGCAGCGGAGGCTCCACCCGACACTGGAACCTCGTGCCAGCCATCTCTCTCGTCAGTTCTGGCAGGAGCAGCTGGCAGACTGAGCCTTCCTTCGTATAGGCCAGGCGTTCTTCTCCTCGGTACCAGGACACGTCAGGTGGCGGTTTACCTGGGGATAGATGTCATTATTTTAGTGAAATGAAATTCAAAAGTATAACAGTTAGTACAAAATGTCTCATCTGTAACTTTATTCTGATTTCAAAATGCTTAAGGATCTAAACTACAATTGGGGTTTTGAATTTAGGAAAATATAGTCACCCTCATATGTTCCTTGTGTATTAAAATTTTAAAATCATTTCACTCACCACCAGAAGCTTGGCAAGACAGGAGAAGATCCTGTCCTTCCCTGAACGTTCCTGCCACTGTGCCAAGAATCTCACGACCCTCGGAATCGTATATTCTTGGAGATTCAGGAGGTACTGCAAAAAAGTAGGGCAAATGATGAACTAATAAGCAAATTCTGCATTGTAGTTTATATTAATTGTCAGAGCGAAAGAGATTACGATTACGAACCACTTATACAGGTGCACAGGAGCTACGACGAGGAATTTAATGAGAATTTGAATGCTCCCGACATGGTCGAAATGCACGCGGAACCCTTGTCATTGCCGATATTGTTGCTATGACTGATTTAATTTATATTACCCTCATACAAAAACAAACGTGTGTTACTAGAAACTGCTGTCTTTAATAACTATATTTTGTGTATAGGTAAATAGTTTATTCGTCGCTCAAAATCAACGGTCTCGGTGAGCCACTTTTTCCACCACTACATAACCTAATAATGAGTCAAACTCGTTCAATCTTTCTCACACATCCAATAAAATCGTTAATGTAATTAAACTTATCAATAACAGCAGGCGTGGCTCACTCCGCGATTTCATCGCGTCGCTACAAGTGCATGCGGTCTACACCAATTGTGGAGTCTTGCAGTAGTAGTTGCCGCGCACCGCTACTTAACGGACGTCTGCTCGCGCTTGCGCTTATATCTCTCATAATACACGCGTTTTGTTAGAGAGTGAACCTTCTGTACCTAGTACTATTATTTATTTAGTACAGAATAAATCTGTGATAACAGTCAAATTGACACTATAATTCCTAGTAGACGAGTCCACGTAGTCTTTTCGACATCTACAGACGCCTTCATCCCTGTGAGCTACTTACTCCACGGCCAGATGGGCTAATAACGAGTCAGACTCGTTAGTTTTTTCGGTCTTCCTCACACATTCAGAAAAACACTTTTTTTTTGTACTACGCCGCTGGCAAAACAGTACACGCCCCGTCTCATGGCAAGCTATTTAATTACCGTAGCCAATGGATGCCTGCAACTTTTCAGGTTTCTCTTGAGAGTCCTCTGTTACTCACAAACTAAGTCCCTCAAAACAAATACAGAAAACTTACCAATAACAGTTAAATTGACCCTATAATTCCTAGTAGGCGAGTCCACATAGTCTATTCGACACCTATAGACGCCTTCATCCCTGTGAGCGACTTTCTCCACGGCCAAATGAGCTGATGACGTGTCAGACTCGTTAAGCACGAAGTGGGTTCGTGCTCCGAACTCGCCGGCGACCGCCCAGTGGACGGGTGGGCCGTTCCTGAAGTCCACACTGGAACAAAAAACCAAAATATTTTGAATAACTTTTCGAAGTTTCTTTACTAAAATTATACTGCTATAAATAAATAAATGAAACACCCGGCCATGAGCGATGGCACACCCACACACCATAGGTGTTATAAGTGCTTTGCCGGCCTTTACGATGGAGTACGCTCTTTTCTTGAATGTTTGAAAGTCGTATCGGTCCGAAAATACCGCAGGCGACAGTTCATTCCACAGTTTAGCTGTGCAATTAATATATTGTGTAATTTATTCGATAATACCTCACAACATAATCCACACGGATTTTTGCTACGATAGTTCAATCACCATTTTCAAGTTTAGTACATACTTTAGTACACAATTGTATTTTACCGTAACAAAGTTTAGCCGTGTTATACGTTCAATCACCATTTTAAAGTTTAGTACTTTAGTAACTCACTTGTTTTATTTTTATACTACGTCGGTGGCAAACAAGCATACGGCCCGCTTGATGTTAAGCAGTCTCCGTAACCTATGTACGCCTGCAACTCCAGAGGAGTTACATGCGCGTTGCCGACCCTAACACTCCTCTCCCTCGTTGAGCTCTGGCAACCTTACTCACCGGCAGGAACACAACACTATGAGTAGGGTTTAGTGTTATTTGGCTGCGGTTTTCTGTAAGGTGGAGGTACCTCCCCAGTTGGGCTCTGCTCTAGATCTGGAATGACATCCGCTGTCCTGTGCCCTACCACACAAAGCGAGAGGTCATTCACAGTGCCCATGCCTCTCTTTTGGACGTAGTTTAAGGACATACCCGGATCCAAAGTATTTTATTGTACCAAAGTTAAGCCGTTATACGTGCATTAGGTTAATTAACCATCATAAGCATAACTTTACTAACCATTTGTCCCGCCTAAATCCTTAATAAATTAATACAGATCAAAGACCATACAAAAACAGGTCCCCATATCTTATCTGTTCCTAATATCTTTGCTTTCAAGCAAATAGCTCGGCTTATTGATTCGGTTCGGCAAAACAGCTTCCTAAGGCTGGTAGGGAGGAGAATGCATAGATGGATAATATATTGGATATCGATAGTGCAATCGAAAATCGTCGCTATACTTACTCAACCTCATATCTGCAACAATCATTTTGATGGAAATGTCGCTTTTCTTTCATTCGGAATACGGGTGTTTTTGTCATCAAACGAGTGTTGCAGATATGAGGTTGAGTAAGTATAGCGGCGAAATAAGAAACTTATGTTTCACCACACCAACGTGGATGGTTGACTGGTAGAGAATGCCTTTAGGCATTAAGTCCGCCATTTGTACTTCATTTGTTATATTGTGCAATAAAGTTTAAAATAAATAAAGGCTTATGAGATATACTGATGAGAAAGTTGCATTTTATCTACAAGAGTGGTAAAGTTTAGTAATGTTTTGCAAATATGTGACGTTTTCAACCAAAAGGTACCACATTGTCGCTTGTCTATAAGGTTGATTTCTAATTGAAGCTACATGGAAATAGCACCTTACTGACCAGCGACAATAAGTAACCTTTTGGTTGAAAATGGCACATTTTGAGTTGTTTCCTGATGTTGGCTGGTAGAATTGACTTAAGTGATGATTTTGAATGTTTAATAACTTTCATTTGAATTTGATTTGTAATATTTTACAGTAGGATTTTACTCGCGTTGGTGTGGTGGAAAATTGTGAAAATTTGGCCTTGAAATCCTCGCAACGCTCGTGATTCAATTCTGGAATTTAGCACGAGGGGTTAAAGAACAACTTTGCCCCCTTGTAAAACAAATAACTATTAACTGTTTGTGGTTCGTAAAGAACTTAGGTGTCTTAGATATTCGCAAACTTTCATTTTTCGTGGTTAAGAAGTGTCAAATCGTATCCCGATAGATATTTTGTGAAAATTTGACATTTGTGCCGTGCCGTGAATTTCAAAATCGATTTTGCTACCCGTATTATTGACATTTGCGGCAGCAATGCAGTCGGCAGTAATGCTTGTGTAGTCTGAGTCCGAATACTTTTAGACTTCTCGATATCAATATCGAGTCTGCCCCGCACTGGTCTAAACAAATATTTTTCTTTTGATTCACTGGCTTGCTGGAGGCCATCCAAGACGGAAGGATTCTTTCACTGTATTGCTTCCTTCCTTTAGGAAGTACGGCTTGTTTTTAAATGTGTGACTTACGGAGTCACTATAAGTTTTTATAGATTTGCACAGGAAATGTTTTTGAACAGTAAGACAAGCATGGGTTTATTGGATGTCTTAATTCTGATATTTGGTTTGTGGGGTGTTGGCCGAAACGTTAATGCAATTAGACCAGTACAAATTTAACCGTAAGCCGTAACGGACGGTTACAGTTTACGGTTCAATTTGTACTGGTTAATGGTTAATTGCAATTAACGTTCGGCCAACACTGGTCGGGAGTATATTTTTATGTGTTTATCATACTTTTGCAGATGATGTTATTATAGAGCAATAAATGTATACATCGCTTAGTTAAATATATGCCGATAATGATATTTATCAACAAGCGTTGTGGGATTTGGGGGTTGGTGTTTAGGTGGGTGGCTCGTATCATTAATTTTCTTAGAACATATACTGTACAAAATTCATTATTATTCACAACGACGGGACTTAATCGCGTAAAATAAGTTTTAAATTTACCTCTGACGTTTCGAGGACGGCGTTGTCCCCGTGGTCGTGGTGGTGGAGACCATGGGGACAACGCCGTCCTCGAAACGTCAGAGGTAAATTTAAAACTTATTTTACGCGATTAAATCCCGTCGTTGTGTATAATAATGAACATTATTCTTCTCGTAATATTTTGTACGGTATGTTGTAGGAAAATTAATCAATTAAGTCCCGTCGTTGTGAATAATAATGAATAAAAATCGTGAAAGTTTAAGAATAATGATGTATTATATCATAGGTTATTGGAAAATATAGAGCGAATTGCCTCACGATGTGTATATGTCGACTGGGATAACAGCATTCGAGCCGCTTTTGGCACGTAGCTGACGGTCGCGCGCCGCATACGAATCGCGCCGCGTTTAAACGGACGCCAGCCTTGCTGTCGCCAATTATGACTACGATTTCGGTGATGAATATCAGGGGGGCTAGCTAAGATGACAATCGTACATCGACAAACGCCAAATAAAAAAAAATGTATATGTTAGGAACGAATGGCGAAACCTAGTATCGGAGGCCAAGATCCACTTCGGGTCGCTGAGCCAGCGAAGTAAGTATATATGTAAGGCATAGCAGACGTGGGCGAGAAGACCGCTAGGCTGAAGTGGGACTGGGCGGGTCTCGTCTGCTACATGCATCCGGATAGGTGGGCTAGTATAGCCACCAAGTGGATGCCGGAAAGAAAGCGCGGACGTGGCAGGTCCAGACGGATGGCGGGACGACTTAGACACCTTCATCAGTAACTACACAACAGAACAACAGAATTAAGGCCGAATAAATATTCTCATTTTTTACGCAAAACTATTGCATTTTTCACATCACAAAATTATAATAATATTAATGACTATTGTTCTTCATTATGAAATAATTTTGTAATTAAATATCGCTTAATGTCTGGACAAGTGCGAGTCGGACTCGCCCACTGAGGGTTCCCTACTTTTTAGTATTTGTTGTCATAGCCGCAACAGAAATACATCATCTGTGAAAATTTCAACTGTCTAGCTATCACAATCACGGTTCATGAGAAACAGCCTGGTGACAGACAGACGGACAGACGGACAGTGGAGTCTTAGTAATAGATAGGGTTTTTACCCTTTGGGTACGGAACCCTAATAAAAAGGCAACCTGTACCTATGAACTGTTATCAAATCTATTTGCACTTATTCTCGGAAATCATTAAATGCATTTTAATTACATTCTACAACCACAAACTATCACCAATAAACACATTATACATTCAAAACATTTAAATACAAACGCATTAAATGTTAAACAGCACATTTAATTGGTTGAAAACATCGAGAATACGCTGGCAATGCGCCAATATTTTAAAGAAGAGGTTTAGATATGCATAAATGTACTTCAAATTACAGGGCGATTCCAGCGATAACTAAATAACATGATTCAAATATCATTGTGATGTCAGTGCGTTCGATTTGACCTCTTAGACAAGTCTACAGGCCTGCGTTCAGGGTGAAAAGCAAAAGTCCAATCTAGAGACTTCGTTTTTGTTGGCCACGTTACATCTTACAAGCCACGTCGTGCACTGATATCAAACCGATCATCACCATCATCATCAGCCTATTTTGTTCACTGCTGGACATAGACCTCTGATATTGCACGCCATTGAGTCGAATTTGCGGCAACTGATCCAGCTCTTACGAGCCGCCTTGCTAAGGTCATCGCTCCATTTAGTTTGAGGGCGTCCTAAGTTTGCCGATACGCGGTCTCGACTCGAGAACTCGTCTACCCCAACGGTTATCGGTTCATACCGATATTATAATGATATTGGAGTCATATCAATAAGAGTGTGCGAAAAGAGAAGTCGTGGAATGTATGGGAACTAATACAAACTACGAAACCTCTTTCCGCACAGACTTTAGCTGTCATTCATGCGTTCATTTCGCTTAGACTTGCCCACACAAGTAATTGCGCGGGCGAGACACATTATAAGTAAATAACATGCATGATTCAAATATATTTCTGATATCATTGTTCACTCACTACACTGCACTGCACTTCTTACCTTTTGTAATGAAACACTTGACAACTTATCATTTATTCCGAAATGAAATTTACTATACATATAAGGGGCTGTGGAAAAATCTTAACAGCGCGCAGTACCCGATAGAATAGCAACATCTACTGTGAAATTGGGCAACTATAAAAACTAAACATTACTACTACATTCAACAATTAGTGTACGTTCCAATTGGTCTTTAAGACCGTTCCATCGGTTTGCCGCTGTCACTGTCACATTTCGCAAGAAAGAACGGGAAAGATCATACGCGCCAAGTGTCAATTTTGATCGAGTTTTGTCGATTTTTATTTATTTTAAAAACATTACCTTACAATATCGAAATTCGAAAGCTATGAAATTACTATTTAAGTTAAGATTGTTTTTTCTTCTTTTTTTGTTTATAGTATCACATAATAAATAACCGAGTAAAGTCGGATTAAAAGTCCGAGTTAGAGGTTACTTTGGGAATTAATTGTATCGAGCGAAGTGTCATGATTCGTGTATCGGAAGCTATGTTGTTAAAGATAATATAGTCAAGAACTACATATATTTTTTCCACGTCTACGAATATCAACGCCTCTTAGAAAAACATGATCATATAAGGAGATTTTTCGCCTTCTGGCTCAGGGAACCGCCTTAAGTTTCAAGTTAAAACTATAAATCTCAGTCTTTCTAAGTTAATGTGTAAAATGTCTAGACTGGATGAAATTGTTTACGCAGAATTTTTGGCAACGTCTAGTATTTGGATGTCTCTAAGCTTACATTCAACATTTGAGATTACATTGTTAAGGATATTTCTCTGTAAATAGTAATAGTTGTAAACGCAAGCTTAACGTTCTTAGCATAAAGTTCATTTTAAGGTGTTTTAAGGAGTCACATACGAGGTTGATGAAGTTATTATTTTGAATATGTTTAAAGAAAGCGTCTGTATGGTAATATTGGTAATTTCAGTTGAAGCAGTACAATAGTCTGGGTTTTACGAGTATCTTGTCTTATCCATTTGGAAAAAAATAGGATTATGTACTTACCGGCCTGAAACTATATAGTAAATTTTCTCTAAACGGTTTAGCAGTTTAAGCGTGAAGAGGTAAGAGACAGACAGACAGAGAGAGGTACTTTCGCATTTATAATATTAGTAGAGAATCTGTGGTAGAACTGTTGTTATAAATTATAAAGTATGGTTCGCTATATCCTTCCAACTTAGACAAACAGCGAAAAATGCAAATATGCACTATAGGTATAATCTATCTACTGAGGTCGTTCACTTACCTGTACTGACAATGGCATTCTGTTAAACAAAAGCCATTATTTCTTTTGTGCCTGAGCGCGTGGCCTTTGTGCCTGATCGCGTGGCTATTGTGTGGGAGCCTCAGGCACAAAGGCCACGCGCTCTGGCACAAAAGACATAATGGCTTTTGTTTAACATAATGCCATTGTTAGTACGTAAGTGAACGAGCTCAGTAGAGATAGCGTTAACTATATACACAATCCGGTGCATGGTGTTTTTATCTCGACTCAGGATATTAAACAACAACCACTTAGCGGATTAACCAACACAGCTCAATCTTCGTTGGTAAATATACATGTTGGCTGTTGTTGCATCTAACGCTGCGTCTTACGTAAGCGAACAACTCGCAAACGCGAAGCGAAGCGGCGGCCGAAACGGGACCGTATTACTAAGACTCCACTGTCCGTCTTTCTGTCTATCTGCCTGTCTGTCTGTCACCAGGCTGTTTCTCATGAACCGTGTCTAGACAGTTGAAATTTTCACAGATGATGTATTTCTGTTATCTGCCTAAACCGGATGTGAATTTTCATCTTAAATCTTTCTTAAAGTTAATTCAATTTTCACTTTTTAACTACATGTACTTTATAACATTTAAAACTTTATTTATTTTGTTACCTTTATTTACCGACGTTTTTACATGTACTTTGTTATTAAAATTTGATAATGTAAATTAGTTAGACATGACTTGAAAACAATACTTATACATACTAATTTTTTTTTTAAGTTTTAATATAATTATACAGAATTTGAGAAAATCTTAAAAAATAATATATAGTTTGTCAAAGGACTGTCTCATTTCAAACATAGACAGAGAGAATCATACTATCTTTGTATTACACTAGTGTTAGCACCCAAAAGAAAAGGATGAGTTTAGTTATTTTTGTTCTTATTTACTGACAAGATTTGCTTGACCAACTATAGTTACATGTAAAAAATCCGCAACGCAGGCTTCGTCAGGTGGCAAATCAGCAACATGCTTCGTCCCAAAAATACCAATGATGATATCCGCAACAGGCTTCGTCATTTTTTTTTTCTAATATCATAAATGCGAAAGTCTGTCAAACTTAATCGGTTCAGCGGTTTAGTTGAAATTTGGCATAGAGTTAGTTTCAGTCCCGGGGAAGGACATAGAATAGTTTTAATGTCGGAAATCATCCCTTAAGGCAGTGAAAAGGGGGATAGAATTGAGAGATTTAATAAATTGCCTGATAATTGATGTCAAGCTAATCTCTAACTGAATGATTGCTATTACTTTTATCCAGGCGCGAAATTTGCTCTAGCTGCTGGTACTGATTCCACGCAGACGAAGTCGCGGGAAAAAGCTAGTACTGTATAAGCATAAAACAAAAAATATTTTCAGATTAACTTGCCAGCATGTTTGAGTATTTTATATCGTGCAAATACTTATTCTAACTCATTGTGAAGTTTCAAGTAATAAGATGCTTGGCAAGTTTTCGCCAAACTACTATTTTGAACAACGCCATTTTCCTCTGATACCGAAGTGCAACTATTTCCAATATAATTTAGGTATATTGTTAGTGCAGTAGGAGTTACCAAGTTAGGGCATGAACTACCAAAACTGAGTAAGTATAGTTCGAAACAATCGACAAACTTACATGATTGACAATAATTATTTAATTATTAACGATTGACTGTCTACCGGAGTTGGGCAAAAATTATCTATTTACGAATAACCGAGAAGACAACCAAATCATCTTTTATTTGAAATAAATAAATAATCCGTCAATTGGTTTTTTTAATTTATCTAGATTAGTTTCATCAAAGATAGATATAACTCCGTAATAGTTGGATACAGTCTAAGGAAAAAACGTGCCTCGAAAATCAAGAAAATTTGATTCTCGTTCAGAGGGCGCCACTAGCTTTGGCCTACTGTCGTATAGATGGCGTTGACGGTTTCGTTTGTTATTTAACAATTTTAACGCATATCAGTGAAACAACATGGGTCAAAATCATAAAAATAATTAATGCAAATAAAAAAAATCATCTATCCATATTTAAATACATTTTATCGTATTTTTATAAATATTTATTTTTAGTTTTAAAGTGTGTCGACAGATGGCAGTGAATTTACTGGGGTTACAAAATTTACTATGACAGTATATACCGCTCTAGTAAAAGTTACTCTATGGTTTCATTTTTATCTAGATAAATTAGTTGGGATTTTAAATAAAAGATTAGTGTCAGTACAGTGTCAGTGTGACGGTTTGACGCGACGTGACATTCTAAAAATTGATTATTTTAAGCTTACTTCGTTCCGGTTCGAGCGCCATCTTGATAGTTAGCATCGTGATTAATTACTTTGTTTTTTGCTTATTAATATTGTTTAAAGTGTAATATCGATAGCTTATTATACAGTAAACTAATGTGGTAGTGTGCAGTGAATGGAGAATTAATTTTGAAGCGCGTTTAACCACCATCTTGGAGTCAACGGCCGGTAGTCCACGTGCTTCTTGTAAAGACTAGCTATCGATTTACAAGAGCTAACAAATCACCGTACACTGTCTTGTACAACCGTACAATTTTTGTCGTTTGTAAACCTCTCAATACCTTGATACTGGCGAAATAGTCCCACTGGGCTGAAGCCATAATTTTAAAAGAAGAAGAAGAAGAAGCTTACTTCAATAACAAACGAGGCCAGTTATCTTCATCTAGATAATTTATCTAAAAAAAAAGTTGTCATCGCACTATTTGGGATTGAATTTATCTTCGAATAAATTTATTTGAAATGATTTTATTTAAAATAATTATCTAGATAAGAAATTATCTAGGTAACGCCCAATTCTGCTGTCTACAATCCTGACTGAATTCAGTTAGACAGACAGACAGGGACAGGGACAGGGGACAGGGGTAGACAGGGAGTATTGGAAATAGTTGCACTTCGGTATCATTATCGATTACCATTATCAATATCGATACTTAATAAGTATGTAATAGTAGATTGTTAACCAAGGGTGGAAAGTGAACCATATCACCCGAGACACCATAGACAATCCGATCGCGATACGATACCGCACTGTCAGTCAGACGAAAAACGACGTTTTTGGTTCACTTTTGACACTAACAGATCGGTATAGTATCACTGTGTCATCTCATAAGCATTCTTCGAATTGGGCCGTTAGTCCTGCTGGGCACAATTCATGGTCTACGATGGGTACGAGATGATTTAGATTATAGCCGTTAACCCCGGGTTAGTGGTCGTGCAAGTGGCCCTAAACCTACTAAATCTATCGCCCTAACGAAGGCATCAAATTCTTCTGGCATGTGAAGTCTCTTGGCACCACGCCAGCGCCTGACTTAGAGACAATTACCTACCTAATCCTAAGGGAGCTATATTGACAATCAAGCTTTTAATTTTTATAACACGCTGTATAAGAATATTAGCATGAAAGTGTTCTTGAGGTTAAGGGAGAACTTTGTTTCTAAATATTTTTCTTTGCCATACTCATTGGCCAAGGCTTACAAACCTACGTAACAGGGCGGACATGCCATACATAATAATGCCGTTCCCATATTGGGATACCCTCCTCCGATTGCGGGGGAATTAATATCTTCTCGGGGCAGAGGTCTAAGGTTAGAGCCGGCGTAGCTTTATTTGACGTTCATAAGCACATTGTAATGTGCCTACTTGAATAATAAACTATCTTTATCTTTATCAAAAGAAAGAAAGGTAGCTTGTTTATCGGTGTTCTACAGGATACATTTCGGGGAGTGTGCGATGGGATTACATAATTGAATCCCCCCATCTCCATTCTGCCACCGTGGGACTTACGTCGTTACTCTGCCACTGATTCGTACTAAGCGCTATGCATCCAGATTTATCATCATCATCATCATAATCATAATAATATCAGCCCTTTATCGCCCACTGCTGAGCATAGGCCTCTCTTCCAGTACGCCACTTGTCCCGGTCCTGAGCTAATCTCATCCAGAAGTGACCCGCAACCTTCCGAACGGCTAAGGAGTGGAATTCACTTCCTGCAAATCTATTCCCAGTCCACTATAACTTGGATCTTTTTAAATCGAGAGTGAATAGATATCTTTTAGGTAAGCATGATCCATCCTAGACTGCATCGGCACTTACCATCAGGTGAGATTGCGGTCAAATGCTTGTCTTTTTGTAATAAAAAAATAAATAAAAAACATTTGCCGTTATATGTGTGAACGGCACGTTTGTACACGCGTCATGCGTCATTGTGTGAGTAAGTTGCTTAAAAACCGAACTAAGCGTTCGCCAAAAGCTAGTCAATCTGCTGTCGCGGGGCGAGGTAATTCGAGTCGGGGCGGGGCGGTGCGTGGCCGTTCTGTATGACAATACTATTACTTATTCTGTTCCTACGTATATTATGAGCGGCATTGCCTTTAGATGACCTGCAGGCGCAAACGGTTCTTAGAACCTCTCGCGCCGAATGATGGTCCCCATGACTGAAATGCTTCTGAGTAAAATGAGCCCAAGAAGTTAATATTTCGAAGACATGAATGAAATGTAATGATGACATGATGATGATGATGATGATGATTTTATAAAAAATCAATAGCATATACCTATTCCCTGACCTACATACACTTAAAATATTTAACATTTAGCATTGCTATAAATCAGTAAAAATATTTGATGTAAATATTACACACGAACAACTGAATATAATCGTATCAATAAAAAGCGCGAATTTTTTCACTTTGATGCAGATACCGATTTCAAACGAAACATTCAGTTTTATCTCACAAATATGACGCAAATTGAAGCGTCAGCATTATTAACTAACCAATATCTGTTGGACTATGGATTGGATCGCATTTTATATCAACGAGGGGTCAAAATTTGTTGGTCGGTTAATATCGAATGTTTTATTTTTGTTGCTCACGCGTTTACAATTCGAGTGAAAAATTTATTATTGGAGCTTATTTCAAGTACATGTGTTCGATTCACTAATTGGATGAGAGTGATTTTCGGTGTAAAATACTATTAATAACACGTTACAGTATAACATGTCACTTTGTGTTGTTAGTCGTTTACTAGCTTCGCAGAAGGGAAAGAACAAACACTAACGTCTGAATAAATAAATAAAATTGGACAATTTTCACGAATCAACCGTGAGCCTAATAAAGCTTATGTTGTGGGTACTTACTAGACGATGATTTTACTAAATAAATATAAATAAATAAAAAAGATCTATAACTCACTAACAAACGACGATCCCAAACTCACAAGCGGTATTGAACCTTTAAGTCTAAGGAGAGACTTTGCCTCCTTATGCGTGTTCTACCGCTTATACAATTTAATGGGCTGTGCTCTGAAGAACTGTTTGACATGATGCCAACGGCCGCTTTCTATCACCGCACCGCTCGCCATCGGCAGGGCGTTCATCCTCACATGCTAGGACCTAAATGGTCGCGTACTGTGCGGTTTAAGAGGAATTTCCTCCCGCGAACGCTTCGGCTGTGGAATGAGCTCCCTGCCGAGGTTTTCCCGAGGGGCTACAGTATGGGGTTCTTCAAAAAAGGAGTGTACAGGTTTTTAAAGGGTCGGCAATATCTCTGGTGTTGCAGGCGTCTATAGGCTACGGTGACTGCTTACCATCAGGCGGGCCGTATGCTTGTTTGCCACCATCGTGGTATAAAAAAAACAAACCATTCGTGATGAACACACAAGTAAACGTCTTTACAGGATTAAGGGGTCCGTTTCTCAAAAGCTTGTAACTTGTAATACAAGCGGATGTCGTTTTTTGACAGCTTTTGTTAGAAAGGGTCCACTTGTATTACAAGTTACAAGCTTTTGATAAACAGGCCCCAGGACTTCCAGCTTTGCCTTTCCAAAACATTTTTTCCGTGTTTTGAATCTAAAATAACTTTGAGGCTTTCACTAGACGATAGTATTAGTTCGTACTTAGGTCTCTTCCAAGCTCTTAGCATTCTTCGCACGTACAGAAATGTATTGCGATCTTTATTATAATACAACTCGCTTACTAAACACAGTGTCCGCGTAAAATCAGTAGTATTTTATCGTATAGTACTCAAGGAATTTAATTTCAGTACTATTTCGTACTTTGTCACAGTGACAATATTTTGAGGTCCCTAGTGACTTTCATGTTGATTGTATTGTATTTATTTATTCATGAACAATATAATTGTATTTGAATATAATTACATGCTAAGTTCCTTAAATCTAGGTCCTTAAATTATCACTGTGACAAGGCACGAAATGGTACAGATATTCAATTCTTTGCTATATTTTTTTTTTAATTTATTTATTCACTTTAAATATTCATACAACTTTTGCCAGTATGCCACTATTGTAAACCTCTTTGGTTTATGTAATAGTTGGCGAGTTCGCGCGGTCCGATCCGCGTTTGCTTAATACTATTAGGTATATAATTATATTATACTATTATATATATATATAAAACTAATCTATACACATCAAATCTCTGTATCTATTTTATACATTACTCTAGACTTAGGTAGTATTTTTTTAGTCTTGGCATACATCTGCCGTGGTTTTCAACAATGTTAATGAGATCATACAGTACATTTTTAGGTAAGGTGTTTAGTATACATGGGAGTAGAAAGTCAGTTACTCTTTTACCGTATACATTGTTACTTTTTGGAGTTGTATATGCAGGTAGATAATCTAAGGTACGCAAATTACTGGAGCGAGTATTTTTATCTAATGATGGTATAATTTCACACTCCTCTGTAACTAAGGACAAGCAAAACCTATCAAATACGTAACATCTATCAATATCTTCAAGTACGTAACATGTTGGCTCATTTGCCTGCAACTATAAAATGCAGTCGCGTTTCTCCAATATTGAGCACCATCTTTTGAACGAAATGAGTTATTTTGATCAGAGGTCAGAGCGCCGAATAAAATAGATAAAACTGAGACCTGCTTCTAAATAACTTCCTTTCAATAGATGGCGCTTTGGAAACCGAAACTATGGATCAATCGCCGAACGAAAGGATAGAATTAAGACCTGCCGCGTTGGTTACGCCATCTTGCAATAGTCTGAATATTGGAGGAACGACTTTGTATAGATTTGTCAGTGTTTTATTTGTTGATGATGACAATAATAAATAAATAAATAATAATAAATAAATAAATATTATAGGACATTCTTACACAGATTGACTAAGTCCCACGGTAAGCCCAAGGGGGCTTGTGTTATAGGTACTCAGACAACGATATATATAATATATAAATACTTAAATACATAGAAAACACCCATGACTCGGGAACAAGTATCTGTGCTCATCACACAAATAAATGCCCTTACCGGGATTCGAACCCAGGACCATCGGCTTCACAGGCAGGGTCACTACCAACTAGGCCAGACCGGTCGTCAATCTTATTAGTATCTAGTCCATTTTAGTTCAGCTCGAAAATGTCTCAAAAGGGACTCGGTATATACCTACGACTCAAACGACTGAGAATTTTATTAAACCCAAATTAAATTCTGCTTACACAGGTCAATTCGAACGTACTCTGACATCGGAATGTATCGGAATGTATTTAGTTATCGTGCGTCTCGCCCGTGCCAATACATGTACGTACAAGTAGGAGCGAAACGCACGATAACTGAATGTCATTATTTAGATGTCATTCTGATATCAGTGTACGTTTGAATGGGCCTGTCATTCTCAGTTCCCAACAACTCCATCATCATCAAAATCCTTATAAATAAAATAAATAAAAAAGCCTTTTATTTCTTGCTTGCATTTAAGATAACAGTTTTCATGTTACTTATCTTATCTAAGTATTACTATTTCCTAACGTTAGTATATTTTTTTCTTATTTTTTGTTCTAACTTCTATATAAAATTTAACTGTATAAAAATAATGCTTCCTTATTCTAAATGTTTGTGTATATACATTAGTTATTTTTATTACTATGGTTCTGTTGCAAGAACCCCTGTTTGGGTATAGGCCTCCTCCAAACGGTTCCATCTCTCTCTGTCTTGGGCCACCTGTAGCCACGAAGGTCCAGCGGTTCTGACGACGTCATCTTCCCATCTCGTGTGCGGTCGTGCCTTACGACGTTTTCCTATAGGAAAATCCTTATAAGTAATACTATTTACGCCTTAAGAACACTATAATAGTGTAAAAGTGCAATACCTAATTGCCATACTGCTTTTCATTGGTCACTGTGTAAATCCTCGGAACATGATCTAACGAGTACTGCAAGGTTTCCAGGACTGTTCCTAATTGAATCGTCACGGGAAATAGAAAGAGCTCTCGATGTCTACGAGTACAGTCGAAGGCAAAAATATCGATCCAGACAAATGGCTTAAAAAATATGTGAATACGACTTTATTGTCTAAGGTACAGCGAGCGTACACACATTTTTGAAACTTTGGGAATGTATATATATTTATGCACTTGACTGTACCATCGCCCACACTGTTAAATGACAGTTCCTAAACCTTATTACGAAAGGCGTAAGGTCCACCGATGGACAGCAGAGTGTTGCTGTTTGTATGAACTTTCCAGGACATTGGTAACATGACCATGATTTAGGAACGTAAATGGTGTATTTCTTAAGGATCTAACGAACCGATAACTTCCTGGGACTTTGAAAAGGCTCCTTAGTAAGTCGTTTAAATTGACAGCGTAACATAGATTATATGGCGGCGTATGTATTGTAACTGTAACGCAGCGTACGACGTTGGCGAACAACACGCGAACGCGAAGCGAAGCGATGCGGCGCGGGATGAATCAATCCTTTGATACCTATAGAAGTGTCCTACGTGGGCGATCTCGTTGCGGACGCGAACGCCGTGGGCCCGCCGCGCCGCGCCGCGCCGCTTCGCGTTCGCGAGTTGTTCGCTTACGTAAGACGCAGCGTAACCCATGTGTGGCGGTCGACGTTTAGCAGGCTAATTAGAACAAACACCTAACATTATTGGATTAATATTGGAATCATATAACTTAACTGTCATTCTTGCAGGCGTCTCGCTCGCACTAATAAGTACGGACAAGTCTAAGAGAAATGAACGCTCGAATGACAGCTAGCTGATATGATTCCAATACGATTCAAATATCGTTTTGATAGGTACACGTTCGAATTGGCCTGAACGTTGAGCGTGCACGCGTAGCTACAAAATGTATGTAGCTCTTTGGCATTCACGGGTAATACTAATGTCTTTAGTATTTACCTTAGCAATGCAGTAACGGGTTAACTTTAACCCTCCACTGCCAGTAGTCGCAGGCATTTGGCGCGTTGCCAACCGCGCTATGTTAACGTTCGCGATTTATGATCGTGTCATTTTAGTTTTTTGACTGCACTATGAATTTTATTAATTAGTTCTGTTTTGTAGTTTCAGATCTTTATACTACACTAAACTTTATACAGGGTTTAAGTTTGTTATTAATCTTATTTTTCGGTTTTCGACCACGTATAAGGTGATGCAGAGGCAGCTGCGGTTACTACCCCCGTTTTAAGTGGGTCAAGCCATTTTTGGGACACCTTTTCTAGTGAGCTGCCGGCCGGCGACCGGCTGAGCGGGGGAAGCAGGGCCTCCCACCACCAAACCAGGCCAGACCACCTGTGGCCATACGTTACAATTATGTCGGAGGGGTGCTGACCTGCAGAGAGTGTGGTCGCACATTTGCTGCAAAAATTGCCTATGTCAGTCGCCTGAGAGCGCACCAGCGACGCTCTCAGTGGTAAAACGCAGTCGCTGTGGCAAAAATCGGCTAGGAGATGATGATGGTGAAACTTTATAGCAATTGGGTTAGCCGGTCGAAGTATTTAAGCAGATGGCGCCAGCATAGCTTGCCCTGTCAATCCCTAGAATTGCCTCAAATTTTTGTTTTTTTAATGAAATTTTATGCCCTGGATGCCCTTTAAGCCAAATCTCATAGAAAAAGGGACAAGCTATGATGGCGCCATCTATGCGAACCTTTGACAGTTGCCAACCCCATTGAAAACGGGGTGCGGGGTGCTGTGCGGCATATGACCTGGTAAAGGTCGCGGGAGGCCGCTGGATGCGGGTGGCGCGAAACCGGTAATTGTAGCACTCTGTGGGGAGGCCTATGTCCAGCAGTGGACGTCTTCTGACTGATATGATGATGATGATTGTTATCGAGCTTTTTGTTAGATTGCCTATAGTCATGGTTCGCTGGTCAATTACTAAGGCACGAGTAGTACGTCTAAACTTAATAAAACATTGCCATTTTCCCGAATGCAGTTCGTTGCCACTACTATTGTCTAAGAACTCACGGTTGAAATTATTATTACAAGAGAGAATGGATTTTTTCACGTCCTGAATGAACCTGGTTTCTCTTAACCAGGTTCCTCTAGGACGTAATGTTGACGTGACGATCCTCAGCATCGATGAAAAAAACCGGACATGTACGAGTCGGACTCGGCCACCGAGGGTTCCGTACTTTTTAGTATTTGTTGTTATAGCGGCAACAGAAAGAATCGGCAGAAGTAGATTTAGAAGTATCTTCAAAAGAATTAATCATGGCTCCTCTGTTTTGCATGGGGGTTGAGAAAAGTTACAATTTCATATTTAACCAATCCTATTTGTCCGTGATTTTATGGAAGAGCGGGTCTTCTGTCACAGGTATTTTATACTTACTAGAAGACTCTATTGTTAACAAATAATCATTTTTTTCATTTTCATTTAAAATATATATAATGTTCAAAGAAACAACCTATAGCAAAAGTGACGTTCTAAGCAAATAATTTACATCACACGTAACCAAGGGCCCGTTTCTCAAAAGCTTGAAACTTGTAATACAAGTGGAAGCCCCTTTCTAACAAAAGCTGTCAAAAAGTGACATCCGCTTGTATACTACACACACTAATACAAGTTACAAGTTTTTGAGAAACGGGCCCCAGAAAGTGCCAGTCTTACTCTTCTGTTTTAAAAGCCTACCGAAAGTGGCGTTCCAAGAAAGTGACCTACGTGCATAGGGGTTGAAAAGTGACTTAACCAATAGTAGGGTTCCTGGCTACGGTCCAAAAAACTTGCGCCGCACCGCACCAATCCAGATGATAGCGCTTTTGCCGAAATGAATCCGGTATCGTAATTATTGTTGCATATCGCCCGCTTAATTCCAGGCATTCGTCTTGCTTATTTTAATTGCTTGTTGCTTGTAGTTGGGATTAAGTTGCAATAATTTAATGTACTTATTTTGCTGGTCGAATACTAACTTGTTATACTTTATGTTCAAATCGCTTGTAAATCTTTTAAAACGAAAAAAAAATAATCCTAATATTATTGTACATAATAACTAAATTTATGTTAAAAGCTAAGAACTACGACTATTTATAATATAAAATAAAACTAAACTAAGCTGTGGTCTGCGCAGATTGGGATTCCAAGACTATTAAGGTAAGGTAAGGTACGTGCTGGGTGAAGGATATGCGTGAAGCCTTGCAGTAACCCAACTGGTTTGGATGCTGCCAAGAGTCTCGCCAGGTCCTTTCCTGATGATGCACTTATGAGTGAGTAGTAGCAACGGAGGTTATCGTGTCCCTTTGTCTTTTAGATTTAGATGGTAAATTTGGACACGGTCCAGCTAGTATTCGTTGCCCCATCCAAGCACGCGATCTTGTAAATCTTGTTATGTAATTTTTCAACTGATTAGATTTTTGTTTTGCTTTTTAGAAATTTCGATTTGTATATTTGTAACATATTATGCGACTGCAGCAGTGGGAAACGATTGATACATTGTCCACTTCCTTGATAAAATGAATAAAGTAGTTCAAACGTGACATGACTGATTTAGACTAAATCTGCGTTACTGTTTAGTCTGCATCCAAATGTTACTTTACTTTAACGTTAACAAGAGCCTATACGAGCTGGGGCCAGTTTCTCAAAAGCTTGTAACTTGTAATACAAGCGGATGTGACTTTTTGACAGCTTTTGGGAATAAACACACAGGGCACAGGGGCCTGTTTCTCAAAAGCTTGTAACTTGTAATACAAGTGGAAGTCCTTTTCTAACAAAAGCTGTCAAAAAGTGACATCCGGGGCCTGTTTATCAAAAGCTTGTAGCTTGTAATACAAGCGGAACTCACTTTTTGACCGCTTTTGTTAGAAAGGGACTTCCACTTGTATTACAGGCTACAAGCTTTTGATAAACAGGGCACAGGGGCCCGTTTCTCAAAAGCTTGTAACTTGTAATACAAGTGGAAGTCCCTTAATAACAAAAGCGGTGAAAAAGTGAGTTCCGCTCGTATTACAAGTTACAAGCTTTTGATAAACAGGGCACCGGTGTAGTGAAAAGATACTATCTATACTGTGGTTTGATTGTTGGAGACATTGGCCTTACCCTGTTTAGTTTAATGCTTTGTTACTATAATCCGCTTAGCACGATACAGCTGTAACACTATTGTGCATACGCCAGATATCAATGGCACAGTCAATGCATAGGAGCAGTGTTTCTGTGCAATCTTGTCACTAAGCCTTCAGTATTCATTCACAAATGCCTGGAATGTTGTTAACACGTTTGCTTCGCGACCAATTTGATACTTGAGTTTGTGTTAGTAAAAAAAATAGGACAATTTTACACAAATCCTCCTAATCCCACAGTACGCTATTTTCACTTAAAACTTTTTACGGAAACATGTACAATTTCTAACCAACTCTCATTGGTCTTCAGTCAGGCGTGGCTCACTCCGCGATTTCGTTGCGTCGCTACAAGTAAATGCGTCCCACACCAATTTTGGTGTCTAGCCATAGTAGTTGCCGCGCACCGCTACGGAACGCACGCCTGCTCGCATTTGCGCCACCTTGCGCTCATATTTGTCGTAATAGACGCGTTTTGTTAGAGAGTGAATCTTCTAGTACTATTATTTATTCTGTGCTTCAGCCCCAAGGCACAAATGCCTGGAGAAGAGTATACTCTCTATTCTAATTTAAACTGTTGTGAGACTTACCTACTAATATTAAATAATTTCACGGTTTAGACTCACTTGTTTTAGTTACTCGCGCGACATGTTTCGGAGAGCCTAGGTCTCCTTTCTCAAGCACTAACAGTGCGAGCAGCGTTCACGACGGCCGTGCGCGCGCGCCGAGAAAGCCAGTTGGGAGGTCTTGCGCTATCGTAGCGCACAGCACGAACTCACTATGTCGACATGCCAACATGTCGCGCGAGCGACTAAAACAAGTGTCTAAACTTTAAACCGTGAAATTATTTAATACTCTCTATTCCCTAAAACCCCTAAATTAATCATTCAATCCGAACCGTACATATTTTGTACTGTAATTACTCACAGATGTCGGCTGATAGTTCGCTGTAACCGATTCGTCCCCATCGAACACACGATATACGTAATCAATCAACTCTCGTGTGTCATCGGGATCGTACCGCTAAATTGTAAAATTATGTAAATCCGAAAACCCCAAATAGGGTTTCACGCTAATTCGATCGTACACTGACATCAAAATTGACATCTAACTGATGTTACTGATGTTAATTTCTTAATATAGATACTCGAAATATAAAAGTTTAATTGCTGTCAAGAACTGCAGTGCTTTATGTAGCTTCAGATACCATAATTAAAAAAATACAGTTTTTCATACAAAACTTGTTTTTGCTCTGTTTCGTTTGTTTTATAAACTGGAACTATATATACTAACTACAGACCTAGATAATATTATACATCATGTTATTGTATGCGCAAAGTTTCATTACAACAAAATAAGAACGAAACCGTTTGTATGGGAAGCTCAAATTCAGCCGAGCTCGCCGGGGACTCTTAAAAACATTGTAATCGTCGTGAGAAAACGTAAAGCATTTCAACCTTCCCCACTTAGACGGTAGGCAGTCCTCGTATATTTCTTCAGAAACTTCCTGCCTAGCACAGCTAAGCTGTGGAGTGAAGTATTGCAGATGCAGACGGCCTACCGCGAGCCTCGTTCGACGTGTTGCCTCTCTGTCGCACTTGTAAATTCGTACGTAAGAGTGACAGGGAGGCAACACGTCACGTCATTGCTTTACTATCAGGCGATTATTCTGCTCGTTTACCTCTTATATCATAGAAAAACCGGACAAGTGCGAGTCGGACTCGTCCAATGAGGGCTCCGTACAAACTTAACTTATTTTTACAAATTTAAGGTTTTGAGATTTTTCCCTCTACTTGTAGTGTAAGACGATATTACTTACCAAATGTGATAGTTCTAGGTTAACCGGAAGTACCCCTTTTTGATTCCCTTGAGAGTGTCGAAATATAATGTACGTTTCTTACGGCATAAACGGCCGTATCTTTTTTTGCGTTAATTCAGAGGTTTGATTTTTTCACAGCTTCAAGAGACTGTAGACCTAAGTATATAGTTTTAATTTCAACTGGATACCTCTACGCGTTCCCGAGATAAAGGGTTTTGACAGACAGACAGATAGACGGACGGAAAAAGTGATCCTATAAATTTCCTTTTGCCTTTTGAGGTACGGAACCCTAAAAATCGTGAGAAAACCTTTTCACTTACTTAAATATACCACAATTCAAGTTACAGGCTTTTGCCATTCGACGGTACGTCATCGAGCGGGGTCGGATGTCACAGTTTTGCGCTAAAACCGTTTAATTAATAACTGCCAACTGTTGGCAGAGATGAATCGTGAGTGTATTGTAAGTGAGTTAAGATTGGGGGAGGGGGAGGAGGTACCCCTTTCGGTGAAGGGTTAAAGATATTGTTTTCCTTTGGTGTATGTATTGTTATCTAATGTCCCGTCCCGTATGTCTAATGAAAGAATTGCTAAGCGCATTTTGTACTCAGTTGCAAATTGCAAAGTGGTAAGCGGAAACATGGGGGCCAACTTTTGCGATACAAAGATGTGCTAAAGCGTCACATGCGGAGATATGACATTGAGCCATCGCACTGGGAGACTTCGGCACAAGATCGGCCGAAATGGAGGCATACAGTGAGTACAAAAGTGCAAGCCTTTGAAGAGCAGAGGCGAGTGGAACTCGACGCGATGCGACCGCCTGGTGCCCGTTTATCGAAAGCTTGTATCTTGTAATACAAGTGGAAGTCCCTTTTTGACAGCTTTTGTTAGAAAGGGACTTCCACTTGGATTACAAGTTACAAGCTTTTGATAAACGGGCCCAGGACCTTTTTCTGATAACAATCATCATCATCATACTGTCCTGGTGCCCGTTTATCGAAAGCTTGTAGCTTGTAATACAAGTGGAAGTCCCTTTTTGACAGCTTTTGTTAGAAAGGGACTTCCACTTGTATTACAAACTACAAGCTTTTGATAAACGGGCCCCTAGCTGCGGTCATAAACTACAATTTTGTTGGAGAGGTGCTGACCTGCGGTGAGTGTGGCCGTATATTAACTGCAAAAATAGGCTACGTCAGCCACCTGAGAGCTCATGATCGTCGCTCTCACTAGCCAGAATAACCTCAGTCGCCGAGGCCGAAACCGGCCAGGACAGTATGATGATGATTGTTATCAGAAAAAGGTCCTGCTCCTTGTGCATAAGGAACTTTTCCATCAGGGAAGGGGCCTTATGCATATGGAGCTTATGACCCTTTTCTAAGAAAACCAACGAAGAGGTTTTACGTATAGTTGTGGTATAGTAGATGAGAAGAGGAATTTGTTAAGAACTATAGATAATAGAAGAGGAAATATGCTTAGGCACCTGATACGACACGACGAATTTATCAAAAACATCATAGAAGGGAAAGTTGAAGCAACGGGGAAGAAGGGAAGACCAAGGAGAGCGTACATGCATCAAATAAAGGAAAAACTCAACGTCGTGTCGTATCAGGCTGTCAAAGAAAAAGCAGTGGACCGCGAAACATGGAAATTGCTCCACCGACAAAGAATATTATGATGATGATGACTAACACTTACGTGTATATAGGCATCCGATCGCCATCTTTAAACCACAACATCATGGCTACGTCTCTGGACGGCGCCGCGAGGTTGCAGGGCAGTCTGGTCACCCGGCCTGGAGCAGACCAGACCTGGATGATACCTAGAAAAAATAGTTTATTTTAGACTTTTGGATCTGACGGTCCAGGGTTCGAGTCCATAAGGAAGGTTGAAGGTTGTTCTTGAATTCTAGATGTATTCAATTAAACTTCAAATTCAACTGTCACGATTTAAAGTAAAGAACGGGACCCTATTACTAAGACTCCACTGTCCATCTGTCCGTCTTCCGTCTATCTGTCACCAGGCTGTATCTTATGAACCGTGACAGCTAGACAGTTGAAATTTTCACAGGTGATGTGTTTCTGTTGCCGCTATAATAAGAAATACTGAAAACAGAATAAAATAAATATTTAAGTGGGGCTTCCGTACAGCAAACGTGATTTTTGCCATTTTTTGCGTAATGGTACGGAACCCTATGTGCGCGAGTCCGACTCGCACTCGGTTTTTTAAGGTTTATTTCAAGAATTTGGTGAGTTTAGGCCTCCATTTTTAATCACCAAGATGCTGGTTCGAAATCCGCGCGCTGCGTACAGTGAAAATTATATTTACACTGTACGCAGCGCGCGTACATATACTTAACAAATACTCAACTTTGAGATTGTAATAGTTATTTGTTATACAAGGGCGCAAAGTTGTATTTTACCCGCGAGTGTGGAATTGAAACACGAGCAAGCGAAAGGATTCTATAGTTGAACCACGAGCGAAGCGAGTGGTTCTAAAATAGAATCCTGAGCGTAGCGAGTGTTTTAACACACGAGACGTAAAATACATTTGCACCCGTGTGTAACACAAAACTTTTCCCCTCACTATAGCGAGTAAAGTGCAACATCCACAGGCGTTAGATCATCTTCATCAACTGGAATCACTCATTTTTTACGATACTATAACAAAAAACTGGAAATTCTGTACTGTTCAGTACTGTTACGTGAGAAGTTTTTAAGTAAAATTTTTGTTGACAATGTTGACATTTCTGACGTATGAAATTTAATGTCAATGATGCGTTTTGAAATTGCATCGACTTAACTTGTGCGTTTAGAATTATATTTAACATAATTATTAAAAAACAAACGTTTATTATGGAATTTGAAGGTTTATGACATAAAATCATTAAATAAAGCTAAATCTGGTATTTTTTATTAGATTCTCAAACCATTTATTTAATGATAATTAATATCGAACGAACCATTATTATGAGCATTTTACGTTTTATTTTTGTCAAGCTACTTAAACACGCTCCATCCAAGGTCAAGTTACTTTCCCCACTAGTGGATAAAATGCGTTTTTCCCCGCTTGTTTTAAAGGATAAAAGACGGCTTTCCGAGCTAGTGAGGGGAAAAATTATTTGCAGTCAAAGTAACTCGCATACCTACATTCTACGTCTGATAGAATAAATTTAATTTCTATTATTTTTCAGTTATGTGATTTTCACGTATTATTCGACACTTTCCAATAAGCACGCATATTTTGTACTGATATATCAAAAACTGTCACAGTCACATAAAAGCGATATCACAAAACAAATAAATCAAGCTCTGATAACAAATATCGCCATTTATTTGAACTATTGAATGAAATATTAAATATAAATTGACGCAGTAACATCTGGGGGCACGGCAGTGCCCCCGCCAAGACGAGCAAAGCAAAGCGCAAGGGCACTACCTACGTTTTCTCGAAGCACTTCGTCCTTTTTTTGAGCGTCGTTACTACAAGAACTATTGTATTATAACCGACTATTTAGGTCAGCAGATTTTTTTGTATCTCGTAGGTACGTTAGTGTCAAAACAAAAAAAGAGCCCATGAAGGGTGTACAGGATTTGGTATACCCGGTTTTGGACAAGGCATGTGACGACCGGTCTGGCCTAGTGGGTGGGCGTGTCTGTGAAGCCGATGGTCCTGGGTTCGAATCCCGGTAAGGGCATTTATTTGTGTGATGATATTTGTTCCTGAGCCATGGGTGTATTTATCTATATAAATACATAAAAAAACACCCATGACACATATATATATATTGTAGTAAGCTTTACGGCCCTTAAATACATATAATGTAACCCTTAACGCACGTGCAATTGTATGTATATGTATTTATCCTTGCTTATTCATATATTTAATTATATATAAATATATATATATATTTAGTGTACTCATAGTCATAAGGTATAATTAAGCATATTAGTATATTATGCATCTAGAAGTTTTACTTCGCTCAAAAGTTACGTTTCTTTATTGGTTTTTTTCTCTCAGTGCACCCACCTTGACGCTTTTCTGTTTAGCCCTATGGTTGACTGGTAGAGAATGCCTATAATGGCATTAAGTCCGCCTGTTGTACACTTTTTATGTGCAATAAAGTTTAAAATAAATAAAATAATGTACATAAAAACGGATTATATCGCGTATATTGAATTTATAATACATCTCGACGTGTCGAACCCTTTACAGCATTTGCGGCCAACGGGTGACTGAGGAAAAACTACAAAGTGCAAAAATACCCACATACTAAAATAATGAACCATCATAAACTATAAACTTTAAGGCTGGTTGTACATGCAAAATCAGTTCATAAGGCTAGTTATACACTACAACTATTTTCAAGTAAAGATATATATATACGCGATAAAACTTGCACTTTTTCCTCAGTCACCCGTTGACCACGAACGCTGTAAAGGGTTCGAAACGTCGGGATGTATTATAAATTCAATATAAGTACGCGATATAATCAGTTTTCATAGTATTAATTTATGAGTAACTATTTATTTATTTAATCTTTATTGCACAAAAGAAAATACAAATGTACAAAAGGCGGACTTAATGCTACAAGCCATTCTCTACCAGTCAACCTTCGGGCAAAGCAGATAACTTGTAGGCGGTGCAACATCACGTTGTAATTACAAAATAAAGTAGGTATTTTACACAACTCATACAACTAAACAAATACAAGTTATATAAATAATACATAGGTATAATACATACATATATAATTATATATATATATATATATATATATATATATATATATATATATATATATATATATATATATATATATATATATAATTATATATATATATATATATATATATATATATATATACATATACATATAAAGATACACGGTACCCGTAGACAATATTACATAATTGTACAGTCACAAAATTTGAACGTTTGTCACTTTTCGTTTCTATGTAATGGCATTAAGATACAAAAGTATAAATAAATGAAATTATTCTTATTCTTATAAGTGACTAACTTTCAAATTCAGTGACTGTACTATAATGTACATACGTTTACGTACATTGAGACGCGTGAACATCTGGTAGGTGAAGACAGATGAAGAGGATTAAGAGTTCGCTAGCCATTAGTGGTGTTAGCGCAAATTGCCGATGGCTGATGGCTTAGTGGTCCAAGTCATAGAAGATTTGCCCTAAATCGAGTTTCTATGGGTCTCTATTGTTTGACATAATTATTGAAAGTCATAATGTAATGATTGTCATATTATCATTAGTCGTAATTTGGTTTTTCTCAGAAACGCGTAACTTTTCAGGATTGCAATAAAACAAACCTAACCTAACCTATCTATAGGATAACCCGAGGAAAATCCTGTAATGTTTTCAGAATTACATTATGACTTTCAATAATTTATGTCAAACTAAGGGACCCCTGTTTCTATGTATTTTCATTCTCCTTTTATACCTCCTTTTTTACATACATATTTACTGATTACAACGGGTCTAAAGCGATATAATTTAATTATTTTTAAATAGATGATTGACGTCCCATCGAAATGTCAGTGGAGATATGGGTAAGCAAGACTAAACTACCCGAAAATAGTTTATAGAAATGTTCCATTTGAAACGTCGGATGAGGTAAAAAAAATGAAATTATATCGTGTTAGATCAGTTGTAAGCATTTAATAAGTGTGTGTACAAAACGCGAGAGCATAAAATGTTATACTTTACTTTATGATTCTCTTGTTACCCATGCAGTCACAACTAATCATGCTTGTTTTCAACTCATTAGTTTCGCAACTCACCACATTATCATATTATGTTCTTACATCAAATGAAAATATGAAGAGCCAAGATGATAACATAATTATAATGAAATAAAACTATTAAAACGGATTATATCGCGTATATTGATACATCCCGACGTTTCGAATCCTTTAGAGCGTTCGTGGTCAACGTGTGACTGAGGAAAAACTACAAAGTGCAAAAATACCTACAAACAAAAATAATTAACGGTCAAAGTCGGTTCATTAAGGCTAGTTATACAATACAACTATTTACGAGTAAAGATATACATATAAAGATATATATACGCGATAAAGCTTAACATATGAATGATAATTAAAATGCTTAACATGAATGGTGATGGACGGACGATGTTGTTTGTGCTTGTCTTCAATCATTTACAGGCACTGCAGTCTGCACTAAACCTCACTCTTTCATTCTGAGCATTTCTTCCGATTGCTATTGTCAGAAAAAACCGGCCAAGTGCGAGTCGGAATCGCGCACGAAGGGTTCCGCCATTACGCAAAAAATGGCAAAAAAAACACGTTGTATGGGAGCCTCACTTAAATATTTATTCTATTCTGTTTTTAGTATTTGTCATTATAGCGGCAACAGAAATATATCATCTGTGAAAATTTCCACTATTTAGCTATCAAGGTTCATGAGATACAGCCTGGTGACAGACGGACAGACAGACAGACAGTGAAGTCTTAGTAATAGGGTTCCGTTTTTACCCTTAGGGTTACGGAACCCTAAAAATGGATCATATTCGTATTCCGCTGCCGCCTATGACTTGCTTCCCCTATAAGCTAATACAACAAGCATCTCGCGTATGTAATGCCGGTCCGTGCGTGATGAAGGTTCATACAATTATTTAGAATTGCCGCCATTCATTCCACGGTGCATTGTAGACGGGCTTTTGCAATTTAGACTTTATTTCTTATAAAATAGGAATGATTATTGGAAAATGGTTTAGTAAGAGGAAATACGAGACATTTCCTCTTACTACACGTAAATATATGAATTTAAGGGATAGGTATGATTGGATTAGTACGTGTTGTTTTAGTGTCTAATCGTATCATGTCTTATATGTTTAAATTAGGTCCTTAATTATCAACTTCGAACCATTAAGATCTTATTTACTTCTTTTCTTGATGGACTTGAGGGCGGTGTTGCCCGTAGCCAATGTCACGTAAAAGGGTAGGAACAAAATAAATGCTCTTAGAGCACGACGCTGTTCGGTGGTTGTTGTAGTTGTCTCGTAAAACCGATAGCTGGATTTTACGAGAAGCACGTGGACTACCGGCCGTTGACTCCAAAATGGTGGTTAAACACGCTTTGAGATTAATTCTCCATTCACTGCACACTACCACATTAGATTATTGTATAATAAAGCTATCGATATTACACTTTAAACAATATTAATGAGCAAAAAACAAAGGAATTAATCACGAGGCTACTATCAAGATGGCGTTCGAACCGGAAGTCCTCTTATTTACTTATTTGTTTGGGTTTGCCAACAGACGCAATACAAAAAATACTTATACAGTGGAACCTCGATAGCACGAATCTCAAGGGAAACGCAAAAAACTTCGAGGTTTCGTCTTATCGAGAGCATCGACTTAAGGGGCCCACTGATTACCAGTCCGCTGGACGACATCCGACCTGTCAGTTGTTCGGAACTGTAAAATTTTTGTTCTAACTGACAGTCTGATATCGTCCGGCGGACTGATAATCAGTGGGCCCCTGTAGGGAGGTTCTCGTAGGTTTTTGTTTGTCATAAAGAAGTTTCGAGTTCCAGAGGTAAAACTCTTGAGAGATTCGTGTTAGAGAGGTAATTATAGAAACGTAGAAAGTACAGTCTTTATTGTGTGTTTCGAGTTACAGAGGTTTGTTTGTAAATAACTTCGAGTTATGGAGGTGGTAAAACAATACAACTGTTTTTCCCAGTTATAGAGGACAAATTTATTTTTCGAGTTATAGAGGTGAAAAATGTTATGAATAGTCGTGAAGGGAATCGCTGCTTACTTCGTCTTAATACTCTTTATGAAGTTGAATATTTCGAGTTATGGAGGTTTTGGGCTCTGTAGGGAAGGGAATTTTATTTCGTGTTAACGAGGATTTCGTCTTATCGAGGTTCGAGTTAGCGAGGTTCCATTGTAGCTGTAGATATGTTTTGAACTGATTTTGTGTCTAACATATCAAGTCTATTTATATAATAAGTTATTATAAAAACTTAATTCCATTAAAATAATTTGCCTACCCATAAAAGCAATAAAAACATGTCAATTTACATGTAAATTTTAAGGAATATGATCCGTTTCAATTTCTCTTAAGTGTAATGAAACATATCTCTCTTAAAACCGAGATGATTAACCACAAGCAATAAAATCTTAATTAACACCACAAGAATGCGAGATGAAAAATGAGCCATGTATATTTAGCGCTTAATGCTTGATTAATGCTGTGACTAACAAGCCAATTCGAACGTAAACTGACATCAGAATAATATCAGATTTAAACTAACAGAGCTGCCTTAATTTGTATTTATTTGACATTAATTCTCTTTTATTCAGCCCAACGTCAACTTTTCCCGGTATTAGGGCGTACATATGAAATATTTGCTGAATAACGGGTAACTGGTGGTCTCTTACCCAGTTAAAATGCAGCTCTTATAACTCCTGTTACCACTTATAACTCCGTTAAATTGCTGCTACAATGCTCTTAAGGAGCTATGTGAACTTAAAGCTGACTAAATTTGTGCCCACTTAAGAGTTATAAGAGCTGAAAACTCGCTGATTCTGCTCTTATACAGGTTGTATATTCAGCTTCAAGCGTATTCGTACTCCATTATTCGGCTGCTATACAGCTATCTGTGCTACTTGGGAATGGTGTCATTTTAGTTATCGTTCAATTCGCTCGTAGGTATATACTTGTCCGTACTTGCGAGCGAGACGTGCGATAACTAGGAGCGTTTTCACATTGTCCAATCCGATATCGGATGTAGGATCCTACATCCGCGCGAAACAATATGCCTACACAATCCATGCACACAAACAAATATTATCGATTCGACAGCTGACGGCGACATGGCTGAAATTATCGGTAGCGACTTTCCGATATCGGATGTCGGAAGGAGCCTATGAGAAAACCGCTGCAGGAGTTCCATAAGGCATCAAATCCGCCATTTTACGTTATCTATCGTTTTTTCGTAATAATTATTGATGAATAAATAAATACAGAAAAATACAAATGTCTTACATTTTAAAGCCTGACCAGTAATATATGATCATTGTCAAGAGGGCGCTGTTATTTTCATGTATAGGGTGACAGTTCAGAATAATATGAAAATATTAGTACCAGTGAAATTCCGCAACATGGCGCGTGATCATAATTATATTCCTGGTCAGGCTTTACTTCCATCCGACATCATTCAAGAAAGTAAATAAATGAAAATCTTTTATTTCAGACATAAGTCCGCCCGGATAAGAATAATATCGATAATTGAGTTTATCAATATAGAAACTTTTTAGAGACGTAATCTCTTATAAATCGATGAACACCGGTAGCATGCACGAAAAACTGTCACGTTGTGGACAGATCTCCATGGTAACGTTGTGGACAGATCTCCATGGTAACGTTAAGGCCTTTCATCAATGTTTTCTTATGACGGCAAAATTATCGTCCGTAAACCGACTTTACAGACAACCATATATTTTTTTTTCAATATTTATTTGTTCAGAGTACAAAGTACGGAATATCCACATCAGAGGGAGTTATAAGATCGCGCCCATAATCGACAAGGTTAAAGAACGCCGCCTACGATGGTTTGGACATGTACTCCGCCGCCCTGAAGACCATATGGTACGAGCCCTGAGCATACCCACGACAGCGCGAGGCGCCGGAAGACGGCCCGCCACCTGGTTAACGACGGTCCAGAAGGACCTAAAAGAGATAGGAATAGACAACACCGTAGCCCAAAACCGGGAACAGTGGAAAATGCAGACAAGGAGAGCCGACCCCAGATGATGGGATAAGGCTTAGGACAAGAAGAATATTTATTTGTTCAATATAGGTAAGTTATAATATTTCAAATATTTCAGTATCACTATGTCGTGCCTATTTGCATACAAATTCTGCCCCCTAAATCCTACAGCTGCTTATTAAAAAGAAGTAAGGTGCAAAAGTGTAACCATATTTTCGTTGACTGTACATGAACAGGGCGATGCTACAAATATTTACACCACACTACAAACATTGTGCTATTAGGTACTGAAGCTATGAAATTATGCCGATACTTCAAGCTTGGCCACAGATGACAGAATACAAGGGATATGCTACTTATTTTGTATTAGGAGTACTGACAACATTTTAAAAATTTAGTTTACTTATACAGAGATTAGTAGCTTACGACTGCCTTAGCAGTGTCAAACTGCCATATTCGCTAATGCCTGCGTAACTTACTTTCTATACATCTGCGGCAGTTAAGAGGGAAGAATACTACGAACCTACTCGTCCATACAAAAAGAAAAATGTTTTTCCACTTCTAAATATTTTCTATTTTCCATGATTTTATTTTGTATGCTTGTTTGCCACCGACGTGGTATAAAAAAAAGTACGTTATTGACACAATGAAAGACTAGGTTTATAGGTTTTTTCTTCCAAATTGGCAAAAAACATTTTTTTTAAAGCGAAGCCTAGAATATATTATGCTGAAGCGATCGACATCAAAATCAGTGATTTGTTAAGAAGTGGAAACCGTTTCCTACCGAAATGGAAATTTCATCAAAAAAGTATTTACCTAATAGGATCGCAAAGCTATTCTTCCCTTTTAACATTTAAATCCGCTCCTAATTTACAGAATATATGCAAAAATAGATATAATCCTCTGAATTTTTTGAAATATTTTTTCATCATCATCATCATATCAGCCCTTTATCGCCCACTGCTAAGCATAAATAATAGGCCTCTCTTCCAGTACGTCACTTGTCCCGGTCCTGAACTAATCTCATCCAGAACGGACCAGCAATCTTCCGGATGTGTCATTTTAGTTTGGTAATGAGGGAACCAACGTCTTGCACCTTGGTGCGGCGACGGATCTCGACATTCCTTATTCGATCTTGAAACTTGGAATATTTTACAATAGGGTATTTGACTACTAGTTAAATCAGTTTCTTTTTTATTATTATTTGTTTCTATTTTTATTGTTCTTGTGTGTTGGGTTTTTATTGTTCAGTGTAAGTTTTAACATTGTAAATTTACTTCCATTTTGGATTTGTAAGTATTTACATACTTACTCTTATTCTAATTGTGTCGACAATCCTTATTGGAGCTATAATTTTATTTCATTAGTATTGTTGTTATTTTCATTTTTATTTTGACGATCATGATAGAAATTCTAATATTTTTGACATTAATGCAAACATTATGTAATTGTCTTTCATGAAATAAATCATCTAATCTTTTCGAACTGTCTACACGATTTTGCTACTATGGAATTTATATGAAACACTAGCATGTGACGTCACAATCAAATTACCTACTCTTTATAGTTTTATACGGGTTTTAAAATAGAAATTGTGTCTAAAAATAACCGCTGTCTACGTTTCTCTATTTTTTATTTTATTTATTTGGGGCATCAACAGCAAATCTCTATTAATCTTCCGATTCTTTATTTCATGCATGGTGTAAAATAATTTATTTTAAATACAGTCAAATACCCTATAGATGAAAGTTTAAATTTTCAAAAGGTAAAAAGGGATTTAAATAAACTTCTGAGATATTCCGATGTTTCTGAGATATTCGACTTTCCATTTTTTGAAAACACGCTTCACGTAGCTCCGCATGTAAACTTGCATATCTCTTTTATTGTCATATCTGTGGTCCAGACTAATAACGGTTATTCTAGCTCCAGACCGGAAGCCTGCCCGTAATTAGTTTAAAAACACGCCATAGTTGCTTGTTGCTGCCTAATTGTATAGGTAACAATGGAAAATGAAGGCTCTTAGGGCCACTTGCACCTTTTCACTAACCCGGAGTTAACCGGTTAAACCCGAAGTTACTATGGTTAACAGTATTTCACATTGAGTTAACCCCGGGTTAGTGGGATGGTGGAAGTGGGCCTTATGGGGTTAAAAATTAAAAGGTCGATTTTTACAAGTTTTTGTACTATAATATATTTATAATGAAATTATAAGCGAGCAGCTGCTTACTTATCTGATGTGCCTAGATAATGCCACACAGTGTCCAATATTATATATGTACTAACTTTTATTAAAGTATAATTCACAAATTTATTTACGTACAAGATATATACAGTGGTACTACGTAAACGAAATTAATAACTAGCTTAAATCTAAAATAGGCCCTTGAGACATTGTACCAAGGATGCTGGCGGCATTTCCCCGCTGTATCGCAATGCTGATACGTTGTGCGAGAAAGCCGCCAGCTCTTCGGTCACCAGTTACGTCAACCAGACGCTTCGCGATTTCTGCAAACAACTTATGCGCGCTGGGACCCCATGGACCTAGAGTTTCAACTCCAAATGGAACGAAATGATACTCTCTACCGAGGCTCTTATATTTATTACGTTTTAAAATTTCGGCGCTTTCCGCCGCTCCGCCCGCTTTTACATTAGTCCGTTGGAGGTGGGACGGTGCCAGTGTGTCTACGCAGGTAGCATCCCACACCAACATCCGTCCCAAGCTCCAAGGAACCAAGGACATCCCATCGGGCCTCTTGCCATCATCTCTGATAATGCCAGTCGGCTCAAGAAGAGCGGGTACATTGATGGTGGCAAGAGACCGACGGATTATGTCATTAAGCGACGCATGTCTTGAAAAACGGCCGGCACTTTTTTGACAAGATAATCCATGGTGTCCCAGTCGGTCCACGTCCGTGCCACAAGAGCATATGTGTGGCGTACACACCGAAACCCCGAGTCGCAAACCAGTCGCCAGTCTAAGGGAGGCCGGATCCAAGAAAGTACCAGTATTAGGCGAAGGATGGGCATGTAGCCAGTAACCCGCTTCCCGGGCTCCGACCGCCAAAAGCCTCGCGCGGTCTGGACCTGTACAGTTGTTTAGGAGAATATTGTAAGTTAAATCACAGTAAACATTATCCCAACTCCTTTGTGAATTTGGGTTGTCTGGAAATTGTTTTCCCGGGCAAGCAATTTTAAAAGCATTTTTGGCGTCCTCAAAGCCCGCAATCTCACAGTTTGTGGGCAAAGCCCTTAAAATATTTCCTATGAGACCAGACGTGCTATGAGTGGACGCCAAATAGGCTGGGGAAGCCACACTGGAAATTTTGCGAATTCCTAAACCTCCAAACCGAATAGGGAGGGACGCTTGAGACCAGGAAGGCTCACTTAGCTGAATGTTTAGAATCGTCTCTAAACTAATTTTGATCAAACCATCTAAAGGCGACAATATGTACTTAGTTCAAAGTTTGTAAAGTCATATCACATCACTAAGTAACATCACAACATCAGTCTAACTTATTGTTTAAGAGGGACAAGTGGCTTTAAATTAAAAGCCACTTGTCCAATCTGTTTTAAACACATTGACCGAAGGAGTAGTATTATATAATATAAAGTAGTAGGTACTTGTCCGTACATGTATTGGCTCAGGTGAGACGTACATACGATAACTAAAAAATATCATTCAAATATCATTCTGATGTCACTGTACGTTCGAATTAGCCTGTAGGTATCTGTCTTCTAAAAATTTCTCAACCAGTCAAAACTCCCAAAAACGTAGGAATATTTCTACTCACTCAAACATTCTCCATGAAGGAATAATTCCGAGTTAATAAGGCCCCGTGCTGCACAATTTCCGCCGTGGCTGCTGCGAATTTCGCGCTCTAAATGGATTTTAATAAGTGACAGAAATATATTCTAGAATTCCCCCTAAATTTAATTAAGTTATCTCTTGCGAGGTTTGATATTTTTGTTGGTGACAGTCGTGTTTAAAATAAAATTAGCTTCTGCCCGCGATTTCGTCTGCGTCGGATGATATCGATTGATAACAACTATCCTAAGTCCTTCCTTGAGCCTCAACCTATAGACATACCAAATTGCATCTAAATCGATTCAGCGGTTTAAGCGTAAAAAGGTAACACACAGACAGTTACTTTCGCATTTTAAATAATATTCGTAGGGATTGAAAATGTTGTTCAGAGGTTTTTTTTTTGATCAAGAACATTATTTAATTCCACTAATAAAATATATATTACAATTTCATTATATCCCATTATGAATTGTAACACAACGCAGCTTGCCTTTTCTGGATGTCAAAGTGATTGGTCAAGTCGACGGAACCCTGACGCATACTGTAGGTATACAGGAAGCCAACACACACGGATATGTGTTTGAACGCTTTTTCTCATCTGCATCCCCAACACTTACAATCAGCTGTCAGCTTGCTAGTGAACAGAGCACAGGATCTGTGTGACCCTGAATATTTAAAGAGCGAGATGTCGCATATTCAGGAGGTACTTAGGTGGAACGGGGAGGTAGTTAAAACTTATTTTATGCGAATAAGTCCTGTCGTTGTAAATGATAATGAGTAAAAATCGTGAAAGTTTAAATCAGTGTTTTGTCACTGTTTTTATACAAAACCCTAAATTATTGATTAATTTTATTAAAAAAATATGACATTTTATTGAAATTAATAAATCATTTTTATAATTTACAATAAGAAACAGTGACTCAGAAAGAAAAATACCTATTAAAGATAAGATAAGATAAGATAAGATAAGATAAGATAAGATAATTTATTCCATAACAATTTTACAATCATGTCGTTACATTAAAGCTGCAATAACAGAAAACTTATATCACTGGTTACTTGAAAGTTTTATATTTATTATTACACATAAAAAAACGCTCTCACTCTTTCTAATAATTAGAAGAAAAAAAACTAAACTTCCACCATTCCTTATTAGCATGCTTGTTACAACATAAACCATCCAATTCGCGCCGCTCCCTTAGGGAGTATGTGCACCATGTATAAGATTGGAAGCACTGATGCAAGAATAGAACCAGCTGTGCCAGCTTGGGGCGGAAATTGCCAGACAACTGCATTCCCACCTAGAGCTCAGTGGATCTGGTAATTACTTCCAAAAGGCACTATCTACAGCCGCTAATATTTTAAAATGAGCTTAGCTTAAAGAGAATAAGGTTGGTAAATGATTGAGGAGTTTATAAAATGCGATAGTTTGAAAGTAATCAGGGTAGATGTACAATTGAGAGGTTCGGAAATTGTTGTTGATGATGGAATAGGATGCGTTGAATGAGAATTATATACATATTTGGTGACACGTGCAATTTAATTGGCAATGTTACATATATGTAACATTGTCTTCGGTTACAGATGTAGTGTATAATTATTTGCCATCGTTTTTTCACGGAAACGTACGAACGTGTCTTTCTATTTCAGTCAGTCTAGTCTCGGTACAAAAAGTACTGGGGTTGACTGAAGTAGTAGCATGACAAATACGCACGTTTGCGAGAAAATACGATGAAAAACAATTATGCACTATCTGTACCGCGAAAGTTACTCGTCGTAGACAAAGCTCAAAGTTTTAGTACATCACATATTTTAAAGAATAAAAAAACCAAGGTGCTTAAACCGACGCACGTGTAAGTAAAATTCACCAGGAAAAACATAAGAAAATAGATAAAGAATAATACGTATATTTTCCGGGTCACATAAGGAGGTAAAAAAGCATGATGATTGATATTTTTATGTTGGAAAGTTTGTCAGTAGTTGAACCTGAAGCTAGGTACCGTTCGGATTCAGACTTACTACGGCAGCAGTCCAGCATTATCTGCTGTAACGCTTGTGCAGTTTTAATCCGAATGGTACCTTAAAAGTAAAATTATATTTTATTTACTGGTATATAAATAATCAGTATACAAGTGTGGACAAGGATTTAAAACGTCTGTTTAATTAAATAAAAATACCAACCAAAAATATTGTAATGTTTAAAATGCGATGTTACTTTTTTAACGAGTTCATTTTCATTTGTTCTGTGAAATTTGGTTTGGTGTTGAATAACATTAAATTAACAAACAGATGCTCAAGGCGATATAATTGAATCAAAGCTGTATTATTTTAATTTTATTTACATTCCCAACGTTGTTTGTTTATTTTTGTACCTAGTCTAGCCATACTTTCTGCAACTACATTAATTGTACATAACAAATATGAATTAAAACTATATTGAATTAAATTAAACGTGCTAAATGGAGAAACTAATTACAAATTTGATATGCCTTATGATTATTCGATGTTGTCATCCCTTACTACGTGCTTTTTAATAAACGAGCGACGCGTCTCAAAAATAAGCGACACATTTTCATCACAACCAGGAATTTCGAACCTATAGCTTTTAAAATGTTCTGTAAGTTATTTCAAGTGTCGCGTACGAACTAGAACAGGCCTTGTTCTCTAAGATACAAATCATTTTTTTTATCCAGAGGAACAAATTTTGGCTTGCTTAGGAGTCATTGTTGTCTCAATGAAATTGAAAAATTAATAAATTATATTCAGGTTTGGAGAGTAGGAGTTTCGTCCTCTATGTATGAGCTTTAACAAATGTAATTTTTTAATCCTCTACTTACTTAAAAACATCTTACGCTTATATTTTTAACAGTTCTTTCTACTACCAAAAAACTATTTATAGTATAAAGAAAACCTCCTTCACTACCACTATCAGATATTTCGAATTTTTCGTCCTGCCCTTGGGTCTAAGCGCAACTCCTTACTAAAGCTCGTTAATCCACACGTCCAATACTCACACACAAAAACTCAATAACTACTAACACACACGTTATCCCGTCCGTACATTTATTCCGAAGACGGACAAGCTAATTACAGCATCTGGGACAGGGAAATCCCTCGTAATTTTCTACTTGACGAACTGGCCGACGAAACTAACAGGCCAATTCGAACGTACACACACTGACATCTCACTGTCATTCAGCTTAGAAATAAATGAAGTGGAAAAATTCACTGTTTTGGGCGAGACTCGAACACGCGGCTCTAGATCAATAGCCCATCGCTCTGCCAACTGAGCTACCGAGACTCTACTCGATGACAGCGAATATTTCCACTAAATCACTCATATGAGTCTTAGGGAGTCATCTAGTGACATCTACTTACCGCTAAATTAATTTTGTATCAAGCAGAGTATCTGTCATCGTTTCTGGTGAATTTCCAATATGAGTTCCACTCCGGTAGCCGTTTAAAAAGTGTAACAATCTTACGGTAGATGTCGCTAGGGTGCTAACCTAGAAGGTCCATATGGTGGTAATATTTGTGGTCCATATGGTGGTAATATTTGTGCCATTTTCAATCAAAAGGGTACTTATTGTCGGTTGTCAATAAGGCGCTATTTCCATACAGAAATCAACCCTATTGACAAGCGACAATGTGGTACCTTTTGATTGAAAATAGCACATTTGCTGTTGGGTAACATCTTGGTAGCTTAGATGGAACAACACTAAGCCAGTGATCCAGCGCTCGTGAGTTCAAGTCTCACCCAAGACAGTAAATTTTTTCACCGTTAATTAATTTCTAAGCTTAATTAATCTACCGCTAAATCGTCTAAGCTTCGTGGTATCGTTTGCACGCCTGCAAAATACAAATATAATTAATTTTTGCTTAATACAAAATTAATTTTATGTCATTCAGATTATCGTGCGTTTCGCTCGTCCTTGTACATTAAATTTACATGTACGGGCGATATGCACGATAACTAAATAACATGATTCAAATTTCATTCTGATGTCAGTGTATGTTCGAATTGGCCTGCAAATGGCTCCAGAATAGACAACGGTTGGACATGTTGCTTGTGTTTAATTTATGTATGTCTTTCGAGTTTCTGGTGTATTATAATTAAGAGATATATCGTTATACCCTCGCCCTGAGCACTGTATAAACTTATCTTGCTATATACTTTACTCGCAGATTGTTTTGCTCTGTAGTTTTCATCATGGAGACTATATAAAGGAGCCAAATCTCTATGTATGAAAAGTGTCCATCAAAAAACAGTAATTAGGCGGCGCCACCATACACCGAAATACTACCAAAACAACCTACGTAATTTGGTCGGATTATTTGTTGCCTTATATGGTTCATGTTATACTCATGTCCCAGAGTCTTACTAGCGCCACCGGAGAGATTAGGAACTATTATTTAAAGCTGAAAGCGGTCACTTTTGCAACAATTCTGCCATAAGAGATTGGCGTCCTTTCTATACCATCCATAGTTTTCATGGTAATTTCTAGCCTATTGAAAGATGTACTTTTTTTTACTCCCGTACTTTTATTTGTCATCTAAACGGTCGTGCACACATCTTTAAAACCCTACCTTATAATTGTCAAGACAAGTCTTTAGTCTATTCCCCAAAAACGCATTTGTGCATACACGCAGGATCTTTTTGGCACTTTTCGATACTTCGTGTAATGACCACTTAAAAATAAATGTATGAAATACATTGTTGCCAACCTTATTTTTTTAAATGTCATCTATGACAAATAAGTGAACCATATACATGTTTTTTTTTGCTTTAATGCTAATATACGGGCAAGATAATGTATTGGGACAACGAATGCATTGCTAACATTGTTTCTTCATAATCATGAGCTAGTTGTGGAAATAAATATATGGACCGTTTTTCTGCCTCCTCATTTATAATTCCTCATACCTAACGAGGCGTTTAGGAGGTTAGAACATTTTAGAATGCGACACTGTACTACCCACATATCATACATAAGCCTACCCACAACATCGCTGGCGGCCCACAAACATACAAGTGCAGCAGGCCACTATATTTTTAGTAACATTACGGGCAGGCCACATAAGACGCCGGCAAACCACTGAAGTTACAGCGCAGCCACTATAAATTTCCATCACTTTACCAGCAGGCCATATAAATAGGTAGCCGGCGAATCGAAGTGTAAACTTTACCAGTAGGCCACGAAGTCGTACCTTCTATTAGCTGTGCCTAAAGCGCTCTCTACATTAACGCGCTCGATACCTGGCATCACCGGAACGTAATGTCTTTGCAAGTAGTTGGATGTATTTAGGCGGCCGGCGTGTCAAAGTGTAAACGTTACCGGCCACTACTCATTTATCTCACAAGTTATCATCTTTTGAAGCGATTCATACGTTTATTGTCTACTAACGTATGGTTATGTTTTCTATTCCTTGTCTGGACCTTCCGTGCCCGCCGCTCATGCATATTCAGTTCACGCCCGCAATTAGACCGCTCCATAGTTTTGAGCCGCCAATTATTTTTCACAATCCGCTTTTTGTATGATTCGGAGCGGTATGTTAGTATGAATTTGGTTAGGTTAGTGTGAAATACTAACTTTTTTGGAACATAGACTGTCTATACCTGTCTCGTTAAATGATGATCCCTGACATTATCACAGCGAACTTACAATGGTCCTAAGTGCCATAAATGCTACTAACATGCTATGCCCCTTCGGCATAACCTTTCGGCCCTTGCTGTGTTGTCCTTCATGCCAATTCTTACCATTTTGAAAAAAAAAAACGAAACAAAAAATCTTATTACAGAAGCAGTTCTGCAGAGGAGAACATTCGGACATACGAAAACGTTTTCGAAATGAAGTTCACAAATGCTGGGTCAACAAATTGTATTAAAAACCTCACAAAACCTCATTTAATTCTATTTGGTCTAACCCTTTCTCGTTTAGCCTGCCGCTTTTGGCCACTATCGCCTAGATGTTTTTTTACAAATCGAAACTGGACTTTTTCATTCTGCCGTTATTTCATTTGCTCGGAGTTTGGGCTCAACTCGGCTCAGTGCGACCACGCTATTGAAGCCTCGCTTACGCTGGGATAGTATTTAGACGAGTACAGTAATGATACCAGCAGCCATCATCATCATCATCATCATCACTTAAGAGCTTTGCTCTTGTCGGTGGAGTAATTGCCAGTCCTTTTTTCCCGAGCCAGTCTTTTGATTTGCTCGTACGATGCATTCTCTTTTACTTGGCTCAGGTATGTGATTCTAGGCTTTCCACTGCCTCTCGTCTTTTCAATTTTTCCTTCCAGGATGTTAACGAAAAAGTTGTCGTTTCGTATTAGGTGTCCTAACATCTTGCCTCTCCTATTCCTTATGGTATTTAATAAGCTTCGCCTTTCTCCTACCATATTCAAAACCTCTTCATTCGTCTTTGTTTCAGTCCAGCTAATCCTTTCCATTCTCCGCCAAGCAGCCATATCGTCCCCAAAATGACGATGGTCGCTCCCCACATCAGTGGTTTGGTCCCGACTGTAGTAAATGTTCGGCTACCGCAGACTTATTTATTTGACTTTTTTACCACCATATGTGACCACGAACGTAACGTCACGTTCTAAACGTCGGGCCATGAATAAATGTAAGTTTTTACGCGATTAAGTCCCGTGTTAGTTTTAAAAGTATTACACAATGACGTCACGGTCAACATTACTTTTTTTATATTTCTATCCGACTTATTAAGGCGGTTCCCTGAGCCAGAAGGCGAAAAATCTCCTTATATGATCCTGTTTTTCTAAGAGGCGTTGATATTCGTAGACGTGGAAAAAATATATGTAGTTCTTGACTATATTATCTTTAATATCATAGATTCCGATACACGAATTATGAAACTTCGCTCGATACAATTAATTCCCAAAGTAACCTCTAACTCGGACTTTTAATCCAACTTTACTCGGTTATTTATTATGTGATACTATAAACAAAAAAAAGAAGAAAAAACAATGTTAACTTAAATGATAATTTCATAGCTTTTGAATTTCGATATTGTAGGGTAACGTTTTTAAAATAAATAAAAATCGACAAAATTCGATCAAAATTGACACTTGGCGCGCATTATCTTTCCCGTTCTTTCTTGCGAAATGTGACAGAGACAGCGGCAAAAGTTGTTTAAAAACAACTGCTATCTCAGTTTTTCCAATAATAATCTAGTGCTTTATCTCATGCATGGTGTGAAATCATTTATTTTAAATATAGCCAAACACCCTGTTCTATCTCAATCAATTAAGCGAACAATTGTGCCAAAATATTAGTTGGTAGATTGGGCTATCTAAATTACCCTTCTGTAGTGTTATTCACAACGCTAAATGAGCGTAGGCGAATATCTATATATTCGCCTACGCTCATTTAGCGTTGTGAATAACAAACCGGCCAAACAAGTTCGTCAGTAGAAAAAGGCGCAAAATTCAAATTTTCTATGGGATAATAAAATAACCCTTCGCGCCTACATTTCTTTAAATTTGCCGCTCTTTTCTAGTGACGGAAATGGCTTGACAGAGTATAACTAAAATCAACTGTTAAATGTTTTATCGTTGGTCACTAAACGGCCTACGAAGCCGGAGGTCCCGGGTTCGAATCCCGGTAAGGTGTTTATCACAAATATTTTGTTCCTGAGTTATGGATGTTTTTTTATGTAGGAATACAAATATTTATATGTAACTATATATTATATACTAGCGACCCGCCCGGGCTTCACACGGGTTACCCTTAACAAATTATACACCTAAACCAAAGATAGATATAACTCCGTAATAGATGGATACAGTCTAAGGAAAAAACGTGCCTCGAAAATCAAGAAAATTTGATTCTCGTTCAGAGGGCGCTACTAGTTTTGGCCTACAGTCGTATAGATGGCGTTGACGGTTTCGTTTGTTATTTAACAATTTTAACACATATCAGTGAAAGAACATGGGTCAAAATCATAAAAATAATTAATGCAAATAAAAAAAATAATTTATCTATATTTAAATACATATTATCGTATTTTTATAAATCTTCATTTTTAGTTTTAAAGTGTGTCGACAGATGGCAGTGAATTTACTGGGGTTACAAAATTTACTATGACAGTACCGCTCTAGTATAAGTTACTCTATGACCTAAACCTTCCTCAAGAATCGCTCTATTGATAAGTGAAAACCGCATGAAAATCTGTTCAGTAGTTTTTGAGTTTATTGCGAACATACAGGCACACAGACATACAGTCAGACGCGGCGGGGAACTTTGTCTTATAAGATGTATAGATATCGTCGTAAAGATAACGAAATTTCCTGCACCACATGCTAGTTTCTCTTTTAAACACATCATACACTCAAAAACAATATTAAAAGGTTAGAAGGTCACATTTGCCTTCACTCGGTGAGTCATAGAAACATAGGCCGGTTACCAAAGATTGGATATCTCGTCTAATATATTAGACTAAGTGTTTTATTGGTCTTAGATCTTGATCATTTAATTTACGTAAGATTTAATGCTTGATATATTACATTGAACTCTATGGCTTAGATAATAAGAGTGAAGGATCCAGAGCAAGTCAGTGGGTAGAACAAATAATCAAAATATTTATCTAATGTATGTTTCTATTGAGGATAATTTTTTTATAGCCTCATTTATTCCTTAATTTAAAAATACATTACAATAATAAAAATATACATAACAATTCGTAAATAATTTCACGTGCAAAATAGTTTAGAATAGCAATTTCAATTTCATAACTCATTTGAACATTAAGTACAATTAATATTAATTTAATTACTATCTAGAATTTTAATCAATCTATATTAAACAATTAAATACGATATTGAGGATATAACAACACCTATTTACATTGTCATGTTCAGACGGGTCTTCGTATAAAAAAGCCATACTAAACAATGACATTGTCGCATACGCAATCTGTAGGCGAGGGGAGCGGGGCGTGAACCACGCGACCAAAACGTCGTAAGCGCCATAAAATTCATGGCGCTTACGCGTTTAAGTCGCGAGATTCACGCTCCGCTTCCATAGTTTGTTGTCGGTCGGTAACAAATCATTGCGCAAAATACTGTTTCTTTGTGCCGGTTCTATAAGTTAGTAAGTATTGATAATAGTTCAATGCTTCTGCTGTCCTTGCACTGCCCCGTTCAATAGCAGTCCTTGCAAGTTACTTACTCCCACAAACGCACCTACATTGGGTACAGAAAACCCTCACACGAATTTACATACAACCTGCGTTCGTAATCCAGGAATCGTTTACTAAAATCCAAAGAGAACAAAGGGATAAAATTAAAAGTGTTTGGGCAAAAAGTTTAGAATCAGATAAATTGCAAACGAAATGGTTTCCTTTTTGGAGAGATTTTTAGTTTTTACTCGACTGGCAAAGTGGAGGGGAGTGGAAGGGAGTGGAGTTTTTTTTACAGTAAGTTAGATTATGAAGGCATTTATTTACATAAAAGTTATTTAAACAGTGGTACTACTAAACTAAATTAATAACTAGCTTCAATCGAAAATAGGCCCTTGAGGCATTGTCCGGACGGTGATTAGTCTTTTGTGCTTAAGCCTTTGGTTACATGAGATATATTAGAATAAGAATAAGAATAAGAAAACATTTATTGCCACACAACAGAAATTACAGGAAACGAATAACATAAAAAATTGGCGTGCGCGACAAAAGGAGCGGGCTCAGCATATGCTGCGCCAGCCACTTCACCAGGAATTGACCGCACAGCGCTGATTTTCAGTCCGCCCCCTTACTGAACCACTTTGATATGTGCGCGGGATATTATTTTTACAGATATATATATGTGTATGCAGGTTAAATTTAGAATAATTACACGAAAAAATTCATAGTTAAACTCTAACAAAGTATTATTACAGTTTCATACAGTTTACAAAATTTCATACAATTAACAAGTTTAACTGTTTATCTTAAAATTATTAATAAAATACTTTTCATTCATATTATACTTGAAAGTTCGTACGGAACCCTCGGTGCTCGAGTTAATTGAACCTTAGATTTAGATTTATTTCAGAATATGTAAAGGTACGAGCAGTTAGATGTCATTTCTGGCATATATTAATTAATAGGATAATTTTCTACACATTCTAAACTTAATTTCAGTAATCCGAAATTACACTTGAAATTGATCTGAATTTAAGCAGTAAAACTAAAAACCGATATCCCGTACAAAGGGAGGAAGTTCCGGTCCGGATGGCGATTAATCTAAAATAATTGGCGATTTTAATCAATCCGGAATTCTGTTCCGATACTTTTCCGGTGGATTAATTATGTCCGACTTTAATTCGGAGCTCATTATTGATCAGTTTAAAGATGGTGTGACTGCATGGTGTCGCCGCCGAGGAAAAGCTCCAATATTTATTTTAGCCCTTAAATGCATGATTTTTTTTATTTTTGGAACCCATTTTATTTTATTTTATTTTTCATTTTCTGTTGAATCTGTGAGCTGTGCAAGCTGTGTGTGTGTATACATTTGGCAACAATATGCATTTAAGGGTTAAAACATTGTTATTATTACTATAGAAAAGCTATACCAAACAATGAAATTGTCGCAATCGCAACCTGTACCACGCGACGAAAACGTCGTAAGCGCCATAAAAATGTATGGCGCTTACGCGTTAAGGTCCCGAGATTCACGCTCCGCTTCTATGGTTTGATGTTAAAACAACATCCACTTATGACGCAAAATGGTTCTCTGTGGCGGTTCTATACGTTTGTAATAATAGTTCAATGTTTTAGAACTGTCGTTTGAATTCTTAGAAAAAAAGAAAAAGTGGAAAAAAATCCGCAGATCTACCAACTGAACTACGTTTGTTTCGTTCTTAAAGGTACAGGGAGCTGCAAAAGTGCATACCCACTTTATGAAACACAACCACCACTATGTTACAGTTTGATGTGTATTGTTTTTCTTTGTCTCCTTGTATTTTTTTTATTTTGTGCCTTGGTTTTACTGTAATGCTGTTACTTTTTTCATCAATAAAATAAATGAATAAATTCCCCATATTTTCTTGAATTCTAGTTCTGATACAGCACTAGAATTATGATATAATATCCGTTAAACTTGAAACATAAGCTATTATAAATTATTTCCAATTCGCCATACTTAGAATTGGTAAAATGACTGGAGTATCATCAATCTACAGTAAAAGGCTTAAAGTGACTGGAACTGTGCTTAATTAAAACCAGTATTCACACTTTGACAGTGAAAATTACTTGAAATCTGTTTTGATTAGGGTAGACCGGGGCGAAACGGATCAATTTTTCTTAGTCGTTGAATTAATACAACTTTTAAATGTAAACAGAAACGTAAGTAGGTACCATGTAAACTGGATGATATACTTTCTACTTTCAAATAATATACGTATTAAAATAATATGAGTAGGTATGAAAAATTAAATATGATGAAGAGAAAACTAAATCAAAATGGTTGCGTACCCAAAGGGTAAAAGCGGGTACCCTATTACTAAGATTCCACTGTCCGTCTATCCGTCTGTCTGTCACCAGGCTGTATCTCATGAACCGTGATACACAGACAGATCATGTATTTCTGTTGCCGCTATAACAACGAATACAAAAAACAAAATAAAATAATTATTTAAGTTGGGCTTCCATACAACTAACGGTACGACACGGAACTCTTTGTGCGCGGGTCCGACTCGCACTTGGCAGGTTTTATACCAATATCTCCGTAATTTTACCCTAGCTCCGATATTGCCTCGGTTAATCTCTAACGTACAGGCCAATTAGAATGATTGACACCAAAATGACATCTAAATCGTACGTAAGTAAAATAAATTAACCATAAAGACAACCACTTTAAATTCCAATTAACATTGAATAAAGCTATGTTTAAACTAAATTAACGCTAACAGAATCTAAGGAAAAACGAAATAGAAAAACTTTAAATATGTACATGCTTTTCTGCTTAAAATTATTGCTATCTAAGTTATAAAATTATATCCAGTACTGTAGAAGTTATGAGGGAACAATTTGTAAGTATTTAATCTAATCTAATCTAATGAACATACATACCTACATACATACCCACATATACCGGTCAAAATCATAACCCTAACCATTGCCGTAGTCGGGTAAAAGGAATACCGTCCAAAAGATCCGCCTGCTAAATGCTCGTAATGATCCGATTCCCCCAGTGATCCGAATCGCCCCAGTCTACCCTAAATGAACTTTTGGATTTTCCTCGACATTCCATTGACAGTTTAATTACTAAATTGCAATAGACAACTGCAACCGGAATGGCAGCGTTTTAACGGAAATTGCTATTGAGAATGCGTTAATAATTATCTACCTATATAAGCAAATTCGATTTTGTCAATGACTGTAAGTTACACGACCTTACTGTAATTCCGAAAGAAAAAAACCGGCCAAGTACGAGTCGTACTCGCATTCCAAGGGTTCCGTACATTGCACAATTTAAACAATGTATTTTTTATGTGAAACGTGCGAAACGGCAAAGTGCGAGTCGGACTCGCGCACTAAGGGTTCCGTACCATTACGCAAAAAAAAAACACGTTTGTTGTATGGGAGCCCCACTTAAATATTTATTTTTTTCTGTTTTTAGTATTTTTAAATTTGATGTTATAGCGGCAACAGAAATACATCACCTGCGAACATTTGAACTGTCTAACTATCACTGTTCATGAGATACAGCCTGGTGACAGACAAACGGATAGACGGACAGGCAGACGGACATAGATGAGTCTTAGTAATAGGGTCCCGTTTTTACCCTTTGGGTACGGAACCCTAAAACAAAACGTGCTTAGAAAGTACAGTGCTCTAGAGCAGAAACGTATCATTTTCTGCACACTTTTTAGAACAACGACCTAGTTTCAGAGCATGAGAAATGAAAATTTATTAAGGCACGGTTTTCTAATTTTACTTTGAAAGGGAAATGTCGCACTCATACAAAATATAGTGACAGTCAAAGAAAGTCCATGAGACAACAAAAGCAGCGTGCAGTAGTGGACGGACGGACGTTTGTGAACGAGAACGTTCATTTGCTGATAGCATTCAGCCTTTGTCAACGTAGAGCTTTGAAGCTACTAGAATAGGGAATATTACGCGAAACTCTGCGAAGGGCGCCGCTACCACAATCTGAGGATCGCGAAACAAGAAAGTATATGATAGAAAGTCCATGGAACAACAAAAGCTTGCAGTAGTGGACGTTTCTGAACGAGAACGTCCATTTTATGGAAGGTAGAGGTAAGGAAATTAATCTTCATGTATCAAAAAGTGACTGTAATAAACAGTAAATAGGCGGCGCCACCATACACTGAAGTACCTATTATTTAAATAGATGTGCACCCGTGCGACCGTGAGGGACAGAACATACGCAATGCGACAAAATTAAAAACACGTTTATTATTATTAACATTCCTGACAACATACCAGAAACAACCTACGTAATTTGGTCGGGTTATTTGCTGCCCCTCCCCGTTTCATCTCTACATTTTTATACCTCTATGGTTCATGTCATAAAGTCTCCTATATATTACTGTTTGGTCTCAGAGCCTACCTAGCGCCACCGGAGAGATTAGGAACTATTATTTAAAGCTGAAAGCGGTCACTTTTGCAACAATTCTGCCATAAGAGATTGGCATCCTTTCTTTACCATCCATAGTTAATTTACTGATATAGGGTGACACCATTCAGTCTTTGCCAACGTATAGCTGAACTATTAGAATGACGACAGATCTAGAATGACACTTACGCTTAAAGAAAAGCATTTTCCCTACCAATGGTAGTTCTAACGGAAATTTATTTTGTATTATTAGTGAATACTTGCTTTCCATCGTGAGGAAACCGGACTAGTCCCAATAAGGCCTAGTTTTCCCTTCCAGGTCAGATGGCAGTCGCTTTCGTAAAAAACTAGGGCCTACGCCAATTCTTGGAATTAGTTGCCAAGCGGACCCTAGGCTCTCATGAGCCTTGGCAAAGTGCCGGGACATCGCGAAGAAGCAGAGTGAATTCTTGTTTTCATCAAGGCTTGTAAAAACTAGTTTTGACTGAAAAATCCTATGTATAACTAGTTTTCACCAAGGCGTTTCTAAAAACTAGTTTATAACTAATGAAAACGCGCTTTCACCAAGACGACACGGAAAACTAGTTTTGACTAGAGAAACGTGTTTATATGGTTACAAATAAAACATCTTTAACTTTAAAAAAACATTATCTATTGTTTTTTTAGTATTTGTTGTTATTGCGGCAACAGAAATACATCATCTGTGAAAATTTCAACTGTCTAGCTATCACGGTTCATGAGATACAGCGGTGACAGACAGTCCGTCTGTGTTAGTGGATTCTTAGTAATAGGGTCTCGTTTTTACCCTTTGGGTACGTAACCCTAAAAACATTCCTGGTACAAAATTAATAGTCAAAGGCACTTCGCGTCCTTTCTATCACTACAGAAGTATCTCGACTCCGATACGATTGTTAGACGCCTCTAAGTTTCGCATTCTATTTGCGTCCGGAAATGTTAGCGCACCCATTTTTATTAACTAGGTAACAGGGATATCTAGCTACGTTGTTTTATATAATATATAGTTTGTCAAAGGACTGTCTCATTTCAAACATACAGAGAGACTCATACTATCTTTGTCTTACACTAGTACTTGAGCACTAGCACCCAACAAAAAAGCATGAGTATAGTTTTTTTTGTTCTTACTTACTGCCAATTTAGTTTGACCAACTATAGTCATAGAGCTGTTGAAATGTTTTAACAAACTGGACGTATGATAACGGCACCAATCATGAGGAATTTAAAATAGAATATGGATTATTTTTAAATTTCACAGATGTATTAAATTTACCTGTAAAATTTCTACCGCTTTGCGAGTTGAATGTCCTGCAACTGATTTTAACATAACTTTTGAACTGGGCGTACAAGAAAAAACCGGCCCAGTGCGAGTCGGACTCGCGCACGAAGGGTTCCGTGCCATTACGCAAAAAACGGCATAAAAATCACGTTTGTTGTATGGGAGCCCCACTTAAATATTTATTTTAGTCTGTTTTTTAGTATTTGTTGTTATAGCGGCAACAGAAGTACATTATCTGTGAAAAATTCAACTGTCACGGTTCATGAGATACAGTTTCGTGACAGACGGACAGACGAACAGACAGACAGGACAGATTTACCCTTTGGGTTCGGAACCCTAATAAAAGATTAATAAGTACTTTCTACGAAAATTGTTCTGAATATGATCGGTTGAGCCATTAATGAATATATTCATTTTTATAAAGTAAAATCGATGGCATATACTACAGAAAAAGTTAAGTGACAATTTGGATTTCACTCATTGCTTGAATCTAGATGCGCTACAAATCCAAATAAGTAAGAGGAAATAGTAGATTGTGTAACAAGGGAGCAAAATGACATATTTACGGCGAGGGCGTACATTGAATCCTAAACGAAGCGAAGGATTCTAAAGTAGAGATTCAAGTGTGTTACGCCCAAGATGAATAATTTTGCAACCATGTGACAAATACTGCTTTTCACATCACCTATGAGGTCATTATGATGTTTAAAAATATTATATAAGCTAAATAAATTAGTGCAAAAAAAATGGAAAAATAGTGTCCTATAAAAGTGTTACTTTGATCCCTCCTAGAAGGGAAGAAACGTGCCACTTTGATCCCTTCTAGCAGGGAAGAAAAACCCCTTTTTCGAATTGGTGATGTGAAAAGTATTTTATGTACGCAGTTTAAATATGGATCCAGGAGAAAACCCAATAACAATTTTATATTAAATGTAAAATACTGCAAACTCTTGCAACCCTCCCCCATATAAATAAAATTATATTGGAATCACGTCCACATTTACGTTCTCAATAAAATCTCAAGTTCATAAAGCAATCGTTGATGACATCTGGCGTGATATTGCATCGCAAGTAGCCCCTTATGATCCGACTGGTTACAGATATATATATTATGAAAATAGACGTCGCATATTCTTCTCACTACTGCTTGCAGTATCCTGCGCTGGGAGTCGGACTGTATCGAGCTGGCGGGGCAATTGGTACGTCTGTACGTTCCCTCACGGACCAAAATCGATTTCAGACCTCGTGACCGTTGTCTCCTGGCAGTCCCGGCTTCGCGTACTGTATCGCGTAGGAATTCCCCTCTGGTTCGTTCTTTGCTCCTTTTGAATGCGCTCCTTGCATCAGCTTCTCAGTGTGATTTGTTTGCAGGCAGACAGGTGGTTGTGCGTGATGAATGTTTGAGGTTTTGTGTGAAGATGAATGCAGGCCCTTCAACAGTTTCTAATGTGCTAATTATTTATTTTTAGATGTTAGTATTGTAATTTATGATTAATTGTATATTGTTTCTTTTTCTTTTTGTATTTTCTGTGTAAGTTAGCAGTGGTTTGGTATTTTTTCTGTCATACTGTTTAACATGTTTGATAAATAAATAAAAATAAATATATTTAATGCCATTAACGGGTTACCACAGAAATGCGATTAAATCGCGGTATAAATGAAATTTAATCGCGTTAGACCCGTTAATGACATACTTAAGGCAAAAGTGACATTTCTTCAAGCAATAACGTAACTTTTGACACTGACAGATCGGTATCGTATCGCTGTGACATCTTATAATCATTGTTCGAATTGGGTCGTTTGGTTGTTCTGTTTGTGCCTACTTGTCGCGGCTAGCAAGTAAATAGTTTTAAACTAGACGACCGGTCTGGCCTAGTGGGTAGTGACCCTGCCTATGAAGCCGATGGTCCTGGGTTCGAATCCCGGTAAGGGCATTTATTTGTGTGATGAGCACAGATATTTGTTCCTAAGTCATAAATGTTTTCTATATATGTATTTAAGTATTTGTATATATTATTTTGTCTGTATACGTTGTCTGAGTACCCACAACACGAGCCTTCTTGAGCTTACAGTGCGGATTAGTATTTTTTTGTAAAAAATGTTCCTATAATATTTATTTATTTATGTACATTAAATATGTGTAAACAACGCTAGACTTTAAAGTGTTAAATAGACGTCGTATGTATCGCAATCATAAAGCAACATTTTTATCACCTTTAGGAAATTTTAGTAGGTAGTGAGCAACATTTTGGATCTTACCTAATTCTTTGATATTTTGTTCTGTTTCCATCTAATGAGCACTATGGGAAAATATATGTCTGCGCATCTTATCCGCTTCGCATGCAGACGAAGTTTGCATTCGTAAGGGTACGATATCGGAACTAACTTTACACTCGTACGTATAATACGAAAATTATGCAGGTGTCGAAGTTTACCTCAAACTTATATAGACAGAGCAAATTCTGAATATACTTATCGTATGTTTCGAGGATGCACTAAAGTTACAGTTGTAGTGCATAATTATTTTCCATCGTATTTTCACGGAAACGTACGAACGTGTCTTGATAAGTCAGTCTCGGTACAAAAACTTACCCACTACGCCAAATTACGTTTTAATATCATTTAAGAAGAAAAAAATGACAGAGCAATTTTCCGATGAAAATGTGCGTCAAAAAAAGGAATTATCATAAAAAAATATTCTCATGTTTGACAAAAGTTTTAGATTTCTCTCTAGTATTACATACTGATACAAATAACTTATTGGTAAAATAATTTTGGACGGAGGAATTACTCGGTTCAATATATAAACATATTTGTATTTTTACGTATAAATACCTAACTTAGGAGTGTTTTTTTTTGGATATGTATATGCTAGTTTCGGCTCATACTATACAATAACCAAGCAAAATTTCATCGACTGAGAAATTAATGCATGGGTCTCCATACAACTACATGCTTCATTTCCTACACTATGAGGTTGACTGAAGTAACATGACAAATACGTACGTTTCCGAGAAAGTGCGCTAGGCAATCCTTGAAAAGTTAGGTTTTGCGTATTAAACCTAGAATCTAAAATCATATATATTTTAGGGGTTTATTTTAAGTACCTACTATATATTTCTTAATTTTTTTTACCCTTGTTTGGCATGAGTAATGTGTATAGCATGCTAGGCGGACGAACAGACGGAAGGAAGAATACAGTAGAATTAGGGAATGCAAACCGGTTTTTAATTGTATGGAAAACCGGTTAAAACCCTGTTATTAACCGAAATTTCATACAAATAATAACCGGTTTGCATTCCCTGGTAGAAACTTATATTCTTTGCTTAATACAAAACCCTAAAACCGTTATTAATTATGAACTAAACAATAAAATTAAACACTTCAATATGGAATGAGTAATTCTATGCATAAATGACGTCATCAATTATACACTTCATTAAAACTATGAGTTATTTTCATTGTTACACCAACTGTGCTAATACGAAAGGGAAATTTATTCATTTCATTTTATATGAAGTTATGACTTTTTTAAATTGTGGTGTAAGCCAGCGAATGCTTATTAATAGTTTTGAAACCGCAGTTTTTATGACTAGGAGCTTTATGAGAATCAACGACATCAAACATATGGACTAGGTACAGTCAAGTGTAAAGATATAGGTAAATTCAGCTTACTCACAAATAGGTCCCATGGTTCTTAATTCGCTGACATAAGAGCTATGGGACATATTTTTGAGTATGATTAGTGCACCCATATTTTTACACTTCACTGTACATACGAGTACACACTGCACGAAAGCGTCACCAAATGTGGCGTCAATAAAACGTCAATATTCACTAAAATATCCGTGTTTATCTGATTACGGCAAAGTAAATGGAGTTTACTTTGAAGCTTATGATGGCTTAGTGTTGCATATGACCACGGCTGTCTTTTGAATAGATATTGAGTTGAATAGGCCTGGTTGTTTTCAGAAAATAAAATATTTCTTATTCATAATAAAATTTATATTTTTAACCCTTATATTTTTTGGGGCTTATGCCGTTATATAACGGCAATCCGTGGTGTTGGTGTTTGTTTTTTAGGGGACATCTTACACAGATCAACCTAGCCCCAAAATAAGCAAAGCTTGTACTATGGGTGCTAGGCGACGATATACATACTTATATCTTAGATTACATACTTATATACTATATAATATGTGTGTTCATCAACACAAATTAATGCCCTTACCGGGATTCGAACCTAGGACCATCGGCTTCAAAGGCAGGGTCACTACCCACTAGGCCAGACCGGTCGTCTAGTTTAAAACTATTTACTTACTAGCCGCGGAAAATACGCACAACCAGAAACAACTATAAGATGTCACAGCGATACGATACCGCTCAGTGTCAAAAGTGACGTTTTTGGTTGAAGAAATGTCACTTCTGATACCTACTGACAAATCGGTATCGTATCGCTGTGACATCTTATAAGCATTGTTCGAATTAGGCCGATAGAAAATAACAAAACACCAATCCATATGTTTCGTTCATCTATGGTAAAATACTCGTATTTACGCCAGCATATTAACAGTCCTAATTTGGCCTAATTTGGCATTTCTGTTGACAGTTATATTGCGCGGTCTGGATGCGTAGACAACATGCCAATCGTTACCTCTCCATAGCGTAGCGTAGTTATCTCTCTCTATCACATTAGTGCGACAGAGACAGTTGCGTTTGGTTCGCTACGGAGCGTAAACGATAGCACGTTGGCTAGGAACCCTGATCTTCTTAACTGGGTTTTATATAATGTTATACCCAAAGGTAGAGACTCCATAGATAAGTTTTATGTATGTATGTATAAACTCTTTATTGTACAAAACACAGAACACAAATATGGCATAGAAATAGGCAGTACAAAGGCTAACTTATCCCTTTAAGGGATTTCTTCCGGTTTTCTTGCTTATTAATCTTAAATTAATTTTGTGTCAAGCAAAATGTCTGTGAACGATGTTATTAATTAAAAGTGGAAAAATTCACTGTGTTGGGTGGGACTTGAACCTGCGACCACTGGACCGCTAGCCCAGTACTCTGCCATCTGAGCTACCAAGATCTTACGTAATACAGCGAATATTTCCACTATTTATATACGAACCTTCTCATTTTTAAAAATCAATTGAAATTACATTTCCTATCGCTTGCCTCTTTTTATATGATTATATATGTATGTATGTATATGTGTACATATTTATTGTATTTGTATGTATATATTATTTTCAAGTTTATAAATTGTTAATTTATATGTACTTATATCGGCACTACCCGTTCAAAGTTGTACTTAACTTTCCTGCTACCCAAAGGTTGTCTGGAAGAGATTGCTTTTTAGCGATAAGACCGCCTGTTGTTACCTAGTCTTAAGGTTGTATTTCGCTGTCTGTGTATTATTATTTTTACTTTATGGTGCACAATAAAGAATATTTACTTCCTTACTTAGGGAGGCTCTAGCAACACATACCGTAACAAACATGCCCCCAACCACAAGACAGTGAATTTTTCCAATTTTAATTTGTTTTATTAATCTTAATCAATAAAATATGGCTTTTGGTCTTAAACTGTGAACAAGTGTATTTTGTCTTCGGTTACCGCGATAGTTACTCATGAAGTAAAACTATGAAAACGGATTATATCGCGTATATTGAATTTATAATACATCCCGACGTTTCGAACTCTTTACAGCGTTCGTGGTCACCCGTTGACCACGAACGCTGTAAAGAGTTCGAAACGTCGGGATGTATTATAAATTCAATATACGCGATATAATCCGTTTTCATAGTTTTATTTCAAGTGTATTTTGGAAATAAATAAATTTACTCTGACCACCCACGTTGTACAATATACCTACTATAATAATGATAGTGTTGATACACATTCTTTCAAAATTACGTCAATACATTGGCCTACTAAAAACGTTGGCATACCAAAACCATATTCCCACTGTTTACCAAATGTGGTAGCAATAATCGTCATTCAGCTGTAATACTCGTAAACAAAACATGATAACGCTTGAAATCTGTGCATACTAAATGTCATAAGTAATAACGAGTTAGGCTCTTTTGAACTGAAAACTAAACACATGGGTCGCATGTGACTCAGATTAACCTACTTAGATTTTTTATTTTTATACTACGTCGGTGGCAAACAAGCATACGGCCCGCCTGATGTTAAGCAGTCTCCGTAGCCTATGTACGCCTGCAACTCCAGAGGAGTTACATGCGCGTTGCCGACCCTAACACTCCTCTCCGTCCAGCTCTGGCAACCTTACTCACCGACAGAACCGGCCTTAGATTGAGAATAATACATTACGATACAAGTGCGAAAAATAGGAAATCCGAAACGAGTGGCGATAAATTAAAACACGACTGAAGGGAGTTTTAGGGAAGGGGGTTTTAATTTTAATTAGTTAATGGCTTACCCGATTATATTCAATATGATTTACGTGGAAAGTATTTATTAAGTTTTGTTTTCAAACAGTTTATTTTAAATTTTTTCACGCCCTAAAAGTATTCAGTACCGTTAGAAAATTTTACGATATTTTTCTTTTCCGTGTACCTAACTAAAGCCTGACCAGGCGCCATGTTGCGGAATTTCACTGGAACTAATTATTTTAAACTATACTGAACTGTCACCCTATACATGAGAATAACAGCGCCCTCTTGACAATGATCATGGTCAGGCTTTACCACTTTACGATACCTACGATCTTTTTTTCTTATTTGTCTGTTAATTTAACCAGATAGATTTTTAAGTCCTATCTCAGCTAGTATTTGTTCAATATCGTAATCCAAACCATTTTTTTTATTAGCTTAATTTAGTGTCCCACTGCTGAGCATAGGCCTCCCCTCGCTTCCTCCACCCGACCCTGTCGTTTGTAGTTTCCCGCCAATCCAGACCATATCCTAATAATATCAAATCTATTATTAAAACGCGTTCCGTACGTTCAGAAGTCGCCATCTTGAGAACAGATCTGCTAATATGCTCTGCATAAGATTATACGGCACTTGAAATGAGTGGATAGATCTGAGATAACGAGATAACTCTGTCTGTCTGTTGCGACTTGGGTGGTGCAAATAACTGTTCATTGTCGACGTCGTGAGAATTTTCAATATAATTAGCGTACAGTGTGTAAATCGAATACGGGTAATTAAACCAGATATAGAGTTAATCCATTATCATCTTAACCCCGTATTTATTTTTTGAAATTTTACCGAGCAGCAATCTACTGCAAACACTGCGAGACATAAGGACATTACGAGATACGAGCCTTGACAGTTACTTTCAAAAGCTCTTATCTTGTAACTTATGTGTTGCTTTACAATTACTTTACTTTTTAATTACGGGCCGAATTATTCTGTGTGGTTAATATTTTTATTGTATTTCTAAGCAAAATTTGTACTGGATTTACACACTGTGTTCTCTCCGGTAGCCGTTTAGGAAGTGTAACACTCATACGGTAGATGTCGTTTAGGTACCTGAACCAAAGAAGGCCCAACTTACAACATTTCATAATTTTAAAGGTGTGAATGGGTTCAAATTTTGCGTCCATGTTCGCTTGTCCCTACAACTGCAAGTTCATGTTAACATAAGGAAAATAAAAAATAAGGATGGACCTTCTTTGGTGCAGGTACCGTACTGTGCGTCTATTTTTGACGAACTTTTGCACCCAACGTGTTTCTTCGGCCATCTGAGCAGGACAGTGCCAGATGGCCTGGAAAAACTCATAATTACTAGCCGCGTAGCAAGGAAGCGTAGGGATGGACGTATGGCCTCGGGTTGGACGGACAGAATAACGTCAGAGACAAACGCCACACTGCAGGACAGCATGCACTGGGTCCAAGACAGAGCGGCTTGGAGAGCACTTATCTTATCTTATCTTATAGTTTCGGGGGCCCTTGCTGCTGATACACTTCAACCCATGGGGATCATTTGTGCAGTTACCCCCTAGGAAAGATCCGTCCGCTACTCAAGAGCTATCCCCACCAGCTTTGGAGAGCACTGGTGAAGAGTGTCCACATTCGTCACGTCCCTCAGCCATTAGGATACGACAAGAAAGAAGAAAGAAGAAGAAGACCGTACTGTATCACGTGTATTGTCTAAGCAAACGATACGTTGATATATTGGTACAGTTTTCTTCTTCGACCTAGCGTTTTCCCGGCCTAGCGCCTGGGTCCGCTTTCCTACTCAATCTTCTCCACTTTGCCCGGTCTTCGTTCTCTTCCATGTCCGCCATCGCGACGTCCAGCCAGCGCTTATTAGGCCCACTGCGGCCGCGTGATCTAGGGCCTTGGACAGTGATGTCGAGGCATCTGTTTCCGACGTAGTCCACCGGTCTGCGGCTTATATGAGCATACCATCGGAGGCGAATTTCCTGCAGCTTATCCGCTACGTCACGATATCCGAGGCTGCAATAGATGTATTCGTTACATATGCAATCCAGTCACGTAACGCCAAACATCCATCGCAACATCTTATAATATCAACATCGGTACAGTAAGCTACAAAAATACCTGAGCATCATCCCACAAAACTTTACAGTCATCAAAATATGAACAAGAACTTTGCCAAATGACCAACATAAAACAAGTGTGAGAAGCAAGCAAACCCACAGGTATAAGTTATATCATACAAGACATATCGCCGCACTGAACCAGAGATGCCGTGTATTCGCAATTCCCTTTGCAAAGATACCTAATGCCATTTAGTCAAACGCTCAGACCCGAATAGTATTTTTTGTATTTTTTTAGAGTTTCGTACTCAAAGGGTAAAAACGGGACCCTATTACTAAGACTCCTCTGTCCGTCTGTCTGTCTGTCACCAGGCTGTATCTCGTGATCCGTGATAGCTAGACAGTTGACATTTTCACAGATGATGTATTTCTGTTGCCGCTATAACAACATATTAACAAGTACGGAACCCTCGGTGGGCGAGTCCGACTCGCACTTGTCCAGTTTTTTAATGATATAGAAACCAAACGAGTAAAACAATCACCTGATGATAAGCATAAACCGTCGCCCATTGATACCTGTAACACCAGAAGGATGCAAGTATATTGCCGGCGTTTAAGGCGGGAGTACGCTCTTTTCTATAAGGTTTGAAGATCGTATATGTCCGGAATACGCAGACGACAGTTTATTCAGGTACCGTAAGAGATATCAGTCATAGAAGAGTACATTTTGATTTTAGATAAAAATATTATTTTATTTAGTAACCAAAAAAAAGGCATACCATCAGATCCACAGCGCAGGCTTCGTCACATTACAATAAGCTCATCCACCTCAGCACATTTTGATACAGTTGTTTTTATCCCATAGCCCAGTATTTAATCCTTCGCTTTCACCTAATAACCAAGTCCATTTTAGATTCCATCAGCTCTCCATAATACTTCATTACACCCTAGCCGTTACTGCCTCTGCGTGCCTCCCATGACACTTTCAAAGGCAGCATCCGCTCGGTATACCCCTTACATTTCATTAAAGTGTCAAAAGGGACGTGTTGTCTTTGGCTCCGCGCACGCCTCCCAAATATCCGGAACACCATTGTTCCATGATGGGAAAGACATACAATAATAATAGTCCATTCTTGAAATGGTCCCCGCTCTGTTGTCAATTATCTAGTATATCGACATCGACTGATTTTAACTGCAGCAATGCAGTAATTACACGGTATGTGTTGCTTGTGCACCGTTGTCGATGTCACTGTCAATTTCCATGACAAATTACGTTGCTATCATCACTGCAACGATGGCGCTAAAATATTCAGTCCGTCAATCAATTTATCAAGGACTCCTATTATCATGATGGCCTTTTGGTGATCCAATCTTGGATCTAAGCCTCTTCCACTAAGAACTCATAGCATGGCATATAAAAAAGATTTTTAATTTGTTGTCGTTTTTTTCGTCAGATTTCGATAAAATTTGGTGAATAGATAGATTCTGTAGAATTTAATCGCAATTTTACCGTTCCTAGAGATCTTCCACTGAGTTACGATAACGTATGGAAATTTCGTGAAGCAACAGAAAATTTCATACATTTTTTCGTCACAAATTGGGATTTCGTTTGTATTCCGCCCACAATGAAGACTTAATTACCAAATAGAGTATTTGACTGACTGCAAGCAGTTTTTTTTACCGAACTGTTAATATTATTAGCCACTATGGAATCTATATGAAACACAGTGACTTCACGGTCAAGTTAGTCTTCTACTCTTTCTACTCTTTATACTTCTTGCTTTCCGAATAGAAATTGTGTAAAATAATAACTGCGCTCTACGTTTTTCTAATAATTTGGTGCTTTATTTCGTGAATGGTCTGAAGTTATTAATTTTAAATACAGTCAACATCCCTATTTTATCAAAATCTCTCAAAAATAAGTTTTTGTCAAAAATTTAATTTTTATCGCTTAAGCTTTTGTCGCTGGCTGTACTTTTCTTTCCACGGGTAACTAATACTCATCGAGACAATTCTAAAAACCCCAAACACCATTAGGTTTCGTTGTTTTATCACAGAGTTCCTATAGCCACCTCCTGTCTATCATCAGATCAGCTCGATGGTAGCATAATATTGCATTGTCACCCGACTTACATGTGTATGCAAATTTTCAGCTTCATTGGAAGTCGGAAAGAGGGTCAAATTTAACTTCCAAGATTTAACCCGTACAAACATTGTTACATACGTACGTACATAGATACTTACATAGGAACATTGAAAGTTAATAAAAAGCTTGTAAAAATGGACAACAAAATGAAAGTCGCCCATCTACGCTTGATAGCGATTGGAACAAGTTAGCTGCCGCCGGTTTGCGCAGCAATTTGCCACCTGTGAATATGCAGGAACCACATTTGTTGAATTTTGACGCTCTGCTTCTTGTATAAATACCTGTTCTATACCTGTTCTGTACCTGTGCGTTTTGTTATGAAAATGTTTTTGGTTTTTCCTAGGTATACCTACTTGTGTAATTTGTTATTCAAAATATTAAATATGGATCAATGAAATTCAAAATATTTAGTTAGGCAACTGTATTGTCGCCAAAAAGAAATGGATTAGGCAATAGGCATCTACAATTTTTTCGCTCGAAAACCGCTGTATCTTAAAAATATTAATAATAAATAAATAAATAATTTCTTCATGACTTTATTCAGACAATACAGTTCATATAAGTAAACAAATATAGTGTCTCGGCGCACACTACGAGTTTGTAGCATTTGGCGTCGAGACACTAGGCCCGTGGGGTAGAGGGGCACGGGGGCTCCACAAGGCGCTCAGCAAACGCCTAAGGGAGGCCACAGGTGACCCTCGCGCAGGCGGCTTTCTCGCGCAAAGATTGGCCATAGCAATCCAGCGCGGGAACGCTGCCTGCGTGATGGGCACCCTACCAAGGGCACAAAATTTTGATAGGTATTTTTAATTTTTAGCTTTAGTTATTATAACTGTAGTTAGTTTTAGTTTTATTATTTATTTTATGTGTTATTGTTATATTTTTTGTAATACTCTTTGTATTAATAAATAATATACAGTTCACATTTGTTAATTAGATACTTATATTAGGTTAATTATACTTAAGTACACAGACTAAAATTATAAAGTTAAACCAAGAAAAGTCTGCATAGGTTTTGACAGCACACGTAGTGCAGGTGTTATTTTATACTTCATTCCATGAAATGATGACGTATAAATAACACTGGAACTGCGTTTGTTGTCAAAATCGCTGCAGACTTTTCTTGATCTAACTCTAGGTATTTTTAACCCATTACCGCATACGAAGCCATATATGGCGGATATGATATTCAACTCTATTAGTGATTAGTCTTTTTTTTTAAAGCTTATTTATTTTATAAGCCATACATTAAGTGATTAGTCTTTTTTACATCATATATCTGAAGTTTGTGAACTACAGTTTTTTAGAACCTTATTAATTCTACAAGCAAGTTTTTTGACTTTGATATTATGTCTAAGTTATATGTAAATATGATTTAAAAATACTTTTGTGGCTAAAAGTTAATTTTTAATTCAAACCACTAGATTTAAACTCACATAAATTAATCAACTTGTGTAAAACCGTAAAGTAATTGTTAGTATATTTCAATTAAACCACTACTTTATTATCATAATTTGCTCAAAAAATACCTTATTTCATGCAGCCGTACTAAAGGACTAAGGCCTATATTGTTCTCGCGGGACTTACGGATTGTGAAAAAAAATAACTCCCGAGGGAGTAATTCACTCCAGCTTGCGGTTGTCGTGAATCGAAAGACCTCGTTTCCAATATTTCACCGCCCTCGTTGCATATTGTACTATTCCATTTCAATGTTTCGTTCGTACTACAAAGCCCTTAACATCTAACATTGTGAAATATAGGCCAAGTTTCATACAAAATTGCAGAATTGCATAACTGACTCTTTTCCACGTGGCGCTAAGACCAGAACTAATTTTGTTTGATATTTGGCTCCGGGCCAGTCGGGTCCCTAAATATCTGATGTCGCCGAGTGCACTGTATTGGGGACAGTTTAGGGGACTTATTTTTAGAACTGGATACAAACACGTTAGGTTTTAGCATAGTTAATTGGTTTTTATGGTTAACACACTGATTTAATCTTTCACGATTTTTACTCATTATTATTCACAACGACGGGACTTAACTCGCGCGCCTAGAAGATGTTGATGTCAACTTTAGCCAGTCTTCTCCGAGACCACGGGGACAACGCCATCCTCGAAACGTCGGAGGTAAATTTAAAACTTATTTTACGCGATTAAGTCCCGTCGTTGTGAATAATTTATGGTTAACAGTTTTGAATGATTCACGGTAAGTTTCACTAGACTTTTAAGACACCCACGGTGGGTGACCCACCCGCTATCTTCAGTTACCCGTGAACAAGATGCATGTAACTGCGTCGAAATATCGAGAGCTCGAAAACAATACAAAAGGTAATCACGGTCCATATCCCGGTTAATATAAATCTGGTTTTTATTATTGTTTTAGTGGTTGAGGTGTATCTCAACTTTGTAGGTGATAAGCCTTCTAGGCTAGTGGGTACTGGGTACCCTCAAGTGTTTTAATAAGCGAAGCCGGTGGGCCGAAGGCCATGTGGCGAAGCGTCAAGGCTTGCGAAGGCCGAAGGCCGAGCTCCGCGTAGGGCCGAAGGCCCGATGCGTCACCGGAGAGGGGGAAGTTTTTTTTTATACCACGTCGGTGGCAATCTAGCATACGGCCCGCCTGATGGTAAGCAGTTACCGTAGCCTATGAACGCCTGCAACACCGGAGATATTACACGCGCGTTGCCGACCCTTTAAAAACCTCTACACTCCTTTTTGGAGTGTACAGGTATAAGTTGGAGCTTAAACACGATTTACTATTGAAAAGTGTCATAGAAATGCGAATCGGCGGGCCTACGGCCTTAGGAGGTCCTATGTTCAAATTCCGGTAGTAATTTATTTGCGTGTTTATCACGATTATCACGAATATTTGTTTTATATTTGCTTTAACTACTTAGTTTGGGGCTAGGTTGATCTGTATAAGATTGTCCCCAAATATTTATTTATTTAAGTGGTAAATGAGAATTTTTCTATTTCATCATCATCATCATCATGTCAGCCGATAGACGTCCACTGCTGGACATAGGCCTCCCCCAAGGCTCGCCACTCCGACCGATCCTGTGCCGCTCGCAACCACCGAATTCCCGCGACCTTCACCAGGTCGTCGCTCCATCTCCATCTCCATTTCTATTTACATTAAAATATAATTATGTAAAGTTCTCTTATACTATGAGGGGAAGCTTCTGTCCAGAATTGAGATGTATGCACATATATATGCAGCAAAAGATAGCAGTAGGTAGGTAGGGTAAATAATCCTTACTAAACTAGTTTTTGTGAAGCAAAAACGTCTGGGAGCGTTACCCCAAATTTTTAAATTAAAGGAAAAATTGAAAAATTTACTCCTCCAGCAGGACTCGAACCTGCGAACATTGGAACACCGGTCCAATCGCTTCTGCCAACAGAGCCACGGAGAGGCCTACCACACATCTAATAAATCAAATCAAATCATAAATTCGCACACATCTGGTAGGCCTCCGTGGCTCAGTTGGCAGAAGCGATTGGACCGGTGTTCCAATGGTCGCAGGTTAGAGTCCTGCCGGAGGAGTAAATTTTTCAATTTTTACTTTAATTTAAAAATCCTTACTAATACTATAAATTCGAAAATAATTATGTCCGTTTGTCTGTTAACTCTTCATGCTTGAATCGTTTGATCGCTTTTAGATGACATTTGTTCGATACGATTTAGGTGAAAAAATAAAAATGTATAATTCACATGAAAAGTAATAAAATATCAATATGATTTTGTAATATCTAGATATTATTCTACTAAGTAATATTCCACACAGGTACTAAGGTACTAAGTAATATTCCAGTAAGGTTCTGGAGTGGCGTCCGCGTACCGGAAGACGAACTGCCGGTAGGCCTCCAACGAGGTGGAGCGACGACCTGGTGAAGATCGCGGGAATTCGGTGGATGCGAGCGGCACAGGATCGGTCAGAGTGGCGAGCCTTGGGGGAGGCCTATGTCCAGCAGTGGACGTCTATCGGCTGACATGATGAAGTAATATTCCAAAAAGCTTAAAGTATTTAATAATAAGAGGCTTAATAAACAAGAAAAAATACAATTTAAGTTAAGCAAAAAGTTAACAACAAGGCATAAATATTATTGTGTGTGTTTTTGTGTTGTGTGTTGTCTCCTGCCACAGGTTTAATTTTATTTACTTTGAGATTCCAACCATAATTTGCTGTATAATAATACATAAATATATTTTTTATGTATTTATGTATTTTTATATATTTGCTGTACAATATTGTAAAAAATAAACGCTTTTTCATTTTCATTTATTTTTCAGTTTTCATTTGTAGTCAGCAAGTGAGTGTGTTTATGTGTGACTGTGTGTACATTTTTTCTGCAAACTATCATAAAGTAAACAAAAAAAACTTACTCCTTCAAAATAATTAATTTTTTTTTATACCACGTCGGTGGCAATCAAGCATACGGCCCGCCTGATGGTAATCAGTTACCGTAGCCTATGGACGCCTGCAACACCGGAGATATTATTGCTTATATAATTTATGATCTCGGTACCAACACGTGTAAAGCCAGAACGTGTTCCGGTCTAAAGGGGAAGGATAAAAATGTAAGGCGCTTTGGATCAAAAATGTTTTTGAAGAAAAAGGTTTTAAAGGGATAAAAAAAGCAACATAAGGTGAGTACTATAAATAACATATCGATAAAACAAACAGTGGAAAAACTTACATTTTCAATCACATCAAACCTCGCAAGTAACGTTTCTATAATTGCTTTACAACTTATCTTAGAGTTTTTAGGGTTCCGTACCCAAAGGGTAAAAAATGGTCTGTCCGTCTGTCACCATTATCATTAGTCATAATTCTGAAACCGTAAACTTTTCAGGAGTTTCCTATAGGTTATGTTTGTTTTATAGCAATCCTGAAAAGTTACACGTTTCTGTGAAAAACCAAATTATGACTAACGAAAATGTGGACAAACAGTATATTATGACTTAAAACTATATGGGAAACAATAGAGACCCCACAGAGGCACAAGATCGAGAACGGTGGAAGAGGTTGGAGGAGGCCTATATACCCGGAAGCTAACACTTTAGTAGATTAGTAAAAAAAAATGTTTAATTTAGAAATAGTTTGTATACGGAAAAAGGCTTTTTGGGGTTCCGTTCCGTACCCATAGGGTAAAAACGGGACCCTATTACTAACTGTCCGTCTGTCTGTCACCAGGCTGTGTTTCATAAACCGCTCATCATCACCATCAGCCGTTAGCTAGACATTTGAAATTTTCACAGATGGTGTATTTCTGTTGCCGCTATAACAACAAATATTAAAAACAGAATAAAATGAATATTTAAGGGGGGCTCCCATATAACAAACGTGACTTTTTGCCGTTTTTTGCGTAATGGTACGGAACCCTTCGTGCGCGAGTCCGACTCGCACTTGGCCGGTTTTTTTTTGGGGCATCAACAGCAATACAAAGCATAGTGAATAGAAAACATAGCCAATAACAGATGTCCACAAAAGTACAATTAACATGCAATAACAAACACTAACACTTGTTGATACATAGACGATATAAAGCCCTCGCTTTACTCTGGATTCAACAAAATACACTTGATTTATCGTTTTCTTTCATCTAGTCGCCTAGCGTTTTGTGTTGTTGCCAAAAACATTGAAACTTTTAGCTACAGTCAAAATAGGTAGATTTATAACAGAAGTAGCTTTTTCCCGCGACTTCGTCTGCGTGGACTTAGTAACAGCATAGCATACTTATAACATAGTAAGTATAGCGCCTGGAAAAATTATCATAGCAATCATTCAATTTGAGCATATTATGCACACAAATTAGCAGGCACTTCATTAATTATCTCAATTCCACCGCGCTTTTTACTTTCTTAAGGGATGATTTTCGGGATAAAAACTATCCTATCTCCTTCTCAGGGACTCAACCTATCTCTATGCCAAATTTCATCTAAATCGATTCAGCGGTTTAAGCGTGAAGAGGGAACACACAGACAGAAAGACAGACAGACAGACATTTGCATTTCTAATATTATATATTAGTATGGATTTTCTCCCCTAATTACTCTACCCTATTGTACCCTATTATAGGTACTAAAAATAAATTCCTTAACCATACGCGAAAATTTCAACTTGCAACTCCATCTTTAGCACAAAAATAATCAGACGTATTTGGAATCTCCGGAAATATATTTTAATCCTGGTAAGGAGGCGTTTAGGTGAGTAGCGGTTGGCTGGCCGCCAGAGACCAATATAGATGCGACATGTGCTAAGCCGAGTTAGGTATGTTACTGTCAAAGTGTCAGGGACTTCTAGGAGCTTGGATGTCGTTATTAGGGTTCCGTACCCAAAGGGTAAAAACGGGACCCTATTATTAACACTCCTCTGTCCGTCTGTCTGTCACCAGGCTGTATCTCATGAACCGTGATAGCCAGACAGTTGAAATTTTCACAGATGATGTATTTCTGTTGCCGCTATAACACTAAATACTAAAAACAGAATAAAATAAATATTTAAGTGGGGCTCCCATACAACAAACGGGTTTTTTTGCCGTTTTTTGCGTAATGGAACCCATCGTGCGCGAGTCCGACTCGCACTTGGTGGTTTTTTTAGGTATTATCACTTTAAAATGTTCATGGGTAGATTATTACTATCATTTACAACGTTTGGAATACATTTCTTTCGCCAAATCATTTAATTTGCTAAATATTTATTAATACGATAACGTCTAATTTTTGACAAATGCGAATGACGACGAGGAAAAGCGTGTTAAGGCAAGATTCCACCAGTGTGGGGTGTGGGGCACTGTGCGGCACAAGCATTTTTGTACTGAATCATATGCCGCACACTGGTTAGAATCCTACCTTTAGGTTAACTGTGACCACGATACCCTAGTTGGTTTATTAATAACATTAACAAAAACCTTAGCACCTGCCAACTACATACGTCACAGCACAGTTCGTCCACCCTGAGAAAATAGATCGCAGTTGACAAATTGCCGCAAATTAGCTACGGGCGGCCTGTGAACCTGCGGCGTAGAGATAACATTCCACGTGTTTCTAGCAACAAGCATACCTATTTGTATACCAAAATAATTGCCAAAAGGCCAAAAGATAATAATAGTTTTCTATACTGTAGGGGCCAAAAGCTAGAAAAGATTAAAAAGTAGGGTAAACTCGCAATATTTAGTGACACGCCTAATTCGGTGATACAAGTTTTGAAGCATGACACCCAGGATAGCTGACTTGACAGGATAGTGACTTAGGGTCTTTTAAATGGGACCTCACGGCTTCACGGCTTCGGCGGCTTTGCCGTGAGGCCTATTTTAAAGGCCCTAATTCACTAGCTTTCCTCGGTGTCACGCTTCAAAACTTGTATTAGCGAATTAGGCGTGTCACCAAATAGTGCGAGTTTACCTACAATAAGGGATGACTCGTGCTAGAACGGCCTGGGACCGGGCCGGGCCGACCGACTGTTCGTTTTATATGACACGTGTTTTCTATGGGAAACGAAGTGTTGGATGGCTCGGCCTGAACTGGGGCCGTTAACGTGAGTCATCCTTAAGGGTGTTACGTTGATAAGCAAGGTAGCCATGGCCTTGAGATACCTCGGACCCGGGTATGTCCTTAAACTACGTCCGAAAGAGAGGTATGGGCACTGTGAATGTATGTGAATGTGGTAGGTCCGTAGGTCATAGCACAGCGGATGTCATTCCAGATCTAGAGCAGAGCCCGAGGAAGTACTTCCACCTTACATAAAACCGCAGCAAAATAACACTAGATCCTACTCATAGTGTTGTGTTCTTGCCGGTGAGTAAGGTTGCCAGAGCTCAATGAGGGTGCGGAGTGATAGGGTCGGCAACGCGCATGTAACCACCTCTGGAGTTGCAGGCGTACATAAGCTACGGAGACTGTTTAACATCAGGCGGGCCGTATGCTTGTATTGCTTGTTTGCTACCTACGACGTAAAAAAAACTTACGATGTAGATTAGAGCAAGCACGCTGCGCTTTTTCTAAACTCCAAAAAATATTGGAATATTAACATGAATGATGCTACTTTTTCTTTATTTTTCTGTGTGGGGCGTAAGCGTGGATACTCACTAAAACCATGACCAAGAAGGTAGTGGCATTTGAGATGTGGTTGTATCGACAAATGCTCCGTATTTCATGGCGAGATAGTCATAACAACCCCCCAGAGAATGATCAACCAAATAGCTACGAATCATCATTAATTTCGTCATTGGTAAACACACATTGAACTTTCGGGGGGCTATTTCAGACGTAGATATAGAAAGTGTCGTGCGCGACCTGGTTCCTCTGGCAGGGGGCCAAATTGAACGGATCTGCACTCATATGTGATGTCAATAACAGACGAAAAAGCGGGCAAGTACGAGTTGTTTCCCGTTGAGAGTTCCGTACCATCAAACTTTTAATTCGTTTCAAGCTTGAAAGCTGAAAGCAGCTATTCATTGGTATTAGTTGTGATGCAGTTGATTTTTTTACTGGTAATTCGTGTTTGAGGCTTACATACGATAAACTGTTACCACGTGGACGCAAACTTTGAGCCTATTCGCTCTTATAGAAGTATGAAATTTTGAAAGTAGGAAAGCGTAAGAACCGGGCCATCTTTAGCGCAGGTATACAGGCCCACTAATCAATAGAAGATAAAAAAAATTGCAAACTATAGTGAATGACCGCTTCCGAGAGAGGAATAGTTATTTGTTATACAAGGGTGCAAAGTTGTATTTTACCCGCGAGTGTAGAATTGAAACACAAGCAAGCGAAAGGATTCTATAGTTGAACCACGAGCGAAGCGAGTGGTTCTAAAATAGAATCCTGAGCGTAGCAATCATTATGTTAAGTGTATCATTATTATGAGCGTTTTACGTTTTGTTATCTGTCAAGCTACTTAAACACGGTCCATCCAAGGTCAAATTACTTTCCCCACTAGTGGATAAAATGCGTTTTTCCCCGCTTGTTTTAAAGGATAAAAGACAACTTTCCGAGCTAGTGAGGGGAAAAATAAGGGACTACGTTTGTATGGAGAAGCGGTCACGTGACATCGTCCCCTTTCCTCTTAATAATATCCCGATTATCACCGTTTATCACGGAACCCTAAAAGCACTGACAGGTCAACAATGTTTGATTGAGCGTGGATTTGCTGAAATTGTTAGTTAGTGGGTAGGCTTCGGTTGTTTTCACCCGTTGTGCAGGGAAAATTGGCTTCAACTCTATTGGACAGCGAATGATATATGAGGCATTTTCTACGAAAAGGGACCTTATTGTCGATGGCGCTTACGCCGCACAGCATCGCGTGGCATTGTATTTATATCGGATCATCGTTTATAATGGCGTAAGCGCCATCGACAATAAGGTCCCTTTTTATAGAAAATACCACATATTATATGCCTCGCCTGGCTCGCCTATACAACAAGCATGCTAACAATGTTCCCTCATTGGATGTGTTTCACGACAGTGAAGTCTTTTTTTTTTATACTACGTCGGTGGCAAACAAGCATACGGCCCGCCTGATGTTAAGCAGTCACCGTAGCCTATGTACGCCTGCAACTCCAGAGGAGTTACATGCGCGTTGCCGACTCTAACACTCCTCTCCCTCGAGCTCTGGCAACCTTACTCACCGGCAGGAACACAACACTATTAGTAGGGTCTAGTGTTATTTAAAAACAAATTATTACATATCTGTTGGCAACCTCAGCTAGTATATAACTTACCTTAGTTAGGTTGTGTGAAATAGTTATTGTTAATATTAAGTATTAGGTGTCTTGTTAATTAGTATTTTATACTTATTCTAAATTATTCTAATGTATACAGTCTTTTTCTGAGTGTTAACTTAATATTTAAATTAATATAATAATGCATGCTGTGATTGCCTTTAAGTGGGGGATCAATAAAAATTGTGCCCTTTCAGTGTGTTAATTCTAGTATGTAAATTGTATCTTCTGTTGGTGATGGTTAATAAACAAATAAAATAAATAAGCAAATATAACCGACTTCAAAGCAGATACTCTTAATTCTTTTTTTTCTACAATGTTTCCTGACCGATTAAGAAAATAAATAAATATTTTGGGGACAATCTTAACAAACATCAACCTAACCCACAAACGAAGCAAAAGACGATATTATATTTACTTAGGTATGAAACAAAGAGTAAAAAAGGGTATGTCCGTGTCTGTCTGTATATCTGTCTGTCTGCCCGTCTATCTGTCTGTATGTTTTCGTGCGCGAGCCCGACTCGCATTTGGCCGTTGGCCGGTTTTTTCCTTTGTATATGATACTTCAGTTAGTTTCGTTTAGTTACTACCGATTAGGAATCCGTTTAAATGGATCCAACACTTTTAACGTTTACAATTACTATAGGTTTCAAGATTATCTAACCTTTCCATAAACGGATTCTGGCCGGAGGGTATCGTGTTTCGGAGGTTCCGGGGCAAATTCCCGAATCCGACACCAGAGCAGCCGATTCAACGGAGCCACGCCGTTTTGTCGGATAAATAGAGTTTAGTTTTAGGTTTATATAATACATATGTGGCTTTCCATTAGAGAGGGGTCTTTATGCTTCACCCTGTTATAAGGACCTTTTTATCAGAATTTCTATTGGAATTTCAGATGGAAACATCCTTAGTGCACTTGAAGAACAAGGACCCTTCTGTGTGGAAAGCCACATATATGTAAGTATGTTAGTCTGTAAGGTATTTGTAATATGGGCCTTGTTGTATGATTTAAATTTTAAATGGAATAAATAAATAAATATTTGCGAAATATCCCTGAATCGCAAATCAAAACTGCAGTTTATGTCTTATTATGATTATTAGTTTATATCACTATGTTTTCAGTCATAACCGTGAGCCCACTATTCAACTTATCAAAATTTAAAAGTACCAATAATATTTTGTGCAACATATATAGGGTACAGGCCCGAGAATTTAAAGACAGGTATGTACCGTTGCACACAATATTTTTTCTAAGACAGCAGCAAACACAAAAAATTATAAATAAAATCGAATTAAAAAAAACTAAAGTTGTACTATATTGTATGAATAATACTAAGATGAATACTAAGCAGTTCTGTTATGTTCCTAAACAAACCCAGTGCATCTGACACGCCGCGCTTTTTAACCGACTTCAATTTTAATTAAATTGATTAGGATATCACTGGCAGTCATTTCATTGAGATATAGAAATGCCAAGGGCCTGACAATCTTTGATAGAGAAAGATAGTCTTATTGCGATTCCTATAAGAGGAAAGAGAAAATAGCGTTTTTTTTTTCATGGTCGGGTTATGGTAGCATAGGTAGGAGGCGATAGGGAAATGCCGAAATTTAAAAGAAAAAAAAAAGAAAAAGAAGAGTGAAATAGAAAAAGGATTAAGCTGCCATACATTAACCTGTCAATACATGAATATGTCTTTCTCTTACCCCTGGTCGCTCGGTTTCATGTCTATAACTACTATACTATGTCTATGAGAAATGCTGTGCTGTTGTTATGAAAGTGGAAGCAAAAGAGGTATGTCAAGAATAGTCAAGATCGTAGCAAGTGGAAATCCGTGGTCTCTGTCTACCCCTCCGGGAAATAGGCGTGATTATATGTATGTATTTATAGAAATGTTGGAGTAGGAATAAAAATTGTAATATTAAGACAAACGACTTAGTTAAATAATGCAATGGTGTCTTGATCCCAGTGACCTGCAATACCCGCATAGCTATGGCAGGAAGTTTTATTATCTTATCTAGCCCAGGCCGGAAATGATCGCTGACCCCTTAAATCAAGACAAATTGTGTAAGCAAAGCTTTAAAATTTGGGTGGAGTGACTAATTTGTATTAAATTTTATATTTGTAGTAGTTACCTAACTTGTTTAGCAAACATAACGAAGAGGACAAATCGCCAAACGTGAACTATGCGTTGTTAAAGTTCCGTTCTGATCATCATCAGCAGTACCACTTCATCAAATGTCACTTTTTTGAATGACAATGCTTGATTGGTTGATAATAATAAAAAAATCACTAAATGTATGCCTTTAAGATTTGAGGAGTTCCCTCTATTCCTCATAGATCCCATCATCAGACCTTGACAAAAACCGGTCCAATATGTATATATTATATACTTACGTACAATAAAAAAAAGAATTTTTCAAATCGATCCAGAAATGACGGAGTTATGGGGTAACAAACATAAAAAAAACTTACAACCGAATTAAGAACCTTCTTTTTTAAAATCTGGAAGTCAGTTAAAAAGGAAGGAATGTAAAGATTCGCACGCTTCTTTTAAGCTTACGTAGCTTAGTTGGTTAAGAGCGACCGGACCGATGTTCCGAAAGGTCGCAAGTTCGCGTCTTGCGACCTTTTTGCCATTTTTTCCTTTAATATAAATAATTCTAATTAATCAGTAACTCACCAGCATCCGTGATCTCCAAGCTTCTCTGGACCACAGCAAGTAACACTACCACCATAACACACAGACCCCGATCCTTAGCCATCTCCACTGCGCAGTCAAATCCGCACCATTTTCCGAAACACCGGACACCGAACACATCGAATCTCAAAATTTAATTTTCGTCAAAACGCAAATTAAAAAATATACCGAATTTTCGACGCACTTTTTCCCGTCACTATTTACTTCATACTGAAAGTGAGTCCGGTTTTCAAAGTAGGCTAGTAATAACGACATTTATCATTAACTTCTTCCGTTTCACAAGTGACAATTCCATTTTCGAAATAAACTTAAATCCATTTTAAAAATAAGAACACTCGGATTCGGAAAACGTTCCATTTCCAAGCTAAACTTTCCAAAATTCTACAAAAAATTGGTTTATTTTCGTATCACCAAAAATATGGATTTATTTTTGTCCCACCGCTCGTAGTTTTTGGAACTGTTCCAAGGATTTCTTTCGTCCATTTCTGTGGACAGCCGGATACGAATCTGGAACAGAAATAATATTCTTAATGATGTAAACACTTCAGTATGCACGTAATTTTAGAAACACACTTAAGAAAAAAATTCGAAGTTACGCTCTTATTTTAATAGTACATTATGATACAAGTGTGCTAAGTTGGTCATTACACACGAGGCGATATTATGACGTTTCTGCTTGAATAATTAGTTTAGACAGAGACTATCGGACACAGTGAAACTATGAGGGTTTTTTTACTACAGAACCCTAACAAAGACAAACCCTAAAAGCTCAATTAAGTAATTTCACAGCCTTAATAGGGCCGTCAGTCCACAGCTCTGCTATTTGATTTGATTTTAATTCGACCTAATTTGAGCTAAGTGTCGTGACGGAATCACTTTATTCGTGAATTACAAGACAAAACATTATTGCGAGATCCTTTCGCAGTTAGCCATAGTCATTTATTTGTGACGTTTTCAATCAAAAGGTACCACATTTTCGCTTATCATAAGGATGAGAATTGCTTGTATCTTTATACGAACAACCTGTCAGAGCGTCGTTATGGCAAGCAACAATGTGGTACCTTTTGCTTGAAAACAACACATTTTATAAAGCCGATTTACGAGTCAGTTGATAAATAACATCAAATTAAGTTACATCGTATTAAAATAACAATAAAATTACTTACGTTAAAAAATTACAATAATTCATTACATAAATAGTCAAGTCACAAATTCATTGACATTATTATAACATCTAATAATAGCAATATAAAATTCAGAATAATTAATATATAATTATACCTAATTTGATGCGTAAAAGAACTGCTATATTAAAAATTCATTGTAATTATAGAACGGACGCTCAATAAGGCAGTGTTTTAGACGGCATTTATTATTTATTTAAACTTTATTGCACAAATTTACACAAAATGAGTACAAATGGCGGACTTAACGCCTTGAGCATTCTCTACCAGTCAACCATTGGGCCAAACAGACTTGTAGCACAGGGCGGACACGCTATACATCAAAAATCACTTGCGTTTCTATGTGTGAACGGCACGTCTGTACACGCGGCATGCGTCATAGTGTGTTGCTTAAAAATAGTACTGAGCTCGAGCTGAGCGGTCGGCAAACGGCCGTCAATCTGCTGTCGCGGGGCGAGGTAATTAGCCTCATGCATGAAGTTTATATTTGAACGAAATATGTTTTATTCGGATGTTTGTTACCGTTATATCATGTTACAAATGCATTTCCGTTTTTAAATTACCATTTAATCACTAAAAATTATAAATAAAAAGTACAAAAATTTGCCCGCGAAAAGCTAGTGAGCGAAACGCTCGAAACGCCACGTGACGTCACGCGTTCGACAGATTAGTGTCATTAGTAGCAAACGTCAGTTGGGCCGCCCAACGTGTGACGTCATCACGCTCTGTCGAATTCGCGCCAAAAATTATGAGCGTTTCAACCGCTCAAAAATTTTCAACATTTTAAATATTTTTTAATAAAATAATGTTAAGGTTTACAAAAGTATTTTTATCATTTCCGGTGTTCCAACGATATAAATTATGAATCCAAAAATAAAAATAAATTCATGCATGGAGCTAATTGGAGTCGGGGCGGGGCGGTGCGTGGCCGTTCTCTATGATAATACTATTACTTATTCTGTGATTGTAGCTTCAGTGACAATGCTTGGCAACTTGTTGTAGGCCGTGGGGCCCATCACGTGAATTAACTTGGACTTCACAAGTTTGCGGCTAATACAGCATGGTTGCGTTCCGCGTATTGTACTCGTGCGCCATTCACCATTGGGTTCGTTTAATAGGACGTAAGATGTTCACGCACGTAAACAGCCACTTGCATAATTATTACTGCGGGTAATGTGAGAGTTGTCACGTTCACAGACACAGCCAAATCTCAAAATTGCATGTTCATATAATTTCTTTGTCTATATCTGTAAACACACGCAACTGTCAAATCGTCAGCCCCTATTCTAACCGATACCATGTTCTCACACTGGGGGGCCCTACAGATCACGCGCTAAGTGATCACCGTCGACAGCTAGACGAGGGGCCTACTGCGGGTCGTAAGTGAGAGACCACACAAGTGAATAATGATATACCTTAATGTCTTTGAAATAGGGTTTAAGTATTGTCAGTGAGTTTTGACGATTGTGCAAGCAACATAATTAACTATAGTTAGACCGTAAGTCGTTCTGATAAGGTTCAAGTATGGTCAAGTAATGGGAATGATGGTTAAACGGATTGTGACTTGAGATAAAAGTGCCGCCATAGTACTATGCCTTATGGGAAACGGTCGAAGAGATAGTTCAGATCCGGAAACCGCTACCAAATTTTAGTATGTTGTTGGGCATGGTACTGGATCTCCAAAACTGCCGGGAGACAGCGGCGCCGGCCATCTACTTCAGCGGAATGACGTCATCAAAATGACTCCCGCCTCGTTGCGAATATTGCATTTTGCACCCAAACTATGCATTGCACATACACGTGTGGGGTATTAAACGAAAGCCAATAAAATATTATATATTTCACTACTACACTATGTACAAAAATATACAATAGTTTAAGAGAAATTTAAAAATAAATAAAAATGATGAAAACATTTTTTTCGATTATTTGGGTTTTTTAACCAAACCAAAAGTCGGACGTTAAAGCAATGTACTAGCAACCAAGCCATACACTGATATCAAAATAATCAAAATCAGACCAAAAATGAGAAAATTAAGCATCAAAATGTAGGTATTTGCTAGAACAAATGCATTATTTATTATTTACAGCGCAGACATAATAAAAAGTATTAAATACTGCAAATACCACCTGTACGCGGATGACGTCCAACTGTACTTTTCGACCCGTCCTAGTGATCTAGCCCAAGCGATTGACAAAAAAAAATCCGAATCTGGAAAGTATATCCACTTGGGCTGATAAAAATGGATTCCGTACTTTTTAGTATTTGTTGTTATAGCGGCAACAGAAATACATTATCTGTAAAAATTTCAACTTTCTTGCTATCACGGTTCATGAGATACAGCCTGATGACAGACAGACGGACAGTGAAGTCTGAGTAATATGGTCCCGTTTTTACCCTTTGGGTACGGAACCCTAAAAAGGCAATCAATATTAACAGCGAGCATTCTTTTTTAATTAAAAGATAATTGGAGTAAAAGGCCTATTGGACATTTTGCTACTAATTATTCTAATTATCACTCCAATAAGGATTCAAAGGGATGTTTGCTCTAATGACCCGATTAACGAGCCCTTTTTGCTTTAAATGTCATTGATATTTGGGTTGGGCTCTTTAGATTTAATTAACCCCGTGGATCGGACCCGTAGACTTTTTTCTATATTTTGTTATACAAAATTTTATTGCCGACTGTACCTTTTTATCAGCTGTCATCTGCTACTTATTCAGGCGATGACATAAAACTCAAATTTACTTTTGTGAGTCCGCAGCAACCTCGGCCGAATTTCACTTTCCTTTAAGAGACCCACTGACTATCAGTCCGCTGGACGATATCGGCCCGTCAGTTAGAACAAAAATTTGACAGTTCCGAACAACTGACAGGGCGATATCATCCGGCGGACTGATAGTCAGTGGGCCCCTTTACAAACAGAGTTTCGATCTCATTTTAAAACTACGTGTTGGATTGTAATGAAACTTTGCACATACAAATGACATGAAGTATATCTAAGCCTGTAATTAGTATATATAGCTCAAGCTTATAAAACAAACAAAATAGAGCAAAAACAAGTTTTGTAAAAAAATCACACCGGTCATGGATATACCTTATCATATTGTAAGTACAAAGTTTCAGAGCAATCTAGCTAGTCGTAACCACTTTTGTATGCAGAACCGAGCTTGCTTTGGAGTGTACCCTTCTAAATACGGTCTTGTTTCCATGTGACTTTTTTATGGCATTTGCCCTTGATTAATACGTGTGAAAATTCAATATAAAAAATAAAACGTTAGCCGGGAAGTGAAATAAGCGGAGAATTATACCATTTACAACCTTAATTTTAATAGTTCACAACATGTTTTACCAGTTAGCGTGGCATATCATACACACCATATTATACATTCCCCACTCAGTAGGTATTGCGGCAAAATACAAAAATTAATCTGTATGTAAATATTAAATAAAATAAATATTAGGGGACATCTTACACAGATCAACCTCGCCCTAAACTAAGCAAAGTTTGCACTATGGGTGCTAGGCGACGATATACATACTTATATAGATAAATGCATACTTATATACATAGAAAACACCCATGACTCAGGAACAAATATTTATTTTCATCACACAAATAAATGCCCTTACCGGGATTTGAACCCAGCACCATCGGCTTCACAGGCAGGGTCACTATTACTGCCCACTAGGCCAGAACGGTCGTCAAAAGGGCTCTTTTACAATTCAATTCAACCTTTACAGTAACGACATTAATGACATAAAACATATATGGTAAAATGTATAAATACAGTAGCCAATACGTGGTAACATTAAATAAATATATAAATAACTACAACGTAACAGAGATGTATGTTTCTATGGTACATTATAGTCAGAAGTCATTCAAAATGTCAAATATTGCCAGCGGAATTCACCAGCAATCAAACTATTGAAGTTCATTACTGACCTACTGCAGTGAGTGAACAACAATACATTTCTTGTTACTGTTTTAGAGAACAAAACGTAGCGAATGGAATGGTCCACGGTAACAAAGGGCGATATAATTAACCGTGTTGTAAATGTTGGGGGTGGACTGAAGGCTAATAAAAACGTCACTTTTCGTAGCGTGACCTTACCTCGGCCACATACTCGTCAAGTGGCATGGGTTCTAGCGAGGGAAGTAGGCAGCGCCGTAGCACAGAATAAGTAAAAGTATTATCATACAGAACGCATAGAATATCAATGACGCATGCCGCGTGTAACGACGTGCCGTTCACACAGAAACGCAAGAGATTTTGATGTAGAATAGAATAGAATAGAAAGGTGTTTATTTCTCTAGTTTATATGTTACATTATGTCCATCAGGTCGGTGGTGTGTTCAGCCTGTGGGTGTGTTGTAACACTCTCCCACCACTCTCTCTAACTAACCCTAATCAGCTAAACCTAAACTTGCCTAAAATACTAAAAATTCCAATAAGAAAATCTAAAATTCTAAAAATCTTTAAAATACCGCAATCCGAAATTACCTTTACTAATTAATATAAAATAATGTAAATAACCTAACGCAAATCTAATTATATAAGTTAATATCTTGAATTGGATCAGTAAATTGGCCAAATGATCGTCTTGTGTTTATGTAGAACCCTTCGTCATAACCGTTAATAGTAACCAAAATCCTTTTCGCATAATAGGAAAGAGTTATGAATAAAACAGTTAAAAATCCTAATAATGTTAAGTAATTAATAAACTATGAATTATGTCAGTGTAAAGTATGTCAGAGAATTTAGAAACGTCATTGCAAGTTTAAAGACAGTTTGTAAAACAAATGTAAAGTATGTCTTAATCAGACAAAGCCTGATTTAAATTGTAATCCATAAATAGTATGTAAAACATAATTTTATAAGTCTGAAGAATGTCTTAGTTAAGTCTTCAATAATGTATGTCAAAATAAGTAGTCTGTCGAATGTAATAGTCAGATGGTCAAAGTACGATCACTAATAAATGTCACAATTTACAAATATTTTGTTTTTGGGGTATAGATGTCGCCCGCTCCGCCGCGACTATCCGTGGTCATCATCCAGTTGCTAGGGCAGACCCCCGCCCCAGTTCTGAAGGAACTATCATGTGGTCCTGAAGGGACATCTTTTCATAATGACAGAGCTACTTCGTCATTTGCCCTGAACATTATTTTATGACATTTTTCGTCATAAATGAGAGGACATCAAAGGGACAATTTAACATAACAAAATACTGGTAGTTAAAGCAGCTGTATTTGATCCACTCCAATTTCCCAGAATACTGTAATTTTGTAGTATATTTTATTAGGTATTCAATGAAATAATATTAACCAAACTATAGTTGTAGTCATTTTGAATCACCTTTCGGACCAAAATAAACCACGATCTTGCTCTGCATCGATCTAGCTTGGGTAAATCACTCATTGATATATATTTTCAATAATAAAGTTTTATGATAATATGACCCTGTATTTTTAAGGTCGAATGTGAAAATTACAGATCTCTAGAAAACAGAATGAAATCGTCATACAGACTGCCAAAGGACAGGCAAAATAAATATTTCTTTTACAAACAAATTGATTCTACAATACTACATTATATTGTGGTTATTTGTTATGTTTTTCCCACAATATATTTTTCTACCAGTAGTGATGCAAAGGACCAAATTATATTCAAAGTCATAAATATGTCAAGTTTGTCAATAAGTCATAAATAAGTGTATGTAATACAATTCTAACAATCCCTAAACCCACACTACATCCTAGCTACCTCTATTTAAATTTAACCCATAAACCCATAATTATACTCGTACTATGTAGTTTAAATAGCCATAAATATATCGGAAGCGAACCTAGCTAACTACTGTGAAGATCTAATGGCTTTGTTATATAAAAATTATAAACCTTGATCAATTCTACAATTCCCTAAACCATACAAATATAAACCCTAGCCCTAACAGTTAAACTAACCAACTAATCTATCGATATAATTGCAAACTAACATCCCGGGATGTACATTTAATTTACTCGCGTAATTTCTCGATGTGCAATGAGAAATTCCTAGGCTACAGCTAACTAAGACGAGTGGAGACACCTCGATTTAGAACTGACCCCCTATTTCTCCACGTGGACCAGCATCAGCGATAGGGTTTGGGACAGCCGATGTAGGTCGGGAAAAAGGTAATGGGATAACTGGTCTAGAATCTGGCTTTTTTAAGAAGTCTAGGTGACAACCCAAATTGTCCAGACCCCAGGGGTTAGAACCTGTCCTTGTAAACCCAGGAACTGTCAGGGACCCACCTGATATTATCAACCCAGCGCAGTAGGAGAATTAAGACTGTCGTTGTCACCGTAAGGTACCCGCCCTATCTCTCCATCTGCCCAGCACTGTACTGGATCGGAATTAGTTCTCTCTACCCCATAAGTTATTTAAGAAAGCTGTGAGATAAATTGCAAAACTAACTTTAAAATAATATATAAAGTACTCCAACCAAAATCATTCCAGTGCTAAATATCACTAAAATAATCCAGGTTAAAACACTATATATATTAAGCACAATTAAAACATAAATTAATAAATTGCACTATGAACCAAACATGACTTTACAACCTTTAATAATATATTGATTTGTAAGTAAAATTTCACCAATATATTTACTTACATTAGCACTTGTCTAGGCACAAATCAACAAACAACTAATAATTACAATTCACTAAATAGTTTATAAATGACACTATGAACAAAACAAACTTTACAATCTTATTAAATTTATTGATTTATAATTTAGATCTCACTAGTATTATATCAAACACTAGCGCTTGTTTAAACCACAAACCAATAAAACAATTAAACCCACTAAATAAACACAATCTAAAATGCACTTCTCTAAAAATATTCAAGTTAAACCCCACAACAGATTACACCATATTATGCTCCAATCCGAACTCTACCAGCATCATAAGATACTAGCAAAATCTAGACCAGGATACAATATAGGTAACCTAAATAGACCTAACCTACACTAGAGAACTTCCTCCAACGCTTCGCGAATGGCCACGAGAATTCCCCGCAAAGGGGTTTTATGAAATCCCTTCCCAGATCCCGATTTCCCCGCTCTAGCAAACTCCTTGCACCCCATTGGTAACACCTAAACCAATCCTGAATTTCATGATTCCGTACTATCCTATACAAATTACTCTTTATTTCCTAATTAACATAAGGTCCAAATTGACCTACTTAATGGGTGTAGCCAAAACTATTCCTTCTCGTCGGTGGGATGTCTTTAAAATTTTTATTCTAAACGTCTTTGTTTTTCTATATAGACACATATTGTAGGGATACGCTTTTTTTTAATTCTTAATAATATGGTTCAATTTTGCATAGAATATTTTACAGTCATAACTTAACTTTTATCGTTACCGTGAAATCCGAGTTGGTATTTTAAACAAACACTTGAAATTAATAACCAAACTAACTTTGCACAAAAATTTATAACGCAAAAAGCTTTATGACATTGAAATAAAGTTCAAATTATATTAAAAATAAGTTTCTTAATATTTTGGTTTACTATATCAGCTAAACTCTCCAAGTGGTGTATCTAGAATTTCAAATAGCAAGGTCCACTTAAGATATGAAAAGAAATATAGCTGTTTGAATTACCGTGAGACACAAGAATGGAATTTAACCGACTCAAAATAGAACAATATTATGTTTACATATAATGCTAACATGGAAAGGGAGCCTCTGACATGTTACAATCGCCTCCCAAAATTTGCTGTAGCTTAAATATATTAATGATATATTTGCGAAAGTAAATTTTCGAAACAAATCAAAATAAGAAAAACAATTGTATTGAAAATAATGCATTTAGACTCTAATAAGAACCTTTTTTAACATTCTTCCCTTCTGTGTGTGCCTTTTTTTTTTGTTGCGGCTGTGTGTAGTGTGTGTTTAAACCAAACAAAAGAATGAACATTTCTGAAAGTATAAGTTTACAAGTTCAGTCATGTTAAAAATAAACAATCAAAGACGCAACCAGTTAATCTTGCCTCACAAGAAAGTAGAAGTTGTGCTTGTAGTACATTTGTCCTACTCTTCTACCGATCCGAATGATACATACGCACGCTTCCGACTTTAGTCTACATTTTAACGACCAAGAAAGGAATAGAACGTATCTCTTTTTAAAACAAGATTGAACCTTTTACCAAGGAGCATTCTATGCCACTCGAGGGGTCACTATCTTTAAAAGATTTAATTCTAACACCGAAACTCATGACTTATATTCTCAAAACGCCTTTCCTAGTCTGGAGCATGTACATCATTAACGGGACGTTAAAATAAAAGATTAAGCTCTGCTTAACCCTTAGCTTCTATAATGAAGCGCCAAATAAATTGATTTATTATAAACATTTTATTGTAATATTTTAGGAATAATGTAATATTTAAAAAAATATCAATAAATGAGTATGAGTATTGTATAAAACAAAAATCCAAAATAGTACTGACCAATAAAAAAGCACAACTAATCATTAAATTGATTCGAAATGAGCTAAATAATACATGTCATCTTTAAACATTTTCTAAACTCACTTCGCATTATGCTTTTCCATATGATGAAAGCACTATGACGTCACATTAATGATGGGTGTGTGAGTTTCTAGATCTGATGTTGTGTGTAGTATAGAGATAACACGGCGGCAGCCTATAAATCTGCAAATATGCTCTTTTTTTTTTTCGAGCCTAACCTAACACCAAACTACCGTTTTATCTCTCTTTTGTAAAGTGTTATGTTTCAGTCAAAATGTCAAAAAGGTATCTTGATTTTAGTTTTGCTATTTTCTCAGGGCCCTGCACAAAGAAATATATTTCATGCAATAACTAGCGTGCACTATCTCATAGTTTAACATTCATCGTATTTATTCTTCTTCATTCTTTTTATTCACACATCCCTGAAAATCTAACAATACTTTGAATAATAAAACAATTGAAATCTAAAAAGTATTAATAATGTGTCAACTTTTATAAAAATTTACCGTTAGCAAACATACAATCAATACATCTATACTAAAAGTTTCTATTTTCTTTTTACGACTTTATTACCCATTTGAAAATGCTAATGGAATAAATTACAAAGTGAAAGTTTTAAATATAAAAGGAAAACTACACTACTAATGCATCTCCTTTCCATTAAAATATAATAACTATGGAGAGCCTAGCAAATGAATAATAAACCTTGAAATTATTTAAAATCAACAAAATTAAATTAAAGTTATCATAAAGGAACTACTTGATGTGATAATAAATTGCAATTACCAGATATTGTAAATTTAATTGGTTCTACTCAAAGAAAACCTAATGTTTTGTAATTTTTATTGAAATTCATTATTTATTTTTTTAAACCTAATCTACTTATTAAGTTCCCACATAATTCAATCTAAATACAAGCGCGAATTACATAAGTCAAATTTGTCATTCATTAAAAAAAAAAAAACCGCTCCTGTTATACGTGACACACATTACAAATAATTATCTTATCATTAAAAGGTCATGGTTCTGAAACTATTTATATGTAACGCAAAAATGTGACATAAAATGTTTTATTCATTATTGTTTTTTTTTTTTATAAAATTATAAAATAATGAGAAGTAATTTATTTATTTTAATGTATGTTATGTAAATGTTTTATATTATTTTTTTTTTCAAAATTAACGTTTAAGGTTCAGCGTGCTTTCTATTAATTAAATAAGTTTGATTATTCTCTGTAGTAAAATCTTATAACTGAAATAATTAGAATTAAACAATTTATGAACAATTTTATTCATGATTATTGGTGGAAAAAAAATTAAAATAAGGGAAGAATGAAGCCGCCTCACATCCCCTCCAAAAACAGTTAATGCACAATTGATTACGATAGAGTTCAAAAGCAAATATTTTGTTTGATTTTTAATTTAAAAAAAATTAGGATGTAATAGAATCACCTCGACTTGTGCTCTGTTAACTGTTTTTGAGCTTCACCTCTGCCTCCTTCTCTATACAATGCAAGGGATTCTCTAGGGTAATGGGTTCCAAATTGGTTCTCCCATTGTTTTTTTTTTTTTTTTTCATTTTTATTTGACTTAACCTATTACAATCTTACTTACTAAATACATTTTTAATACGCTAACCTAATAGAGATAGTGGAGAAAAAAAAAACTTAATTATATGATATAAATCAACTATCTAATTAATATTTGACTTACAACAAAATATATTGTACTTGATTCTAAAATTACTTAGTATCATGTTAATTCACTTAATAAAAAGTTTTTATAGGATGAAAAACTACTTAAAAAAATACATTGTTCAAAGCAAAATAATAGCATATTAACTACCTTAATCAGTAAACAACGTCAATAAAGTGATAAACTGCATAAATCAAAACATTAGTATATTATCTACCTCAAATAGTGTATAGTGTTTAATTAAAATGATAAACTACTTAATCAAATGATGTTACATAAATCAAAACAATGGCAAATTAATTACCTCAAACAGTAAATAATGTTTAATTAAAATGATAAGCTACTTAATCAAATGATGTTACATAAATGCAAATCATTATTTTAACAATTATAATAATATCTAACCTGAACCAGTCACATTTTGAGAATTCCCTAACTGATAATATTTGGATAAGTGTATAGTGTTAAATTTTCCTCTAATTTCCCCAGTTTTCGGATCTGTTAAAACATACACATTATTGAAGGGTATGGCAGAAATGATATATGGTCCTTCATACAATGGTTCAAATTTCTTTGTTATTTTATTACTAGCATCGGATTTATTTAATTTTTTAATCTTTACCAAATCTCCTATGTGAAACTGTACGAGCCGATAACGTTGATTAAACTTTATTTGACGTACTTCACTAGCTTTTCTTAAATTTTCTCTAACCTTTTCTCTAATTTTCTCAACTTCTAAAGTAGTACTTTTCTTAATTTCGTTATCACATGATAAAATTGTTGACTGTCCATACAAAATTTCACAAGGAGTAAATCCTGTACTACTATGATAGGTATTATTATATAATTCCTCTAACCGTGGTAATAATGCTACCCAGCCACGATGATTCGATTTACAATATTGCCTAAATAAACGACCTATTTCGCGATTTACTCGTTCAACGATATTAGCACGTGGATTCCTAACAGTAGAATATATGACTTTAACGCCGTCATCTGCCATATTTTCTTTCCAAAGCCTTGAAGAAAATTGAGATCCGTTATCAGACATAATAACTTTCGGTTTAATTATATTGAAAAATTTACGCATTTTCCCTAATACTGAACTAGCTGTTGCTTTTCTTAATTCATAAAATTTAACAAATTTACTAAAGGAATCCTGTATCACTAATATGTAATTCATACCAAATTGACCAGTTGGCAATGGACCATACAAATCTACCATGACCATATCACCAATATTTTGAGTAACTATAGATTGACAAGGTCCTACTTGTTTAAAAGTATCGCTTTTTACTAATTGACAATCATGACAAGCTCGGATAATTTGTTTCACTAAAGGTGATATACCTTTCCAATAAAATCGATCTCTTATGTACTTAATCACTTTGTACATGCCTTGATGTCCCATTTCTTTATGTATTTGTTGAATCAACTCTATCCTTAAAACTTCAGGTAAATAAATGACCCTTTCTTGTAAGTTATCTGGCCTAAAATATAAGATTTTATTCTCGAACATACATCGTTGCTCTATTTTCGTCAACTCACTTGGATCAGTGATTTCATTTAAACGCTTTATGATTTGACAAATTTCAGAGTCTTCTTGTTGTAATTTAGATATATCTCTTAACTTCGATATAAGACTCTTATTTACATTGTTACCTATGTACAAAATTTCAGGGAGTTTGACCTTTTCTTCTTGTAATAAATCTCCCTCAGGTGGGTACCTAGACAAAATATCAGCGACAATATTTTGTGTCCCTTTAATATGTTTAAATTCATAATTAAACTGCTCTAAATAATTAATCCATCTAGTAATTTTTGCATTATATAATTTCCAGTTTTTCACAAATAACAAAGCTTTATGATCTGTTTGAATAATTACTTTTGAACCCCTAAAATATGTTTCAAACTTCTCTAAACAACAAATTACGGAATAAAACTCCTGTTCTGTCACTGTCCAATTAAGCTGAGCTCCCCTTAACGCTTTGCTATGAAAACCTAATATTTTCATTTCCCCTTTATTATCAATTTGGTATAAAAATCCTCCTAGTCCTATAGATGAACTATCAGTCTGTAAATAAAAAGGTTTACTAAAATCAGGGTGATGTAATTGTATTACATTAATAAATTTAGTCTTTATTTCGTTAAACGCCTGTTGTTGAGAGCTACCCCATTTCCAAGACACGTTCTTTTTTAATAATTCGCATAAGGGTTGTATATATCTACTATAGTTTGGAACAAATCGCCGATAAAAATTACATAAGCCTAAAAATGCTCTCAGCTGCTTTATCTTTTTTGGTACTGGAAATTTTTGAATAGCCTTAATTTTCTCTGGATCGGTTTTCAGACCTTCAGTAGAAATAATATACCCGAGCATATTTACTTCTTTACATAAAAAATTACATTTTTCAATATTACAAGTCATTCCTGCCTTTTCTAGTTTTCCCAAAACTATATCTATGTGCTCTAGATGTTGTTGAAGAGAACCAGTAGTTATAATTGCTAGATCATCCAAATAATTTACGCAAAAATCTCGCACTTCATGTCCTAAAATACAATCCATCGCTCTACTGAAACTTCCTACTGAAGTTTTTAAACTTTGAGGCAATACGTTATAAACATACGACTTGCCATTAAAGCTAAACCCCGTATATTTCCTACTATCTTGAGAAATAGGTATTTGGAAATAGGCATTGTTTAAGTCTATCACACTTATATAATTAGTACCGTGAAACGAATTCATAACGTCTAATTGTATAGTGGGTTTTTCAGTTTCAGCGACCATATGTTTATTTATTTCACGCGCATCCAAGAGAACTCTAATAGACCCATCCTTTTTCAAAGTGAAAGTTAAAGGAGAGCAATAAGGTGTTGATGTTCGACTAATAATACCCTGTTGTTCCATTTCCCTCAATTTTTCTTCTATTTTAGCTCTATACGCATACGGAACCGGATATGATCTCTTTACTATAGGTTCTTGGTTTTCCATTTTTATTTCATGTTCATAACAGTTCGCTCTACCTAATCTGTCATTAAACAAATTTTCGTATTTTCCTAACAACTTTTCCAAATTATCCCTATCTGCGTCATTTAAAACTAAACCCGTTTTATAGTTTTTCTTGTCTAAAAAACTCATTTCATTAATATGTAATTTTGACTGGTTTTGACTGTCAACTATTGAAACCTCATTTTCCTGTTCATGAAACCGATATAATTGAGTCTTACCTCCCTGTTCAATTAAAATGCCACTACCACGTTTGTTTAAATCAATTACAATTTCGTTTTCCTTCATCCAATCAAATCCTAGTATTAAAGTACTGCTTAAATCGGGGATAATAAGAAAAGCTACATCCCTCTCATAATTACCCATTTTAAGAGGCAATAATGCTATATTTCGAATTTCTACAGTTTTGGCTGCAGTTACTGCCGTTTTAATCCGAAAAGGTTTGACTTTCATGAGTGGAATATTTGAATATTTTGATTTTAAGGTTTTCCAAAACTCCTCGGAAATACACGTAACATCACTGCCAGTATCTAATAATGCTACAATATCGTGCGCGTAATATCAAAAACGCGTACTAATATCTCAGATTTAAATGAACGTTTTTCTTCATTTTCTAATGAATTTTCTTCGAATACCGAATTTATTTTTGAATTTTCTACGTCGAGCGAATTTTCTTCTATTTTTAATTTGAGAACTTCTATTAATCGATTCACTAAGTCTACCTCTTTCGTGGAAAACTGCCTATATCCAATTCCTTCATATGTTTCACGGTCTAACAATTTAGTTTTTACCGGTACTTTAATGCCATTTCCTGTTTTCCCTAACCCTTGACCTGGTTTCCACCCCCATTTAGACATTATGTTATAGATTTTGTTCCCTATATTTGTGACTGATTCGGGAACACAACCAGCCTTTTCTAGTTTAAATCGATAGTTTCAATGACTTCTTCCATAGAATTTACATTTTTCGTTTTGTTTTGTTCTTGAATAGGTTTCTGCCAATTCTTATAAGTTTGCTGATACTCCTTCTTCTTCTTTTCGTAGTGTCGTTGACCCGATCCAGATGTAGACGGACTAGTATTGTACGCGTGTGACTCTTGCTTATTAATGTCATCCATGCTTCTTAAAAACTCCGCCATGTCGATAATCGTTGTTATGTTCGAAGTTGCCCAAACTTGCTGAATATATCTAGGATAGTGCCTAACTATGTCAGATACTAGTTGCTTCTCCGGTATTTTATATGTTAATAACTTCGATCGTCCCGTTAGCTTTAAGAAATAGTTTAACATTGATATTGACTCATTTCTATTCCAAGTTCCTTGCACAATCTCTCGCCGTAAACGATTTTCTTCATTTTCGCCCCAATAAGTGGTAAGAAAATCCTTTTTGAAATCTTCTACCGTTTTCCACCTCTCCTGGTACACACGAGCCCAATCTCGCGCGTCTTCCGTTAAACATTCCTGTATTATATCTAACTCGCTGGATTTTTTATTCATTTTCTTTATGTAATTGTCTAAGTCTTCTAAAAACAACATAGGTTGCGCTGATGACTTTCCATTAAAACGAGGCTTCTCTAAGTTGACATTTTGAATATTATAGACGACGTTGTTGCCTGTCGTACCCATCTCTTTGTCACTACTGACATTTTCGGAGTCCATTTCGGAGATACCGCTGCTTTCGACAGGTGTTTCTTCTACATTCACCATTTTAACCGATCTTAACTCTTCACTTAACGTATTTACTTTTGATGACAGCGTACCAATAGATCGCTTAACAATTGCCATTAATGCACCGAATTGCGCATTTTTCTTAACTTTCCGTGCCATTACTCTTCTGCGCTTCACAACTGGTGATACAAGCTCTTGTTCGCTTCTGATCGATTGTGACTGGACTTCAGTGGATTGAGGAACCTCCTGTGTATTTGCTCGTTTATTACGTAGCCCTGGTCGCACCATTTTTCCGTTCTATTTAAACACTTTTTGCACTGTTTGATTATTTAAAGGTCACTTGTATTTAAACACTATCACTAATTAAGTTAATTAATTTAAAATGTCACTATTTTTTACACTTTATCACTGTTTAAATTAGTTAACTGTCACTAGTATATAAATTTTTTTTGTATATTTTATTTCGTTTTATGATTTTTTTTTTTATTTTTTATTTTTTTTTCTTATACTGAAATAAAAACATTAATGAATTTCAAACCCTACTAAAAAAATTACTTTTGCATATTTATACAATGAACTAAACAGCAATATAATCATTTTCTTATTTAATTTTCAATAACCATAACGAACATTTGAAAACAAACAACCCGCTTTATAAATAACCTAATACCGACACTACATTCTATAATCCAATGCCAAGGAAGTATATCAAACATGTTAGCAATATTTATATTAAAAGTATTCCCTTCATGATATAAAATTAATCCCACAACTAACTGAGCAATAAAATATTACAAAAACACACTCATGTTGCACTCAAGTGGTTTGGCACAACGCTTTTTGAAACTTCTACGAACTACTGTAAGTTAACACGATAACAGACTCAAACTCAGTTATAGTTTTTAAGAATGCTTCATCTCTAATTTCTAAATTCTACAATTTGTACGCCTCCCCATGTATACAACTCTAATAATTTTAGCTAACTACTTTCAAATAACAACAATTTATTTATTAAGAAATAATAAATTATAGTTTATTCATGTAGACAAAACATGTAATAATGAAGACTAACTTGACATTGAATACATACACCTAAATTCGTTTAAGAAAAAGCTCTATTCCCATACTATGCTATCCGTTTTCACGACAACAATTGTGTTGTTATAATCGACCGTTTACACAAATCAACTATAACAACAGTTTTGATCCAAAACAAGACATGTAACTCAACATGAAACTAAAACCGTTAATCAAAATAATAAAAACCAAAACAAATAATCTCCAGATAAAACAGTCGCGTCATAATATGAACGAATTATTATAAAATATAAACTATATTATACAAATTAATGTTATTCACGGTCACAGCACCAATTGCGTGAACGAATTATTGTTAAATATACATTATATATTAAAGTTTATCCCGGTCTCTTTTATCCTGGTCTCCGGCGCCAATTGTAACATATAATGTATGTTGCAATTGATAGTAAAAATAAATGAATTATTAAAATATACTATCCTCAGTCACGGCACCAATTGTAACACTCTCCCACCACTCTCTCTAACTAACCCTAATCAGCTAAACCTAAACTTGCCTAAAATACTAAAAATTCCAATAAGAAAATCTAAAATTCTAAAAATCTTTAAAATACCGCAATCCGAAATTACCTTTACTAATTAATATAAAATAATGTAAATAACCTAACGCAAATCTAATTATATAAGTTAATATCTTGAATTGGATCAGTAAATTGGCCAAATGATCGTCTTGTGTTTATGTAGAACCCTTCGTCATAACCGTTAATAGTAACCAAAATCCTTTTCGCATAATAGGAAAGAGTTATGAATAAAACAGTTAAAAATCCTAATAATGTTAAGTAATTAATAAACTATGAATTATGTCAGTGTAAAGTATGTCAGAGAATTTAGAAACGTCATTGCAAGTTTAAAGACAGTTTGTAAAACAAATGTAAAGTATGTCTTAATCAGACAAAGCCTGATTTAAATTGTAATCCATAAATAGTATGTAAAACATAATTTTATAAGTCTGAAGAATGTCTTAGTTAAGTCTTCAATAATGTATGTCAAAATAAGTAGTCTGTCGAATGTAATAGTCAGATGGTCAAAGTACGATCACTAATAAATGTCACAATTTACAAATATTTTGTTTTTGGGGTATAGATGTCGCCCGCTCCGCCGCGACTATCCGTGGTCATCATCCAGTTGCTAGGGCAGACCCCCGCCCCAGTTCTGAAGGAACTATCATGTGGTCCTGAAGGGACATCTTTTCATAATGACAGAGCTACTTCGTCATTTGCCCTGAACATTATTTTATGACATTTTTCGTCATAAATGAGAGGACATCAAAGGGACAATTTAACATAACAAAATACTGGTAGTTAAAGCAGCTGTATTTGATCCACTCCAATTTCCCAGAATACTGTAATTTTGTAGTATATTTTATTAGGTATTCAATGAAATAATATTAACCAAACTATAGTTGTAGTCATTTTGAATCACCTTTCGGACCAAAATAAACCACGATCTTGCTCTGCATCGATCTAGCTTGGGTAAATCACTCATTGATATATATTTTCAATAATAAAGTTTTATGATAATATGACCCTGTATTTTTAAGGTCGAATGTGAAAATTACAGATCTCTAGAAAACAGAATGAAATCGTCATACAGACTGCCAAAGGACAGGCAAAATAAATATTTCTTTTACAAACAAATTGATTCTACAATACTACATTATATTGTGGTTATTTGTTATGTTTTTCCCACAATATATTTTTCTACCAGTAGTGATGCAAAGGACCAAATTATATTCAAAGTCATAAATATGTCAAGTTTGTCAATAAGTCATAAATAAGTGTATGTAATACAATTCTAACAATCCCTAAACCCACACTACATCCTAGCTACCTCTATTTAAATTTAACCCATAAACCCATAATTATACTCGTACTATGTAGTTTAAATAGCCATAAATATATCGGAAGCGAACCTAGCTAACTACTGTGAAGATCTAATGGCTTTGTTATATAAAAATTATAAACCTTGATCAATTCTACAATTCCCTAAACCATACAAATATAAACCCTAGCCCTAACAGTTAAACTAACCAACTAATCTATCGATATAATTGCAAACTAACATCCCGGGATGTACATTTAATTTACTCGCGTAATTTCTCGATGTGCAATGAGAAATTCCTAGGCTACAGCTAACTAAGACGAGTGGAGACACCTCGATTTAGAACTGACCCCCTATTTCTCCACGTGGACCAGCATCAGCGATAGGGTTTGGGACAGCCGATGTAGGTCGGGAAAAAGGTAATGGGATAACTGGTCTAGAATCTGGCTTTTTTAAGAAGTCTAGGTGACAACCCAAATTGTCCAGACCCCAGGGGTTAGAACCTGTCCTTGTAAACCCAGGAACTGTCAGGGACCCACCTGATATTATCAACCCAGCGCAGTAGGAGAATTAAGACTGTCGTTGTCACCGTAAGGTACCCGCCCTATCTCTCCATCTGCCCAGCACTGTACTGGATCGGAATTAGTTCTCTCTACCCCATAAGTTATTTAAGAAAGCTGTGAGATAAATTGCAAAACTAACTTTAAAATAATATATAAAGTACTCCAACCAAAATCATTCCAGTGCTAAATATCACTAAAATAATCCAGGTTAAAACACTATATATATTAAGCACAATTAAAACATAAATTAATAAATTGCACTATGAACCAAACATGACTTTACAACCTTTAATAATATATTGATTTGTAAATAAAATTTCACCAATATATTTACTTACATTAGCACTTGTCTAGGCACAAATCAACAAACAACTAATAATTACAATTCACTAAATAGTTTATAAATGACACTATGAACAAAACAAACTTTACAATCTTATTAAATTTATTGATTTATAATTTAGATCTCACTAGTATTATATCAAACACTAGCGCTTGTTTAAACCACAAACCAATAAAACAATTAAACCCACTAAATAAACACAATCTAAAATGCACTTCTCTAAAAATATTCAAGTTAAACCCCACAACAGATTACACCATATTATGCTCCAATCCGAACTCTACCAGCATCATAAGATACTAGCAAAATCTAGACCAGGATACAATATAGGTAACCTAAATAGACCTACCCTACACTAGAGAACTTCCTCCAACGCTTCGCGAATGGCCACGAGAATTCCCCGCAAAGGGGTTTTATGAAATCCCTTCCCAGATCCCGATTTCCCCGCTCTAGCAAACTCCTTGCACCCCATTGGTAACACCTAAACCAATCCTGAATTTCATGATTCCGTACTATCCTATACAAATTACTCTTTATTTCCTAATTAACATAAGGTCCAAATTGACCTACTTAATGGGTGTAGCCAAAACTATTCCTTCTCGTCGGTGGGATGTCTTTAAAATTTTTATTCTAAACGTCTTTGTTTTTCTATATAGACACATATTGTAGGGATACGCTTTTTTTTAATTCTTAATAATATGGTTCAATTTTGCATAGAATATTTTACAGTCATAACTTAACTTTTATCGTTACCGTGAAATCCGAGTTGGTATTTTAAACAAACACTTGAAATTAATAACCAAACTAACTTTGCACAAAAATTTATAACGCAAAAAGCTTTATGACATTGAAATAAAGTTCAAATTATATTAAAAATAAGTTTCTTAATATTTTGGTTTACTATATCAGCTAAACTCTCCAAGTGGTGTATCTAGAATTTCAAATAGCAAGGTCCACTTAAGATATGAAAAGAAATATAGCTGTTTGAATTACCGTGAGACACAAGAATGGAATTTAACCGACTCAAAATAGAACAATATTATGTTTACATATAATGCTAACATGGAAAGGGAGCCTCTGACATGTTACAGTGTCAGCTACTTACAATCTACCTATGTGTGTCTAAAAGATCTGTATAGGTGTCATATTGTTTGTGCTGTGTGCTTGTTAGTGTATGCGTACAGAATAAATTTATATAAATTTAAAAGTTGTTTCAGATTGTCCTACAACTAATTTCCTATAATCTATGGGGACGTGGAGCGGTTGCTCGCTTGCTGAGCTGCCGACTCCTGTCTTTTTTTGGTACATAGTCAATTTCTCCTAATCTAGTGTTAGTTAGAAGTGGGTTGTGCTGCCTGTGTCCGATGTTGAGATTTTGATGTATAGCGTGTCCGCCCTGTAGTTAGGGGCTAGGTCGGCCTGTGTAAGATTATCCTCAAATATTTATTTACTTAGGTATTTATATTACCTATTCTGTACATCAGTGTGACCCCAACCTTTCTCCACGCTCGCACGAGATGCGCGCTCTGTTTTTAATTAACTCACGAACAAATGAATATTCTTGAAGTATGACGCCATTTTCTGTTCCCGTTGACTGCGACCGTCAGGGTGGAGCGTGCATGAGAACTTACATGTGGCGTGTTAAGGATAATTATTTACTAGATAGGCTTTTATTCTAATTTTCAGAGCCGTCTAGCAATCTAGCAAGTATATTAATATACGTATTATGCGAAGTGTATTTCTGACAAACAATATTATGCCAGATGAAGGGAACCCTAGGTTAGGTAGTCTGCTTGTGTTTCTGTTTTCTTTAATTGAGGTGTGCAATAAAGTATTTGTATTTGTATTGTATTGTACTGTACTGTACTGTACTGTACTGTATTGTATTGTATTGTATTGTGTTGTGTTGTGTTGTATTGTATTGTATTGTGTTGTGTTGTGTTGTGTTGTATTGTATTGTATTGTATTATATTAAAGTAAGGACGCTAAGCATGAAGAATTTGACCAAAATGTTCCTATCTATCGCACGCGCGTAATTATACCTATTACTGTCCCGCCCATGATGCCGGCGGTCAAAGCCACTGTGCAAGTTTAAAATCAGCTGTTTTCAATAAAAATAGTATTTTAATATTTTTGGATTTAAAAAAAATGCCGTCTCGCTCGCACAGTATAATTGACAACGGCGTCATCGGTGGGGCAGCAATATATCTGCGATAGAGATAGGAAACGGCGTGTCAAAAAAACTTTACGGGCCTGATTTTGTTCAATTATGTTTTAACGCTTTCTTACAAATTGATAAGTCAAAATAACAGACGACAAACGATTCATAGCTAATTCAGGCCAGTAACGCGTTTACGAATAACGCCATTCATATTCCGCGTCTTAACAATAGTAATGGTTCTTCTATTCATCTAATTCCGTGTGTGTCATACTTGCAGCTTGACGGTTGCTAATTGGTTGAAATCTAAACGCTGCTATTTGTCGAGACAATATTTACACTAACAAAAGAACAACAATGTAACCAACTAACCACAGAGTATAAAATTCAGCAGATATACCATCTCGGAAAATATGACCCGAATATTGCTGTATGAAACGACCTGTCTGGCTTAGTAGGTAGTCAATTTTTTAACACGCAGATACGTCTGCGAGCGATATTCCAAATTTTTATATTAAAGGAAAAAATGGAAAAGTTACACTTCCGGCAGGATTTGAACCCGCAACCTCCGCAATCCGTGCGTTGCTCTTAACCAATTGAGCTACGGAAGCCTACCAGAACCTTGCAAATCTTTCCATTCCTTCCCTTATGTATACACGCCTTTGGGGTGGCGTAAAGCGACATCTACCGTAAGACGATCCTGCCGGAAGTGTAACTTTTTCCATTTTTTCCTTTAATATAAAAATTTAGTAGGTAGTGACCTTGCCTATGTAGCCGATGGTCCTGGGTTCGAATCCCGGTAAGGGCATTTATTTGTGTGATGAGCACGGATATTTGCTCCTCAGTCATGGGTGTTTTTTTATGTATTTAAGTATTTATATATTATGCATATTGTTGTCTGAGTACCCACAAATACTAGCCTTATTGAGCTTACTGTGGGACTTAGTCAATTTGTGTGATAATGTCGCATAATATTTATTTATTTATTTATGTAAGTATGTTGTATGCTAACAATAATGTTTTCACATCACCAATTCGAAAAAGGACTTTATCTTCCCTGCTAGGAGGGATCAAAGTGGCACTTTTCTGCCTTGCTAGTAGGGATCAAAGTAAAACACATTTCTGTTCTAGGAGAAAAATTTGAAATTTTTTGCACATTATTTTATTTAGCTAAAATAATATTTTTAAACATCATCATTACCTCATAGGTGATGTGAAACCCAGTATGTGTCACATGGTAGCAAAATTATTTCCATCTTGGAAGTAGCATACTTGAATCCCTCACTACGCTCAGTATTCTAATTTAGAATCCCTCGCTACTCTCGGGATTCTATTATAGAATCCTTCGCTTCGTTTAGGATTCAGTGTACGCCCTCGCCGTAAATATGGCATTTTGCTTACTTATGACACGGGGTCCAACTTCAAAAACAAAACAAATGCTTCTGGGTCTCAGGAGGTAAAAGAGACCAATGGTAGAAAACAAATATAAAAATACCACTTCAAATAAAATAATTTATCAAAGGTATAAATGATGAATATGAATCTAATTAATTTAATAAACTTGACATATGCCTTAAATATTTTTATCCAACATTCCTAATTAATTAAAAAAAAGTAATGAAAGCTTTATTAACATCAATTACCAATATAAGTTAATCATTTTAAATTTTGTTAGAAATTGCAAATAAGTTTCAGAATAATTACATCAAAGACATATTTCTGTACATAATTAGGAAATATCGATTTTCGCTAAACGTTATTCGTATTCATTCAGCGCTGAACAATATAATGCCAATTTAATATAAATCACAGCGTGTTTGATAAACTCTCATGAATTATTTTTCCATGATTATCTGTGAATAAACGAGAGAATGGTGCCCAAACAATAAATAAATGACTGTGGGGAAATCTTAGAAAACCTTCACAATCACACAGTATTTCTCGTACAAAAGTTTGCTTGTGTTGTGTACATATACAACGATAATATTATTTAAATAATATGTAATTATGAACATCCCTGACTAAGGAACCTTCTTCACAGGAACTTGACCCTACCTGACACTGTCTGTATAGTCTGCAATAGGCTGAAAGGCCTATGATGATGACTCAGGAACAAAATATCCGTTCTCATCACACCAATAAATTATTCACCTATCACCTGTTCTCCTATCACCAACAAAATTTATTTGTTTAGCCCATAGGTGACTGGTATATTATACCTTTTGGCAGTAAGACCACATTGCTCGTCAGACTATGGCCGATGGGTCAGAAAGCTTCTTGAGTGGCGATCGCAGGAAAACGCAGCAGGAAAAGACCCACAAGATTGTCCGACGATCTGGTTAAGGTCGCGGGGAGCCGATAGATGAGAGAGGCGCAAGACCGGTCGTTGTGGAGATCCCTGGGGGAGGCTTAAGGGGCCCACTGACTATCAGTCCGCCGGACGATATCGGCCTGTCAGTTGTTCGGAATTGTCAAATTTTTGTTCTAACTGACCGGCCTATATCGTCCGGCGGACTGATAGAAAATGGGCCCCTTTATGTCCAGCAGTGGACGTCTTTGGGCTGATATGATGATGATGACTAAGACCACCATTTTTACATTCCTGTATTGTATAACAAATAACAAACGAATGCCGCGACTACACATTGGCCCTTATAAACTAGACAACGATTTTCAAGAAAAGATAACAACTGATGTACGATAACTTTAACTATCTGGAATCTAAACGACATACCGCTCAATTTACTATCCTTAAGACTAATTAAGGCATAGCCATAACATAGATTAATCGATTTAATACAGTAACTTTTTACATTTAGCGTTTCCGTCAACTCCTGTAGTTATTGGCCCAATGAACAATCCAAGTTTGAGACCTCGAGCGCCGAACTCAACTTTGTCATAAATCGAAAAACCTAAGGTAACCATTATAAATACCTTCTTAGGTCAATGTGGTGAAGATAAGCTAAATGTATAGCAGGTAAGACCGTCATAGGGCAAAAACCCTGGTATTTGTATACGTACGTCGCTCAGACATAGATAAAGGAAGAGCTTCATTCTGGTCTACCGACCTTCTGTGAGTGGAGTATGTGTACAAACCCAGGGGTTAAAAGCGACGAAAGAGCTTGTAGACGGTCTTCCCTACATTGACCTTAACCCATAGACATTTATATTACTTCGTAAAGACCGGCCTTACGAGCACTACGAATGGGGCCGATGCAGTGGAGTCAAAATATCGCATTTAGTTACACCAGCGCGCTCAGTCAGCTCAGTTGACAGTCTCATAACAGTTTCAAAACAACCTTAAACTGTTCTGATGGCGCATAGCGTCTAGGGCACATTCTTTGCACAACGTATAGCGTTTATAGGGTTAAGTGCACATAATCCGCAGTTATGCGAGATGATTGTCCGTAATTGACGCGACGCTTATCGCGTCGTGTCCTTCGTTTGTGCATAGCGACGTAATATAAATCATTGTTAGACAAATTGAGATAGGCACGCGACTTTCTGATTCTGACGACCGGTCTGGGATAGTGGGTAGCATATGGAACCGATGGTCCCGGGTTCAATCCCGGTAACATTTGTGTGATTGTAGTATATGCGCAATAAAGGGTACGATGTGATTTACCCTTTCCGTCACTATTGATATACATACATAAGTACTAAATAGTGTTTAATTTAAACGACCCTGTGTCCCAATCGGAGGGATACGCTACAGTGATGAACACAGATATTTGTTCTTAAGTCATGAGTGTTTTCTATGAGTCATAAAGTTATTATTACTATAGAGACAACATACCAAACAATGAAATTGTCGCAATCACAACATGTACCACGCGACCAAAACGTCGTAAGCGCCGGAAAATTCATGGCGCTTACGCGTTTAGGTCGCGAGATTCACACTCCGCTTCTATTGTTTGATGCCAAAATATTGATTCTCTGCTGCTGTCGGTGCTGTGTCGGTTCTATACGTTAGTAATAATAGTTCAATGATATAAGTATGTATTTTAATACTATATAAATATGTATATTGTCTATCGTCGCCTAGCAGGTACCCATATGATAGAACAAGCTTTGCTTAGTTTGGAGCTAGGTCGATATGTGTAGGATGTCCCCTAATATTTATAATTTGTTTATCAATAACGGTCGTTAGAATAAAATGTATTATTGAAATAATAAATAAATAATATAATAGACTGATATTGACCGGGATATAGACCGTGATTACCTTTTGTAATATTTATGAGCTCCCGATGATATTTCGACGCAGTTACATGCATCATGCATCATGTGACGGGTCACCCGTGAACATGATGCATCTAACTGCGTCGAAATATCTTCGGGAGCTCATAAATAATACGAAAGGTAATCACGGTCTATAACCCGGTCAATATAAGTCTAGTGAAACTAACCGTGAATCTTTCAAAACTATAATAAAATAATAATAAATATTTGAGTAAAGATAACACAGATGAACCTAATACCCAATAAGCTTCTACTATGGGTAATTATTTATCTTGAATAGACTATTTAAAATATTTGAACATAAATATGCCCAAGTTTCTCTCTTTATAACTTCAAAATACCTAATTAGATAAACACGCTTCTTTTTCATACCTACAATCTAATTTAACTTTAAAATTATCTATACCTCTTTTCAAGACTGAAATAGTCTTTTACAAAACATAAAGGCCACAACAGACAAAGCGCTTAACATTTCCAAGCAAGAACACAAACAATGCTTTGGCCAACATTTCACTTAAAACCCTTCAGTTCTTTTATAAATATCTTATTTACAAGCAAAAATACCCACAACGACGAGACTTGACCTGATTTGTCTCACAATTGCCAAAAGGAATTAGCATTTGAAAAGAATTCTCGACACCATTTTGGTACGTTTGAAAAATAGGCCCCAGTTGACTAACAATGGTTGTCGCGACGGTTAAATGACACGGAATAGGTATTTAAGTACGGTCAGTAGATGTAAGACCTAGGCTCTCTAAAAAATGTCGCGCGAGTGACTAAAAATATGTGAGTGAAACCGCTAAGTTAGTTAAGTTTTTTGTCTCCTGAAAATCAGCTTAAAATACATGGCGATTTTTTTATTCGCACCGATGAGTTATGAAGTACGAGTAGCAACGTGATTAATTGCACTCAATAATACAGTTACGAGGAGAGTACTTAAACTTAACTTACCTATGTCCTAATTTTGCACACAATTGAGGTCCATCACAAGGCTATATTTACTCATACTCCATAAAAACACTTGTCCTTTACAGGTATATAAAAATAGAAAAAAAATGAAAATTCCACGCATAAAGTCAAGAAAAACCTTTATCCCGCAAAGATCATTTAACAAAGGAACTCAAGAAGGAAATGACGATACAAGAGGCAACAAGCAAACAATTGTGACGTAAGGAAAGGACTTTAGGGGCTAAAATATAAAAGAAATCGCGTCACAAACGTCAGGGGATCCCTACAACGCGTCGTTAGTGAAAACATTTGAAGCCGATTCTAAGTTTGTCATCGTGTTAAAAAAAGCTGCCATAAATCTCTACACCCTGTACCATTGCAAATATAATTCTTTCAAATCACGGAAAAATCAACCTTAAACTCAAAGTAGAATGAGAAATGATGGAAGAATTTATAAAATTGCTCAAGATTTCAGAGTTTACAGATGAAACAAACCAAAAGAAACTCAATGTTGATGAAGAAAAGGCCAAAACGGAAGCAATTATAACATTGTAGTTTGGTATGGTGGCGTTTGATGGAAACTCCTTTGATCTGAGTGACATTTCGTAAACCAAAGATGATTTGGTCCGGTCGGTAGCACTTTCCCCTGCCGTGTATGATTTGAAGCACATTGTTTGAGTTATGGTTTGACTAATTATAAAAACTATTGAACTAAAACTAATGTTAAAAACATAAATGGAGTGATGAATGACAAGGGTGAAGAATGCTGGTATGATGGATGGTTATGGCTAGAAATAAATTTTGTAGTGCTCGGTATTTTAGGATTTGTGTTGATGTATGAGAAACTCAGGCCAAAATTTTTTTTAACTTTTCTGTTGCCAAACTGATTTGTATTGTCTTGGTTTTGAGACGGTTGTTAAATGATATTCAATGTACCAATGTATTTATGTAATCATAAATCTAGCTTGAGGAAAAATAACAACACTAAAACTATAACTTAGTTTACTTTTAATCATCTTTATATAATACTTAAGTACCTAATATCGTTTTTCGTCGAAGTTTCGTAGCATAAAAATAACTTCTATTAAAAATTAATGGCTTGTTTGCATTTAATATGACATTCACTAACTTTCTTTGACTTGAAAGAAGTTTTCAACAGAAGATTACTTTTAAATACTCAAATAAATTCAGTTAAAAATAAGCAGAATAAAATTAACCTTATATTTTCACAATCATTTAGAACTTTATTGCTTTGGTATTAAAGTTCAAAGTGGACTTTTTACGACCGATCTAATTAGTGTCATCTATTTTAATTCTCAGAAAGATCAGGGGGTGCATTCGGTTCTTTCACTGTGGTAAAGTGCGAGAGAGACGTAAATTCTATTTTAGATCGCACATATTTATTGATCGCTAATACAAAGTACGAAATGAATACTAAATGTCACTTTTAGTCGTAAGATTTAAGTCATATTGTAATAGTTTTGAATGATTCATGGTTAGTTTCACTAGACTTATATTGACCGGGATTTAGACCGTGATTGCCTTTTGTATTGTTTTTGAGCTCCCGAACAAAATGCATGTAACTGCGTCGAAATATCGCAAGCTCAAAAACAATACAAAAAAGGTAATCACGGTCTATATGTTACTCATTTTAATAAGGAAATTGACAGATACAGCTGCTGTTGATATCCGAACGTCACCCTTATCATATTAGACAAGAGGTTAAGCTTTCATTTTTAATTAAGTATGATAAATCTGTGGTGACAATTGTACACAACTCGACCCAATCATACAAAAAGCTATTTGTATTTGTATTTATATTGTAGTTATATGACTAGACTTAAGCGAGGTTTAGACTAGCAAGAACTTGCATGCAATTTACGTTACGTATTCTGTCACTCGACTTATGAAGGCAATTGACAGATACAGTGGCGTCAGCGGCGTAACAAAGACGCTGTTACAAAGACATAGTTTGGTGTAAGAGAAACATAGTTTATTTTACGCGACGCCAGAGAATAATTAATAGTACTAGGTACAGAAAGTTTTCAACACACACTCTTTATCAAAACGCGTCTATTACAACAGATATGACCGCAAGGGGGCGCAAGCGCAAGCAGGCGTCCGTTCCGTATTAGCGGTGCGCGGCAATTACTATGGCTAGACACCAAAATTGGTGTGGGCCGCGTGGGGCCGCATTGTACTTGTAGCGACGCGACGAAATCGCGGAGTGAGCCACGCCTGGCAACGCGCGAATAGTACTTAAAGAATGCGGCTGCAATTGGCATCTGATCCTAAAGTGACGTTCGGATGTCAACTGCATTATTATTCAGGCGTCGCGGAAAATAAATTATGCATGTTTCTCTTACCGTAAAACCGCGTCTTAAGGTTCCTAATCGAAAAACACGTTAAAAAAACTAAAATAGCTGTAGGCAAATTAATTGTCTATAATTGACGCTCCGGCAGTATGTAGTTAACTAAGACGATAGTCCTTAATAGATTATTTAGTTTTTTGATCTCAACAACCCAAAATACGTGTATACTTGTCTTTCTGTGAGAAATTTTCAAAATAGTCCCAAAACCTAGGCGTAGTCACCATGTAAGTTTGGTCGGATGTTCACATCGGACGTTATGGAATTAGAGGTGAGAGTTATAAAAAATAATTTTTAGCCAATGACTCAACTAGAATCGAATTCAAACTTCGCCATGACACATACCACAATCTAATTCCGGTGGCGCCGGCTATTTCAATATTTCCCGTGAATGAGTGCGGCTTCAAAGAGAAACAAAGTATACGCGCTCAATTATACGCGCTGTGACTTGGGTTGTATGTGACGTTTTGTTCTTGACAAATGTACATACTACATGTACATGTAATAATCGAACCAAGCTAACTTGTGTGGAAGTGTCACCATAAACGATGAAACACGAGGTATGAATACGATGTTTATTATGTGCACATAAATATTTCTGTGATGTAATCACTTTGTCAAATCAAATGTCGTAAGTTAGCTCAGAATGTATCGGCCAACAGTTCAAAAGACTAATTTTTTAACATGCAGATAAGTATGCGAGCGATACTCCAAAATTTATATTATTTTGTATTTTCGTAGCTCAATTGGTTAAGAGCAACGCACGGATTGCGGAGGTTGCGGGTTCAAGTCCTGCCGGAAGAGTAAATTTTTCCAATTTTTCCTTTAATATAAAATTTGGAGTTCAAAAGACGTAAAAATCCAAATGGTCTCTATTTGACCTATAATAGTTGAATAAATTTAAGATAAGAATGCCTTGTGGCATTCAGTATGTTGTTTATACATTTTTTATGTATTTGTGCAAGTATTTAAGAATTATTAATATAAAAAATGTAATAACGCTATCAGACGAATAGTATGGGGTTCTTCAAAAAAGGATTGTACAGGTATTTAAAGGGTCGGCAACACGCATGTAACATTTCTGGTGTTGCAGGCGTCCAGAGGCTACGGTGACTGCTTACCATCAGGCCGTATGCTTGTTTATTTAATTACACGAACGGGTCTACCGCGATTTAATTTCATATGCTTCGTATGCTTGCGTTATTTCGAATGCTTGTTTGCCACCGACGTGATATAAAAAAACCGGCCAAGTGCGAGTCGACTCGCCCACGGAGGGTTCCGTACTTTTTAGTATTTGTTGTTATAGCGGCAACAGAAATACATCATCCGTGAAAATTTCAACTGTCTAGCTATCACCGTTCATGAGATACAGCCTGGTGACAGACAGACGGACAGCGGAGTCTTAGTAATAGGGTCCCGTTTTTACCCTTTGGGTACGGAACCCTAAAAAGGTCTGCTGAGTACAAAAAATAGTTTTGTGTAACAAAATTTAAATAAATAAACAAGTAATACCTACTCACCTACATACAACATGTCACACTGCCAATCATACTTTAATCCCTTTGAAACTACAAACATTTCTTGGAACTAATCAAATAAGCTGGGCGCCAACGCAATTAAAATGCGTAGCACCATGTCAGTGTCACAACGTGGTTATTTATACACGGTGGCTAAAAAATAAGTGCATTCTCGTTGCTATGGAGGTTTTAGGATTATACTGAGCAACTTTTACTATGGGACCAACCCCGAAATCGTGAAAAAAAATTTCGCTGTTTCATACATTTCGGCTGGTCCATTTTCTATGGGAGGGATTTTTTTTGCGATTTCGTAGTTGGTTCCATAGTAAAAGTTGCTCAGTATAATCCCAAAACCTCCCTGGCAACGGGAATGTTCTTAATTTTAGCCACCCTGTATACACCTTTCGCGCCGAATTATGGTCCCTATGGCAGTTCCATAACTCTCTCTTTTGATTGGGCTTAATAATAAGAATAATTGACAAAAAAAAAAATTAACCCTTAAATGGTCTACGCAAGCACCGGCTTTTTAAAGTAATACTATAAGTTTTACGTCGATTTAGGACTAAGCCAAGTTCCATCTGCAACTAAAACTGCTGAGCGGAAACTCCTGGGAATTGCGAATAGGTATAGCCAATGGAATGAGATTGCTGTAGAATGACCCTGTGAGCAGACCTCGTAAACCCCCATGGCTCTGCCATTTAGATAATTTTCCGTAATTCTTGAAACTGCTCACAAAAGACGAGAATCGGTTAAGAAACGCTATCGAGAACGTAACTTCACCTACCTGTCTATGCATTTCGCTCATACAGTCGCCATCAGATGTAATGACGGCTGTACTCGCATATTAGTGCGAGTGAGATGTATATAAAGTAAAATGACGTAGACTTTAGCGTATATGTCAGTTTTGACACTGTCAGTCAGTGACTCATGGTACGGGTACTGTAGAGGAGAATACGAAAGCATTTTTGTCCAAGCTAAAACGGAGCACTTCGCTACCGCTCGGTCAATAATATAGAGATTATACAATTTATGAATAAGTGCAGTATAAGATTAATAACAATATCCCGGCTCACCCGGCCCTAACCGTGTGATTGATGTTCTTTATTAATCCAATACAATATTTATCCCGTTGTCATTGGAGACAATTACCGCATGCTGTGTTATGAGCACTGTAATTAATGTTCTTTCTGCGGGTCGATTATGAGGTTTTTATGGTGTGGTGGCATGTAGATGGTATGTTATTATGGCGGTTAATCAAATTAAATTAATGAAAAAGTGATAAACGAATTTTAAAAACCAGATAACAACCGCCATGAATTCTCTTGAGAAGCAATTTAACTGTGTCAGTTGTATGGGAACCCTTCGTGAAACATAAGGCATTACCGTATTAAAGAAAGGTGAAAGAAATTAATTTCAGTACCATTTCGTACCTTGTCACAGTGACAAACAATATGAAAGTCGCAAGGGACCTTATAGGTACTTTTGTCACTGACCAAAGGTACAGTCAAGGCCATAAATATATATACATACACAAAGATTCAAAAATATGATTACGCTCTGACACCTTAGACAATAAAGTCGTGTTCACATATTTTTGAGCCATATGTCTGGATCGATATTTTTGCCTTCGACTGTACGTAGTGGATAGAACAACGCTTAATATACACAAACATACACAGTGTCAATAACGTAAAGGCTTGCTTCAGTAATGCAGACGACATTACTGCCGTCATCATAATTTAAGAGCATAATGGCACTTGTCGGTGGAGTATGCGCCAGTTTTCGCGGTCCTCGGCCAGGTTCTTTAGGTCCCTGTGACACGACATTTGCTTTCGCTTTCAGATGCCGCAAATCTCAAAATCGTGGATTGCGTGGATTTTTGACATTTGCGGCAGCAATTCTGCTGCAGTGATGCTGATGTGATCTTAATCGGAACGGTATCTTTATGAACTCACGACTTTTAAAACCATTTTAATCCTAACTCCCCCCAAAAATTCCATAAACGCGTTAAACGTAATTTTCATCTCAATTTCCTATGAATTATAAAACAGCGTTTAGCTCACAGGAAGCGAACCGTATTTATCTAATTGAGTTTAACCGTTTCCTGCGTTCATTTTATGGCTCTTCATTTAGTCTGTTTTAGTTTTATTTTTGTTCCGGTTTTAGTGGATGGTTGTTATAATTTTGCATTTGCATTAGCAACAGGCAAACAAGCAGACGGATCGCTTGATGGTAAGCACTTACCGTCACCCATGGACACCCGCAACATCAGAGGAATGGAAGTACGCTCTTTTCTTGAAGGTTGTATCGGTCCGGAAATACCGCAGGCGACAGAGTTCATTCCCCAATTTAGCTGTGCAAGGCAGGAAATTTCTGGAGAAACGCACAGTTGAGGACTGCCAACTATCTAAGTGGTGAATATGGAAATGTTGTCGCATGGCGAGAAGCGGCTGGGATTGAATTGACCTATAAGTTCAAGCAAACCAATATACATAGATAATTCTCGTACCTAATTGTACAGTGCCATCTACAACAGTTATCAGGAAACATCGTAAATTGTATAGCAATTTCGGTGCAGCATTGTTGTTGGGTTCGGGTATAGGTACCCAATTCCCGCTGAAATTGTTTTCTTTGTTCTTTAAACGGAAACGTATTTTAACAGAAGAGATACAGCACAGAAAATATTACAATCAAACAATAAATCACACCTGGTGGAACGGGGACTTAAGAGCTGTCGATTTTAGTCGCAAAAATGTAAAATTGATAGATTTAGTCCGTGAAATTTTACACCTTTTGTTACCTAATTGAAATAACAAGTACTGGTTTCTATTAGCACGTCTTCTTATCTTACCTTTTATCAGATCAGTTTTTTGAAAACAGACTCGCTAAATTAGTAATGTTTGCTTTTCTGATGGACGTTTAGGTAAACGCGCGTAAAGCACTGATTTTGTCGCTCTTATTTGTAAATTTCGTAAAGTTTGGACGGCTAAACATGGTAATTTTGTATTACACATATCCTGTACTTGACGTTTATCAGACTACATTTTTATTATTATGACTTTGAAGTAGTGTAAATGAAAGTTAGACGAAATCAATTTTCTCCAGAAATTACTTCAAAACAAGTGACAATTTCTCTGAAAATCGACTTAATTTCAACGTAATTTTGATACTTAAACAATCTACAACATTTGCTGAAACTATTCTTATACATCAATTTGTATAATTTACCACCATGATTTTTTGATGAATTTTTAAAAACTGCCCCTTGTCTTCATGCATTACCGGTGACGCACGCTCGCGACCTCATTATTAAAAGGCAAGATGAGAAGACGTGCTAATAGAAATCAATACTTGTTATTTAGATATTACGTAACAAAACGTGTATAATTTCAACGACTAAATCTATCAATTTTACATTTTTGCTCCAAAATCGACTACGGCCTCTTAACACCTTCACTGCGTTATGAGTTCGAAAGAACCAATGCATAGGATGCTTAATATCGAGTTAAGTACACGAATTGCCGCAGCGAAAGTGTTTAACCAACCTTAATTGATGATCTGATAATAATTCTATAAATTGCTTATACCAATACACGGAGGTTGCAGCGGAATTGCTCCAAATTTTACGATTTCTGATTATGAGGCACGGAACGTTCTACGTAAGTCTACAAAATTTCCTCAATTTTACCACCTGAACTGACCATACAATAATGTAATTGTAATAAATCGAAAGTTGTACAACTGTTATAAAATCTTGACAATACTCAATACTCAATATCTTTATTGCTAATAAGGACGAATCCATGCAGTAGTGGATACACAGTATCAAACCAATTTGAATATATATATAGGTAAGCAATTAATTTTATACATGTCAAAAATATAGATACCCAATAAATTAAAATTGATGAGGTCATTTCGATTACAATAATAATGAATAATTATACAGATTAATTCGTCATGAAATTCTACAAATAGTAATAATAAAAGTCTAAAACAATAAAAAATGAAAAAAAAAAAAAAAAAAAAATGAGTGTAATTGTCAGTCTTTGTTAATCAAATATCTTACCAAAATATTCGTCTAGGTTATAAAATGGTCTACTTATTAGGTATGTCTTAAGATTTGCACTGAACTCCTTAACATTACTGGAATCCTTAATTTTTATGTCAAGACCATTATAAATTTTAATTGCGATATGGTTGATGCTTTTCTTATAGTATGCAAAGTGTGATTCAGGTAGCATAAGATCTAAATTGCGGCGAAGCGGGTATCTCTTACATTCTTTTATAAATAAGTACCGGCCGAGGTCATGTTTCCCGAAAAAATCTTAACATCGCGAAATAGCACCGTACACCGACATCTAGCGAGTAATTAAGCAACTGAAATTAACTCCTTGCAACTAAAGGCTGTCCCAAAAATACACATGCAATTATTTTTGGTAATAGTCCAATAAACAGCAGTAACTTCCAACTGCAATGTCAAGGCCGCAATGAATCGGTGTTATACTCGAAGTAACACGGTCATATGTAAGTGCTCGTTTAATATACACACCCACTCAATGACACACAGTTCAGATATGTTAAACGCTTGAGGATGCAGTATAGATGTCTATCTAGTGTATTACACTTATCAATGCTACATGTAGATAGATACTCTCTCTCTGTGGTCGCTCCCTCATGACTGAGGATCCTGGTCATCAGCGGATGTGGATGCTCCACACCTGGTTCTTGTAATCTGCCTCCATCGGTGCCTGTCCATCGCGTCTCTGACGACCGAGCAAAAGCTGGTTGAGGATGGGGCCCCCTTTACGGGCAATGGAACGAAGCATGCTACATATTAGAAAAATAGAAAAAGTAAAAAGCCAAGACATAAGAAATAGAACAAAGATTACTGACGCGCTAAAACATGCACTCACACTAAAGTGGAAATGGGCTGGCCACATCTCAGTTACACAGATAAACGATGGACCAAAACAACCACACAATGGAAGGGGCCAACAGGGAAGAGAAAAATTGGAAAACCAAAAAGAAGGTGGGCTGATGACATAAAAGACATAGCAGGAAACAATTGGATGTATAAAGGCAAAGACAGGGAAACATGGCATAAGATGGAGGAGGCCTTTACCCAATAAGGGGTCCATATTTCATTTGAACTTATAATATATAAACTAATCATACTAACATTAACCCTAGGGAAAAAGAAACTAACAACCAAAATAACAACACATCAGAATTGTAATTACCGTTTTTATGTGAAATATGGAATAAATGGCTTTATTATTTATTATTTATTAGAAGTGTTTTTTCCAGTGGGTCGAAAACCCCATGGGCATATATGGGCTCAGTAAAAAAAAAACTTTAAAAAAATATGGTTGTCTGTAAAGTCGGCTTACGGACGATAATTTTGGGTGATAACGCCATAAGAAAACATTAGATTAGATTATTTAGATGATTACAGTACAAATTACATTAATGTCAATTTATAAGAATCTACACTGTGATCGTCAGAAATAAATTTAAATAATAGCAAAATAATCCAATATTAATTTCATTTCATTTCATTAATTATACATTGACGTAACGTTACCATGGAGATCTGTCCGCAACGTGACACTTTTTCAGAGAGGAAGCATCGAATTTAGCCAGGTAGTCCCCTATGCGTGAGACCGCGTCATTACGGACGTTAGACCTTGCTTGTTCGCGAATCGCGTCGCCTGCGTCCTTGTAACGCATGCGCATACGCATTGATTATAGAAAGCCAATTCAAATTTACATTGTGAAATCGAAATGATATCAATAGTCTGGCATGCCCAATTTGTCAGTAAATAAGAACAAAAATAACTATAGGTGCTTTTCATTTGGGTGCTAGTATTAGTGTAAGACAAAAACAGTATGATTCTCTCCTATGTTTGAAATGAGACAGTCCCTAGCCAAGCCAGGCGTGGATCACTCCGCGATTTCATCGCGTCGCTACAAGTACATGCGGCCCACACCAATTTTGGTGTGTAGCCATAGTAATTGTCGCGCACCGCTACGGCACGAACGCCTGTTCGCGCTTGCGCCACCTAGCGGTCATATATGTCGTCATAGACGCGTTTTATTAGTGAAGTTTCTGTACCTAGTACTATTATTTATTCTGTGGCCAAGCTATATTAATGATGTCAGTCGCGCGTGCATTTCGCTTGTACTTATCCGTAGTATATTTGTATTGGCGCGAGCTGACACACGGGCGACTGACATCATTTATAAATCATGTCGATGTCACAATGTAAGTTTTTTGAATGAGAAGTTTGAATCGGTCTCTAGCTCAATCACTTAACTGTCTATTACCGTCAGTAGTACACAAAGTTTAAGTTAGATGGCACTGAACCGAGCGCTTTGATTTCTACATCGCGCTAAAGATTTTTTTTTGGGTTTGTAAATAAGTAAGATTCGTAGCGAGTTATTGTGGACATTATGGTTGATTAGGCACAGATGAACCTAAAGGTTCCGCTGTGTGCAATGTTTTGTTATATGATGATCTACTGCCAATAAATAATATTCTGTTTATCTATGTATATGGCCATAGCTTAGCATTAAATGAACAGTTAGTTCTGTTGTGGATATATAGACAAAATAGTTACTTATTTGTATTACAAAGAGCAAGCGAAATGTCGCTAAAAGCGATTTAAAATAATAGTGAGTGAAACCGTACTGATCTTAATATTTTAAAATATGTCTCACGATAGTTTAATTTCGAGCAAGCGAAATATTCCAAAATTGATTCGAAAGTGGAATCTTAAGCATTGCGAGGGTTTCACGACACGAGGGTTAAACAAACTTTGCTATCAAGTGACACAAAAGTATACCAACTATACTAACTGTCAAACTACAAATAAAATCCTAGTGAACGCTATTAATTTTGTATCATACAAAATCATCACTTATAAGAGTTATGTCAATTTCACGAGCCAACATGGGGAAACAACTCAAAATTAGCATCAGATTAGGTCTAAGCCACTTGGATGAAATACAACTTTCTCATCAGTTTTTAAAGAATAAACAGAGCCTTTACGAGCAGAGCTAATGTGATGATTAAATCTTTTTTACACTTTAGTATTACTAATTCAGTTACGTTAAACATATTTGAATGAAGCGTAAGATTTATTATAATTCTAATAAAAATGTGGCAACCACTTACTTTAGATATATAATAATTTCTTAAATAAAGGTTTAATTTATATCGTAGAAAAATGGATTTATTTGAGCTAGGAAAAATAATCTTATGGAAGGTCTTCCAGTTTTTGAATTATGAACGTTTCTTCGCTTATAACATAACCTTTTTGTGATAGGAGGCAAACAAGCAGACCAATCGCATGATGGTAATCAATTAACGTTGCTTATGGACGCCTGCAACACCAGAGGGCTGAGCAACTTGCATGTGCATTGCCGGCCTTTCATATACCTACACAAGTTTTAAATATATCATCATTATCAATATTTAAGAGCTATGCTCTTATCGGTGGAGTAATCGCCACTCTTGTCTTTCCTGGGCCAGCCTTTTGACAGCCTAATAAGTATATCACATATATTATTTAAAAAAAAATCTTTTCTGTTTGTGATTTTACATTTTCTGAGCATTTCCTTCATATACTTTCCCCTACTCTTGATATTTGACAGGCAATCTTGTACAGAAGGCAAAAATATCGATCCAGACAAATGGTTCAAAAATGTGAACACGACTTTATTGTCTAAGGTAAGAGCGTACACATATTTTTGAAACTTTATGCCCTTGAAATGTACATTGTGTCAATTAGTTACCACTATTTTAAAATTACTAAACCCCAATTATACCATTAAACAATAACAAAGACATACCTAAATACATCCAATGCACATCCATAAACACAAAACAACACAAACCGTCACATTCGAAATCCAAATTCACAAAAGTTTCATCAACTTGCCAATTTCTTTCAACTAAGTAAAGACATACGGACATGAATCCAACCTTTATAAGCCTTAGGTAAAGGCATGACACACGCGAATGTCACTGGCCAGTATTTTTAACTAAGTAAAGCGCACACGATTACTGGCTAGTTTTTTTTAAACCAAGACTAAGGCGCCAGGATACTGCCAGCGCGCGCGCCGCTCGCGGACTGAGCGGAGTGCACTAATCCTCTAGTTTACGCAGCATAGTTAAAAATAAATGCTTTCCTGCTGGGCACGATGGGACACTGTGTCGGTTGACAGATTAGTGAGTTATCCCACTTTGTTCTTTGACTGATCGTAAAATCAGCTGTCAAAATGACATTTGTCACAGAAAAAGAAACTATACCAGCAAATCTTCAGAAAATTCAACGGTAGACAGCTTCATGAAATGCTTCTTATTTATTTAATAACACACTAAATATCGACAATTTGAGTTTCACTCTGATTTGACACCTAGGCATGCATTATTACTATTAGAAAGCGGAAAAACTTAACTGAGGGCCTACCACGAACACCGAAGTTCACAAATTGCGGGCATCTTTCTCTTTTACTCCAATTAAGGCGTAATGAGAGTGCCAGAGAAAGATGCCCGCAATTTGCGAACTTCCGTGTTCGTGGTAGATCCTGACATCGTAATCTTATCATTATCTCATGACATAACAAACTAGTATTTTCCACACAAAGAATAAGGCCCACAATATTGCTTAGTTTTTCTTAGTGAGACAAATCTGCTTGCCGCTAATATTGTGTAGTTCGGAATGTATTGATATGTTAATTATTTGTTTAGAATATCTCTTTAGAAATCTGGCGGGGACGCGTTATTGTTCATAGGTAGCTACAGTCACACCTCGGTAAATAGACTATTAAACATCAAACATTTATTCAGCAAATAGGCCACAGGGGCACTTTTACATGTCAATTTTTACAAACAATAAAATTAACCCAAAAAAAAAACAATTACATAAATATAAATGTCAAATTACACAAAAAAAGCTAATAAAAAAATATACAAACAACAGAAGTACTAAGAGATGTAAAGGGTCTCCAAGACTTGAATTGTTATATAATTAATAAAAAGACAATATATTAAATCAGACAAACAGACAAGATAATATACGTATTAAATATATTAATAACGGGTCACTCACGTGTTTTAAGTCGAAAACGCTCGACATGTTTCACTCCGTACCGAGTAGCGTCATCAGGAGCTTGCGTCGACGGTGACGGACCGGCGCAGACTGCGGGCCGCAGCCCTCCGCGCCCGATGACTCGGCGCGGGCGCCGGTGGCGGCAGGGGGGGGCGAGAAACTACCCTCGTTTACGGCATTATTGTCAAATGATGGGTTGCACACAACACTCACTACGTCATTCGCTAATGGTTCGTTCACACTGTCCACCGACGTAGTACCCAAAACAGTTTTCCAGCTCGGAGGCACTGACCAACCACAATCACGGTTAAAATTCGGATGACGACCAATTTCGATAGCCTCCCGTACTTTTCGCTGAATCACAAACTGAACACGTGAGTGACCCGTTATTAATATATTTAATATGTCTATGTCTCACGGAAGTTTTTTTATTAAGATAATATACGATTAAATGATTCTGATTCCGATTTATATTATCCTCCTGAGACCCAGAAGAATTTGTTTAAACATTTTTACTTTTGTCTTAGGAGGTTATATGACAAAATAGATGTAACCTTCGATTGTTTGCGTCACGTTTTATTTCTACTACTTAATTACCGTTAATATACTTGGAAAAGTTGGAAACATGAGTTTATTTTTCCAATTAGTTAAATATGAAACGACTTTCACAAATCTATTAGAGCAAGATAAGTCTAAAGTAATTCAGATTTTTAGTAGTGTTGGTTAAAATTTGTAATAAGAGATCTCGAGTGTAGATTTGGAAAAGTAGACTCAGTTTTATGTTACTGGGCTTTATTAAAATGCTTCTGATTGTTTTACGTCTGGAGTCGAGTCTTTTTTAAGTTTTTTAAAAGTGTATCAAATAATCGGGTCTCATACGATAACCATATGTAGGTATAACATTTTTTTTTTGGGGGACTAGGTCAATTTGTGTTAAATTATTTTTCCCCTCAATAGCTCGGAAAGCCGTCTTTTATTCTTTAAAACAAGCGGGGAAAAACGTATTTTATGTGGGGAAAGTAATTTGACCTTGGATGGAGCGTGTTTAAGTAGCTTGACAGATAACAAAACGTAAAACGCTCATAATAATGGTTTCGTTCGATATTAATTATTAATGATAATGGTTTGAGAATCTAATAAAAAATACCAAATTTAGCTTTATTTAATAATTTTAAGTCATAAACCTTAAAATTCCATAAGAAACGTTAGATTTTTATGATGTTAAATAGAATTCTGAACGCACAAGTTGAGTCGATGCAATTTCAAAACGCATCGTTGACATTTCATGCCTCAGAACAGAAATGTCAACATTGTCAACAAAATTTTTACTTAAAAACACTTCTCACCGACTCACGTAAAAATCAGAATGTCCAGTGTTTGCTGTTATAATATCGTTAAAAAAAAAGTGATTCCAGTGATGAAGATGATCTAACGTCTGTGGATGTTGCACTTTTCTCGCTATAGTGAGGGGGAAAGTTTTGTGTTACACACGGGTGCAAATGTATTTTACTTCTCGTGTGTTGAAGCACTCGCTCCGCTCAGGATTCTATTTTAGAACTCAACTATAGAATCCTTTCCCTTGCTCGTGTTTCAATTTTACACTCGCGGGTAAAATACAACTTTGCACCCTTGTATAACAAATAACTATTTCAGCAGACCAGCTGGTAAAGGCTCTCTTGATTGTTCAAAAACTGATGAGAATGTTGCATTTTATCCACATGTAAAAAAATTGAGTTGTTTCCTTATGTTGGCTGAATGAAAAATGAAATTGATTTAATAACATTCATTTTGAATAAAATCTCTCTGATTTTGTTTGATATTTGAAAGTTAGTATTTTTCTCGTGTTGGTGTGGTGAAAAAGTTTGTGTTTCACTCGGTGGCAAAGTTTATAGTATCACATGATAAATAACCGAGTAAAGTTGGATTAAAAGTCCGAGCTAGAGGTTACTTTGGGAATTAATTGTATCGAGCGAAGTGTCATAATTCGTGTATCGGCAGCTATGATATTAAAGATAATATAGTCAAGAACTACATTTTTTTTTTCACGTCTACGAATATCAACGCCTCTTAGAAAAACAGGATCATATAAAGAGATTTTTCGCCTTCTGGCTCAGGGAACCGCCTTAACTCTCGTGCCTTGAAATCCTCGCAACGCTCAAGATTCCACTTTTCGAACCACTCGCTACGCTCGTGGTTAAATTTTGAAATCTCGCTTGCTCGGGTATCAATATTAGCACGAGAGGTTAAACAACAACTTTACTTTGTAAAACAAATAACTAAAGTTATGTCGAAAAAGGCCACATGAAATTATAAGTATTGGTTGCGTAAAATTCCATTTTTACAGGTTTTACTGTATATTGTTTCGCAAGAGTTTTACAAATACGAGTTCGTACTCTCGTTACTTAAGAAAAACTTGAACTCAGTTATATAATTGCTGAACTTAAAAAAGATATCGGTACTATTGGCACGTAAGTAGGTTGGCACGAGTTTGGATTGGAACTTAATTTTAATAGTTTTATGATATACTAGCTTTTGCCTGCCAAGTATAATCCCAAAACCTCTCTGGCAACGGGAATGCACTTATTTTTTAGCCAGCCTGTATATGGATATTTTCTGCCAAACTTTAGTCTTTTAAGTGTAAAAGTAAAATATCTGTAGGTAAGTTTTTCTATCTGCGCTGTATGTTTTTAAAAACAACAATTTCTTTGAAAACTCAACTCTAGCTAAAACATATATCATAACATTTTTCCCCTAGGACAAAATAACAAACGTTGTGTGTGTATGATAATTGTTCTCGAATCACGCTCGGATTGTGTTTGTTCATTTTCTTTGAATTAATTACAATGGGACACAGGGTTGTGTGGTTCAGCCGACTAAGGGACTTTTGAAAAAGATAATTGATATCCAAGAAATATACTTTTCACATCACCAATTCGAAAAAGGGTTTTTTCTTCCCTGCTAGGAGGGATCAAAGTGGCACTTTTCTTCCCCGCTAGGAGGGATCAAAGTAACACTTTTCTGTTCTAGGACACAATTTTTAAATTTTTTCGCATTATTTTTTGAGCTTAAATAATAGTTTTAAACATTATAATTACCTTATAGGTGATGTAAAAAGCAATTTTTTTTTAATGAAATAGGAGGCAAACGAGCAGACGGATCACCTGATGGTAAGCGATTACCGCCGCCCATGGACAACCGCAACACCAGAGGGGTTGTAAGTGCGTTGCCGGCCTTTAAGATGGGAATACGCTCTTTTCTTGAAGGTTTGAAGGTCATATCGGTCCGGAAATACCGCAGGCGACAGTTCATTCCACAGTTTAGCTGTGTCACATGGTAGCAAAATTCTACTCAGGATTCTACTTTAAAATCCCTCGCTACTCTCGGAATTCTATTATAGAATCCCTTGCTTCGTTTAGGATTCAATTTTACGCCCTCGCCGTAAATGTCATTTTGCTCCCTTGTGACACAATCTTCTATTACCGAACGAGCGTTAAGTATGCCATTCAAAACTGTTTACTTATTCAGCTCGCATTTCGCAATAAATTTTCGTGAAATTTTGTGAGCAGGATGAAAAATGGATGGTATTTTTGATTGAGTTTTTTTAAAATTTTTCAAAATGGCGGAGCCATCGTTGTATTCCACCATACCTTATAAGTTTTACTATATATCGTCGCTATACTTACTCAACCTCATATCTGCAACAAACATTTGATGGAAATGTCGCTTTTCTTTCATTCGGAATACGGGTGTTTTTGTCATCAAACGAGTGTTGCAGATACGAGGTTGAGTAAGTATAGCGGCGATATGTGATTTAGCCACGAATAATAACTACAATGACCCAAAATATGTTTTTTTGTACGTCGGGGGCAATCAAGCATACGGCCCGCCTGACGGTAAGCAGTTACCATAACCTATCCAGAGGCCTGCAAATCCAGAGGAGTTGCGCGGCCCTAACACTCCGCACCCTCGTTGAGCTCTGGCAACCTTACTCATTTGTTACCTATTTGGCTACGCTTTTCTGTACTTCCCCAGTTGGAATCTGCTCTAGATCTGGAATGACACCCGCTGTGCTGTGCCCTGCTACACAGTGCCCATATCTCATTTATGAACGTAGTTTAAGTAATTACCCGGACCCAAAATATATCATAAAAAATAAATAAATAAAATAAATCATGATCTCCTAGTTTAACTTGCTCAAACTTTTTTTTCTAATGTAAACCATGTTCACCTAACCAGAAACCGGTGTGTCTTACAAATGATAATCTCAAACGGAGTCTGAGATTAATGCTTCCATACCCCGGTTACCATTGTCGGGTGCGGAAACGGCTAACGACATAACTCCTTTAAAATTCGACACATTTTAAAATCTTCTGGCACTCAGTGTATTGACACAGGGCGGACACGCTATACATCAAATATCACTTGCGTTTCTATGTGTGAACGGCAAGTCTGTACACGCGGCATGCGTCATTGTGTAAGTTGCTTGAAAATAGTACTGAGCGCGGCCGGCAAACGGGCGTCAATCTGCTGTCGCGGCGCGAGATAATTCGAGTCGGGGCGGGGCGGTGCGTGGCCGTTCTGTTCTGTGTGATAATACTATTACTTATTCTGTGGTATTGATTAGTAGGTTTACCATCGCCCACACTGGTAACTGACAGTTCGTAAATCTTATTACAAAATGGATAAGGTCCAGCGATGGACAGTTAACCGTTTTGCTGTTTGTATAAAAAATATACATTGTTATCCGTTTTGCTGTTTGTATAAAAATTATACATTGTTATACATTGTGGTTAAGTGTTAACTGACAGTTCGTAAATCTTATTACAAAAGGCATAAGGTCCACCGATGGACAGTTAACCGTTTTGCTGTTTGTATATAAATTATACATTGTTATACATTGTGGTTAAGTGTTAACTGCCAGTTCGTGTTCGTATACCTTATTACATAAGGCATAAGGTCCACCGATGGACAGTTAACCGTTTTGCTGTTTGTATAAAAATTATACATTGTTATCCGTTTTACTGTTTGTAATTATACATTGTTATACATTGTGGTTAAGTCCCGTATAACATCGAAATCGGAATTATGATCTTACACTTTTTCTAGTTTATCTAGAACACTATCTGTAGCACACTATTGTAAAACAATACGTGATTAGTCAACAACTTGTAAATAATCAGGAAGAAAAATATTGATATAAGTTGCAGGGGGGCAATCTCGACCACGGAAAATTTCAACTAATAATCTTCCATGTTTTACATTATTGATTAGAGTGCCATATAGTAAACAAATAAAATGAATGAATTGCGTTCTATATATTTACATGTCTGTGGCGGCAACAAAAATACGTACGTTTGTTTCTGAGCGTGTATTTTTTGTTGTGAAGTTGAAAGGACTGACGGGCGCCGTCTGTTTTGGAGGTGTGTCGGGAACATTTGTATTTATTTGGATGGACAACTTATTATTACGCTTTTTATGCCACGATGGCAAACAAACCTTCGGGAAAAGAGCGTACTCTCATCTTAAGAGCCCGTAGTCGATTTGAAAACGCGCGAAGATACGACTTTTACACAGTAACCGAACGCCGGCCGCTGCTTGAAATAACGCGACCGCCTAAACAATATTGATACTTTCGCAACATTATGCGTCACTTTATAACTTTAATTAGGTTAAAATAAAACTTTCGGTAAATTTGATATAATCGTTTATTACTCTTAACAATTTACCTATGTATTCATATAATACATACAAATTATATAGCATGATGATAATGATTTGCACTAAGGCAATATCTTATATATATATAATCATCTTACTCGCGTTATCCCAGCCTTTTTGCCACGGCTCATGGAAGTCTGCTCGGGTCCGCTTGGCAACTAATCCCAAGAATTGGCGTAGGCACTAGTTTTTACGAAAGCGACTGCGATCTGACTTTCCAACGTTCCAACCCAGAGGGGAAACTAGCCTTTTGTTGAAATTTGGTATACAGATAGTTTGAATCCCGGGGAAGGACATAGAATACTTTTTATTCAAGAACTCACCCTTTAAGGGGGTGGAAATTTGTATGGGGAATCAATAAACGCTGAACCGATTAAGATGAAATGAGGTATTGGACCCGGGTATGTCCATAAACTACGTCCGGACCCGGGTATGTCCTTAAACTATGTCCAAAAGAGAGGTATGGGCACTGCAAATGACATCTCGCTTTGTGTGGTAGGGCACAGGACAGCGGATGTCATTCCAGATCTAGAGCAGAGCCCAACTGGGGAAGTACCTCTACCTTACAGAAAACCGCAGCCAAATAACACTAGACCCTACTCATAGTGTTGTGTTCCTGCCGGTGAGTAAGGTTGCCAGAGCTCGAGGGAGAGGAGTGTTAGGGTCGGCAACGCGCATGTAACTCCTCTGGAGTTGCAGGCGTACATAGGCTACGGAGACTGCTTAACATCAGGCGGGCCGTATGCTTGTTTGCCACCGACGTAGTATATAAAAAAAAAAGGTATGGACATAGTTTGAGTCCTGGGGAAGGACATAGGATAGGTTTTACCCCAGAAACGGGGGGCAGGGGGGGGGTAATGGAAATTTGTATGGGATCCAATAAAACCGATTTGGATGGAATTTGATATTATGGAGATAGTCTTAATCGTTGGGAAGGGTGATAATAATTTTTATTTCCAAAGTCATCCTCTTCTCTTCTCCACTCTTCTAACACTCGCTCAACGTGTGGTTGGTTGTACGATGAATACTGATCAAGACCTGGAACACCTGGAGTGCTTCTGGGTGCAAAGGGTCAGGGGTAACACTCGCTCAACGTGCCGCTGGTAGAGTATGATGGGGAAAACTCAAGACCTGGAACACCTGAAGTGCTGCTGGGTGCAAAGGGTCAGGGGTAACACTCGCTCAACATGCCGCTGGTAGTGTGTAGTGTACGATGGATACAGCTCAAGACCTGGAACACCTGAAATGCTTCTGGGTGCAAAGAGTCAGGGGTAACACTCGCTCAACGTGCTGCTGGTAGTGTATGATAGGGAAAGCTCCAGACGTGGAACACCTGGAGTGCTGCTGGGTACAAAGGGTCAGGGGTAACGGATAACACTCGCTCAACGTGCCGCTGGTAGTGTATGATGGGGAAAGCTCCAGATCTGAAACACCTGGAGTGCTGCTGAGTGCAAAGGGTGGGTAACACTCGCTCAACGTCTTGTGGGTAGTGTATGACGGAGACAGCTCAAAACCTGGAACACCTGGAGTACTGCTGGACGCATCGGATCAGGGGTAAAACTCTTTTAATCTGAAGTTGGTAGAGTATGCTGTAGGCAGGTTAAGTTCTTCAAGACCTGGAACACCTGGAGGGCTGCCAGATGAAGCAGGCACCTGACCAGAGCTACCACACGTTTAACATGCAGTAGGTACTGGGGGTTAAAAGGGGGTGGAAGTTCTGATAACAATAAATGAACCTGAGTTTCACTAAGTACAGCCAGGGTTCATCATCAGCTCTATCTTGGGTACTGCTCTCCCATTTGCTCATCAAGACGTGTCAGAAGACCAAAACAGCGTGTGCCTATATTGCACCAAACCTGAGTTCCACTAGGTACAGCCAGGGTTCAGCATCAGCTCTATCTTGGGTACTGCTCTCCCAAGTGTTCATCAAGACGTGTCGAATAACCAAAACAGCGTGTGCCTATGTTGCACGAAACCTGAGTTCCACTAGGTACAGCCAGGGTTCAGCATCAGCTCCATCTTGGGTACTGCTCTCCTAATTGCTCATCAAGACGTGTCGAATAACCAAAACAGCGTGTGCCTATGTTGCACGAAACCTGATTTCCACTAGGTACAGCCAGGGTTCAGCATCAGCTCCATCTTGGGTACTGCTCTCCTAATTGCTCATCAAGACGTGTCGGAAGACCAAAACAGCGTGTGCCTATGTTGCACCAAACCTGCGTTCCACTAGGTCCAGCCAGGGTTCAGCATCAGCTCCATCTTGGGTACTGCTTTCCTAATTGCTCATCAAGACGTGTCGAATAACCAAAACAGCGTGTGCCTATGTTGCACGAAACCTGATTTCCACTAGGTACAGCCAGGGTTCAGCATCAGCTCCATCTTGGGTACTGCTCTCCTAATTGCTCATCAAGACGTATCGAATAACCAAAACAGCGTGTGCCTATGTTGCACGAAACCTGATTTCCACTAGGTACAGCCAGGGTTCAGCATCAGCTCCATCTTGGGTACTGCTCTCCTAATTGCTCATCAAGACGTGTCGGAAGACCAAAATAGCGTGTGCCTATGTTGCACCAAACCTGCGTTCCACTAGGTACAGCCAGGGTTCAGCATCAGCTCCATCTTGGGTACTGCTCTCCTAATTGCTCATCAAGACGTGTCGAATAACCAAAACAGCGTGTGCCTATGTTGCACGAAACCTGATTTCCACTAGGTACAGCCAGGGTTCAGCATCAGCTCCATCTTGGGTACTGCTCTCCTAATTGCTCATCAAGACGTGTCGAATAACCAAAACAGCGTGTGCCTATGTTGCACGAAACCTGATTTCCACTAGGTACAGCCAGGGTTCAGCATCAGCTCCATCTTGGGTACTGCTCTCCTAATTGCTCATCAAGACGTGTCGGAAGACCAAAACAGCGTGTGCCTATGTTGCACCAAACCTGCGTTCCATTAGGTACAGCCAGGGTTCAGCATCAGCTCTATCTTGGGTACTGCTCTCCCAAGTGCTCATCAAGACGTGTCGGAAGACCAAAACAGCGTGTGCCTATGTTGCACGAAACCTGATTTCCACTAGGTACAGCCAGGGTTCAGCATCAGCTCCATCTTGGGTACTGCTCTCCTAATTGCTCATCAAGACGTGTCGGAAGACCAAAACAGTGTGTGCCTATGTTGCACCAAACCTGCGTTCCATTAGGTACAGCCAGGGTTCAGCATCAGCTCTATCTTGGGTACTGCTCTCCCAAGTGCTCATCAAGACGTGTCGGAAGACCAAAACAGCGTGTGCCTATGTTGCACGAAACCTGATTTCCACTAGGTACAGCCAGGGTTCAGCATCAGCTCCATCTTGGGTACTGCTCTCCTAATTGCTCATCAAGACAGACCAAAACAGCGTTTGCCTATGTTGCACTAAACCTGCGTTCCACTAGGTACAGCCAGGGTTCAGCATCAGCTTAGCTCTATGTATACTAAAACCTTCTCCAGAATGTAACAAACACTTTTCTAAAAACCGCATCAAAATCGGTTCAGCCAAATGCGAGATAATCGCGAACAAACATACATACATATACGTACAAACATACGGGTCAAACTGAGAACCTCCTTTTTTTTGAAGGCGTAATAAACAAGTACTTATAACCCAAGGATTAAAGTTTCTGGTCGCAGTTTACACGCACACAGTACAGCCAAACACGCAAACAAATATAACTTTTTACACGGCGAGCGACGCACACAATGATAAATAACTTCGTCGTCGTCGATGCAACGTGCGGAGCCGATCAACAAACGTCCTGCCTCTACCAGCTCCCGCGCGGGACTGAGGCCGCGAGCGCGTGTCACCGATGTTATGCCAGAAAAAGGGGAAGTTTTTAAAAAATCGTCAGAAAATAAAAGTTGCAATTTAAATAAAATGAAGTACAGCAACAGTTTAAGTAAACATTGCAGATTATTTGAGTATGCAATCTACGTCGAAAATAAGTAGATTTTCGGAGAAATTGTCACTTGTTTTGAGGTCATTTCTGGAGAAAATTGAATTCGTTTAACTTTCATTTCCTCGAACTCTAAGTCATATAACAACAATGTAATCTGATAAACCTAGAGTACAGAATATGTGTTATACAAATTTACCATTTTTAGCAGTCCAAACTTTACGAAATTTACAAATAAAAGCATCAAAGTCAGTGCTTTACACGCGTTTACCTAAACGTCCATCAGAAAAAAATTCATTATTAATTTAGTAAGCCTTTTTTCAAAAAAATGATCTGATAAACCTAGAGATAAGAAGTCGTGCTAATAGAAACCAGTACTTGTTATTTCAATTAGGTAACAAAAGGTGTACAATTTCACAGAAGAAATCTATCAACTTTACATTTTTGCGACTAAAATCGTAACCGGGCTCTTAAAGGCCGGCAACGCACTTATAACCCTTTTGGTGTTGCTTGCTTGCGCTATTATTTTTTTTATACCACGTCGGTGGCAATCAAGCATACGGCCCGCCTGATGGTAAGCAGTTACCGTAGCCTATGGACGCCTGCAACACCGGAGATATTACACGCGCGTTGCCGACCCTTTAAAAACCTGTACACTCCTTTTTTGAAGAACCCCATACTGTAGCCCCTCGGGAAAACCTCGGCAGGGAGCTCATTCCACAGCCGAAGCGTACGCGGGAGGAAATTCCTCTTAAACCGCACAGTACGCGACCATTTAGGTGCTAGGGTGTGAACACCCTGCCGATGGCGAGCGGTGCGGTGATAGAAAGCGGCCGTTGGCATCATGTCAAACAGTTCTTCAGAGCACAGCCCATTAAATTGTATAAGCGGTAGAACACGCATAAGGAGGCAAAGTCTCTCCTTAGACTTAAAGGTTCAATACCGCTTGTGAGTTTGGGATCGTCGACGATTCGTACAGCGCGCCTTTGGACTGAGTCGAAGGGTCCAAGCTGGCATCCAGGTGCTCCTGCCCAAAGGTGAGAGCAGTACTATCCATATGGGGTCTGACTTGCGATTTATATAGCAGCAGTCTTTGCCCCGGAGTAAAGTATCGCCGTGCTTTATTGAGCACACCGAGTTTTTAAATTGCTTGCTATCAAGCGATTTGTCTGCTCCTTTGCCTCCTATACCATAAAATACAACGTAACATGTACTTAAATCACAGGGCGGACACACAATACATCAAAAATGACTTGTGTTTCTATGTGTGAACGGCACGCCTGTACACGCGACATGCGTCATTGTGTAAGTTGCTTAAAAACAGTACTGAGCGGTCGGCAAAAGGTCGTCAATCTGCTGTCGCGGGGCGAGGTAATTTAAATCGGGGCGGGGCTGTGCGTGGCCGTTCTGTGTGATAAACAGGCATCGTAAACTGCGAGCGAAATCAATTGAAATGACGTATGACAACAAGTAACAACCCTAGTACTTCAATGGATTTCGCTCGCAGTTTACGATGCCTGGTGATAAAACTATTACTTATACTGTGCTTAAATTTTGGTCAGTTAAAACAAATAGTAGGTAAATGGCAACCATGTAACCTCTTGTCTAAGAATAGTCAACCACATTGTCTACCGTAATAACGTAATCATTCTCATTAATTACGAAATTAAAAGAAATATCCTTGTCGCGTGACGTGATCAGAACTGAACCGTGAACCTATAATTTTATAGAATAGGGTCTTTTAAATGTGGCGACATGAACACGATTAATTTGACTCACGGCCGTTTGCAAACCTGCAGAGTTGCTTATACCATAGAGTAACTTATACTAGAGCGGTACTGTCATAGTAAATTTTGTAACCCCAGTAAATTCACTGCCATCTGTCGACACACTTTAAAACTAAAAATGAAGATTTATAAAAATACGATAGAATGTATTTAAATATAGATAAATGATTTTTTTTATTTGCATTATTTTTTTTGTATGATTTTGACCCATGTTCTTTCACTGATATGCGTTAAAATTGTTAAATAACAAACGAAACCGTCAACGCCATCTATACGACTGTAGCCCAAAACTAGTAGCGCCCTCTGAACGAGAATCAAATTTTCTTGATTTTCGAGGCACGTTTTTTCCTTAGACTGTATCTATCTATTACGGAGTTATATCTATCTTTGCTTATACCTAATACAAGTATATGTACCTGCTATCTACTCTTGAAGCATTGCAAGCGAAACCTTGAGGCAAATTCTAACTTACATATTAACATCAAAATTATGTCATTTTGTTATCAGCCCGTGAGTCTCGCTCGCGCCAATACATGTAGGGGCGAGCACGAGCGAAATGACATCATTTAGATATAGAATAGAATAGAAGAATAGAATAGAAATAATTTATTCGTTAGCACACACAAATAGAAAGTTATACAGAACAGAGAAACATAAATAAAAGAAAAAGTGCCACGAAATGGTCTCACCTGATATATATTATCAATACCTATATACGTTCGAATTGATTTCCTTGAGTATTTAAGGGCTAGATTAAAACGATTTGATTTATCGCCGTGGAACGTATTCGGATCGACGGATGATATGCGAAATCCGAAAGCCGATTTATGTTTTTCTTGATTCGATTTCAATTGAGCTAACTGAGAAATCTTGTGTAAATTAATGTGCTAAACTTCCAAAAACTGTCTACGAACGTTAAGCGAGACAGCTACTTCATACAAAAACCGGCCAAGTGCGAGTCGGACTCGCGCACGAAGGGTCCGTACCATTACGCAAAAAACGGCAAAAAACTTACGTTTGTTGTATGGGAGCCCCACTTAAATATTTATTTTATTCTGTTTTTAGTATTTGTTGTTATAGCAGCAACAAAAATACATCATCAGTGAAAATTTCAACTGTTTATTTAACCCAGTTCATGAGATACAGCCTGGTGACAGATGGATAGACAGACAGACAGACGGACGGACAGCCGAGCGGAGTCCTAGTAATAGGGTCCCGTTTTTACCCGTTGGGTACGGAACCCTATAAAACTGTCATAGGAATCATCATTTGCCGAGGTAGGTACTTATAGTCGTAAAATCGTGTCGTAACGTATAAAGTATTATCCATCAATGCAATTACACGTAAGCAACATTTCCCATGGTTTTTGCCACCGCCATTTTCTTTTTGTAATAACCGCAGTGTAGTTTAAACACGATATCGATTGGCGCAAAAACAAATAGCGTGAGCCGATTCGCTTTTATAAAATTTATAAGGTTTTCGTCTGATTTTGATACGAGCTTGAGGGCGTCTGCTAGCTGGCGCGGTCGCACAGAACGTGTGTACGGGTTAATGAAAAATAGGATGAGCCAAGCTGACTGGCGCGGACGCCTCCGACGATTTTGGGCGTTTTCTAAAAATAAATATTGAAAACCTTATTCTTTCAAATCTGAACATTCTTGGGCTCATTCTACTCAGAATCGACAGCATTCTCCAGCCTGCCATTAAAAAATATGTCCCAAAATGTCCATTCCATTACGTCACGTGTATGTGCGTGACGTAGTAGAATGTACAATTTTCATACAAATTTTTGGAACATTTCTTTATCATCACGATTTAATATGCAAATGATTCTGAGTTGAAGGAACCCAAAAACACCAGGATCTGTAAGAATCAGGTTTTCAATATTTATTTTAGAAAACGCCCATTTTACCTACAATGGCACCTGTGTGCATGCGCTCGCTGCTCCTTACACCCGCATACGCTAGTCATGAGTGGACGCCCCGAGTGCCCATGAGGCAAATTAAATTAAATTATTAATATTGTCTTCGGTTACCGCGATAGTTACTCATGAAATAAAACTATGAAAACGGATTATATCGCGTATATTGAATTTATAATACATCCCGACGTTTCGAACTCTTTACAGCGTTCGTGGTCAACGGGTGACTGAGGAAAAATTACAAAATGCAAAAATACCCACATACTAAAATAATGAACAATCATAGACTACAAACTTTAAGGCTGGTTGTACATGCAAAATCGGTTCATAAGGCTAGTTATACACTATAATTATTTTTCAAGTAAAGATATATATATATACGCGATAAAAATAAACTATGCCGGCTCCAACCCTACACCACGGACCCGAGAAGATTTAATTCCCTCCTAAATTGTAGGAGGGTATCCCAATATGGGACCGGCAACAAATAAATTAAATTATTAAATTTCATTTATTTCAAGTATCATATGACTCATACAGAATTTAACTAGTGCACTGCAGTGGATATCCGAACGTAACCTTAACGATGTATTTACGGTCAATGTTGTATCAAAATGAGCTCAAACCCATATCAAATTATTACAGCTGAATTGGCCTCCGTGGTCGTGTTTGGAAAGTTTTTACTTTTAGATTTAGTTTGTTCTGCGGAATAGTTTGATCAGATCAAATTGATCTGGTTTTTGCTACCTTTTGTATTGTTTTTGAGCTCCCGATATTTCGACGTAAGTAGTTACATGCATCTTGTTCACGGGTGACTGAAGACCAACCAACCAACCAACCAACCACCACCAACCACCACCCAACCAACTAACCAACCAACGAGTGTGAATGCGACCGGTGGTAACGTTGAAATCGAACGCAGCCGACGCGCACGAATGACACCCATCCGCTATTTTCAGTCACCCGTGAACAAGATGCATGTAACCGAGTTGAAATATCGGGAGCTCGAAAACAATACATAAGGTAATCACGGCCCATATCCCGGTCAATATAAGTATAGTAAAACTAACCGTGAATCATTCAAAACTCTTACCATGAAGTTATAAAACACAACTTTTTGCCAGTTTTTGTTCATATTTGCTTCAATTATCACAATGATGAAATTCGGACGATTCGACTCAAAAATTCAGAATGCACAAAGACTGACAGTTGAAGCAGCAATACCGTATGCTATTCTAAAGCGCCATTCTGAAGTAATTTGTCAGAAAACTGTGACATTGGTCTGTCGTCGCATTTCGATTGAATAATAGGATTTATGCGGGTAGTTCTCAAATTTCATACGGCATCGGACTTGCTCTGAATGGAGAAAGACACAGTAGGTATGGCAGTTGTATGTAGTTTTCTTAGGTACTGTGGGGCCGCATGTACCTACTTGTAGCGATGCGACGAAATCGCGGAGTGAGCCACGCCTGGCGTAAGCGTCATTCTAGATTTCTGGTAAACATAGACATATAGTATATACAAGTAGTCTACTACTGCTACTCGCTGGCGCGTCTATAACTAAGACGCGCCAGCGCGCCACCGAGCGACCGGGGGTAAGAGAAAGAATTGGGCGGCAAAGGATTATTTCTCTTTCACTCTTATAAATTTCGGTATGTCGCCATCGCCTCCTCCTATGATGCCACCCGGTGATAAGGATAAAGCATGGCACTATTTTCTCTTTCCTCTTATAATAATCGCAATAAGACTATCTTTCTCTATGAAAGAGTGTCAGGCCCTTGGATGGTAAAGGATAGCCTACTGTTGCCTGTCACCACCACACCGCTGGCTACACTCCAGGTACAGAGGTCCAACTTCGTAATTGAAAGTTCGCCTCGAGTACGAATCGCGAATGGCGGAGACATGATATATCTCTATTATTAAACACTAGTTCTATTCAACTTCACTTACGACATATGAGCCGTGGAGTTTGTTTAAACATAATACTTTTTACTTCTGAGCAGAAATTTTGTTTGTACAAAAAGGCGTAAGTGCCTGGCAGTTTTTATGTACATAAGACATTTCAAATACTGAAGTTTGAAGTAGGTATGAGTCATTTGAGCGGACAGAAGTTCGAATTAGCGTTTTGTTGATTATTTGCGTTGTGTGGATTTGATTAATTGTAAGAGGATTTTGAACTTTATTACCTAACGGTAAGTACTTAATAGTTAGGATTTCCGGATAAAAAAATAATGCTTTATATTATGTTTTTTTTTATGTCTGACCATACTGAGTGGTGAATTATGCAAGTGATACTGAACTGAATACCTAAAACGCAAAATAAAACTGCTGCCGCCTCATATATTGTGTTTTTTTATGGAACAGCATATATGGATAAGTCCATCATTTCACCCAATAGCCAAGTTAAGTTTAGATTTCGTCAACTTCCAATTGTTTTTTTTTACATCCTGGCGGGTGCTGTCTCTGCGTGCGTCCCATGACACGGGCAAGGACAGCTTCCACTCGGTGTACCCCTTACAATTCATTAAGAGCCCATCACTGTGCACACTAGCGCCACTGCTAAATAATTGTGATTATTTAAATTTAGCGATAGATACTTAAAAAAACCGGCCAAGTGCGAGTCAGACTCGCGCACGAAGGGTTCCGTACCATTACGGAAAAAAACAGCAAAAAAATCACGTTTGTTGTATGGGAGCCCCATTTAAATACTTATTCTGTTTTTAGTATTTGTTGTTATAGCGCCAACATAAATAGGTACGTCATCTGTGAAAATTTCAAGTGTCTCACGGTTCGTGAGATACAGCCTGGTGACAGACGGACATACGGACAGACAGACAGACAGCGGAGTCTTAGTAATAGGGTCCCGATTTTACCCTTTGGGTACGGAACCCTAAAAAGTACTGTATTTTGTATTTAAATACCTTTTTAATACATTTTGATAGTTTTAACGTTGCTAGATTCGTTAATCTATGCGTCCAAAGTTAAAACGGCCGTTTTTGTTTTGAGTTCATAGATCGACGAATCCAGCAACGTTAAAACTATTAAAATGTATTTAAAAGGTACTTAGATAATCGAGAAAAAAAATTACCCTCCCATAGAAAAAGGACCAGCCAAAATGTATGAAACAGCCAAATTTTCGCGATTTTCGGGTTGGTCCCATAGTAAAAGTTGCTCAGTATAATCCCAAAACCTCCCTGGCAGCGGGAATGCACTTATTTTTTAGCCACCGTGTAGGTAATTAGGTATAGGGTTTTTGACGACCGGTCTGGCCTAGTGGGTAGTGACCCTGCCTGTGAAGCCGATGGTCCTGGGTTCGAATCCCGGTAAGGGCATTTATTTGTGTGATGAGCACAGATATTTGTTCCTGAGTCTTGGGTGTTTTCTATGTATTTATGTATTTGTATATTATATATATCGTTGTCTAAGTACCCACAACACAAGCCTTCTTGAGCTTACTGTGGGACTTAGTCAATCTGTGTAAGAATGTCCTATAATATTTATTTATTTATTTATTTATTTTATTTATAGGTATCATATCTAATTTAGAAAAGTATTCCAGGATTGCAGACACTGTTGGCGCGTTGTTTTATCCGCTGCTATTGGTGCTGACTGTACGATGTGTGGGGTACACTCAAGGCCAGCCCCTCAGTACTTTGAAGCTGAATTCTTGCTAAAAATATACGCAATGCAGTTAAGATTAAACAGACAGGGAAGCGAAACAAACTCTCTGAAGTAATGTTCAGTAAAATGTGCCTACTTTGTTACTGGCCAACAGATAAGCATTCCGTACCCAAAGGGTAAAAACGGGATCCTATTACTAAGACTCCCCTGCCCGTCCGTCTGTCTGTCCGTCTGTCACCAGGCTGTATCTCATGAACCGTAATAGCTAGACAGTTGAAATTTTCACAGATTATGTATTTCTGTTGCCGCTATAACAACAAATACTAAAAAAAGAATAAAATAAATGTGGGGCTCCCATTCAACAAACGTGATTTTTTTGCCGTTTTTTGCGCAATGGTTCGGAACCCTTCATGCGCTAGTCCGACTCGCACTTGTTTATACATTATGTCCCATTGGACGAAGCCGAAACGTACATATGCATAAGATTATTTAATTATGGTTATGTAGAACCAGTATACAAAGTATCATAACAATGTAATCATGGTAAACTGACAAGAAAAAGTTGAACATCCTTAAATTTTTTGAAATCGCTTACCTAAATCCTCCCATGTCCTATCTGCATTATTCAAAGAGTTACTCCCGCTCCTATACCACCGTTCACAAATCAGTCGTTGCTATCGATGTAAAGAAATGCACAACTGTTTATTTGTGTCGCGCTGACCGAATTAGATGTGGCATTACTATGGATCCCAGAACCCCCAGTTTGCATTCGTTTGCGTTTGCGTTAAGTCTCATTTTGTATCGGATTTTGAACAGCGCGCCAAGCGGGACGTTTTTGAACCTCAAAATCCCATACAAAATGACACTTGACTTCACACTGACCGATTTAAATGTGGCATTACCATGGATCCCAGAACCCCCAGTGTAAATTTCGTTCGATAGCGTGACCTTACACGTTTGCGGTCTCACTTTGTATCGGATTTTGAACAGCGCGCCAAGTAATTTTGGAACCTCAAAATCCCATACAAAATGGCACTTGACTTCACACTGACCGATTTAAATGTGGCATTACCATGGATCCCAGAACCCCCAGTGTAAATTTCTTTCGATAGCGTGACGAGATGTACGCGTTTGCGGTTTCACTTAGTATCGGATTTTGAACAGCGCGCCAAGTAATTTTGGAACCTCAAAATCCCATACAAAATGGCACTTGACTTCACACTGACCGATTTAAATATGGCATTACCATGGATCCCAGAACCCCCAGTGTAAATTTCGTTCGATAGCGTGACGTGACATACACGTTTGAGGTCTCACTTTGTATCGGATTTTGAACAGCGCGCCAAGCGGGACGTTTTTGAACCTCAAAATCCCATACAAAATGACACTTGACTTCACACTGACCGATTTAAATGTGGCATTACCATGGATCCCAGAACCCCCAGTGTAAATTTCGTTCGATAGCGTGACGTGACATACACGTTTGCGGTCTCACTTTGTATCAGATTTTGAACAGCGCGCCAAGCGGGACGTTTTTGAACCTCAAAATCCCATTAAAAATGACACTTGACTTCATGCTGACCGATTTAAATGTGGCATTACCATGGGTCCCATAACCCCCAGTGTACATTTCGTTCGATAGCGTGACGAGATGTACGTGTTTGCGGTCTCACTTTGTATCGGATTTTGAATAGCGCGCCAAGCGGGACGTTTTGGAACCTCAAAATCCCATACAAAATGACACTTAATACAAGTTACTTATATTTAGGAACGATGGCTTTATCTTAATAAGGTGTGCCGTTGCCATTTCGGCGAAATTTTCGCTTTACTACATTGGCTAAACAACTTATCGCAGTTCAAACCAAAGTTTACCAAATTAATATTTCACATAATTTCATTTATCATAGGTTAGGTGAAGAAGTTAACTACGCTGATCAAATCTGGGGGCACGGCAGTGCCCCCGCCAAGACGAGCAAAGCGAATCGCAAGGGCACTACCTCAGATAAACGAAATTCTCGGGATATAATGTCAACAGTGGACTTATTAAGCATAAACCTTTTCAATTGCATAGCTCTTATACTTTAGATTTTATTCATATCTAAAAAATCGCGATTTCGTCACTGACTCACTCACTCATTGATTATGATCAAAACGTTTAGGGTACTTCCTGAAGTCCTAGAAAGCTGAAATTTGGTTTGTAAGATAGTCTTAGTACCAAAACAACAAAAAAAATCTAAAACTTGACATTTTTTGTCCCTAAGGAGGTGAAATGGGGGGTGGAATTTTGTACGGGGAATCAATAAACGCTGAACCGATTTACACGACATACATTAAGGGATGGAAGATTGTCATAAGCAACTTACAAAAATAAGTGAAATCCCACCAAAAATATTTTCATGTAAAATGTTGCCAAAACGAAACCATAAGGCTCACACTGTCAAAAAGTTATCAGATGTCTTGTAGAGCCAAGCTTCTAACTCTACGCCTTTGTCAAAATATGTGGCTTGGCCGTTTCGTTACTACAAGAACTATTAAGCTTAGAATAAAATTAAAAGTGGAAAAATTACTGCGTTTAAGAAGTGTAACACTCTTACGGTAGATGTCGCTAGGGTCCCCTAGACCCATATAGTGGGAAGATTTGCTGACTATGGATGAGGTCTTGGTGGCTCAGTTGGCAGAGCGCTGGAGTATCGATCCAGAGGCCGTGAGTTCAAGTCTCACCCAAGGCAGTAATTTTTCCACTTTTAAATTTATTCTAAGCTTAATAGCATCGATCGCAGACGTTTCTGCTTGTTAAAAATTAATTTACAAGAACTATTGTATAGTAAAAAATAATGAACAGTGAATAAATTTTTCACCTTACACCCATGTGACGGTAGCGAAACGGCCAAGCCACATAATTATTTTGACTAAGGTGTAGAAGTTAGGGCTTGTAGAGTTAGAAGCTTGGCTCTACAAGAGATCTGATAACTTTTTGACAGTGCGAGCCTTATGGTTTGGTCTTGGCAACATTTTACATAAAAATGTTTTTGGTGAGATTAATATTTCGCATAGTTTAATTTGTAATAGTATGCTAAATAATCTATTCTGAAGTTTCTTGTTTGTTCACGAACTAGGTAGTTTAATTTAAACTATAACAACGATAATTATCTATTTCGTGAGTTATTCGTAGTAACCCTCTAGGGAATCCTTTATTGATGTTTTGTTGCTTCTATTGAGCTGAACACCTTACTTTAGAATAGAATAAATAGAATTTACGACACAACAGATGCGCCCATGGAATGTTCAACTACTTAGTTTATTTGTTTTCGGCATACATATACATAGATGATCTTATTTAGATCAGATGTAGGTGGGCATTTTCACTTAAAAGTGTACCATTTACTTTTTTTCGAAAATCAAACTTTTGGGTTATTTCTACTCAGAATCACTAGGACTAGGTATCAATTTATAAAGGAAAAAAATATGTACCAAAAAAATGACAGTTTTTTAACGCATTTTGACATACATTTTGTATGGACCGTTACAAAACTGACATCAAAAATTTGTATGGAAAACTGGGGACACTTTTTTTCTTGGTCTGATTCAATAGTACTCGTGATTCTGAGTATAAATAACCCAACATTGTATGGTTTTTCGAAAAAAAGGAACTGGTACCATTTTGTTCAACCCCCAGTAGGCCGAGCACATGATCGGCGCGACAGTATCTCGCCGCGAGATAGACTACCCGTCTTTTACTAACTGTATGAATTAAAGGACAGGTAGTCTATGTCGCGGCGAGATACTCTCGCGACAATCATGTGCTAGCCCGGCTGGTATCTAGATTATCTTGAAGTCGGCCTTCCCTGGTATATTTATATCTGATGTGGTCTTCCATTATAGACCGTCTTTACCGCATTTATCTTACTTTAAGGCGAGAGGGGTCGACCGCCTCGAAACCAGAATTCCATACAAACGTATTCCCCATTCTCCTTTCTAGATACTAACATTATTGAAAATATGTACACAATTTGATGTATTTTTATCATAGCTACGCACGACCGTTAGATTTTTTTCGATTTATCAATTATTATAAGAGTGATAAGAAGTTGCAAGGAAGTAATAAGGAGTTGGAAGGGGCAGACCTCGGCGGACTTTCTCTGATCAGATCGGGGAAATCCTGAAGGCCAGGTCAAGAGCACCCTAAACCGGCGAGCGTGTATGAGGAATGTTATGAAAGTGAAGGAAGCGAAAGAGGTATGTCAGGATCGTAGCAAGTGGAAATCCGTGGTCTCTGCCTACCCCCCCGGGAAATAGGCGTGATTATATGTATGTATGTATGTATATGTATGTATAAGAGTAAGGAGCTAAAACAAACAACAAACTGCTATGCAGTTTGGCAGATAAGTAGCAACAAATAATGTACCTCTTTTTAATAATAAATAAATTAAATTAAAAAGCAGGTTTCATAAAAAAATTATAAGCTCCTAAGTCCTAGCTCTTTATTATAAAAATCGAAAAAATCAAACGGTCGGGCATAGCTGTGATACATCAAGTTGTGTAAAAATATTTTCCGTAATGTCTAGTTATATCCAGAGAGGAAAATGATGACTACGTTTGTATGGAGAATCGATCGTCCCCTATTCTCTTAACCATAAGTTTCCATCAACGAAAACATTTTGAACGGAAACAAAAACCAAAAAGAACTAAAAGAAACTAATATTCCTCAAAAACTTGGTTATATTTAAGTAGTTATATAAAACTCGATACATTACGCTATTACTTACCACCCCCACACAATTACGGAGGGGATTAAGCCGCGTCCACACCGACATGCGATCCGCTCGTTTGCCAGTGTATGCCGGCCTTTATCGAGATTGCTTTAGTTTGGGTGTCGATTAAATAAACAATTCATTAATGACGTTTATTAAATAGACTTTTTGAAGGGGTAAACTAAAAAAGCTGTTTTGTTAATGAGAACCAAAATAACAGGAGCAATTCGGACTTTGGAATATTTGATTTGATATTGATTTTACACTATTCTTAATTTCCAGTGCATCTCGTTTGCAAAAGCACAATATATAATAAAATAATAAATAAATAAAAAGTCTTTCAATTCAGTTTATTTTTTTATATAGTAGTGTTTCTACTTAAAATAAAAACAAATTAAAGTATTTTCTGTAAATAATTTAATTTGTTCTAATACTTCTAACAGCCTTTTAATTCCTTAAGAAAATTGGAATACATAGTTTTCCATGCATTAATTATTGGTTAGTCTCACAACAAAGCAATTATCACTTAAATTTGTCAATACATAATATTGTCTTCGGTTACCGCGATAGTTACTCATGAAATGAAACTATGAAAACGAATTATATCGCGTATATTGAATTTATAATACATCCCGACGTTTCGAACTCTTTACAGCGTTCGTGGTCAACGGGTGACAATACAATTAAAATTAAATTAAATATTTATTTATTATCAATTAATTAATTAATTACCTTGATTATTTAAGGACTTTTAGGGTGAAGGCCTCCTCCAGTTGTCTCCATTTTGCCTCTACCTTGCGCCTCCTGTCTCCATCTGTCTCCGCCTGTTCGTCTGATCTCGTCAACCCATCGTTCTGTCGGTTTGCTTGACCTTCGCTGGCCTTCACGGCCTTTCCAGTATCAACCGCAATAACCGCATTCGAGGGAATTACTGTATTAATTAATTAATAATTATTCATTAAATAATTCGCATTACTGTCATACTGGTTTAATTTGGCAGATATTCAGACGCTCTGAGTAACCGCAGTTGAAACCGTACACAATGTCAACACAATATATAACTTTCCCAAAACTTTAGAAAGCGAGGGAAGGTGAGGGGTGGCCTTGATTGCAATAAAACTTAGTTTGCGGACTGGAAAATACGAAATGATTCCGGAGATACGATGGGTTAAATATCTTGGAATAAGTATACGTACTGTTAAAAAAACTGGACAAGTGTGAGTCGGGCTCGCCCACCAAGGATTCCGTACTTTTTAATATTTGTTATAGCGGCAACAGAAATACATCATCTGTGAAAATTTCAACTGTCTAGGTCTATCACGGTTCATGAGATACAGCCTGGCAGACAGACGGGACAGTGGAGTCTTAGTAATAGGGTCCCTTTTCTACCCTTTGTGTACGGAACCTTTAAAGCAAATCATGTACGTAATCCCATATTTATTCTGAATTCAATATCTCTAATGACACTTGCCATCATTCCGATTTTGGTCGCACTTTTGATATTTGACAGGTAATCTTGTACTTGTAGACGTGTGAATAAATCTGGGCGCGTAGCCAAAGTGCCAATCGTAAACGCTCCGTAGCGTACTCATATCGTAGTCATCTCTCTTTATCGGTTCCCTATTGTGTTGCAGAAAGTTTTTTGATATATTTTTGTATTTCATAATGTTAACTTGGCAGAAATGACGTTTGGCAGAATTACCTTTCGCATACTGCTTTTAGAATAATATTGCTTTGCAAAATTAATTTTTGCATAATATTATTTGGCAGAAAACCCTAACCTAACCCACTTAGAAAATTCTGCCAAATGAATATTATTCGAAATGACTATTATGGCAAGTATCAATTCGACTAAAAGTTTTCTGCGATACGTGTTGTGCGAAGTGTATTTCTGACAAATAATATTCTGCCTGATGAGTGGAACCCCTCTCTATCACTCTTCCCCAATAGTGTGACAGTGACAGTTGCGTTTCGTTCGCTATGGAGCGTTTACGATTGCACGTTGGTTACGCACCCTGTTCAGTCTCTTTCTCGAGTCAAATTGGGTCCCAGATTTGTGACTTTACTCTATTCAAACTCTTGACGAGGTCAGAACTGATCGATCAGACAAAGACAACATTATTATCCCCATCTATCGGAATTAGTACGTGAATAAAACACATGGCGAACATAAAACGTGATCGCAAACAAACGGATTCCACAGACCATATATTCAACTAGCTCTAGACCACCCAACCGAAGACAATATTATACATACCTAATAACAATAACAACCTAATAACAATACTCAACTACAATATTATACCCAATATTATATAACCATCAGGTGGAATAAAATTAAAATTAAAATAGAGTCGTACCCAAACTGCGTCAAATTTCCATGAAAATATGTACCTATGTGGCTACCAGTTTGACACTGCCATAAACGCTATCGAGAACTTAACTTACTTTCTATGCATCTCGCTCGTACTCGCATATTAGTGCGACCGAGATGTATAGAAAGTACATTACGTAGACGCGTATATGTCAGTTTTGATACTGTCAGTGACTCATGGTACGCATTATGGTGGCCATACACCATCCTTCTTATCGTCCAATCGGCATGACGCCCTGATGGTGCCCTGATCACGTGATCACACAAATCTTGACCTGACTGAACTGACGATCGCAGACCGCCATACACGGTTCAATCGGCATGATCCAATCGCCATGATCAAGCCAAAAGAATCTAAATTCGATTGTGCCGTCAAGTAACTGTCATGCCAATCCACTCACACACACGGTTAGTTCTAGCTGATCCAATCGGTAGCGTCATGCCGATTGGACGATAGGAAGGATGGTATATGGCCACCATTAGCAAGTAAAGTATACTACTTTTTAAGCAACTGTAATTATAAAGACGATTCCATTAATAAATTTAGCGAAGTCGTGCGAATTACGATTGAGAGACGTTAGTGCGAAAAATCGACGGGCCTGGGGGCCTAGCTAAGATGTCAATCGTTGGTGGAAAACGCTAATTGAAACATAAATGTATGGAAATAGACATTTGATTTTCGAAGCATCTGTCCCGATACATTTTTCGTGTGGTGCAGTAGCCTTTGTCGATGCACGGTTGTTATCTTTGCTAGGCCGTTTGGTTATCATACTGGGATAGCTTGCGGTATCTAGTTCAATCTCTGGTCTGTGGATAATTCGATAACAAACCGGCCAATAAAGGCTGTTTACACACGGTGCTGTAGTCATGTAGATCTGCTATTGATGTAGTTATAAAAGTAACCAAGTAAGTACAGTGAGCTCTAAATACATAGTTAAAATTGGTGGATACATACTTAGCGGCAACAGAAATACATCATCTGTGAAAATTTCAAGTGTCTAGCTATCACTTTCATGGGATATAACCTGGTGACAGACGGACAGTGGAGTCTTAGTAATAGGGTCCCGTTTTTACCCTTTGAGTACGGAACAATAAAAACCGGTCAAGTGCGAGTCGCACTCGCGCACGAAGGGTTCCGTACCATTACGAAAAAAAAAAACAGCAAAAAAATCACGTTTGTTGTATGGGAGCCCCATTTAAATATTTATATTATTCTGTTTTTAATATTTGTTGTTATAGCGGCAACAGAAATACATCATCTGTGAAAATTTCAACTGTCTAGCTATCACGGTTCATGAGATACAGCCTGGTGACAGACAGACAGACGGACAGACGGGTAGCGGAGTAGCGGGCAGCGTAGTAATAGGGTCCCGTTTTTACCCTATGGGTACGGAACCCTAAAAAGCATGTCTACAAAACGTCCAAATGTGTTATTATCAAATTACGTTGAAAATCATTCCGAATTGACTTACCAAAGGCCTCGTAACTAGATAAAATTTGTTAGTTGTGTGAACGCGCGCCTCAATTTCACGCAGCGGCGGTCAAAAAGACAGAAAAGGACGGCAGAGGTTAAAAAAGAAAGGACGTGTTGTGAGGTTATTCCTGACTCTACTGTACAGTCAGCTGCAGAGAAAAGGTACTCCACGTCCATCCTAATTTACAGAACTTTATACTCTGTAAGAAAATGAGACTTTCGTTTTAACCTTTTAGACGCCAATGACCGATATATACGCACCGTAGGTTCAACGCCAAAGACCGATTAATCGGTCATAAACCACAGAGCAGTATATAGACCTACATGCATGTGCATAAAGTTCAATTTGTTAAGGCGCGAGTAACCCGTTTAAAATAATTTTAATATTCTTTCATTGTTAGGGAGCTTTAATTGCCTTTATTTATAAATTATGATTTACATTTTTTTATAAATAGTTAACAACGAGTTTGTAGTTTTTTTAAGTAATTATACAACCTTTTAAATAATTTAATTGTTTTGTTTATGTTTAATAATATTTAATTATAATAACTTAATTATGCATTTAATTTTAATTAATTTAACTTTAACATATCTTCTTAACCGAAAATAACTGAGAACTTTAATCGTTTTATCAAGGTCCTTTTTATATAAATATATATAAGATATTATTTATTTTTATATAACAGTCTGTTATTTCTGATCTTTGATCGGTTTTTTGCATCAGTGATAATAAATAATGTATGTTTATCAACAAGTTATGTCATTACATAACAAGTTCGAGTTAAATGTAAACATTATTGTACGCGTCAAAGGCTACAAAATAACGGTGTGTGTAAAGTAGTTCATGTAACTGCTACATAATGATAGGCATTAAAATACAAGTGGAGGTTTATGAAACGAGCTAAATGCGAGTTAAGAGTGTTTAACGCCTAGTTAAAACACTGCTTTATCTCATAAATTGTACTTTGCGATTTTGAACGCATCATAGAGGGTTTATGATATATATGTGTAAAATAACAGTTTTTAATCGACTACGGCAAAATCAAACGGATATTTATTTCAGATTATTTATGTTTGTACACAAATATTGCCTATAATCAAAAAATCCGGAAATAATGAAACCCCATCAAGGCAGTGATGCTCAAATCAAAATGGAAAAGGGGATGAAAAATTGCAATCTACATAGTTCAATTATTTACATGGGTCTAGTGCTAGTATTAGCTAGTGCATGATATAAAATAAATGCATTACAATCTTTCTCATACCTATTAAAAATACCGACATACGTTTTTATTAAAAATATTATGCTCGTTTATGGATTACCTGTAATTTATGTTATTACTAAAAAAAATTTTATGTGTTAGTCAGCAAACGAGCAGACGAGCCGCCTGATAGGAAGCAGTCATCGTCGCCCACGGACATAAGCAACATCACAGGAGCCACTTAAGCATTGCCGACCCTTGAGAACCCTAAATACCCGCTTCTTAAAGAATCCCATGTCGTACTAAACTTTGTTTGTTTGTATGAACTTTGTTTGTTTATTTATTTATTTTTATTTATTTAAACTTTATTGCACGATATAAAATTGTACAAAAGGCGGACTTAATGCCTTAAGGCATTCTCTACCCGTCAACCATTGGGTCAAACAGAAACGTGTAGTTAGTGCAGGATTGTAGAAAGCGAGAGGAAATATGAAACACAAATCAAATTATTCTAAACAATATATATTTTGTTTATACACTTAAACATATAAGAATAATAACAATATATACCTACTTGTTTCTCGTTTTAAGTGACTTATAATAAATATATTTGAACTATTTATATGCTATATAGCAATTTTCTCAAAGCTGTCAAACTTAGTCGAAATAAGACAGACCCACGAGGGCAATAAGTCCAAAAGACCGGCACAATCCACGTACGTGCCTTTGACGAGGCACCCTCACTAGAACAGCCGAACTTTTAAAAATACCGTACTAACCATATATATGTACACATTTTACGACTTTATCAAGTTGGAATAAGGTGCAATTTCGTAGACATAAATGCGGCAGCTATGCAGCATATGGCACTTAAGACATTGTTTCTATAGACAGTCGTAATTTGACAGCCCTCTATCGGGGGTAAAGCAAAATGTTAACGTATTTCTTAGTTGATAAAGACAAGTAGTGATTGGTTAGGGATAGATTAGATCAGTAGAAATTTATTTAAAAAAAATAGAAAAAAATCGGCATTTCGCGGCGCGACGCGGAGCGGGGTGGATCAATCCTTTAATACCTATAGAAGTGTCCTACGTGGGCGATCTCGTTGTGAACGCGAACGCCTTGGGCCTGCCGCGCCGCATCGATTCGCGTTCGCGAGTACGTAAGACCAGGCCTCCTTCACTCGCTCAAGGCCACGCGCTATATGCCTACCGCTCGGCGTATCGTCGACGATACAACCGACAGAGGGCCGCCGAACGCTCGCCTGAGCGCTCGCACCGCACGTTTCCCGCGCCAACGCTTCGAAATGCCGAAACCACGTAATTATTGTGCAGTAGATAGGTGTAAAAGTCAAAAAAACAAAGGAAAATTTGTCGTTTTTTTCATTTCCGAGAGACGAAGAAAGGTGAGTAGTGTTTTAAATCTATCTTTATAAATTTTGTCACCATTTATTTCTTTGAACATAAGTAGGTAAATCGTAAATTAAGGAGTTTTTTGAGTCAGGTTGTTTTTATATTTGATTGACTAATAAAAAATATGGTTGATTCGCAACATTGGTTTTATTACAATAATAACATAATTAACAGTACAACCCTAGCGCATTCTTAACGATGACGCGTTGGCACGTGACTCAAACGGCGAGCAAGGCAGTCTCGACTCTTTGTGCGCGTACTTATGGTACATTTCTTCTCGTCCTGAGCAGCAGTTATTATTATTAAGATTTTGTAGGCTATTATAGCGTAGGTATTTTCGCTTTAGTATGGGAATGATGTAACTATTTATTAATCTGTGGTAAGACGCAGCGTAACTAAATTACATCATTCAAATATCATTCTGATGTCAGTGTACGTTCGAATTGGCCTGTGCCTCGTACATTCGCTTTAATTGCTCTCCACTGACACGGATATCAGGTTATCCAGCCAGTTTAATAAGTATAGCTAATAATTTATGCCGGCTAATATGCAAACTGGTACACACCTATTAGTTACTAAATAGATTACCTCACATATAGAATCCGCATAGAGAACTAAATTGGCCGAAAAATTGTTAAGGGGGAAAAACATCCCATCAGATACCATCAGATGTCGTGAGTGTTGTGTGTAGGCAAAGTGACAACCCTAGCGTGCAACTCGTACAAGTTAATAATTAAGATGCGGGTAGTTCGCAAAACCCGCGCAGCAAGAAGATGTTGATACAATTCCTCGCCAGTCTGCCTGTGACCACGAACGTAACGTCACGTTCGAAACGTCAGGCCATAAATTATGTGGAGCGCTTCCATTGGTGCTTTAGAAAAATCCTCGGAATACTTAGCCGAGTCCGACGGCTGTGTTTAGCTTTATACAATCTTAAGTTTAATAGTTTTATACAATCATAAGTTGCATTCGCAACAGTTTAGTAGGTACCTACATAAGCTTATGAATACAGAATTCTTTCATGTAACTATTGTAATTTCTACAAATATAGGTAGTTAGGTATAGTGTGTTGGGGTTAGGTGGCAAACCTTTACTTTAGTTTTTACCGATATCAACAAGCGGAAAGCGTAATCGTATTTCAAGAAAACCTGCGTCTATATTCCGTTTTTCTTATAAACAAAACTTGTTTACCTTTCTGGGCGTGTACATCAATCCGTATTTACATTTATAAATAGCGATTCCAGCAAGTTTATTTTATACTAATTTACAGCGTAAATAGCTTTTCGGAAACGCTACCACAGAATAAGTAATACTACGCAATACTTTCTGACGTGCGTTCGCGTTTGCGTTGTCTATTTTTGTATTAGAATAGCGCGCCAAGCGGGACGTTTTGGAAACTCAAAATCCCATACAAAACGACACTTAACGTAAACGCGGACGTCACGTCACGCTATCGAATGAAATTTAAAAAAATAAAAATAAAAAAGTCATTTATAGTCCCAAAAACCAGAAAACTACAAAAAATAGCAATGGTCAAAGAAGAATAACGCAAGAAAATTTACACTAGGGGGTACGCGTCGTTCTGTTTACTAATAATATACAAATGCAGACTTATAATAACACAGACGGACAGATGGACAGACGGACAGACAGACGGACAGCGAAGTCTTAGTAATAGGGTCCCGTTTTTACCCTTTGGGTACGGAACCCTAAAAGTATCAACTTAAATAGGCAAAAACGCGAAACAGAAAAAAAACGAGAAGAGAAAGGCAAAAAAGTGGAAGTCTCACTTTATTGCTTGAGAAAGCAAAAGAAGTTCATTGTAAATTAAAAAAACATTTCTTTGCCTACGCGAACCTAACCTAAGTACTTATATCACAGACACAACCATTACTCTCTTAGCAAAAACAAGCCGTCCGAATTTATTTTTAACTGAACGACTATCTTTTCTTCGCCATATTTCAAGTACACGCCTTTTCGGTGTCACAATTTGTTTGGCAAAATCTGTTCTTGACTAATACATATACATTGTATCTAATATATAAAGTTTTTCAGTGAGATTTTTGCTGATGCGATGTTCGGATGTCAACAGCATGCAGCAGCTGCATTGTCTGTCAAATTCCATGATAGAGTGACGGAATGAACGTCATAATCGCGGCAGTAATGCGGCAAAGAATGTCACTCATTGTATCAAGGCAATTGACAGAAACAGCGGCGGCCACAACGACAAAAATCCTAATATACTACGAGTCAAATTGATAGAACCAACGGAAATAAGTATTAATTATTCACTTACGAAACTATTACGTCAACAACAAAACTAATGTATACAAAAACAAAAAAACCGGCCAAGTGCGAGTCGGACTCGCGCTCCGAGGGTTCCGTACTTTTTAGTATTTGTTATTATAGCGGCAACAGAAATACATCATCTGTGAAAATTTCAACTGTCTAGCTATCACGGTTCATGAGATACAGCTTGGTGACAGACAGATAGACGGACAGACTGACAGCGGAGTCTTAGTAATAGGGTCCAGTTTTTTACCCTTTGGGTACGGAACCCTAAAAACAACAATTAATATTATCCCTATCAAAACAAAATTAACTCAATCAGTCATACTCCATCTTTATTTTCATGACGTTACGGGAAGATGGCGCCGTTTTTTTGGTCAGCTGTTTTACCACCACAACTTTATAATTACCGCTAAACGTGGCACTGGCGTAAGTAGCTATTACAAATATGTACGAGGAATCGTTAGTTCCAAATTTGACCGCCTGAAAATATAAGTTTGTAACCGTGAGAAAACAAATTTACATTTGCGGTTTATGGTGGCGTAGCCTTCTATGGATACTGAAGTAAAGTTTTTACGTAGTCAGATTAGTTCACAATTACGCCGCTGCATTAGCAACTTTGTTATTAAGTAATGAGCGCATAAAAATGAATTTTATTGTGAGCTTCCTAGAAAGTTTTGATTTATTACGTTAAACGCATGCTGTGGCCACATGTGGTGAAGTAATGGGTTAATTGTCGCTTTTAATTATTATGGCTGTGGTTTAAGCCGACAATTTTACAAAGAAGGAAATATGAAACAAGAATCGCACTTAAACTATCGTGAGACATATTTTAAAATATTTATCAGTACGGTTTATAATACGGTAAATCATTGTCACGGTCAGCCATTGTGTGTCATTGTGACTGAGCGTGTGCTACGGCGCGTGCCATTGTCTGACACAATGGCCGACCGCTCTCAAAAAAGAAACAATGGCTTCTGTTTAACAGATTACCGTCTTAGGCGTACAAAACATTTGAGAATATGCAGACTATACTAGTTAGCGCATGCAATGTCTTGAAGAAGTCATATCTAAAAACAAAAACAAAAAAAAAAAACCGTCCAAGTGCGAGTCGGACTCGCGCACCGAGGGTTCCGTACTTTTTAGTATTTGTTATTATAGCGGCAACAGAAATACATCATCTGTGAAAATTTCAAATGTCTAGCTATCACGGTTCATGTGATACAGCCTGGTGACAGACAGACGGACAGACAGACGGACAGACGGACAGCGGAGTCTTGGTAAAAGGGTCCAGTTTTTACCCTTTGAAAGACTTAACAGTCAAATAATCCCATACAAACTTAAGCCCTTTTAATCTAACGCAATTATATATTCACCTCACGCGAGTTCGGTTCGAAGGACCAGTGTAGAAATGTCGGACGGATTTCGACCTTATATCGCGTTATTAAGGTTGCGGGTTGGACAGTTGTAAACTGATCTGTTACATCAGAGGCGTATAAATGGAAAACCATTCGTGACAAGTGCACCATATCACCTGGAGCGTAGGATTGTAGGCTAAGAGCTAACGACGTATTTTTTTTTTATTACGAAAAGGCAAGCATTTGACTGCAAGCTCACCTGATTGGTAAGTGCCGATGCAGTCTAGGGTGGATCATGCTTACCTAAAAGATGTCTATTCACTCTTGATTTATAAAGATCCAAGTTATAGTGGACTAGATTTGAGGGAAGTGAATTCCATTCTCCTTAGCCGTTCGCATGATAAACCTGGATGCATAGCGCTTAGTACGAATCAGTGGCAGAGTAACGACGTAAGGGTGAAACGCAAGTCCGCGTTTGTTAGAGGGATGAAGAAGAAGAGCGAATAGACGAGGGAATGCAAGTTAAGTATTTATTTAAAACTATATTATTTTAAAACTATGACATTTAAGAAGTGTAAAGGATGACTTACGCTATACCGGGCGAGGGCCGCGCCAGAGCTTCCGGCGCTTCGTTTTGTATGGAGAGCACCACGTTATCACCGATCAGCCGTCATAGAAAGTGGGCATTTTTCTGTAGTGATACACTCGATTTTTTTTAAGGTAGGGAAGTACATTTAATGTTATTTCTACTCAGAATCATGAGCTGATCCAACCTCTTAGGAGAAAAAAATGTCCCAAAATTGTCATACATTTTACGTACTCTCCATTCCGTTACCGTTTGAAAAATGGTAACGGAATGGAAAAATAAAACTTGGGACGCTTTTTTTCTCCTAGTAGGATCTAAAGAGCTCGTGATTCTCAGTAAGAAAAACATTATATTTACCTACCTTAGAAAAAAAGTCAAGTGTAATATAACACAGTGTATCACTTTACAAAAAATGCCCAAATGACATGTCGGACGTCTAGGATGATTCACGCTCAAGATAACTTGAGCTTAATGATCTTACATTCTGGGAATACATGAAATTTAAAACATACAAGTAACATAAATTAGTATGTATATCTATCTTTGGTACTAGTTTTGTTGCTATAAATTGTAATACAAAGAAATTAGAAGTTGTACGTACAAAAATCTTCTACTCGCTAAATTAAATCTACTAATTTAAATCAGCCGCGCTTACTTAAATTTCAAATTAAACATTTTAGCCGGCCCGAGCTCTTAGTCTATATCATGCTTGTCTGACGGCGTGCGATTGTCGGCAAATACGTTCATATTCCATCGAAAACTAAAAACATAAATTCCATTATTTTCACTACGCCGAATTCCGGACAGTGTTTTCTATTTTATTTCCTCTAATTTGAATAGCCAACTAGCTTTTGATCAAAAGCTTGAAAATAAACAACTTTTTTGCTGATATGATATAAATAAAATCAAAAAGCCGTAGGGATGTGACGACCCCATCGCCCGCTGGTTTTACTAGTGCAATCAGGCAACGCAGAATTTGTAGCGAACTGTTGGGGAGTAGCGACCCCACGTAATCGAGTGCTCCTAGGAAGTTCTGTTACCCGAAACCGAAACCCACCTTTCGGGTATTATGGCTCCTCTACACGATGGGCCATCATACTGGCCCACTAAGATGGGCCAGCGTGTAGAGAGATAGTAGTGTCGGATGGCTTATGGCGCGGCGGGATGGCGATGATAGCCGCGTTGTCGGTTTTTCGTCCACACATGAAAAGGCCAGCGATGGTGCGTATGCATCTACACATGGCCCATTCCATAGTTCGTGCTCTCAACCATCGCATGGCCATCTCGCTGGTCCAGCGCTGGGCCATCGTGTAGAGGAGCCATTACAGGATTCTTTGCCTTTGGCTTGCCTTAGCCCGTCCAGAGTAGAGTCGCGAGAACTACGTTTCGAGGCTAGAGTAGATATGGAAACGTAAATGGCGAGTTGGCTATATGTTTAAAGTCCAGTGACACCTCTCTACACTTACAATTCATTTACTTTAAAAGACCCTGCACCATCTTAATCTGTCTGGTTTAGCCCATTGCTGGACTGGTAAAAAATGCCTTAAGGCATTAAGTCAGCCATTTGTGCTATCATGTATTGTTCAATAAAGATTAAATAAATATACTCGTAATTACATATTACAAGATTATTAAGAAACGTCTTAGGTACATACCTACTTCACATTAGTTCACTGTTCAAGCGATGCGTAACTAGGTGGGTACTCGAACTATTATGCGAAAATTACATTCAACGCTCAATATTCATGATGATACAGCGAAGTGAAAAGCAGAGGGAGCACTAATAATTGTGCAAGAACAATATCCTCCTAAGGCCCTCTTCAGTAGTACCTCTTCAGTTCGATGCAATTTAAATCCTATACAATTGGAACAGTCGCTTTTGCTGTTTCTTTAAATTTTCCAACAACGTAAAATCGACTTTATTTCCTACACTATAGGTTCAAATTTCAGTGGCAAATTTGGAACTTTTTATTTGTACGGCTGGGCTGGTCATGATATAGTGTTGCCTATACTGTTCGTTCGTTTCGTTTTTTTTTGTAATTAATCGAAATTCCGCGCTCTCCAAACCGTTTATCGATGCGAAGCCAAAACGCACTTCACATAGATACGTTTTCTATCATACTAAATGATATATTGTTCTTTACTTCTTTTACTGCTTATTTAAATAAAAGGTATTTATTCAAATCAAAGCCGTTACCAAATGAACTAGCCTTCCAAAACAGTGCTATGACTATACTATATTGAATTTTAGTCTTGCGACTGCCGCGCTCGGTTTTAATCGAATACGCACCAATGATGAGCTCTCAATTATTCAGCATTATTGGACCTTTATCAGACATCTAGTTACTGTGGTTTTATGAACAGCCGATATGGTATTTGGGCATTTTTTTGTGAAGAGACTCGACTTTTTCTAAGGTAGGTAAATTTAATGTTTTTCCTACTGAGAATCACGAGGTCTTTCGATCCTACTAGGAGAAAAAAAAGCATCCATATTTGATTTTTCCATTCCGTTACCATTTTTCAAACACTCTATACGGCGGTAACGGAATGGAGAGTACGTAAAATGTATGACAATTTTGAGACATTTTTTTCTCCTAGGAGGTTGGATCAGCTCATGATTCTAAGTAGAAATAACATTAAATTTACTTACCTTAAAAAAACTCGAGTGTACCACTTTACAGAAAAATGCCCATTTAACTTTTTATACTTTACTTAATTAATGCATTTTGCATTGTAATTATACTTTACCTATTTAATTTATGCATTTTGCATTGTAAGTTGTAAGAGCAAAGGACAAGGGACAACACACACATCTGAAATGTTAACCTTATTTAATACAATATAACATGGTTCTAAATAATTCACATTTAAATGTGAAGGGAAGGGGAACCTAACGCGGGTACCTTGCCTAAAGCGGGTATGCGCTGTTTTATTACGAAGTTGTGCGAGTGTCAAATTAGGTAGGTGTTTGTATGTAGGCTAAAATTGAAGATACTGTCTATAGAATAAGATCTTTTATGTACACCCATTTTTTAAAAATAAAATATTTAATTCCATTTTATTTTATGCATATTTATGTAATGATTGTGGAAACACAGGAGTTTAAAGTAAGTTGCAATGCATGCAAAATAAAAAAAATGATTTTGTTAAACTACGAACGAACCACATATATACATACCAACGACGAAGCGTGGGCGCGGAAAGCCCTCCGCCACTTGGCTAACTAAAAAGACCTGAAACAAGCAGACATGAACCCAGATATCGCCCAAAATCGCCCGGAATGGAGAAAACGGACAAGGAGAGCCGACCCCAGATGATGGGAAACGGCGTAGGCAGATGATGAATTGTTAAACTACTAAAGGAATGTGTGTCATCTGATAATTCGAAAACAAGTAAGTAAATCTATCACAGTGCTGATAAAATCATAGGTAGGTATTATGGTACAATTTATATCCAAAAAACGATAAGAGTTCGGGAACGGTTCTAAACGTTTTTGATTTCACTTTGACAAATCAAAGTCAATATTTTAAGAAAAAGTCAGCCATCAATTTAGGCATGTTATGTTTGTGTTAAAGGTACCTATCATTCATTTTCCCAAGTTTAGTATTAGATTGAAATCGTATTAGTACTTCTAGTTTTAAGTGTCAAAGGCCTGTGTATATTTATTTTATTTGAAACAATCTGTTTTAGGTCGAATTAGTTATCTTCTAATTTTAATTAAACTAATCACACATTTTCATAAAACAAATTATACCTACCTATATACATAGAATATTCCTGCAATCATTACTTGACCAAGTGAATGTATACACTTTGTTTTGTTTTAAGTTGGTTCGTTGTTTTTTAAGGGTTTCTATCTAGGATATGTGAAGACAAATATTTTATAATATTTTTTTTATTATCATTAAAACATACAGCCTAATAGCATTATATAATTATAGCACCAGTTGGTTAGTTTAGATATAAATAAATAATTAAATATTAGGGGACATCTTACACAGATCAACCTAGCCCCAAACTAAGCAGAGCTTGTACTATGGGTGCTAGGAGACGATATACATACTTATATACATAGAAAACATCCATGACTCAAAAACAAATATTTGTGATCATAACACAAATAAATGCCCTTACCGGGATTCGAACCCAGGACCATCGGCTTCACAAGCAGGGTCACTACCCACTAGGCCAGACCGGTCGTCAATATATTTCTCAATGCTTCGGCACTTGGTTCTGGTAGTTAGGATAGTACTCCTTAACGTTGTAGAAGTTGGCGTACTCTTCTCCCTCGTGGTAGATGAACACATCCTCGTAGTAGATGTTGGGCTGCTTGAAGTAAGTCTCGTACACGGGGCGGTCGAAGGGATAAGACATGGGCTTCATGTCGGGGAAGTAAGTCTTGTACTCTTCCATCTCCTTAGGCAGAGGAAAGTAGGGGTAGACGACGACGTACAATTGGAAGGGGAAGCCACCCTTGGTACCCTTAGGCAGCATCATTCTCTGGGGCTGGTAGAAGAACTTCTCAGACATATGAACAGGAACCTTTCCTTGTTTGAAGTAATTCAAGAGATCCATTACAGACACGGAGTCCTCCTTGAACAGGGCGAAGTCGGTGGAATGGCGCTCGATCTTGTTCTGTCCAACGGTCAGCTTGTGCACAAACCAATCTAGCTCAATGAAGTTCATCCAGTTGTCTTCAATGCTAAGAGGATAACCATTGCTGTCGTATTTGGGACCCAGGAAGAACTTGAACATGGCGTCGGTAGCGACGTTAGACTTGACATCGACGGTGACGGTGAAAGGCTTGTGGTTGAGACGGGGCTGACGGACGGTGTAGAGGGTAGGTTTGTTACCCTTGAACTCTTCATCTCTGTGGAAGACGTCATTGGTGATGTCGAAGTCGTAGGGCTCAAAGAAGGTGACCAGTTTGTCAGTCTTGAAGTCGTTGATCTTGACTCCCTCGAAGTGGAGTTGGCTGTAGCTGTAGGGTTCCAGGTATTCTTTCCATTGGAGGAAGTAGTTCAGAATGCGAGCGTAGAACTGGTAGAAGACGGGGTCGCGCAGAGAGGTCTGATACAGCTCCAGAGCGCTGGGGAAGATGGTATATCTGGAAAGACAATCAGTCATGATGAAACCATGTACTATACCTTGAGAAGTTATATAAACATTTTAAATATTTCAGCATTTGATTCATGTTTTGTCTTTGATGGCGATTTATGGTGTAATTTCGGGGAGATGCCGTTTTTGGTGTCTGAATAGACTACAATTTTTATGAATTGTAACCGCAGACTACCTGACAAGCAAAAATTGCCATGATATTGCTTTGGTGATGCTGTCTTACATTGTGTATGTTTTGGTAACTTACTTGTCAGTAGGTTCAGGAGTGCCGGCGAGGAGGTGAAGACCGATGATCTCGTAGAAACGTTCATAGTTCTTGGGCAGCTTCTCGTAGAGGTCGACGGTGGTGAACCAGTACTTGGCGACGAAGTCGATGGCCTTGGAGTTGCGGAAGTCAATCTCTTGGTTGTACTGTAAAGGAAATTTGTAGTAATAGTACTGATAACGACATTCTTAAGTGATCAAAAGTATATGTTATGCCATTGTAATAAGGTTTACGGTAGGTTATAAGGAAAATTAGGAGTTATACTTACAGCCTTAAAGTGGCCTTGCTCCAAGTAGTACAAGAAAGTCTGCTCGTAGCTGGTAAGGTAGTTAATGTACTGATCATTGTCAACCTTGTTGATCTGGTAATATTCGTTTCTTGAGAAGAATGGATAGTAAGAGGACAGCTGGCAATAGTAACCGGTCTCGATGGGCTTGTACCACGAGAATTCAGGGATCTCTCCAAGTCCGCTGCTGAGACGGTTCAGGTAGTACTGAGCAATAAGCTGTTGGTAGCTGAAGTAGAAGATGTCTCCACGCATCTCTTCTAACTGAGGGAAGCTGCTCTTGTCCCACCAGAAGGGGTAGAGTGTCTGGAAGTAGTAGTAGTAGGAGTTCATGCCAATATCCTCAGTGAAGTAGGAAAGCTTGTCCTCAGCGCTGCCGGTCAACCAGGGGCTGGTGTAGTTGGAGTAGAAGACGTATTTGCCGTTCTCGTGGAAGATGCCCTGGGTGGCAGCATAGGCGTGGTCGAAGTCGCCGTTCTGCATCTTGGTACGGTATGCCTTCAGGAAAGTCTTGGTGTTGACGAAGTACTGAGGGAACATCTCGTACGGAGCAGGAAGAACGAATTTCTGGGTGTCTGGGCGTTGGTAGATAGCGATATAGTAGGCATAGAGGAACTGGCCATCGTTAAAGTGCACGCGGGCGAAGGCGGCGGTCTTGTAGAAGGTCTCAAAGTCCTTGGCGTAGTAGAACAGCTTGAACAGAGCGATGGCCTCCTCCCTCATCTCATCGTAGAAGACGGAAAAAGTCTTGTACTTGGGCATGAAACCGCTCTTGTAGTACATCAGAAATTCCTCGACGGCCTCCTTGTTCTGAAATCGTAACGGTTGGTTCAGTAAAAAAATCATATTAGCCACGTCAAATTAAGCCGAATATGGGCAATCAGGGGAAATAATTCGTGTAGTTTTGTAATTTGGTACAAGTATAGGTACCACGTGGTGTCCAGATGAATATACTAAAAGTCCTCGGGGGTTGGGGGTGAGCTGAGGGTGTAGGGGGGGGGGGGGGTTCAAGCTACCTGTTTTCAGATTTTTGCATATTAAAGAGGTTGCACTAGCTGTGATCACGGAAATCTTTAAATACAAGTTAATTAAAGAAAATTTATATTACATTTGTGTATCTAAAATTACACTCTTGACAGAAATCGTATCAAAAATGATACTTTCGGCAGGAACTTTTTAACTTACGGTGTAGTTATCAATGTTAGCCTCAACATCGTATTCGTAACCAAGCTTGAACCACTCGGCGTCCTTTCTGTACTGTTCTATGCTCTCCAGAAGTTTGAGGACTTTATATTGGCGCTCAATAAATTGAGCGTCAACTGTAACAAATAATATGGTTATTAGTACCGATTATTTTAATTGAATAGTACATTACTATAGAGGCCGGGAAACGAGAGGTTGCAGGCCAAGTAGATATAGACGGCCGAGCGTAGCGAAGCCGGATAGGGATACGCGGCGCGGCCGGCAACCCCGTTTCTCGCCGAGATTTGTACAGTGCTTTTCTCAAACTTGAAATGAAATAACAATAATATTATGATGATGATTGTTTCATTTCCTAATGTGATAGGTTATTCGTGGGGTTATTTCGTGGGATAGTCAAGAAGAACAAAAATTTGATTATGTTTGCGGTACGAAGCACTGTTTAGAATACTTACAGCCCTATAAATATCTTTTTTTTTTTTCACCAGGAACAGTTATTTATATTTTGTCAAAGGACTGTCTCATTTCAAAAATAAACAGAGAGAATCATACTATCTTTGTCTTACACTAGTACTAGCTCCGAAAAGAAAATGATGAGTATAGTTTTTTTTTGTTCTTATTTACTGACAATTTGGTTTGACCAGCTATAGTCATGCAGGAATCTTTATAGGGCTGTATCTCCTAAACCGTGCGTCGGCGTCGTAGCGCAATAATAATCATTATAATCAATAAAATAGCTATGCCTAAAATACATAAAATTCTGTAAAAATATTTTCCATAGTCAATATCCAGGAAGGAAAATGAGGACTACCTTTGTATGGAGAATCAATCGTCCCCTTTATATTTTCATAGAAAATAATTTAATTTGCTCTTAGAGTATTGGAAAAGTTACCCTAATATTAAAAATTACCCTAAGGTACTGTATAATTTACCTAAATTACTTGTTGTAGTATCAGTGACTAGTTTGTTTTTATTTTTTAATTATATCCATAAACTATCGCCATGCATGTTCGCTTTTCAGATAGTACTAAGTGCCAGTTTGTTGCAACCGACCTGGGTTGCACCAAACTGTTTGTCATCGTTAAAGAGTTTGCTAAATTTTATTGTATGGAGTTTGATAGCAAATCGCCGCGGCGCGCCGGGTGACGTTGATCAGTCTGTCAAGTGCGGATGGTGCAACTAGCACTAAGCTTAGTATTAATGCATATCATACATATAAAAAATCTAAAAATGATTAATCGCAGTTTAGCGAGGAATATAGTTGTGGCACAATAATTGTTATGTAGGTACCTAATTTACGATCAATAAAAAAAATTACATTATGCTAAAGGGGTAACTTTAACTACCATGAAACCAAACCAAATTATCGCAGTAAGCCCAGCTCCGGGGTACTAATTTTCTAAAGTTTAAGGCCATGTCATTAATTAAGTCTAATATAATTTTTAAGTATTGACATCGTTTTTAAGCCTTATAATATGTAATACTAACACAATGGGATCATGTTATCTTGAAAATAAATAATCTAATTTAATTTAATTTTAAGAGTAATTATTAAAGCAAAATTAATAAAAAAATAAAACTTACCAGATTTCAGCTCCACTTCATATTTGTGCGGGACAGACGGACTAGAACCGGCGACCGCCAGGGCCACCACAGCAGCTAGGATCAGGACACTCCTCATCTTGCCAGCAAGACCTCAACTGTGCCGAACTACCAGTTATGGCCCTATATACCCGATCACCCTATCTTCTACCTAGCAACGTGTGTTTACGATTTTAACAGGTCACCTTTCTCCGATGTTTACAATTTCGACTATCTTCAATGGACTGTTTAAAGTATTAAAGCATTCTGTGAGCTCATCGGGATAGTGTATCTCTAATGCCTTGTTCATCCTGTTGAACGACTTGCCAATGACGATCAAGGCGCGAAATTTCTATGTATCAGCGCCTTGGAGCAATACCATGCAAAAGCGCGGATTCGTAGCACTTGCAGGGGAAAGTAGGGTAGAACCATAAATTAATATATGAATGAAGTATTCTATGCTCTGAGGGTACAACCGTGACGCTAAGGGAAATGTTAAATAAAAAACATATTTGTAGAAAAATCTACGAACTTTACTAGTCTCTGTTTAACCCGTTACTGCATAAATATGCAGCCATATATGGCAGTTACGAGTATAATGTTCAACTCTATTAATAGCTATTAGAGTTCAATTTTAAATATTTTTTTTTTGTAAGGGGTTAATTGACTTAATTGAAACATATTTATTTAATGAGATCATTATCACATCTGGAAAAATAATCAACTTACCTACAACCAAATTCTATACCCGATTTTGCCCTTTAGTACAAATATCAATGGAACTCGTCAAGTTCTTCAGGTTACCAACCAGAAATTAACCCCTTGAAGAGTGTACTTCAAGGGGTTAATTCTTTACACTTGAGACATTATACTCAAGCATCTTTTTTCCTGTAGTGTACAAAAAAATACGCTTGTAAAAAACGAAGACGACCCGGTTTTACCCCTTTCGTTTGACCCGAACGTACCTACGAGCAACTAAAAATCTGCTGACCTAAAATCAGGATGCAATGACAATCAAAGTATTATTTATTGATCCTTAATATTTACATAATCGCATAAAAAATACAAATTGTACATACATCAACGTACGACTGATTGGTATAGTATCAAATTCCATGGAATTATTATATCAGGCACCGCTAAAAATGTTTTTCTTATTTAATTTCTACGCCGGCACGCGCGTCATTTAACTTTTGTTGACAAACTAACCAAGATGCTAGACAGCACTGAAACTATCTAAGTGGCCATACTGTTGTGTCCTGGTTTTACCCCGTGTCACGGTTTTGGACTAATCTCCCCTACTTTTTACTAAGAAGAAAATACTTTTTGCGAAAACCCAAACTTTACCGATCATCTTTGCTATAGTTTTTATTAACGTTTATTTTCGTATTTTTTTTCATCTTTCGAAGCGATTATTTCCGAAAACATTCACTTAATCAATATTGCAACACCCCGCACCATGGGATTAAAGCGAAAAAAAAAATCCGCACTTTACGTGTAGGGAGGTAGCCTAATTTTTAGGGTTCCGTAGCCAAAGGGTAAAAACGGGACCCTATTACTAAGACTCCGTTGTCCGTCTGTCCGTCTGTCTGTCATTAACCGTGATAGCTAAACAGTTGAAATTTTCACAGGTGATGTATTTCTGTTGCCTCTATAACAAAAAATACTGAAATCGCCGGTGGGCGAGTCCGACTCGCACTTAGTCGGTTTTTTTATAGTTTTAAGTTGACTACTTTGTCAGCGTGATTTATTTATATACCCATACCAAATAGACATGCGCAAAATGTGTCACTAAAAAGAAAAGATTGATATGCATCTTTCATACGCTGTGAAGTACTTCACTCTTTTAGTTCACTAGTTCAGTTTAGTTCAGTAGCTCATAAGATCCATCTATATCAACAGTACTGGTTTTCTATCTCTCATTCGCGGATATATTGAGTTGAATGAAGGATTCGATTGATAATTTCGTTCAATATGAATGACTCAAATAAATGAATTTATGAATCGAAAGTTTAAACGTGGCGTCCTTGTCACTCTAAGCGAATGAGCAAGTAAATAAAAAGATAATTAAACTGAACTGCTGAAGTAAAGAACTAAATAAATCCGAATTAAATTGACCTTAAATTGACCCGGGGTATGTCCTTAAATTGACCCGGGGTATGTCCTTAAACTACGTCCGGACCCGGGTATGTCCTTAAAGTACGTCCAAAAGAGAGGTATGGGCACTGTGAATGTCATCTCGCTTTGTGTGGTAGGGCACAACACAGCGAATGTCATTCCAGATCTAGAGCAGAGCCCAACTGGGGAAGTACCTCCACCTTACAGAAAACCGCAGCCAAATAACACTAGACCCTAATCATAGTGTTGTGTTCCTGCCGGTGAGTAAGGTTGCCAGAGCTCAACGAGGGTGCGGTGTGTTGACGACGGGGGACCTACGGAACTCACGGTACTGCATTTGGTCTGTATGGACGCGGCGTACAGGTGCGGCGATCAGGGAGACCCGGTGAAACGGCTGTCCGCTGGCCGCCCGCAGGTCAGTAGGGTTCCCGAACCCAGGGATTACTTAATCTCCGCCCTGGGAGGCTGAACCACCAACCTCGCGTAAAATCCTTGATGTAGTAGTCGTGCCGGAGAAGGAGACCGGAGTGGACCCGGCTGCTGCACCAGGGGGGGACCGGGGGCCCTTCCGTACGCCGTGCCTGTGAACCGCACTACCCTACATATTCCTTTGGCAGATCTGTTCTGTTCTCTTGTCCCTTAAGCCGTCAACGCCCCGAACCCTCTTTGTACACTCAACAACAACAACACATGGCAAATAAGGGTAAAAAAAGAAATGGTTTCTCAGCGGCATCCCCTTCCACACAAGTGGACTTCTGCAATATCAGGGGATTACACTCAAATTTGAGCGCAGTCCATTACCACCTGGAATCTGCGCAGCCGACCATCCTATTTCTAACGGAGACGCAGATATCCTGCCCGGCGGACACTGCATACCTACTATATCCCGGCTATACACTTGAACACAAGTTCATGAGACGCGCTGGTGTATGCATGTATGCCCGGCAGGAGGTCTGCTGTCGCCGCCTCCATGCCTTTGAAGACAGGGACCTGTCAGTTCTGTGGGTGCGTGTGGACTACAGCGGACACACTCGTGTCTACGCGTGCCTGTACAGGTCTCATAGCGGAAACACGGAGACAACCCGGCTCTTCGAGCACCTGCAATCGACGACTGACAAACTTCTAGAGCAGTACCCTTCCGCAGAGCTGGTGATTTTAGGGGACTTTAATGCCCACCACGTTGAGTGGCTTGGTTCCCGGTCCACCGACCACGCGGGGAGGTCTGCTCACGAATTTTCTCTGGCCTATGGATTCTCGCAACTGGTACATTCTCCCACGAGAATACCAGACATCGAGGATCATACTAGCTCATTACTGGACCTCCTGCTGACTACACGTCCGGACGGATATTCCATCTCAGTGAATGCACCTCTCGGTTCGTCCGATCACTGCCTCGTCCGGACACAGGCGCCTTGCGCGCGGCCCGATCCACCACGGCCAACTAGCTCGCGACGCGTGTGGCAATATAAATCAGCAGATTGGGACGGACTGCGTGAATTCTACGCTTCGTACCCATGGAGGCAGCTCTGCTTCACATCAGAAGATCCTGACTCCTGCGCAGCCAATGTTGCCGAGACCATACTGCTGGGAATGGATTGTTTCATTCCCAACACGGTAATAGCAGCGGTAGCAAAGCGACGACCTTGGTTTAATCGGCCTTGTAAAGAGGCTACAGTTCGCAAGCAAGCCGCTTACAGGGCTTGGACCAAGGCCGTAGCTAATAAGGATCCGAACGTTTCTGATGTGAAACGCGACTTAAACGCTGCCTCGAGGTCCAGTAAAAAAGCCATTGCCAGGGCTAAATACGATTTCGTCGGCAGAATTGGCGACAAGCTAGCGGGCTATCCCTCTGGGAGTCGCGCGTTCTGGTCGCTCGCCAAAGCTGCCGAGGGAAATTTTTGTCAGTCGTCTTTACCACCTCTGCGAAAAGCTGATGGTGATCTGGCCCACAGTGCAAAAGAGAAAGCCGATCTTCTTGGTACTCTTGTGGCGGCCTGCTCGGCTTGCCACTCTACAACCGCTACCTTACGCGCCTAAGTCCGCGCGCCTGCGCGATGCGCCCTCGCCGTGACTAGGCAACGAATAATATATACTTCTATTAGATCTGCCTAAGAAGAAACGTTATTTAAATTGTTGAAAATAAATTGCAATTTAGTGTAATGTTATGTAGATACTTATGTAAATAATATTGTAAATACTTTTCTCGTCTTCTTCTTGTACATTACCCTCTACACTGGTGACTACCGACTAACGCAAGATGTCTACTGAAGATCTCCATGAAAAATTTGCGGACGCAGACGAGGAGGCGCAGGTATGTAGGGTCGGAGTCCGCGTGCCTCCATTTAACGCAGACGAGCCCGCACTGTGGTTCGCCCAGATTGAAGCCCAATTTCATCTATCCAAAATTACGCTCGACGATACGAAATTTTATTATGTCGCTGGGCAGTTGGAGGCGCGGTATGCGATGGAGGTGAAAGACGTTATCACTAACCCTCCCGCTGCCGATAAATACCCTAAAATCAAGGCGGAATTGATTAAGCGTCTCTCCGCGTCGCAAGAAAAACGGACGCGGCAACTACTAGTTTAAGAAGAGCTTGGCGACCGTAGCCCGTCGCAGTTTCTGCGCCATCTACAGAACCTGGCCGGCGCCGCTGCAACTTCGGACCTCCTACGGACAATTTGGTGCGACCGTTTACCGCACAACGTTCAGACCATACTTGCGTCGCAGTCCGAGCAGCCTTTAGATAAGCTCGCCGATTTAGCAGATAGGGTTTATGAGCTAGCTCCTTCAACCCCCCGTGCTCCGCAAGTGGCGACTACTTCTGGTGCTGCTACCACCTACGCACCAGCGTGTTCTGTCTCCCACGCGCCCGTTTCGCCTACTGACGCTTTGACGCAGCAAGTCAACGAGCTTACAAGGCAAGTTGCTTTATTAACAACTAACTTTAAAAGAGGTCGTTCACACTCGCGCTCACACTCCTCGTCAAAGCCACGAAGACACAGCCGCTCTCGACCTAGGATGCCGCAGCCGCCGCCTAACCATCCGCACTGCTTTTATCACTACAACTTTGGGCAAAAAGCACACAAATGTAGTAAGCCCTGCAGTTTCGACTCGGGAAACTCCCCGGGCGGTCGGAACTAGCGGCCAGCGACTGCCCTACCTTAAAATCTGGCCGTCTATTCATCACCGACCGGACTTCGAAAATAAGATACCTCGTTGACACAGGATCTGATTTATGTGTTTTCCCCCGGTCGGCTGTCAAGACGCCTTGCCCACAATCAAAATTCGAACTAGTTGCAGCCAACAATTCCGTCATACGTACCTATGGACCAATACAACTAACTATCAACTTGGGTCTACGAAGAGCGTTCTCATGGAACTTTACTATAGCCGACGTGTCAAAACCGATTATAGGAGTCGACTTTCTTATTTATTACGATCTACTGGTAGACTGCCGAAACCGTCGACTGATAGATAATCTGACATCATTATCGGTAGCCGCAATACCATACAAGTCGTCCGATAATATTGCTGCCATCAAAATCGTGACCGGTGAAACAGAATTCCATGAAATTTTACGCGAATATCCCGCTATCACTAGACCTCCAGGTAGGCACTCTCCATCGAAGCATAACACCTTGCACTTCATCAAGACCACTTCCGGACCGCCAGTATCCTGCAAACCTCGCCGCCTTGATCCGATGCGTCTGAAAGCTGCCAGAAAGGAGTTCGAGGATATGTTGGCATCCGGTATAGCCCGTCGGTCAGAAAGTCCCTGGGCTAGTGCACTTCACTTAGTGAAAAAGAAAGATCATACCTGGACCCTGCGGTGATTATAGGGCACTGAACGCCAGAACGATCCCTGACCGATACCCCATTCGTCACATTCACGACTTTTCTCACCAACTGTCCGGATGCACCATCTTCTCAACCATTGACCTGGTCAAGGCTTACAATCAGATAGCCGTGAATCCTGATGACATACCCAAAACCGCGATTATCACTCCATTTGGCTTATTTGAGTTCCCATTCATGAATTTTGGACTAAGGAACGCGGCGCAGACCTTCCAGAGGTTTATTGATGAGGTTCTGCTCGGTCTAGACTTCTGTTATGGTTACTTAGACGATATCCTGATTTTCTCATCTTCACTGGAACAACACAAAAGTCATCTCCGTCAACTGTTTCAGCGTTTGACACAGTACGGCGTATGGATCAACATCTCCAAGTGCTTGTTTGGCCAATCCGAAGTCACTTTTCTTGGTTATCATGTGACAGCTTCAGGTACCAAGCCCTTGGAAGCTAAGGTGCAAGCTATCCAGGAGTACGCCGTCCCTAAAACAGTCAAGGAACTCAGAAGATTCCTGGGTATGATAAACTTCTACCGCAGATTTGTACCCAACGCTGCACAACTTCAGGCACCGCTTCACTCCATTCTGTCAGGACCCAAGGTCAAAGGATCACATCCAGTGAATATGACTCCTGAATTGCTACAGGCTTTTGAAGACTGCAAATCTTCGCTGTCTAAAGCAACACTCCTAGCTCATCCGGATCCTTCTGCTCAACTAGCGATCTTCAGTGACGCTTCTGACACTTCTATCGGTGGAGTACTTCAACAGCTTGTAGACGAAACCTGGCAACCCTTGGCATTCTACTCGCACAAGCTTACCAAGCCACAGACGAAGTACAGCCCGTACGACCGAGAACTCCTGGCTGTGTACGAAGCCATCAGATACTTCAGGCATATGGTCGAAGCTAGAGACTTCATAGTGTATACAGATCACAAGCCACTTACCTTTGCTTTCTCCACTAACCGAGATAAATGCTCGCCAAGGCAATTTAGATACCTGGACTTTATCTCGCAATTTACAACAGACTTGAGATTCTTACCTGGAACTCTCAACGTTGTCGCTGACGCCTTGTCTCGCGTTGAGGAAATCGCCGTCCCTATCGACTACCAGGCGCTTGCACGATCTCAGGAAGCTGATCCAGAGCTGCAAGACCTGATCCTCCACGGCTCCTCACTCAAACTGCAGAAGATGCCTGCACTTGGCAGTACCTTACCTGTCTTCTGTGACACTTCTACTGGACAACCTCGTCCATATGTCACTTCAGAGTTCCGGAAACAAGTCTTCGACCAGCTACACCAACTTCATCATCCAGGATGCTCAGCTACCGCGCGACTGGTCTCTGAAAAATTTGTATGGCCAGGGATTCGCCGAGACTGTAGAGAGTGGGCCAAACAGTGCTTGAGATGCCAGCAGACCAAAATCACTCGCCATACCATTTCACCACTTTCCACTTTCACCACTCCATCCTCGAGGTTCGCTCATATTCATCTCGACCTCGTAGGGCCTCTTACCCCGTCTTCTGATTACAGATACTGCCTCACCGTCATCGATAGATTCACCCGATGGCCTGAGGTATTCCCACTCAAAGACATCACTGCCGAATCTTGCGCCTCTGCCCTGGTATCTGGCTGGTTTGCCAGATTCGGATGTCCACTGCGGGTGACCACAGACCGTGGTCGTCAGTTTGAGAGTCATCTCTTCAAGGCTCTGACCTCGATGGTTGGTGCTCACCACCTCCGCACCACTAGTTACCATCCAGCCGCCAACGGCATCATCGAGAGGCTGCACCGTCAGCTCAAATCCGCCATCATGTGTCACTCATCTCCATCGACTTGGACTGAAGCTCTTCCCCTCATCCTGCTTGGTATTCGAAGCGCCGTAAAGGAAGATTTACAGACTACCCCGGCAGAGCTCGTCTATGGCGAGACGCTTCGTTTACCCGGCCAGTTCCTGTCACCTCTACCAGACTACAAAGTGGCAGATATCACCGAGTACGCCACACGGTTACGCTCACAAATGGCTAAGCTTACGCCCAGACCAGCATCTTGGCATATATCATCATCACCATTTTACATCCCACGGGACTTAGAATCATGTTCCCACGTGTTTCTTCGAGTCGACCGAGTCCGCAGCTCGCTTGAACCACCGTACGAAGGCCCATATAGAGTCATTAAGCGACAGTCGAAATACTACTCTATAGACATTAAGGGCAAGATGAACAACGTTTCGGTCGACAGACTCAAGCCGGCATTTGTCATGCGGGAAGTGTCGCCGCAATCCCCTGAGACGGATAACAGCATTAACAGTGATGCTAACAAAGAGAAGCAGACGAGGAGTGGAAGACTAGTGAGGTTCCCCGCTAGGTATCGACCGTAGTCACGGTCTGGCCAGGGGGAACATGTGGCGGCCTGCTCGGCTTGCCACTCTATAACCGCTACCTTACGCGCCTAAGTCCGCGCGCCTGCGCGATGCGCCCTCGCCGTGACTAGGCAACGAATAATATATACTTCTATTAGATCTGCCTAAGAAGAAACGTTATTTAAATTGTTGAAAATAAATTGCAATTTAGTGTAATGTTATGTAGATACTTATGTAAATAATATTGTAAATACTTTTCTCGTCTTCTTCTTGTACATTACCCTCTACACTCTTTTTGCCTCGAACTCGACCTTGAACGACGACGGTAGCGCCGTGCCGCCCACCATCCCGCGGTGTGCATACTCCATGCCCGAAATCTCATTCACGCAGAGGGATATTCGGCGGGAGTTGCTATCCCTAAACGTTCATAAGTCGAGCGGGCCAGACGGCATTCCAGCACTTGTGCTTAAGCAGTGTGCTCCTGAGTTATGTTCCGTGTTGGCGCGTCTCTTCACACTCTCTAGCAACAAACGGCATGTTCCATCTTCGTGGAAGACGGCCCTTGTGCATCCTGTGCCTAAAAAGGGCGACAGATCGGACCCATCGAATTACAGGCCTATCGCTATTACCTCCCTTCTCTCTAAGGTCATGGAGCGTATAATCAACGCAAAGCTCCTGAGATACCTAGAAGAACACGACCTGATCAGCGACCGTCAGTATGGTTTTCGCCACGGTCGCTCGACTGGTGATCTTCTAGTGTATCTCACTCACCGCTGGGCTTCGGCCATTGAGAGTCAAGGTGAGGCATTGGCAGTTAGCCTAGATATAGCGAAGGCGTTCGATCGGGTCTAGCATCGGGGTCTCCTGTCGAAGTTACCATCTTATGGATTGCCGGAGGGACTATGCAAATGGATCGCTAGCTTTTTGTCTGGCAGACGCATACGAGCCGTAGTAGACGGAAGCTGCTCCAATAGCATGGACATTAACGCTGGCGTTCCGCAAGGCTCTGTGCTATCCCCAACGCTGTTTTTGCTGCACATCAATGACATGTTGTCTATCGACGACATTCATTGCTATGCAGACGACAGTACTGGGGATGCCTATTACGCAGGCCGTGCCAACATCCCTCGTTCCGTGGTGCTAGAGAGTCGTGAAAAGCTTGTGTCGGATATTGAGGGCACTCTATCCAGAGTTTCGGTGTGGGGCCGGGACAATTTAGTGCGATTCAACCCCACCAAGACACAAGTTTGCGCGTTTACCGCTAAGAAAACCCCATTTACTGTGGTCCCACAGTTCGAAGGCACAGCCCTTACCATGTCAGGGAGTATTGGGATCCTCGGTGTCGACATCTCCAGTGACGTCCAATTCCGTAGCCACCTGGAAGGGAAGGCTGATCTGGCATCCAAAAAACTCGGTGTGCTCAATAAAGCACGGCGATACTTTACTCCGGGGCAAAGACTGCTGCTATATAAATCGCAAGTCAGACCCCATATGGAGTACTGCTGTCACCTTTGGGCAGGAGCACCTGGATGCCAGCTTGGACCCTTCGACTCAGTCCAAAGGCGCGCTGTACGAATCGTCGACGATCCCAAACTCACAAGCGGTATCGAACCCTTAAGTCTAAGGAGAGACTTCGCCTCCTTGTGTGTGTTCTACCGCTTGTACAATGGGCTGTGCTCTGAAGAATTGTTTGACATGATGCCAACGGCCGCTTTCTATCACCGCACCGCTCGCCATCGGCAGGGTGTTCATCCTCACACCCTAGCACCTAAATGGTCGCGTACTGTGCGGTTTAAGAGGAATTTCCTCCCGCGTACGCTTCGGCTGTGGAATGAGCTCCCTGCCGAGGTTTTCCCGAGGGGCTACAGTATGGGGTTCTTCAAAAAAGGAGTGTACAGGTTTTTAAAGGGTCGGCAACGCGCGTGTAATATCTCTGGTGTTGCAGGCGTTCATAGGCTACGGTAACTGCTTACCATCAGGCGGGCCGTATGCTTGATTGCCACCGACGTGGTATAAAAAAAAAAAAACCGAACTGAACTAGTGAATGAAAGAGTGACATCAAGTGAAGTACTTCATTTGAATCTTTCATTCGCGAACTACTCATGTCTAATACCAAATTGCAGCTTTGTACTCGTAGCATTAATGGTCAGTGAGCTAAGCCGCAGACGGACAGACGAACAAACAGAAGGATGGCGAAACTAGTTCATTACGGAACCCTAAAAAGTGTATGAAATACATGTTTCACGTCAAGATACTGTTAAGCTAACAATTTGATAACTAGTTCTACGGAATGCACTAATATGTATCTAAAAGTATCATAATAAAATAACTAAACATAACATTGAACAAGTTTGGGAACAAATCAAATTATTTTATTAAATATTTTGATTTGTTTTTTTAAGTAGTTACACTACTATATATAAATTAAAAACTGTAATAGATGTCATATATTAAAGAAAAAGTGACGAAGCCCTCCAGTGGTGAAGGCATAGACCTAGCATTACATAGACCAGCTATACGCGTGCGCCCGTAAGGGATAGACATAGATGACGTCATAAACGTGGGGATACCATATTGGTAAAAATTACCCCAATATTTGATATCACGTTGGGGCGATTACCCTGGAGGTAAAGTTAGCTTGTTTGACGGTATTAAAAAATTGTTAAATAAAATGTCAATGGTCCGTTCTTTTTAGGCGTATAAACAATGAAATACCTCCTATAATTCGCGCAGGTGGTACAAAACTAAACATGTTTAGTAAATAAAATGTATTATGGGTTTTAATTTAAAGAAATCACAAATCGCAATCACACCAATTAATGTACACCACATTTAATCTTCACAACATTTGTTTATTTATTTTTTGGAATTAGAAGTACGAAAAAACTTTGAGGTCAAAATTACCCATAAAATTATGATATTTTCATCTGGTATCCCTAACATGATTGTTATGCAGCTAAATTAAGAAGAAGTTTAAAAATGGCTGACCTCAGACTCCTACCTACCTACGTAATTTGGGCGGATAATTTTACAAATAATGTTTTGTTAATTTGCGTAAATAATTGTGATATTTTTATTGAAATCGTTTGATTCTACATTGCTTTGAGTGTAACGTAATTTTACGATTTTATTCTCACATATTGCGTTAAGAGGAAGGTGTAAAATACCGTACTTACGTGTGAAAGGTTATGATCTCATATTTTTGCTCAGAGCGGCTATTACAGCCGATTACAGAACAATTCACCAGTATTTTATCAAAGTTCAAGCATTCACAACGCTAACCATCACTATATTTCATAAGAGAAAGCACAATTTCATACAAAACAACGATAATTAAACAAGCAACAAACAAACATGACATGTCACGTACTTATTTGTTTGCCACAACCTCGGTTGTGGCAGCGGTGGAAAAGCAGGGACCGGCCCGCTATCCCTTATCGGGGTTTTATAAGGGTATTGCATAAGGCTTAACTCACCATACCCTTTGCCAGACGAAACCCTTTGTTTTGGTTTTAAAAACCCTTATATAAAGCTACCACATTTGAGTAATCGGTAGCCCAAATACCCTTACAAAACCCTTATCATCCGCTCACCAACACCTTGCATATTGCTTATAAGGGTTAGCCTTATAAAGGGCTTCCCTTTTAGCATATAAGCGTGCTAATTTAAGTCGTCTACCTTGTTCATAAAGCACACATTACTTCGAATCCGTGCGATTGTCGGCGGCGACGGCGGCGTTCTTTGACTAGGCACGTATTTTCTTTCCTTTTCATACACTACCGTAGATATATACTAATCCTGTCTCTTTCACGCAAAGGGAAACCTTTATAAAAAGCGCTTAAAGATAAGGGTAACCCTTATTAAGAGCTAGCCTTATTTTTGGTTAGCTTTTCGGTAAGGGTTAGTCAAAGGTAAGGGTATGAATGGGCTTGCAGTTCAAAAGGGAAAGTCTTTCAATGTGTTAGCCGTGTTTAAGTGTCGCCCATTGAAAGGGTTTTATCGCGGAAAGGGTTGTCCGGTCCCTGTGGAAAAGTGAAACTATGACAAGGACAAACAATAACAGCGCTTTCTCTGCTACTCCTACTGAAAGATACATAAGACTATCCCGTTCGGTCATTTTCCCCCACCCCTCATGACCGATCCAGTTATACTAGATTCATGGGTGAAGGCCGGATCCGTCACTTTTTCTTTAATATATGACATCTATTACAGTTTTTAATTTATATATATAGTAGGTATATTTATATATAGTAGGCTGCCATTGGCTAAACATGTGATACTGCTTATAATGAATATGTGAACTTAAAATTACCATGTTTAAGCAAATAAATAATTATCTTATCTTATCTTATCTTATCATAACATTCATAAAATTGAACAGCCAATAAGATCAACGCCATGAGCAATACACAAATCTCTCCGCGACACTACTAGAAAAAATATGACAGCTTTTGAGACTAGCTACTTGGCCATGGTTCCTTGTATCATCCCCTATTCCCCCACTTTGGGTCCCATTTTGAAGTTTTTTATTATTATTAGAAAAACAGTTCAAACCACTACAAACCTGCTAATGAAAAATATAATCTATAAAATGCCTTAGAATAGATGTCATTGCCGTATGTTGCTTTCAAATTATGTGAGGTGCAAGTTTTGATGAGCGATTATGTTCTGCCATACGACTCATACAATAATATGGCCGCTTTAAGAAATATCAACCAACCAAGAAATACTTCATATCTCAAAAAACGGACTGTGGACGGTCTAAGACTATAAAAGACCACCAAATGATAGAGCCCTGCTCCTGACAAAATAAACCAATTTTTGAACTTTTTTTATATATATATATATAGTATATAGTTTTCGATGACGGCGACCCCAAATAAACATTATGGACGTTGTCTAGCGTGAGCCCTAATGTGGCTGGCCAGGCCGAACTTGTTCTTAAATGCTCTATTGCACGAGTGACAAAAAAGTTATAGTTAGTTTTTTATATATCTCCTTATTGTTCATACTGCCCTTGCTGTGTCTTAACCTCGTAAGGCCCAATGCACATTACAATGTACCCTCCGTTTTAATCAAATTAAAACCTTTCATAAACCAAATAAAGTAGCATTTCTTTTGTTTCATCGCTTTTTAAAACAAACGAAATTCGTTCCAATTTATTTATAGAACAAGGTTCAATAATTCAAATTAAGAATTGAAAAACTTTGTCAGGCAGGCCTTATCTCACCATCCGGTCCACACCACCACCAACAAATGCGTTAAAATTTGCATGACCCATAACTTAAAACACAAAGTCCCAGCAATATACTTCCAAGGCAACTACTGCAGAAAATTTTACGGAGAGTATTTTAGTTATAGAAAATATTGTGTAAAAAACCATAATTCTAAAAATAATGAGAAACTCGAAAAGGGGATACAAAAATGTGGGAAAGGGGGAAACATCTACTTGACAAGTTGCCTTCCCTTCCAATTTTTTCTAACCTACATAAGTTACATGCATACTAAGTTTAATGCTTTCTTCCGGATGCTTTCTTACTTTTGTCTGTTAGGGAAATGAGCCGGACTATAACTGATAGGAATCAAGGAGGCAAATAGTTAAAATATATTTTTATATATTTTTTTTATTATTATTAAATCATTTCACACAGTTCAGTAGCATCTTAACTAGCACAACTTGGACCGTTTATCTCTCTCAATGCTTATGCACGTGGTTCTGGTAGTTAGGGTAGTACTCCTCAACGTTGTAGAAGTTGGCGAACTCTTCTCCCTCGTGGTAGATGAACACATCCTCGTAGTAGAAGTTGGGCTGCTTGAAGTAAGTCTCGTATACGGGGCGGTCGAAGGGATAAGACATGGGCTTCATATCGGGGAAGTAAGTCTTGTACTGTTCCATCTCTTTAGGCAGAGGAGTGTAGGGATAGACGACGACGTACAGTTGGAAGGGGAAGCCACCCCTGGTACCCTTAGGCAGCATCATTCTCTGGGGCTGGTAGAAGAACCTCTCAGACATATCAACAGGAATCTTTCCTTGTTTGAAGTATTTCATGAGGTCAGCCTCAGACACGGAGTCATCCTTGAACAGGGCGAAGTCGGTGGAGCGGCGCTCGATCTTGTTCTGTCCAACGGTCAGCTTGTGCACGAACCAGTCAAGCTCAACAAAGTTCATCCAGTTGTCTTCAATGTTAAGAGGATAGCCATGGCCGTCGTATTTGGGACCCAGGAAGAACTTGAACACGGCGTCGGTAGCGACGTCAGACTTTACATCGACGGTAACGGTGAAAGGCTTGTGGTTAAGACGGGGCTGACGGACGGTGTAGAGGGTAGGTTCGTGGGCCTTGAACTCCTCAACGCTGTGGAAGATGTCGTCCGTGATGTCAAAGTCGTAGGGCTCGAAGAAGGTGACCAGTTTGTCGATCTTGACGTCGCTAATCTTGACTCCCTCGAAGTGGAGCTGGCTGTAGCTATAGGGTTTCAGGTACTCTTTCCATTGGAGGAAGTAGTTCAGAATGCGAGCGTAGAACTGGTAGAAGACGGGGTCGCGCAGAGAGGTCTGGTACAGCTCCAGAGCGCTGGGGAAGATGGTGTATCTGGAAAGACAATCAATTATTAGTAAACTTGTACTTACCTTTCAGAAACTACATAAACATTTAAAACATTTCAGCATCTGTTAAATGTTGAAGATTTATGTTTTTATATAGGGAAGACTGCGTTTTTGGTGGCTGAATAGTTTACATGAATTTCAACCGCAGACTTGATAAGAGTAAACTGCTATGACATTGTTTTCTCATTTGACGTAATCGCACAACTTGTGATGACTTATGTATATAGGAACAGGAGAGTACAAATGGATGTTTTGATAACTTACTGGTCAGTAGGCTCAGGAGTACCGGCGAGGAGGTGAAGAGCGGTGATCTCGTAGAAACGTTCGTAGTGCTTGGGCAGCTTCTCGTACAGGTCGACAGTGGTGAACCAGTACTTGGCGACGAAGTCGATGGCCTTGGAGTTGCGCAGGTCAATCTCTTGGTTGTACTGTAAAGGAATCAGAATTTGTAGTAATAAAACTCATAGCAACCCTCTTAAGTGATCAAAAGTAGATGTTATGGCATTATAATAAGGTTTATGGTAGGTTATAAGGCAAATTAGGAGTTATACTTACAGCCTTGAAGTGGCCTTGCTCCAAGTAGTACAAGAAAGTCTGCTCGTAGGAGCTAAGGTAGTTAATGTACTGATCATTTTCAACCTTGTTGATCTGGTAGTATTCGTTTCTCGAGAAGAAGGGATAGTAAGAGGACAGCTGGCAATAGTAACCAGTCTCGATAGGCTTGTACCATGAGAATTCAGGGATTTCTCCAAGTCCGTTACTGAGACGGTTCAGGTAATACCTAGCAATAATCTGTTGGTACTTGAAGTAGAAGATTTCTCCACGCATCTCTTCATAGTGAGGGAAGCTGTTCTTGTCCCACCAGAAGGGGTAGAGTGTCTGGAAGTAGTAGTAGTAGGTGTTCATGCCAATGTCCTCAGTGAAGTAGGAAAGCTTGTCCTCAACGCTGCCAGTCAACCAGGGGCTGGTGTAGTTGGAGTAGAAGACGTATTTGCCGTTCTCGTGGAAGATGCCCTGGGTGGCAGCATAGGCATGGTCGAAGTCGCCGTGCTGCATCTTGGTACGGTATGCCTTCAGGAAAGTCTTGGTGTTGACGAAGTACTGAGGGAACATCTCGTACGGAGCAGGGAGCACGAAGGTCCGGGTGTCGGGGCGTTGGTAGATAGCGATGTAGAAGGCGTAGAGGAACTGGCCAACGTTAAAGTGCACGCGGGCGAAGGCGGCGGTCTTGTAGAAGGTCTCAAAGTCCTTGGCGTAGTAGAACAGCTTAAAGAGAGCGATGGCCTCCTCCCTCATCTCATTGTAGAAGACAGAGAAAGTCTTGTACTTGGGCATGATTCCGCTCTTGTAGTACATCAAGAACTCCTCGACGGCCTTCTTGTCCTGAAATCAAAAAGCTTTTTTCAGTATAAAGTTCAAATAGTTTACTTAACAATTGAATTGTTAAAAAAAAGACAACTTCACACCTATGTATAATTATTTAATTCAAGTTTCATAAGTTAAAATCGGACCCCGGTTTTTTGTTCTGAAATCGAAACGTTGATTAAATAACATTGGGTCAATTTATTATATAAAATCTAGTTAACATGGGTAGAAACTTGTTACTTACGGTGTAGTTATCCATGTTAGCCTCAACATCGTATTCGTAACCAAGCTTGAACCATTCGGCGTCCTTTCTGTACTGTCCTATGCTCTCCAGAAGTAAGAAGATTTTCTCTTGGCGCTGGATGAATTGAGCGTCAACTGTAATAAAAAAAGAAATAAACCACTGCACGTTATCAAACTAAAATTTTAATCTTGAATTAGTGTTGTGCATGTCAGATATTATTAAACTGTAAAATAATTAATTTATTATTAGGCATATATGTAAATAATATGTAATTTTAAATTAAATTAGTATGTGGAGATGATGCCGGGCTCTAACAGGGCGTCACACGAACATCATATATATAAGAACGCCTGTACTATATGCCAATCAATGATTTCAATTTCAAAATAAAGTACATAGTTATTAAGTATACAATGTACTCAGAACGTACATCATCACACAAATACTTTCATTAAACCAGAAAGTGGTTTTAAAGACAGTTGTTGTAGTAAACAAGAAGAGAGAGGTCATCAAAGTAGTATGTTAATTTATAGATCAAGATTTATAGCGCGACTCAAAGCCGCAACGAGTTCTGAATCGGGGGCATGGCTCCAGGCTTTGCTTTCCCCTCAGCTAGGCAACATGCTTGATAATGACTCCCTGAGATTAGCAGTTGCCAGAAAACAATTATCAGATACATCACTAGGAGGCATCCATTAGATGTATAAAATAGTAGAGGACAAAAATATTAAACGTAATCTGATCAAGTATATTTCGAAAGGTCGCAAGTGATACAACGGTAAGCCAATGTATTTTATTTAATCTTTATTGCACAAAAGAAATACTTATCGTACAAAAGGTGGACTTAATGCCAAAAGCATTCTCTACCAGTCAACCTTAAGGCAAAGCAGAGAGATTGTGGGATTGAGATGTATCAGAGCCATGAGTTCAAGAGGTAATGAATTTTGTATTACAATTAAAAACAAAATATTTCAGCATGTTTAGCTGCCAAATGAATTTCAAGTAAATTATTAAGAAATAAAGCTCTTACCAGATTTCAGCTCCACTTCATGTTTGTGCGGAACAGTACCGGCGACCGCCAGGGCCACCACAGCAGCTAGGATCAGGACAGTCTTCATCTTTGCAGACAGACCTCAGCTGTGCCGAACTCACTTCAGGTATGGCCTTATATACCCGATTCATCACCTTATCTTCTACTTAGCAACGCTATGTTTACAAGTACTATCAGGTGACCTTTCACCGATGTTCGACTATCTCCGCAGATAGTCAAAATTGACAGCAATGGAATATTTTTCATGAAGCTGGAGATAATCATTCTGTTACCTCATCAAGGGGAAGACGAAAATGAAAGGTAGGGCACATAAATAGAATCGCTTACATTAAATCATTTTACGGTTTAGACTCACTTTTTTTAGTCACTCGCGCTTTTTTTAGTCATGATTTAATGTTAGTATGTCTCACAACAGTTTAAATTCGATTAGAATCGCTTAGATAATTCTGCATTTTTCTCTGCAAATTTTTTCTATATTTTGTATAGTATTAAATAATGTAAGATTACTAAGGATATAAATTTTTGTTATTTTTTAAAGTTAGCTAGAAGATATCTCTCATAGGGATAAGGATAAGTTTGCCTGTGTATTTTCTAGTGTATATCTACTGTTACGATACTTGTTTTGTACAATAAAGTATTTATTACTTACTTTCTAGATAATATGTTGAAGTGCCATTATTAATGTCATGCTTTCATAGGAACTTGGAGTTAATGGTGACACTTCGCCACGTTGTCACTGCAAAATCTGTGCAGTTAGCTTTGTTCGATATTTCACTCGTTGATTATAAGATTTTTGACAGTTCTTTTCAAAATTCAAATTTTGGAATACTTGCAATTTGCTGCATTAATTTTAAAAAATTATAATAATTCTAATAGATAATGAAAACGGTATCGCACCTACGTATTTAACTCCGAGGATGCCCTGTATTTGCTTTAATTTATATATATTTTCCATAGCATAAATATAATTTCATCATTTAAATAATTAAACGTTTTGGATTTTTTAACTGTAACACTATTTGTAACATTTAACAGTAACATTACCTTTCTAAATATTGTATCAAATGGTTTAAGAGTTATCTTTCATTTATCACTATCACTCACTGCTCCACATTGTCGTTCCTCTTTGATCGCAACACAACACTCGAAGTTTTTATTAGATCGTCGGTCCAGTCGTCGGTTGTCAGTCAGTGGGTAGCGTGTACCTGGTTATTATTTTCAAAAAATTTAACCGCATCGACTATGAGTAGGTATCTAGTGTTGTCATTTCCGGGCTAGAACTTCGATAGATACCAGCAGAGTCCTTTGATGTAGTCCAAAGATGCGCTGTCTGAATCGTTAGCAAATCCAATATCACAAATATTATATATAATTTTATATTTAAAATTTATGTGTAAGAAAATGTATTTTGAAATATATGTGAAAACCTGTAGGTTTTTAAAGAAATGTACTTTCGCGAACGCTCTGGCTATGGAATGGACCTCTGGCGAGGTTTTCTGAAGATAGCTATAGGGTTCTTCAAACTTCTTGTACAGAGATTTTAATAATAATAATTCAGCAATGCCCTTCACACCTCTGAAATCTCACATCTCAGGAGTCGTTTACCACCAGATAGTTCAGATAGTTAGGAGTTCGCCACTGACATTAATATAACCTGTATGCTCCGTGCCTGTGTCCTTTTAGCGTGCATCCTTTCATGTTGATATACATCATATAAACTGATTAAATCAACACTTTTCCTACAAGCAATGTGTTCTGTTCACAGCCAAGACTACTTTAAAGTAAAAACAAACCATATCCTATTATAAATATAAGCATATCAATTGAAACTGATGCAACTTTACCAATACTTGCAAAGGATTAAACTTCGGATATCAATAATTAATAAACATTTACAACTTCTATTGAAAAAGGCGTTATATGCCATGGTAATGTATGAAATTTACTCTCTTTTTAACTTGGGCGGCGTATGTTATAACACTATGATACATGAGAGATAAAATATTTCGTCTACAATTTTCTTTATGGTTTCAGTTGAATTAAAGTCTTTGAGTGTTGCATGCTTCGAAAGATATTTTGACCGAATCCGGATATCCGCTCCGACATTGGTATTTATAGTGTCACAATAACTAGACAAATAGGATTACGTCTAAAGTCGGATAAATAAAAACAAATACAATTTATGGAAATACATTTAAAAAACATGCATTTTCTTAAGAGGAGCTGAATGAATTTTCTCTTAACGTTTCATAAAGAGTTGCTGATTTGATTTGTTAGTACAGTGACCTATTGCGACTTTGCTGGCCACGTTAAGCCAAGTGGATGCCATAGTACCACATAACTTGATTTGGAAGGAGATAAAACCTGGACATTCTGGACAAGTCTCGACAGAATGACAGGTATGAGCTAAAGGTGGGCGCTTATACGTTCTAAACCAACTAACATTGTGATATCAAACATGGGGTTGGTGCTCAAACACAGAACAAAAGTATAAGTAAGTTTAAATTCGATTAAAAGTATAAGTGTCTAAATGCGGAGGCCTGAGGCCGAGATCAGCGTAGGGTCGAAGAACCAGAGCGTCCGTCAGTGCGCGCTTCCCGCAACTTCCCGGCCCCTTTGTTCGGCCCGAAGCAACCGAGAGAGTCGCGCCTTTAGTGTTCAAACACAGAACAATGGTACAAGTGTCTAAATGCGTAGGCCAAATACCCGGAGCGTCCGACAGGTATGTAATGAGACGGACAGACCTTCTTAATTTTATTGGTCGAGTAGCTTTTACAACAAGGACTAGAGGGCGCCGGCGCCCCGCCGATTGCCTGCCGGGGCCTCACCGACCGCCTGCCGGGGCCCGGCCGCCAGCGGCGGGTCGAAGGGCGGCGGCAGGCAGTATGACAGATTTTGTACTTTTACTAACATAATTGAGTTTTAACTTAGTTGAGTTAATATGTAAATTTCGTTTTTTCCCTTGCAAGTGAGTTGAAAAACGTCGTATGAAACGCGTGTGCGTTGGTCATCACACACATCGGCTTTTTTATTGCGCGTTCTTTTTCAGCTTGACCAAAGCATCACAATGTACTATTACTATAGGGTGCTACCACTAGTGCGGTAATTAGCACTTTATATACCTATGTCGAAATTTTAAAGGGTTACATGAACTGTAAAACGTTGTACGATACACGTGCGAATTCTTCCTACTTTTCGCACTTGTATCGTAGTGTACAGTACCTGCCTAATTGGCTATAAAGTTATTATTGCATTTTTAAGTTAACATTCTTTGACCTTTCAAGATAAGTTATAGTTAATCAGTTTACAGTACCTATACTTGAAACGGATATTATTATCATTTTGTTATCAAAAGAAAACTTGTTTTTTAAATATAATTGCAGTAGCTAATTAAGTAGGTGTTTAAATGAGTAATGTGAGTCTCATAATATTTATTATATACTTACGGTATTTTAATAAATATTACCAACAATAAAATACAGTACAATATTTATCGGTGACAAGGCAGACTGACAATTGACGAGTGTCAAAAGGGTTTATTTCTCTATTAAAACCATACAAAAATAAGCCTTGTGTGTCTTTTCACAAGGCTTATTTTTGTATGGTTTTCATAGAGAAATAAACCCTTTTAAAACGACACTCCTCAATCATTAGTAACGATAAATGTTTATTTGCAAGAATGTAGGTATACCTAGTTATAGATAAAATTTTCTCTACTGAGCTCGTTCACTTACCTGTACTAACAATGGCATTCTGTTAAACAAAAGCCATTATTTCTTTTGTGGGAGCGCGTGGCCATTGTGTGTGAGCCTCAGGCACAAAGGCCACGCGCTCGCACAAAATAAATAATGGCTTTTGTTTAACAGACTGCCATTGTTAGTACAGGTAAGTGAACGAGCTCAGTAGAGAAAATTTTATCTATACAAGGTGTTAGGGTGATAATTCTTGTTTCCATTTACTACATAGTTGTTTACTTATATTTGTTATGCATGCGGTGTTTACCTGTAAGTAATTGTGACACCACTCCTTACATGTTTTAGCTTAGTACATTATTAATGTATCGATGTCAACAATTGTTGGTAAACCTTAAATAAATAAAATAAAATAAAATAAACAGTAACTGGCAAGGCGGTTGATGGCAAACGACCTAGACGCCATAGACCTAGACCATAGCTTATTGTGCCCAATAAGATGGGCAGATCAAGTCCTTTCTACCCTGTAGGCCGAGCACATGATTGGTGCGACAGTATCTCGCCGCGAGATAAGACTACCCGTCTTTTACTGACTATATGAATTAAAGAAGGACGGGTAGTCTATGTCGCACAGCGTCGCGCGGCATTGTATTTATATCGGAGCATCGTTAATAATGGCGTAAGCGCCATCGACAATAAGGTCCCTTTTTATAGAAAATACCACAATTAGGAAGTAGCGGCGCGATTCGGGAAATGAATTAGAGATTCACTAGATATGAAATAGTAAACATATGTGACGTCCCACGGGTAAAGGACCTTATGGTAGTTGGCGCTTACGCTATTATTAACGCCGCTCCAATTAACATTGGATGGAGCTTAAGTCGCGTAGCAATAATTTGCGGCGCTACGCGACGTAAGCGCCAGCCGCCCTAAGGTACCGTGGGACATCATATATCTTTACTACTTTATAACTAGTTAATCTCTAACTCATTTCTCGAATCGCGCCGTTGGTAATCTTACACAAACGGACATTAGTCTCACAGTCAGGGACCGGACAACCCTTTCCGCGATAAAACCCTTTCAATGGGCGACACTTAAACACGGCTAACACATTGAAAGACTTTCCCTTTTGAACTGCAAGCCCATTCATACCCTTACCTTTGACTAACCCTTACCGAAAAGCTAACCAAAAATAAGGCTAGCTCTTAATAAGGGTTACCCTTATCTTTAAGCGCTTTTTATAAAGGTTTCCCTTTGCGTGAAAGAGACAGGATTAGTATATATCTACGGTAGTGTATGAAAAGGAAAGAAAATACGTGCCTAGTCAAAGAACGCCGCCGTCGCCGCCGACAATCGCACGGATTCGAAGTAATGTGTGCTTTATGAACAAGGTAGACGACTTAAATTAGCACGCTTATATGCTAAAAGGGAAGCCCTTTATAAGGCTAACCCTTATAAGCAATATGCAAGGTGTTGGTGAGCGGATGATAAGGGTTTTGTAAGGGTATTTGGGCTACCGATTACTCAAATGTGGTAGCTTTATATAAGGGTTTTTAAAACCAAAACAAAGGGTTTCGTCTGGCAAAGGGTATGGTGAGTTAAGCCTTATGCAATACCCTTATAAAACCCCGATAAGGGATAGCGGGCCGGTCCCTGCTCACAGTACGCTCAATAAGGCTCGTGTTACGGGTATAGAATATGTCATATACCTATTATACTCAAGAAAAAGTGACAAATCCCTCCGGTCACTTTTTCTTTATTACCTCTCTCTCTCTGTGGTCGCTCCCTCATGACTGAGGATCGTGGTCATCAGTGGATGTGACTGATGACCACGATCCGGACTGTGGATCAGTGGTTTATTACCTATATGACATTTATTTCATTTTATAATATATATACACGGTGGCTAAAACATAAGTGCATTTGCCGTTGACAGGCAGGTTTTGGGATTATACTGAGCAACTTTTACTATGGGACCAACACCGAAATCGCGAAACAAAATTTGGCTGTTTCATACTTTTTGGCTGGTCCATTTTCTATGGGAGGGTAAATATTTTTTTCGCGATTTCGTGGTTGGTCCCATAGTAAAAGTTGCTCAGTATAATCCCAAAACCTACCCTGGCAACGGGAATGCACTTATTTTTTAGCCAACCTGTATATAGTAGTGTAACTACCTACTTAAAAACACACGAATCAAGAAATATTTAATCAAATAATATGATTTCCTGATAAGTACTTAGTTAGTAACAGAAGCCATAGTCTGAACATTCGATAGCGTGACGAGCGTTCGCGTTTGCGTTATGTCTATTTTTGTATGGGATTTCGAACAGCGCGCCAGGCGGGACGTTTTGGAAACTCAAAATCCTATACAAAATGACACTATCGAATGAAATTTATACTAGGTCAAATTATAAGTTATAGCGTCATTTTTTGTGAATTGTCATTTTACCTCGTTGCCTAAAAACACAGGAAACGATTTAAGTATTAGAAATCACGTCAAAGAACGAATTTAACTTTAAAGCAACCAATCAGACTTCAGAATCTGCCGATACGGGCTCCAAATGCAATTCTCAATATTACTTTCAAAACATTTCACATAATTTTATTATGCAAATAAAAATCAACCTTGATCCTAATAACATAAAGTTAAATTTTCAATAACATGTAAGGGAGAGAAACGAGGTAGTGAAATATGAGGAATTGTACTGAGTAATCCGGAGGTTAAGTTTGTAATTTAATTTTACGAATTGTTGGATTACGATTGTATGAAAAGGGATGGTGTAATTGGTAGGTACTAAAGTAAATAAGTTACAGATAACATTTAAGTTACCTTTTTTATCTTCATTTTAACACAATTTAACTTATTAGCTTCACTGCGCATACCTATATCTCTTTGTATACACGGTGGCAAAAAATTAGTGCATTCCCGTTGCCAGGGAGGTTTTGGAATTATACTGAGCAACTTCTACTATGGTACTAACCCCGAAATCGCGAAAAAAATATTTACCCTCCCATAGAAAATTTCGGGTTTGGTCCCATAGTAAAAGTTGCTCAGTATAATCCCAAAACCTGCCTGTCAACGGCAAATGCACTTATTTTTTAGCCACCGTGTATATGAAATAAATGTCATATAGGTAAATTAATATAGGTAAAATTTGGCTGGTCCATTTTCTATGGGAGGGTAAAAATTTTTTTCGCGATTTCGTGGTTGGTCCCATAGTAAAAGTTGCTCAGTATAATCCCAAAACCTCCCTGGCAACGGGAATTCACTTATTTTTAAGCTACCCTGTATACAGTACGTGTGTGTTTCAAATCTTGTAACTTAAATCTTAAATTTGAACCACTTCAGTCTGATTCTGTTGAAATTTCGAGTACCTTCCGTAATTCCAATGACAATGCTAATAAAATAATGTGCCATTCTCAATCAAAAGGGTACTTATTGTCGGTTGTCAATAAGGCGCTATTTCCATATAGCTTCAATTGAAAATCTTATTGACAAGCGACAATGTGGTACCTTTTGGTTGAAAATGTCACAAATAATATGCTAAAATGGAGCTGATCTGATGATGCAGTGGAAGGAACTCATCGATGGATAAACACAAACCCATCAAGTTTAGGCTCATTAGAAAAGTGCAAAAATGCAAATGAAAAGAAGTAAGTAGGTACTTAGAGTCAGCAATAAAAGCGTGACACGTTTTTTTGGCAGTAACATAATATATGATACCATCTCATAACGCCGCTATACTTACTCAACCTCGTATCTGCAACACTCATTTGATGACAAAAACACCCGCATTCCGAATGTAAGAAAAGCGACATTTCCATCAAATGATTGTTGCAGATATGAGGTTGAGTAAGTATAGCGACGATTTGATATCATATACGATCTCTATATTTATGGTATCTTATATTATGACCTATGTTATCTGGATAGCATCATAATTAAATTAAATTTGATCGTATCAAGCCACAAGTCAAAACAGAAATAATTGTAATCGCGAACAACAGCTAGCTAACTTTATATAAACACCCACAAAACCAATACAAGATGTCTTACCAACTTATAGAATCTACAAAACAAACCAATTCCAACTTTAAATCAATATCAATAAGAGTCAAGAAAAATCAACAGATAACGCGGTCATGATTATCAAAACAAAAGTCGACGTGCGTATGATACGTCGGACCTCGCTTGTATTTTCTTTACAAAATTCAATTTCGAAACCGCAAAAATAACTTTGCAATGTTAAGAAAAGTTTTGCTAAGGGGAATAAAGAGATTTCGTTTGTATTACAAAAGAAAACCGCACAAAAATCGAAACAAAAGAACAGAATGACGGGTAAAGAATAGTATTATTATTCTGGCGACTTTCTCCGTCACATGGTGAAGAATTTATTCACTATTCATTAGTTTTTTTGTTATAGGTGGTAATGGAGAGTACATTACTAATAACAGAGGCTGGGAAGTAAGGGGTTGCCAGCCGAACGTAGTGAGGTCGCATAGATGAGGCCGACAACCCCTTTTCACGCCGATGTATGTATAGTGCTTTTCTCAAAAAATGCATGAAATAAATAAATAAATCTCCACGAAATTCAAGTTTTATTTCTAGAGAAACTAAAACTAATCTTGACACAAAATATAACTAATATCTTTATCACACGTATATTTTACACATGTAGTTTTTCAACTTATTACACGTATATATTTGATTTTTTGGCATTGCATCCGTCTGCGTCTCACTGTCGTTGTAGCCACATAAGTTTACATAGTTTTTTTATGTTGATATTATGCTTCACATACATGGAGTACTTATAATTCCCAGTGTAGACGATTTTATAATTACATTCAGTTCTTAAAAATATGCCACAAATACTTTCTGATAAACCGTGAGCATTTTTCTTAGTTTTTCAATTTATAAATTTGCCTTTAGCAGCCATATAATTTGCCTTTAATTTTGGCGGCAGCAAGTTATTTTAAGTCAATTCTCCTTCCGCACTCAATTTTGTAGGAGTACAATAAATATTCATTTCATATTTTCGTCGGAACTCTTATTAAATAACATAATCAAAAACGCTCAATGAATCCAAATAGAATTACAGAATGAAAAATGTTTAACTTTGCCTTCAAAACAATTAAAAAAATACCTACGCGTGTTTGAGTAGACATTTTTACCGCTAAAAATTTAAATGAAATATTTGAAATGTGTATTTTATGTAGTTTAATTTGCAGTTTACATTTATTGTAATTTGTGAATAATGTGTTATTTATTATGTTCATGTCAATTTTATATAAATAAAACTGCAAAATATAGCAAACATCGTTTATTGTTTTTTTTATTAGGCGTAGTGGCAGAATGTCATAACGAACCAAAAAGTAAATATGGCTTACAGTTTTTTTTAAATGGCTGAATGCCATGATCCTGTGTCACAAATATATGTGAAATGGAAAATAAAAAAGACCTACTTCCCGTCCTAGGCCTGCAACTTTGTGTGACATTTCATTAAATACCTCTCGTCTAACCGCCCGCACTCGAGACGTGATACTCCTATCCTAATATGAAGAACATAATATCAATTTTTCATTGCATGTTCCACAAAAAAACATTTGTATAGCAAAATACACCTATTAAGCCTAACGGACGATTAAATCTGTGTCTCGAATAGTGTCAACTGTCGAGTTGACAGCTATTTCGTGTTGCCAGGGAGATAATCCGAATCCGTTCGACACCAGTTTGGTCAAGAACATATATAACCAAAATAATTATTATAGTTTTCGATGAACGGATATCAGTGAACCGATTGTCGAATCTTTCTTTTTATCTTTTTTAAATATTATTCCTGGTGTAATTCCAGTAGCTAGGATTTTGCGTATAGTTTGGTTAAATGTCTTGGGATTATAACCCTGGCAACATTGATTAAGAGGCCTCGGAGGTAAGGTTGGTTTCCGCCATTTGGGCTTTGATTTTCTTCCCATGCTGAGAAAAAAAAACAAATATTTAAATATTTGAGAAGTTTTTGGTAAGTTATCTTACATTCGTTTGTGAACCGTGAAATGCAGGATCTGTTCAGTTGGATTATAACTGTTTCTTTCAGCTGCTCTCGAAGGGTGATTGCTTTGTGGTTAATCCGTTTCCTGTAAAGACGAACCCGGCGCGTCCTGGGCCCTCTGAAGTTGATAATTGTTCAATCAGAAACCCCGGCAAGACGATTTTCCTCCGATAGGTAAGATTTCATCCCTACTTTCGTCAGAAACTGCATGGTGCGCTATAACCATGGGGTGATATAACCCCAAAGGTTTCCGCATATAAACCCCATCTCTTATGTGAAACGGTTTATCAGAGTGAGCCGTCCTCGCTTCAAATGGAGCGAACCACGATCCCTGCCGTGATCCTAGTCGATGAAACTAATTCCGTATCCGAAATATTTCAGGTGTCTACTGGGGGCGCGGTCTTTAGTAGGCCAGATCCCGTATTAGTCGACAAGCAGCTGGCATCGTCCGAGGCGGAGCTATTGGCCGGCCTGTTGAGAGAGTCTTCGACTGCCGTTACTGACCAGCTAAGCCTTTCACCTTCTAAACTTCGATTTCCACTACTTACCCTTTAGATTTTCTCTCTCGTCGAATACATTCCCAATAGCGCAATCGACCAAGTGTCACCAAAAATTTGAATCCTGTAAAATAATTATTAAGTATAGATACATTAACCTTAATAAGCCCGACAAATAAATTGTTTCTTGTCCACTATCGGGCTTGTTTGTTTTGTCTCCTTTGGTAAACCTATAGTTAAAAATAAAGTATGACAAGGTTCGTACAATACCTACTGTATTGATAGGTGAAAACCGGCTATAATTTGTTTTTCAAAAAACATAATTTGACCGAATCAATAGCTTAACAGGGCAGATCGCAACTGTTTAATGTTATCTAACAGAATCATTCCTCATCATATTACTACTAATTACTCGGTAGCATTCTAAAGGAGCCTCAAATCTAATCCCAAACATATTATGCACAGGTTTTTGAAATTAATTATTCTTATATTGATTATTATCGCTGTATTCTGTTAAAGAATACACAGACTTGAATCGCGATTAAAATGTTTAATCAGACATTGTTATTTTTATGTTCTATTGTTGTTTTTTATTTCTTATTGTTTTAGTTGTTAATTAGAGTTTTATTTTAATTTGACTGCAATAATATTATTAATTCTGACATTATATTAACTAGGGTGCCCTAGGAATATTTTTGACCGCTTATTTATACTCTGAAGAGATAATTTTTGACATTGTGTTTAGTAATATTATCATTATTCTCTGACATTTTATCTCACTGTATTTGACTTTTGTTTTTTTTTATTTGTTATGATTTGTTTGTTTTTATTTTTTAATTATTTTACTGAATTATTATTTTTTACAATTTGACGATCTTTTTGTGAGTTCATGTTATTTAGATACATTGTGACATTGTTAAATATTATTATTTATCTCCACGGGTCCAAAGTTGACATCAACATCTAGGCGCGCGAGTTTTTCGAACTACCCGCACTTGGTCTTGTTTATTAACTTGAACGTTTTGCGCACTAGGGATGCTACCGGGTCGACACACAACACTCACAATATTCGATTTTTCAACTTTCGATATTTGGTTTCGCTTACACTTACTAATGACTGGGTTCCATGTGGATGAGATCTAATATCAAATATCATGTAATTTCCAATAAGAAATAAAGTAATCTAATCTAATCTTTTTAAAAAATTCATTAAAAGAATACACAATTACAATATTGTTTTTTTTTTATTATTATTATTTAACAGGACCTTTATACTGTTGTACATATCGGCCCTATACAATATTGTTTGGTTGGTTCGATTTCAACCCTAAGCACTGGAGGCCTTGGTCACTTTTTTTATGACATCTGCGACACCATGTAGCTCCTAGACGTATTCGTACACTGCAGCACAGTTCTAAACTTTGCTAATAAATACTTCACAACAGACGCTTCAACTTAGCTGCATTATGCATACAATATACACTTTATGTGCATTTGTAAACTTGTTGAAAATGGTACCGTATTGTTTGGCAACAAGGTTTTAAATTAAATGAGTTTAAATGTAGTTAAGCTTTATAGAATAATCTGAAGAATTAGGTGTTACTCCCATTTCAAAGGTAATGAGCATAGGACTGGAGTCGAGCTCAGAACAGTTTAAGAGGCCGGTGTCGATTTTAGTCGCAAAAATGTAAAATTAATTAATAAATGTAAAAAAAAGGCAAAAAACGGAACCCTTACGGATTCGTCATGTCTGTCTGTCCGTCCGTATGTCACAGCCACTTTTTTCCGAAACTATACTGTTGAAACTTGGTAAGTAGATGTATTCTGTGAACCGCATGCAGATTTTCACACAAAAATAGAAAAAAAAACAATAAATATTTAGGGGTTTCCCATACTTGGAACTGAAACTCAATAAATTTTTTTTCATTAAACCCATACGTGTGGGGTATCTATGGATAGGTCTTCAAAAATGATATTGAGGTTTCTAATATCATTTTTTTCTAAACTGAATAGTTTGCGCGAGAGACACTTTCAAAGTGGTAAAATGTGTGTCCCCCCCCTCCTGTAACTTCTAAAATAAGAGAATGATAAAACTAAAAAAAATATATGATGTACATTACCATACAAACTTCCACGGAAAATTGGTTTGAACGAGATCTAGTAAGTAGTTTTTTTTAATACGTCATAAATCGTAAACCGCGATTTACCTTTCACTCACGTTTCACATAAAAAATACATTGTTTTAATTGTGTAATGTACGGAACCCTCGGTGCGCGAGTCCGACTCGCACTTGGCCGGTTTTTTAAAGATAGAGCGATTCAAGAGGAAGGTTTATATGTAAAGGTTTTGTATAAATTAGTTGAACTACCCGTGCGGGGCGGGTCGCTAGTTGACATAATAAATCAGATATTATTTAGACGTAGTAAAACATTTATTTACATACAAGATATATACAGTGGTACTACGTAAACGAAATTAATAACTAGCTTAAATCTAAAATAGGCCCTTGAGGCATTGTACCAAGGATGCTGGCGGCATTTCCCCGCTGTATCGCAATGCTGATACGTTGTGCGAGAAAGCCGCCAGCTCTTCGGTCACCAGTTACGTCAACCAGACGCTTCGCGATTTCTGCAAACAACTTATGTGCGCTGGGACCCCATGGACCTAGAGTTTCAACTCCAAATAAATAAATAAATAAATAATATAATATAAAAAGATAAGTATGAGACCTACTCAGGAATAATCTCCTTACCGCGATGCAAGTCTAGAGTCTAGGACATTAAGGGGATCATTCCCGGACATTAACAGGCTACATTCTTGTATGCAGCGGATTCCGGAGATCTTATGGTACCGTTCTGATTCAGTATCTCTAGCGTAAATTTCACATTGTCCAATCCGATACTGGATGTCGGATACGACCTCAAAAACATAAAATGTAGTGCCATTTCATTTTTAGGGTTCCGTACCTAAAGGGTAAAAACGGGACCCTATTACTAAGACTTTGCTGTCCGTCCGTCCGTCCGCCTATCACCAGACTGCATCTCATGAATCGTGATAGCTAGACAGTTTCACAGATGATGTATTTCTGTTGCCGCTATAACAACAAATACTAAAAGAAACAGAATAAAATAAATGTTTAAGTGGGGCTCCCATACAACAAACGTGATTTTTTGAAGTTTTTTGCTTACTGGTACGGAACCCTACGTGCGCCAGTCCGACTCGCACTTTGCCGGTTTTTATTTATGATTAATAAGTGCCTTTGTACCTAAATTTATATGAATTTCATGTTATCAATTTTTGTTTTGTACAATAAAGTGATTTACTACTACTACTATTATTGGTCAAAAGAAAACGTTAATGCAAATATAAAATACTTTTATCTTTTATAAGCAGTTATCTTCCTTGAAGGGCTATCCGACATCCGATATCGGATCGGACAATGAGAAAACGCTTTTAATCGACTGCCACATTTCTTTCTTCACGTCAAGTAAGAGGGGTCCCTTTGTTTGACATAATTATTGAAAGTCATAGTGTAATGATTGTCATGTTATCATTAGTCATAATTCTGAAACCGTTAACTTTCAGGATTTTCCTCGGGTTATCCTATAGATAGGTTAGGTTAGGGTTAGGTTTGTTTTATGGCAACCCTGAAAAGTTGCGAGTTTCTGAGAAAAACCAAATTATGACTAATGATAATATGACAATCATTACATTATGACTTTCAATAATTAGCTCCATGCATGAATTTATTTTTATTTTTGGATTCATAATTTATATCGTTGGAACACCGGAAATGATAAAAATACTTTTGTAAACCTTAACATTATTTTATTAAAAAATATTTAAAATGTTGAAAATTTTTGAGCGGTTGAAACGCTTCGAAACGCGAATTCGACAGAGCGTGATGACGTCACACGTTGGGCGGCCCAACCAGGGACCGGCCCGCTATCCCTTATCGGGGTTTTATAAGGGTATTGCATAAGGCTTAACTCACCGAACCCTTTGCCAGACGAAACCCTTTGTTTTGGTTTTAAAAACCCTTATATAAAGCTACCACATTTGAGTAATCGGTAGCCCAAATACCCTTACAAAACCCTTATCATCCGCTCACCAACACCTTGCATATTGCTTATAAGGGTTAGCCTTATAAAGGGCTTCCCTTTTAGCATATAAGCGTGCTAATTTAAGTCGTCTACCTTGTTCATAAAGCACACATTACTTCGAATCCGAGCGATCGTCGGCGGCGACGGCGGCGTTCTTTGACTAGGCACGTATTTTCTTTCCTTTTCATACACTACCGTAGATATATACTAATCCTGTCTCTTTTACGCAAAGGGAAACCTTTATAAAAAGCGCTTAAAGATAAGGGTAACCCTTATTAAGAGCTAGCCTTATTTTTGGTTAGCTTTTCGGTAAGGGTTAGTCAAAGGTAAGGGTATGAATAGGCTTGCAGTTCAAAAGGGAAAGTCTTTCAATGTGTTAGCCGTGTTTAAGTGTCACCCATTGAAAGGGTTTTATCGCGGAAAGGGTTGTCCGGTCCCTGGGCCCAACTGACGTTTGCTACTAATGACACTAATCTGTCGAACGCGTGACGTCACGTGGCGTTTCGAGCGTTTCGCTCACTAGCTTTTCGCGGGCAAATTTTTGTACTTTTTATTTATAATTTTAAGTAATTAAATGGTAATTTAAAAACGGAAATGCATTTGTAACATGATATAACGGTAACAAACATCCGAATAAAACATATTTCGTTCAAATATAAACTTCATGCATGAGGCTAATTATGTCAAACAATAGAGACCCCAAGTAAGACCCTAGCCTTATCCCATAGGCTGCTGGGTGGTCGTAATGCTAGTAAACCAACATCACTTATTCTGCTTGAGACTTAATGGCATAGTTGTGCTATTATCCACATCTGACGTCGGTTGAACAGTACGAACTTACTTAATGATGTTTCGGTGACTCTCAATTAAGGGTTATTATGTTACCAAATTTTATGTTAGGAACAGATTGCGGAAAGAACAAAATGTGCTCGAAAATAACGGTTTTTAATTTCTAAATATTTTGAGTACTTGCGAGATCCACGTCGTGCGGATCCGCAGTTTCTTCTTTTGCTCTTCTGTCTTCTTTCTCACTTTATCATTCTGTGACTGTCTAGTTATGGAAATATAGGATGCTTAAGGCTTATAGGGTATAGGGTCATGATATTTTAAAGTATATGTTAAAGATTAAATTATATACTTATTTTAATTACAATTAAATTATTTATAAATAATATTGTCTTCGGTTACCGCGATAGTTACTCATGAAATAAAACTATGAAAACGGATTATATCGCGTATATTGAATTTATAATACATCCCGACGTTTCGAACCCCGGGTTCGTCGGGATGTATTATAAATTAGGGATGTATTATTTATTTTATTTATAAATCACAAACTTAAATAAATGTCATCATCATTATACTAAAGAAAAAGAGACTTAGTTCTCCGGTGGCCGGAATCGAACCTGCGTCTTCGTATAGGAGGTGCAAGCACATACTGCTCAAAAAGGTGCCTAGCGTATCGAAGGTGGCATATACCAAAAAGTTTGGGACGGATACGGGAGCGCAGGACTTGGTCAGTATTTCTTTCAGACATCTATTTATATGACGTCTATTTCAGTTTATAATTCATTTGATTATTTCTCGTCAACATATGCAAAAAGGTTAAACTATAACAATATTACACTGGAACTGGACTGGAAACAATATTATGTAACAACAATTTATGTTCTTTTTTGCACAAATAAACTATTCTATTCTATTCTATTTCCCTATTTTTCTCCCCTTCTGACACGTTCGTATGTGCTAGTGTCACATACACCAATTATATTCTGTTGGTTGCTTGATATAATGATCTCACAATATTGCCGAAAGTAAACATTTTATTGGTACTAAAATACTTTATAAAAGCGCGATATTATGAATGATACTGCTAATGAGGACACGTGTGACAGGTTCTAATGATGAACGTGTGCTGACTCATATTTTATTGCTTTACGCAATTGTAAGTAATTTCGCTGAGATGGTGGTAATGTACGGTATGTAGAACGTACGTTATTTCCACGTACGTTAAAACCTTCCTAAAAACAGGCACTTTCTGTTCCTTTAACACCCCTATTTAAATTACATGTAAATTAACTTACTACTTTAAACGCCGCTCAAAGATACCGCCAATAATAATATGCAGATCACCCAAACTTTTGGCTAAGCAGTATCATAAAAACTCCTACATTAAAACGGTCGCAGGGATGCTACTTAAAATAAAAAGAATTCTTTGGTTCTGTACAAAATTGCACTGGATTTTTTTAACGATAGTAAATTCAAAATGTCCAAAAGAGAGGTATGGGCACTGTGAATGACATCTCGCTTTGTGAGGACAGGACAGCGGATGTCATTCCAGATCTAGAGCAGAGCCCAACTGGGGAAGTACCTCCACCTTACAGAAAACCGCAGCCAAATAACACTAGACCCTACTCATAGTGTTGTGTTCCTGCCGGTGAGTAAGGTTGCCAGAGCTCAACGAGGGAGAGTTGCAGGCGTACATAGGCTACGGAGACTGCTTTACATCAGGCGGGCCGTATGCTTGTTTGCCACCGACGTAGTATAAAAAAAAAGAATTATACTGAAATATAAGTCTTCTAAACGTTCGGACTCAGACTGTATCAGCATTACAGCTGTAGTATTGCGGCACGATATTGCTGTCGACTGCAATGCTGTCGCATGTCAGATATTCGGGCAGCATGTTAACATTTGCGGCAGCAATGCAATCGGCAGTAATGTCGCACTGCAGTGAGTATTGCGATACGGCAGCAGTACTTAAGGGGCTACCCGAGGTTTTCATCGATTTTTGACAAGTTTTAAATCGTATCTCCTACTTTTGCACTACATATAGAATTATAAGCCAAACGGCTATCGGTTCTTTAATCTTTTATCTCCATTTTCGTCTACCGGATTTTGAAAGAAATGAATACTTATTTTTTAAGATTTTTTTAAACATTGTCTAAAAAACACTTTTTTCGTATTTCGATTGCTATGAAAGATCTACGTGTTGCTCGTTGCACGTTGGCTACGCGCCCTCATGTTGCTTATGTCCATTGTCGGCGTTGACTGATCCCCATCAGGCAGCTCGTCTGCTCGTTTGCTTCCTATCACATAAAAAAGTTCTTGTAGAATGCTGGTGAAGTCTGAATAGCACCCCGGCCATATCCCACGGAACCCTAGTAGCGTTTAATTTAAAGTTGGAGCGTGGCAACACTGCAGGACATGTGACGCGGGCCGCCAACTTTGAGGAAAAACGAAAAACGCGCAAAACTCACACGGTCAGCTGGTGATGATAGAGATAAACAGACGCGAAATTAGGCAGCGATAATTTTTTGGGCTCTCGGTATTAATGGTGGTCCTAACCGAAAAACGTGAAATGTGCTCGCGTCGAAAGATGTTAAAATGTTTGTAGATATTTTTTTTTAAGTTTAGCCGCTTACTTAGCCGCTGGCGGGGCAGCGCTAACAGTATCATGAGAGCATTGTTGGATAGGCTGGACTCCCCTCTGCTGCAGCAGTGGTCAAAACTCCACAATGTAGTCGCTCTCTCCTTAGCATTATTATTCCCATCTGATTGTGGGGTCTGCCTTCCTTGTCCTTTCTCTCCGCTTCGCACGATCGGACGTGATGTCGTCTACTGAAACGTCGCAGGCCCTCATGTCATTTGCTATAGTACCTTCCCATCTTCTCATCTTCTTTCATCAAAACTCCACACTGTAGTAAAATAGGTAAATACTTAGGTATGTAGGTTAAGATTAGTTTGCAACTCCACTAACACTATTTTATAAGTCAAATGTAAATGTAACTAACAACTAAAATTATTTTATTTAGCATATTAATTTATTTAGAAATGTGATTTTTTTTTTAATTTTTTTTTTTTGACAAACCAAAAGATACTTCAAGGAACTGTCATAAGGACCGTCAGACATTCGACACGACACGAGAGATATTATTATAAGCGGGAAAATATGCGGGAAAATAATCTTCTACAATTCCTTAAATCTCTGGTGCAAAAATAACGTATTCGTCTAACCTTTGTCTCATCTTTGCCCCTCTCAGCTTATGCATGGCAGTAAAATTTAACGTTCCACAATAAAGTACTGAAACTAAGGCTGAGAGCACACTTCTAGGCAATAACTTGCCATGTGCGCGCAGCCTTACGGCCGGCCGTTAAGGGATTTCGAATGTATTTGGTCCATTGTTAATATCATGGATTTTATTGAGGGTTTATGGCGATTTTTGGCGACAAAGTTGAAGGTAACACAGGGAACACAAAGTATTAGAACCGATACATATGTTCTCGTCTAGTCAGTATTTTCTGAGATTCTGCCAGTTGTATAATAACAATGTTTTACATAAAAAAAAACTAAGGGTAAAGATTAAAAGGGCTTTGTCCAGCCGACTTTATTATTCATGTAAAAATGTAGTGATATCTTATCTTTTTTTACATGGAACATTTAAGGCCGTTCCATCGGTTTGCCGCTGTCTTTGTCACATTTCGCAAGAAAGAACGGGAAAGAACATACACGCCAAGTGTCAATTTTGATCGAATTTTGTCGGTTTTTATTTATTTTAAAAACGTTACCTTACAATATCGAATTTCTAAAGCTATGAAATTACTATTTATGTTAAGATTGTGTTTTCTTCTTTTTTTGTTTATAGTATCATATAATAAATAACCGAGTAAAGTAGGATTAAAAGTCAGAGTTAGAGGTTACTTTGGGAATTAATTGTATCGACCGAAGTTTCATAATTCGTGTATAGTCAAGAACTACATATATTTTTTCCACGTCTACGAATATCAACGCCTCTTAGAAAAACATGATCATATAATGAGATTTTTCGCCTTCTGGCTCAGGGAACCGCCTTAAGGCCTTTGACAGAGCCTGGTGGGAGAATTCCAAGGATAGGTATACGTGGAATAATAGGATGGTGGCATTTGCCCAGCAGTGGGACAATGTCACATGCAAGCAAAAAACGATGACCCAAGACCAGGTTATTCCTCAAAAACCTCGAAGATACCTAAAAACATTTTCATAATAATTAATGTCATTACCGGGTCTAACGCGATTAAATTTCATTATTTTACCTTTTTTCCGACGTTTCAACTACTCCGTCCGTCCGTCTTCCGTGACCACAGCAGCTAGTGCAACCTAGTTGAAACGTCGGAAAAAAGGTAAAATAATGAAATTTAATCGCGTAAGACCAAGTAATGACATTAATTATGTGTACAAAACGTGAAAGTTTAAAACGTTATTTCTTAATAATTTATTGTAAAAAAATGTGAAATCAATTCTGTTTTCTATCTCCTCTTTTTATAGGCTTTAATTTATAAACTGAAATAAATGTCATATACGAAGGAAAAAATGACCAAAGCCTCCAGTGTCCAGAATGAATGAAATTTTTTGAAGAGTGTAAATTAAAATATTTTCATAGAAAATAATTTAATTTGTTCTTAAAGCTTTAAGTTATGTTAATTAATTGTATAAACTCATTCGAGTCTGGGTTACCTACGAGACAGGCTAAGCCTAGTGTAGGAACCAGAGTAACCTGACTGTATTTTTCTATGCCAGGTACATTTTGTCAACTGTGTTTAATTTAAGTTAATCTTAACAACCTGTAAATATTTTTGTGTACCTACAATAAAATTTTTGAAGTTTGAAATTTAGAAGTTTATATTTTCATAAAGGGGCCCACTGACTATCAGTCCGCCGGACGATATCGGCCTGTCAGTTAGAACAAAAATTTGACAGTTCCGAATAACTGACAGGCCGATATCGTCCGTCGGACTGATAGTCAGTGTGCCCCTTAATAGCCAGCAGCGGTATCATGGTCGCATTTTTATCAAATGAAGATTTGCTTGACCAACTACTATAGTTGGTTACTTTTACGATTACGAATTCGACCACAAATCAACAATTTTAATGCCTACCCAGAAAACACAGTAAACATGTGCATACAACACACTATTTAACGAGAAAATGAGCATTATGCAACAAAATCTGTTTAATATCAACCATAAAAGTATCCGCCATTGCATTAGAAAGTAAATGTTCTAAATTTAAAAATGGCGTACGTTACGAACATCTGTTATTCAGGACCACCTAGTGAGACAGGCCTGACACCACCATTCATCTTTATTCGCTTAGAATAGGGTTGCCATAACTATAGGGACGTCGACCGGGACACATTTTTTTATTTTTTAGGGTTCCATACCCACGGGACCCTATTACTAATACTCCACTGTCCGTCTGTCTGTCTGTCACCAGGCTGTATCTCATGAACATAGAACTGTAGTAAACTGCAATTCAAGAAAAAAGTACTGAAATTGGCAATGGATAGTTAATAAGAGATCATAGGCATAATACCTACATAGTAACTATTATTGTAAAATAGTCTTGTTAGTCGTTACTGCTTTGTTTATTTTTGTTTTTTTTTTTTCTTTACTTTGGCTCTTTCTCCCTTAGTAGTCATAATTTTGTTTGATGAGCTTGCACCTAGTGTAGTAAATTGGTAACTGTATTTAGTACCCTAAGAGTAGTTTAAGTGTAGTATATTTCCATTACATGTTTTAGTGAGAGCTGTTAAGGAAATAAGTGAATGTCCTTAATGTGTATTTGTAAACTCATCTCCTGCTCACTTATTTCTGTTTGCTTTCCAAATAAATAAAATAAAATAAAATAAAAAACATAGCTAGATAGAAATTTTCACATTTGCTATAACAACAAATACTAAAAAGTACGGAAGCCTCGGTGGGCGAGTCCGACTCGCACTTGTCCGGTTTTTTTTACATCTTAATTGTACCTAAATATTCGTTGATCGCTTAGTGTAGCAGAGTCTAGTCGAGTTATATTGAACATGCATACCGATAACCCATACCGTAATAGTAGATTGTTAACCAAGGGATGAAAGGCACTGGTTTCTGCCGAGGTTGTTTGGCGCTCGAACACAGTGAGAGCGCCTTTAGTGCGAGGCTGAAATGTTTTTATAGTATTTCTTGACGGTACTTTCAATTAACAATTTAGGCAAAAGTATCGTTATTTATGGAATGGGGAGTTAAATATCAGAATGGAAATTATATAACAAATTAATTTAAACCCAAATTTCAATTGCTTATCGTAAAAAAACGTATAATTTTCTGCACACCTTGCACCTTTTAGAACAACTGAACAATGACCCTCTTTCAGAGCATCGCGGACACCGGGACACCAACCTTCAGACGTGGACATGACGGGGACGTATGGCAACCCTAGATTAGAACCAAAATCTAAGGACAATCAAATATCCTTAGCACCTTCAACTTAAACATGAATATCCTGTATCTCAACTGTAAAGGTAAAGTTGTTTAAAATGGGGAACCATGATCTAACAGGACTTTCATACCCTTAATTACTATTACCTTAAAGTTGAGTTTCTATTGTCTGGACTGTAAAGGTAAGTTTGTTTGGAAAGAGATGCTAATTTATGCTATTCAATATATATTAAAGCTTATTGTGATGGGATAAGGTCGTATTTCGCTAGTGGATGGATGAATTATGAAGAGGTGCAGGTGACGTTTCGTTACCCAATGTAAGGAGGTCTGTATTAGATCTCTCTTGAAGTATTTGGGAGAGGATTTCAGTTTGCGTTAATAAGCAGTACATTTTATACCGATAATGATATTTTCTTTAGGATGTCTAATGATTTTTACTTTAAGTATAAACTGTCAATCAAACATTACGCCAACGTACGGCACTAATCAGATATCTTTAAGAGAAAATTTAGAGTATTATTGATATTTCCTACACACCCAAGGGCCTGACACTCTTTGATAGAGAAAGATAGTCTTATTGCGATTCCTATGAGGAAAGAGAAAATAGTGCCATGCTTTGTCCTTATCACCGACCGGGTTTTTTTTGTTCATGGTCGGGTTATGGCAGCATAGGTAGGAGGCGATGGCGAAATACCGAAATTTATAAGAGTGAAAGAGAAAAAGGATTATGCTGCCATACCTAAAAAAGATTAACCTGTCAATACATGAATAACGTCTTTATCTTACCCCTGGTCGCTCGGTTTCATGTCTATAACTACTATACTATGTCTATGTCGACACCTTTATAATTTCTACCGCTTGTAGACTTTATTTCTTCTTCTAGATTGTATGGTATACCGACGGCTAGGTTCGCATAACTTAGTAATAATATCTGGGAGACCTAGCTTTGCTCGGAAAACATATGTATAAAAACTCAAAAATGCGCGTTTTCCCAGAGATAAGGCCTAGCTAGATCGATTTTTCGCTCCCGAAAACCCCCATATAGCAAATTTCATTGACTAGAGTCGTTTCCGAGATCCCCGATATATATATATATATATATATATAGAAACTCAACTATATATATATATATATATATATATACAATACCGGCCAATAATATATCACCTTTGAGTGTTTTTGTATGAGCTTGTATAGAGTAAACAATATAGGTTAGTTTGTAGATTATTTTACTAGTCATTTTATACAAATCTATGATGAATATTGCAATGAAATACTGTGAATTACAATAGGATACTCAGCATATTACTAAAAAACCTCTAGTAAAAAAATGAAGTTAACAATACATTAAAAAAAACCTCTATGAAAAAACCATTGCATGAGACCAATATTACTAGACTACCTAAAGCAGTGAGGTGGAAGTCACAAATAAATATGTAAATAAAGTTATACCGTAAAAACATGGAGGTGATAATATTATTGGCCGGTACTGTATTATACAAGAATTGCTCGTAGTAGCTCGTAAGTTATAAGATAAACATAAAGAATAAACATATAATCAACACGTACGTGTTTATCGCATAAGTTTGGAGGTCTAGGTCAGTAACGAATGTACGATAATGGGTCGTTGATAATTATGTGAACATTGACCTTTAACCAACATTCTCTTGATAATACAATAGTAAATTGTTAAGGCGGTTCCCTGAGCCAGAAGGCAAAAAAATCTGCTTGTATGATCATGTTTTACTAAGAGGCGTTGATATTCGTAGACGTGTAAAAAATATATGTAGATCTTGACTATATTATCTTTAATAACATAGCTTCCGATACACGAATTATGACACTTCGCTCGATACAATTAATTCCCAAAGTAACCTCTAACTCGGATTTTTAATCAAACTTTACTCGGTTATTTATTATGTGATACTATAAACAAAAAAAGAAGAAAAACAATCTTAACTTAAATAGTAATTTCATATCTTTCGAATTTCGATATTGTAAATTTTTAAAATAAATAAAAATCGTCTAAATTCGATCAAAATTGACACTTGACGCGCATCATCTTTCCCGTTCTTTCTTGCGAAATGTGACAGTGACAGCGGCAAACCGATGGAACGGCCTTAACCAAGAATTGAAAGGCACTCATTTCTGCCGGGGCAGTTTGGCGCTCGAACGCAGGGAGAACGCCAATAGTCCGAGGGTAAAATGATGCCTTTCACCCGAGTTAAACACTACTTTTCATTTCGAATGCGAGAAAAGAAAAATGCATGTTTTTTTTAAACATGACGGTATATTGCGGATACGGATGCGGCTGATAAGCGACTCTGTGTGACCACTGTGGCTGAAGTCGAGCAGTTCCCGGCGGCGGCTCCTGGAGGTGCGAAAGATTCTTCATCTTCTGTTGCCAACACGGCCCAGTCCAGGAGGGCCAGGAAGCCGGCGCAGAAATTTTAGATTGAACTTTCTTTTCGTAACAGCGTGTCGAGTATGCATTTTGTTTTTACTCCTTAACTTGGCAGTATAATAATCTGAGCCGATTTAAAAGCCCACTCTTAGTTTTTTCAATTCATCACTATTTATTTATTTTCGTGGGTGGATGTTTTATTTACTCTCTTATGATAGCACTGACACTGACAGTGACTACTCTGGTCTGTCGCTCTGACGTTTCTAGCGTCATGACATCTGTCAATAGGTACTTCACGTTTCTTTTTACGCTGTTGCTCTTAACTACGTATAAATGTATAGAACTGTTAATTCATTTCTTAAATTTCGATGCAGCTCGAATGTGTATATAATGCTTATACTTATTTAGATTTAGTTATTCTTCCTTTATTATTTAAAGTGTTCAGAACTGCTGGTGGATAGTCGATTTGGCATAGCATAGTTGGTTTTGCCAGCTACAAACCATTTTAGCGTATTTATTTAGCATCTATTATATATATTTATATATAATATATACATTAATTTATATTATACTTATTTTTAATATTATATTTTATGTCTATTGGTACCGACAATGATAGTGACGTATCTACGGATCACTTTATTTCCTTTTCTTCTGACAACGACGATAGCAGTTTTTATAGTCTCCCTCTCCCTCTACATGACATTCTTCTTAAACAACTAGCTGATGTTCCTAAAAACTTGAATATTTTGCATATAAATGCGCAGAGCATTCCCGCCCACTACAACGATTTTTTAACTTCTTTTGATGTATCCGGAATTCATGCAATCCTCGTTTCTGAATCCTGGTTTAAGCCTTGTCTCCCTTCTACTTCTTATTCTTTACCAGGGTTTCACTTGTTACGAAATGACCGCATAGGCAGAGGAGGGGGTGGTGTGGCCATTTATCTCCGTTCTCATTTCCCTTATTCAATTATAACTGCGTCAGCCTCGGCCGCCAATACCGCGGAGTACCTTTTCATAGAGTTGAACATTTCATGCGCCAAAGTCCTTCTTGGTGTTTTTTACTCATCTTCCCTTAATGTAGACTATTTTACTTCCTTTGAAAAAGTACTTGAAGACCTCATGCCCTCATATAATCACCATATTATCATGGGTGATTTCAATACCTGCCTTTTAAAAAATGACTTCCGTTCCAGAGCTCTTAAATCCCTCGCTGATGCATGTAACCTTACAATTTTACCTTCTGATGCTACTCATCACTTCCCCAATTGTACGCCCTCTCTTCTCGATCTTACCCTAGTCTCTTCTCCTTCGCTAGTTGGCAATTATAGTCAGCATTCTGCTGACGCCTTCTCCTACCATGACTTGCTTTGCTTGTCATATAAGATTCGTCCCCCTAAAGCCAAACCCAAAATTATTATGCAGCGCAATTTTAGTAGGCTAAATGTAGAAAAACTTCGAGTGGACGCTTGTAATGTTGATTGGAGTGTGATTGATGCTGCTAATACCATGCATGAGAAAGTGTCACTTTTTAACTCCTTGCTAATACAACTTTACGATACACATGCTCCAGTTCGCCCAATTAAGTTAAAGCATCTCCCCGCTCCCTGGTTGACTGACGAGATTAGGGCCTTAATTGTAAAAAAAAACGTAGCCAAGTATAAATATAAGCACAACTCTACTGACAGGAACAAAGTTAAGTATCACGCTCTGAGAAACCGCTGTAGTACTATGTGCCGTGATGCTCAGCGACGTCACATTCACAAGTCGGTGGTAGATGGTGATCCAGCCAAAATCTGGAGATGCCTGAGATCTTACGGTGTTGGAAAGTCTGCTAACAATTTTTTACCTATCGACTTGAATCTAGATCAACTAAATCAACATTTCTCCTCTTCTAATGTTTTCAGCGGTCCACTAAAGTCCCACACTCTTCGCAACATCTCCAACTCTTCCACTCCTGACTACACTCCTTTCTCAATTACTCATTTATCTGAGAGTGACGTTGAGAAGAATATTTTGGCTATTACATCTAATGCTATCGGCGTCGACTGTGTGGGTCGCAATATGATCATCCCTCTCCTTGACCTCCTCGTTCCTATTATTACCCGTATCTTTAATTATTCCATTTCGCTCTGTAGCTTCCCAAATTCCTGGAAAGACGCTGATATCATACCTCTCCCTAAAAAGTCCAATCCGTCTTCCTTCTCCGATTATAGGCCTATATCCATTCTTCCTTTCCTTTCTAAAGTACTAGAGCGGCTTGTGCAACGACAACTAACTTCCTTCCTGAATAGAAATTCACTCCTAAATCCTCTTCAGTCCGGGTTTCGTTCTGGTCATAGCACGGTTACCGCACTTGTCAAGATTTCAGATGATATCCGTTCGGCTATGGATAACCGAAGGCTAACGGTGTTGACGTTGCTAGATTTCAGCAACGCTTTCAACACCGTAGATTTTGACATTCTGTTGGGGATATTACGTACTCTCAACGTTTCTCCAGAAGCTACTGAGTGGTTTCATAGCTATCTAGTAGGTCGTCGGCAACGTGTTAAAGTTGATAACTCTCGTTCACCTTGGTGCAGCACGCTGGCTGGCGTTCCGCAAGGTGGCGTGCTGTCCCCTCTCCTTTTTTCAATTTTTATTAATTCTATCACTTCAAATCTCCTTTCTGCTTACCATCTTTATGCCGATGACCTACAAATTTACTCACATGGCCAGCTTGATGATTTACCTTCTGTTATTCACACCACTAACACTGACTTGGAACGTGTTTCAAACTGGAGCTCTTTTTATGGTTTAAAGGTTAATCCTTCTAAAACCCAAGTTATCATAATTGGTAGCCCAAGAACCATAGCAAGAGTAGACTTTGATAAATTACCAGGTGTATTTTTTGATGGGGTACTGATACCTTACTCTCCCCAGGTTAAGAATCTAGGCGTAGTCTTTGATCGCACGCTCTCATGGATACCGCAGGTCAGTGAAGTGAGCAGGAAGGTCTTTGCAGCTGTGGGTTCCCTACGACGAGTTCGTAACTTTTTGCCTTTTGCCACTAAAATTGCGCTTGCCCAGTCTCTCCTATTGCCCATTTTGGACTATGCCGATATCAGTTATTTACATCTGACAGAAGAGCAACTGAATAAACTCGAGCGGCTTCAAAATGTTTGCATTAGGTTTATTTTCGGATTACGTAAATTTGACCACGTCTCGAGCTATCGTACGCAGCTCAAGTGGTTGCCTATCCGTTTCCGCCGCGACTCTCATATTCTTCATCTTCTTTTTTCCGTACTGTTTCTCCCAAACACTCCCTGCTATCTCAAAGTCCGTTTTAAATATCTTAACTCTGTCAGGTGCTCTCAAAATCTTCTACTTTACCCACCTCCTTCTTCTTCAAAGGTCTACAACAATTCTTTCAGTTTTCGCGCAGTTCGGTTGTGGAATGCTCTGCCCATCGATATTAGACGTGCTAAATCCCTCTCTATATTTAAAAATCGTTTAAAGGAACATTATTTATCTAAGTCTTAATCCTTCCGTGCTCTCTATGAAACTCACTGTTATGGCTACCTCGACATACCCGTATATATATATATAGGTATAAGTTATATATAAAATGTATGTATTAATTTATGTAGTGTATGATTTATTGGATAGTTGTAGTTTATGTATTTTATTATATTTGTCTAAATTGTTTTCACAAATTTTGCTAATTTCATTTATTTTTTTTGCGCCACCCGTACACTTAACTATGTTCGCCGTTTCGCTATCTGAAGGTTGTCTGGAAGAGATCGCTGTTTAGCGATAAGACCGCCTGTTGTAACCTACGCCGTTAAATTCCAATGTATTCTCTGTAACCTTTATTTTGTAGTGTGCAATAAAGTATTTTATTATTATTATTATTATTATTATATTTTTATAGTATTTTTTGAGGGTACTTTCAATTAGCAATCTAGGCAAAAGTATCGTTATTTTTGGAATGGCGAGTCAAATATCAGAATGGAAATTGTATACCGAATCCATTTAAACCCAAATTTCAATTGCGTATCGTAAAAAAATTTAAAAAAATCGTACTTAGAACGTCAAATGCCCCAGTGCAGAAACGTATCATTTTCTGCACACATTTTAGAACAACAATGACCCTCTTTCAGAGCATGAGAAATGATCGGATCCAGCGTTATATAATACTAGCTTTTGCCCGCAACTTCGTCTGCGTGGAGCCCGTGGAGGTAGTAATTTGGTAGCTTAATTATTTTTTATCCAATCTGCTTTTTATCGATTCCCCATACAAATTTCCACCCCCCCTTTTCACCCCCCTAAAGGATGACTTCTGGGATAAAAATTACCCTTTGTCCTTCCCCGGGACTCAAACTATCTCTATACCAATTTCAACTTAATCGGTTCAGACGGACAGGTAACAGACAGACAGGCAGACAGACACACTTTCGCATTGATAATATTATAGTATGGATTATTATGTAATATTTACAAGCGTGTATTAGACGAACAACGTACAGCCTATCTATCCGAAAGTACACACAAGGGAGCGGGGCAATATTCAAAGCCAAACAAATTTCCAAGCAAACTCAAAGGGGATAAATTTTATTTTATATTGGGGTAGTTTAGGACGAGGGAAGTTGGGGAATATTTGGTCGAACGGTTTGCTTAAAGTCTACGAGTTTATGGAGTTATATTTAGGGGTTTATTAGAGAAACATCTCCAACGCATAGATGGTTGGCAGTCCACGACTGGGTGGACTGGCTGGGTGGGACGAGGGTGTGTCACTTTTGTATGGAGAAAAAAAAACTTCTTTTTCTCAACTTCTAATAGTTTCCAAAAGTTAGGTTTACGGCAACAATAATGAAATATGTTAAAATAAGTACTGTTCTTATATACTTTTAGCTCCCTCAAACGAGGTAAAAAAATGGTAATTTTTCTGTAATATTTTTATGAAAATATCTTTCCTACGTCGTTAAATAGGCACATTTAAAAAAGTAGTTCCATATTCATATTACTATTTGTTTCTAGGAATTTAAAGCATGTTTAACTCGCGCCGTACATTTGTAAATTTTATTAGCTTCATATGTAAGTATAAAAAAAATTTAAGATTCCAAAAGCAAGCTTATATTAATTAAACATAAACTTAAAACTATTAATCTAAAACCCGTTCTGTGGCATGCCTGGTCCAAAAGTCCCCATCACACTCGCAGCGTCGCTGTATGGCGAATTGGCGATGGAGCTCCAGCTCTCACTCAGCCGCCGAACCATCTCTCTGAATAATTCGGATGCCTTGCTGCACCATGGTCCGGCTGTTTTCACAGCAACGGGCACAAAATCGTACGTAACCCGGAGTATTTGGCGTGCTTATGTTTGGCTGCACCTGCCGCCTTTGCCGCTTTGCTTATTATGATTTCGTTTTTTACTTATTTTAGGGATAAAAATAATTACGCTTGCAGACAAAATTATTTTAGTAGTTTTAAATTAAAAAACGTTTTTTTTTCTATTTTAATACTTCCGGGTAGAAGGCATGCTGTAGTATTTATCTGTAAATATCTTATTAGAATGATATAAAAATAAGTGTTCCGCTTGTCAAAACAAAGTTTTGCACGGAACACTAAAAACTGGCTATTATAATTTAATATTTTAGCGCAACCCTACCTTTACTGGGCTATCTCTTTCGATCGTAGGTCAACTCTCAAAATGACTGATACAATTATGAATCTCATACAAATAAAGATTGTACGCATTACAATGTATGGATATTTTGTAAACATTTGACATTGGTAACATGAGACCCGATAACAAACCGTATCAATGTCAAAGTGATATTTTCGAGTTAACACAACTATTTTACTTTACCTACTGCTGAATTTCTAAAAGTACAATACAATTTACCATAAAACGTTAGGGTAATTACTAGTTGCCTATTTTGAAGTGCCTAGAAAGCCCAATTAATTAATTAATCGACTTTCCTACAAAATTTGAGACGTCAAATGTAACCGACTAAATAAAGTAAATAATATAAATAATTGAATAGTTAGCAATATACCCGCTAGATATAGGTACATACATGTAACTTTCTATAATTGTGTTTTTATGTTCTATTATTGTTTTTGTTTTTTTGTGCCTTGCCTCTACCACCATTTACGCAAAAGTAGCTATATGGCGCAATATGTTATTAAATAAGTTGAATTTACCTCCCATTCTATTTATATCCAAGCGTCGTGCCATCATCTGACTGACATCTACATTAGCCCCTAAAAGCCTCAATTTCCCCCTAATTTCCCCTACAAACGTATTAAGGACATGGTAATTCGTAAATCCCGCGCTAATGATCAGCCGATGTACCCTCAACGCATGATTTACATACAAACTTGAGCTCGTTATTTACATCAAAATGTCTTAATTCGATTCAATATTGTTGGCTGTTATGACCTTTAGTGATTAAGAGTGAAGTAATGTACACCCGGTCCCACGATTACAGGCACATTTACATCGAAACACCTTAGAAGTAAAAGGACTTATGTTTGTATGAAAATCCTGGTCACGGCACCATTTTGTAACTGAGCCTCCTAACAGCTACACACCTTTGACAATACAAAATGTCAATCAATTCGCGAACCTATTGCTTTGAGTTAAGGTTGTCGTGTTTATACATGTGAACTTAATAGGTTTGCGCGAGTGATATCAGAATTAAGTGGTAACAGGTGGTTTCCGTGTTACTTGATGTAGGATCATTAGGAAACCAGTCTGTATAGGTAAGTACAATTAATGTAAAACATATGTTGCAATGTTGGGAACTAGATACTTTGCCAGAGACATTCCAATTTACATTCATAAAGTTAAGTAACACATATCTTAAACTTATACGTGTTTGAATTTTTTTGATTAATACATTTTTTAAATAAATACATTTTGAGAATTCTCTAAAACATTAATTAGGCATTAAGACTGGAAAATTGATGTTAAGGTAAAAAAATCATTTAAGTGAAAGTATGTCTCCATCAATCCAATATCACATTATTAAAGCCCACCCTTTGGGATGAAATAAGCTACACACTCGGAAAGATTTATTAAATAAAATTTTTGGCTTCGATCTTTGTTATTATGCAGTAATATTTAGTAATTAAGGACATGCTTCATATAATAAATACTTTGCTCAATTTGACATCTGCGTCTTAAAAGCGGTAATTAGAAAAAATAACACGTAACCCACTATTTTACCTATATAATTCACATCGTGTTATATAACAATATTTCACATATGTTGATAATTTCACAACTATACTTAAGTACGTTGTTATTACAAATTTCTAGGGTAAGTAATTTAGGCCTCTTAATTACCTAGATAAGCCATACCCGCGAAGTGACGAATTAAGCTCCGTTGAAATCACGACATGTAAGTTAAGGTGACGTTCGGAATGTCGCATCACTTATGCAGCTGCGGGCGGGTCCGAACGTCACCGTACGATCCTTAATGTTACCCATATAAACTAGTGCCACTGTTACTTTGGTACGCTGTCAAGTGTCTAGTAGAGCGTTTGAAATAAGTAAGTAAATTCATAGGTCATATATGTATACATCGGGGTTTTTGGTGCGGGAATGATTTGAGTAAGAGTAGAGATAAACAGATATGTTAGTCTGAGAAAACATCATATTATGCCCAACGACCTCTCTGTGAATTTTATACACACTACGATACAATTTTATTTTCACCACACAAGTTAGTAAAGATCCTCTTTATCTTTCAAAAACGGAAGAGAAAATTGCATTTTATCAACAAGAGTGGCAAAGTCATTTGATGCAAATTTTGAGTTGATTTTTGATGTCGGCGAGTGGAATTAACTTTTAAATGATTATTATTAATGATAAAATTAAAAAACGTTAATTTGGATTTGATTTGTAATTTTGTATTGTAGTTTTTTATATTTAAACAAACTTTGCTCCCATGTGTGTGTGTGTTCCACATGGGAGCAGTTTGTTTACATATAAAAAAAATATTATTTTTAATTTAATCTTTTGAATAATTAATTATGCATTCGTCATTAGGTAGAACCCTGCTAGATTACATTATGTTTGTTAAGTCAATACCTACTCTTTGGCTAATGTCAAACATTCCCGCACCGAAAGGCCGATGTATGCCATATCACGCTGCAACCGGTCGCATATATTCAACCAATCACCTAGGAAAACAGATTAGACCCATCCTTGTAGTGTGATAACTGCAACTTGCTTTTATTATCGCCTTGAATTATCTTCACTCGATAAACGGGCATGACAGTGGGCTTATTACCTCTACGTCTCTTTGAAACATTCAGAAGCAACTCCACTACAAACACTATAATGCTGGCCGCGTACATAATACCTATAAATATGAAGGCACCCAATAAATGCCGAATACCTAGAGACACTACTTTGCTTGTCCCATCCACGCCTACAGTGCGAATAAACAATTCTTGATTCCATTTTTCTATAAGCCCATTTTCGGATACACTGCGTATAATATTGTTAAATCGTTCTAACATAGGAAACCAGCGCCGTGCAAGCAATACTACACCGTATTTGTAAAGATTGTTGCCTTCTTTAAAACAGTACAAAAGGTGCTCTCCTTTCCCTAATTTCTGATCCTGATATTCCGCCTGACGACGCGATGCCACTACGGCGAAATTCCTCTCCAAAGCCGCCCGTTTAATCCCTTCAGAGAAACTCGTCGAGATGTATTTGCGATACAAATAAAACGAACTCGCGTTATTAGTCTCAAAATAGGATCTGTAGATCGCTCTGCCTCCCAAAGGAATGCCGGACTGGATGAGATCAACCTCAGAGCTTATCTGCTTCTCGTATCGCGGGTGCATTAGAAAAGTTCTCAGAAACGACTCGTACGAAATGCTCATGATCATACCAAAGAATAACCAAGCAAAGATTAGTATCCGGAACGTTGCCGTCTTTGGTTTAAACGATGCGCCCCAACCTAGTATCATACTAAACGTGTATAGCAACGAATTAGTCGGTAGTTTTGTCACTTTTCTATCATTCTCTCTGTAATAAATATAATGAAAAATTATTCCCATTGTGACTATGCTCAGTAATGTGGCCACCCACGTCGTCCATTGAAATATAATCACCAAATTGTTCCAAGTCGACGCTTGGGCAGACTTGGGCACGCACCACGTCATCTCATCCTGCGTGTAACTCACGGTTGGATGAAACCACTTGCGGATGGTCCTCGTAACTTCTATGTCACCGATCACCAAATCAACCGAGTCATTCCGTAGAATTTCGTAAGCGCCCGTCGCCGTCCCGTTCGGGTAAATGAGTCCCCAATTTTCCGGTACGTCAGACATTCTCACAATCAGACTCATGTTTGCGAACTCGCTAATCAGTTTCACTAGATTGATTTCACCGCCTTTTTGGAATTCGTAAGCTTCGGGGTAGGGAGTGTTTGTTAATTGGCGGACCGGTGGCATTACATAAGGTTCCGAGATAATGGCTTGTGTCACAAGAGGACATTTTTTCATGTTAAGTGGAAACATTTCTCTCTGAGCATTCTTGTGTCTCACAATGCTATTTTTACATGTATCTAGAATATAAACGGAATTGCATTCACCTCCACAATTCGTATCGCTATAAGGCGCCCACGTATACGAAATCAATCCTGCATCGTCTGGGGAATAAATAAAGACTATGCTTTTCAGAAGCTTGTATTCTCTCAGTTCGTTGATAAATTTCTTTGCGATTGTTTCACCATCTTCATCTGGCAACAGTTGATAATAAATAATAGCTTTAGCTAAAGGATTCCAAGTTGGCAGCTTATTCAGCTGCAGAATGTTTCTTACGAGCTCAGATTTGTCTTCCAAAATCAACATATAATTTTTAGCTTTCTCAGGGAAATGGGACGCGTTAGCATGTTTATAGAATGAATCTTTTACCATAACGGAATATTTAATGCCGCCGTGGATGGTGCGCAATAATAGCATCTGCGTCGTAGAAGCATAAGAGTTAATATTGATTATGACGATGCTTCCGCTTAGAGCTTTTTTCTCTACAAAATATTTTGCGGACAATTTTAAGACGCATTCGGCAGTGTCTTCTATTTGTACTGAATCACCAGATGCCGTTAGCATAGAATTCTCGCTTTTTACAGTGACAATGTGAATAAAACATAAATATGATGCGAATAATGTGGAGTGCATCTTGGTTGTGTGGCGGCGGAGCAAAAAGACTCAAAGGAATCAGAGGAAAGGCCTTTTATTCTCGTTTATGAGTGAGCTCCCGTTTGATGTTGGCAGCGATGTGCAACTGTTACATTATTATTTGAAGCAAGATAGCTCGTATTTTATTTACTCTATAAACAAGATGAATTTTAATGAAAATGCAGTGTTGTTTATTCAATACGGATTCGTACAGCGTTTTTGTGCATGAACGATATCTGCATTAATGAATACGTTATTTCTTATACAGTATTGTTGGATAACGTTATGTACTCTATAAATGAGTTAATGTAATTGAATTTGTAATGATTTTAGTAATTTTATTTATAATTCAAATGATTTTTTGTATTTTAAAAATGACATTTACTTCTTTTGCGATATTTTAGTTTTGCTTGACATTTTAATGATGATTCTAAATTGCTTAGATTGACATAAATTTTTGACACGTTTTTGTTTTATACATACTTATTTATAGCTTTAAACGAGCAATTTTTATATATTTATATATAATTCGGGGATCTCGAAAACGGCTCTAACGATTTCGATAAAATTTGCTATATGGGGGTTTTCGGGGGCAAAAAATCGATCTAGCTAGGTCTTATCTCTGGGAAAACGCGCATTTTTAAGTTTTTATATGTTTTCCGAGCAAAGCTCGGTCTCCCAGATTACATACTTATTGGGACAGAAAATTATTTTTATTTATTTTATATTTGTTAGTATGTAATGTTTGGCATGCGGTCGAATGCTGATAGCGACCCTGCGGCACGCCATCTAAGGCGGATTCGGCACTCGTTGGTGGTTTTAGACGGTAGTCCTCTAGTTAGTCCGTCATCCCTCCTGGTTCCCCCGGACCAAGTGGCATGCGTAAACGCATTTCCCCAACGTTAATGTAATGTTTGACGATCATGATAATAAGATAAGCAAACTTTGGCATTGTTGCAAATTTATAGTGTAATTTTTATCCTGAAATAAATAAATCTAAATCTATATTATAAAGAGTTCCATTTTAATTTGGTTTGATTTGGTTTGGTTTGGTTGGTTGGTGATGTATTTTTTCGAACAAGATATTAATAATTGACGGACATTTTTGACCACATAATTTTTGTTTTCCACCTTTATATCGGTATAAATGCCAGTTGAGTAGCGAAAAATTGCCCGAATTTCAATACAATACAATAGGTACAGGTTGTCTACATCTGAACGAAATAAATTGTACCAATTTGTTGACATTTCGGAAAAATTATCATGGCTGACATTTGTATAATAGGGCTATCATTGGCAATAATATCTCTTAACATCGTAACTAACTTTACCTTGAACTTCTAACTCTTTTTCTAGTCTTTTTGTCAGTTTTATTTACATTAACTTGAAAACATATGTCATATATTAAATATTAAGTTTTTTGCCAAAAAAAGAATTTTTGATACAAGCTTTTATCGCTAACTGTATTTCTCTTTCAACAGGCAATTAATACTCGTCGAGACAATTAGGTTGCGTTATTTTATTACAGAGTTACTGCGGCCATCAGATAAGCTCGATGGTACCATCCATACTAATATTAATATTATAAATGCAAAAGTCTGTCTATCTGTCTTTCTGTCTGTGTGTTCCCTCTTCACGCTTAAATCGAATCGATTTAGATGAAATTTGCCATAGAAATAGGTTGAGTCCATGAGAAGGACATAGGATAGTTTTTATCCCGAAAATCATCCCTTAAGAAAGTAATAAGCGGGGTGGAATTGAGATAATTAATGAAGTGCCTGCTAATTTGTGTGCATAATATGCTCAAATTGAATGATTGCTATGAGAATTTTTCCAGGCGCTATACTTACTTTAGCTGCTGTTACTAAGTCCACGCAGACGAAGTCGAGAAAAGCTAGTAATATTATAAGGTGGAGAGGACTGGACCCAACCATCTGCTGCGTCCTGCAACACCGTCGACGCTGGTCTATGTGTCCCGTCTACATTACCTTACGAAGGTCGATGACATCGTAAAATATGTCCGAGTCAAGTCCGTATTCGTCCTGAGGATCGTGAAGTTGGAATCTCGACACAGTGTGAATTTTAATTCTTTTGTGGTGAGCGTTCCGACTGAACATCTAGCGACATTCACCAAGGAGGAGTTTTGGCCGAAGAGTGTGAAGTACCGGCGGTTCCGCGGCCGGCTCCTGACACTGTGGGGTTGAGAACTGCATCGCAGCCATAATAAAATTGTGTGTTTTAGTTTTAGTTTTTATTTTTATTTTATAATAATAATGCTAGTTTTAAGGTACTTATTGCCTATGACATGACTGTCTGAGTGAGCTTTCTGGAACTTATGTACGAAATACATATAGGGTGAAGGAAAGCATCGTGAGAAAACCGGACTAATCCTAAGAAGGTCTAGTTTCTCCCTTGGGTTGGTAGGTTAGATGGCATTCGCTTTCGTTAAAACTAGTGTCTAGTCGCTTGGGATTAGTTGCCAAGCGGACCCCAGACTTCCATGGGCCGTGGCAACAAGCCGGAACAACGAGAGGAAGATGACTTTGATCTTGCAGTTGACGTTTCAACTAGCTATCGGTACGAAAAAAAAAAACAAATTTCAAAATCTCGCTGTCATTATATATGATTTTGTTGTTGTCTGCGTAACTTCAACTCTCGTGAGTCGTGCCCATTCCTTTAAGAGTATTGGCTGTACTTATGAGATAGCTGGAAGTGAAATAAAACACGCGCATTATGTAATTTACATGGTATTATTTCAAATTCTGTCACTTGTACATTTAAAACAAAACTTGGTCCGACCAAAGTCGAGTTTGCAACAACTTGGGGTGAATAACAAACATAATAAAAAAAAACACAGCAATTTTCTTAAAACACAGTCACGGTCGAGGTTATAAAAACTATTCTTATAAATAGAAATAATATTACTTACACTAAAATGCGTATATTCAAATGCCAACAAAGAGGTAAATAGAACTGTTAATAAAAATGCTGATGTCATACGAGCTTCAATAACGGTTAAGTACTGAGGCACTTCAATTAATTCTTGATACAAAGCTAATATAACATATATATGTCGTGTCTTATAAGAAAATTGCATCAATAATCCTTAATATCCCGGTACAAATCATCAACCTTATTAACTTTTAAATTTTACACTAAAATTGACAAAACAAATTGTTGTTACTAACATTTTGTGCCGTAAAACGAGTGTGATAATCATACCGTACAGTACCGCTTAAATTCATTAATTACAATATCATAATCGTTAACTATTTACAATAAATGCAATTTCAAAGACCTATGAACCTGTGCTTCATAACAATCTATATAAATATGTTTTTCGTCTTAATTTAAAGCTAATTCAAGGTTTTTTTTATATAATCGGAAAGAGGAAATGGGACGGTGGATGTACACTCTAGTTGTAAAAATATAAGTAATTTATTTATAACGATTTGAAGAGGAAACTGCATGCAATATAATAGATTATTACTAGAGGACCAAGGATAGCTCCTTGTGGCACGCCACCTGAGATACTCACTAACAATCTTTAAAACATGCACTGAGTTTTCAAACTGCAAGAGAAATATTATAGAAGCGCCTTGTGTAATGGCAAGTTATATAATTATAAATATTTGAAAGTCACTCGCAACTTTCATTTATATTATTATATTTAAAGCTTTTAATAAATCCAAACTGAACATTTGCAACGTGTTGTAAATTTCTCTATAATTTTTTTAATTAGGCCTATTAGTCTAAGGGGACAGTTGCAGGTTGAGCAATAAAAAGAAATTGGCAATGTGAAACACAAAATGTCTTTCTACTTTCCATATCAAATCTACAAGCTCATACTCGATTGTTAACTATACGCGTTCTACGTATTTTACAATACCCTTCGGAGTATCTATCAAGCGAGTTTCGACCTTAAACTTGAGTGATTATGATTCCTTCTCTAATCTCCTGACACCGCGTCTCACTTATGAATAAAAGTGTACAAGACCTAATAATATAGGAAAGAGATATTGAAATTTTAAAGTACGGTAGTCTTCATTTGATCGATATGCTTCATTTTCATGATGGCAGCCAAAATTATCGATATATTGATTTCGCTTGAATTCAAAGGGCAGCATAATAATGTTTGATTTCACCTGTATTGCTCACATTAGTATGATACTTTTAATTTACACTGAATTCAAGCTATTAAAATAGCTCTCTTCTAATGTAGCATAGTTTTTTATCGTCAACATGAAAATTATGCTTCCATTTTTACGTCCACTATCTTTACAATTGTATTAAAATAACAATTTGGTTTTGATGTCATTCAAGCGATTTACTTTATCCTTAGATGTATGTAATTAATATTACCGAAGGCAAGTTTGATAGAAAAGTTATTTCACGTAAACAGTATAAAGATAAGCTAAGAGTACAAAAAATTTAAGTAGTAACAAATAACAATATAACAAAAACACTACAAAACTTAAACAAAACACCAACGTCAACCTTGTAAATGCAATTCCATTTTAAACTAGACTTAACTTTGACGTATTGATCTTAAAAATTGCACATTAGATCGCACAAGTGACTATAAACATTACAGTAATTAATATTTACAACACTAAACACTTGCGTATTAGTCAGTACTTCATCTTATTATATCTTCTTATGCATTAAAGCAACTTAATCATTATCATTACATTCACTATCTTGTTTCCTTTCATGAACGTACCCTGCGAGGTTGAGGATCGAAGCAACTACGGGATTCGTGATACAAATTCATACCTCTAATCTACAATCTTTGATATGTCCAGAGCATATCACAAACACAATGGTGGTCGGTGGAATTCTGAGCAATCCTAGAATTCGAGTCAAGAGCGTGAGATGCAAAATGAAACTAACACGTCCAATACTTAGGGTTGATTTCTAGCCTGGCAAACCAATTTCATCAGTAATAAAGGCGGCAAATTTTAAAGGCTCATCCCATAGAGTTTTTGAATTTCGCGACGTTTATTATTGACAAATTAGATTACCAAACAGTTAACAAATTATCAAAAACACAGTTTGAACACCACCCTCTTCCTCACATTTTAGAGTCGCATAGAATAAAGTCTCGGTCAAAGTACGCTTTCGGTAGCGTCCAACGGCTTTCTGCGGGGCGTGCGTGCCTCTAGCTTCCAAGCGTTTTGAGCTGACGCGTGGCGGTCGGCGTCCACGATCGGAGCGTGCGTTTCGTGACCGCTCGGATTATAGCGTTTTCGCATTGTCCGATCGGATATCGGATAGAAGTAAAATGTAATATATTTTTCTGTACCTATTTATTTAAGCGCTGTAGGTGCAGACAAGGCTAATCTTATTGCGGTGTCTAGGCCTGAGGCTGGGGCATGGTCACATGCACTTCCCTCTCCACACATGGGTACCCTTCGCGACAACAGTGTCGTTTAGCTGCTTAAGTTGTGTTACGAGTAATTATCATTATTGTTTAGTTTTAGTTTTAGTAGGGATATCTGTTTAAGTTCCGATTACAACGCTGTCTTAAAATTAATGCCTGAACTCCTAGTGGGAATTGTGTTTGGATGCATGCTAAACCTATCATTTTATAATCTTATCTGTGTATTGTCACTGGCCTGTATCTGTTTTTTTCCCCAATAAAGAAAATAAAAACAACTCAATGCGGGTGGCTGTCGCTCTTCGTCAGGGTTACGATGTTGATGATGATGTTGTGTGCATCTGCGGCACTGGTTGAGAGTAATGGTCATCATGCGTCGAGTTGTCGATGTGTGGGGAGGTTTCCACGCTACCATGTCTTAGATGACATTGTGAGGAGGGCACTTTTGTTTGCAAATGTGCCGTGCGTGTTAGAACCTCCGGGCCTAAGCCGATCCGTCAAGATAATTTTTGTTTGTGTGTACATGCATATGTATAAGCACACAGCACAAGCAAACAGTATCATATGGTATATATGTGCATACATATACACCATATGACTGTTTGCTGTAGTGTGCGTGACCGCCGAAGTAGGCGCGGCACGCCGTTGCAAGTACGCCCCGCGGCCCAGCATTGTAGATGTATCCTACATCCGATATCGGATCGACAATTTGAAAACACTGTTTACATTCGTTTAACATTGAGGCCGCACGCGCACGCGCACGCGTACGCCCAACTCTCGTCCCCGGCCCTCTAGACGTACCACTCCTTGATGCCGTCCCTCTTGACGGGCTGCGCGGGCGCGGGCGCGGGCGCGGCGTCCCGGTGGAGCGGCAGCGGCTGCAGGTTCCGCGCGGCGCCGCCCGCGCCCGCGCCCGAGGGGGCGAGGGCTCCGCTTTGGTAACTTGAGTGAGCCTGGGAATAGACGATCAATTAAAACCATGGGAATTCACGAATACTGACTGACCCTCTTGGAAGGCCATTAGACAGTTCATTAGCCGATAATAGACCTGGTTGCCCGGCAACACGGCGCTGACTCCTTGCCGGTAGCTCTTGTCCTCTGTGACCTGATATCAAAGATAGATATAACTCCGTAATAGATGGATACAGTGTAAGGAAAAAACGTGCCTCGAAAATCAAGAAAATTTAATTCTCGTTCAGAGGGCGCTACTAGCTTTGGCCTACTGTCGTATAGATGGCGTTGACGGTTTCGTTTGTTATTTAACAATTTGAACGCATATCAGTGAAAGAACATGGGTCAAAATCATAAAAATAATGCAAACAAAAAAAAATCATTTATCCATATTTAAATACATTTTATCGTCGAAATAAATGAATCTTCGTATTTTTATAAATCTTCATTTTTAGTTTTAAAGTGTGTCAACAGATGGCAGTGAATTTACTGGGGTTACAAAATTTACTATGACAGTACCGCTCTAGTATAAGTTACTCTATGCCTGGTATGATGGGTCCAGTGTTATTTACGTATACATGATGTACTACACTATAATCATCATTCTCTGACACTATACCTGGTTGCCTAGCAACGAGGCGCTGGCTCCTTGCCGGTAGCTGTTATCCTCTGTGAACTTGCACGATGGATCCAGTGGATACACGATGTTCTTTACTACTATTAGTTTAATTCACTATACCTGGTTGCCTAGCAACGCGGCGCTGGCTCCTTGCTGGTAGTTCTTGTCCTCTGTGACCTTTCACGATGGATCCAGTGGATACACGATGTTCTTTACTACTATTAGTTTAATTCACTATACCTGGTTGCCTAGCAATGCGGCGCTGGCTCCTTGCTGGTAGTTCTTGTCCTCTGTGACCTTGCACGATAAATCCAGTGGATACTCCATGTTCTTTACTACTATTACTTTAATTCACTTTACCTGGTTGCCTAACAACACGGCGCTGGCTCCTTGCTGGTAGTTCTTGTCCTCTGTGACCTTGTACGATGGATCCAGTGGATACACGATGTTCTTTAATACTATTAGTTTAACTCACTATACCTGGTTGCCTAGCAACGCGGCGCTGGCTCCTTGCTGGTAGTTCTTGTCCTCTGTGACCTTGTACGATGGATCCAGTGGATACTCGATGTTCTTTACTACTATTACTTTAATTCACTTTACCTGGTTGCCTAGCAACGCTGCGCTAGCTCCTTGCTGGTAGTTCTTGTCCTCTGTGACCTTGTACGACGGATCCAGTGGATACACGATGTATTTCAGTACTATTATCACTATTAGGATGATTGCTATCAGTACTGATGCTACTATGCCTGGAAGGGAAAGCAGATAAAATCATGAGCATTTATTTCATCGGAAAATATCACCCATTCAAAAGTTAACTTAATGATTAACATTCTCACCATTCTCAGTTAAGGAATGGGATTGGAATGGCGCCAACATAGGTTTTAGAGTCCCAAAAACAAAGGGTTTATGGGACCCAACACATTCCACGACTCTTCTCTTTCCGAAGAGACTATAACTATCGGTCCTAAGTAAAGTATCTAATTCGTGTTTTATTTGGGAATTTTATGGCCTGGATTAAAGACAGGTAAAGCCTATGCTGGCGCCATCTATTCAGATCTGTGACAGTTGCCAACTCCATTGTGTGCCAACCAAGTATTAATAGCTAAGTACGAGTATAAATAAAATTATAACATTTCCCGGTTTTACTCAAAATCTTTTAGTAAAAATCTTGTAGGACTTAGACAAATTTTTAAGAGCTAAATGCCTAAATACTTTCAAGTTCAGTGTCAACTGTCATCTAAGAAGGTGAACCCCGTTCTTTTTGCCTATACTCTATCCCACTCCTCGTATACTTTGAATAGGACATGCCACTAAAACCCTAACTTAAGTACCCACTTTTATATACAGTATGTCGTTTGTTTTATGTCAGGACACCAACTGTACAACGAGTATGGTGTGCCTTTGAGTTAGTCTTAGAAATAATAAATTACAACCAAATCAACCGGGCTAGCACATGATTGGCGCGAGAGTATCTCGCCGCGACATAGACTACCCGTCCCCCTTCAATTCATACAGTAATAGACGGGTAGTCTATCTCGCGGCGAGATACTGTCGCGCCAATCACGTGCTCGGCCTACAGGTGACTCACCAACAATAGTAGCAAAGAACTCCGACTCAGGCGTCACAATCCTCCCCGAATCCGTTGTCTTCGGCAGATACCACTTCGTCGTCGCCTCATGCTCATACCCGTTATATTCGTTCCTCTCTTCGGCTCCGTTCGTGGGTGTTCGGGAGTCGATGTCGTTCTCGTTGGGGTCTGGGTATTCGGGGAGCGGTTCTTCTTGAGTCGTGTGAGAGATGTCGTCGGGCGTGTGGTGGTTGGGCAGGGATGGAGTGAAGTGGGGGGCGGTGTGATCTGTGATCAAGTTGGTTAGGTTAACGTTTTGTTCGCCCTGTATATTTTCTATTTTGCCCGCGCGGTGTTTATTTTGTGAGATGCTAAATGAAAATCAGAAGATCACAAGACAAGATTGGTAACGCGAACTACGTACTGCAATAGTAAAACTATTTCGGTGGTTGAGTAAGAACTATTAGAGCCCTGGTTTTTGGATCGCGCCATATTGTTTATGTCAACTTGAAAATTTCAAAATAATTTGATGCTATGCTAATACGTGTACTGCGTCAAGCGGAGACTGTCCTTACCATCGGTAGGCGTCGTCTTCTCCGGCGTTGTAGCCTCGACGGTACCGGCGTGCATATTGCCATGGTCAGGAGGCGTGGTTCCTTGGCTGGAGCGTGTCGAGCCGTGGGCGGCGTCGGTGGAACCGTCCGTGGAACCTTCTAGAGTCTTGGCGTGTTCGGTGGAAATGGCGGCAGTGGGTGATGTCATACCATGGGTACTTGAGGCGCCGTTGCTGAAAAGAATATTGAATTTAGAAATGAATATAATGTTAAGACTGTCGGCCCGATTCGAGCAATGCTTATGAGAATTCACAGCGGTACGATACCGATCTGTCGGTGTCAAAAAACACATTTGTTCAACAAGAAAACGTCCGGTGTAACTTCTTAATAAGCATTGTTGGAAGCGAACCTTTAGGCCCCACGTTGGGCGCCACTGTTACTGTGTTAGACAAACTCAATGTTGAAAGTCGGACTTTGAAAACTCAAAGCCCTACCCTTAATTACCCTAACTCTTATTTACCCTTTCAATTATAGTCTGGCAAACACAACTTGTCAGTAAGTAAGAACCAGGAAAATTTTCATCCCTTTCGTCTGGGTGCTAGTACTAGCGTAAGACAAAGACAGTATGATTCTCTCTATGATTGAAATGAGACAATCCTGGGCCAAACTCGTATATTTGTTAACCTTGCAAAGGGTTGGCCTCGAAGCCAATGCAATAAAAAATTTTGGCTATTCCCTAAAATAAAATAAATCTGACTGCCTACGCAAAAAGTCGGGTTTAAATTGAAACAAAACCTTACTGAGAGAGGTAGGTATTTAAGTAGTGGATAACTTACGTGGTCATGGGGTGTTCTGGTTCCGTTATCTCCTCTCCATTTGACCCTGAGCCTTCGATACAGTCCTCGTCGTCGCACGGCTTCATAAGCTTTCCACTCGTGTCACCCTGCCAAATTAAGTTTTTATATGTACATATGTATAAATAAATAAATAAATATTCAATCAATGTTCAAATCGACCTAATACATTCAGCATCAAAGTAGCGGATCAGACTACGTGACTAAAGTATCTGCCATTCCCAAACAGCTTTTTAGCTTTGTCCCAAAAAAGACCCAGCATATTGGTAATCTTCCAACATTCCAGACATTCCAGTATTTTATCCTGATAATACGAGTAGAACAGTACCTTATACACTCTGGACGGTGGTCTTCTCGTAGAAGGTACGTAAACCGGCGTGATCAGGTCGTCTCCGCTCCCAGCATCAGGCAGCACACAGGCATCTTCATCATCATCTCTACATCCAGACCCAGCGCCGGAGTAGACCAGCTCATCTAGCACACCCGGACCGCCATAGCCTGATGGTGGTGTCTGAAAATTTTTGATGTAATGTTTAAAAGAATTTCTGCAGATTTATCCATTGTGCAACAGAAATTGTTACCTCCTTTGAGAGCTATTTAATTATTAACTTGAACACAAAGTTAAAATTAAAAATTAAAATAAGCCAGGAAACAGACGTCACCTTCGGAGTGCCACAGGGAAGCGTCTTGGGCCCGATGCTTTTTCTAGTATACATTAATGACTTGACAAACCTCCAAATAGACAAGGTCAAGTATTTTTAAACTAACTGGAGACCACGCATGAAGAGTCATGATTACACAGATGAAGTTCAGGCGAAGATTACAAACACGGTCGTTTGTAGAGATCTTCGAGGAAGTACTACGTCTAGTAGACATTTTTCTGATGTAATGTTGATGAAAGACAATGTTGAAATCCGACTATTCTTAAGTTTTAGTCTGATAACTAAGCCAGAAGCGACCGTTCAAATTGTTTTGTTCTACACGTCACCACTTAAGTGCTTTCCTGCTTCAACACTGTCATTTAAATTTAGTAAACCTGAGTTTTGTCGTCTCGGCTCTTCTCCGATGTTGACTAAATCATCCTAACCTAACGTTACTGGCGTGCTAGCAGTTATTTACTATACTTGTTGCATTCTATCAAAATTTCTCGCTAATGGCGAGATAACTCTCGATCAAAGACCCTTGCCACTGCCACTGTCATTTAAGCCTTGCATTCAGAACTTTATCGTTAGTTTTATCCTCGGTATACTAACCTGTTGCATTCCATTAATCCACCCTTTATCAAGCGGTGATGTAGCTCTCCTAGCATCTCCTCTCACAGACACGGAAGCATCTCCGGCGGCGGCGAGGTCCAGCACGCGCACGCCGTCAACGGCGAGTCCGGCTACAACGCCGCTGAACGTGCGCGCGCCGCCCGCGCCGCCGCCGACGGTGATGGCCGACATGCTGTTAAAGATTGTTGATTGTTGGCCGCCTGGAAGAGAGACAGGTGTCGATTTAATACGCGTTCTTTTCCTAACAAATTAATGTCAAAAGGTTCATTTGGTGATGAGCACTTAATGTAATTATGTTCTGTTTCTCTGCCTTTGTTGTCTGTTCATGTTCGTACAGGTTTGATCTTCTTTATTGTAAAGTTAAGCTCATTCGGAAGAAAGCTATGTTTCAACATAGCAGAAAAGTAGCTTACGAAAGAAAAGAAGAAGAAGAGAAGTAACCGCAAGAAGTAGTCATCCTCCTCTTTCGATACTCTGCGATACTTAAAAAGAGATGATTTGGAGTGAAGCTAATAGGAGCACAACTGGGGATCAAGATTTGACAACATAATATATTTAACTTTGTGGATGCTGGATATTAACCACATACTTGGATAACTATTTGCGATGCAGCTCTGCTGCCTTATGAACATCACCACATCACTATGGATGTATATCTAACCTTGTGGATGCTAAACGTTAACAGCACAGTTATCTACCTAATGAACCTCATCACATCACTATGAATGCATAATATCTAACCTTGCGGATGTCTGATGTTAACAGCATAATTATCTATCTGCAACGCTGCCCTACTTCCGTTCCTCGTAAACCTGGCGACGTGGTAGGCTCCATCATCGACTCTCGCTGTCTCATCTCCTAGCGGATGGTCGCCGCCGCCGACGTTGTACACCATGAAGAGGTTGCCGCGGATCTGAAACGTTAAGATTGTATTTTGTCGTCTTTTCCCATCTGGATATCCTGTACAAAGACCTCGTTTATATTACAGCCGAAACGTTCGCGGAAGGAAATACCTTTAGAACATTACAATAACATGATAATGAGAACAACGAAACTCGACAATGAGTTTGCGATTTTGTCCTTATTGCTAGATCTAGAACTTGTTCACCGGTGGAGGCGGAGTTCAGAATTACAGGTCAGCAAACCTTTTCAGTTGGAAAACGATTCTAGGCTTAACAGAACTTACGATTTCCATCTGCATATAATCCTGAGTGTTGGAAGAGTCTATCCTCAGCAGTACAGCATCGGCTTTACTCGTAACGAAGCCGAGAGCTACGCGGTCGGTTTCGGTGTCTGCCACCGCGCTCGGTGGGAAGGTATACGTTAGGATGCCTCGCCCGGGACCGAACTCGTAGGCTATCGACTCTGCAAATACGCAAATTATTATTGGATTAAAATTTAATTCTTGATTTAAATCTATTGCCGCTTGCTAAAGAACAAATTATAAGAAAGAAGGTAAGAATCTTTCATATTGTGTGGAATTTTGTAACAATCTACGATAACTAAAGTGTAGTTTGATCGTATAGCAAACTGAATATCTCAAAAGAAGTAAACTGGTTAGAATTTTATAAGTGAGGTTACTTTTGGAAGCTATTTTTTCTGCATCAGGTGAACGCCGTAATAATAGAATCCATATTTAATTGTCCACACCTTTTAAATGAATACCCAATGTGCTTTAGTGATACAGTGGTAGACAAATTGACAACATACTGAAAAAAAAAACAATATGATAATAACGTGACGCACCATCGTAACAAGTTGGTCCAGTGAACGAAGTAAGGTCACAGTCACAGACGTAAGTCTTCCACTGCTGCACGCAGACACCCTTGTTTGCGCATGCGTTGTGTGTACACTTTGTCGGTCCTGAAATTTAAAAATTAGAAGAAATATTAGTGGTAATTTTTTCATACAAGCGTTCTCGACATTTTCCACTCTGGATTTTAGCCCTAGATCAATATTTTTTTATATGAGTTCAATATTACCATTACCTGTGTCTGTAAGTTTAGCTTTTTTGATATTCTTGTTTTTATAAGAAGTAAGTTAATTCAAACAGCTCTAAAAACGGCCTAATAAATGCGCCGTAACCAGACGCCTAGCATACAAAATTACGACACAAATAATGTCTTTCTCATTCCGTTCCCAAAATTTCGTTACCATTAATTAAGTTTTGGAGGAGGAAAATGTCGAGAATGATACCTCGATTTCTGATTTTTTTCCCCGGATCTCTGGACGAACCGTGCAATTCATTAAACTAATCAATTATATAATAACTGTTCAATACAATTTATTAAGAATCAATTTGGTTATAACAGTCAATCTTTCATACTCTAAAAATTATACTAAATTACATTACATTAAATCAAATATACAATTATACATCACAATAACAAATTACTCTTACTCTAAACTATATAGGTACTATCCTAGAAACTAACACTAATAATAATAAGTCACATTTCAGCCGTCCCGAAAATCGTCCCGCGACCCCCCCGATGCAACTGTTGAATTAAATTAAATTGTACGGTCAGAACCCGTACACCATTATGAAACTAGCAAAATTGAATCAGAAAATTTAATATAAATACCTTCACATCCAGATACCAGCGACGAACTAGGAACAACGGCATCTTCCATCAACGACGGAGATTCCCCAGGTAGATCCAGGCTGGACATGCAACCTTCGAACCCTTGTCGAGATAGAACCCCCACTGGTAGCGAGGAGTACATGTCCTTAGGAACCCCGCCTACATACAGGACGCTGTCTAGCTCTAACATTAGATTTGAACCTGAAAGGTAAAGTTAGAAGTTATAATGAAGGTACCTTGTCATACTGACTACATGGCTAAAAGTTAACTGATTTTGCTGACAAAAAGAAACAAAATTAAAAGAATAAAAGTTGTAACTTTAATTATACAAAAAAAGTTTTATGTTCGCTTTAGTTAATCATCGAGAAATGGTATAACCAATAAAATATAGTCTTGTTTTGTTTAGAATTAGGAAATCGATTCTTAAATATTGTAACGGCAAAGATCTGCAAGTAAAATAGAAATTTAGTTATCACACACTTCTGAACCCTCCCAAGATCAAGACAAAGAAGATGTTAAATAATACTTTTCACCATATCAACATTAACTGGTAATTTAATTTAATTTTCAAATTTTGGAATCTTTTGCTTGCTTGGTTATCAATATCAATATTAGCACGAGCGGTTAAACAACAACTTTGCCCCCTTGTAAAGAAAAATCGCAGATATAAAGATACAACCACAATCATCTCTTTGTAATAATTATGAGTTGAACGACATTACTTACTTGTAGTATGCATTTCTATATCATCGTCTACTTGCAGCGTGTGCATTTTCGGAGTCGGTCTTCTAACGGACACTGTGTGCCATCTGTTATCGTTCAAGAAATTCTTCAATTTATCTTTCATGGTCACCACGTTATCCCCAAGATTGAATACACAGTGTATATGGCCATTGACTAGCTCAATTGCTATAAAGTCTTGCTTCTTTCCACCATTATAGAACAACAGTCCATCCATCTCCGTTGTACGGAAGTAAAAATCTAAATATGTATTCCCATAAGCTTTCAGTAGTGGCAAACCTACGTAGGTATGCTTCGATTTAAATGTCACAGCTTTGTATACATTCAAAGAATCAGGTTTGACAAATGACCCAGTAAATATTATATTGGAATCGTGCTGATTAATGTTGTTATTGTTTCCATCGCTGCCCATTCCAATGGCTTTAGCTAGGTCTATATACTTCATGCCATTGAAGACAAACTTTTGTAGATAACCGACGAAGTTGGGCAACGTTGACGTCATTTGGATTTCTTCTTCAGGATGATACATGCCACCTAAATGGAGCGTCGATATTTCCAAAGTCGAAGCTTTACCTAAAATTGTTTCAGCTGCAAATCCAAAACCAATATTATTTAGCGATTACGAAATGAAACGTTTAGATACGGTAACACAACATTGACGTTGAAATAAAAAGAAATTAGCTCAACAGATTTCAGTTTACCGAGCATTTACAGTTGCTTTACAGTACATAAACTATACAGAGTTAGCATAAGTATTGTACATGATAGAAAGCCGGATAGAACATCAGATTATCTACAGGAGCATTTGTACACACTGCCATTCTAGTTGGAAAGAGCCATACTTCAAGATGCTTGTTGCTAGTTCTAGAGAATGATTGTCAAAATGAGCTGACTTTAGAAATATTCTTAATAGAATATTAACCTCTTTTGTTATTAGAATTTTAGCCGCGCGTGCCTTTGCCATTCAACTATCATTAACCTTAATTTAAAAGTATATATTCATATATAGGTTTAGAATCTTTAGCATCTGCAAAGTGAGATTATTATAGTAAACACATCTCATATAAATAAGAAAAAAATTGATTTATTAGAAACCGATTGCATACTAAAGATCCTTTTCAATTTAGAAAAAAGTTTTAAAATTTAGCACAATCACATAGGATACTACAGGAGAAAGTAAAGTAAACAAAGTCAGTCAGGGCATCCAACTAAAAGGTGAAGGTATCAAGTGCCAGCTAGAAACCAACGGAAAATAAGCAGCTAACTACATCTCTAATAGGACATCTAACACCAATAAAAAACGTTTTCGTATAAACGTCTTTTGTAAAGTAAATTTTATTAAACTTAACTATAATATTTGGTCTCACTCCGTTGTTCAAAATACATATAACATTATTATTGGTATTGTATTGTGTAATGTTAATGTTCTCGTAATTGTGATTTACTGTATATTTAGCATGTCTTGTATTAAAAGTGTGAGGTACAGGTTTATAGTGAGTATTTTAAATATAATGTCCACATTTTATTTTGTATTTGTGTCAATTCTGTTCGTAATATGACTGTCTCTATTATTATCATCTTCAAACACATGCTCATGCTGCGGAGTGAAACCAAAACCAACCTTATCTCCTTCTACATTGGGGTCAAAATAAAAGTGTGCGGGTGCTGTCCCGTGCATACGTACATAACATACCGCGCACAGGCTGCGCTCCGTCCACCTGGAGCTTAAGGTTGGAGGCGCGGCGCGAGAAACGAACCGTGTGCCAGTTGTCATCAGCCACGTTTGAGCCTGCTAGGAGATTCTGAAAAATACAAATGGAATTGACTAAGCTCTTGGTTTAAAAAAGTTTTACAAATAAAATAAGCTTGGTCATAATTAAAATGTCTCCAGAAACTTAGAATTTATTATTAAGTTTACTGTTGGAATACTTTTTACAATTTTCTAAAAATTATTTCTGGATTCTAGTTGACGGATAGATGCATAGGTATTCATAATTTTATCAATCTGCAAAATGTCCTTATGCCTTTCGCAGATGTCCCGCTTAGTAGAAGCATTTATATTTCACTCATTCTAGCCAAGAGGTAGCTAGATAGATCGATGCATAGAAGTCCTATATTTTTTATGCCTTCTGAAAAATTCCAGCTTAGCTGGAATTAGTGCTCATATTTAAAAAAAATCCTTTTCTCACCTTTTCCCTGTCCCCTAGCCGAACATTGGCTCGTACCCTCCCCGCGGCAACAACCAGCTCTATTCGATCCGCCGAATGCTCTGACGCCGTCCGCAGCAACAGCCCCGCTTTGCTGGTCTTGAAGCGGAGCATCAGCTCTTCGGTTTGTGTCACGTGTTCAGGTCCAAGTGCCGCCGTGAGGTGCTGGCTGCCGTTTAGGTATATTGTTGCTGATTCTGAAATGAAAGGACAGTATCCTTAGGCCGCGGACTGGACAGTGGACGCAAACGCGCGGCTCTCGGCGCGGCGCCGCTTGCGTCAAATCCGCGGAGTTAAACCCTGATTATGAGTACCCGACACATTCGAAATAGGACGCGCAAATTGTTACTTCAAATAAGTCAGTTTAACCGTTCTGGACCCTAGTTTAATAGTAGTCACAAGTTTTAACTACAAGAAAACAAGTAATTGCCTATTATTGATTTTTTATCCAATCAAAACGCCTAATAAATATACAATTCAAGGTTGACAGAAAACAGGAAGTTTCCTGTTATATATTGACATGTGGGTACATAGGAAGATCTGCGGGTACCCCCAGTTCGGTTCTGGCTAGCAAGCCAGCACACGTACGTAACATTCTGGCGACGGGATTTAATTCGGGAATCGCGGCTAAAAGTGCTTTAAACATAGTGTTTGAATGTTTAAAAGTGTTATTTAGTGAAATCAATAAAATGCCTCTAAAATTTAGTGAATTTCAGATGGACAAAGACAATTGGAAAAATTACGTGAATAGGTTCGGCTATTGTTTGCTCGCGAATAGTATTCAAACTGATGAGTTAAAAAAAGCGAATTTCTTTGCAGTTTGTGGTCGTGATTTATATGATCTCGTTGAATCGTTAATTTCACCGAAAAAGGTCACGGACATAACCTATACAACTGTAAAGGCCACGTTAGACGATCATTTTAATCCAAAACAAAATGAAATTGTGCAATCGTATAAGTTTCATATGAGGTGTCAATCGAGCAGTGAAAATATAAAAGAGTACGTGGCTAGTTTGCGTAAATTGGCTATAGAGTGCAATTTTACCGATTTGGATCGCACGTTGCGCGATCGGTTAGTATGTGGCATTCGTGATAAAGATGTACAGAAGCAACTATTGCAGCAGACAACATTAACTTTTGATCAAGCGGTAAAATTGGCGTTAACGGCTGAAACGGCGGACGCCGGAGTGATAGTCATGGCGACGCCAGCGACGGCAGCGACCTCTAGCGTGGCGCCTACTAGTACTACTAGTACAGGCAGTGACGAGCCAATGGAGGTTAATAGAATTAAAGCGAAACCGTTGGAACCGGGCAAAGATTGTTGGCGGTGTGGCAAAAGGCACGGAAATTTCTGTAGGTTCAGATATAGTAGGTGCTATGTGTGTAAAAGAATGGGCCATATTGCAGAAGTATGTTCGGATACACGAGACAAAAGTAAGTCAAAGGAATCAAGTCGGGTTAATGGATTGTATGAGGATGTCTTGTGTAATTTGGTGTCAAAAAAAGTGGATCCTTTTTATGCAAATGTGGAATTAAATGGTCGACTAGTCAATTTGGAAGTCGACACTGGAGCTGCATTTACCATGTTGAGAGAAAGTACAGCGAGGGAAATTTGGAATGGAAACATGCCAAGGTTGGATGAATCAAGTGTTAGGTTAACAACTTGGACTGAAAATCAGGTGGAGTTGTTAGGAGAAGCGGCAGTTGAGGTAAGGTTTAAGAATATACATACAAAATTAAACTTACTGATCGCAAGAGGCAATGGGCCAAATTTGTTGGGCCGTGATTGGCTTCCAGAGTTAAAGATTGATATTCATGGAATTTATAACATGAAATTGGAGGATGGAGGTATAGATACTTTACTGGAAAAATATAAAGAAGTTTTTCAGTCTGGGTTAGGGAAGTACACCGGCCCAGTAGTAACCATACCTTTGAAACCCGAAGCGAAACCAAAATTTTTGAAGTGTAGGCCGGTGGCGTTTGCAATTAAAGAGAGAGTGTTACAGGAGATTGACAGATTAGTTGCAGAAGATGTTTTGGAACCTGTCAGTCATTCTGAGTTTGCCAGTCCTATAGTACCTATCATTAAGAAGAATGGGAAAGTCAGACTTTGTGGGGATTACAGGGCCACAGTAAATATGGCTACTGAGACGGATACTTACCCTCTGCCAACTTTAAATGAAGCTTTTGCGGTTTTGCAAGGAGGAGTTATTTTCAGTAAGATAGATTTAGAGCAAGCTTACACCCAGGTGGTAGTGGATGAACCAACTTCAAAATTACTTACCTTAAATACTCCTAAAGGGTTATTCCGGTGTAAAAGGTTAGCATTTGGGGTTAAAGCCTGTCCTGGAATTTTTCAGCGCATGATGAGCAACTTATTGGCAGGTGTATCAGGAGCAGCGGTACTGCTGGATGATATTGTGGTCACCGGACACACAATAAAAGAACACAGTGACAGACTTCAACGCATCTTGCAGATCCTTAAGGAAGCCGGGTTGAGAGTCAACAAGGAGAAGTGCAAGTTTGGGAAGGCAAGCGTGGAGTTTCTAGGACATGTGATTGATGCCAATGGCCTGCATCCGTGTGGAGACAAGATCGAGGCTATAATGGAGACGCCAGCACCAAAAAATGTAAAGGAGTTACAGGCTTTTCTTGGATTACTGAATTTTTATGACAGATTTATAGCACAGAAAGCAACTGTAGCAGAACCACTGTACAAGTTATTGTTGAAAGGAGCCAAATGGGTATGGTCACCAAATTGCCAACAAGCTTTTAGTCTCTTGAAAAGAATGTTGACCACAGGGAACACATTAGTACATTATGATTTAAAGAAACCAGTGGTTATTACATGTGATGCTTCGCAGTACGGTCTCGGTGCGGTTCTGGAACATCGGATGGAGGATGGTTCTTTGAGACCAATCATGTTTGCTTCCAGGACGATGAGCTCTCATGAACGAAATTATTCGCAGATTGATAAAGAGGCTGCTGCAATTATTTTTGCAGTACAGAAATTTTACTCATATATTTTTGGCCGTAAGATAGTCATTCAGACGGACCATAAACCACTTTTGGGTATATTTGACCCAAAGAAGCCAATACCTAATGTAATATCACCCAGGATGTTAAGATGGGCCTTATTGTTAAACTCGTACGATTACGAGTTACAATATGTTGAAGGGAAAAAAATTGGGAATGCTGATGCCTTAAGTAGATGGCCTGGTCCTGAAAGCAGTGGAAAAGAAGAAGAGCTGCAAGAGGTGAATGTTTTGTTGCTCAATGAGACACCAGTTGAGTTACAGATGACGGCTAAGGATGTGGCTAAATTGAGTAGAACTGATGGTATATTAACAAAGGTGATGTTCTGGATTAGGAATGGTTGGCCAAGCAAAGTAGAAGAGAAATATAGAGATTATTATGTAAGAAGGGATGAATTAACAGAATACAATGACTGTATATTGTGGGGAGGTAGAGTAATTGTGCCTCTGAAGCTACGTGAAAGCGTTCTTAAAGAGCTCCACAGCAATCATGATGGTATAGTTATCACTAAAGCAATAGCAAGGAGTTATTTCTGGTGGCCTGGTCTCGACAGAGATATAGAGAGCTTGATACATAATTGCCAAACCTGTAAGGAAGTAAGGAATATGCCAGCCAAAGTGACTCACAGATGGATTACTCCACCAAAGGCTTGGTCTAGGCTGCATATTGATTTTGCAGGGCCTTTCATGGGCAAAATTTTCTTAATATTAATTGACTCATACTCAAAATGGCCGGAGGTAAAAATTGTTAGTGAGCAAAGTTCAAGTATGGTAATTAATAAGCTAGATGAGATATTTGCTGAACAAGGGCTGCCAGACACCATAGTGAGTGACAACGGGAAAGCGTTTGCGTCAGAACAGATATGTCAATATTTTAAACAGAATGGTATTAGACATATACTGGTACCTCCATATCATCCTGCGTCCAATGGACAGGCAGAGAGAACTGTCCAGACAATAAAATTGAAGTTAAAAAAGATGTCACATCTCCCATGGTCAACCAGACTGCAAAAGATATTGTATGGTTTGCGGACAACACCCAGTTCTGTCACTGGTAAGACACCCGCGGAACTCCTGAACAATAGACGTTTCCGAACTAAATTTGATAGGCTTCACCCCCTTTCGATTCAAGAAAAGGAGACAGAAGATATCCAGGAAAATGAAACAAAACGTGTGAGAGAATTTAGAGTGGGAGAGACAGTCTGTTTCAGGAACTATAGAACTGGGCCTAGATGGTTGGAAGGAACAATAGCCAAAAGGATTGGAGTGTTAAGATATAAAATTAAACAAGGAAATAAATTATTCATTAGACATGTCAACCAGATGCTTGGTTTTACTAGAAGTGACACAGAAGAAGAAAAACAAGCTGAAATCAAGGCAAGACCATCAAGTAATAGTAAAGAAGTTCAACAAGGGGAAGAAGAAAGAGAAGATAAGGGTTTTGGCACTATAAGAATCCCTCCACCGAGTCAGTGGGCAGAAATGATTGGTGTTAAAGGTCCAGAAGAGTGTGTAGTACTGGATTCGGATGATACAGTGCCTAGAAATGAACTTAACAGTAACAAGCGACCCCGGTCGAGTGAAAGCCCACCGTCCAACAGACCATCCTTGAAAAAGATAGCTCTCCAAGAATATGATAGTACAGACATTGAGTCTGGTAGTGGAGATGAGGAACATTATAGTGCAGATAGCCAATAGTTAGATAGTTACTCAATAATAACAAAAGACTATGAAAGCATGTTAGGGTATAAGTGAACAATATAGTTTAAGTGCATAAACAGTGTAGTGAAAAACTGACTATAGATATTGAATTCAAAATGTAGTGAAGTGTCATCTATCCAGAGGGAAAGGCATGTTATATATTGACATGTGGGTACATAGGAAGATCTGCGGGTACCCCCAGTTCGGTTCTGGCTAGCAAGCCAGCACACGTACGTAACATTTCCCAAAACAACGAAGTACGATTATTTTATCGGAATCATATCCCTGTAATTATAGAATTTTCGACAATTACGGCACCCCCTATATAGGGGGCGCCACTATCGCAATCCATCACAATCTGAGGGTCTTCCGCGAAACAAGAAAAACGAAATTTCGTTATCTTACCTCTCTATCACTTGCATATTCGAGCGATAAAGAGGCACATAACTAAATTTGTAAACAAACCGCCTTGATGCATCAATGTCATATTTTATTAAATATGTTTTAAAATATGTTTAGTTTAAGTTAGTTTTAAGTTTAATATTAATTTAATTTTTTTTAATTTTAATTTTAATTTTAATAATATGTAATTCTATGGATGTAATTAATCCGAAATAAAAGCTTTTAATTAATTAAATAATTAATTTATTATCTGTGAAACGTTGCCAAAAAACGGTTTAAGGCACAGTATGTATAAGTTACTCAATGGTTTACGATAGGCGCTAGTGCTACACTCTGGCGGCAGAACATTGAAATAATAACCCCTATTAATAACATAACGACTCTCTAGTTAGTCCACTTTTAATAATTTAAGGTGTGATTTAAAAGTAACATTTACAAGGTGCGGTCTGACGGGGGTGAATAATTTAAAAGTTCCACAGTTAGCTCCGAGCAATATATAACTAAGTATTTTAGTAATATAGCTCCAGCTTATAAAACAAACGAAATAGAGCAAAATCAAGTTTTGTATGAAAAACTTCAATTTGGTGCTTTTTTTTAGCTATGGTATCTGAAGCTACATAAACTACATAAACTAATTATATACCTTTATCCTATTGTAAGTACAAAGTTTCTCAGCAATCTAGCTGGTCGTTTTTAAATGAGAGCGTAATTTTACGTTTGTATGGAGAACCCAGCGTGCTGAGGAGTTATAAAAGTCCTTATCAGCGCTGGAAGTCGCCAGCAACATGCTGAGGTGAGACCATTTCGTGGCACTTTTTCTTTTTATTTATGTTTCTCTGTTTTGTATAACTTTCTATTTGTGAGTGCTAACGAATAAATTATTTCTATTCTATTCTATTCTATTCTATCTATTATATTCTTATTGACAGTTATTTTCGTTATTTTGAACTGAATTTGTTCTTCCTATTTATAGGAAAAGTATATAGAAAGTTTATATAGGGAAAGTGTTTTCATTGAAAAGAACCTAGCTTGTACTTAGCTGTAAAACTTGCAATCTCTCTTTAGTAGGTACTACTTGTATTACTAACCAACCCACCTCCTGAGTGGGTCGTTACCCACCTGTATAATTGCCACCAGATATACTTAAACATATGAACAAGGGGCTTACAGATATCTTGAATATGGCTTTAATTGGCTAAATCTAATTGGTATATTCCCAGAAATCGAACATATCGGAAACCGTTATCTTCATTAATGTCAAATACCAAATTGTTCCACAAAACGGTTATAACCTAGGTTACTTTAACGATTATTAGTTTTAGTGTCATAGTAATTTCATGTCGGTTAAGAACGATAATTGTTATAGGGGCACTAAATTTAGTTTTAACAATGTAAAATTACATTATAATTGAACAGTTATTTGATTGGACTGGGTTCTAGTTTAACAGGCTTAAATAATTGTGCCATTTTCATCCAAAAGGGTACTTATTGTCGGTTGTCAATAAGGCGCTATTTCCATATAGCTTCAATTTGAAATCATCCTTATCGACAAACGACAATGTGGTACCTCTTGATTGAAAACGTCACAATTATATTTTGTAACATGGTAAACCTGCATAGTGCAGTCACCGCGCGCACTGGCCGGTTGTAAAATAATTTTTAAGAAAAAAAAACCGACTTCAATGGGGGATGCCGCTGAAAGTTCACTTATTGTTGATGGTTGTCAATAAGGCGCTATTTCCATATAGCTTCAATTTGAAATCATCCTTATCGACAAACAACAATGTGGTACCTCTTGATTGAAAACGTCACAATTATATTTTGTAACATGGTAAACCTGCATAGTGCAGTCACCGCGCGCACTGGCCGGTTGTAAAATAATTTTTAAGAAAAAAAAACCGACTTCAATGGGGGATGCCGCTGAAAGTTCACTTATTGTTGATGGTGCACTCTTAGATTCCAGACAATGAAATGAAAAAGACAGCATCTTTTGCCTAATAATGTAGAAAAGGAGGTAAAACCACCCACTTTTCTAGTAGCATTTCGTTTCTGTAGGGGTCGCAGTTCTAACCTAACCTAACCTACTTTTCTGATAGCATTTCGTTTCTGTAAGGGTCACAGCTCTAACCTAACCTACTTTTCTGATAGCAGTTCTGTTCTGTGAGAATCGCAGTTCAAAACCCAACCACCCACCTAACCCACTTTTCTAGTAGCATTTCCGGGTCCGGATCAGAGTCCGGGTCCGTGTCCGGCTGTCCGGGTCCAAGTTTGGGTCAGAGTTCGATCCGGGTCCGGGTCCGAGTTGGGGTCCATGTTCAGACCCGGGTCCGGGTCCGAGTCCGGGTCCAAGTTTAGGTCTGGGTCCATAAGGAAGAGGACAAATCGCCAAACGTGAACTATGCGTCATTGAAGAGTTCCGTTCTGATCATCATCAGCAGTTCCACTTCATCAAATGTCACTTTTTAAAATGGAAGTGCTGGATTTGTTTATAAAAATAAAAAAATCACTATATGTATGCCTTTCACATTTGAGGAGTTCCCTCGATTCCTCATGGATCCCATCATCAGAACTCGAGCTTGACAAAAATGTTTCTTGAAAACCTAACTTGCTTAACAAACATAACGAAGAGGACAAATCGCCAAACGTGAACTATGCGTCATTGAAGAGTTCCGTTCTGATCATGATCAGCAGTTCCACTTCATCAAATGTCACTTTTTTAAATGTAAGTGCTTGATTTGTTGATGAAAATACTAAAATCACTATATGTATGCCTTTAACATTTGACGAGTTCCCTCGATTCCTCATGGATCCCATCATCAGAACTGCTTTTTGACGAAAACGGGACCAATCTGTATGTATATACTTACAATCAAAAAAAGAATTTTCAAAATCGGTCTAGAAATGACGGAGTTATGGAGTAACAAACATTAAAAAAAAAAAAAAACAAACAACCGAATTGAGAACCTCCTCCTTTGAAATCTTGAAGTCGGTTAAAAAACTAAGCCATTCGCCCGTCTTTTGTTTTAAATATCAATTTTCTGATGGAGTTTTGTTGCAAATAGCACAACTTTGATTGTATTTATTTATTGTGACTCAATGCTTATGATTTGTGTTAACAGTATTAATGAGGGCTGCGTCTTATGCAGGTAAAATTTGTATAATTGTATAAAAAGTGTTAAGTTTCTGTTTACGTTTAAATTAAACCTAATCCAAGTCTTATTTGTACGTCACTGGTTCTTGTAACTGCTTGTTGTATAAATAAGGCTTTGGTTAGGTTCCAACCCCAAAACTAAGAACGCACGATTGTTGCAGCATTTACTGAATAGCTAACATGGGAAGTCAAGGGAACCTTACATATTACTATTAACGAATTTACGAGGGCGCTATGGGGCGGACGCCACAATAGAAGCCCTTCAGGGACATTAACTTTCGGTAATTGGACAGAAGGAATATCGCTCTTTTTTGTTTGTTATTTTTTGTCTCTGTGAATACTCTGTGGGATGAGCTTTTGCAAAAAAATAACATCAAAGGAAAAACATGCACGTTGTCAACCATTTGTAGGTACCCATGTAGTTTATATGAGAATTACGGCGCGATTCGGAAAGTGAATTAGAGATTCACTAGATATGAAATAGTAAAGATATGTGCCGTCCCACGGGTAAAGGTACCTTTTGGCGGTTGGCGCTTACGCTGTTATTAACGCCGCTCCAATTAATATAATATTGCCAGCCGCCATAAGGTACCTTTTGACGCGGAACGGCATATATCTTTACTATTTCATATCTAGTGAATCTCTAATTCATTTCCCGAATCGCGCCGTTAGTTGTGGATGTTAGCCACAGTAGCTGAAGACGTCGGTTCTTTAGTATATGGCATCGCCTAGTCTTTCTAAGATGGCATTTAGTCCAGAAATTGGGACGGATACCGCCGTGACCTTTAAGGTAGGTAAAAGTTGCCGGTTTTAATCAGGAATAAGAACTTACCTCGCCCATAAGTTGGCCCGCCATAGTTGGTAGAAGCAAAATGGCACAAAGGTCGGTTCCAGCCCTCTGAGCAGACGCCTTCGTGTTGGCACGGGGATTTGACGCATTGCTTCATCAGTACATGGCATGCGGGGCGGACGAATGATCTTACCTCGCCCACAAGTTGGCCCGCCATAGTTAGTAGAGGAACAATCGCACAGAGGTCGGTTCCAGCCCTCTGAACAGATTCCTCCGTGTTGGCACGAGGAGTTGACGCATTGCTTCATCAGTACATGGCATGCGGGGCGGACGAATGATCTTACCTCGCCCACAAGTTGGCCCGCCATAGTTAGTAGAGGAACAATCGCACAGAGGTCGGTTCCAGCCCTCTGAACAGATTCCTCCGTGTTGGCACGAGGAGTTGACGCATTGCTTCACCAGCACATGGCATACGGGGCGCACGGATGAACTTACCTCGCCCGCAAGTTGGCCCGCGATAGTTAGTAGAGGAACAATCGCACAGAGGTCGGTTCCAGCCCTCTGAACTGACGCCTCAGTGTTGGCACGGGGAGTTGACGCATTGCTTCATTAGCACATGGCATGCGGGGCAGACGGATGAACTTACCTCGCCCGCAAGTTGGCCCGCCATAGTTAGTAGAGGAACAATCGCACAGAGGTCGGTTCCAGCCCTCTGAACAGACGCCTCCGTGTTGGCACGGGGAGTTGACGCATTGCTTCATTAGCACATGGCATGCGGGGCGCACGGATGCTGGAACAATAATAATAACAGTAAAAATTATGTTTAAATCATTATATCCAGCATATCACTAGGTACGTGTACCAAATCATGTACGGTCAAGTACGAGCAAAATGCAAGCGCGACTGACATCATTTAGATATCATTTTGATGTCACAATATAAGTTCGAATTGGCCTCTAAGGACCGAGTTCTAGAGCCAGCCGAGCCGGCCAGTAGACGCTCGGTACAAGCCAAGGTAACATGATTATTATGACCTGTTTTGATTTTGTTCCTTTTGCCTTTCGGCTCTCATTGATTTTCTCTCATTCTGCTCATTTATTAAAAAGATGAAATTTATTTTGGTTCTTATATATTCATTCGAATGTCCATTAAAATAATTGTTTAAAAAAATTTTACACAGGTATTTAATATCACTCAAAATAATTGTTTCCAATTTTACTTTGGGTAGGTACTTTCGGTTTAAAAAATTTAAGTGATTGATAACGTTCAGTTTAGTTAATTGAATGTTCTTCATTGTCATTGTTGTTTTACAAAAAAAAGCCAGCATTTATTTGACTACATGTTATTTGTAGGTATTTTTTCTTTAAAAAGCTGAATAACTTTCTTAATTTAGATAAACACTTTAATGTAATGACCTCATGAGTTATGGCAGTTTTTCTAACTACTCGTATTTACAGCCAAGGCAAATGAAAGCGAGTCATGTACTGCGCTAATTTAATATGCATAAGAAGTGACCGTCTTCATTGTTTTAAGTCTAATGAATATGAGGCTTTAAGGCCGCAGACTGGACGTATGCGACCAGCGGCACCGCGAGCCCGCAGCCTAAAACAAGCCTCCAACCGAACCCTATTGTTTCGCAAATGCCGCCAGACTCATACGGCTTGCCGTTTAACACGTACGCAACCAGCGGCACGGCGAGCCCGCAGCCTAAAACATGCCTACAACCGAACCCTATTGTTTCGCAAATGCCGCCAGACCCATACGGCTTGCCGTTCAACACGTACGCGACCAGCGGCACTGCGAGCCCGCAGCCTAAAACATGCCTCCACCTCCAACCGAACCCTATTGTTTCGCAAATGCCGCCCGACCCACACGGCTTGCCGTTCAACACGTACGCGACCAGCGGCACGGCGAGCCCGCAGCCTAAAACATGCCTCCAACCGAACCCTATTGTTTCGCAAATGCCGCCCGACCCACACGGCTTGCCGTTCAACACGTACGCGACCAGCGGCACGGCGAGCCCGCAGCCTAAAACATGCCTCCAACCGAACCCTATTGTTTCGCAAATGCCGCCAGACCCATACGGCTTGCCGTTCAACACCATATTCTGCTGCAATGGTGACCGCGGCGGCTGCTGACTTCTGGACGCAATGGTAGTGATGGTGGCACAACAAAGATGTTGTACAGACATTTAAAATTGATAAAAAGTCAGACAAAAGTAGATGTTTATTAAAATCAGATAAACACTTAAATCCAAATCCATTTCAGAAGATGAATGTATCGCTTGCGACACAAATTTTTAGTCACTCGATGGCAGCAGCAATTAAGACAGCTAAAGAAACATGATTGATTGATTGATGTGGAAGACTAAAGAAAAGATGGGCCGATGACATAATAAACACAGCAGGAAAAAGCTGGATGTATACGGCAAAGGACAGGGAAAGGTGGAAAAGAATGGAGGAGGCCCTCAGAGGGGCCACATAACAAAGACATAGATATAGATAAAGTATAAATTGAAAAATACATTGCTAAGTGGAAAATAAAGCTGTAATAATAATAATAAAGAAACAGGTGAACTTCAAAGTGAAACCGCATATTCTTCGCAGTTTATAGATAAGGTTAATAACATGTTTAATGGTCTAAACAGCCGAAAAAGATTCGAACCAAATGCAATGTTTACAGGTGTGCTATTACAAAGGAAATGAGTTTGGCTCGTCAGGCAATTATAGACGGAAAAAAACATATTGTTCAAGTTGAAAAAGATTTCTTATAAAAAAGAAAAAAATGAGGCAGTTACTAAAATTTACACGAGACCTCCTTGTTTTGATGCAATGGTTCAGTCATGTAATGCTATTTTAATGCTTAGTGACGAACTGCTCCAAGAACCTTTGATTAAATTTGTAATAACTAACAAAATGAATCAAGATGCCATCGAAAACTTATTCGCAGTGTTTCGATCAAAAGGAGGTTGGAATAGAAATCCGAGTGCAACTATGTTATAATGCATTCTTCGGAGTAATCTCGTAAATTCACTGGTCAAGATTAAACCAAACACAAACTGAAAGCAATATAGCTGGCTGGCTGAGTTGTAGGTGTGGGAATATGAGGGCTTCGGTCGCGTCTTACGGAGATGGCGCTTAGTATCCGGATCTTCTAAACGCCGCTGCTGCACGCTGTGTCCAACAGTCACACTTCCTGCCTCGCACACCTAAACTGTGGAATTAACTGTCGCCTGCGGTATTTCTGGACCGTTACTACGACCTGCGAGTGTCCATAGGTGACGGTAAATGCTTACCATCAGGCGAGGCGATTCGTCTGCTCGTTTGCTTCTTATATCATAAAACAGACCACAGCTAAAATCTGTATTTCTTAGGACTTAGGACTGCTCCTCACCAGAATCCTGCTGTCTCGCATATGCTGTTAGATCCTGGGATTTGCCGTTCAGCACCAAGTCCCTCACACAGCCGACGAAGCCCTGCCTTAATGCTGCAGTCCACAACACTGGGGGTGTCTTGGCTGCGGAGTATTCCGACCCAAGGCCGCCGACGAAGAGGGCGCCATCGAGTTCCAGTTGATTTGACTCTCCTGGAAATGGAAAGTTTGTAAGTACATGAATGCTTAGAAATAAAGGGAAAGTGGCTCACTGTCTTGGGCGAGACTCGTACTCGAAACTTCGAAATACCAGTCCGCCGCTCTACCAACTGAGCTACCGAGACTTACCCGTTGACAGCGAATATTTCCACCACATCCTTAATATGCGCCTTAGGGGAGCGCCTAGCTTAGGCTTTTTAAGAACAGGGATCTTATAATCACAATTTACTCTTCAAGTTAGGTTAAGTATATGACAGTGATGCGGTTTCCGCACGGCCCGACAATGTGTAAGCGACACAGCGTTATAGCGATGTCCTGCTCGAACTGCAAAAACCGCATCGGTGTGATAAGAACTCTATTCATTATTTCTGTAATGAAAACTATCCTGTCGTTCCTCGAGACTCAAACTATCCTTACCAAATTCTACTTAAATCAGTTCAGCGGTTTAAACGAGAAAAGGTAACAGACAGACAAAGTAACTGCCGCTTTCATAATATCAGAGATAGATAGATAAACCATTTATTCGTTTGCCAGTACGCACATATAGACAAAAAATAGAAATAATAACAATATAATTAATGTCATTAACGGGTCCAACGCGATTAAATTTCATTATTTAACCTTTTTTCCGACGTTTCAGTTAGGTTGCACTAGCTGTGGTCACGGAAGACTAATACCAACACATAAACAACAACAATGCCAAAATAAAATTAAAATAAAAAACAAATTAGATATATATAACAATAACAACACCAAAATAAAAATAAATTAAAGCACAAGAAGCATCAATAAAAGGTAGGTAGGTTTGCTGTGTGCGTTGCAGCAAAACAAAAGGGTTCTGGCTCAGTAATATTAGGTAGTAAGGATTAATTCTACACTCACCAGGCGTCTTAAACTCCGCATTAGCGCCGTCCACCGTAACCCTCCCGTCCCTCCCAGTCCTCCTTAACAAGAACTCATGCCAGTTCGTGTCATCCACCCTCCTCCTCGACGCTCGCACCCTCACCCCCCCTGATCCAAGGTCCATGTGCACGTAGATGTACCCGTTCAGCATCTCCACGGCGAACAGATCCGCCTGGAAAGTGGTCCGTGCCAGGCTATTATGGTTTTTATTTTCTAGGAGCTAGCATGCATTTCGGCTAGTGTGTGATAACTAATGCGCTACGGGTACTTTTTATTAGAAAGCTGTTACAATTAACAATTTGAACGTCATGTCATGTTATACAGATAAGTACAACCAAGACAGACACCTTAGCTAAACGCATAAAAAGGTAAAAAATATACAAAGGATTCAATAAGTAGACAGTTTATCATAACCTTATCTGTGTATTGGTTTCTGTAGCGTAACCATTAAACATAACTATTAGATTAATGATGGTTTTAGGGGTCACCTAGAGCGTCCAAAGAGTTAAAACTATTATTATCGCTATCCTCGTCAATCAACATAATGATGTTAATCAGGAGCAGGTCAAATAGGTCTTCGGTAATTTATCATACTCCTAAATCTAATTTACGACCAGACGATTAGTTTTAAAGATATCAAAAGTCTCAAATAATATTAAAAATGTGACCAACATACTGGTATCCAAGTTGGCCACATTAATTTTTAAAGACTAGTTTTATATAAACTATCTATAAATGGTTTTATTTGCTCATTACATTATTTAGAAAGCAGTGACATTGAAAGGTGCCTTGTTTGCAAAGATCGATTACATCCATTTAATTTCACTCCGTATGCTACAACAACAGTAACCATGCAAATAAATTTCAATACTGATCACAAACCTAAAATAGAACCTAACCTAGCAGAAATCAATAAAGTTGTAACTCACAGGAAAATAAAAACTGTCGCAAACTCACGTAATGCATGCAAACTATTCACGGGCAATTTGAATACAGAAATTCTGGGCATGCTTCTATTGAATTTGATCGGATTAGCGTCAATAAAAAAGTTTGTTAGAATCAAAAGGCAAAAATTTTAGATTTTCATATTGGTGAAAAAAATTAAAGATAATTTTGAAGTAGCTTGTGAGAATATTAAAGAGATTGACTGGTAGAAGCTTGAAGATCAGAATGATAATTACATTAGAAAATAATTTAGTGATTTAGTAATTTAAAGAAGCAATAGTGCAAATTTGTGTAGGTATTAATAAAGCCCTCTCTATAGTCAAGCTTGAAAATTCCTCTGCGTTAGCAATACAATCCTGCCTTCAAATGCCTAAAAGATTAGACATTTCCGCCTTTCCCAAGCACGAAATACGTGTTACCTATCAGTGTCGGTGCTCGCTTCTACAGTGCCCAAGTAACATATAAACATAAAAACACTTCAACACTTAAATAGTGGGTGAAACTTTATAAGGTACCTTACACAAATTCCCCTATTTATGTGTATTAATTTTCCGATTGTCTGAGCCTACCATGCAGGCTTTCAAGGGATTATTTTGTTTTGATCGAATAGATTTTATCGTTTGATCAAATCAAAATTGCTTATCCATTGAGTGATGTTTGTATAGAGAATTGCAATGAAGAACGATTTGTATAAAAATGGCGCTGCTTTTAATAGCATAGCTATGTTTTAGTGATAACGTCTTTTAATGAATGAGAAGTTTTCTAAAGTTGGCTAACGATAATAATTAATGATGTAAGTAAACAAGTTTAGAAAATCAAATATCTAGACAGAGTTAGAATGCCTTTACACTGAGGCGCCTATCTGTACTGTACAGTATTATCATAAATTATTTTCAGACGCATGAGTGTAGTTAGTCTTTGAGGAGATGAGTGGAGCTGAGAAAAATCAATCAATAGCATTCGTTATAATCCACATTTCTTCTACGCTCCGCTGGATTAACCAATTATATTGGCTGATACCTCTCATCTCCGGTTTTCTCCGCCTCAGTAGAAAGACAGTATAACTGGCAGGTTCCTCTAAAAAGTTTCCGGCCTAAATTTATACAACTAACAACCTGCCATGTACCGAATATTTTTTTCGTAATTTTGTTCTGACTATATTACTTACGACAATACTTTGTAACATATCAGTAGGCAAGTTCTCAAATCAACGTTTCAAAATTTTCAAATGTATCCCGAGGCTAACATTCTGCAGCGATTTGTTCAGAAAGTAAATAAAACTTAACTATACTCAAATTTTCTATGGGAGGTCACACCATCGCGCCTACATTTTTTAATTTTGCCGTTTTTTCCACTGACAAAGTATTATTTTAAATTTATAAAGACCATAAGACGTTGTCACGAATCAAAAGCAAAACAAAACAGCCTGATTAAAAATGCAATCCTCCATAATGAAACCTTAAGTATTTGATGATAATGTCAATGGCGATGACTTTATTGATGATCTTATTGATGACCATGGTGATGATCTGGATATTGATCGGCCAACCCCAAAAGCTTCACCCCTTACCGTGCAACCTACCCTTGGTGGCTTGGCGCCCATATTGAAGAGAATGAGACCGTTAGGTTCATTCGTCCTAAATTTGAATGATATCGTTCCGGTTTTCACTGCTTCCCATTTTGGTAAGATCTGCAAACAAGAAAATATGTTAAAATACTGATTTGCGCTTTTAGACAGTCCAGGCATAAATTCAGTATTTTTTTCTGGGCGATAATTATTACAAACAGTTAAGGGCATATCTGTTTTCTTATAATAAAAAGTAGGTATATAAACAATATACATTTATAATTTAATTTTGATAGATGAAACTCCGCTAGTGCCTTTATGTGGTTAAGTAGGTTATATTAATCATTCGATACCTTAGATATAACCAAATGGAGTAGCCATTAACAGGCGTTCCCCTCTGTCGAAAATATTCAGCCAATGGTCATACACAATGTATGGACTGACGTTTATCTGACATGGCTAATTTGACGTTTCGTATACATTTGACGTTCCCCTCCCCCGCAAAAATTGGCAGACTTTTCAATCAATCAATCAATCGTTTATTGATAACAAGCGTTACACGTCATTTAACATTTTCTGTTTAGCACACTTTACATACAATTATAAATATGTCATTATTCATGTAGTATTTCTACATGAATAATTACATTAGACTTATCCAGTTAAATTTATTAGACATCATTAAATTATAAAATATAGCAGTATGTCACAGGCATTTAGAATATTATGTTAGTCTATTCTATTTATAAATTCATCTACCGAGTAAAAAGCTTTCTCTGTTAAGTACTCCTTGAGCTTGGTTATAAATATGGTGTCGGACATTTCAACTAGTTTTAAGTCATTGGGCAATCGGTTGTAAATTTTGGGACCTATATACCACACACATTGCTCCGATTTTTTCAGTCTGTGTCTATTTGGTAGAATATTATATCCATGACGATAGTTTGGACCACGCATTCTGAATTCCTCGAGATTCCTACGAACAACTTTTGCCACTTTTTTGTACAGCAAATTACAGACAAGGCGTCTCCGTTGGTTATATCCTCTAAGTTCGATACACTCGTTTGAAGTTCTGTCTAATCAACCTATACTTTACTACCTTTTGAAACATAAATAAGACCTCAAAGGATGGAAACCTTAAAAGACAGCACTCAAAACGGAGCGAAACGAAAGAAGATTGCTTTAATGAAACGACTCAAGATTTTTTTAACGTAACTAATATTATATACAGGTCTGCGGTTGACAGATTAATTTCTGATCTTTGCATTTGCTTTTATAGGTATCACACAGTAATCAATTATTTCTGCCTCCCCACTCCAAAAAATATTACGCTATAGAAGTAACGCTTTCAAAGACATGCGGTTAAAACGACAAGCAATAACATAAAACTTGGCATGAACATTAAAGTAACAAATATCTGTCTGATATTAGTCATTGCTAAGAATTGCTATACAAATAAAATAGAGGTTTGTATTTAAAAACTCCCGCTCTAATTTCTATGTATTCTTTTGTACCTACCTCGCCTCGCGACAGCAGATTGACGATCTTTTGCCGACCGCTCAGTACTGTTTAAGGAACTTACACAATGACGAATGCCGCGTGTACAGATCGTTTACTTCTAGTTTAATCGTTTACTACAGTCTCGGAGTAGCCATTAACAGGCGTTCCCCTCTGTCGAAAATATTCGGCCAATGGTCATACACAATGTACGGACGGACGTTTATCTGACATGGCTATTTTGACGTTACGAAGACGAGCCTACACCCCCTACCTTTGCGGTCAGCTATAAGAATTGGACCGGCATAATCGGTGCCTGTTTCAAGGAACGGATATTCAAGGTGCAACCTTTCCTTCGGCAAGTTACCCATTATTGGTTGCACTGTTTCACCCTTCAATGGAACACAAGTATGGACAACCTGTTTTGCCAAGTTTCTTCCTCCGAGCGGCCAGTAGTTAAGTTTTATAGTCGCTAGAAGTAATTGAGGAGGCGCGTGAAGTAGACGTAAGTGGAACATTTTAAAAAGCAGCCTTGCAAGATGATGCTTACTACAAATGACTATAGGATGCTTTATGCCATAGTCATAGAATGAGTTGACAAGTCGACCCCCGACTCTAATAAGCCCTGAATCAAAAAATGGCGATAGCGAACTAAGCCGGCTTTTCTTTGGCAATGATTTGCCTGTTTTAAGAAGTTCGTACTCGTCAGGAAAAGAGTCTTGTTGGGACCTGCGAAGAAGTAGAACTGAAGCCGATTCTAGCTCAACTAACGTAAGACCACCGGTTGTCTTAGTATTTTCTTTTTTACAATTGTGGATGAATCTAAGTGTATACGCTATTATCCGTTGCAATTTTGAATATGATGATTTGTTTTTAATTAAATGTTCTATTGGGTTGCAAGAGTTATCCCCTGATAAACATATACATGGGACATGCGACAAATGCTTTAGCCGGTAACATCTCTGGCAGTGGAGACTGGTTACCAGACCTTGGGGCAGACGGCCAATAGGCCATGTTCTGCTTCAAGAATGATGGTCCCGACCACCACAAGGAAGAGTTCATTATGAGGTCGGCACCTAAACCTCGAGATACCAGATCTGCAGGATTCTCCTTTGAAGGTACGTAGCGCCAAGAAGCGGCTTTGGAGCTTTCCTGGATCTCTGATATCCGGTTTTTGACAAAAGGCCGTAATGAACAAGGAGATGATGATAGCCAACCCATGACTATCATCGAGTCACACCAAAATACGCAATGGTCTGGTTTCCGGGTAAGTGACTCTAGAACCTTTGTGCACAACCTTGCGCCTAATAAGGCCCCGCAAAGCTCAAGACGAGGAATAGTTGTAGCTTTAATCGGCGCGACTTTACTTTTAGAAGCCAGTAGGTGAACACTCACTGAGCCATCCCCGGCCACGGAGCGGACGTACAGGCAAGCTCCGTATGCTTTCTCCGACGCATCAGTGAAGACGTGGAAATCAACAGCCGTAGGAGTATCACACAAGGCCCAGCGAGGTATATGAACGTTGTTAAGAAAAGGCAGAGATTTGACAAAGTACTCCCAGGATGTAAGTATGTCTCCTGTAAGCGGATCATCCCAAGAACACTGGTTTACCCAAAGTTTCTGCATAAGTATTTTCGCCTGTACTATGCAAGGCGTTACTAATCCTAGAGGGTCAAAAATTTGGGCTATGACTGACAGAATGTGTCTTTTAGTGACTACTTTTGGTAACGAGATGTCTATGCGAAACGTAAGGCTATCTTGAGTGCATCTCCAATTAAGACCCAACGTTTTAGATAGCTCGTTCTCGCTTAGATCCACACATTCTTTCAGGCATGGGTCCTCACCGACGGCTTTAAGAATTTGTTTATTATTGGACTGCCATTTGCGTAAGTGGAATTTAGCATTTTTTAGCGTATCTGTTACATTACGACACAGTGCCATAGTATCATCTATAGAATGAGAGCCAGATAGGAAGTCATCTACATAAAAGTCCCTGGCGATCGCTTCCTGCGTTTGCTTGTCACTGGACTCTTGTGATAGCTGTAAGAGGCACCGCGTACTCAGAAACGGAGCTGATGATGTCCCGTAAGTCACGGTATTAAGGGAATAAATTATGGTCTGCCCTCCATAAGATCAACTGAAGTTGACGTTGTTCATCGTCCACAAGAATTTGCCGATACATTTTCTCGATGTCAGCTGACACTACATATTTATGTTGACGAAACCGTAGTAAGATGGAAAATAAGTCGTCCTGAACCCTGGGTCCTATTAATTGGATGTCGTTAAAAGATTTTCCTGATGTAGTGGCAGCTGAAGCGTCGAATACCACGCGAAGCTTAGTAGTCGTGCTAGACTCTCTTAACACGGCGTGGTGGGGCAAATAATACGACGGTAATGAACTGCAAGGCAAAGTTTCACTCATATGACCCAAAGCCTCATATTCCTCCATGAAATTTACATAGCGCTCCTTTAATAAGGAGTCCCTATCTAACCTGCGTTCGAGCGATAAAAACCTGCGCTTGGCTATCCCGAACGAGTCTCCTAAGGAATCGGGAGATTCCTTCAGAGGCACGGTAACTACGAAACGCCCGTCTTTATCTCTCTTAGTGGTTTTGTTAAAGAGTTCTTCACATGCGTTTTCGTCCGATGTGAAGTCATGTTTCGGGGATATGGTATCAAGTTCCCAGAATTTCGTAAGGGTCGTGTCAGTTTGTTTGTCGGTCAAAAACAAGCAAACTGGTTTGACAGAGGTAGGTTGATCTATGGCACCTACTAAGAGCCAACCTAGCTTTGTCTCAACGAGGAAGGGTTCATTTTTGCCTAAGATAATGCGATTGGTGCCGAGAACGTTCCAAAAGATTTTTGCCCCAAGAAGAATCTCAATGTCAGCGGGTTCGCTGTATGAAGGATCGGCGAGGCAAATTCCCGAAGGCATGGGTACGTCCGTTGCGTCAATGTATGTAACATTTGTAGTTCCCCTCCCCCGCAAAAATTGGCAGACTTTTTATTACAGCATATTACAGAGAAGGCGTCTCCGTTGGTTATATCCTCTAAGACTACAGTCATAAAACGACGTTGGAATTACAAAGTCATGTTTCCATCGGCACCGACATCGTAACCTTGTGGTATATTATCGATTATTGTGATCAATAGTTTGCACATGTCTCCTCGGCAATACGTATGTCAAACGTCATACGGACCAATTATTATTTTGTCGTCGATTTTTTTTGTTAGATTTCAATAAAATTTGGCTGGTTTTAAGAGCTGATTCTGGCCGACGATACGAAATCAAAACATGTCCCGGAAAAATGCAAGTTTTCCGTTCAGTTCCGAAAATCCCATACATTTTGGTTAATCAGTGAAAGTTTTTTTAGGACATGGTGAAATTGCGCTTATATTGTACAGAATACGGAACTCTATCTATCCGCGACATTTAATTTAAATCTGACGAAAAAAAAATCAATAACAAAATAAAAGCGTTTTTAAGCGATTAGCCTCGTAACATTGCTTCAAATTTAGACGCCAAAACACACGAGTGGACCCGGGTATGTCCTTAAACTACGTCCAAAAGAGAGGTATGGGCACTGTGAATGTCATCTCGCTTTGTGTGGTAGGGCACAGCACAGCGGATGTCATTCCAGATCTAGAGCAGAGCCCGACTGGGGAAGTACCTCCACCTTACAGAAAACCGCAGCCAAATAACACTAGACCCTACTCATAGTGTTGTGTTTCTGCCGGTGAGTAAGGTTGCCAGAGCTCAACGAGGGAGAGGAGTGTTAGGGTCGGCAACGCGCATGTAACTCCTCTGGAGTTGCAGGCGTACACAGGCTACGGAGACTGCTTAACATTAGGCGGGCCGTATGCTTGTTTGCCACCGACGTAGTATAAAAAATAAAGTTACTACCAACACTACCAACCCTAAATTCATCGTATATATTATATGGATTCGCCTAAGTTTAACGGTCGGATTTAGTAGCCGTTGGATTTAATCAGACAGAAAACTTCAAACTGCCACCCACCCTTGTCACTCGGGTTCGTGGGTCACGCGGTTTACACTCAACCGAAAATAATCTAATTTGTGTTACTTGAAAACATAACGAATACCTACTTACAATAACAGTAATACCCCGCTTTACGCGAGGGATACATTCCGCAAAAAATCCCTACTCTTAAATTTTTCGAAACAGAATGGTCAGAGAAAGCGGGGATTTCCGCAACCAACAAAAGTAAATGTGTATATTTTTAAGTATACTCTGGCGAACCCAGTTTGTGAGTAGAAAAAGGCGCGAAATTAAAATTTTCTATGGGAGGTCAACCCTTCACGCCTACATTTTTTTAAATTTGCCGCCTTTTTCCACTGGCGCAAATGGCTTGCTAAACCATACATAAGCAATCCGCTTAATGCGCGAAATTTGAAATTCGCGAAATATATTTTTTTGCCAAAATTTCATATTTGTTACAAGCTTTTTTCGTTGAATTTTTGTTTCAACAGGCAACTAATAGGTATTCGTCAGGACAATTAACAAACGCAAATACAATTAGTTTGCGTTGTTTTATCACAGAGTTCATATGGCCAATTGTTATTCTGCGTATCCATCATCACATCAGCTTGGTGGAGGTACCATAATATTGCATTGTCACCCAACTTACATATTAGTTATGTATATGTAAAGTTTCCGCTCAATTGAGTATTGGGTAGCTTGAATCATGATTGGACCCGAATATAAAAACATTGTTAAATAAAAGCTTATAGATAAATAAATAGTGACCAATGCCTCTTGTCCAGTGTTTGTACCGGTGTCTTCAGCATTAGTTATATTATAATTAATATAATATTCATTGGGTTCACATAGGGATGCTTGCCCTTAGAGTATGATCAAAAGCGCCTAACCTTTCAAACATTGCAAATAGATATATACTCGACACAACAGGATCAGGAGGCCAATTCAAACTTATATTGTGACTTCAATATGATATCTAAATGATGTCAGTCGCGCGTGCATTTTCCTCGTACTGGTCCGTTCGTATACTGCGTGAGCGAAACTCACAAGCAACTGACAGCATTATAAATACATATTATTAGTGTGCGGCACAAGCATTTTTGTACTGAATTTGCTTGTGCCGTACAGTGCCGCACACTGGTGGAATCCCGCCTTTACACTTTTGGCACAGGGCGGACACGCTATACATCAAAAATCACTTGCGTTTCTGTGTGAACGGCACGTCTGTACACACGGCATGCGCCATTGTGTAAGTTGCTTAAAAATAATACTGAGCGGTCGGCAAACGGCCGTCAATCTGCTGTCGCGGGGCGAGGTCATTAGAGTCGGGGCGGGGCGGTGCGTGGCCGTTCTGTATGATAATACTATTACTTATTCTGTGCTTTTGGTTAGATACATATATTTGTTGCCAACAGTATTACTCTGACCTTTGATAAAAAGGGTAATTCACTCTAAAGTTCCATTAGCTCAAGTAACTAATTAAGTTAGTTTGTTTAGTTGTTTGATTGTGTTTCACACCCCAAACTATGTAATTACAGTTTCTATAAACTAAAGTGGCTTTTCTTAAAGTTACAGACATGTTTATTATTGTTTTAGAATCTAAATAAAAACATTTGACAGTTTGGTTTTCGTTTGAATTATTAAGTTCGACTTTTGTAATTTTATTAAAATTTCTAAATTAGAAGAAATTAATAATGATAATATCTGTATTACCTATCATTATTAATTTCTTTAGACAATAGTATTTAAGATGAACAATTGTTTTACAAACAAAAATTGACAGGCATTCATTTTACAAACAACGTCTGACAAAATTATGTTTTATTTTTATTTAATACCGTAAAATGGGGTGAGTAGGAGCAAAACTGACATTCAAACCTCGATAACATTTTATTTTTACATATGCAAACTGAATGGTGTATATGATAAGTGTTCCGGACGTTTGTATTTTAGTTGTTATATTATTTTGGGTAGTTCCACGTCATAACTTTGACGATAAACAGGAAAAACCACCTCACCCCGTAGAGGCTCGTAATTGGGGTGAGATGGGTTTTCATATAAAGGTGATTTTGGAAGATTGTTGGATCGTTTTTTTATTTATGAGTATTACTATAGCTCCATTTTAAATTGGAATACATAATTTTTGTAGCTGTAGCCCTAAAACCCATCTCATCCTCCTTTCAAACCTTCTCTCCCCATTCATAACCTAACTCTCCCCGCGAACCCTACTCACCCCATTTTACGGTACTTTTCGATTCCGCCACGTCCATGTTGTGCCAACTCCCATATTAATCGTAGGCCTCTGCGCTCGAAGTTGTTGACGATTATGTATACCTAGGACAAACAGTCCAGTTAGGTAGGTCCAACTTCGAGAAAGAGGTCACTCGTCGAATCCGACTCGGTTGGGCAGCGTTCGGAAAGCTCCGCAGTACCTTTTGTCCAAGTTACCACAGTGTCTTAAGTCAAAAGTCTTTGAGCAGTGTGTGTTGCCAATGATGACATACGGATCTGAGACGGGGGCGCTAACAATGGGCCTCACAAGAAGGCTCAAGGTCAAGGGCAATGGAGAGAGCTATGCTCGGGGTTTCTCTGCGTGATAGAATCAGAAATGATGATATCCGCAGTAGAACTAGGGTCACCGACATATCTCGCAGAATTGCGAATCTTAAGTGGCAGTGGGCGGGGCACATTGCTCGCAGAACTGATGGCCGGTGGGGCCGGAAGGTTCTAGAATGGCGTCCGCTTACCGGAAGACGAGCGACAGCTACCGACAGGTAGGCCTCCAACAAGATGGAGCGACGACCTAGTGAAGGTCGCGGAAATTCGGTGGATGCGAGCGGCACAAAATCGGTCGGAGTGGCGAGCCTTGGGGGAGGCCTATGTCCAGCAGTGGACGTCTATCGGCTGACATGATGATGATGACTCTTCGATTAGCGTTAACGATTAAGTATTCTCTTATCCCTGATAAATGCTCAATTTATGAAAAATGAATTGAAATAAGAATCATAATAAAATTTAAATAAGAGCGTTAAATAATTTTACGGTTTAGACTCACTTGTTATTATGTTTCGGAGAGCCTAGGTTTCCCTTCTCACAACAGTTTAAAGTCGATTAAATAAGAGCATTTGAAATGAATTAATTTTCCCGAAGGCCGCGTCAAGGGCGTCCTCGACACAATTGACTAAATGACCGGATTCTTGGCAATTGCCTCGTGTATTACAAAACTATTAACCGTTGGTAACGTTACGTCTTTGCAGTAAGGTTCAAAATTAGTCAGTCTTTATCGTCGATACTACGAGTAGTGGTTTTGGCCGAATTCCGAATATTCGGCCACACTCAGCCGAAGCGCCTAATTCGGCGGCCGAATTTTCGATACAGCATGCGTACATTTTGTGTCACATTTATGAAAACTGTTCGCCTACAATGGTCAATGTTTCCTAAGATTTAAATTATGTTGCTCATAAGTAGTGTATGTAGTATGTAGTTAGAGTCAAGCAAATCTAGTCTATGATAAAAAAATATCATTTGCAAGGAACAAATACTCAAAAAAAAAACTTCAATAACCTGGTCAGGCCCAATGTGCATTACATACATGTACCTACACACCGTTTCAATTTAAATAAGCTTTCATAAAGCAAATAACATAGCATTTCTTTTGTTTCATCGCTTTCTCAGACACAATATTCACCTAAATTTACTATACAACAAGGTTAAAATAATAATAAGAAAAATTTGTATGGTGGATTAATAACTTCCCAAGAAGACATAAAGGTTTGCATTATTAACTTTGCAAATTTTCTTCAGAAGTAGGTGTAATAAGTATTCGGTATTCCTAATCCGGTTATCGAATATTAGGCAAAGTGGCCGAATAGGCCAAATACCGAATATTTGCCGAATATTCGTGACATCTCTAGTCTTTATCGTCGATGGTACCAGTAACGGCAACACCCGTAATTCGTAGGATTTATGTATTCGTAATAAGGTTCAAAGTAGATGTGACGTAGTTATTGATTTGTATGCCCCTTACTATTCGACGGTATTAACTTTACAGGTTTAGTATTTGACTGGGTATAGAAAGAAGGAACGAACAAGAATTTAATTAACCTCGTCCTTTGATCTGATGATGATGTCTTGAATAAATAATTCTTTATGAAACCTGGCAAGGCAATCTAGAGAACTTGGATATTTATAAGGCATTTCCTTTAGCATCGCTGCCGTCTGTTGATGTCTTGAGTAATTGTCAATTTTCGTAATTCTTAGTTGCTGAACAACATCAGATACCTACCTAATAAAAGTGTTAAATTAAAGTCACATAAACGATATTATTGTTGTGTAATAGTTTTTACATATTTTTATAAATACTGTTTTTTAATGTCCGTAGAGTAAATTTTCTCGAAAGCGACTGGCCAACTTTTTCCTATGAATGCTGATGTTAATTCACATTACCCAACCAAATTCAAAACTAGATCAACTTGTGGCTTGTGACTTATTACAAAACTTATTCAGAACCATGATACAACTTGTAAATCTTGTAATTCAAATACAATGTTGGATATCCGGACACTCCCAAAACTAATAACACTAATCCCACAGGTCTAGAATACCAGAATAGGAACTCCCTAATTGGCTACAGACCTTCAAACTAGTTCTAATTCAAAACAATCGCCAAGTACCTATAAGCAGAAACATCAAAACTTGAGAATTCAACAATAAAACTATTAATGGCTATAGTAAGCACCATTAGTAAATTAGTTCATATTGTAAGAGATAGAAGCTTCAATATTGTAATAATTCATATAAAGCATTTAACCTCTAGTGCCACGATTAATGACTTTGATAAGGCAATAATACTAACAGTTTCACCTCTAACCGGTACACAATAATGTATTCTAAACAATTTGAAATAATATTCATAATGAAATGAAGGGCACAGTGTAGACTTATTATACTATGTAAGGACGAATCCCAAAAGGGACCACTCTTGGACCGGAATGTTAAACTAAATTCTATTTCTATAATGAATGACCTAAGTAAATTTTGTCTATTGATATTTCCAATATTATTAAAGCAATTTAAACTTGATGTAAAATTCAATCTAAATCATTTGGTCCTCTAAACGTGACAACTTAATTCCATTAAAAGTTTTGTCGTGTCAAATCAAGCCATTTATCCTATTTATATTCATGTTTTGCTTACTTGAAATAAAGACTTGTTATTAATTTGTTCACAGGAAAAAATAACAAATAATATTTGCGATAATGACAGTACACCTATAATTGCACATGATAAGTTATCTATAAACAACATCAGATCGTTTATGAAACACGCCGTGTTCATTTCAATAATGTTACCTATTCACGCCATGTTAACACTGTAATATAAAGCACCTAGTGATGCATCAAAAATAACGTTTAAAACTTTGTAGTTAAAAACTGAACATTGTTTTAGCGAGGTAAGTGTGTTAGCTACCATTTACTCCTCAAAGCCAAAACAGAAGCGCCGCGAAGCGGGGCTTCGTCAACTTGTTGTCGGGTCCTAGCTGTATTTGTTAATATATACACATAAATGATGTGACTATTTATACCGATTGTTTATTATGCAACGTGAAATTATGCAGATAGATGATTATACCTTTTCAAATCATGAAAAAAGTTTTACAATGCATGTGCTCGAAAAGCGCGTTTCCTACGGAGCCATATCATGCGGAAAGTACTACTTTTCCGCACTAGTGCTTTTTGTTTTACACAACAAACACACTCGCTCGCTCGCTCGTGAATAAAATTCCACTCGTCGGAAATCATACACTTTCCGCACTTGTTGCATAAATAGCTATTTATGCATTTTATTTTTATGCAACTTGGTCACTTTAAATTATGCACTGTTTATATGTAAAATGAAAATAAGTTTTTTGGTTGTATACAAAACATTACACACCCGATTACCAATTCGTATTCGTCGCATCACTAGAGAACACGAAAGCAGCCACAAACCAATCAATAGAATACTAAGTAGTCTATACCATACTAGCAAAGAGAATTTTAAATAGAGGCGTATTGACAAAGTCAATTTTGTAGTCACAGTCAATTTACTGCCATCTTTCGACAGATGATTAAAACTTTTAGAACGCCATTTGACTTTGATCCTTATTCTTTCACTGATATGTATTAAATTTGTTAAATATCAAAAAGTATTGCCATCTACTCGAGTATAAGCCAAAGAAAGGTATGGTGTCATCTTTTCGAGCGATGGTGCCATAACTTTGCCCTATTCTCGTTGCGAAAGTTGGCGTTATAAAAGTTTTAATCATGTGTCCAAAGATGGCAGTAAATTTTGGCTACAAAAATTGACAATCCGCCTCTATACTATCTATTCTCTTTGATACTAGTAAATCTGCCCGCAACCCCTAAAACGCTTAGGATCGAACGCAATCTAATCGGGGTGCATTGCCCTCTTCAGGGCACTCCGGGGTACTTGACCAAATTCGAGAGTCTGCCGTTTAAAGGGCCCTCAGCACTCCCAAACTACGTCTTTAACTGTTCGGGTTGCAGCATTTTTCCCGGCGACAACCCATTGTTTTTAATTGGTGCTTAGTTTCGGCTCTCTGGGTAATGAGGTGTCTCTCCCGAAAAATACTCAATTACGTCCACGAATGTCGATCTCTTAACGAAGCCTTTGTGGTTTTTATTTGAAGAATTCATTGTGTTTTCTACAAAAGAATGGCCGTGGGATGGCCACTACGGTTTTAAATTGAAGGACGCCTGAAATCAGGTTTGTTGCAATTTCTGTCCGCGACGATTTTAGCGTTTATGTTTCTTAGTTACCTACTTATTTAAGTAGCTTATTATGTCATACAAAACATGGACAATAGAGGGATAAATTCCGACTGATACCTACCTAACGCCTCAGTCAACTAAATGTAGTTTTGTGGAGTAGTTTGTTAATTTAATGTAACTTTGTATTCTTGTTAATAATTAAATAGTACAAATAGTATGCGATACAACCGTCTGACGATTTTTTTTAAATTCACAATAGCATCTAGATATCATGATATTATCTGCCAAAATTTAGAGAAAACTGTAGTAATTAGGTCGTCTCTCTGTGTAATATGTCAATGCGAGCTTTAACTCTTTCTGATGACGCGTACAAATTTTCATTAGGATCACCACGAAACGCACAGGGCTCATTCTCCCAAAGCCTTTTTTGTATGGTAATTTTGTATCCTCAGGATTTGTATGAAATTCGTAGATTAATGTTGTATAAGCTTGATGCTAGTCCAAGCTAAGTCTTTAAGGTTTCCACTCTTCGTTTGATGTCATGTTTAAATAAGACTTCTTATAAATAGGACTCATCAAAGTCTGTTTTTTTATTCCGTAGACTAAAATGACGTTTCATGTGTAAGACATGACTTTTCTTAGTACTACATGAAATGTCATTTTAGTCTACGGAATAAAAAAACAGAATATAGGTAACAGTGACGAGCTTGCTTCCGGCCCAGGCGAGGTCTATGAGGTTTTCACTCTTCGTCTGATGTGAGCCTTACGTCTCAAACTATAAGGACCTAAACAACTTTTCCCATAAAGTACTCACCAAGTGCGCATCCCTGGTGGTGAAAGTGACTGGATCAGCGGAATCGGTCGCCGTGCAGGCGTACTCTAATCTTCCGGTAACCGTGATGAGCTTGCTTCCGGTTCTGGCGAGGTCTATGAGGTTCAGACGGAGGGTGTCTGCTGAGAACTCCACCTGAATATAGAGAGAAAATTTAGTAAGGTCAATGTGGCAAAGACCGCCTACAGCTTCTAGCTTTTTCATCGAATTTAACTCTTGCGTTTGTACACGCACTCCGTGTACAGAAGGTGAGAGCTCGTTCGCACTATGTCGGATGTCGGGACGACTTTTAATCGGGTGTCGGCGCCTCTGTTCACACTACTAGTCGGCTGTCAGAACGATTTTTAATCGGGTGTCGGTGCCTCTGTTCACACTAGTCGGCTGTCGGCCACGAACGCAGCTGGTGCCATTTGAGGTTCTCATTTGACGCGCGGGAGGCACAGGGGGTGCGGCGCGGGCGGGGTCGATCCGACATCCGACATCATGTGAACAGCGCCGCCGACACGATTTTTTTCCGGACGGAGGGCTGACAAAACACACGATATTTTAAATATGTCAGATCCGATACAAAATCGTTGTCGTTCGTGTGTGAATAGCTTCATATAAAATGTTCTGCCGCTACGACACCCGATTAAAAATCGGTCCGACATCCGACATAGTTTGAACGAGCTCTGAAGCTCTTATTTTTTAGAAACTTCAAAACGCAGAAGACCAAAAACTGGAGGCCTTCTTGCTCGACGCAACACAAACCAGTGAGGATTTTCTGTCAGCGTTTTCAGTATCATGTCCATACCCCGAGGTTTTGGGATCGTGAATGATTTCGTGTATTATAACTTTGTTTAATTAAAAATAGTTACCAAACTTAATTAAAAGTAAGTGGTAAGCTCCAAATGAGCTTCAAAATAAGTTTTTAATTTTTTTACGTATTTATTGGCCAGTGCAAAACATTCTGCATCTAAAACCCCGAACTATGGCCATGTCACATGGTAAATGAACGAGTTACACTGCTGAACTAATGACACTTACCTTCTTCAAGCAGCCTATAAAGTTCGTGTGAACCCTGGCTCCCGGTAGAGCCCGCGCATTGAGAGAGCCCCCCACATGGGCCCTGGAGCTAGCCAGCATGGTGAAAGAACCGGCTACGTGAGAATGCTCTGTGTATACGTCATCTACTACTGCTGAGACCTGTTGGAGAAATAAAAACATCATCACAAGCACTTTTAAATTTTCAAGTTTTACAAAAGCAGTGATGCCATTACAAGAATTATCATCCATACTATAATATTATAAATGCAAAGGTTAATGTTTGTCTGTTTCTTCACGTTTGAACCGCAGAACAAAATTAGATAAAATTTCGTATGGATATATTTTGAGTCCCAGGAAGGACCTAGGTTAGTTTTCATCTTGAGGTGAAAAAGGGGGTGAAATATATATTATGGAAGTGGTATATGTAGGTATAAATATACTAATTCTACGCAGGCAAAGTCGCGGGCAGTAGCTAGTAGTTCCATAATATATAAACTAAGTATACAGCTGTATAAATAGATATCCATTTTATTCGCACTTAAACTATCGTGAGACATATTTCAAAATATTTATCAGTACGGTTTTCTCACTATTATTTTTAGTCGCTTTTTGCGACATGTTTCGGATTCTTTGGGAATCCATCCTCACACAGCAGACGCAGATGGCAGTGCACGACGTACAACCGCCGCGGACACTCGTGCCTGAGGATGGATTCCCAAAGAATCCGAAACATGTCGCAAAAAGCGACTAAAAATAATAGTGAGTAAAAACCGTACTGATAAATATCCATTTTATTGTTGTGAGTGTGAAAGTGGTGTTATGTAGTTTGGCGATTACAGGAACTTCGTAAGAAGAAACTTTGTGTCATATTATATTACGGAAGATTGTACTCAAAGTGATATTCCCCAGAGTTAGGAACCATCTGTGGGAAGTTTGTTTATTTATTGTTCTATTATATATTCAATAGATGATAAATATTATAGGATTCCAGGAAAGGCTACTTTTATATGTCGTAAAGAAAGCACCTGATGGTAAGTTTAGTTTTAGGTTAACTTAATAGGATAATAATATAACCAGTCTGTCAGGACGGATCCTGACATTCCTGACAGATATTAATGAAACGTCAAACTTAACCAGCTATATGACTTGTTTTTTGTAAAGTTTTTAAAAACTGTTGATACCAGTTTTTAAACACTTTACAAAAAACAAGTACTTATTTTACTCCCATATTACATTTATAAATAACATCATCATCATGTATACCAACAATATTTCCTAAATAAAAAAAGACTGTTATATTTATAGAGGAGCGAGGCATCCTGATACAGGTTCATTCACCTAAAAGGAAGTCCCAACCACTGATGGCAATTTGTCGACTAAGCTTACAAGGAAATAAAACAATTTTCATTTTCATTTACATTTTCATTACTGACCGGCTAGATGTTGCGTTCTCGCGCGCGAGTCCATACTTGAAGTCGCGCTAGATGTATAGTAGAGTCCCGCGCGAGAACGCAGCTCATGCTAATGTATGATAGTGACTGTACTTCGTGACCCTTTCTAAAAATATTAGGGCACACCTTGAGCGAAGTTTTCAATCGCAACAAAGTCAAGGCCGCCATTAAAACGTGCGTGCCCCTGTCGTTCGTGTCCACACGATTATGCGGCTTTAATCAGTCACTAGCTGGATTCCTGGGGCGATGTTCAGCTAGCTTAACAAGCGCGAGTCGCAAGAGGGTCGAATGGATTTGTATACAATTTCCATTCTGATATTTAAATGTCCATTCCATAAATAACGATACTTTTACCTAAACTGTTAATTGAAAGTACCCTCAAGAAATAGTATAAAAATGAATACTTAGTCATGTTTTTAAAACATGCATTTTACTTTCCTCGTGTTTAAAATGAAAAGTAGTGTTAAACTCGGGTGAAAGGCATAATTTTAGCCTCGGACTATTGGCGCTCTCACTGCATTCGAGCGTCAAACTACCTCGGCAGAAATGAGTGCCATTCATTCCTTGGTTAACAATCTACTATTCCTAGAAAATCTACAAGAACTATCTAATCACATTTTTACCATTTTTACCGTCTAAAGCGGAAGGGTATATGCTTTTGTCATGTGTAGTAATGTGCTAAGGAGAATATTCATAAATGGCAAAGTTTTCATGAAATGTTCTCGGTATTTTTTTCTGCATGTTTATTTCCAAACCTTAAATGTGACAGTTACGTAGGAAGTGACGCCCTCAATAATTTTCTACAATTTCTTGTCGGACTCACTTTGCATGTCATTTGTACCTAATAATAAAGTTTTTATTAATATGTATTTGTTTACATATAGGAAACTGTTTGATTCCTCATAATAATAAATAAAATAAAATATTGCCATAGTCCCGCAACGGCAGCGATGAGCCTCACATACCTTTGCCCAATTCTTAACCCTTAAATGCATGATTAAATTAATTAATGTAATATAATTAATTAATTAAGCGTATTATAATTAATTATGCATCATTATTGCTTTGTATACATTTGGCAACAATATGCATTTAAGGGTTAAGGAATCATTATCCAAGAGCGTCCCAAGCTGAGGCGAAGGCAAGGCATGTAACCACGCCCCACTCAGCCCGTTCAAGGGCTTTAAGGCGTGCGAGGTCAACACCCGATGCACCACCCAAAGTAATAATTCCTACTCTGAACGGGGACTTTCTAAGTGGAACCTCGCATGAGAATTTTCTCATTAGTTTCCAGAAATTTTCGGAAAATTTTGAGAATGTTCTTTAAGTACTGCAACCTGCACATTGCTAGTCATGTGCATGTGTTATTTTACGCAGCGTACTACGTAGGCGAACAACACGCGAACGCGAAGCGAAGCGATGGGCGCGGGGTGAATCAATCCTTTGATACCTATAGAAGTGTCCTACGTGGGCGATCTCGTTGCGAACGCGAACGCCGTTGGCCCGCCGCGATGCGTCGCCGCGTCGAATCGCGCTCGCGGGTCGCTTAGACGCAGCGTTATAGTACATTTCGATGCTAGTGCGGAAAGTATGTCGTTACATCTCGAGTACCGAGATATCTTGCCACGAGCCGCAGGCGAGTAGCAAGACTCGGGACGAGTGAAGAATGACATTTCCGCGCGTGTATCGATCGACGTTTTTTAATACAGTTGCGAAAAAATAATAAAAACAACAAGTAAGGAATAAAAACTTTGGAAACTTACTCTTAGTAGGCAGTAAAAGTAAGAAAAAACGCCTTTTCTTTGACAGGCGTTTCGGCAGCTATTCCGTTCCATTCAGACAACTTATTATAAGAACGGTTTTTCAATATTGAATATTAAAAAAAATTGACGTGTTATAATGATGAAGAGGTAAGTAATAAAATATGAAATATGTATATTTATCGTATTCTTACATTAACAGTAGGTTTTTATGTTGATAACGACGTTTAATGGAAACTAATATTCACACTCATCGATAAGAAGTCATGAATTGGAACAAGAATAAATTTAAAAAAAAATTGGAAAAGTAAAAAGCACTAGTTCGCGAAAACCAACATTCCGCACGCTAAACAGCTACGTAAAGTAGCACTTTTTGAGCAACTGTATTAAAAAATATTTTATACTTAAGTAGATTTGGGGGCCTAGCAACAAAGCAGGTAACAGGTTGAACCGTTTGTACCAAGGGCCTGCCACTCTTTGATAGAGAAAGATAGTCTTATTGCGATCCCTATAAGAGGAAAGAGAAAATAATGCCATACTTTGTCCTTATCACCGATCGGGTGGCATCATAGGTAGGAGATGGCGTAATACCGAAATTTATAAGAGTGAAAGAGAAAAAATCCTATGCTGCCCAAATTTTATATGAATATTCTTTCTCTTACCCCCGGTCGCTCGGTGGCGCGTCTATAAGTACATGTGTAATACTATGTCTATGGTATGTACCTTGTACCCATTTCCCATTTATACTAGTTTGAATTATATCTCTACGTGTCTACGCTTACTTCTGTAAACTTTTGAATTTGTATTAATATTACTCTTTAGATTTAAAGAAGTTGAGGGCCCACTAATCTCTTTATCGACACACTGGTTTGTTTCGTGACCTACATAAGTTTTGTAATCCTCTAAGATTTTTATTTTCACGACATTTACATTTGGTAATTTTTTGACAGAAAACAAAGCGAGGTGTCAAATTAAAGCAGTTATGTTGTTGTTAAACTTTTATACCACTTTTATATTATACATTTTAATGGAAAATTTCTTATGAAACTATAAAAACTTATCCTTCTCTTGGGTTGGAAACTTTTTTCATATTCTCCGCGTATAACGAAAGTTCCGTTTAGGCTATTAAGCGCTAAATATATGAGGTATACATGTACATTCGTAGGTAGTATACAGATGTCGCTTCTTAAAGTTTTAAGGACATACAATTAAGGTCTTGTACTATATCTTTTTAATTTTACTCTTAACTATATGGCCCAGCACCAACTTTTTCGGTTTAGCCCATGGTTGACTGGTAGAGAATGCCTTCTGGCATCGATTTCACGACTTGTAATTTTATGTATTTTGCAATAATGTTTAAATAAATAAAGTTAGTGACGTAAGTTCACGACTCTGGTATATCGGATCGGAGCTGCCAAAATGCTCAATAATATCCGAACATGCTCTATAACATAACGTCTTGATAATAGCGGCTTTGTTCATAACAAATCCTGATCGAATTAATAACCCGTTTATTACTCACAGAATAAGCCTCCTGGCCTTTATTTCTAAATTAAGTTGAGGAATAAAACTTTTGACCTAACTGCGGTGAAGTAAAAAAATATAAATTATGCATATTGCATTGCATATTGCATATTAGGCATATGCTACATTATATAGTTACTCGCTAAAAATTGCAAAATACCACAGCTCATAACTCGACCTCGCAATATCACACAAATGAAAATGCATGTATAAATAACAATCAAATCTGGTAGAAAAGTGCATTGTTAGGAATAATGGCGTAGCCGTGAATAGCAGGCTTTGCAATACACTGCTATTCGTTAGCAACCATTTGCCTCAATAAGGTGCAGTGGATTTAGCCAGCAGTTTTTAGGGTTCCGTACATCAAAAGGAAAAAACGGAACCCTTATAGGATCACTCGTGTTTCTGTCTGTATGTCTGTCTGTCCGTCTGTCACAGCCAAGTTTCTCCGACACTACTGGACCAATTTAGTTAAAATTTGGTACTTATACATATGCAAGTTTATGACTCAAAGACGGACATGTAACGTAAACAAATAAATTTTAAACATGGGGGCCACTTTTGGGGGGTAAATGAGAAAATAAAAAAATAAAGTTTATCAAACTATACTGCGTTATATGTATATCAAATGAAGGAGCTTATTGTGTGAATCTCAAATATATATTTTTTTTATAATTTTAGGATAACAGTTTAGAAATTATTCAAGTAAATAAGCAAAAACATTACCATCCCCCCCTTTATCTCCGAAACTACTAGGTCTAAAATTTTGAAAAAAATAAACACAAAATAGTTCTTTATATATAGATGACAGGAATGGAGTCTCACCCAAGGCAGTAATTTTTCCACTTTTAAATTTATTCTAAGCTTAATAGCAGACGTCTCTGCTTGTTAAAAATTAAAAGCTATTAACATGAAAATTGCTTCTAAAAATGCATAATGTTATTTTTGATCAAACGCATTGATTGATTACTTTTCTTGTTT